>NC_044561.1:49631419-50831419 GCF_007565055.1 Rhinopithecus roxellana | reverse complement strand
TTAAGGGAGAAATGTTCTTGGTTTTTGTTAAAGAAAATAAATTTAAGATTTGCGCAAGAATTCTTTGTTTTGATTTCCAGTTGGAAATTATAGAAATAGAGCAAGAAAGAATTGCAAGAAGTTTTGCCTTATCCATAAAGAAATGGATGGACAAATTATGAAATTTCCATAGCCTGGAATACACAACTATTAGAGAGACTGAGTCACAGCTATAGGGGTTGACATGGAGGTGTTTTCCTTTCTCTTTTTAGGAGAGAAAAGCAAGGTGCAGAGAAGTGTTTGTCATGGGATTCTACTTTTTAAGAAAACAATGACATAAAGGATGTTATCTGTGTGCATATATGTATGCGTGTCTACATAAAACTAGATGAACATGAGGAGGAATATGGAAGGGTGCAAGCTAAGTTGATTGTATGAGTTAGTGTGGGTGGATGTTGGGGAGCAGGGAGAATAGAGAGGCCAAGGAAAACTGAGAGAGAAAAGAGAGCACTTAAAATCCCATATTCACACTTAAATGTTTATATTAAATTATTAGTGTTAATATGTATAGATATATTTTAAAGCTCTGTAATTCAGTGGTTCTCTCTTTAGCAGAATTTTACTCTATGACTCAAGATATGTTAATAGCATTCTTGTGTGATTTACTTTTAAAGGGAGATGAAGATAGATTTGCCTGCCATCCATCCCGCCTGTTGAATGCAGGCAAACAGAGTCCTTGGGTTTTGATGTCTTACTGCCAGGCAGACGTGGGCTAGACTTGAATCACTACCTCCCCAGTCAGGTCTCTGATGTGTAAGACAAGCAGCATGGGAAGAACCAGCTGCTCTGCAGAGGAGACGCCTGTCTCTCCAGATAGAATGGAGCGTTTCTGTCCCTCGGGTTCCAGACCACCACAGACTCACCAGCTCCAGCCCCTGCGGTCACTTGGCCAGACAAAAGCAAGTTCTTTTCTCACAGCACAGGGCCTCCTCTTCTGCAAGCTTAGCCCCTTCTGTTGGGTGTTACTAAGCCATGAGTCTAAATATGGCACATGGCCGTTGGATGGAAATCATTTCCAGTAAAAGAGGATGTTTCCTCAGCAGTTTTCAAGCTGGCGCTGACTCAAGCATCCTCGAGGGAGACCATTTAACTGGTCATTAGGGAGACAGCAAAAAGGCATTGAGGAATTCTGTAACAAGATGCGTATCCTGTGTGGAAGGCCCCCTGGGACTCTGACCATTGGCTCTCTGTGCTTGCTGGAGAGGTTTTATTGATGCTGCAGAAAAGTATTTTGCAGCAACAAATCTGTTATTTGTGCATTGGTTTAAATATGCTGTATTGTACCGGATCCAGCTTTGTGAGGAACGGCACTGAAGGTGAGACATGACACTAATTAAACTCAGACACTAATTAAATGTTTAAAGATGATTAATACCCAAGTCAATACATCATCAGAGGTAGAGAAGAGAATTGATGCCTTTAAAGAAGAGATGAAAATTTATGCTGAGATTTTTGGGCAAGCTATTTACACTGCCCTGAAGGCAACACATACACTTACTTGCAAATTGAAATGTTTGAAAATCAGAATGTAAATACAGTGAGGATTCCTTGACATAGACTCTATAGTGCAAAAAAGGGCTTATTGAGGGGTATGTAGGGTCTGTCTGCTATGGAAAAAAAATGATCCTTATGAGAAATAAAGTGTCATAAAACTTCAAGGCTAGTACTTGTAGACTGACAAAGATATAGCTACTGAGGGTGATAAGAAGACCAATGATCTGAATTCAAATAGGTCCTTCATGTTCTGGGATCATTCAACACCTATCAGAGCTCCAGCAGCAGGTCCACAAGAGTAAGGGTTCACTTTGCACAATGAAGCATGGATTCATAGGATCTTTGGTGCAGGAACCCATTCCACTAGGGTTCATTCCTATTCCCAAATATTTACTTTCTTCAACACTGTTGATGTTGATCTTTAGGGAAGCATTTCAAAGTACATGAATGGCAAGAATGAGAAAATATATTTTTAAAATGGGAGATAAGCTAAAAATGTATTTTTTTAAAAAGGATCTGAGTGAAACTTAATCAAGAAACAATATGACTGACCACAGCTATATAGTTCTTAGAGAGTATTTATGAATGTGTGCCATCAATGAATGTGTCCTGGGCATGGACCATGAGGTCAGAACCTTTTATTTATGTATTCACTCATTTATTTATCTTCTAAGTCTAGAACCTTCTTTCTTACAAATAGGAATCTGTAAAGTGTAGTAATTCAGGCTTATTTGTTTTAAAGAAGTCATTTGAACTATTTCTCCTTAGAAATATTTTTAGGTGCAACCTGTTGCCCTTGGCAATGGAAGCGTTTCTGTGCTAATCTTTGCTCCGATCTCTCTTTTCATGCTGTGATCTTTTAGACTCTGTATTGGTCCTAAAATGATGGGTCTTTATCCTTGGAATAACACTCAGTGCCTTTCCTATAGAAGGTCAAGGTCAAGGCACCTTGTAGTGACACTGAGTTGGGGCTTTCTGCATGTAGTACTGAAGCCCATAGAGATGTGGAGGCCCAAGAGAAGATTCTCATGGTGGAAGGAAAGGGATGGTGAACCCATACTATTAGAAGATCATCCAGCCCTAGAGACCATGCTCCAAGCTAAGGTCACAGCCTTAGTGAGAACATTCCTTGAAATTTCCATGAAACCACAGCTCAATAGTCTCAGAAGGGCATTAGCTGTATCCTGTGGGTTAAGGGGGTAGGCTGCTTCCATGACAAGTGATGGTCCTGAGTATGATACTTGATGGTCCTGGATGTGACATTCTATGGATCTATATAAAATGATTTCTGTGGATAAGGTGGGAAGACTGGCAGGAGACAAGCATGACAAAAGAAGACCTGCCTATGCTTCCATTGGTTGGAGCTTGGTAGGAAGTAAGCAGTAGAATATGGAGTAGTGGGATTCTTGCTTTTTTGTTCTAGCTAAAAGCTTACTTTAGGAATGGCATTTCTATGAATATGGAACAAAACATGGGAAGTCTTGTTAACCAATATGATTACGTTTTCTCATATTTCTTAAGGTGGTAACCATATAGTGTTTAAAATATCAGGTAGAAAATGATAAGTTTAATTTATTGTTTGAGTACATAATTTCTTAACTCTTGACTCAAATGCTTTGGGGTAATGAAAGCACAAGACATGGTCTGTTCCCCCTCCTCACCTTCTTTTTCCTCCTCCTCTTCTTCCTCTCTCTCCTCCTCTTCTTCCTCTTCTTCTTCTTCCTTATCCTACTCTTCCCCTTACTCTTCTCCTTGTCTTCCTCTCCCTCCCTCCCTCCATTGTTCTCTTTCTCTTTTCTCCATGAGGGCAGACCAGGAAATGAGCCTGCTGGAATGAGCCTGTAGCCTTAAGCTCCCATACAGTAGTGGACACACTCTACCAGCAGAGACTTCTTGAGTGTCGCCATGTGTCACGCACTGGGACAGGCATGAGGGTTTAGCAGTGGACAAAATGAGTAAGTCCTTGCTTTCATGTGCCTGGAACTCCAGTGAGGGCCAGAATTATAGCTGGGGTTAGGTCCATGGAAGGTGCTTAAGAAACTGGTGGTATAAGGTACCGTCAGGGAAATATTAGAGACAACCTTTTTAATTTTTTTAAAATTAAAGATGGTCTGCTACTGGCTTTCCAGAGATGTCAAAAGTTATTATTTAAGAATTTTACTTTTTGCTTTAGATGCAATCAGAATGCTAATCTGTCTTGTTGCCCAATCCCCACCTGGTCGTTTTTTCTGGTGTTGGAAGGATATGGTACATATTACTAATTTCTTCAGAATGACGTAACTACAGTGAAGAGGTCCAGAGCACAGATATACACAGTTCTGCAAAAATCTATCTGCTCCAAAGATAGGCATTTCTTATGATATTTGTCTAAAACACTAGAATTAGTCATAGAGGGAAAACTGGATCTTACCGTGAAAATCAACTAACCACATATGTCTCATAAATATACCCAGAGGCCTTGTGATGGGTGCAGCAGGCACATTGATAACTTATTTAAATAAAAAGGACAATGAAACATTCTAAAGCACAATGTTATATTTATTGTTAAAAAATAAATCTGGCCATGTGTGGTGGTTGCGGAAGCCTCTGTAATGTATACAGAACACATTCTCTGTGCGGAAATTGTAGACCCAGTTGTATAAACATAGAAGATATTATTTTTAAAAAGATTATTAACTTTTAATTTTTAAGCAAGGTGTTCTTATATACAGGGGATTCAGTGGAAAAATTATAGCTCTGTGAAGATATTAACTGTCTACCAATGAAAAAGTTATTTATAAACTTGTAATAATGTAGATTATTGACTTCTTCCCATAAATTTCACTGTAAGATGTTTTAAAATGAGTATTTCTGAACGTATGTGCCGAGATGGCTCCAATGTGATCTTCTGTGTTGAGCTGGTATGTTACTCCATCCGGGAGAGCCAGTTAATGCTCCATCTGTTATCACTTTAATGCATTCAGTCCTGTCGAGCAAAGGGCCTAGGGAGGTATTGAGTGAGTATCACACTTTCAGGCAGAAGGACACAGACTATTGTGGACATCACTTCTCAGATACTGGGGAGAAATATATTGAAGCCAAAAGTGGTTGGATACATCAAGATTGTGTTCCAGGACAGAGACCCTGCTCCCAGTAGCTCTGCTTTTCTAGAGAGTTCTTTGAAAAGGCCACTAAAATAGCAGAAGAAAAGCAGATCAAGCTTAAGTGCCAGTTGCTCCGGGGAGTTACAAACCTGGTTTGGAGACGTTGGCTGTTCAGCAGAGGCAAGGTGAGTGGTCGAGACTACGCCTAGTCTTTCTTACTGGGCAAGAAGAGCCTCCAGTCCAGCTAGCTCATTGGCAAATAACTCCAAGAGAGACACTGCTGTCATCCAGAAGGCCATCCTGCCAATCTCTCCATAGTACCCAGCTGCGGAAGGTATCGTATAGAGGACTGTACAAAAATTATGTGAAAGAGATTCCCATCTTCTGTAGAAGAAAATGAACCAATGGCAAATTGCATGTACAGATTTAAGATTCTCAACTGCGAGTGCAGCTACGTTCAAATGGGTTACCAGTTCAGAAGCACTCCAGGAGAAGTGACTCACCCTCCTCTTGCTATTTTTATGTTTTGCAAGTTCTGTGTTTTTCTAAATACAAGGCTTTATTCTTTCTGCTTAGTCCTTGAAAATCACAAGAGATGTGCATTAGCTGGAAGTTACTAACTCAGTAATTTGAGGGTTAATTGATCACGGGATGTGGCATAAATGAGAAAAAGCTTAAAATCCGATGTTTTCCCTCCATATCTATACATGTGATGGGAAATACATTTAGTTTTCTGTAACAAAGGATGATAGGTCCTCCAAACATTTTCTAATTTTTGACTTCCTTTTTGGCCCGTGAGTCATTAAGCAGTATGTTATTAATTTCCAAATATTTGGAGGTTTTCTAGATGTCTTAATGCTATTGGTTTCTAATTTAATTTTATTGCCATCAGAGAATATACTCTCTTCCCAGAAGGTCACTGAGATGTGATTTATGGCTCATGATGTGGTTCCCTTGGTGGCTGTTTCACATACATTTGAGAGAACATGTATTCTGAAGTTTTGTAGTTACTACAGCTGGACAAGTCAAATTGTTGACAATATTATTTGAAACTGCCCAGTGTCCATCTTTTCAAAGTCTAGTTGTTCTATCAGTTACTGAAAGAGGGATATCAAAATCTCCACCTATGCTTGTGGATTTATCTATTTCTTCTTTTAATTTTGTCAGCCTTTGCTGAGTCACAGCTCAAAGCCTGGGAAACACTGTTCTGGGAGACCACAGAGGGAAGAATGGCCCTGGCTTTTAGTGTGTCAAGGATGGTATAGAACTTGATCCCAGACAGTAGAGTGAGTAAGATTAGGGGAAGTGGAAGGGCAAGGAAGGCCCTGATGAAGTCAAAGAACGTAATATGCAAAGCAGATGAGTTAGAAATGCAGATGGAATGTCCTGGGAGCAAATTATGGAATAGTTAATATCTCTTGGATGGAATAGTTAATATCTCTTGAATGGAATAGTTGATATTGGTATCTCATCAATAGTCAATTGACTAGCAATGTTCCCTGACCACACATTGGCTTCCCTACTCCAACTAGATTCAAAAGGCCCTGAATCTCCAAGGTGTCAGTTATTTGTTATGATTTATTCTCCCATTCATGACTAATTTTGTATTTTCTATTTTGTATTATTTTTCTTATATAGTTCCACAACTTGTGTAAGTTTCAGGCCTCACAAAACCTAGACGCACTCCATCCCTTCTCCTCCACCTACCAGCTATGCAACCTTTGGCAAGTTACTAAGCTCTCTGGCCTAAGTTTCCTCACCTGTACAACAAAGCTAATAATGGTACTGCCTCCATGGGTGGTCCAGAGGGATAATTGAGTTAAGATGTATAAAGCTCCTTACAATAGTGCCTGGTGCACAGTTACACTGACTTAAGTGTTTGTTAACTAAAGATAAACAAAAGGAAAAGGGGAATAGGCTTCGTGGTACGCTTTGATGAATGACAAATATTCTCTCCTTTTTTTTTTTTTTTTTTTTTTTTTGAGATGGAGTCTTGCTCTGTCACCCAGGCTAGAGTGCAGTGGTGTGACCTCGGCTTACTGCAACCTCTGCCCCCCAGGTTCAAGCGATTCTCCTGCCTCAGCTGCCCAAGTAACTGGGATTATAGGCTCCCACTACTGTACCTGGATAATTTTTGTATTTTTAGTAGAAACAGGGCTTCACCATCTTGGCCAGGCTGGTCTCTAACTTCTGACCTCGTGATCTACCCGACTTGGCCTCCCCAAGTGCTGGGATTACAGGTGTGAACCACTGCACCCAGCCAAGATTCTCTCCTTCTAAAGTCTTTCCCTGACTAGGTCTTGATGTTTGAATTCTTATGCATGATCCAGTGTTGGCAAGAATCCTGCTAAGTCAGTTGACCCAGAACCCCTTCCCCTCAATATTCGATCACCGTCTATGTCTGATCAGATTCCTAATCCTTCACTATCCCCCATAATGGCTGACCACCCTGGCCTGTCTTCAGCAAGAATCCCACTAAGAATCTTTGTAAAGGGTCACTCACTTGTTCTACACACATTGTGACTTCATTCACCTGAAGCAACAGGTAAAAAAGAATTAGTGAAATAATGTGTTTGATTTCCTGTCTTAAATAAGTATATTCCTCTTACCTCTGATGTTTCCTGTTAGTAATTTTCCATCCACTGGTCCCTACTCTGTTCCTTGGCTGTAAATTTCCACTTGGTCTTGCTGTATTTGGAATTAGTCCCAATCTTTCTCTCCCACTCAAAAATTATATTGCAGTAGCCCCTATCCCTATTACAGTAGTCTCCCATTGAATAAAGTCTTCCTTCCTGTCTTTAACACGTCATGAACAATTTTTTCTTTATTACCACTGTGGTTTAAGACTCAGTTTTCTTACCTGGAAAATGGGAATGCTGTGATTTCTAAGCTTTTAAAATTCCATGCACCTGGTATATTTTGTTGTTTGACTCACTCCCATACTACTTCTCATAGCTGTGGAGTTATCTATTCTCCACCTGTCCTGAGGGGAAATTTTTAATGCGAATAAACATGCTGAAAATCATCACATTCTGCATTTCAGAGCAAAATCTGAATCTGTGCCTTAGCCTTACTCACACAAATAATGGAGAATTTGCTGTACTTTGTTCTTCCTTTCTTAATGAGTATTAACTTGATTTGGAGCACATTTAAAAAAATTTTGGCTTCATTGTAAATATTAATATATGCCTATATGTGGGTATAAACCATGTACAAATACACGAAAAATCCACTTATAATTGGTAAGGCAAGTACAGGTACACATAATATTGATCTTTCTCTGTGTATACAAATGTGTATATTTTATGGAGTTTTGTCTAATCCAAACTCAAATGATCTCAAAGTGTTGAGAACTGGCTTGGGTGTCCTGTTTTATTATCCATGAGAATGGCATTCGGTTATAAAGTAATTTACAAAGTTGAATGATAATTCTAGTTAATAAGATCTTGTCACCACGTTCCAATGCCACCAATATCCCATTTTCTGAGAATATCCCCTGTGCCTGGGGTGCCTGTGGTACAGGAGTGAGATTTCAGTTGAAATAATGGACAGGTCATGGTGTGAAACCCTTGGATTTCAGCTATGTCCCAGACATCATGCATGACACTACTCGGGCCTTTCAGCCCCTAAACTGCTAATGGTTTGTTAATATATCAGAGGTAAAGATGTCAATACATGGAACTGAAGGTTTTTCAAATTTTATTTTAAAGGCAAAGAGCATTAAGGATTCGACAGCCAAGTTTTAAGTTTCATTACTGATGACAAGTTTATTTTGTCACAAAGAAGGTGCAGAGCTCAAAGACTATTAGTCTGTGAATCAGCACACATGAATTTGATGCATGTGGCATTTACATTGGCCTTGGTGCTGTCATCTGAAAAACCACCTCCTTAAACAGTGTCAGTGATACCAGTGAGGAGTTTTACAGTTTACTCCAGCTGGAGGAAAGTTACTGGCAAAAGGTGAGAATAGTCACAGCACTGAAGGTATAGACATTGATAATTCCTAGAAATGATTTCAAGTCTGCCTCTTACAAGGTAATCAGAGATGATCCCAATATCTCACATGTTTGCTTTATCTGATTCTTGAACAATAACGCTGGGAGGAAGTCTTTATTATCCCCGTCTTACAGGTCTCGTATTTGAGGTTCGGAAACATACCAGTATCTAAAGTAAAATTCAGGTCCACATCCAGGTCTTTAGACTCTAAATCTGGTGTTCTTGGCACTAAGCTGTCTGAAGTGTCATGGAATGCCCAAGAAGAGATTTCGATCTCTGCCATTTAGTTTGTATCTCTCATCATCTCGCGCTGGGAAATTGTTGATATTTGCTGTCTTTCAAGGCTTTGAGAACCTGAATAGCAAATGCAGTGCAATTGCCAAGTGATGTGTATCTTCCCTACCTACAACACAGTATGTTTTAATCTTGATGCAATGAATGCTCGTGGACTGTCCCCTATATGTGTAATAGAGAACAGATAATGGTTCTAAACAGACATTTAAAATCCTGGACCTGTCCCAGGAGCACTGTAGGTGGTGTGCTTCTCCAGATGCTCTGATGGAAGGGAATTGTCTTGGCATCCTCTAGGACTTTGCCAGCCATGGTGCCAACCAGAGGGAGTCACAGAGAGAAGGATGCAGTGAGACCTCCAAATGGTGCCTGGGGGGCAAAGGAAAATCGATGAACAGAATATTCAAAGCTACCGAAAAGGTCCCAAAACTTTTCAACAGCATTTAAAGCATTTGTGTGTGAGACACCTGAAAGTGTGTATAAGTCATTTTTGTTTTATATTCATTTGTGTGTATTAGTGTTAATTACTGAACATGAGTTAAGATCTATAAATATGGACTAGAAAATTCAGTCTTGTTTATGCATCTGCTCTTGACCTTGCTAGTATATAAACAGAAATACAGAAGGGAAGCTAGCATTTATTGAGCACCTACTATATGAACAGCACTTTATATACACTTTATCTCCTCATGGCCTTCAACCTAATGATATAGTTATTTCATACACATTTTACAGATGATGAAATTGAGTTCATAGCAGTTAAGAAACATCCCAATGGCTACGCAGCTATTGCATGCTGAAGAGATTACATGGCAATGCTGACTTAAAGGAAAGCCTGTGCATTATAGTGATTGCGTGTTATTTTCCCTACAGTGGATTTGCATGCTCCATGTTTTTCAGACGGGAGGTGGCATTTCTTAACAGATGTTCATCCTTAGTCAACAGTTTGAGAAAAATGACAAGCTGACAAAATGAAAGGAAGAAATAGATAAATCCACAACCATAGGTGGAGATTTTGATATCCCTCTCTCAGTAACTAATAGAACAGCTAGACTTTGAAAAGATTGGCATTGGGAAGTTTCATATAACCTTGTCAAATCATTCTTTCTTCAGAGAGGGCTTCTGTACCTCTAAATGGTTCCACAGATGCCCCCAAACACAAAATAAGTAGTTTAGTTTACCTCAGAGTAAGTTCATTTTCACTCCTCCCTATTTTTTTTTTAAATAATATTTTTATGAGAAAGTTGTTCAGTGTAAAATTCTCATTAATCAGTTCATTTTACATTGGGTGACATTTTAGAAATTCCAGATAAAGAATCAATGATTTTTACACTAGGATTCTCATTTTAAGCAGTCATCATCCATTTTTCTTACTTTAAAAGTTTGTTAATGGAAAGTGTTGATCAAATCGTTGAAAGGTTGATAAGATATAGGGAAAGAAGAGGGATTTGTAGGAAAATGGAGGATGTGTATTATTGGTGTTTTTCGCTCTGAGAAAAGTTCTGACATAAAAAAAGACTTGGTCAATAAGTGCATTTTTTGTGGTATCATTTAAGGTTGGATGAAAAAGGAGGTTAGGATATAAGAATTTCAGAAGGGTGCAAGCAAAGTAGATGTAGCCTGCACACTGTGGTCTGCATCCCTAATAGTCTTAAAAGTTTTCTTATACTTCTTCTCCACGGTGATTAAAGTAAAAGAGTCTTTCCAACTTAAGATATTATAACTATAAAGTCAATAATTCATTTTATCTTTGCCTAATATTTAAATTAAACCACTCTTTAAAATTAGCAACCAGTGATTCTTCTGTCATAGTTTTATTCAAATGTATTTAAGAAATTAAGGTTTAAACAACAGCCAAACATATGGAACTTGCCTTTAAGCAATTTCTTAGTCTGTTTTAATGAAAAATAAAACATAAAAAAAAATTTGCTTTCCATGAGTTCCTAGTGCCAAACAGCCACAGGACACTTCTGAGTGCTTGACCCGTTCTGGAAATGGTGTGGATTGAGCAGCACAGACAGTCTCAAGCTTCCCGTTCTTACTTCATTTGGATTCGTCTTTTATCAAACATTTATTGTGGCTGTTCACTAGGCTAAAAATAATCTACCCTAGAGCTATTTCCTTGCCACATTGAAATGTCTAGAGGGAACAAGAATCTTTGTAAAGGGTCACTCACTTGTTCTATACACATTGTGACTTCATTCACCTGAAGCAACAGGTAAAAAAGAATTAGTGAAATAATGTGTATGATTTGCTGTATTATGTGGAGGGCTGCTGTATGAAAATAGACCATTTCTTCCTGGCTGTTATTGTGTTCAAAGTGTTTTTCAAAGATGTGGATTCTGTTTGGGTGTTCGAGGGCATTTACCATGCATGCTCAGGGCATTGTGCTCTCCATTTCCAAGAACATACACTTAATTTGTTGCAAGGAAACTGATATTTCTTTCAAAATATTTAAAATATACATAATCATCAGGCACTGGGAAATTCATCGCCCTTGAAGTAGGAAATTAGGACAGTGTGTTTAGTTCCAAGTTATTCACACAAAGCGTGGAAAAGACAAGATCGCACAGCACATCTTCTGGTGAACTTTTCTGTGTTCTCTGGAGGTAAGGAAACATCCTCCAGTAGTCTTTGCAGCAGGTGACACACATTCATTTATTCTTTCCACATACTGTTATCACATACCTATTCTTCATCAGAGACTCTTTTAGACTTTTTTTCTTTTTTAATTATACTTTAAGTTCCGGGGTACATGTGTAGAACGTGCAGGTTTGTTACATAGGTATACACATGCCATGGTGGTTTGCCCATCAACCCATCTACATTAGATATTTCTCCTAATGTTATCCCTCCCCCAACCCCTCACCCACTGACAGGCCCTGGGATGTGATGCTCCCCTCCCTGTGTCCATTTGTTCTCATTGATCAACTCCCACTTATGAGTGAGAACATGTAGTGTTTGGTTTTCTGTTTTTGTGTTCGTTTGTTGAGAATGATGGTTTCCAGCTTCATCCATGTCCCTGCAAAGGACATGAACTCGTCCTTTTTTATGGCTGCATAGTATTCCATGGTATATATGTGCCACATTATCTTTATCCAGTCTATAGAGTGGTAGACCAGATCACAAGCATGTCTGTCTTCTGCTTCAGTGGTTGACATTCTTATAGCAGGAGTCAGATGTGCTCAAGTACCATGCAGAGATTTACAGTGAGGGGACAATGGCAATGTGGGGAGGGAGTGTGCTCTTGAGTCTATGGAAAGGCCTCTGAGGAGATGATACTGAAGCTAAACTCTAAGTAGGGAAGTCAAATATATTAAGTTAGTGCAAAAATAATTGCAGTATTTGCCATTGAAAGTAACGGCAAAAACTGCAATTACTTTTGCACCAACCTAATAGCAAATACAAATGCAGGACAACCAGTTAAATTTGAATTTCAGAGAAACAACAAATAGAATTTTAGTATAAGTATGTTCTATGCAATATATAATATGTGTATATGTTTATACGTGTGTGCGCACATGTATGTGTGTATAGTTTGTGCCTGCATATAAATATATATTTAGAGATGGTCTCACTCTGCCACCCAGGCTGGAGTGCAATGGCATGATCATAGCTCACTGCAGCCTCAGCCTCCAGTGATCCTCTCATCTCAGCCTCCTCAGTAGTTGGGACTACAAGCATGTGCCACTATGCCCAGCTAATTTTGTTTTCAGAGATGGGGTCTCACTGTGTTGCCCTGGTCTTGGCCTGGTCTTGAACTCCCGGCTTCAAGCAATCCTCCTGCCTCAGCCTCCTAAAGTGTTAGGATTACAAGCATGAGCCACCGTGCCCAACCTGTTCTATGCAATATTTGATCCCGCATTTTATCTGGCAACCCTAACCCTGAGGGAGTCCAGAGGAGTCATTCCTTGAGGATTAGAGGCAGGATTTTGACTCTGCAGGAAGAGAGGAAGAGCCTGTGCAGAGGTCCCTGGAGGCAAGACCAGGAGAGGAACTCTGATGGAGAGGCAGTTTCCTGGAGGGCAGGAGCAGTGGCACTGAGGACAGACTGCCCCAACTTAAATTCTATCCCCATGGCTTACTCCCCTTCTGGCCCTTCAGTTGAGTCGCAGAACTCTAGAGTTTCTGCATTAGAAAAATAGGAATAATAATAGTACCTGTCTCATAGGATCAACTTGTTGATTAAAATGGTTAATACCTATAAACAGCATAAACCATCTACGTGTTTGCTATTATTACAATTTTTTTCAGTTACATGGATAACTCACCATGAAGTATTTCCATCACACACCAGTTTAAATTGATTCACACACAGCAAACATACTTTTTGCTTCCAGAGAGAGAGAGAGAGAAAGAGAGAGAGAGAAATATCTGATGATGTTAAACTTATCTGTTCCTTTCATAAAATAAAATGTGTACCTCCCAAACATCAGTTACTACCTGAAGCCAGACCCAGGGTGCCATGCTTAGTATCTATTTTAACAGGACCGTCTTTGAAGTCACTCTTAACTTACTGCTGGCTCTCCTGGCATGTCTTAGGAGCTCCAGAACAGACTCCTTAACAAGGGAACCTGATAAAACATCTTTATCTACAACTGGTCCTAATATTTTTTAGCCATTTTCAACACAGAGGTTTCACAGAATTTTTTTTTTTTTTTAAACCGCTGTATGAAGCAATTCTTCCTTCATGCACAAAATAAAAATGTTTCATGATGTTGGTACTTATAACAAGGGTTTTTCAAATGATGACCCAAATGTCCTTGATTCTTACTTGTGAGCTTAACTCAGTGCTTCCCTCTGGACTTCAGCATGCCAAGGCCAGGCCTTACCTCCCTGCTGTGGCATGATCACCATGCACAGGCAGCTGCAAAGGTGGGAAATGTGTGTTGGGGAGTCCCAGCTCCACAGAAGTCATAGTGGGTAGTGGCTTTCACTTATCTATCTGCATCAAGCAAACCAACTCCTGATGACAGCAGCCACCAAGGTGCAGGAGTGACAGAGCCTGGGCTCTTGATTTTTCACCAACTTGGTGGAACCCCCCCCCCACCCCACTGTATCGCTCTGTGCCTCAGGTGTCTCAGCCTGCACATGGGGGTAAGAAGGGTAACTTGCTTGTAGAGTTGCTGTGAGGCTCAGATGAGTGGATGCATGTAAAACAGCCCTGAGAAATGTGCCTGGCACATAGTAAATCTTATATAGCAAATACAAATGTAAATAATATCACCATATGAAATATAAAGATTACTGTATTTATATTAATTAATTAATTATGTTGCATTGAGGTAGTCCCACAAAGTTCCCAGATGCTGCCCAGAGGTGATATGGGAGGGGGGGAAAACAACTGTTATAGCATGCTTATAGCCAATGGCTAAATGCACCTTAACAGAGTGAGATCCTGTCTCAAAAACCAAACCAAACCAAACCAAAATGCATCTAAGTACTAGTTATATTATTACTATTATTATTATTTTTTGATTATTTTTGCATAGGAAGAGCTAATGATCAAGACTAGTATTTAACTAAGACATTTGACTTTAGTTTCCAAATGATTGCAGGTCCTTTTAGAACAGTTCCCATCGCTCCATAAAACTTTGAAAAATTTTTACTTGCCCGTGGACGCAGGAGCCCGTCTTTTGAATTCATGCCTTTTTTGGCACCAAGGCTAGCAGATGAGTTGAACAAGCCAGTGGGGCATTATTATCAGGAGCCAAAAGGAAATAGAAAGGAAATTAGAAAATAACCTGAACTGATTTTAGAACACATTGCAAAATTGTATCTAAAAGAGAAATTAAATTAAAGAACATTTTGATCAGTGGCTACAAATTTGGAATTTACATTCCTAGGACTGCCTTGAAGGGAGAAAAATTATGACAATGTTTGAATTCTACATTTGGTGTTTTTTACGGCTTTGCTACTCGAAGTGGGTGCCATGGACCAACTACATCCCAACTACATGGGCATTCCCTGGAAGCTTCTTAGAAATCCAGAATCTCAGACCTCCTGCATCAGAGTTTGCAGTTTAGCAAGATCCCTGCGTGATCTGCATGCACTTTAAGGTTTGAAGGGCACTGTTTTACAGTCTCTTTACGTTAGTGGCACATCATAATAAGCCCCTAGTCTTATGGGTAAATGTTTGAGGTCATTACACTCATCACAATCTGATGTAATTCTCAACTGAACATGCTAATGACAGTGTGTTCTTTGGCACAGTTACCATCAGCCCAGGTAGATGGAATTTAAACCAGCTCTTCCAGTATTTATCTTATATAACTTGTAACACCAAGTAAAGCTGACCACAGAGGTTACCACTTGACCACTATGGGAAGCCACTATTGGAATGTCCTAGTTAAGGCAAATACTTAGTATTGATAACAGCCTTTGGGGTTTGTTGATGGCTGCTTGGGAGTCGTAAACACTCTGCTGGCTTGTGTCAAACCTCAAATAAATGAGATCATCACTACTTCAGTATTGCCACTTCTGCGGACAGTTTTTAGTTTAATGTATCATGCAAAATAATTTGACCAGAGAAAGGAAGAAAGGTCTACCCAAAAATAATGCCAATGAAAATATTTCTCATTCCACAGGAGGATGGAGCATGTGTCAGTGTTGGTATTAACCAATCGAGGCATGAACCATGCTTTACTCAGTGGCACTGCCACGAAGTATTTGGAGATCTGCCTCCACCCACAAACTACTTAATGGGAAAAAAGTCATTTGCTGCCAACCCACCGTCTGATTCTGAGTTTTTATGTCTGTACTTTTCTGCCCAGTAATCTGGATCTAAATGTGGCCCCCAGTTCCTTCTTCTGCTCTTTTGCTTCTCCCGACCAAAGCACATGTGAGGTTGGACTTTCCTGCTCTTGAAACCAGCGTGCACATTTTGATTAAACAATTTCCTTTAGCCCAGCTACCCTCTGCAGATGATTCTGTTTGGTTCTCAGTAGATGTCTGAGCTCGTTCTCTAAGGATTGGAATGGCTTTTTGTCACCTTGGGAGTGAATTTTTGCCTTTCTTGCTGACATTTTAAGTAGACCGCTGGGTGTGGGCTGCTATTTCATTTCCCAACATGCTCAGTGAAATTACACTAAAATATTACAAACTCTGTTTGTGGAAAGGGTGAGGGTTTTGGCTTTAGAGCCTAAACCTCTCCAGAGGACAGTGTGAGACAGAGCAGAGAACAAAAGCACTGACCCGATGGTGGGATTGTGGGTGAGTCCTTGGAGGTTCTGGTTAGCCTGGTCAGTTCCTGTCAGTGCCTGGAGAGCTCCATGCGTTTCCAGGACTCAGTGCCTCTGCTGACGAAGTCCATGCCACGTGGACAGAGTTTCCCAGAAAGAAATGGCAGGAGATATCAGGAGAGGTTGACTTTTATTTCGTAGTAATGCTTTGGCAATCGGGTTCACATCAACTCTTTCTCATTCTGCCACCATGATGTTAAGTGGTAGCTGAATTTTACAATGGTTTATTCTTATCTTTTTTCCCAAGTCTGATGCATGGCTGCAAAAAGAATGTGATCGTAGATGTCCTTGTGAGCATAGCTAACATAGATGAGGAGCCCAGCTTATCTTCTTTAGAGTTTACCAACCCAGGGCCTCGGAACTCAAAGTCCAGGTGGCAGAGTAAGATAATGTGTTCTCTTCTAACAGCTTGTTCCCATAATATTTGAATCCATTACAGTGGTATTTTCTGAGCAAGGAAGGGAAAATGAAAGTTGTAATGTAAAAGTAACGACATCTATAATTATTGAAAAATACATTTCTGGAAAGAGTTGCAAAGTTGTATTTTTTGCCTTTGACATCACTTCTATCCCAGGATACTGTCACTCCAGAACCGCATTTGAGGCAAACTTGATTCCACTGTGGAAGGGAGAGTCAGGTGGTGAAATTCTACCCGGGCTGTGGCCCTGACTGAAGGGTTAGGGGATTCTGGGGGAGAACAGAAATTACCGTGCCAGCAAAGGGAGATAGGGGCTTCTGTGTAATTAGAAAACATCTGTAGGTGTGAATGCAGATATAAAGGGAAAAATGATTTGGTTCCCCATTAAAAGGGCAACTGGCTAACATGCAAATTCAAACTATACTGAGATACTATTTCTCAACTATGGGGTTGGTAAACATGAAAAAGTTTGACAACACATTCTGTGTTAAGGCTGGGGTAAGTGTCACTTTGTGCATTGCTAGTGGGAGCACAACATGACACAGCACCTATAGAGGGAAATCTGGCACGATTTAGAAAGAATACTCAAGGATGTACCCTTTGAACCAGCAATACTATTTCAGGAAGACAATCCCAAAGATACTGGCAAAATATAAAATGATATTTGCACTAGATTATTTATTGAAGCATGGTTTATAAACACAAAAGTCGAGAAACAACTCATGTGTCCATTAGCTATTGGTTGATTGGTTAAATTAATTGTGGTGCATCCATACAAAAGCAGCTGTGTAAAAAAATGAGAAAGATTTGTTTTCATGAAGTAATCTTCTAGGTATATTTTAAGGTGAAGGAGCATGTGTATATTAGTGCATTCTTATGCTGCTGTAAGGACATACCCGAGACTGGGTGATTTATAGAGGAAAGAGGTTTAACTGATACACCATTCCACATGACTGGGGAAGCCTCAGGAAACTTACAATCATGGCAGAAGGCACCACTTCACAGGGCAGCAGGAGAGAGAGTAAGTGCTGAGTGAAGCTGGGAACTTCTTATAAAACCATCACATCTCATGAGAATTTACTATCATGAGAACGGTATTGGGGGAGCCACCCCCATGATTCAGTTACCTCCCACTGAGTCCTTCTCACAACACATGGTGATTTTGGGATTACAATTCATGATGAGATTTGGGTGGGGACAAAGCCAAACCATATCCATGTGTTTAGCATTCTGTGTAAGAAAGGAGTAATACCCATAGATAGTCACACATGTCTAGATTTTTTAAAACAACCGGTAGAATGATAAATAAACTATTTTTAAATGTTGGGACAAGGTTGGACACTAGACCTTTCTGAATAGGTCTTCCTATATAGATCTGACTTTGGAACCAGGTGAATGTTTTATAGACTAAACATTACACATCAAAACGAAAATGAAATTTTAAAAATACAGAGACAGCACAGAAATTTCTATATGACAGCACAGAAATTAGTTATATATTCCATGCGGGACATAGCTAAGGAGAGAACATAAAGAAAAATCTTAAACCACATTCTATAATAATTCTATAATAATATCAGTATTGTTATTTCAAACAATTATACAGGTGTACATATCAATATATCATAGGACAAGGAAATAAGTAATTTTGTTAATGCTATTAGAAAATCAGATTTGCATCCTGGAGATACAAAATAAAATCAACTAATCAAGTAGAAATCCTACATTTTTTCATGTAAATTTGAAATACGATATGAATCCATGATTTATTTTTTTCTTTCTACAAAAACATGTATTTTCTAGTTTCCTCAAACTGGAAACATCCCAGTATCTATCAACAGGTAAATGGAGAAACAATGCGATGTAGCCACACATTGAAATCCTGCTCAGTAACGAAAGGAATAGACTGGCAGGCCACACAGTGATGCAGATGGGTCTCAAAAACATACTGGCAGAAAGAAGTCGGGGACAAACGACCACGTCGTATATGACTCCTTCACAGGAGTTCTAGAAGAGGCAAAACTATGATAGAAAGTGGACGAGGGTTGCCGGGGTTGGGAGATGGGAAGGATTGAATGTAAGGAGGCCCAGGGGGAGTTTCTGGGGTGATGGAAAAGTTCTGTCTCTTAATAAGAGTATGAGTTTCATGGGCATACATATTTCTCAAAACTCATCAAACTTTATGCTTATACGAGTAGATGAAAGGAATACATTCTAATGTTTGATTGCAGGATAGGGTGACAATAGTTAATAATAATGTATTGCGTATTTCCAAAGAGCTAGAAGAGAGGACTTGACATGTTTCCAGAACAGATAAATGATAAATGGTTGAGGTGATGCGTGTCCTAAGTACCCTGACTTGATCGCTACACATTCTTTGCATGTAACAAAATGTCACCCCCATTCCATAGATTTGTGCAAATATTAGGTATTTATAAAAATATTTTTAAAAACTATATATTAAAATATGAGGTATGTAAATGATACCTTAAAACATTTTACTTAAACAAAGAGAAGAAAAGATAACCTGATGGCCGTTAGCTTGGGTCAGGAGCTTTATACAGCAATCTTGAGCTGCACATCCAAGAAGAGAATTTGTCCAGCACACAGTGGGCAAGTGAGCAAAGAGTCGGGCCAAGAGCAACACGCACACCCTGTCTGCCATCAAAGGTCAGGTCTGGTGAGGACTTCAATTGCTTAAGAATGAGCAATCAGGAAAAAAGCCACCCAATGCAACAAAGGTGCCATTAAAAAAATGTGCAGAAATAAGGGAAATGGATTGTCATGTTAGAAACACACCTCTGGAAAGGGTTTCCTACTGGGATTTTTTTAAATTTGTGAAAACTTTCTGCTTACTGAAACAAATGGTGGAGAGACAAGGGCCCCTTCAAACAGGATCAGGGCACCTTACAGGAAGAACCCACGGTTGTTCCATTTTGCAGGATGAGGCACATATCTGGGCCCATCCAAGCAGGATTGCAAAGAGTTTTGATGATAAATGAAGGACTGTAGATTTTTATCTTGCAATAACTGACTTTTTCTTTTTCTTTAAAAAAAAACAAAAAAAACTCAGGAGAATAAAGTGATCCAACTTTTTGGCTTCCTCTGTTTTTAATTGAGGAAGATTACCCTGGATATAGTAGGAAGAATGATGTCGTTGAGGGACACATGGAGGCTGAGCTGTTGGTAGTCGTCTGGAGAAAGATAATTTGGGTCTGAGCTGAGACAGGGGTTGTGAAGCTAGGACAAGCTGGACTTGAGGGACATTTCTGAGGTGGCAATGAAAAACATTCTGCCAATACTTATACGTGTGGAAATAGATGTAATGGGACATCAGAGAGCTGGGGAGGACCAGCAAGAGGCAGGTGAAGAAATGATAGAAATTAAGGTTTCTGGCATTGGCACTCTTGGTAAGTGGTGACTCCATTAACAGAGTCTAGACATACGATATGTCTAGACACAAAATTGAAGGGAAAAATAATGTGTCCTGGTTTAGAAACTTGAGTTTGATTTGTTTGTGGGATACCCAGGGATTATAAGCTAGTTGTATTATATTAGGCTTTTAGTAATTCTGTTTAGGGAGATATGATTAGACTCAAGTAGATCCAAGTCTATTATGATAAGCTGTTTCATAATAGACTTGTAGTGTTTGCCAAAAATTCATCTTACTATTTGGCATTTTATGGATCATCTTGGTGTTACACCATTCCAGAAAAAGACTTAGCTTTTACATTTCTTAAATCTTTGGGTTTAAAATCTCATATTCAGCTTCATAATTTACTCACTCATAAAAAGTGTTGAGTGTTTACTATATGCAAGACGCTATGTTCAGTGCCGTAAGAAACATAAATGTAAGAACCATGTCTAGGTGTAGAAATTATAGCAATGCACACCCAAAGAAGACGCTGCTTGGAAAAGGCGACATGCGGTATGTGTCAAGTGTGGAGAACAACAAGCAAGCTAGGGGCTGGGTTTATACTTTGCGCTGATTTTGAAGATGCCCTATGGAAACATGCCTAGGTTAAATGCTCATTTACATACAAGAGCAGATTCTGCAGCGAGAGTGGAGTATGGTGAGAGTAACTCTGTAGAGTGCCAGGGTTGTTTGTTGAAGAGTTAATTACCTAGACCCATAACTGAATGCGCCTCCTCTCTCTGCCCGTCTGCTGGCTTCATTCCATTGCTTTGCAAGCAACTTGTGCTTGAGATCGGCATGGTAGAAACTTGCAGATATGGTAATTAAGTGACTACTCAGGGAATTTAGGCTTTCTGATATAGGACGCCTCTCTTAATTGGGAGGTCCTTATTCGGGAAATCCACTTTTTCAGGATGTGATCAGATAACTGATTTAGCCCTAATGATATTTAATGGCAGTGGCTGGAATTTAATAGGGTTGATAATTTCATGTAATTGAGGGGTCTTCAAATGAGGGAGTGCTCCTGAGTGGCACTGCATTGGGGCCTCTGTCTGAGTCAAACAGGTGCTTCCTGTCTGTGTTACCCTTCTGCAGCTCTGTTAACAAGGAGATTCGAGAGTTTCTAGGAATATTGCAGAGCTTTTGGATGTGTTTCCGCTTCATTGTATGGCTCTCTTTCTGAGAGGATGCACCAAGCCAGGTGATGTTTCTTAGAGGGGGTGCCAACCTGGTTTAGTATCAGACAATGTTTTAGTTTAAATTTATTTTTTCTTTTAAAATTAATAACCCTAAACCAATATAGGTGACTAACTATTTAAATGGATCTAGCATAGAACTTGGCAGGTGATAAGCGTAGAATGAACTAATTTTAACTGTAACTGCCATATCTACATTAGGACATTGTGATCCAAGGTGCCGCTTTTGTAATTATCATGATGATATTAAGCTGTAAAAATCAAACTGTCTGAACTGCTTTGTTTTCCCCCAAACCAATTAGTTCTCCAACTCCCTGGATACAAACTGAGTATCCTACCATTCAATTCAGTTCTGACGTAACTACCTGGAGCTGAGGAAGATCCCACAGGCAAAGGGGTGAGTCCTACAAGACTTCCCGCACTTCAGACACTGGTTGCAAGTCTCAGATTTCCAACTGTGCTTTTGATCAATCAGCTGCAAGTTGAGGATTCACACAACTGCCTTCTTAAGTTTGATAACTTACTAGAATGGCTCATAAAACTCAGGGGAACACTGCGTTTATGGTTACAGGTTTAATATAAAGGATACAGCTCGGGATCAGTCAATGGAAGAGATACATTGGACAAAATACAGAGGAGAAGGGTGCAGAGCTCCCATGCCCTTGCTGTGTGTACCATCCTCCCAGCACCTTCATGTGAATACAAGCTGGAAGTTCTCTGAAACCTGTAGATTACAGGAGTTTCATGGAAATTTTATTACTTGAGAATGATTGATTGAATCATTGCCCATTGATGATTAACTTAATCTCTGATCTCTCTGGAGATAGGGGATTGGGGCACTGTACAAAGTTTCAACCTTTTAATCATGCCTTGGTCTTTCTGTCCCTCCATTCTGAAGTTATCTGGGAGCCACCAGTCACCAACCACCAGTCCTTTTGTTAGCATTCAAAAGGACACTCTTATCACTCTGGGGGTTCCAAGGATATTAGAAGCTCTTATGTCAGGAACTGGGGACTAAGATGAAACATTATAACAAAAGATGTTTCTATCACCCTATTCAGGAAATTATAAGGGCTTAAGAGTTACTATGTATTGAATGTTTGTGTTCCCTTCACAAAATCTTTTGTTGAAATCTTAACTCCTGATGTGATTGTGTTAGGAGGCTGGGCCTTTGGAAGGTAATTAGGTCAAGAGGATAGAATCCTCAGGAATGAGATTAGTGTCCTTATATGAAGAGGGCTTGCTGAATCTCTCTCTGCCAGGTGAAGATACAGCAAGAAGATAGTCATCTGCAAATCAGCAAGAGGGTCCTCACCAGACACCAGATCAGCTGGCACCTTGGTCTTGGACTTCCTAGCCTTTACAATGGTGAAAAGTAAATGTTTGTTGTTTAAGCTACCCAGATTATGGCAATATGTTATAGCAGCCTGCACAAAGACAGGAGCTCTGTGCTGGGAATGAGGGATGAAGACCAGATAGATATTTTTTATTATATCACAATATCACAAATAAGTATATAATTAATTATACATGGGTATGAATAGTTGCTTTGGGAAATGCTATCACATATGAAAAAGACTTTTCCATGTGGATAGAGGAAACAAGAAATGATGACAGTATTTCTGATATTGACTGGGCCCTAATGATGTACCAGGCACCTTACAAAGCACTTGGCATGCACAGTTTGCTGGGCAGGACATGCCTTAGATAGGGTTTGGTGAAATTTCTGAAATAATAATGCTAATGTTTAATGGGTTACTTATTTCCTTTTCCCTATGAAGAACTGTAAAACCCTAGCTAAAAAACAAACCACTACATTGTATCAGGTCTCTGTGATTCTGTCTCAGGTCCTTTGAGCTTCCCTCTTCACCCAGAATTATCACACTCTTTGTGAAACCAGCTCCTTGTAGGGACTGTTAAACACAGCCAAACTGTTGATTCAGAATGCCGCTGGGAGAATCCTACTGACCCTCTGAGTCAACAAAGCTCAGTAATTATGTCTGTCAACATGTCAATATTTTACATGAATGAAACATCTATGGCTGGACTGTGGACTGCAGTTAGTTGGTGTTAATGCATTTTTACAGATTAAAGACCCAGATGGAAGGCTGAGTGATGCTAATGTCACTACAAATAATGCTTTGCATTGCTACTTGTCATCATGTGGTTTTTGGAGTTGCCTACTTCATGATGTCATAAAACCAGAGATGAGCAAGACGGACTTGATAAGTTAGATTTTTTTTTTCTGGGTGTTAGTGGTAGCAATCTTTTCCTTTGCTTTTACTGCATTTTAGAGTGTTTCTGCATTCTAGGTATTGATTAACATGGGTGCCTGCTATTACTGACTCTCTGATGATGATGATGATGTTGATAATTATGGTCATGATGACTTATTGCATCATCTTAAGGGGGATAACAACATTTGGATTAACCACGGTATCTGCCCTTGAACTTAAAATTTATTAAGGGAGGCAAGACAAATGCACCAATCAGCAGAGAGACTGGGAGACTGGTGACCTGCAGGTGGGGAAGACTTTTACCTGAAAAGTGGCATGATTTGTGAGGTGCTTGTAACTACCCCCTTGGTCCCACACATCTGACCCTGTTTAGTTCACATGGCTCTGCAATAATTAGTAATCTGATATCTGGCACTAACACTTCAGGTTAAAAATGTTCTTTTCAAATTAACAAGATAATCCTACTATTGGTTCCCCAGGATGGATCACAGACCAGGCACATTTTAATGGTGAGGCAAAATTCAACAAAACGTTTTTATAGTGAGGGTCAGTGTAAACAGGTAGTGTGTATGGGAATTCTCTGGAACCTGGAAATGGGAGGGAGTGAAAACATTAGAAGGGATGCAGGATTTAGTCCATGGATGATATCTGACACCCTGGGTGATTTTTGATTGATAGGAATTGAAGAACATTAAGGATTTCATGTGGATTCTGCCACTTGGTCCCCACTTGGGTACTATTCTTAGTCACTTTTTATATATGAAGAGATTGAGGCATAGAAAGGCCAGATAAGGTCACACTGCTAGTACACGTTGAAATCAGGGCTCATATCTATAACCGCTGTAATGCCCTGATGCTTCAATATAAAAATGTGGAATATTTAAGAGATGGGAACCTAGGATAAGGGGTTACAGACACAGGAGGGTGAAAATGGGAAAAGGCGACCTTCATTCAGATGAAGCTCATAATGAAGGATGTCAAGAAAGGAATTAGAGGAAACATCAGCTAAAGAGAAGGTGTGTGGCTGGAAATGCTATGCAGCCGGGATGAGATCCTCAGAGCAAGGGATGGGTTTGTGCTTGAACATACCTGAGAGGAGAAGGGAGTGGTCATGGGGAAGGGCCCAGAGGGAAAGAGATGGTATGAAAAGCCCTCATTCAGATGGAAAGAAAGAGCCATGATTCTGTCCAGAAGTGAGGGAAGCCTCTGTTAGAACACACATGGTGAGAGACTGGGCATGAGAAGACCTGCTGCTCATGAAGCTCTGGGTCCTGGGTACAATTCTGGGATACATCATGGGCCTGTGCATGACCTTACAAGTCATCACACCACTGAGCACTCACCTGGACGAGACTGAACCACTGAGCTCCAAGATCCCTTCCTGTAATAACTTTTATGCCTGCTATAAAACTGTATTATTTAACACTTTTTTATCACTTACATTTTATAGTTTCCCCTTAATTTCTGTTGACTTTATGGAAACAAACCTACCTACATGTAATGATAAGGGTTTTGTAGAGTTTTTAAGCTTCTGATGTTTCAAAATTTAATACAATGCATTAGATCATAAGCATTTGTAACACATGACATTAAGTGACACTGAAAGAAAAACTGTATTAGTGTCAAATCCACAGGGTGCAGTTTAGCGCTGTCTGTGGAGTCTGATAGTTTTGAGGTCTCCAGTGCGGTTGTGTTGCAGAAAGTTAGAGACCCCTAATGGAGGGACTGGCTGGACCCATGGCAGAGGAAACGTAAAGTGTGAAGATTTCATGGACATGTATCACTTTCTTAATAATACTCTTATAATTTCTTACGCCTGTCTTACTTTAATCTCTTAATCCTGTTATCTTCGTAAGCTGAGGATGTATGTCACCTCAGGACCCTGTGATGATTGTGTTAACTGTACAAATTGTACACACATGATTATAAAACGTGTGTTTGAACAGTATGAAATCAGTGCACCTTGAAAATAAACAGAATAACAGCGATTTTAGGGAAGAAGGGAAGACAACCATAAGGTCAGACTGCCTGCGGGGTCAGGCAAAAGAAGCCATATTTTTCTTCTTGCAGAGAGCCTATAAACAGACGTGCAAGTAGGAGAGATATCACTAAATTTTTTTTCCTAGTAAGGAATATAATATTAAGACCATAGGAAAAGAATTGCATTCCTAGGGGGAGGTCTATAAACAACTACTCCGGGAGTGTCTGTCCTAAGTTGTTGAGATAAGAACTGAGATACGCTCTGGTCTCCTGCAGTACCCTCAGGCTTACTAGGATTAGGAAACCCCAGTCCTGGTAAATTTGAGGTCAGACTGGTTCTCTGCTCTCGAACCCTGTTTTCTGTTAAGATGTTTATCAAGACAATGTATGCACTGCTGAACATAGACCCTTGTCAGGAGTTTCTGATTTTGCCCTGATCCTGTTTCCTCTGAAGCATGTGATCTTTATTCTCCTTTTTGCCCCTTGAAGCATGTGATGTTTGTGACTTACTCCCTATTTGTATACCCCCTCCCTTTTTGAAATCCCTAATAAAAACTTGCTGGTTTTGTGGCTCAGGTGGACATGATAGTCCTACTGATATGTGATGTCACCCCTGGTGGCCCAGCTGTGAAATTCCTCTCTTTATGTTCTTTCTCTTTATTTCTCAGACTGGCTGACACTTAGGGAAAATAGAAAGAACCTGCATTGAAATATTGGGGGTGGGTTCCTGCAATAGGGTTGCAGATGGTGCTGTAAGTTGGAACCACCACTGAAGTCTTAAATTACCTTATTCCTCAGCCTTTGACTGCAGGTAGATTTGAGCTTCTCTACCTCTGGTGTCCAGAATGGGAAATAAGTGCATTTGGCTTGGTTAAGAGAGTCATATGTGGACTATTGAAGCACAAACGTCCAAAGCCAAGACACTTCTGCAGGAATTAGTGCCTGGTTGGGAATTCCGTGTTGATCTGAAGAACAGCCCAAGGCCATGCATTCCTCATTGGCCATTAACATTCAGGAAGAGTGAACATTTTTGCTATTATAAATGGCAAATAAATAGATGAAAGTATGCAGTAAGGAGAGTATAACTTAAGATCTATGTAATATTTTTAGTAAGAGATACAGCTGAGGTTATTTTATTTTTTTCCATTTTTAATTTGGTAGTGACTACATAGTAAGCACTTAATACATGTACTTAGGAAAGCAGAAAGGTTCAATGTTCCATTTTGCTAAGTAAATATGTCAAAATAGAAATGTGTCAAAAATTAATATCACTGGGCCAGTGTAAGTTAACAACTATTCAAAGAGAAATAGATTCCACTGTCTAATTATTTTCTACTTTCAAAAGGTTAGATGAAACAGTTCTTCTGAGCATGGCATGGGGATCACAATAGTTTCACTGCTGACATAGGTTAATGGCACAATTATTAGGCAATAGTGCTTAGCAATTTGTGTGGAGCAGGAAGAGCCTAATCTGCTGATGGGTCATAAAACAGCCCATCAAGGGATTTCTGAAGACATGACAGGGACTTTCAATAAAGTCCAGAAATTAAGTGCTCTTTTCCTTCTCCCAAAAAGTGAAGTTATTTTGAAACCTCTTTTAGTATTGTTTGTGCGTAATTCCCTCCAGAGGAAGCTCCTTTGATGAGCTCTTCTGCAACAGCAACAGTAAGTTGTGCGGGTTCCAGACACTGTCATTTCAAAGCCATCTGGGTTGTGCTTCCCTGAAGAAGTCTCAGCCAGCGAGCACCAATCTTTCAGTCCTCTGCTTCCGGGTACCTACTAGGGTAGCTGATGGAAGGCGGATACTGGGCTGTTTTCTCTGGGAAAACACTCATCAGTGAATGTGAATGCTCATTCATGGGGTGATTGGGAATTGGGACTGCCTCAAGGGCAGTATCAGAGGTTTTCAGGCTGACCATGGGCCTCTTGGCCCTCATCAGAGGGATCAGAAAGGGTCTAAACTTTTGGGTTAATTCCACATGGATTGGGTCTCTGGCAGATCATTCAAATCAGCAGCAATCCGCTAATCTTAGCGCTCTTGTTACTGCCTCAAACTAAAACCAATATCTAGTTGTCTATTCCAGGCAATGAACAAAGGTAAGACTACCTTACTCTGTTATGTGTACTCATGTCTCAGATGTCCATCTGGACTCAAATTCTAGACTCTCAAGAGGACAAAAACGGTGCTTGGTAGGAAGGGAGCAAAATTCTTTTTATGCCTAAACCATAGATATGCATATAGTACACAGTGAATATGTAGCATTACAATTTCAAAAAGGAGGGATATTTGTTTTTTTAAAAAATGTCTCAAAAGGATCCTTAGAGATACAATAATGAAAAATATATATTGCACAGCGCTGGTCTAAGTAAAAGCTGTTAAGGAAGGGAAGCTTGCCTTCTCTTTCATATTTAAGAAAACTGATATAATTTGAGAAAATAAAATTTGGGGGAAGAAAAGGAAAGGGAACATTCTTTACCCCACCACTCCAGAATTGCTTTTTACTTCTACTTAATATGTGTACATCGTTTATGTGGTGATGTGAACGCACAGTCCACATGCATTTTTACATTCTGATCTGTTTGTGTATCTTCTATCACCTAGGCATTTTCATATTGCAACACAGTCTTCCTAATCCCTGTAGAATAACCTTCCATCTGGTCAAGAAACAATTCTCAGTTTTGTTCTGAATCTACCTGAGGTCAAGCAAGTAGAGCAATATACAGCACAGGAGGCTTTGGAAGACAGCATCATTCGCAAATACTTGTGTGTGTAGGTCCTTTGTGGAGGTAAACAGATATAAAGGGCTAAGCTCTTCTTGGATGGCATCTGGCTGCTGACTGTCACCAGACCCCTGGGGAGGGCATTAAAGAGCAAGGTCAGGCCTCATCTAGGACTTCTGTGTTAGGAAGCAACAATGACCTGAGAGTTTCCTCTTCTCCTTTGGTCTAGCATGAAGACTTTGTGCCTTCTCTCCTATAATTTCTTTTTGTTGAGACATGGTGTCACTCTGTCACCCAGGCTACAGTGCAGTGGCATGATCACAGCTCACTGCAGCCTTGACCTCCTGGGCTCAAGCGATCCTCCCACCTCAGCCTCCCCAGTAACTGGGGACTGCAAGCATGTGCCACCATACTGGCTAATTTTTTTTTTTTTTTTTTTTTTTTTAAGAGACAGGGTCTCAAGTTGCCCAGCCTGGTCTGGAACTCCTTGGCTTAAGTGATCCACCACTCTCGGACTTCCAAAGTGCTGGGATTACAGGCATGAACCATTGCACCTCACCCTGTCCTGTAATTTCTGATACCAAATATGAGGGACCAGCCTATAGTAATAGATGGGTCAATTTCAAAGCCTCTGACTCTCACTTTGTACATTTCATTTTTATTTAATTGACTTTTGTGCTTGACCTCCTTTAGATTTCATCCACAAGAACCTTGCCCCACCATCCCAGCACTTTACTAAAGAGAGTGTCCCTGGTTATAACTATGTAATTGTTGGTCCATGTTTGACCAATACCGCTCAGAACATTCAAAAACACCTCAATAGTTTCACAAGTAGTAGACACCAATTTAGCCCATAAATGGTGCAAGCCACAAGGAATACTTGGAGAATGAGTGCCTCCTAAATCCATCTTTTCCCATCGCAAAGAGGTGGGCTGTGCATCGTTTAATCATCCCCTGCTTATTAAATATAGTGGATTGTTTAATCTTCCTTACTGTTAAATATTTTCTGTTGTTTTGGGGTGAAGAGTTCTGTACGTATCTATCACGTCCATTTGATCAAGAGCTGAGTTCAGGTTATGAATATCTGTGTTAATTTTTTGTCCTGATCTATCTGTCAAATATTGTCAGTAGGGGGTTAAAGTCTTCCACTATTATTGTGTTGGTGTCTAATTCTCTATAAAGACCTCTAAGAACTTGCTTTATGAATCTGGGTGCTCCTGTGTAGCGTACATATCTATTTATGATACTTGGCTTTTCTTGCTGAATTGAACCTTTACCATTATGTAATGCCCTTCTATGTTTTTTCTGCAACATAAAAATGCCAAGGTGATGATAGAAGATACAGAAACAAATCAGAATGTAAATATGCATGTGGACTCTCTGTTCGATGATCATCATCATATAAAATATGTGCACATATCAACTAGAAGTAAAAAGCAATCCTGGAGTGGTGGGGCAAGGAGTATTCCCTTTCCTTTCTTCTCCCCAAATTTTATTTTCTAAAATTATATCAGTCTTCTTAACTATGAAAGAGAAGGCAAGCTTCCTTTCCTTAACAGCTTTTATAGTAGTTAGACCAGCATTGTACAATATATATTTTCTCATTATTGTATCTCTAAGGAGCCTTTTTAGACATTTCTTAAAAACAAATCTCCCTCCTCCTTAAAATTGTAATGCTGCATGTTTGTTTATGTACTACAGGGTTAGACATAAAGAGTTTTTGCTCCTTCCCCACCAAGAACTATTTTTGTCCTCTTAAGAGTCTAGAATTTGGTATCTAGAGAGACATCTGAAACGTGAGAACACATAATAGAGTAATGGATGCACACTACAAAACCTCACGTGATTGGAGAAACAGGGCTGCTGGAGATCCGTGGAGGAAGGAAGGGAACAAATGCATTGGGTCCAGTTTGAAGTTTTAGTCTTCAGTTCAAAGTTTAAATCTAGAACCTACTGAGAAATAGCAATGGATCCAATGCATATTTTGTGTAAGTCAAAAATATCTTCACTAAAACCAACTAAGTTCATTTTCAATTTTACATTAAGGTACAATTGGCCAAGGTGCTTACTGTGCCATCTTCACCACACCCTGATCCTATAAATGTTATGACCATACATTGAGCCACAGACAGAATCATCATGCTTTGACATCTGACAGGGACACTCCATCCAACAATAATTATTGACCTTTAATGTCTCATTGCAGTATATCCAGACTAATTATGCTATGCATTTGTGGACTCTTTCATCCTTTCATTTTTAGCCAGTTTGAAAATGAGGCCCCAAGGGTATGAGACTATCCACAAAAGAGGAGAAAATATTAATCTTTCTGACTTTGCAAACATTAGCTTCTTTCTCTTATGAGGAAGATTTTTGACTTTCCATTTTTGTTGATGTTCTCTTTTCTACATGAGGACTGACGAGGTGTAATGGGAGTACTGAACAAGATTTTGCAAGTCTTGTCATATAAGTGTTGACATAATTTAACGAATTTATTAGATGGAACCAACTCCTGTCAGAAGGAACATCTAATTGGATAGCATTAAGATAGAACAGACACAAATCTGAATAATGAATGCTCTGTATTTTTTTTAAGCAATAAGAGCCCCAAGATATTTCTGCAACACAGTTTTTGGTTTCGTTTCCGTTATACTTTCTAGCATTTTCAGAGATATTTAAGAGGCTATTGTCTGCTCATAAAACATTTACCAAATGTATTAGTTTGTTCTCATGCTGCTAATAAAGATATGCCCAAGACTTGGTAATTTATTAAGGAAAGAGGTTTAATTGACTCACAGTTCAACAATGCTGGAGAGGCCTCAGGAAACGTACAATCATGGTGAAAGGGGAAGCAAACATGTTCTTCTTCACATGGCAGCAGGAGAGAGAAGAGTGAGAACTAAGCAACTGGGGAGGCCCCTTATAAAACCATCAGATCTTGTGAAAAATTACTGTCACAATAATAACATGGGGGAAACAGCTGCCATGATTCAATTACATCCCACCAGCTCCCTCCCATGACATATGAAAACCACAATTCAAGATGAGATTTGGATGGGGACACAGCCAAATCGTATCACCAAACATAATTTCCGTTTTGCCAGTCTAATGGCACCAAATCTTATTCCCTCAACTTTACCTGGGGAGACCATATATTGAAAATTGGAACATAATTTTTAATACTTTAAATAAGTTGATCACAGAGTTTCCTGTTTGGATTCTATTTCTAGTGTCAATTTCTTTTCAAAGCTGGGTTTGCCTATTTTATCCAAATTGTGGGATATGGAGGAAAGGAAGTTAGAAGTGTCCAAGCCAATGGGGAATATCTAAAAGAGAGAAAGAAGAAGCCAGCATAAATAAAATTATCTCTCCATGAATTCTGGCCAGGGTTTACTATGCAATTCCCTTTGTAATGGATAGTTGGTCTTTTTTCTTTCTTTCTTTTTGATGATGGAGTGGGGGGTCTCAAACTTAGGCTATAACAGCCTCCATGTACATAATTCATAGCACAGCTCTGGATATTTCTGTCCACCCTAGAGGGTAAAGACTCTATTAATTAAATCCATGCATGGGCAAAGGCAGCATTTCAGCCAGGTATTGCATTACTACTTATGTCAGAGTTTGTGTCTGTAATCTGTTTTAAAAAGTTGGTTTTTTGTTTTGTATTTTCATGAATCAAGGTGACAGTTCAGTACAATTAATGTTGGCCTAGAGGTATATGAACTGGGGTGTGTATAAGTTGGTAGCTGGCACCAATTTTGGAGAAATCTACTAAGAGATATCTAGATAGGATCTTGGTGACTGCCAGGTGTGAGGACCAGCCAGGTTATGCCCTAGGTTACTGTGGGTAAGAACCCTTGAGACTTCCAGATGTGGTTGCAGGGAGAAGTGCACTCAGAACGACAGATGTTTTAAATGTTTGTACGTGATATTTTTGAATAGTTGACTGAGAAAAATGCCCAGATACTCTTCTGGTGAGATTTAAAAATTTCACCAAATCACATTTAAAAGTTTTTGAAAACCTCATAGCAGTTGAAAAATTATTTGTTCAATAGCAAGAATGAAGCTGAACTCATCATATGCTGTCTTACGTCTGGTAGTTCCATATAATCAGGCCTAACCCTGGGGAAACAGTACTAATTTAGAGACCTTATAATTTCACATCAGATGGAAGCACATGAAGTGTTGTGGTAAGGTCATGCTCACATTTTATATTTCCATCAGATATGAGCTCTTTCAATTCAGGAATCACACTTATTCACCTCTGGAACTTCAAAAATGGACATGCTATTTTGTCCCATGCATGCTGTAAGATTGCTCAAATTTACTTTGTCATTCCAAACTTTTACAATCTTGATTCTTCTACCCAGTTGTCCCTTCTAACTTTTTGTTACCTGAAAATGTGATTAGCCAGTCTTCCATATCTTCATCTAAATTGATAGTTATTGATATTTAAGTAAATAGTGGTAAATTTGTAAAATTCTGATAAATGTAACAGACTTGTTTTTGATAGTCTACAAATACAAATGATGAAACAGAAAGTACTAGAAAACAATCATTCAGACATTTGTTCACCAAACAGATATTTGTTGAGGATCAGGTATCATGAGCAAAAACAGATGTGACCCTACCTTCATGGAGTCTAAGAAGGGAGATAGCATAAATTGAAGGACAGACCAGATAAGTAAATGTAGTATTACAGCTACAATGGATGCTGCCAAGAGGAGATGCCTGGTGTAATAGGGGCATGGACCAAGTCAGGAACTTATGGAAGATTCCCAAGGAAGTGATAATTAAACCAGCTTCTCAAGGGAAAGAAGGCTTCACAGGGCAGGGTTTGTTGGAGGTGTAGTCAAAGGCGGCATAGCACAGGAGGAAAGCATTCCAAAGAGAGAAATGGAAAGAATGAGACTCTCCAGGCCCTTTTAGGGCACCCTGAAGATTTGGACCTTTATCCTAAGAACAATACAAGTGTTACAAGGGCATAAAGAGATCAGATTTATGTATGTAAAGGCCATGCTGTCCACTTGAAGAACAAATTGGAGGAGGCCATGGTGGATTTTGGGTGTCACTGGGAAGCAGCTTGAGTGAGGACAGAGAAAAGTAAAGAGACAGAGAGACAGAGAGGTGTGTTTATGAATTATTTATTGGGGTAGAAATTCAGTTTGAGGTGTTTGAAACAAGTTCTCCTCTCACATTTTGACTTACGTTGGCACATTCTGAAATTCATCAGTCTAGCTCTAAAAATGTAGACAGTTTAATGTTATAGAAGGAGCCAACTAGAAGTTGAAAAGATCTTTGGCACAGTTCAGCTGCTTTCTGCCTATATGACCTTGAATGAGTTATTTCATCTCCCTGGGCCTCAGATTCCTCACCCACTAAAAAAGAGAACCATTCCTCTCTAAGCCTCCTTTCAAACATAATACCCTCTTGTATTAGTTTGTTCTCACACTGCTATGAAGAAATATCCAAGACTGGGTAATTTATAAAGGAAAGAGGTTTAATTGACTCACAGTTGCACATGGCTGGGGAGTCACTCACAGATCCACATGGCTGGGGAGTCCTTAGGAAGCTTACAATCATGGTGGAAGAGGAAGCAAACATGTCCTTCTTCACATGGTGACAAGACAGAGCAGTGCCAAGTGAAGGGGGAAAAGCCCCTTATAAAGCCATCAGATCTCATGAGAACTCACTCAATATCATAAGAATGGCAAGAGGGTAACCGCCCCCATGATTCAATAACATCCCACCAGGTCTCTCCCATGGCACGTGGGGATTATGGGAACTACAGTTCAAGATGAGGTTTGGGTGGGGACAGAGCCAAACCATATCACCTCGGATGGATTACATAGTTTCTTTTTGCACTTTTTCAAATTACTCAGACTTTCTGACTTCTTTCCAGATGTTCTTTATCTCATGCTAGGGGCTCAGTATACAGGCAGTTTTTCATGTTTTCACCTTTTGGCTTTGAAAATATAACAACCTTGCCTGTAAGAACATTAAAAACAGGTCATCAGTGGCAATTTGGTCATAACCTGAAGTGCTATGTGAATTTCAACCTCACCAGACACTGGACAGAGTTTTATTGGACAGAAATTTAAAACAAAGACACATTGTAAACTCACATGCACCAAAGGACATGTACAAGAATGTTCATAGGAGAAGTATTTTTAAGTGTCAAAACTTACATCGATAGCAGAATTTATAAATGAATTGGGGCATAATCCATGCAATGGAATACTATCCAAAAGTGAGAATGAATGAATTTCTGCTGCAAGTCTCATTGTTGATGAAGCTCACAAATAATGTTGAGTAAAAGAAGCCCGACACAAAAGGGTGCATGCTGGATGATTCTATTTGCATGAAGTTCAAAGACCAGGGGAGCTGATGTGTGGTGACCCATCAGGATAGTGGTTACATCAAGGGGAAAACAGCAGTGTCAGGTGGGACCAGGTGAAGGTCCTGGTGTACTGGGATGTCCATCTTCTGATCTGGCATAGAGGTTACATGGATATATTCATTTTGAGAAAATTTGCTGAGATATAAACTTATGATTTTTGCACTGTTCTGTGTGTGCATGTACTTCAACAAGAACATTTTCTTTTCTTTCTTTTCTTCTCTTTTCTTTCCTCTTCTTTTGTTTCCTTTTCTTTTTGAGACCGGGTCTCATTCTGTCACCCAGGCTAGAGCAGTGATACATTCACAGCTCACTGTAGCCTCAAATTCCTGGGCACAAGTGATCCCCCTGCCTCACCCTCTATAGTAGCTGGGACTACAGGTGTGTGCCAGCATGCCCAACTAATTTTTTGTAGAGACAGTGTCTTGTTATGTTACTCAGGCTGATCTTGAACTCAAGAGATCTCCTGGACTCAAGAGATCTGCCCACCTCGGCCCCCCAAAGTATTAGGATTAGGACATTTTCTTAATAACGCGGAAGTAGTAGATTCGGTTCTCCCCAGTGCCTAACCAAAACAAGAGTTCTCTCAATCTTGATAGAGTTCTTTCCATACTTAACATACAGCATACACAGTTATTAAACATACCATAGACACATGTCAGAAACTTCATTAAGAGATACATCATGATATTTCTTTGGCTTTTGTGCTATTTTTAGCATTTTTTACCTTTTCTACATCCATAATATATACAAATATCTTGACTTACTTCAGGTAAATATTCACTCTTATACCAATGCCTTGGCCTAAATAAAAAGGAAAACACAGAATATATTACATAGAACTGGATATCTAATTACCCAAATCACCACAACTATAGATTGCATTGCAATCAAAGCAGGCTGAAAAGTGCTGCCAGGCCTGCAGCCATCTGTTAGCTGAGAGGCCTCAGAGCACTTTCTGCATGTTGGGGTTATCACATTCTTTCCCCTAGGTCCTCATTTCATCCCCCATGGTTGTGTGACCATGGCAAGCGTAGCCCTGCCAAAAGGTGTCACTCAAGAATGATTGCCATCCTACTCACGGTTTTGCAGTTTCCAAACTGCGAATCCCTGACAAGCTATTGTAAAGAGGTATACGATGTCTCAGAAGTATTTGGGGCATTTCTGCAAAAGGGAATACTATTCAACTCCCTGAAAGAGCAGTGGTTCTCAGTCTTAGCTGCACATTAGAATTGCCTGTGGAGTTTCAGGCACAGAAACCCCTGGGTCCTACCCATGGAAAGTCCAACTTCATTGGTTGGAGTGTGGCCTGGGCATTGGGATTTTTTTTTAAGCTCAACAGTTGATGCTGATATGCAGCCAGGGTTGAGAACCACTGTTCTAGCCAGTCTTCCTTCTGTTTCTCCTCTTGTGCTGAAGATGCCTGCTTACCCATCTCTTACCCAGCCCTGGAGAATGTTTTCCCAGCTCTGGTTCAGTGACATCACCTTGGTAACTTGAACTCAGCATGGTGGGAGTACTCCCAGACCCTACAAATCAGAGCTTCCCCTCTGCCCTTCCCACTGAGAACTGGTTGTTAAACATTTACATTGACTGCTCCTTATTGTAACCTGATGGATATTTTAAGGGGTGTGGAGATGAAATTCACTTCTTGTTTCCAAATGTGAGGATGTCCATGTAAAGCTACCAAGTGAAACTGAGGTTGCATCTTGGAGTTCCTCATTACTGACCTCTGTAAACCATTTAGCAAGCAAGGGCTGATTCCTAAGTTGGTTTTTAAATATACAATAGAAACGGGAAAAGGTTTCCTCAGTTATACAGGTATTGATCAACTTTCTTTTTCCTCTTCTTTCGTTCTCTTTAGTTTTTCAGCATTTTTTTTTTCTAAAAAAGTTGAAAGTTGAAAGGTATTAAAAAGGTGAAAGAGAAACTATTTGTAGGGGACAAAGGAATCATGATCCAGGAGGTCAAAGTGCATTCATATGCTGTATTTCCAGAAGGTTGTACTGTATGTGTAATTTACATTCTGCAAAGTTCCCCTATCCTGCTCTTCAAAGGGTGACCCCAGGGGCCAGCATTGTGCTAAATTCAGGAGGCTTTGTGGACCTAAGAGGCAAAGAGATGGCCCCAGGGCTGCTCCAAGACCGAAGATAGGGAGTCTTTCCTTCCCCAGTCATCATTAGCTTTAGCCAAAGCAGGACAGGTGGCGGTGGTGACAGAACACAGTGTTCTGAGTGTTGTCCTCTTCTCTGTGAAGTTTGCAGCTCTACCTAAGGGCAGCCTTGCTGTTTTCATCTTGCTAGTCCTTTAAAGGGAAGGCCCTGTTTTTGAGAAAGCCTATGAATGCTACCAGGGGAGGAAAATGCCCTGAAGAAGACATCCGTGGCCCAGAGGTTCCTGTAGCTTCAGAAGTACCTGCAGAGACCACTTTCAACTACTCAAAATCTAGAGGTGGTGGCGACAGGCAGGAGAAGTCAACTAGCAGGAGTTTGCCCTTTGTGCAGACTGTCCTGTGTTCCACCAGTGGGGAGCTTCTCCATCTAGTTCACACCATAGATTGATGGTTGCCTTCTCGTGTCTTAACACAAGTTTTAACAGTATGTACTTATGCCAAAAACTGAATTTGTCATAGTTAGGTGACCAGCCAGGCTGGCTTGCCTAGGACTCAGCAAGTTCTCAGGACACAAAAATTTCAGTTCCCAAACCAGGAAAGTTCAGTGCACCCCCGGATAGGTTGGCCACCCTATAGTCAAATTTGAGGTTAGAGAGTTATTTAGAATAGGACTTGCAATCCTTTGATTACATCGCTTAATCACCACCACTCTGTCTTGACTATTGCTAACTTATTTTTTTTGTTTGTTTTTTGTTTTTTGAGACAGAGTCTCACTCTGTCGCCCATGCTGTTGTGCAGTGGTGCAATCTTGGCTCACTGCAAGCTCCGCCTCCTGGGTTCATGCCATTCTCCTGCCTCAGCCTCCCAAGTAGCTGGGACTACAGGCGCCCGGCACCACAGCTTGCTAATATTTTCTATTTTTAGTAGAGACAGGCTTTCACCATGTTAGCCAGGATGGTCCCCATCTCCTGACCTTGGGATCCACCCACCTCGGCCTCCCAAAGTGTTGGGATTACAGGCGTGAGCCACCGCGCCTGGCTTAAATTCTTTATCTGAGTCGTCTTGTAGCAAAGACCTTTTTTGTAGCAGAGATCTTTTTGAAAGCTGAAAATTCCACATTGTGCTGTTTTCTTAACCAGTGGGGCATTCAAACTCAAAATGACATCCATGTGCTAGAATACTTACATCATGGCTTTGAAAAAAATGTCTGAGAATGAGGGAAAGTAAAACTAAGCAAACAGATAAGAACAGCAACCAAACCTGATCTTAGTCCAAAGGCCTAGAAGGGATGACAACAATTCTAAGTTTTTACGTTGCCTACCTTGAAACTATGATTGATAGTAATGGATTAACGTGATGTATGCTGTGTACATTAAAGTGAAGGAGACCGGATAAGTCACACTAGATAAATACTTTATTTATGAATGATTAAAATATTTTACAGCCATCTATCATCGTGAGCTTGAATGTAGTTAAAAATCAATTCAAAGTGAAAGTGAAAGGAGAGAGGCAGGAGAGGAAGACGTCTCCTCCCCCTGCCTTTGCCTTTGGCCTCAGGTTTATAATGGTCCTGCCTGCACATGTGCATTGCTTGGTTCTTCGCTCAAGCAGCCTGGTTTAGTTGGGGTTCAAGGCCAAGCTGTGCAATAACAAACCCTGACAGGCTTTAATAAAGAGATATACAGCGTCTCGGATGTATTTGAGGGAACGCTGATGCTTGCGGTTTTGTATATGGTTATGGTAAATAACTAGCCCGCTGATTCTTGTGGTCGGCCTTTGCTGGGAGCGCTGGACCACTGGAGACCCATTTAACCCGAATCCCCCACACCTACAGAGAGCCTTGCATTGCAATCACAACAAACAGGGCGGAGGCAGGGGCTGCTGGCCTGCGGCTCATCTCCGCGCTGAGCTCTGCTCACTTATCCTCCCGCAGGAGCAGGACGGGCTGTGAGGCTGACAAGCCTGACCGAGGCGGCAGAGAACTTTCTACATGTTGGGTTGTCACTCTGCGTTTCCCCTTTCCCCATGACTGATTCCTGGAGATGCTCTCTGTAAATGAGCCCAAGTGGGAGGAGAGGCTGACTGCTGAGTCCTGAGCAGTGCTGGAGACCCCCCGCGGGGTGGGGGGACAGCAGCTTCACATCCTGACAGGAGGCACTCAACCCGAACCAGAGCTGCAGGCGCCCAGGGTCCCTGTCTGAAATTAGGGCTGGTGCGCCAGGCTTCGGACCTAAACCTACATCTTTCTTTTTCAACCCTTTTCAACTGCTTAGCATTTTATCTTTCTAAGTGTACATAGAAGAACTTAAGAGGGAAGTGGCATTTTGGACAGCAGCAGCCATAGAAAGGAAAGTTGCAAAGCTGCAAGATACCATTTTGGAGCAAATGCCTACAGCTCATGGTCTTGGCTCATTTTTAGCAGAATGAAAGGGTTTGATACTGTTTGACTTCATCTCACCCAGCGACTTGAGGGGGATCCTTTATCAAATGTGGAGACGATGATATGATTATACTCCCAGTCCCCTCTGAATGTGCAATTCTTAGATTTAAAAAGGCAAGAGAGGCATTGTTTCCCAGACCCTTCTTCCCTCCCCACAGTATCCACTGAGAGAGATGCCTTTCCCAACATCACAGGAGACTCATGGCAACTTCCGTGCTGACCTCATGAGCTTCTCAGGGGATTTTGTTGCCCACTGTCTTGCCATTGGATCCTGAACTGGAGACGGGAGTACAAGGAAGGTTCTACAGAATCAACAGGCTTCCCTTTCCCCTGGTGTGTCTAACTTTTGACAGACACCCATTCCTCCACACATCCACAGGGAACTAGGAGAGAAGTTGTGAGTTAATGATGTGGACTGTTTGTGGCCCCCTCCCTGAATTTCTGTGTTGAAGTCCTAATCCCTAAAGGGATGGTATTTGGAGATGGGGTTTTGGGGGGTGATAGGTCATGAGGGTGGAGCCCTCATGAATGGGATTAGTGCTGTTAGGAGAAGACACAGGAGAGAGATGATTGCTCTCTTCCTTATATAAGGATTCAGAGAGTAGCCAGTCATCTGCAAACCAGGAAGAGGACCTCTCACCAGGAACAGAATTGGCTGCCACCTTGATCTTGGACTTACCATCTCCAAAACTGAGAAAGTCATGCCTGGTGTGTACGCTACCCCATCTTCGGTATCCTGTATGGCAGCTTGATTTGACTGCGATAGTGATGTGCTCACCATGCACCTGCTGCTGGAAGTGCTTGTTAGTTTTCTGCTGCTTCTGTCCAAGGATAAGAAAGAAGGTGATGTCTGTGAAGACCAGGGCCCCTCTACCCTGTATATTTTACCATTATTGTTTCCCCTGTTCCAGCAATACTACTTCTCTCAGTCCTGTTTGGTTTGCCTCAATGAAAATACCATAAACTGGGCAGCTTACACACAAAAATTTATTTCTCTCAGCTCTGGAGGATGGGAAGTCCAAGATCAAGGCACTGGCAGGTTTAGTGTCTGGTGAGGGCCTAGTTCCTAAGAGATGGCTGTCTTCTCCCTGTGCCCCCACATGGTAGAAGGGGCAAACAATCTCTCTGGGATCCCTTTTATAAAAGCAGCAATACCATTCTTGAAGGCTCCTCCCTCATGACCTAATCACTTCCCAGAGGTTCCACCTCTTAGTACCATTACCTTAGGGGTTAGTAGGACTGGTTTCCCAGAGGCCCCTCTCCTTGGCAATGTATGAATTTTGGGAAGACATAAAAATATAGTCCATTGCACCACTTTATATACATAACATATATATATATACACACACACACATATATATGTTGTGTGTGTATATATCCATCCCCTCTGGACTGTAGTCCAGTAGTAGCAAAACTTTGAAACATATATATTATATATGTTTCTATACACACACACACACACACACACACACACACACATATATAACTTTGGACTGTAGTCCAGTTGTTTCCCTTGGTCAACAAGCCTCAGAGGAATAACACAGACTCAACTCAGAGAATCTTATCTCCACCCTGACTCAGATTTAAGGCGCTAAAATGTCATCGTACCTCCCAGCTTCCCAAGCATAGCCTTTTCTAATTTGTTTCCAAGGCTGATCACCATGATTGGTCATTTTGGTCTTCAGAGAGGAAAAGCCTTTTGCTTAATGTTTGGTGATATCCGTACAAATCTGCAGCTTTCTGGCTCAGCCACTCCATGGGTGTTCCTGGGCATTACTCTCAAAAGTTTCATTTTCTCCTAATGTCTCCCACTCCCTGAGCCCCAGTTTTGGATTCAAAACCCATGTGCTGGGATGTAAGCTCATTGGGAAACTGTGTCCTCAGATCTAGACACTATTCTTTACCTGGGCACTCTTGGCGTGCTTCCTGCCCATGCTCATCTATTTAGAATGTGACACCTTCCCTGAACAGAGGCACCAGAGCAGTTGCCCCAAAGGAAGGTCCTGTCCTCTGCCTTCACCCATGTTGGTAGGTGGTTTTTCCAAGATCAAGGTGCCAGCAGAGCTGGAGGGGACTATAGGTGGAATAAGGTCATTGTATGTCTGTGGGTTGTCTGTGATTGGCTGGCTGTCAGAACAATTGTTCATTGTTCTTCCCCACCTGGGGCTCTCTGCCAAGTGAGGTTAATCTTATCTTATCTTAATCTTATCAGGACTCCACAGGTTTATTGAAAATCAAGTATGAAGATGGACCAGAGAAGACACACTGACAAAGTCAGGTGTGTTCTAGGGTCTAAAAGTAGGAAGGCTTTTAGAGGAATGTTGAGAAGGAAGGAAGCCACTCCTTCTATAGAGTTATCCTTTTTGTTAAGGTGCAATACAGAGGTTATAATCATTGGCTACAGCTTGCAATATACAGGCTAAAATGTGGACGTGTAAGACAATCAGTAAAACTTTATGATTCAGAGACAAATCAGAGAAACTTCATGATTCAGAAACAAATCAGTGTCCTTTTTAATGTCAGTAGGTCATGCATTAATCAGTACATCAACAATCTGAGGAACTCACAGTAAGGTTCTTTGCTCGGGGACAGGATGTGGCCATGAATCACAAGACCTCCCTGATGGAAGCCTGTCAAATGTGACCTGTAGGTTATCAATGGTAAGAACTGTGTCTTACAGATCTTTGAGTCTCCAATCACTGGTCACAGAGTCAGGTACCCAGCGAGGTTCATACACACACACACACACACACACACACACACACATAACTTTGGACTGTAGTCCAGTTGTTTCCCTTGGTCAACAAGCCTCAGAGGAATCACACAGACTCAACTCAGAGAATCTCGTCTGGATGCTCAGTAGATCTACAGGTGACAGACAATCCAGGTGCCAAAGCTAAGCCAGAATCCCCATTATTTTAATTCCCTTTTGTATTCATCATCTCAGGCTGCGACAACATAATACCATAGACTGGCTCACTTAAATGACTGAAACTTATTTTCTCCCATGTCTGAAGGCTAGAAGTCCAAGATCAAGGTGCTAGCCAATTTGGTTCCTGGTCAGGGCTCTCTTCCTGGCTTGTGGACTGCTGCCTTCCTGCTATGCTATGTCCTCACATGGTGGAGAGAGTACTTGAGCACTCTCCTGTCTCTTCTTATAAGGACACTGATCCTATTGGATCAAGCCCTGCCCTTATGGCTCCACTTAACCTTAATTACCTCTGTAAAGGCCCTTTCTCCTTGTACAGTCACTTTGAGGATTAATGCTTCAACATGTGAATTTTGGGGGGGACACAAACATTTGGTACATAACACCTTCTTCAACAAAGACATTTTTTATCGATTAAGAAAGAAAACCACAGAGATGAACACAAAGATCAAAATTGACTACTCTCATGGGCTCTTACCTGTCTACGGGTCTCCTTACCAGGAAGATGGCATGAAGGATAACAATAATCAGGATACAATAATCAATAACAATAATATTCTCTGCCTCAGCTGCCAAGCACCAGCTGCTTCTCAACTTTTGTAGTAATTCTGGTATCTCTGGGTGAGGGGCTGGGAGCCTTCTGTGGCTGCCCCAGGCTGAGTACAGAGCAGGGAGATGCAGACACTGCAAAGGTTTCCACCATTTCTGAAGTCAGTGAACAAGCTCATTCAAGAAGTATTTTCCTTTCCATTTGCCTCATATGCAGGAAAACAAACACGTATTAGAAAGTAGTCATTGGCCGGGTGACGGTGGCTCAAGCCCATAATCCCAGCACTTTGGGAGGCCAAGACGGGTGGATCACGAGGTCAGGAGATCAAGACCATCCTGGCTAACACGGTGAAACCCCGTCTCTACTAAAAAATACACACACACACAAAACTAGCCGGGTGAGGTGGCGGGCACCTGTAGTCCCAGCTACTTTGGAGGCTGAGGCAGGAGAATGGTGTAAACCCGGGAGGCGGAGCTTGCAGTGAGCTGAGATCTGGCCACTGCACTCTAGCCTGGGCAACAGAGCGAGACTCCGTCTCAAAAAAAAAAGTAGTCATTTATCAGAGAATCGTATTTCAAACGCATGATAGACTATCATATTTTTATGATATTTGTCGTAGCCTCGAACACTCTCTCAACCATACAAGGACACTTATTTGACTGCTACTGCCATAATTACTGGTAATATCCAGGCAGGTTTTAATTTGCAGATAAATACGTTTTACTTTGGCACACAATTAACACAATGACAGCAAAACAATTTAATCATGTCATATGTGATCATTACCTAAAGTGTCTGTCTTTATATAATCAGTAGAAAAATTGCAGCCATCTATTTGTAATATTGCTAATATTTGCATTTGAATGGAATTCAATGAATATCTAGAAATAAAGTGGATACTGAGCAATAATTAAGCACTTGTATGTTTGCAGTTGTATACTTCCAAACTATTTTCAAAACAAATGGGGCTGGGGTATAGTGTTCTGGGAGTTTCTGTTGGACTTGACGTTTCCTGGGTCAAATCTCAAGAACTGTTTACTTGAGGAGCGGGTAGCAGGGCATGGAGCTGAGAATGTGAAGGAAGGGGCAGCCTCCCAGGGAGAATTCCAATCAGTGATCTAGTCATAGGTTTGGAGGGGATACTGCACCTGGACATGTGCCATCAACATGGAAACTGGGGCATCTTAGGGGAAAGAAGACTCTAAGAAGTCCTGATAGTAATTCACTGAACTGACTTGAGCAGACCAGGAACAATGTTTTATATGGTCCCTTTGGAAATTAAAGCAGGCATACTCTGTGGGACTTCTGATATACCTAGGACAGCAGGGTTAAATAAATATAAGACAATAGAGATCTCATTGGAGGGCAAGGGTCCTCTGGAAGGTTTCTGTGTTTGGTGGAAGGGGTGGTAAGTACAAGTCCTTAGAGTAGCATTTAGGAAAACATTGCTTTATGCTAAATAACAAATTAAAGTCTAAGTTGCACACAGACACAGACATGCAAAGATCTGTTACTGTTTTGCTTTATTTAATCTAGAGAGAGATTTTTCAATTATAATGGATCATTTAAGTGCTGGCACATTTTAATTAAAAGGCAAAAGAAGTCCTAACATTTTATAATATGAATGCATCCAAAAATCATGAAGATGAGCTGCATTGTTCTCTGCAGCATTTTCTAATAGACACATCAGAATTAGCCTAAATAGCCAACAAAACTAGTTCTTTAAATTTGATAACCTACATACTTAGCATGGCATATTACACATCTATAAAAAGGATGTCCAAAATGTATGTAATTACATGAAAAATTGTTCCAAGTATACATAAAAAGTAAGTTTAAACAATGAATGTTGTATAAATCAGTTTTATAAATAAGTCCATTCATAGAAAAGGCTGTCTGCAGACATTAATTGATTAATCTATCTAGCAGATAATTTTAATCTTCTTCCCTTTGTTCCCACAAAGAGCCATATAAAAATAGACTTAAAAAATAGCCGAAAAAAAAAAATTCAGGCTCTTGAATGCTTCATTATTTTTTTGTTTGTTTGTTTTTGAGACTGAGTTTCGCTCTCATTGCCTAGGCTGGAGTGCAATGGCGTGATCTTGGCTCACTGAAAATTCTCCTGCCTCAGCCTCCAGAGTAGCTGGGATTACAGGCATGTGCCGCAACACCCTGCTAATTTTGTATTTTTAGTAAAGATGGGGTTTCACCATGTTGGCCAGGCTGGTCACGAACTCTTGACCTCAGGTGATCCACCCACCTTGGCCTCCCAAAGTGTTGGGATTACAGGTATGAGCCACCACGTCCGGCTTCTTGAATGCTTTTTGATAGTGGCTACTGTCAGTGTCAAATCAAATGGGCAGATGCAGTGTAGCACAGGCATGCTCAGAGAGACTGGTATTGCCCCCAAGGTGAGATCCTAGCTACTATGAAGGTGTGTGGCCTTCCTAAGGACCATTATACATAACCAGATACACAGTGCATCATATCAAAATTTCAAGGAGCTGGGGAAGCAATCAGAAAAATGTCCGAAAGGTTTTTTTGTTTCTGTTTTTGTTTTTGTTTTTTGTGGGAGTGATCATGGAAAAAAGGACAAAAATGTTTGCTGATATGGCCTAACATTTTTAGGAATATGGTTGTTAAATTGAAGCACAGCTATGCTTTTAAAAAATTAATTGAAGTAATTGGAAGACCAAGTGTTTTTATAGACTCCTTCGTACCAGTTGTCTCAAGTTGAGCATGTAGTGGCATGTCATCCCCTGGTTCCCGGAGTATACAGGTGTGAACAGTCTGTTGTCTTCCCTGCAACTGACGGAGGCAGTACCAGGGCTGCAAGTCCCTGTCAGTCTCCTTTTCAAAAAGACTCTTATAAATTTGAAGCAGACAGTTCAGCTGGCTCCTCATCCACCCTCTCAGTACACACAGACATGTGTTACAAAGAATGTCCTGTGCTTTGTTGGAAACATAGAGTGGAAGCATCTCCCTGATCTGTATCTCTGAGCAGTGTGCCGTCCTGGGCCGTGGCCACGGCGCCTGCCTGTCTCAGTTCCAGGCAGCAATTGAGTGATAATTGCAGGATCTTATTTTGAACAACACTACAGCAAAGCCTGATAAAGTTTGTAACTATTTAGATCGAAATCTGAGAACTCTAAACAATTTATTTACAAAGAAAGACACAGATAGGTTTTAATGTATCTCATAAATCCTCTCTCCTTGACCACAAAGAGAGCAGATACACAGTTCTTGGGGGAATCAATTAGCCCTGGACAGGGATTCCTCTCTCCAGTTGCTTCCCCGGGTGTAAGGCTTTCACAGGCCAAGAGGTTCCAGGCACTAAGGCTGAACAAGGCAAAGCCCTGGGGTTTCACTTTAAGAGTCGGGTTGAGGTTCCTTGGGAATAGTCAAATGGGTCTGGAAACATCCTGAGCAGATAAACTGTATAAAAACCAGAATAGATCCTTAGACCAGAGTTTCTTCTTAGACCACAGTTTCTCAACCTTTCTCAGCCTCTCCATCTCGACATCTGCCAACTGAGGCTGGCTTATTCTTTGCTACGGGAGGCTGCCTTAGGCATTAACATCCCCTCTACCTTGTACCCACTAGAGGCCAGTAGCACCCCTACCTCCCACCCCCATTTGTACTGTTGCCAAGTGTCCCCGGGAAGGCGTAAGGATCGTCACTCTCCTCCCCCGCCATTAAGAGAACCACCTTAGACAATGACATTTCTCCCTTTTCAGAGGTTAATTTTTTTTCTAAGCACAGATTGCTATTTGGATATCATTGCCTTCTCTCCTCTCAGCCCTTTCTGAGTGCCCTGCTATACAATTACATATTGGCTAATTCTTCCATCTTTAACCTGAAGCTTTGAAAGGAAACAGCTTTTATCTTCTCTGTTACATTGAGGGTTGGGGGGTGGGTAGGAAGGGTTTGAATATCTATTGCTTTGCATGCAAATTTTAATCCTTTAATCACCTCCCCACAGTTTCAGGGGGAGTTCGCCTGAGGATCCACCAGCCCACCCTGGCCTTTACCATAGGCCTGCAAACAGACTGGAGGAAACCTGAAAAGGTCGTTTCTTTCCCTTAGCCATAATACCCAGGTTTTGGATGCAGATAACTTCAGGCCTTTTAGCTCAGAGAAGAGGGAGACTGCTCCCACCTGTACCTCTGTCTGTCCTGCTGGGCGCAGGGTACGAATGATCTTCTTCACTTATTAACAATTTGCATATTGTTCTCCATCTGACTGAATTACTTCTTTGTCCTGAAAAAGATAAGTTTGTGAGAAACTTCCTTTGGTGCCAATTTTCCTTATTTTTTAGCCTTGGTGAAGTAAAAAGGTAGTATTTTAGCAAATTCAACAATACAACAAAACAGAAGTATTCTTTTATTTTGAGTAGCAGTCATTAAAAAGAACTGGGATATTTGCTTTTCCTCTGAAAGCTCTTTATTAGCTAATGATACAAGAGAACGTAGTCCTCATCCAAGTGCTGCTGCTATGGGTATGATTTGTGCAGGGCCAGTTTCCATAGCAAGTTCTTATCTGGCAGAGTCGGCTTTGCGTGTTGACTATGCTCCTGTTAACATGGTGCCATAAATTATATGGCTCCAGTTTTTTCTTGTAGTCTTATCATTTCTCTGGGAAAGCAGTATCCCACTGGGTCTTGCCCTTCACAGGATGTGTAAAAACACAACTCCAGCAAGATGGGAGGACGGGAAGCTTTTGCATTCATCGCAGATGAAACATGCTCCATCACTCCAAAGACGCCTTCCAATGTTAAATCTCCAAACAAAAGATTTCTACACACGTTAGAATGTGAACTCAAAATAGGCAGATATAGCAAATGCAAAACTGCAGTCACTGAAAATAACACTGCTGGAAAAAAAATGACGACAACACTTCTTTGCCTTGAAATGTGAAGGATAACCAGGACCATAAGGAATTACTTATCCACCTGCGTTGCTTTTCAGATCAAGAGAGCCGACACTGAAAGAAAAGAAGGGAATTTTTCCATGTGAAGCAGCTGATGAATGGCAGGGTTGGGACAAGAACTTACCCAACTCTGACTCCCAAGTTCTCTGATTGCAATTTGCTGCCTGTCCCCAGCAGGAAGACCAACCACCGCGTGTTCCCACCCAGGGCCTCTGCACAGGCTGCTCCCTATGTCTGCAATGATCTCCCCCCAGATATTGGCTTCACTCTTTCCCTCACTTTATTCAGGTCTATGCTCTGATGTCCTCTCCTCGCTGACCACCGTGTTAACAACAGCAGCCACAGCTTCTCCCCTTTCTGCTATTTTGCCTTCTATCACAGCACTTACCACCACCTGGCATTATATTTATTTGCCACGTGGGCCACCAAAAGCATCCGCCAAAAGTAAATCGCAGATATTCATGTCAGAAAAGAAAGGCCTTACTCCATGATTCAAGGCTGTAGTTATAAAGAACTTAGAAATGGGTAATCACTAAGAAAAAGTCAGGAATCTCACATCTGATTAAATAAATACAAATAAAATGATAAGATGCCACAACTTAGGTTAAGCTCACCAGTGGACTATGTTTGCCAAGTCAGTTCTCCCTCCCCCCAAAGCTCTTTGACCTCTGCCTTTCTGGGACACCTCACACTCCTGGTGTATTTGTCAGTGTTCTCCAGAGAAGCAGAATCAACAGGATGTGTGTGTGTGTGTGTGTGTGTGTGTGTGTGTTTGTAGAGAGAGAGAGACAGAGACAGAGGGAGATTTTAATGAATTCCCTCATGTGATTGTAGAGGCGGGTAGTTCCAAGATCTTCAGGGTGGGCTGGCAGGCTAGAGACCCAGAGAAGAACTTATGCTACAGTTCAAAGTCCAGAGGTCTCAGCTGCAGAATTCCTTCCTGCCCAGGGGAAGTCAGTCTTCGTTCTATTAAGACTTTCAACTGATTGAATGAGGCCCACCCACCTTAGGGAAAGCAATCAGTTTTATTCAAAGTCTATTGATTCAAATGTTAATTTCATCCCAAAACACCCTCACAGACACATCCAGAATAACGTTTGACCAAATATCTGGGCATTGTGGCCCAGCCAAGTTGACAAATAAAACTAACCATTCATTGCACCTGTTTTTCTTCCAGTTATACAAATACTCCATTTGATTCTTCTTAACCAAATCCTCCTTCACCAGGATTATTGGAATGCCCCCACGCAGGGTTTCCAGATACAGCAAATAAAAACACAGGGCCTCCGGTCAAATTTTAATTTCAGATAAACAGTAATTTTTTTAACATAAGTATGTCCCAAATATTGCATGAGAAATACTTATTCTAAGAAATTATTCATGGTTGATTCATTCACATTTAATGGATTTTTCTGTATTTTCTCTGCCATGCTATGTGAGGGGCTCTGGGCAAGGCCATTTTCTCTGCCCTCCCTGAGATTCTGCTTCCCCTGCTAAGATTCCAGATTATAGAAATGACCCTCACATCTACATTTTCAGCATGGGTCCCCATTTGTTCCATTGCTGCAACAGAAATATTAATGTTCCTGGCCTCATTCAGCCTTTTCCATCAGTGGCAGAGGTTAGTAACTTCAGCCTCTGTTTCCTATAAGCCAGTTTCCTTTCAATTACTTCCAAAATGTTTCCTGCATCTGACAACTTCTCAGCACCTTAATGAGTCAATCCTACACCTTCATCACTTTTCTGGACTGTGCTGCAACCTCCCAGCAGGCTCCCAGGCTCCATTCATGCCCTTACTGTCTGTTTTCTCCTTCACAAGTAGGCTTATTTTTATAAATGGAGTCTCCTTTAGTCCTTGCCTTATCCCTCTGTTAAACAAAATTCTCCCAACGTGGCTCCTTGTAATTAAAATCTAAGTTCTCCACAAGTGCCTGTGCGATCTGCTCCCTGCACTGGGGCCTCTTGGGCATTCTTTATCTCAGGCTCACCACCTAGTACTGGCCTTAGGCTTTGGCATTGCTACGTCCTCTGCTGAAGAAGTTCTTCCTTCAGATAAGGCTCCCCTGTCCAGCCTGGGCTCAGATGTTATCTTCCTAGAGAGGTCTTGCCCAGCCACCTCGGAACATCACCCTTTGTCTTCTTACTCCGGCTTCTTCAAGGCATCTGCAGTACCAACGTTTCCTCCAAATGGGATATAAACTTCTGGAAGGCACAGACTCTGCACAGTTGGATCTTTATTATACCCACTCCCACATATTTGTCTCTTTAAATGTTATTTTTCAAATATAATATTATCAGAAAAAAATCATGTTATGAAAAATCAAGTGAAATGGGTACTTTGACAAACTGTTGGTAAGAACTTTATTGGGGAAGGCTGTCTCAAAAACACTTTGCCAGTATATTTTAAGAATCGTGTCCAGGTGCGGTGGCTTGCACCTGTAATCTCAGCACTTTGGGAGGTTGAGGTGGGAGGATCACCTGTGGTCAGGAGTTTGAGACCAGCCTGACCAACATGGTGAAATCCCATCTCTACTAAAAATACCAAACTGGTTGGGTGTGCTGGTGTGTGCCTGTAATCCTAGCTACTCAGGAGGCTGAGGCAAGAGAATCACTTGAACCCAGGAAGAGGAGGTTGTAGTGAGCTGAGATCGCATCATTGCACTGCAGCCTGGGCAAAAAGAGTAAAACTCTGTCTGGAGACAAAACAAAACAAAACAAAACAAACAGTGATCATGTCTTTGTCTCACTAATTGCAAAGTTAGAAATCTGTTCTCAGGACATACTGTGCAGTGTGGGCAAGAATTTGTCTGTAAGAATGTTCTTTGTGGAGAAAATATATAAAGAAAGTGAAGTGTAGCAATAGGGGAATGAATAAAAATCACAGGGTATGTCTGTATGGTGGAATGTGATGCAGCTTTTACAAACGGCATTTTTCTTTGAGTCGATGGCAGGCCTTCTGTACTTTCCTCCTGGGACATTAAAGTATTTATTAAAATCCCAAAAGCTATGCAAAGAGGATGTCAACAAGACTAAAAAGTAGAACTATGTATGAATGGTTGCCAGACCTAAGGAGGAATATTCACATGCCCATAAAGAAAATCACCTCATGGAGGTGAGAGACTGCACCTGCTGTCATGGCTATACCTCCTGCAGGGTCTCAGGGCCTTCATGGGACAAAGGAGGCACCAACGCATCCTAACTGACTAGTTGCATTTTGAGATATTCTGAACAGTTAGTCTTGTTACACCCAGAGAGACACAGCCTTCCAAACATCTCCAAATTTTAATGAGACTGTAGGCCCTGGGAATGCATCCGGGCTGGTGCAGAGATGAGAAGTGGTGTGAGTTGTATAGGGAGGGGTGGAGTTGGGAAAAGAAATGGTCTGGGAAGGCAAACATTTTGGGGACTACCTTTTCTGAAGGTTGTAATGTTCATGTATTGCATTAGAAAGGGAATAACAACACCTTGAACCAAAATACTTAAGAAAATCGGCATTTTCAGGTCATCAGGCCCCAGGGTAGAGGTGAAGAATGTTCTCAATGAAGCATAACCAGAACAGATCAAGTGACTGCTGGATGCTGGACATGAGTGTGGAGCAGGAGACACAGACATCAACTCATCCTTGTCTTTAGAACAGAGAGGGAACGTTCCTAATATAACCTAGTAGACAGTAAAACAACAACAGCAACAATAACAAAATCCAGCCTGGTTTACTGACACAGTCACTGCTACCTGGGACAGAACCATGACGGTCAATAATGCACACGAACCAAGTAAAACACCAGACACATAAATAAATTTCAAAACATAAAAGATGACACGGAGTATATTACTAGGACTGCCTTAGCAAAGTACCACAAACGGAGTGGCTTAAATAACAGACATCTGTATTGCATTGTAGTTGGATGTAGTCCAGAAACATCCAGGACTTCAGGAGGTGCTAGAAGTCTGAGACTGAGGTGTCAGCAGGGCCATGTGCCCTTGGAAGGATCTAGGGAAAGGCCATTTCTGGAAGTTCCTTGGCTTGTGGCAGCCATCTTCACGTGATGTTCTCTGTGTTTACATGTCTGTGTTCCAATTTCCCCTTTTTACAAAGACACCAGTCATACTGCATTAGGGATCCCTCTGATTCCAGTGTGATCTCATATTAACTAACTGTATCTGCAGCTCTGTCTCCAAAAAAGGTCACATTGTGAGGTCCATTAGGACATTAGGATTTCAACATATGAATTTTGGGGGGGGGGTCGTAATTCAGCACATAGCACAGAGATAAAGCATCTTATCACCAGCAGGAAAACTTTACAAAGCATCTGTTTTATGTTCTCAATATAAGATATGACAATATGAATTTCATAACATAAAATTTAAAAGTGAAGTGAGAGCATAAGAGACTAAAATGGAAAGGAATATCTGGAAAGGAAAATGAGAGGTGGAGAAAATGCAATGGATTTGCAAGGAAACTAGAAGTTGCAAACGTTGGATTAAAATCCATTTTAGATAAACTATGGAATCAACACTGTAGAAATCTGAATGATAATAAAAAGTTATAGATTCCTTTTTAGACTATTGTGGAAATATAAAGAGATGAAATAATGAAATAGATATAGATGAATGGAAAGATAAATATAGAATATTGGCTCATAGACATTATTAAAGAGTTAGATATCAATGGAAGATGGTAAGTAGATAGGTAAGAGATAGATGGATGGGTCAGTAGGTCAATAGGGAAGGTAGATAGGTACGAAATAGAGAACATATAAAGCAATGTTAAAGAGAAGTGAATAGAGATAGAGGAAAGTGGGGGAGAAGTGGAAGAGGCAGAGATGGATAGATACCGAAAATACAAATGTTCCATGTTTTCATTTCAAGAAGGGAAAATGATTATTCTTTGAACAGAGGATAATGTAGTCACCAGAACCAGTTTTAAGCCCTCCCTGACCAACCTTGGAGGGCACTATCTGAGCGCATGTGCTGTAAAGGTGAGCCAATGAATGACAGTCCCATACTTCTGAAATCAGGCAGCAACATTCACACTCCCCCAACACTGCTTTTGTGGCTAATGAAAATTCTGGTTTCTGAAATTCTTAAACTCAAAAGTGTTTCTCAAAATACTCCATGAAACCATTTTCAAAAATGGCATAAGAAAATAGAAGTGAATATCTTGCAAACAGATTAGGAAAGATTTTTCTAAGCATAAGTTAATAGAAAAAAATCACCCAAAAACTATTAGATAATAAAAATCAAAAACATTTGAGTGTCACAAATACTATAAACAACATTACTAGGCAAATGAACTAGAAAAATTATTTGCTTCAAATATAACAGACAGCTTGTGGTTAGCAGTCATCCTTATTTAAAGAACTCATACCAATTCGCAAGAAAGGCATGGAAACTCCAGGAGCAAAATAGGCACAAGCTATGAAGACAAGTCACAGGAGAAACTCAAATAGCAGTAAGCAAACAGGAAAACGTGTTTCTTAAGCAAATCTCAAGTAAATCAAAATCAAAGAAATCACATTAAAGAATGCAAATTTAAACCATAATGGCATTTTGTACATCAAACTAGCAAAGATCCATCTTGATGAAGCCATTGTTAGCAAGGGTGTGCCCATGTAGACTTGTTGAGTCATTGCTAAGGGAGGTGGAAATTGAAATATTTTTCTGAAACTTAAATGGTGTTGCATAGTAAGAATCTTACAAAAAAGTCGATACTCTTCACCCAGAGGTCCCCTACTAGGTATCTATTCCTTGGAAGTATAATAACAAGAAGCTAAAACCAAGCTCTCAGCATAGATATTTATTACTGAGATAATTATGCAACAACCATACACACAATGATAGAAATTCTGGTACATCCTCTTGCTGGAATATTTTGCAGTCATTATAATGGAGTGAGTAAGAAATTTTTAGTCACATGTAAAAACAAAAGCAGGAGTAAAGTTGGATAAGCTTTACGATTCAACTTTTATTAAAATGTGTATAGAAAAATACAATTGAAAATACATCCTTTTCTCAGGAATTATCCTGATATAATTTGGTCATGACTATTATTTTCTACATGCTGAACATTTTCTCCCATTGTCTGTTTCTAAAGTTCCTATTTATTCAGAAGACTTCTAGCCCCTTGCAGATCATGTTCTTTGCTTTCCTTTCCTTTTTTTCCTTAAAACTATACTTTTTCCTGTATAACAGAACCATATCTACCATAGGTACACCAGAAATACTGCATTTTAGGTATACTTCAGGCAGTTCAGTTTCCTAGTGGGCCACATGGCTTTTCCAGAGCACGCGCTCTCTCTCTCTCTTTTTTTTTTTTTTTTTTAAGCAAGGGCTCAATGACTCAGGTCTTTCTATATTCATGCCCTGTCCTAGAGTTGGTGTGGGGACTCAGGTTGTGGATCTTTGCTGATTGCATTTATGTAGCTCTTAATATGCTTGCCATGTGGCTTCACCAAGAAAGGTTTTCCCAAGTCCTATTTTATAATTGTTCCTATCCTGGGAGCTGGCCCTTCCTCTTGGCCATGATGAGTTTGGGCAATTTATAGGTGCTCCATTTCTTGTCATGAAACAAGGCCTCCAGGCAAAGTATATCATTTTTATAATCACACACACACACACATACCACAGATACCATTACAAACAAAAGTTCTAGTAACAAGAGAAAACTGTCGTAATAAAATGATAGGCAAAGAAAAGAACCTAGGCCGGGCGCGGTGGCTCAAGCCTGTAATCCCAGCACTTTGGGAGGCCGAGACGGGTGGATCACGAGGTCAGGAGATCGAGACCATCCTGGCTAACACGGTGAAACCCCGTCTCTACTAAAAAATACAAAAAACTAGCCGGGCGAGATGGCGGGCGCCTGTAGTCCCAGCTACTTGGGAGGCTGAGGCAGGAGAATGGCATAAACCCGGGAGGCGGAGCTTGCAGTGAGCCGAGATCGCGCCACTGCACTCCAGCCTGGGCGACAGAGCTAGACTCCGTCTCAAAAAAAAAAAAAAAAAAAAAAGAACCTAAAAGTTATATCAATAATTGGAACTTCACTGTAAAAACTTTTTTTTCGACTGGAAGTATACCTAAGAAAATTTTACTGGTGTTTCCTTTGGATTGTAGGAGTATAGGCTTTTGTTTTCTTCTTCATAGTTTCCTGTATGTCTCAAGTTTTCTATCATGAGTCAGAAAAAGAAAGTCTATTATTTGCAGAATTGGGCGGACTGGGTGGGGCAGGGTGACAACAGCAAAGAGAATTATAGGGTAAAGTTGATCCTAGAGAAAAAAAATCCCCTAAATGAAGACTGATTTATGCATGACATACTCTGGAGGCCAAGCCCACCCACACCCTCTATCTATCAACAACTGTGCCCTGAAGTAAGTATTATCAGTCCCGCTTTACAAATGTGAAAAACTAAGACTTAGGTAGATCATGCAAATTTCCTGCAGCCACACATCTGGTACGAGGCAGAGTAAAACACTGCTATTATCTACTCTTTGTAGATCTCCTGGGGGTGGTAAAGAGACCACCACTGGGCGTACTAAGTTGATCAAGAAACAGAACGTGCTGGAGCACTTTCAGAAAATTTCCCGGGGATTTAATTCAGAAGCAGTATTTCTGAGGATCGTAGAGACTTAACATTTTTCCTGCCCTGGTAAATGAGTGGAACCTACCTACTATGCATGACAAAACATTTTTGTTCTTTTTTGGCCACATGCAATCATAAATTTATTTGGGGTATAGATTTTTTTTCCTTGTCCTCAAAATTGTCCTGCATTCTCATTCCTCCTGCCACTCTCTCTTCTATTCTGTACAGGCTGGGGTGCTGAGAGAGGAGTAGAATGGTCCGGGAGGAGTGAAGTCGCGTGACTCGGTTGATATTTACACCATCTACATCATTCCCCAAAACCATGCTCACTGGGGTCCTGTTTTCTGGAAGGATGTCTCGAGAGCTTGCCTGACAGCCCCATTGTGGGTCCTGTCCCAGTACCCCTGGATGGGACTGCTGGACAGCACATTCCTCAAACCCCTGCATCTCTTATTCTCCTGGAGAATTGACCTCATTGGTTCTCAAAGGAATATGATAGGAAATCTTGTGTCATGGGAAGCTTAGGAATGCTGTTTCATTTGGCTCTGGAGTTCATTGTTGTACTGTGAATGAGCTGCTTCTCTGGGGTGATGGCTTTCCTCTCCTTTTGCATTTCCTACTTCACATAGGTGGCAAGGGATGCCGTAAGCCTGTCCACACCTGCAAGGTTCTACTTTATGTGATTCATGCTAAGGTATTCCCTTTGCCTGAAATTTGAGGTTTCCATTCAGTTTGTGCTTGAATTACCTAGGAATCTGCTTCATTTCTTCAGTGTGCGTCTCAGAAGAACCACACCATTTAATGTTTGGGGAAAAGTGCAGATATTGTAATTAATAATATAACTAAGTTGCCTGCTTTGTTCAAAGGGGCAACCCAAACTATGGAAAAGCCTTGCCTGAGTGAAGCTGGTTCGCGAACAAGCCCTGGGAATGCCATTGGACTGCTGGCACGGCAAACCGAATGTCGTTTAGAAACCGAATTAGGACAGATATGGTTAATACCTCTATGAATAAAGTATGCATTTATGCAACTATAAAAATGCAGGCTTTGTGCAAAATGCTATGTAACTACCTTCTAATTTAATACTGACTTTTCCCCGGGAAATCCAAAGTATTGGAGATGTATCACAAGCTGAAAATTACCAAAGAGCGAGCCATGCCTCTTCATGTACAGCTCTTTCTGCTCGTTTGCTTTGCCATCAGGAGGAAGGAATTGTGGGTTTGAAATATAACCACCTGCATCTGTCTTCCTAAGGTACCAGGCACAGAGTTTTTTTATGTGTTATTCATTCTCACAACAACCCTATGCAGCAGAAGGTATTCTCTCTCTTCTATCGATGAGGAAACCCATGCGCAGAAAGTTTAATTGGACTTGCAGATGTTTCACAGCTACAAGGTGGCAGAGGTTGGATGGGAACTCAGGACTGAAGATCCAAAACACCATGACCTTTCTAATTGCTACCCGCCTTTTGAGTTTTAGGGATGAGGTTAAGGGACTTCTAGTTTCAGTATATCATGAAACACCATCCCGGGCTAGTTTTTCACTTCTGAAGAAAGTGAGAGAACAGATGGGAGCTGTCATGCCACCAGCCCTTACAAATGCGCCTTCTTGACCTGCCTGACCCTATGTGACTTACAGCATGTCAATGGCGTGCAGTGCTGGGGACAGCCTTAATGTGGATGCTGGAAGTACTTTTTGATTTTGCAAAGCAGGCTTACGGGAATACAGCCATGGAGTGTGCATATGCACACGCACCTGTGTACACGCACATGCACACACACATACCACACACAGGCATGCACTCATGCAGCTTACACGTAATTTCTACTTCCGGTTAGGTCTTTACCAGGACTCTTGAACTACTCCTAGAGGGTAGACATGGCTTAGTTATCAGTAAGTTCTGCAATGTTGAGGGGAAGGGGAAGTTGGATATGACACAAGTGCGCGGTGGGGGCGGGGAGGGGCGGAATGGGTAAATCGTGTCTGTAACAATGGTTTACTTTTTGTAGCAACTGAGAAAGTCACTAATGTTGCTGCCTGCTGTAGTTAAGTTAGAGTCCTCTCGAACTAGATCTTTTGATTTCTGTTGCCTTTCAGTGTCCCCATACCTCGATTGGTGCTCAGTAGCCTGAAAACTTGTGTTTGAACAATGGATTCCTGAGTTTAGGGTTGGGAAAAACCTTAACAGCCATGGAGGCCAGCCCCTACCCACAGCTTAATTTCAAGCCGCCTCTGAAAGTCCATACCAGATGGTAGAGCAGCCTAGGCTTGCAAATGTCCTATAACGGGTCCTCACTACCTCCTGAGTCAACCAATATCATCTTTGACAGCTTCCTCTTTCAAAAATGTTTTCTTCATATTGAGTTGAAATGTGCCTCATTGCTTAACTTTCATCCAGGCATATATATTCTTTGGGCCGCAGTTTCTTGCCTTATAAAATGAGTCAGCTGGCCTCAGGACTGACCTATCCAGATGCACAGGTTGTGCACTGCACAGCTCCAGGGGGCACCATTCCCCTAGACTTTGAGGAGTCTGGCCTCTGGCTAGAATTGTGCAATGCCATGGCCCCGGTTTGCCACAGTGACCTTTGTGTTTCCTTGTGACTCTCAAATTTGATGTCAGCCTCCAGATGGGGACATACGCTGCAAAGTAGTTCAATTAGCACTAACGAGCTTTCAAGGTCCTTGCCTGAGAAGAGCTGCCTATTGTCACTAGAGCAGGCCACCCCTTGTTATTCACACCTTGTGGAGCTTAATTTCATTCAAGCTCCTACATGTAAGCTGGATTTTTATCCTGAAGGCAAGGCATCATCTGTAATTTGGCCAACAACAGATACTAAATGAAGAGGAAAGGAGAATGTGTATTTTTCTTTGAGAATCTATTATATTTCAGACTGTAAGTTTTTTAAGAAAGTTTTTAAGTATCAATTTTTAAATATTAATAAAAATGTTATCTTAGTTATTTTTTCAGAAATGATGGACATTGAAGGAGAATGATATTGGCAAATGTTTCCTTTCTGACCAATTATTAATTTTATAATAAAAATACCATTATTTCCTAAGTCACTAGTAGATAGTTTGCACCATTTGCTCAAAGGCTAACGCTTAGACAAACAAAATCAGGCACATATCCAGAAGATGCTCAACTTAATTTTTCATACGTCTTAAAAGAACCATTTTTCATACGTCTTAAAAGAACCTATCTATATTATGTGACCATTATAAGTTCTTATCTTTTTTGTGAAAGGAAATTTGTTAGAAACTGAATTGGGACACATATGGTTAAGACCTCTTTGAATAAAGTATGCATTTATGTAACTATAAAAATGTAGCCTGTATGCAAAATGCTATATAATTACCTTCTAATTTAATATTGACTTTCCCCCGGGAAATCCATAGTATTGAAGGTTTATCATAAGCTGAAAATTATAGATTTCTGAGGAAGGTGATTGTTGCTAGAAATAGAATAATTTGGCCTTTCAGTGGTTGGCATGAACAGTGCATTCTCTGCCCAGTTGCGTTTTTGGCGAAGTGGCAGTTTAAATTAAGCACTTGGGTACTGTGATGATGGACAGGCCCAGATGAAAAGATAGCTCTGGTGTTATGCTCAAGGCTTCATGTTTCCCACAAGATGAGGTCTTTATTAACTAAGAGTCGCACCCACTTCACTTTTATTATTAAATGTTTGCAGAGCCTTCCTGAAAAGAGTAATGTGGGCAGAATTTATACTGGGAAGGTTTCAACATCCCATAAAACTGACACTCTAGCACTTTGTAGAAAAGATGGGCCTGGGGAATGCACGGAGGGAAAGGAAACTCTCTAAGATATAGATCTTGCTTAAAAGGGAGTTTTACCTCTGATAATTTAGGAGGTCAGAGGGCAAGTCTAAGTTCTCAGCCTCTGGATATAAGAAGTGACCAGGAACAATAATGGGCAAGTGTATGTGTGTGTGTGTGTGTGTGTGTGAGCGAGATACATTTAAAACACATTTACTCTCCCTTGTTTTCAAACACTTAAAAACATATTTTACTTTGCTGGCAAGAACAGATAGGGGAATTAAAGGCTCTGTAGTTCCTATGAATAGCAATGCTGAAATGTTAAAACAAAAGAATTCAAGGTGTTTCCCGTAACCCCCCTCTCCCCAGGGACACCTTGGGTTAATAAATTAATCAAAACCAAGTGTGGGCTGCAGTGAAACTATATAAGGGTGGTATCTCCTTGGATCCAGCTGTGCATACCGGTGTCAAAACAGCAAAAGCATCCAAAAGTGATCTCAAGCTAGGATGAAGCTTTGATCCATCATTTTTCACCAAAACTAGTGAAACCAGTGGATAATGATTTGGGGACACTCTGGAACAAGAGTTATTAAGTACCGATGCAGGCACATGTTGCTCTAAGGGATACAAATGAATGAAGCGGTTGTTCATCTTCAGGATTCCTCCTCCCTCCACCCTATTTGCAGGGACTATTATCCTTCTCCCCAACACACCACATACTCCTTTTGTTTTTCCCCTTGGAGACCCAATGACAAACCACAGGATATCTATTAGCATACATTCAAATAAGAACCACCACTTGGAATCTCTACTTTAGTTGGGACCTGTCCAACATCCTAGCAAAAATCTGCCAAGTTTCTCTCTCCTGGAATTCAGACATTTAATCAATGACACTTGCTTTGCCAAGGTTGTAAAAATAAAACAACTCTCAAAGTGCTAAACCTCCATTTCGTTCTGCAAATGCTTCAGTTAATGATGGAAACGTACAGAACCAGAGGCTAATAGAGTAGAAAAGAATTGCACGCGTGTGTGTGTTTGGAGGGGGGGCACACAGCAAATGTTAGCATGACAAAACATAAAAAATAGGCACAATGAGAAAGATGTTAACACAAAGTCCCAGCTAAATTTACATTCCTGATTATTTCAAAAGTGTTATCTTATATAAAACTTCTGATTGCATCACAGAAGGTAGCTGTTTCTTTTTGTTTATTTTATTTATTATTTATTTATTTATTTTTGAGACTGGGTCTCACTCTGGGGCCCAAGCTGGAGTGCAGTGCTGTGATCTTGGCTCACTGCAACCTTGACCTCCTGGGCTTAAATGATCCTTTCTCTTCAGCTTCCGGAGTGGTTGGGACTACAAGTGTGTACCACCACATCTGGCTAATTCTTTTTATGGAGATGGGGTTTCGTCATGTTGCCCAGACTGGTTTCGAACTCCTGAGCTCAAGTGATCCACCTGCCTTGGCCTCCTGAAGTGCTAGGATTACAGGAGTGAGTCACCACATCCAGCCAAGAGTAGCTGTTTTTTCTATACTTTGAACCTACACTAATTAAACTATGTTGCTACATGACATATGTATGTACCTTATGAAGTTTTTTTCATGTGGCCATCGTACTGTTTTGTATCCCAACATAAACATATTATTTAACATAAAGGCATAGCACATAGTGACATACAAGATGTGCTCCCAGAAATTAAAAACACTACAATATCTAACATTTGAAAGCCAGCTATCATCATAATTCACTCTTGATGGATAGAAATAATAATTTGCCTATATTTCATGCTTAATGTGCACGAGCGCAGAGAGACTTAGCTTGTGGGACATCGAATCAATAGACTGGGCAGACTTCTTGTCATGATCTTTCAAAATGTGGGATAGGCTGTTTGTTCCTTTTATTAGGAATACAACGTGGCTTTATGAAAACAAAGGAAGACGTAACCCCGGGATACACAAGCCGTGCCAGTTTCCAAGTGGGTTCTGCAGTTCCCTAGGTATAGGGAACCATCCATGGCAAGCCAGACTTCCGGAAGGGTTGAGCCCTCGGTGCTGCAGTCTCCCAGGGCTTGAGCAGGATTGCTGGTTAACTGGCTCTGCGGTGCACAGCACCTGTGGGGCGTGTGGCTCTCTCAGCCCCAAGTTCCAGCCTCCAGAGCCAGGAATGCAGCTGGACACAGTAATGGACTTCTAGCTCTCACTGATTGAGATTAAATAAAAGAAGGAGGTGGGGATGCATTATTCATGATTTTCTTTGTAATGGAATCCAGAGCACTTTTGAAGGTTCTATACTTCGATACTTGCTCTTGGCAAAAAAATAAAAAAAAATAATAAAAAGTCAGGGAGAAGAGGAGGAATAGAGATTGTTAGATATGTACTGCTTGCCTGGCTTACTGCAAGAATTCTTTCTGTCTGAGACCAGCTGACAGCGGCTTGCCCCCAAAGAAGCCCTTTTGTGGCTTATAAAAGGTATGGAGACCTGTTTTAAAAATCAGGAGAATTTTTCCAGGCACAGAAAGGTACTAATTTTAACTCTAATATAAAGGATAGGCTTCTTTTTGACATCTCTTGATAAAAATAAATAAATACACTTTTCAGTTTATTATACGCTTCAGAGGAACACTTAGGGCAATTCCTTCACAAGAGAAGAGAGAACTGAAATGCACAGTCCCTGAGCTTTTTCTCCAAATTTACACACACTTTGCTTTAGCAGAAGCCAGCTGCAGATCCCACCCAGGTTCCTAGGCTTCTAGCACTGACATACTCTGTACAGAGGCGTCACTTGCAAATTAGTCTTAGATTGACACCTTAAATGTGCAATGTCATCCCATTTCTCTCTGGAAGGAGCCTTTCCAAGATACTAAACCACTCTGTTGTACCGAAGCTCCCACGAAATCATGCAAAAGGCTGGAAGCTCTATCCCATTTGCACAGAGGTTTTGCAATATCTGCATGCAGGAACTTTATGGATTCGTGGGAGTAAAATAAAAGGAATGGAGGATGTGTGGGAAGTTTGTGTTGGAAGACATTTGTCTAGCCCAGTAGTGATTAAACTATTATAAATTGTGTTGTGTCTGGGTGGCTCCTATGGTTTCCGATGTTATTCTTGTTTAATGTTGGCTGCTGAGGGTGGAGGTGGGAGGCAGGGAAGTTTCTAAGATTATGGCTCCATATCTGAGAGTATAGCCCACTCCTCCTCTCTCACCAATGGACACATGCTTTGGGTTTAGCCCCAGACTGTTTAGGAAAGGAACTTTCAGGAGCTGCTTTTTAGAACTTCAGGCTTTTGGCATTGACAATCATAGCATGTTCTGTGTGTTACGGGGATGAACAGATGTGGGTTCAGATTTGCCTGTTAAATGCATGTCAACCACTGATGCGGAGAAGACTCTTGCTGCTGGTTTATGTGTTGTGCCCTGACTGCTGAACAGCTCACACAGTCCCTCCAAACAGGCCCTGGAGGAGTCGAATTTACCCAAAGGTGTCTCTGCAACTGAGAAGCTGCCTGCTGGACTTAGGACTTCCCAGCAGCGCTGGCAGCTGCTTTAATTTGTCTGTGATGATGAGACCAGCAACGTTTGGTCTGTAACACGGAGGAGAAAAACAGGAAACCCTCCCCCTTGACAAGCTGGCTGAAAATCCTGAGAAGCTTATGTTCTCACATGTACTTTCTTCCTTTCTCTTTCCCCTGCCTTTCCTTCTACCCTGAAGCCTTTATTTTTGCGGGTATAGCACGATCAGTGTGGGCTGGATTAACTCTCAAACATCATTATTCCAAAAAAGGAGACAAAATGATAATGGCAATCAAAACCATGTTTTGCAGTTTGGCAGTTTCTTACAGAACTAAACATTTTTTTTTATCAGGAGACTCAACTCACCAAGGATGCTTCTCAGTATTTACCCAAATGAGCTCAAAACCTGTGTCCACACAAAACCCTACATACAAAAGTCTATAGCATCCTTATGTGTAGCAACCAAGATATCTTTCAGTAGGTGATGAAATACATTGGAATAATCCATAGGATTGAATGTTATTCATCAATAAAAAGATAAGAGCTGTCAAGCCACAAAAGACATGGAGGAACCTTAAATGCTTCTTGCCAAGTGAAAACAGCCAATCTGAAAAGGCTACACACTGTATGATTCCAACTATATGACACTCTGGAAAAGGCAAAACTATAGAGACAGTGAAAAGATCAGTGGTTGTCAGGGATTTGGAGGGAGAGACGGAGGTGTGAGTAAATGCAGCACAGGGGACTTTTAGGGCAGTGACACTATTCCGTCATAGGGGATACATGACATCATGCATACATCAAAACCCATAGGATACAGGACACAAAGAGGAATCCCAGTGTAAACTCTGGACTTTAGTCAATATTGGTATCAAATGTACCACACTGATAAAATATGTTAATAAAAAGAAACTTGGGGCAAGGAGGGAGTCTTTTGGAACTGTCTGCAGTTTCTGCTCAACTTTTCTGTAAACCCAAAACTGTTTTTAAAAAATTAAAGTCTATTAATTTAAAAGGCAAACTTTTTGGAGGTAGGAGGTAGTCTGTATTACTGGCCTTTTGCTGGGTGGAGTTGGGACAAAGTGTCTGAAGGTGTAAGATGTGAGTACTGAGCACTGCACAGACCTGGCATAATCTGGATTCTCTGCAGTCACATTTGACAGGCTTTGATTTTAGTTAAAGTGCCATTTGAATGTCTGGAAGAAATTCCACTCAAATCAAGAAGTAAGTGGCCAGCATTTCATTCTGGGGTCCCATTCTTTCTCCCCTTCTTTTTTTTGTTTTTGCTCACATCTATTTGTAATAACAAAATGGGTAAGAAAATAGACAAAATTTATTGCAATCCATATCTTCAAATACTTTTTGTTTATAGCCTATTGAGTATCTACTATGCATATTGGATGACATGAGGTGCTGGGAGAGACACCGAAAAATTTAACCTGAGATCCTCTTTCCTGGTTTTTAAAGTTCTAATGGAAAGGTCAGAAACTCATTCATGGAAAAAGCCATTATTATGCTACAATGTAATACAGGCCATCTGTCAAATATGCAGTTTAGGTTAACTGCCCTATGCTATAAAGATCAAGTTTATTCATTCATTTAATGATTATTTCTTGCATTCAAGAAATATCAATGCCCCCTTTGGTAAAATAATCACACTTGGTTCTTGCCCTTGTAGAGCTTAAACTTTACTAGAAAAAGTAAACATTAAATTACAGGTAATCCCGCACCAGTGGACACAATGTTAAGTTTTGTTGCTCACTGATTCCATCTCACTCACTGGGGTGCCTGAAACGTTGGACACTTGGGAGAAACAGAGAGAGACAAGGCTGAGTGTCTTGGGAAGGGAAGGGAATTTGGGAGGTATCTAAGGATTTCAAAGACTCTGTACAGTACCAGAAACAGAATGTTAAATATCTGACTAATAGTTGTTGTATAGACTACATGTTAAAATGATAATATATTGGCTATATTGGGCCAATACTATGTCACTAAAATTAATTCCAATTGTTTCCTTTTCCTTTTTAAAATTTGGCTTATTAGTTTGCTAGGGGTGTCATAAACGTAATAAAATACCAAAGACTGGGTGGTTTAAACAATAAAAATTTATTTGCTTACTGTTCTGGAGGCTGGAACCTCTGGGGAAGCATCCTTTCTTGTGTCTTCCCTTGCTTATAGCTGCGTTACTCCAATCTCTCCCTCTGCCATCACACAACCTTCTTCCCTGGGTCTCCTTCATATCTCTGCATCCAAATCACCTCCCTTTCTCTTATAAAGATGCCAGTCATTGGACGTAGGTCCCACCTCAGGTACGACCTCATTTTAACTTTATCTCTTCTGCAAAGACCCTATTTCCAAATAAGGTCACATGGTACCTGGTGGGATAGGACTTGAACATACCGTCTCTGGGGACCCAAATAAATCCACTACAATATGTAAGGCAAGGATGGCAGATTAAGTAAAAAGGAATTTAGAGAGATTCTGGTGCCAGGTTAATGAATGTGGATGTTGCTTTATATACTGTAGGTATGGGGAGCAGGGGATCTATGGAAAAGCTTGAGATTATACCATTCTTAGAATCCTAATGCTTGCAGCAGAATAGAGGATGGGGAGATTGAGGAGGACTCCAGGCTGGCTAGCCATTGGGAGGTTACTGCACTAGCCTAGCAGACAGGGGCATGGCCTGCCAGTGGGAATAAAAATGGTAGATCCATGAGGGAGATAGAGATATCAGGTATTTGGAACTAACCACTTACCCATTGATAGAATGTTGGGTGGGAGATGGGGGTAAAAAAGACCAGAGAGGGGTGGTATAGAAAGGGAGGGAGGTGGGAGGGGAGAGAGAGAGAGAGAGAGACAAGAGAGAGCGAGTGAGAGAGTGCTGGTTATACAACTGAAACAGAGGTAGGAGTGCAAGAGGTTAGTTTTTCAGCACTTGACCGATCAGGCGCTGGCAGCTGACCCACAAATGCAAATTAATCAGAAAGCTGGAAAGTGCGTAGAGAATTAGAGCAGGAAACCTGGATTGTAAGAGAGTTTTCAATAATAAAAAAGAACAGAGTTTGTTCTATGTTGGCTGTTTCCTGTTTTGTTTTGTTTTGTTTTTCGTTTTAGATGGGGAGATGGAAGGCATGTGGAGTCAGGAAAGGGTTAAATACTTCATATTACTTCTTCTTTTTTTTTTTTTTTTAAAATCTAGGGGAAAAAAAATGCATGAGATAAATTGGGACTAGAAAGGTCCAAGCTATGAAAATCTCAGTAGCAATGAAGAGTTTTGAAATATTTCGTTTGAAATCACTACAGTCACACAAAATGGTGGTCCTGGTTCCATCTTAAATTTATTGATTTCTCCTTCCATTTGACATTAAGAAGGAGTGATCCTGTTTGAGGCTCAGTTACCCATCTGTTTAGCTCAATGTGAACAAGTCAAAAAACAGAATGTGGTGGAGAAGAGAGAGAGAAGAGAGTTCTTTTATAGGTTTTTTAAAATAGGAAATTCCAATGGAGCACTATTCATTGGTATTAATATACATTCTGATGAATTCGGTGTATTTGTGGGGAGGTAGCTCTGCAGTAGTTTGGAGACCATTTCTAGGCACATTGGAAGTCTGGGAGTAGAAATAAAAGGGGAACAAATAAGGAAACTGGATTGACTGAAAAACTCAGATGTGAGTAGTTCTTCCCTCCATTTTTATCTTGGGCATCTTTCTTGTCAATGCCATGCAGAGGTCAATTGCATGCAAATTTACTGTGAAATTAATTATAAAGGAGTATATTGAGCATTTTCTATAATGGGAACAATAAAAGTAGGCAGCAGTGGTGGTTAAGATTGAGAAGAAAAAAAAAAAGGAACAACAAAGATGACTCTAAATATGTTGAATTTGTATTCAGTGAGTAGGCCCATTATTTCTTCTTCATTATTCCAAAGGGTGAACTCCATTTTGAATTTCTTAGCTTTTATAAAAATATTAATGGAGACTCCATGTTCATGCTTCAAACACTCTTGCACTTATGTGGAATACAAGGTGACCTCCTTCTTGAAAGTAGTATTTGTTCTGAATATTTGAAAAAAAGAAATTGTCATTTGATGTTTCTTTTGGTGCACTACTTTTGAGCTATGAATGGTAGTCAATTTTCAGGGTGATTAAAATTAATATTTACAAATAAAAATTTATAACAATAAATCAGACATCCTCTGCTTTCAGGAACTCAAAATCTAAAAAAAGGAGAGAGACAGAGAATTCAACATTTATACAAATAATTATAATCAGCAGTGCTGGCTATCTATTTGTGGAGCCCCTTGCTCAAAACTTAGAATTTCAAGATGATGACCACATAACATATCATTGAATCAACTTGGGAACCATTGTGAATGAGGGTCCCTGTGTAACTCTGCATGTCTAGAATGCCGGCCCCACTTATAGTATTAGCCATACTGCAATAGAAGATGGCATTGGGGAAATGTGTGTATAAACTGGGCCATAGCTACTTCTCTGATCTCATTTCCAGCCATTCCTTCTCTTCACCACTGACTTTCTTGCTGTACATTTAAGACTCAAAACATGGCACCTCAGGAGGTTCGCCCTTGTTTCCTCTGCCTAGAACATATTTCCCAGGTGTTCATCTGCTTTACATCTTTGTACCAGTCTCTGTTCAAATATCACTTCTTAAGAAAGGCCTTTCCTGGCCACCCTAAATACCATTTTCTATCATTATTTTCTTACCCTGTGTTACTTGTCTTAGTACTTTCTCCATAGCTGACCAAGTGTCTGTGTGATGAGTGTTTCTTAATGGTCTCCTTCAACAGAATAGAAAGTGTATGTGGGCAGGGGCTTTGTTTTGTTCACAATTGTATCCTCAGAACCTAGAAGAAGAATTGGCACGAATAAGGGACTCAAGAAATAATTAAATAGATGAATAAATGAATGAATAAAAAATGAATGAAGACATGTTGCTGTAGGAGCTACTATTTCTGCGAGGGAAGCAGAGCAGCTCTTTGTTGGTTCCAGCCTTTGATGAGTGAATTGGCCTTTGATGACGGGCGATGTGTAAAGGGCGTCCCACAATTATGGAAGGACAGGCATGAAAGAGCACGGCTCGTATAGAAACGTTCCTGCATACACACTGTGCTCTCCTAGGACCAGTATTTAGCAAATCCTAATTGTATCTCTTCTACGTGTTTCATGAGCTCTGCCCAGTTCACACACATTATTCAAGGTCTTAACAAGTCCTTAATGATTCACACCTGATGGCATACTTTAGTGCATCTGTTAGACTCCTGGACCTGTTTTCTAAGGACTTGTTCTCATAACCCCTGCCGAGGAGGTTGACCCAGGTGGCCATCCTTAGCTCCTTTACCTCACCAGGTTTGCCATAAGTGACTGCAGCAGAAGTGGACACGTGACCCAATACCAACCAATCAGCTTGTTGGCCAGTGACCAATCAGTATCTCTCTTACAAATTTAAACAGAGACAGAGACTGTCTCCAATTGGTGATGGGTATTGCACCTGATAAACTCAGAGCTGGTGTCTACATTGACTTCATTGAAGAGACAGAAGAGACAGAAGAGGCAGAGAGGAAAAATCCCAAGAGACAGTGAGAAATAGAGGAAGAAGGAAGACCACAGGGCTGTTGAGTAATGAGGAGGCTTTTTTTTCCAAGAGTTTCCTGGTTGTGTGGACCAGCTGTGCTTTTGGTTCCTCTCCCTACCTATGAGATCATTTCCTATCCTTATAATAACCCACTTTGGGCAGCCAACACCCTCACTTTCTAAAATAGAGAGAAATTAATTAGAATTAACCAGAAAAATGCAACTACTGGGCCATACATCTTTCTGGTTACCTGAATACACATTTCAACAGTATTTAATGTGGTGTAATGTGTAACTGTGCAATGGCATAGGTATTGTGGGAGATAAAGAAAGAGTAAGCAAATTCATTTTCCTCAGAAGGTATATACATTTTGTTGGGAAAACAGATAATACACATCACACAGTGTGGTTAAGTTCCCAGGGAGTGGAGAGGTATATAGGGACAGTGTTGGGAAGATTTGAGCTAGTTCTGGAGGGATATGTAAGATGTAGGAGTTTCTTTCACATGAGAGGAATTGAATGAAGATGTGAGGAAAGTGTCTAGAGGGACATGAGACTGTGCTTCTTAGAGCAGAGTTTGTGTGTGAATGAGAGAACTAAGGCTATTTGGATGAAAATTTATCTGGAATGTTGAAGCCTTTGATAACTGGGCTGAAGAATTTGTTCTTTATTCAGGAGACAGCAAAGAACCACTGAAGGGTTTTGAGGAGAGTAGTCACATTGAACAATAATTGCATTGAGAGATGAATCTGTTGGGTCAACAAATCAGAGGTGGAACAAATGCTTTGGTGTCTTGCAGCACAAGTGCTGGTCCCCTCTGATTTCAGCTGTGATGGGAATGGACAGCTCCCAGGCAGGCTGATAGAATCCCAACCCAAGGGCAACCCTCAATATCCCTGGACTTCTTTCTTTCAGGGCTTTCTATGAAGGCAGGAGTGCCACGATCCATCACAGAGTAGCCCATAAATGCGGGGGAGATGCACTTTCCAAGGTACTTTTTAATTACTGGAGGATGGGAGCCAGAGGTAGATGCCTGTTTCCCATTCTTCAGAGGACACGCAAGGCACTTTCTAAAAGGTTTCTCACTGGCTTTCCATTGCTGTCCAGCTCAGTAACATCTATTCACTGGCTTTTCCTCCTTCCCTGTTTCATTCTCCCATTTCTATACCTTCCAAATAAACTACTTGCACTCAACAAAGTCATAAAATATCTCCCATAAGACTTCCTAGATTTCAAAGGATTGGAATTCACTTCAATTGAACACTATTCAATTGTAGTGTCCACAGATAATTTGTTTCTTAATATGGTATATCACTTGTCTACTTTGTGTGTGTGTGTGTGTGTGTGTGTAATGTAGGAACAATTTGTTACATGCATTTTCTTCTTGCTGGTGTAACAGAAAAGTAGGAATCTATTATGCTTGGATTTGATTTTGCCTTTCTCAAAGCTTGCACTCCATATACAGTGCATGCCAATGAAGTGCCTCTATCGTGTGTTAGTCAAGGTGAAGTGTGGGTGGTGGGTGGGGTCAAGGTTACCCACTATTGTGGTGAGACCATGCTGGATTCCTGTGATGTGTGTGAACTTGATCTAGATATGAGTCTTAGTTAGGTCAAGCTGCCATAACAACAATGTCTTAGACTGGATGGCTTAAACAGCAGAAATTTATTTCTCATAGTTCTGGAGGCTGGAAGTTCAAGGTCAAAGTGCTGGCATGGTCAGTTTCTGTTAAGAGTTCTCTTTCTAGCTTGTAGACGGCCACTGTGTTCTTACATGATATGAGTAGAGGATTGAGAAATCTATCTTCTTCTTATTATAATGCCACTAACCCTATCATGTGGGTCCCATCTCCATGACTTATGTAACTCTAACTTTCTCCAAAATACTCTATCTCCAAATCCCATTGCATTGGGGGTTAGGGCTTCAACATGTGAATCCTGGGGCCATAACAGGTGCCACATACAAAATGAAAATGTGGGACTCCTTACCCAAAAATTATTGAGCATTTCAAGACAGTGACTGCAGAGAATCGAACCAAGCACAGGCTCTTCTGAGGGCAGGGTCTTGTCAGGTCCCGTGTTTGTGGGGACCCTGTCCTCTGGCCCCCACTTCCAAGATAAAGGGACTTGGACTCCCCTGGAATGGAATCCTTGGTCCATGTCTTACTAGCTGTGTGCTCCTGGTCATGTTTCTTTACCTTTCTGAGCTTTAGTTGTTCATCTACAAAATGAGTAGACCCTACATCATTAGGGTATTCTCGGGACTAAGTGAAATGATGTGCAAAGCACTCACCCAGGCTGCAGTTGGAGTAAGCACATGCTCACCCACGGCTCTCGAGATCCCTTTTCCTGGGGTTTTCCACCTGCTAAGTAAGACACAGGGAAAAGCTCCATGTGCGTGCAATGCATAGTTTTACATACATCTCTGGCAACATGCCTGTGGTATGTGGTAGTGTCTCAACTTAGAGTGTGTTGGGAGAATAATCCATTAAAGAGGGGGAAAAATCAATAGCACAATTAGAAACCATTTCTTCCTATAATGACGCCAGCTGCCGGAAAGGCCACTGCTACCGAGTGCTGCCTCTAATGGTGTGTGCTGCCTGCTGCTCCAGCCAGCCTTTCTTTTTTCCCAGGGTGCGATGTCCTCTTAGGACATCAAGGATATCAAAAATGCAGCAAATACAAAGCATACATATCCTGCCTTAATCAACAATACAAGATAACAATTTATTAAAGGACTAAACACACCCTACCCCCACAGCTAAACTCCATCAACAATGCAATTTTGCTTCTGTGCATATATCCTATTTGGTTTTCTTCTTTTCCTATTCTCCTTTCCTATAGAAAGGATTTAAAACATCAGGACTGAGCTGATTTTAATCTACAAGGAAAGCTGAAAGAACCACATGAAAATTCCTTGGGAAATTGTGCATTAGGAATGATTTGCATAAACCGTCCATCACTTTCATGTCTAGACAATGGTTTGGGTTTCCACCTTTTTCTTTAATAATCATCATCCTTCAAGATCATTTTTTCACTGACTCATTCAAAAAACATGCATTCAGTTGCTACACTGTGTGTCCACTTGTGTGGGGAGTTGTGAAGTTCATTAAAAATAAAGGTTCTTGATACAAATAAGGTCATTTTCCCAAATTAAAGGTCAATCTCCAGATCAACCATGAGCACATTTTTTAAGGTCACTTGAAATTTAAGAAGTTATTTTAGTTCTGTTTGGAGGTAAAATAATTAGACTAGAAAATAATGGAAACTTAGCAGTAGAAGTGTTAACTATTAATTTTAGTGTGATTAAAATGTTAGCCAGGTGTGGTGGTGGGTGCCTGTAATCCCAGCTACTTGAGAAGCTGAGGCAGGAGAATCACATGAACCTGGGAGGCGGAAGTTGCAGTGAGCCAAGATCGTGCCACTGCCCTCCAGTCTGGGCGATAAAGCAAGACTCTGTCTCAACAAACAAACAAACAAGGAATGAAAAAAGTGTGTATTTTGTAGTTGAATAAGAAAAAAAAATCGAACAGGATAAAGTGGATACAGAAAAGCAATTTGAGAATCCTACTTTGATTCTTTAATTAAGCATCCCCAAAGCCTCCCTCTGACAGATGAGAAAGCCCCACATGGAGGTCTCACTTGGGGTTGAGTGTTCCATTTGCCCTTGAGCCTTTCTTCTTGTTTCCCTAACATCATCAGATACCCAGAGACAAGCAATCATTTTTCAAATGGCTCCTGCCTCCATCACAAGCTCACTTTTCTCTTCCTCTCCATCGCACGTTCTCCAGGGGAAAAAGCACTTAAAAGTCAATCTTTCAGGGGTTCGACCCACATGCCCCTTTCTCATTTTCGAATGCTCAGGAGGAACAAGAAAACACTTGCATAGAATATGATGTCGGTGCTCCCTGCCTGCTGCCTCAGTTCCTTACTCCTGCCAGGCTTCTTTTTGCCCTTGAGGCCTTGGGCAGTGGAGTCTCCATTCCCCCCAGCTCTCTGATAACATATGTAGGAACCATAGAAGCCCACCTGTCCACTGTGTGTTCCAACGACTTTCTTTTCCTGACCTCCACAGAGGCAGCCAAACAGTGGGGTGCATTTGAAAGGGAGAGCTACCCTGCCCTCGGTACACCAGGTCATCAGCTGTAGGTGATGTTGTCAAACTAGAGACATACATCTCCAGATTGGGTTTTCAGTTGCATTTCCCAATGGCTAGTCATTCTGCTTTTGCTATGTGTTGAGAAGGGACCATCATGTCCAGGAAGCCTGAATAAGTACTTAAATAAGGGTAATTAAATCTAATGCTTGACAAATGACAAATGCTCATCACTAAGGTCAAGGAAGGCTATGAGTTCTCACATCAGAATTACATTATTGTAAGTGGTATGGTTTGGGTGTTTCCCCCTCATAGTCTGCATGCATTAACTATCATTGGAGACAGGATGCGGGATGCACTGACTATCCATTAACGTGGAGGTCCCTGAATTGCATTTAGTCTAAGAGTTTTGCTTGCATTTTCATAGAAGCTTTATTCAACTTGTTGCTTTGAATTAGGCTTTCTTTTCAGAAGAGATCTTGAAAGAAGAGAAGCATTTATGTCTATTGTTCATTGTCAGGAAGAGAGCACAAAATGTTATCATTTTCCAGACCATTTGCTAGTTAACTTATTTTCACAGTAGAGATGGTTTAACTCTGTTTCAGTATAAATGACTTATCATTTTAGGACTTATAATAGCTCACACTTTAAAAGTAGTGTAATTTGTACATATACTTTGTGTAATTCTTTTTAACTACTTTCAGATTGTTTTATTCTTTGACTCAAGTTCCAATAATCAATTTGATTTGATAACCAATGTCAATAAGTGTTTTATAAAAGGGGCAACTTTCTGCCCTCCCTACCCATTCTGTCTTACCCTGCCTTCCTGAAATTGGCAAAAGCTCCAAGAATTTTCCATTTCTGGACATACCTGTGGTGCTGAATGCTTCTGGTGTGGCTAAAGCCCAGTGCTCCTGCCACTGTGATGGTGGGGAGTGGGCTGTGCTTTTGACAGAATCACCCAGAACAATCCGTCACCAATGGGAGCCACTTTCAGCCACCTCCACAACCCTGGCCCAGACACAACACATCCTATCTTTCTACAAGTTGAGGTTTACAGAGGGCTCTGGTGGGTTTCTTCACATGATTTTTGCCTTGACAGTCCTTGTCATGAATGCATGAATGAACCTTGGCTTATTCATTCTGAGTTTGTTTTACCCTCAATCCAGACGAGGAACACTTAACAGCTGAGGAGGAAGGAGGTGCTCTGTTTTGCAGGACTCAGGGAGATAAGTTGTTAAAAAGAATGTTTTATTACTTATTTTTAGGCATGCTTGAAGAGAAAAAGGGAAAAAAATAGACACACGAATAGTAACATTTGTTTCTGGCTACCAAAAATATACATGTTCAAAGTATAAAACAGAAAATTTTAAAAGGAAAAAAAGCGCAGGGAAGAAATAAAAATCACTTCATGCCATATAGTGCCTCTGTCAAACATTTTGTTTGTGTCCTATATTCCCATATGTTCACACATATACAGATTCTACTGACACATGCACCTTCTTTTACCACAAGAAAATTTTATTGTAGAAAGTATTTTACTCCCTGTACTTTGCACTTTACAATATATTGTAAGCATTTTTTTCCCAGAGCAAGTATAGTAACTGCCTCATGTCTCTTCTTACAGATGTGTCAAAGTTTACCAATGTCCTCCTGTTACAAATTTGTGCTGCTTTGCTTGCTTAGGCATTATACACATTTCTATCTCATGACAGTCTTTGCATTGAACTGCCTCTATTTCCTTAAAATGCATTCCCAGAAATGGAATTGCAGGATCAAATGTTATACACACTTTTTAAAGCTATTATACCCATTGTCCAATTGCCCAGAGAAAAATTACAACGTTTTATACTCACTTAAACAACAAACCCCCACATTTCTGTACTGTCACCATAAGCATGCATTTTTTCACTTAATTCAATAATCATTCCCCAAAGCAATGTTGCTGTCATTTGCATTTAGCAGATGTGTGAAATGAAGCTTAGAGAGCTTGAGTTCATTTGATCATAATCCCGTGACTCTGGTTTCAACTCTGAAACCTGGCTCTTAGCTGCCATGGCATATCATACATCAACATTTATTGAGCATCTAGTAAGTGCAAGGTACTGTGCTATGGCACTGTAAGCAGGTGCACAGAGGAGAAGTAAGCATGATCTCTGTTTCCAGGACCTTCTAATCAAGTAGGGAGAAGAAAATAGATGCATTCATGGTATTGTAGTATGCGTCTACTTTCTTCCCCCTCCCAAATGCAGTTGGACCAAGTTATGTAATTTTGACAGCAGGAAAATAATTTGGGCTGCAAAGGATGGGGAGATTACAGTCAACTTAAAGGATTAGGAAATGCTTTGCAGAAAAAGAAATTATTCGACCTTACCTTTAAAGGCACCACAGATCCATACATCTGGAGATGGAGAGCGAGCATTTCTAGCAGAAGGACTATAGATAAGTCGTGGCTACAGGGGAACACAGGGTGGCCACAGATAAGAGTCTGATGGTAGTGAAGGGGGTTATAGGAAATAGGATTGCAAGATTTAGTTGGAAGTCAAGTCCCAAAGGTGTTTGCTACATTGAGGAGATAAGGTTTACTCTTATAAACAGTTAGGTGTCATTGAACATTTTAGTGAAGAGACATGATTCATGCATCCAAATATTAGTTTTAGAATAATTTTAAATGTGATTAGAACAGAAGAGACTACAGATGGTGACACAGGTAATGTGGCAAGAAGAGAATACACATTGCTTAGGTAGAATCAAGATCTGATACCTGATTGAATATAGGAAGCAAAAGGGGAGGGGTTAAAAAATTCTCCACGGTTTGAGGTCAGGCTAATTGGCCAGACAGGTTGCCATTAACAAAAGTAGGATGGACATTAGGAGGAGAAGCTGATTAAGGGGAGGGCAGAATCAACTTTGAAAGGAAAGAAGCCTGAAGTGCTAGTGAACACTGGAGATGACAGCTGAAAATGTGTCCCTGCCCTTCATTGAAGAGATCAAGGCTTCCGAAATAAGCCTCAGCCTTATCCTTAGGGCAGCAACAGCTGAAACCAAAAACTTATATATCACTTGTTGGGGAGGGAGAATAGAGAAAAGAGGAGGGTGGGCAGGGTCTTTGAACACTTTGAAAATGGAAATAAGAGAAACAAGCAAAAGAAAATCAGGAGCAGTGCTCAAAGAGAAAGGACAGGCTGGATGGTTCTGAGCTTAGGAAAGATGCTTTCAAGAGCAGGAGCTGATGAGTAATGGGAAGACGATGGCTTTGCAATGCTGGGAGAAAACGTCTCAGAGAGTTCCAAGGCAAATGATGATTGAAAATAGGCCTGGAGATTTGGTAGGATTCATGCTACAGGTGGCCTTTTAGAGAGTTTCCTCAATAGGATGCTAAGGATGGCAGGAAGGAATTTTCACTTGTTTGGAAAATATGGAAGCAAGAACAAGAAGAATAAAAGATCATTTTAGGGTTTGAATATAGATAAACACATGCAGAAACAGACACATACAATACATCTAAAATACATATGTAATATGGACAAGACCATTGGTGCTTATAATTCGAAGACAAGGAACCAGTAGAGGCATCAGGCATAGAATAGGGATACAGGGTAAAAGGCAATAATTCCTGGGAAAACGGTCCAAAAGAGATGGGAGGGTTAAAATCAAGGGCCCAGATGAAGGGATTATCTACTAAAATATCTGTCTTATGGAGGCGGAGTAGGGAAGGAAGGGTGATTAAGATCAGTTTAGAGGTGGAGGGAAGAGTGAACAAGGGAATTGTCTTTGATACCCCCTAGTTTTAGTTAAAGAGGCAGATGAGGTCATCTGAGGAGCATCGGGAGGTGGAGAGAGTGGGAGGGGGCCTGAGGAGGGTGGCGTGGGGCAGATAGAGCAATGAACGCATCTTAGTCTGCCTTTTATTTATTCCTGGCCAAATCAGCAATAGGGAACACCCTTCACTTAAGAATCCTTGTTCCACTTTTTTCCGTAAAGAACATGCTATTGTGGGAATTAAGGATGGTACAGAGGAAGAGGCAGAGTAAAAAATGAGACACAGGTGTTTTTCCACATGTAGACTTTGTCAAAGTGTTTGAAATGAATTAAGGATTCCCCCCACCCTGGTTCCCTTGCAGAGAGAAAGTGATGGGACATCGTTATGCTTCCTAAAATGGCATGACAGGTTGTGTCAAAGCTTTTTATGTATTATACATTCTAAACTTACTATGACTAGATTTGCACATGAACTTAAGAAGAAAAGGTGCACGGTGAAAAATAATTATATGGGAATGATTATTATTTAGATAAATTATTTTCTATAGTTACACACCATAAAATGCAACTGGCTCTATGGTTTTTAAACGTCAAAAATGCTTTGAAAACGTCTTTTACTTATAACATTTTCTGTCTCTTCCTGAACACTTGAGGTCTAGTTTTGACAGGTACATTGAGATATTTGTGAGTCTCATGGCGGCACAGTGACCCTTTTCTATTAGTGCTGAGCTAATTCTATAGAAGGTTTTGACTCAACTACTCATGACCTGTTCCAGGAAATGCATTACGAAGGAGCTAGCAGATAACAAATCTCCAACTTAGGAAGAATTGCTTCTGGAAACTGCAGGTCACAAGATAAGGCTTATTCCATGGGAGCTGACTTTATCCAACCCCACACTTGGGTGATATAGTGGGCTCTGAGTAAGCTTTGTACACAGAACTGATAAACTCTGCACTAAATTAATTAAGAATTCTATTGCTTTAATAGCTTGTCCTCAAAGACCAATGACTAACACCACGATTTATTATGTGTACAACAAAAAAATGGGGCTATGTAAATTTTATAATGGGAACTCTAGGGTTGTATTAAATCATCTCCAGATTTGTTGCTATTTCTGATATCCAAGCTACACTATGTGGGATTACCGGATCACAGAAATCCAAGGTTTCTCTCACAAGCAGAATAGTCAATCTTGCCATTGAGAGTACAGCTTATAAGGTGTTTTAACAAACACTTGAGTCTCATAATGTCCCTGGAAGGAGATATGACTAGTCCCAATTCACAGATGTAGATGCTGGTTCATTAAGATTGCATGTCCTGTTCCAGGAAACTCAACTCCTAAATGGCATTGATGGGGTTTGAACTCAAGACTTTCACTGATACTTACAGAGGCCATGCAACTGCACTGCTTGTTACTGATGAAACCTGAATTGGACTGACCACCCTGGCCAGAGCTGCCCCACCGTGTCTCTTAGGGCAGAGGAATAGGATTAAAGTTGGAGCTTCTAAGTGCTACTCCATGATGATTCACACTTGTGATTTATTCATCTTTCTGTACCAATGTAAGAAAACACAGAAAAGCTAAGGTGGGATGAGTAAGACCCACAGGACAGAAATGACTGTCCTATACCATCAATCCGGTCCTGAACTGCTCATCAGCTCTGCCTTCTACACTGGGTCATGGGGGTTCCATTACTATTGGCCCCGTGTTCCTCCTTCTGACTATAAGAGATGTTTCTACTCCAACGCTGGATGGCAGACAACGTTTCATTCTGTTCCCACGCCATTCTTCCATGGATGAGTCTGAGCCCTCAGTCCCAGGAATGAAATGATATCTTCAGTGTTGGAGGCTCCTTTGCCAAGAAACCGAGCTAATGCCCATTACTACACTTTTTCTAATCACTCTGAGTACTTCCAGGTTGTTTCCAGAATTTGCAATTAGAAAATGAGGCCACGGTGAAGATCCTTGCCTGTGTCTGCCTGTGCATGTCCTAGCACTTCTCTATGCCACATTTCTACAATTGGAGTGGTTCAGTTGAAGGGTATTGACATCTTCACCTTAACAAGAGAATTGAAAAATTGCTCTCTAAATCTTGGTTATACCAGTTTATACTCCAGTCCCACCAAAACTGCCCAAGACTTCTAGGCTTTCCTCATTGTTGTCATCGTTATTGTCATCATAAACACTTACTCATTGCTCCCTCTGCCAGGCACAGTCTAAGCACTTAACACATATTAACTCATTTAACTCTCACAACAATCCTAGGCAAAAACCCATTTTGCAGATGAGGAGATTGAGGCATACAAAGTTTATATTATTTTCTCAAGGCTACAAAGTTTGTGAGTGGAACTAGAATTACATGTCTGGCAACCTGGCCCCTGATCCTGCCCTCTTAACCATAACTGTAGATTGTATCTCTCAATATCTGCTATTAAAAGAGTTTTAAGTTTTTGACAAAAAGATAAGTGTACAATGGTCTTAGGCTGTTGCTTTTATTTGTATATACCTGATTTCTGGTATATATAAATGAGGTTGAGTCTTTTTGTGTATCTTTATCATCTAACCATGTTTCCTCTTTTGTGAATTACTTGTTCATATTTTTTTCACCAAGTTACTTATTGAGTTATTTTTTCTTTTTGGTTTTGAATAGTGGTCAGTTATGCATTGCTATACAATAAATTATCCCAAACTAGGTAGCTTCAAACCACACCAGTAACTCTATTATTATCTCTCATGGTCCTGTGGGTTGACTGGACCCAACCAGGAGGCTCACATGGGGTTTTTCATGCAGCTGAGTCAGATGATGGCTGGGGCTTGGGTTAATGAAATGCTCATTCACTCACTCACGCATCTGGTAGCTATTGCTGGAGGTTGACTCCACCTCAGATGAGGCTATCAGTTGGGAGATTTACACATGGCCTCTCCACTGTGCCCTGGGCTCCCTTGCAGTGTGGTGGTGGGTTCCAAGAGCAAGCCTCACAGGAGACAAAGCAGAAGTGCATGATGTTTTTTTATGGCTCAGCCTCAGAACTGACTTAGCCTTGCTCTCCATGTACTCTGTTGATCAAGGCAGACTGGAAGTTTCAGCTAGGGTCAAAGGTACGGGACGTGAAATTTGCCACTCTGTGGAAAGAGTGTCAACATCACACTGTGAGAAAGACACACAGGATGCAATGGAATATGTCACAGCAGCCATCTTTGAAACATTTTCTCCACCACAGAAAGTAGTAATAATTCCTCCAAGTCTTTACTTGTTTCAAGTTTTTAATGGTCCCTCTTAATACACAGACATTTTAATTACAATAGAGTCAGTTGTATCAATCATTTTCCTTTTGGTTTGTGCTTCTTTTATTGGTTTTCTAAGACATCATTATCATATTCTGCAATTTTAGCTATATATATATATATAATTTACATACATAAAGATGTATGTGTTTATAAAAATATACGTGTGTATATATATACTGTATTTTTTTATTTTTATGATTTTAATTTATATGGGATATATTTCTCCACATAGTGCAAGATGAGGGTTAATTTTCTCTCTTTTCATATGTTGACTTGGTTGTTAAAATTGAGACATTTGTTATACTTTTCTTTTTTAAAAATTTAATATTTATACTCATATTCGATTGACTTTTCATTATGTCCTGACCCCCACCCTATCTTTTCCTTGCTTTGGGAAGCATGCATTTTATTTCCATTTTCAGTATCTACTCTTATGTTAACAAGTAAACTTAACATTTAAAAAAAAAAAAACACTAAATTTTATCTCTACCCTTTTCTATTCTTCTTTTCCACAATATAAACACCTTAGAAGGTATTTATAACTGTAAAAACCCCAAATAGTCTATCATATTGTGGTCTAATATTTTATTTTTTCTTGCTTTTTTTGTATTTATTTATTTTTTTATTATACTTTAAGTTCTAGGGTACATGTACACAACGTGCAGGTTTGTTACATATGTATACATGTGCCATGTTGGGGTGCTACACCCATTAACTCGTCATTTGCATTAGGTATATCTCCTAATGCTATCCCTCCCCCCTTCCCCCTCCCCACAATAGGACCTGGTGTGATGTTCCCCTTCCTGTGTCCAAGTGATCTCATTGTTCAATTCCCTCCCACCTATGAGTGAGAACATGCGGTGTTTGGTTTTCTGTTCTTGGTGAGAGTTTGCTGAGAATGATGGTTTCCAGCTGCATCCATGTCCCTACAAAGGACATGAACTCATCCTTTTTTATGGCTGCATAGTATTCCGTGGTGTATGTGTGCCACATTTTCTTAATCCAGTCTGTCACTGATGGACATTTGGATTGATTCCAAGTCTTTGCTATTGTGAATAGTGCTGCAATGAACATACGTGTGCATGTGTCTTTATAGCAGCATGATTTATAATCCTTTGGGTATATCCCCAGTAATGGGATGGCTGGGTCAAATGGTATTTCTAGTTCTAGATCCTTGAGGAATCACCACACTGTCTTCCACAATGGTTGAACTAGTTTACAGTCCCACCAACAGTGCAAAAGTGTTCCTATTTCTCCATATCCTCTCCAGAACATGTTGTTTCCTGACTTTTTAATGATTGCCATTCTAACTGGTGTGAGATGGTATCTCATTGTGGTTTTGATTTGCAGTTCTCTGATGGCCAGTGATGATGAGCATTTTTTCCTGTGTCTGTTGGCTGTATAAATGTGTTCTTTTGAGAAATGTCTGTTCATATCCTTTGCCCACTTTTTGATGGGGTTGTTTTTTTCTCGTAAATGTGTTTGAGTTCTTTGTAGGTTCTGGGTATTAGCCCTTTGTCAGATGAGTAGATTGCAAAACTTTTCTCCCATTCTATAGGTTGCCTGTTCACTCTGATGGTAGTTTCTTTTTGTTGTGCAGAAGCTCTTTAGTTTAATTAGGTTCCGTTTGTCAATTTTGGCTTTTGTTGCCATAGCTTTTGGCATTTTAGACATGAAGTCCTTGCCCATGCCTATGTCCTGAATGGTATTACCTAGGTTTTCTTCTAGGGTTTTTATGGTTTTAGGTCTAACATTTAAGTCTCTAATCCATCTTGAATTAATTTTCATATAAGGAGTAAGGAAAGGATCCAGTTTCAGCTTTCTACTTATGGCTAGCCATTTTTCCCAGCATCATTTATTAAATAGGGAATCCTTTCCCCATTTCTTGTTTTTGTCAGGTTTGTCAAAGATCAGATGGCTGTAGATGTGTGGTATTATTTCTGAGGGCGCTGTTCTGTTCCATTGGTCTCTTGCTTTTATATAAATACCATCATTATTGTTATATTTATAACTCATGTTTATGAGATAGAACTATGTTTATAAATGCCTTTACTCACTACTCACTATTATTTTTGCTTTTTCTAATCTCACCACATCTTTCTGAGTTCAATTTCCTTTTTTACAGAGATCATGTTTTAATCATTATTTCAGTGCAGGTCTAAGAGTACAAACACTCTCATTTTTTTTAAAATTTAGTAATATCCCTTAACCATTTGAAGGTATTACTTCATTCTCTTCTTTGCTCTACTGTTGCTGATCAGTTCTTCACAATCTAACTGCTGTTAATTTGTAGATTTTTTAAATTAGCTTTTACAGATATATTCTCTTTGTCCTAGATGTTATGCAGTTCCACTTATTTAGTCTATTTATTTTTCATTCAGCTTAGAATTTACTAATTCAATTAATCTAAGGACTTACAACTTTCATTAGTTTTTAAAAAATTCTTCACCATTGTCTCTTCAAGTATTACTTCTCTCACATTCCATTTGCTCCTTCTGGAATTCCTATTAGATTCATGCTAGCTGTTCTCATTCTATCCACCATATCATAACTTAGCCATTTTTAAAATCTCTTTCTTTCTGATTCATTCTGTATAATTTTCCTCAGCATTGACTTTCAGTTCACCATTTCTGTTTTCAGCTTTGTCTAATTTGTTGATTAACTCATGCGCTGACTTTTAAGTTTGGTATCTTATTTTTTAATTTCTAGATTTATTTTATTCTTATAAAATTTATGCTTTTTTGTACATGTAGTCTTATTTTTACCTACTGAGCTTTATTCTTTATTTCATATCTTTATTTTAACATCTTGAATTGATAGTTTTTTTCAGATTTTTCCCCTGATATCTTTAGATTTCAAGTATTTCTGTTTTTTGAGTTTATTGTTAATAAATTTGTTGGTGTATTTTAATATTTTTTTACTATGCACTTGTTTTTACAAGAAATACATTTTGTGGCCTAAGGAGAGTCTCTCTGAAGTGATTTTGCATTTGCTAATGTGAGCCCTCCAGCATCTCACCAGGCTGGGCAAACTTTATGTTAAATTCTTATTCTGGGGATTTGAATACCAGAGAGGTAGTATAATGGCAGTCTCTCAACCTGTGCCTCATGCTGGCATAGGGTTTTTATTTTTCATGGAGATCTTTCTTTCTCCATGAAGATCTCCGGGCATAGAAAATCTTTGCAATGTTGACTAGCTGGATAGAGAAGAATTGGGGTGGGGTCATTTGAAAATTCTGAGTTTATGAAAATGTCTCAGTGTCAACATCCCACCTTGAGCGAGCCAAAAACCTGGTCTCCAAGCTCTGGGATTCTCACTTCCCAAGCCATTAGAATCTCCTTCCTCCCAAACCTTTTCTTTTCTTCCCTCCCTAGGCTCACCAGTTTCAGTTCCAGTGCTTACAGACACTGCCTTCAGTTCCCTCTTTATTTCTGGAATCTGTGATTTTACTTTCTTTCTTGTGTACACAGTTACATTTTTAACTTATTTTTATTTTATTCAACATTGTTATTGCTTTATAGTATTAAGATTTCCATAATAACTTAGTCTATTCTGTAGCCAGAACCAGCAGTATCTGGAAAGATTCTAAAGCTAACTTGATATGAAGCTTGGGACCGAGGTTCATCCATGTTCTTGGGAACTAACTGGGGCAGCCAAAAAGTTATTCTCTGGGTTCACATCACAGGATTACTCATAGGTGATAATACCTCTCAACTGTCAACTTTCAGTGGTATCTAAGAGGTTCCTGACTTTTGCTCATTCTGTACTCTAAGGCAGTGTTTTCCAGATCATGTTTGTGGAACATTAATACTTAAAAAATCATTTTTTATTTACTTAAGTTTGGAAAATGATGGGTTAAACTAATTTTAACAAGTTTCTGTACTGCAGGATTTCTCAGAAAAGAAGAGGAAGGCACCTGCTTTAGCATCACTTCTGTGTATAAAAGGAAGTAAGAAAGGCTCATGTCTAAGCATGAGCAGTGGATGGGGACATGGATCAAGAACGAGAAAGTCAGAGTATCTCTGAACCCAACACCAGAAAGAAGCAACAGAGATTGATTTTCAGGGCTGCCTCATCTGTTTGGTTCCAAGCATGTGCTTATCCTTCTAGCGCAGACTCTCTTTAGTTTACATATAATTTAAAGCAAACACTCCTACAATCTACATGATAGTGACTTATTAACTTACTGCTGTAATTAATCCACCTTTTAAAGTTTGAATTCACCTCAGGCCAGATATCCTGTGAAAGAAGAGATGCAAAATAAGTTTCCTATTGCAGTTGTCTGGACAATTTCATTTATGGTAATAGCTAAGCTATGACTACCATCCAGAAGCCATCATCAGCAACTTTACAGGGTCTCTACAATCTCACAACAACTCTGTGCATTTGGTTCTACAGTTAGACCCTCTATGCATTTGGTTCTATAGTTAGACCCATTTTACAGGTGAGAAAACTGAGACACAGAGCTACTAAGTATGACTTCCCTCTCTACTGCTTCCTTTCAATAAGCTTTTTACTATGGAAAAATAAAATTTTAACAGATGAATGCTTACTTGCTAGGCTCTGAACCTAATTTGTGATATCTGTCTTGAATAGAGGGCAAATGGTAGCTGTCATCTAACCACAGTTGGTAGTAAGACTCCCACTCCTTTGAGGTTTAGATATCCTAGGCTCTAGACTTGTCTAACACATGATGGTGGGCAACCTTCACTTCACCTTCTTAGATCCATTTTTCTCATCTGTTAAACGGGGATTCATAGTACTAGCATGTCTGCCTCACAGGATTGTCCTGGTCTTTAAGTGAAATAATAGAAGCTCATTGTAAATGGCAAGGCACTATGCAAAATGTAAGATACTACTACTGTTTATAGAACACAGCTTTGTTTTTCTTCTACTTCTGATGCATATCTGAAGTTAAGATCATGGTCCTGATGAGGACAGTGAACTTGGTGTCTGGGTTAAAGATGAGAGTGGCAGCTGGTTCCCAGGTGGTCCAGAATGTCAGTGAGGTGATAGAACGTTCCATGCCCCTTTCAGTCCCAGGATCAGTGTTGGGAGCTATCTTCAGGGAAGCTGCTCTCTCCTGGATTTGCTGATTATATTTTTAAACTAAATACTAATATCTTTCACCCCAAAATGTTTTCATGAGGATTCATGAGTAATCAGAAAGGTATGTTTCAAGGAATGTTGCTATTTTTATTATTGTTTTCTCTTCCAGACAATCTCAAGAGTCTTTACAATTAGAAAATATATTTTTGAAAAGGCATATTGTACTTAACTCTATTTATAAAAGGAGATCTAAACAAGTCTGCTTGTTCTAAGTCTGCCTAACGACTCGGGTAATAAATATTTCTGTATTTGTTTTTGGAGCCCATCTGAGTCGTCAAACGTGTTTGATTTAGGCTTAGTTCCCTTGGAACAAATGATGGCTGCATTTCCTTTTCCTTTGACCACTATCGTGTTTTTCCAAGAACACCAGCATTCTCTGTGAAGGCCCCCCAGACCTCAGTACTAGCTTGTTCACTTCTCTGGAAGTGTTGTGTCTCATGTTAACAAAACAGATGGGAAAGTCTGGGGTTATGAGAAAAGACAAATTCTGCCCTGAGTTGTGTTGGTCCATTCATTCCCTCACTCAGTGATCCAGACATGCAGCAAATGCATATTCAGTATTTGCCATGGGTCAGCTGAGAATGAGAGACAGGGTCTCTGCTGTTATGGACCCTGTATTCCAGTGAGGAGGAAGACGTTAAGCAGATGATCACTCATATGGTTTATTTTTTAATTAGGAAACTTTCATATGCCATTTGCAGTTTCTGTTGCATGCAGCTCCCTGGGAAGAAGTGGAAAACATAATTGAATATTTATCAGAGGTACTTGATCATAGGAGTAGGTGTGTGAGGGTAAGGATCATTTACTTTTTTGAGAGTTATTCCATTGGTAGAGGTCAAAAAGTTGTAAGCTATTTCATGGGGAGAAGAGTAAGTAAATTACATTATGTTTCAGTTTAGAGAAGGGAATTGGAAGTAGAAAGTACCTGAATTTTTCTCTTGAGAGTCAGGTTAAAAAAAGAATTGAATTTAAATTTCAGAAAGGATTGACTTAGACCTCTGGTTAGAGTATCTAGAAGCTGAGATTAGACTTCCATCAAGGGATGTGTTGAGAATAGGACAGATCATGGGGTTTGATGGCGAGAATCACTGAGGGTAAGGAGTCGGGGGCTGGGCTCTGGGTTTCTGAGACTGTCTTAGGCCATTATTCTTAGCTGTTCTTCTCACTGTTCCACCATTAGAACATGTTTAAATATATGTCTTGAGCTTCATCTAGTTGCGACACTCATTTCCTTTAACACTCACCACAGCTGAGTCTTGCATTTTGTCTTTCTTAGAAGTATTTGATTTTTTCACAACATTTTCCATTTTTATCTATTATGATCTATCTCTTCCTGTCATAGCCGGAAACATGATACCAGGATTAGGCAACTCTCCAATCGCTTTCTCTTGGTAAAGTCTGAAACAGAATAACCCCAACCCATCTGTTATCTTTTCAACATTTTCTTGTTTTCCCTATTATCACTTTCTAATTTTATGGGGGAAAAGGAACTCATTTCTTTTTTAACTTGATGTACTTATTTGAAGTCTTATTTGCATTGCACCAATTCATCTAGATCTTTACAGGGTGATAAACTGTACACACAATTACATGGCACTTTCGGCTTTTAATTTTTGTCTAACTTTTGTCTTTTTAATTTTTGTTTGACTTTCTATTTTAATTGTGTGTTTTGTTTTGTTTTATAGGGGGTTATGTGGGATACAGTTACTGGCTTGATTTCTAAAGGTCTGTTTATTCCAGTAACATTAGTTTTCTGTTTAAAGTCATAAATTAAAAAAAAAAAAAAAAAAAGTAATGAATTTAGATTTTACTCTTAGGAGCCTGAAGAGTATAATTAATTGTCTGAAGAGTGGGAAATCAAACCAAAGGGAGATGTTTACTGAAGCTGCATATAATGGAGGATGTTCCTAAAGAAGAAAGGCGTGCATTGGCCACTTCCTTTCCAGAAAGCAACAAACAAGACCAGTCTTTGGAAAGTATGCATTTAGGACAGTACAGCTATTATCACATCCCTGATGCTGATGTGGTGACTAAGATGGAGAACTTGGGTGTTTATCACATGTCTCTTAAATCATCAAGCAGCCCAACTTCCTTAAACAGCTTGGGAAATGCTCTTCATTTCAGAAATAAAAACAATGGAAAATGAGTCCTGCCTGGATAGGAAAAGTCCATACATTGCATTTTCATTGACCTCCTGGGCTCACTTGTTGTAGGGCTTTGTAATATGTAGAGAAGGTTTTTGAGCTACTAATACCTAAGACGGCTTTTGTTAACCAGCCACTCAATCTGAGAGTAACTAAGGGAAGCAGAGATCTCATTCCACTTTACCATTTTCATTGAAATGCATCCCAGCAATACGAGTTAAGAAACAAGAAGATACTTTTGCACAGTCATTCAACTTCTAGAAGTTTCTAGAAGGAAATTGTCTTAGGGAAATAATATACAAATAAATCTCTCTTTACGTCATATTTATTTCTTTCAGTTACATTCTTCATTTTATTTTATTTTAATTAATTAATTTATTTGAAATGGCGTCTTGCTCTGTCGCCCAAGCTGGAGTGCAGTGGCGTGATCTCGGCTCACTGCAACCTCTGCTTCCCGGGTTCAAGCGATTCTCGTACCTCAGCCTCCCGAGTAGCTGGAACTACAGGCACCTGCCACCATGCCCAGCTAATTTTTGTATTTTTAATAGAGACTTTGGGATTTAATAATCCCAAAGTGCTGGGATTACAGTCGTGAGCTACTGTGCCTGGCCTCTTCATTTTACACTGGTTGTTACTATATATTGCATCAAGTTTCCACTGTGTCCCATTCTTTACAGGTGTTAACAAATACCTAAAGAGAAAAAAATTCTAATTTGCCTTTGTTAAGCAACTTGAGTTTATAGATATGAATATGGTTGTGATTTACTAGGTAGACCATCACATTTGGGTTGTTCCCTTTTTGAAACCCTGGTCAGAAAAACAAGAAAGTATTTTATATATGCTGGAGTTTTTGTTTGTTTTTGAGACAGAGTCTTGCTCTGTTGTCCAGGCTGGAGTGCAGTGGCACAATCACAGCTCACACTGAAGCCTTGAAATCCTGGGCTCAAGCAATCCTCCTGTAGCTTCCACAGGCATGTGCCACCACAGCTGGCTATTTTTTAATTTTTTGTAGAAACAAGGTCTTAATATGTTGCCCAGGCTGATCTCAAACTCCTGGCCTCAAGTGATCCTCCCACGTCAGCCTCCCTTAGTGTTGGGATTATAGGCATGAGCCACCATGCCTAGCCTGGAACTTTTATAACAAAGTCACAGAATATGATTTCAGAAAGTACAAGCTACTGTAGTTAATTTCTTCTGCATGAATTCATAATTTCAGGGTTTTTTCCTCTGTAATTCTAGGAATTAACCTTGTAAAACAGTATATTTTAGGGAAATTTTGGTTAAAAAAAAAAGAAAGAAAGTGTACCATGCATTTTGAGATGTTTTAAGTTTCCAGAAAATTTGGCTATTGTGTAGTTCTCATGAGAAAATGGTACCGTGGACTTCTGGGTGATAATTATTCTGACACAAAGCAGCAGTAGGCCTGAGCCCTCTTGCAAATGCAATGCCAGGTAGTTTTTTTTTTTTTTTTTTTTTTTTAAGAAATAAAAAGTCAGTTTTAGCCACCTGCACATCTTCGGAAGTTGTGAAATGCTAGGACCTGTAAAAACTGACTTCCCATTCTGGTTTCTAGGAAACGTTTTAGTTCTCATCAGAATAAGACTTTATGATCTCAGACCCTCTGTCTTCCACTTTCTCTTCCCCAATTGCATTCTCCCTTTGAAAAAAGTCCACTGGATTCTGAAGCTGCACAACTCCTCATGGCATATTTAGATGACTTCTTCTGCAACGTTCCTCACTATTCCATTGTTTGCGCCTTTGCGGCTTCATTTAGAAGTGTAATGCTTGCAGGTATAGCCCCAGTGAAAGAATTTGGGGCTTTCCAACTTTTCTTCCCTGTTGGCAGTTTAAGGGCAAAGAATTAAAGGAGTTAGGATGAAGGGTGGTTATTAGCTCATCTTACCAAATGATAGCTCTGAAGTATTTAATAACAATTGAGTTGCAGAGAAAGCATGGCTTCTCTATGGGCAAATCTACATGTTCACTTATTTTCCAGGACACCCAGCCTTACAGGCAAATGGTACATAGCTAAGGGAGAGAAAGTGTAGGGAGGGAATGAAAGGATTTTAAAGATTGACTGTTGCAAGCTTATTTCTAGTCATTTGATTTTCTAGGGTAGTATAGTTTCTCAATTCTCTTCACATGGGTAGTTGGGGGGAACCATAGGAAATAAAATGAAATGTTTATGTTAGGAAATTAGACAGTTACTTATTTTCTTCTTAATACTATGCTTCTATTTTAGGAGAGTATGTGTGAGAGAGAGGAAAACAGAGAGAGAGGGAGAGGGAGACGGAGGGAGGGAGGAAGAGGGAGAGACTGTGACAGAGACAAAGGATAGAAGAAAGAATGAGAAAGAGGAAAGATAGGAGAATCAGAGAAGGGCAGACAGAATGAATCCTTGCTTTATTTTGGGGACAAACATTGCTCTCAAAGTTGCAGTTATACACACATACACGTACACACATACACACACACACATCTATAATTGACAGAGGTTTGAAAAGCATAGGCATAACAGAGTCTCAGAGACTGCATATATGTTCATGCTCTACGGAAGGAAGGGGAGATGAATGTACTTAGCGTGGCCAATGGAATGATGCAACTAACCAGTGGCAATAATAGTTTCTTATTGAGTAGGTCACAGAAAGACAGGAACTATGATCATTGTTCATAGGAGCCGATGGAGGCATCAATGCTCCGAACATTCTCTTCTTGTGATGATGAGAGCTCATATTTACTGAGCATACTGGATTCTATGCACTTGATATCAACCAACATCTAAATTTCAAAGCATTCCTCACCAGATCGGTGCTGGAGTTTTATTTATTTATTTATTTTTTGAGACGGAGTCTCTCTCTGTCACCCAGGCTACAGTGCAGTGGAGCCATCTCGGCTCACTGCAACCTCTGCCCTTCCAGGTTTAAGCAGTTCTCTGCCTCAGCCTCTGGAGTAGCTGGGATTACAGGCGCGTGCCACCACACCTGGCTAATTTTCTTTTGTATTTTTAGTAGAGACGGGGTTTCACCATCTTGGCCAGGCTGGTCTTGAACTCCTGACCTCGTGATCTACCCCCCTCAGCCTCCCAAAGTGCTGGGATTACAGGTGTGAGCCACTGCGCCTGGCCGTGCTGGAGTTTTCTTTGATTTAAAGATGAGCTTTTTCCTCTTCTGGGGACGCTGTCTAGAGGCACTCAGAATGATCCAGTGTTTGACAAACCATCACAGGCTTTCCCACAATCCAGCTTCTCACTACACTCGGCTACCCAGAACCTGTGGTAGTAAAATTGTTTACCTTTACACCAAGAAGCTTGCGATAGCACCAAAATCTGTACTCAGCGTGTTCAAGGGTTTCATGCTGTGAGACCTAAAATCTTATGAGCTTGTCCAAAACACAGAAACATGTCAGCAGGGCCTGTGGTGGTTCCATGTGTGCTAACTGTGCTTGTGAAGGAATCAAGCATGCTTTCCTTATTGAGGAGCAGAAAATCATTGTCAAAAGTGTTGAAGGAACAAGCACAGAGGCAGAAAGCTAAATTCAAACTAAAGCTTTTATGAGTAATAAAAATTAAGAGATATAAAAAAAATAAATATGAGGACACCGAGGCACAGAGAGGTTCATTAACTTACCCAGGGGTAGTCGGATGGTGGAGGTGGAGCTGTGAAACCTAACTGGTCAGGCCCTGGAGCTGAGCCCCACTCAGTTATGTTGCTGTGAACTTTGCTTCCTTATCTCAATTTTGCTATTTGCAGGAAGCCAAGACTTTTATTGTCCTTGACAACAGTTTTTTTATTTGCATCAAAACGCGACCTGTGTCCCAGAAGAAGTAATTTTCAGAGGACACCAAGTAACCATATCAAGATATTGTTGCCATTGAATGATAAAAGCAGATCATGCCTGTACTGCCTAACAAAGGGAAAACTTGTACTTACCAGTTTAGGTCAGAAGAGAGCAGTGGTAGAAAAATAGTGGCCATGGAGGGTATCTGAGAAAGAAAGACTATGTTCAGATGCAGAGGGGAATTCTGTGGCATGACATGTCATGCCCGATCCAGGCTGGGTTGCTAGGTGCTGCAGGACCAGGGGTGCAGGGGCCACAGGAACGGCATGGCCCCCCCGGTCCTGCCCCACATGTGTACCCTCCTTGGCCCCAGAGAGGTAGCTTTTAAAAAGTTCTGCATTTAACTTTTTTTTTTTTTTTTTTTTTTTTTTGAGATGGAGTCTCACTCTGTCTCCCAGGCTGGAGTGCAGTGGCGTGATCTCGGCTCACTGCAAGCTCCGCCTCCCAGGTTCACGCCATTCTCCTGCCTCAGCCTCCCGAGTAGCTGGGACTACAGGCGCCGTCACCACGCCCGGCTAAGTTTTTGCATTTTTAGTACAGATGGGGTTTTACCTTGGTCTCCATCTCCTGACCTTGTGATCCGACCGCCTCGGCCTCCCAAAAGGCTGGGATTCCAGGCGTGAGCCACCGCGCCCGGCCTGCATTTAACTTTAAAGCCTGACCTTTCCCAGGTCAATATCAAGCTCAGGAATTGGGGAAGAATAAGGAACCCTGGAAGGCTCATTTGATTGAGGTATCCTTCTGAAGTTTAACTTTTCGTTTTGCTTTTCTCTTTAATCCTGGATTGAAGTTCTTTTAAGATCTTAAACCTATAAACCTTCTCTGTCACTTTGCTGGCATCTTCCTATATCTGGGGGCAATTTATAGAGGGGACAGCATTATTCTTCGAACTGCGTTGAGAGAATCAGGGGCACTTGGGTCAGATTGGGGTAGTGGTTAAAACTCAGGATCCTGGCCCCACTCCCCACACCCCACCCCACCCCATCCCCCACCCTACCCACCAGCCATCCCGCCCCACTGAATCAGCACTGCAGGAAAGAGGCCCTAGAAGGGACTGCTGTCAATCACCAGAGAGTTATTTGCATGAGAAACGTCTACAAACCACCTTTTGACAAGTTCCATGGTTTACAAGGATACATTTCTTGCATAACAATAATTAAATGTGTTTCTGCCCAAGGAATGACGTGAAAGATCACTATTAGGGCCATGAGCATGGATAAGGAACTGCCCCTGCCATGAGGAGGACCCATGCTCATCAAATGACCTCCACATATGGGTGGAATAGAGACATGAAACCAGACACAAAACTGGGACCGTCTCTCACTGTCCTTCGCGAGTCGTACCTCAGTAAAGTTGGAGATAGGATCTTTGAAATACTATTTTCCTATTCGGATAAATTGTCATTTTCCCCCTTCACAAATATTTTGACTCATAGATACTTACCTAAAACGTTTCAAAGTAGTTTTTTTAAATACAAATTTGGGATAATCAAACTTTTAAAGAACTCACATCACAATCTTAAGTAGTTGTATTAGGTTGGTGCAAAAGTCATTGCTGTTTTTGCCATTGCCATTGAAAGTAATGGCAAAAACCACAATGACTTTTGCACCAACCCAATAATTCCTTGTAGGCCATAAGGATAACTTTTGATAGTGCGAAGCAAGACAGCACTGAATTTGTGGGAAATTTCAACCAGGATTAATAGTGATCTCGTATGGGGATGGAGTGATTAAAAATAGAAATCAAAGTGTTGTTGATTTATTTAGAAGAAAGAGCTGGGTGCATTGTAATTCCAACATTTTGGGAGGCTGAGGTAGGTGGATTGCTTGAGTTCAGGAGTTTGAGGCCAGCCTGGGCAACATAACGAGACCATGTCTGTACAAAAAATTTTTAAAAGGAGCTGAGCGTTGTGGCACATGCTTGCAGTCCAGCTACGAGGGAAGGGGCAATTGGGAGGATTGCTTGAGCCCAGAAAGTCAAGGCTGCAGAGAGGTATGATTGTACCACGGCACTCCAGCCTGAGCCACAGACAGAGACTCTGTCTTAATGTAAGTGTCTGGTATTTTAATGTGAAGAATATGAATTTTGAAAATTAAAAGGAAACAAACAACGTACAGTGGAGAGACACTTCACGTGTGCAGAATGAGGGGTTTTAGTTGCCACTGCAGAGGGAATTAAGAATAGCAATAGCAATGCTGTTTGGGGACAGTGGTTAAGATATAGAATACTTGTGCGTTCCTGGGTCTTTCCTTGATTCAGAATTGTAAGAGCCATCCTTTATCAGCCATTCCTGTGACATCTGGGAACCAATGTTTTCAAACACAGTCGCATCTCCGATGGTTAAACTAGAGAAGGGATACCTAGAAATCAACAGTGCTCAGAGCTAAGGTTACCAAATATCCCATGGGAAATGCTTACAATAAAAATTCACTCGTTGCTTACCTAAAGTTCAAATGTAACTAGCTATAGCGCGTTTTTATTTGCTAAATTTGGTGACTCTACTCACTAGAAAAATAAAATATGGTAGTTGCATTTTAAAAGAACCAGGATTTTGAGAACAATTATTTTCCCCGATTAATAACAGCCTCCCCTTCAGTGGAAGATGGTGCCTGCTCTCCGTGGTCTCCTGAAGTGCTCTGGATCTCTGTCCCCTATCATATGCTGGTGTCCTTCCAGCTGTTCCTGGCAGTCTGGTGATCTTAGGCATTCTAGCTTGTCGGTGGCTGGGGAAGACATGGTAATAGGCACTTGTAGTTAAGCCCACATCTCCAGGGTCAGAACAGCTCAGGACTCCTATCTTGCTATACCTTAAGGTTTTGCACACAGGCCCAAAACCAGGGCCTCCAGATACTTAGCCCCACCGATGTACACACTGGCGCCCCTCTGGCGTTTCCTAGATAATGTATTTACACATCACTTATCCTTTAGACTCTGGGGCAAATATACATTTCATATATTTTCTTATTTAATCTTGTATCAGTTTTATGAGGAAAATGTTATCCTCTCTTTACTTTTTGAAAGAGAGATTTGTAAAGCTTGGAAGAGAATTGTGAAGCTTGGAATGGTTACATCACGTGTCCATAGTTCATAAAGATTCAAACACAAAGTCTACTCCAACGCCCAAGCTCTTACGTCTTCTATACTGCCTGCCTGTCTCCCATTCTCCCTACACTCTCTCCCCATTCTGCATTTCATGTAAGTCACAAAGGGATTATAATGACTTACAAGGATGTAAAGAGATGAACTGGACTTTGGGACAGGCTGTGTCTGTGAGCTCTACTATCAGGGGGCAAGTGAATTCATCTGTCTGAGACCCAGTTGCCTTAATCTTTAAAACTGGGATACAAATATTGGCTGCATAAATGTATTGGGAGGATTAAATAAATTAACTTTGTAACATACAAGACACTTGGCACATGCTTGGTTCTGAAATCTAGGATGCTCACTGTGTATATAAGCAAATACCTAACAGTAAGAAGTGCCATGGATGTTGTAAAAGAACTAGGTGCAAGGAATAATCGAAACACAAATGAAGAGCCAAATGAGAGAATAGGAAGAAGAGGAGGAGGAAGAGGAGGAAGAAGGAGAAGGAGATGATGGGAGCCTTGGGGCAAGGAGGTGACTTGTCTCAGGGACTCAAGATAAGGGGTATTAGAATTTGAGCCTGCTTTTTCAGTGAGGTTTTTTGGAAGCTGAGGCAAAGCAACTTAGCATGAGCGGCAGTGATACCTTTGAGCCAACAGGGTTCTCAGATTTGCATCTGTAGAAGCTCTGTGTGCAGCAGACTTTGTGGCTCTGAGTTCACCATGGGAAGAGGAGGGTCAGAACTCAGAATTCCTTGAGAATTCCTGAGAATTACTTGAAAATGTCTGGCTCATGACTGAGACATACTTATGTTCTTCATAGAATATACAGCCACTTTTCTGGGCTTCCCTTGGGGAAAAAACAGTCTGCATCAGTTATTTATAGTTTTTTCTGAAAGACAAAACAAAACAAAGTAAATTAAATCTGAGCCAGTGCTTGAGGTTAAAGGATTCTGGGCTCAAATGAAATGTTCACTTATTAGTATTTACTGAGTGACCTTGGCTGGGTTGCATCATCTCTCTGGGCCTTTCTTCCTCATACGTACAGAAAACAGATTAAGAAATTGCATGAACCTCTGTCCAGTGTCCACCTCATGCCTTGCCCTGTGGTAGATGCCTGGTCCAGAGGACACCCCAGCCTTTCCCACGGTGGTGATCACAACACAGTGAGCATGGACAGGGGATGAACACAGGGTTAAGATTCACATAACCCAGCAAACATTGATAGTGTTACATCAGAAGGGGACACATGCTGTGAAGAAAATGATGCTGGCTTATAGAATAGAGTGAGGCTGGGACTGAACAGCCAGGAGGCAGGGCCAGGCCCTGTTCATACAGCAGTCAGACGTGGCTTCTCTGAGGAGGTGACTGTATTAGTCCATTCTCACACTGCTGTAAGGAAATAACTGAGACTGGGTAATTTGTAAGAAAAGAGGTGTATTAGTCTGTTTTCATGCCACTGATAAAGACATACCCAAGACTGGGCAATTTACAAAAGAGAGAGGTTTAATGGACTCACAGTTCCATGTTGCTGAGGAGGCCTCACAATCATGATGATAGGTGAAGGGCACATCTCATAGGGCGGCAGGCAAGAGAAGAGTGAGGGCCAAGTGAAAGGAGTTTCCCTTATCAAACAATCCGATCTCATGAGACTTATTCACTACGATGAGAACAATATAGGGGAACTATCACCATGATTCAATTATCTCCCACTGGGTCCCTCCCATAACGTGCGGGAATTATGGGAGCTACAATTCAAGATGAGATTTGGGTGGGGACACAGCCAAACCATATCAAGAGGTTTAATTGACTCATGGTTCCGCAGATTATACAGGAAGCATAGTGGCTTCTGCTTCTGGGGGGGCCTCAGGAATCTTACAATCATGGCAGAAGGTAATGGGGAAGCAGGAGTCTTACATGGCTGGAGCAGGAGGAAGAGAGACAGCAGGGAGGTGCCACACACTTGTACAACAACCAGGTCTTGTGATAACTCATTCACTCACTGTCACAAGAACAGCACCAAGGGGATGGTGATAAACCATTCGTGGGAATTCTGCCTTCATAATCCACTCACCTTCCACCAGGCCCTTCCTCCAGCACTGGGGATTACATTTCCACGTGAGATTTAGTGGGGACACAGATTCAAACTGTATCATTCTGCCCCTGGCCCCTTGAAATCTCATGTCCCTCTCACATTACAAAATACAGTCATGCCTTCCCAACAGTCCCCCAGAGTCTTAACTCATTCCAGCATTAACTCAAACATCTAAGTCCAAAGTCTCATCTGAGACAAGGCAAATCCCTTCTGTCTGTTTTGTTCTAGCCATGTTGGCAGCCAATTGGGTGGTGCTCACCCACATTGAGGGTGGGTCTTCCTCTTCCAGTCCACGTACTCAAATGTCGGTCTCCTCTGGCAACTCTCACACAGACACATCCAAAAATAATACTTTACTAGCCATGTAGGCATCCTTCAGATTCAATCAAGATGACATCTAATATTAACCATCACAGTGACCTTCGAGTAGACACTTGCATACATTGAAGGAACCAGTCACAAGAGCTGGCAAGAAGCATGTTCTGGGTGGCTCTTCAAAGAGTTGCCCAACAGAAGGCTAGGGAAGAAGGTTATGTCAGGAAGGAATTTGGACTTTCCTGGAAAATGTGGAAGAAACAAGAAGAAATCTCTGCTGGTATCTTGTCTACAGCTTACAAACACTTTTGGTCTTTTCCACATGGGAGACACACACATGTGGTTTGTGTGCATGTCTATGTATATATCCACACTCTTAAATGCACTTCAGGGACATAGACCAGGCACATATACCCTAGATTTTCCCTGTCATTGAAAGGTCCCTTATGACTAGTTTTGGGCAATAAACAGGTACTGGCCATGTCCACTGCCACTACCCACTTCTACTGATGCCAGCACTGCCAATGCATCATGGTGGCCTCCCCTACAGGCATTCCTCTGGACACTGCAAAAACAAACTTTCCAATGAATGGCATTAGCAGGGGAATTGAAACCTATTGGCTACTGTGGGTCAGTGCTCCCGGCTTTACTCTGATAGTCTTATAATCTGTGTTTTGTGACATAACCAAGAAAGTTAAAATAGACCTTGAGAATCAGAACAGAGTGGGCATCAAAGGGTTGTGGTGTCATCTCTTCAGAGGGGTAATCAGAAAACAAGCACTTAGTGCACACAGATGAGTGTGGATATGTAGGCTGGACCGGAGGCAGCATCTTCATGAGATTGGAAGTGTAATCAGACAATAGCTTGAGGATAGATATTTGGGTAAGGAGACTTCAGGTGGAAAAATACTTTATGCTGAGAATTACAGAACATTACAGTCCAGTAAGGAAATATTCCACAATAAAATAAAATCATCAGGAAGGAGTGAGAGAAGAACTGATGGGAGCAAAAGATGGGAGAAGGAGAATTTATCATCCCAGTGAGAGCAGGATGAATGGAATCAAGGGGCAAGGGCCTGGGAAGAGTCAGAAATAGGAGTACAAAAAAATGTTATTTTCCCCTGATGAATAGTGAGGATCAGTTTGGCCTCCCATAGCACCCTCTGTGTTCCTGGCGTTTTATGTGTATGCAGTAACCTGACATGTGGCATTTAGTGAGAATAGGTACTTTTTCTTGGTGGCGCTGATGTCTGACAGTAATGCCATATAGCCATATACAAGCTTCACAAGGGCTTTCATCAAAGAAAGGTTTACTCAGAATACAATGAAGCTCTGTGCTTTTGCTAAAATCTACACAAAACACCTGAAGACTAGCAGTTTAGGAAAGATGACAAAAAGTACTACCTCTTAATTCAGAAATGGCATTGACTAGGTGTGGTTCACATCTGACATAAGGCAGAATACTCATTTTGAAGTGTATTTTGTGGATTTGCTAGCAGGAAAACTACAACAGCCATACTCATATCTGTGCAAAGTTAATGAATGACTTTTCATATTTTTGGTGCTCTGCTATATTTAAAATTGAATGCCCTATCATGTAATAAAAATACTAAACTACTTATATGAACAGTGGAAGAGGGTGAGGCCAGTTCAAATTAACTGAAATCAACAAGATTATTTAGGAGAATAGAAGCAATATTGTACAAAGATTGGCCAAAGGCCACGCTGGCTAAGTTATCATTTCTCTCCCTTTGATGGCCTTTAAGTTGGGATTTCCTTCCAAGTTGGGTTTATTTTTCATTTATCTGGGAAGAGTGTGGTTTAGTGAAATTTTAAAGTTATGCCTTTACTTTGCTGCATCTAAGAAACAAAAAGAAACATGACAGTAATAATTTCAAGGTAATTTGATACAGGTATGTATCCATCTGTTTTCACATTGCTGATAAAGACATACCCAAGACTGGGCAATTTACAAAAGACAGAGGTTTAATTGGACTTACAGTTTCACATGGCTGGGGAGGCCTCACAATCACGGCAGGAGGCAAGGAGGAGCAAGTCACATATTACGTGGGTGGCGGCAGGCAAAGAGAGAGCTTGTGCAGGGAAGCTTCCCTTTTTAAAACCGTTAGAGCTCATGAAACGCATTCACTCTCACAAGAACAGCATGCGAAAGACCCACCCCCATGATTCAATTGTCTCCCATTGGGTTCCTCCCTTAATGCGTGAGAATTATGGGAGCTACAAGATGAGATTTGGGTGGAAACACAGAACGGAAGCATATCAAGATATAAGAGAAAAGATTGTATTATAAAACTGACCCTAACCTGGGCACCTCCATCTACTACTTCTTCCTCTCCACTAGCATCTCAGCCTTCATCCCCACCCCCATCTCTTGCTAGATGAGCTACGTGTACATCCTGGTGTGTGAGCTTCCACACATTTTCTATACCTATGTAATTTAATTATAAAATCATGTCATCACCACATACAGGAATGTCTCAGCCTCAGTGCTATTGACACGTGAGCCAGATAAGTCTTTGAGGTGGGGGGCTGTCCTGTGCACTGAGGCATGTTTATCAGCATCCCTGGCCTCCACCCACCAGGTGCTAAGAGCATGCTCCCCACAGCCTTGATGTCTCCAGACATCATGAAATATCCCTAGCAGGCAACATCACTCTTGATTGGGAATAATTGATATGAAGGCTTAGTTTTACAATTTGTTTATATATGTATATATGTGTGTGTGTGTATATATATAGATATATAATATCTACATATATACACATATTTTTTATATATAGAGTAACCATTTTATTACAAAACCATTTTGTTCTCTTTCTGCCTACTGCTTTTCCCAATCAAAATCATTGACAAAATTCTTTAACATATAATTAATGCTATTTAATTACTTTCCATGAATGCTTCTTATTCTGTCCAGTGAATATAACATTGCTCCATGGATTTATCCCACCATTCTTTCATCTATGGGCATTAACATGGTTTCTAGTTCTTGACCTCCAAATGGCAATGCTGTAATGAGAGTCATGGTACATGTGCCTTTACAGATCCCCAGAAATGGAATTGTAGCATAAGGATTTTATTTTATTTTATTTTTTGGGACAGGGTTTTGCTCTGTCACTCAGCCTGGAGTACAGTGGCATAATCACCGCTCACTTCAGCCTCGACTTTCTGAACTCAAAGAATCTTCCCGCCTCAGCCTCACAAGTAGTTGGAACTACAGGCATGCATGTCCATGCCTGGTTAATGTTTAAAAATTTTTTGTAGAGTCTAGGTCTCTCTCTATGTTGCCTAGGCTTGTCTAGAACTCCCAGGCTCAAGCAATATCCCCACTTTGGCCTTCCAAAGGACTGGGATTACAGGCATGAGCCATGGTGCCTGGCCTTCCGTATTTTTAATTTTATTAGATATTGCCAGATTGGCTAATGACAGCCTTTGAAAAAAACTTTTAAAACTCTAAATTTTCTGTATAAGACTGATACGAGTGATTAGTTAAGTGATTTCTCAAACATGAAAAGAAATACAAATATATTCAAAGTTTGCCTTTTGGTTTTCATCCTAAAAATTACAATTTTTTGTGCAGGAGGAAGTTTGGATTAACAGTTTAATCATCAGATCTTTCAAATTTCTTGTTTGTCAGGAGTTTTGAGTATAGTCACCAATTAAAATGAATAAACTGCAAAATTAAATTCTATGCCAAGAGTGTTACTTTTTTCTGTAATCAGTTTACCCTGTGTTAAGTATTTCAACACTAGAAATGAAAATGGAATGGGAGACTGGATTAAAGTTGTCTTAAGTGATGGAATAATACAAATATGCCTTGTGAGTTTCCTTAGAATTAATGGGTGGCTGAAACCCTGCAACTTAACCTCACCATGCAAGTCGGCACAGTCTGAGTTATCTGTCACTATCCAATGATGGATGAAAATAGTTCTGTTTGATACTTTGGATCATTTTAATGTACTGTTTTATTCCCCACTCAACAGCTCAGGATAGCTTTTAAGCAACATGATTTCAGTTGTTTTATTCTTTCCTCCTTTTAGAGTTCTCCAGTTGAAAGAAGAAAGCTTCACCTGGCTTCTGAATTCCAAGAGCACACTGCACAGTGGTAAGAAAATTAAGGTCTATTTTTTTTTTTTTTTGCTTTTTGAGGACTTGAGTGACTCAGCAAGTGTGATAGTGGGAGATGTTATTTCTGATGGCTATTGTGCTGTACGTGTAGCTGTCTTCTGGAAGTAGAGGCTGCTGGGATCTTTGGGAGAAAGAACTAATTTAAAATAAAGCAAAATATGTGTCTACTCTTTACTAGGTTAACTTTAAAAAATAGACAAGTAATTGCAAAGTTTGCAATACGCATGCATTTCTTGTCTATTTTTGCAAGTAAATAGTTACATGTGTCTATAGTTGCACCTGAGTGCCAGTGCAACAAGAGTGTTGCTCTCCAAGCTGTTGGGAATGGAAGTGTTAGCTCTAAGTCTCACAGAGCTTTTGGGCTTTGCCTGATGCCTTTTAATGTTACAAGAAGATTTTGTTCTGCCAGTTTCTCTCATGCAATGTAATTGGACTTCTCCAATTCCTCTTTTCTCCTTGGTTATTTCTCCTAATAAGAGAAATTAGCTTTATGCGCCTTCAATATTGTGGTTATATGCCAATTTAAAATGGAATAATCTCATTTGCTGCATTTTGGTTTGATATTGTGCATGAAATTTAGAAATCATTTCCATTTAAAATGACAAGTTATATCACAACATTATGAAAGGTTTAGGGAAAGAGACATTGAAAAAACTATTCCACTGATAATTTAGCATAGCAACAGTTACTGGTTTAATACCAACTTCATATGTATTTTTTCCTTTTACACATACAATTTAAAATTCTGACTTTAAATCAATTACTTTTTAATATGTAATATCTGCCAATGGGGCAAAATGTTAAGAACTCCAAAATTGTGTATATGAAATGTATTTGTCTCTCCTTCCTTCTTTGCCCCATGCCAGCTAGTTCCCTTTCTAGGACACATCTGATGTTTCTGTTTTTCTAATTTACAGGTCCTTCGAGATTATTTACATTGTTTGCAATCTGTTGCTATGCTAAACAATGCTTTGAAAAAGAGTAGAACATCTTTATGCGTATGCTGTCTCTCCTATGTTCTAGTTCTTGGATGGAAGGAAAAGGCTGCCACTCAATATCTAAAGTAAAAATCTGACTCTATTGCTTGCTAAACAAGAGACAGCAGTGCTTGTAGGACACAGTTCTGTTAAAACAAAGCAAATGCTGATCATATATAGGGTTTGGGAAGCATTAAGTTCAGGAATTAAAACACTGTGAGAAGTGTGTGTGGAAATTAATTGACCTTTAGCGGTGAAAGCTTGGCATTTGGAGTGTGCCTGTTGCTAATAGTTGGATTTCAGAAGTATGGCTGTTACTGATTGGCTAGCTTTCAGAAGTATGTTACTAAAGTGGATTGTCACTGATCAATTTTGATGTGTTTTTGTGTGTGTGTGGGAGACAGAGTCTCGCTCTGTTGTCAGGCTGGAGTGTAGTGGCGCGATCTTGGCTCACTGAAACCTCTGTCTTCCCAGTTCAAGTGTTCCTCCTGCCTCAGTCTCCCAAGTAGCTGGGACTACAGGCGTGCACCACCACGCCCAGCTAATGTTGTATGTTTAGTAGAGACAGGGTTTCACCATGTTGGCCAGGACGGTCTCCATCTCTTGACCTCGTGATGCGTCTGCCTCAGCCTCCCAAAGTGCTGAGATTACAGGCGTGAGCCACCGCGCCCGGCCGATTTTGATGTCGTTATAACAAGTTGTGGTAGTGACTTGTTGATACCTTAGGACTGTGACCAAGAAAGAGTTATCATTTTCCTTTAAAATTTAAATTCTCAACTACGTGAGAAATTTATGGGAAATGGAAGTCCTGGGTCGAATAGTGTGTGTGTTTTATATTTTAATTGACTAGAGATTTACCAATTTACACGCCCACCAGCAATGAATGACAGTGCTCATTTCTTCACAACATAGTGTGTCATCAGGTTTTTGATCTTTGTTAACCTAAGTGAAATATAGTATCTTTCTGAAGTTTTGTTGTCTATTTCTTTACAATAAGGTTGAGAAACTTTGTATATGATGAAAAACTATCACATTTTATTTTCTGTATGTTTTTCTGTCATCTACCCACTTTTAATGGAATTTTAAAAATACTGACTTTTAATGACTCATGTATTAGTTAGCCCTGTACATTAAGAGTTGTAAATGTTTTCTCCAGTATGTTCTTTGTCTTTTTATTTTGTTTATGGTGTTTATTTGGGGAGAAAAAGCTTCTAAAAACAAGCCTGGACACAGTTGGATTGATCAGTATTTTTAATTGTCTTTTGGGTTTTAGGTTACAGTTGGAAAACTCTCTTATTTTGAGATTATAATATTTTCTATGCTCTTCTTTATTGCTTTTATGGCTTTATTTTCATTCATTCTTCTGGAATTTGTGCTGGTGTAAGTGTAAAGGAGGATACGATTTTTTAGGTAGCTGCTTAGATGCCTCACCACTATTTCTTAGATAATACATTATTTCCCTACTAATGTGAATGATCATCTTTGCTCAAAACTAAAGCTTCCCAAGTATGTTGATTTACTGCTGATCTTTTTCTCTGATCCATCAATTATTATGCTGGCTTTTTATTTATCATAATACCACATGCATTTTTCTGTTTAACTGGCTTCTTGCTAATCACTGTGGTGTTCACATTAAATGAATATTGTACAATTTACTCAACAACTCTCCATTTTGTTGCCCTCCATGTAACGTTGGGGAGATTTTTGGCTATAAATCAACAGATACATTTTTTAAAAAACTTTATCTCTGTTTATTCCATAAACCACCTATCATTCTGGGGCGAGGTCTGATTGTCTCTAGTTTAACAAGTACCCCAGGTGATTTCAGGGAAGGCTGATGTTTCATTGCATGTTGCTCTTTGGCGTTGAATCCGATCACACGTGGATCATATCATCACACAGCTGATCCAATCAGTGATGATAAGCGATTGATTTTTCTGGTGACGGTTTGAGTTTTACCACGTCCACACATTGTAGATTTATATACATATTCACTTCTATGTGTATATAAGTACATGCAAGTATATAACAAATGGATACTGCTGTGAAGGCGGAATGTATTTGATGTGATACTTTTGGAAATACATGAAATTGTTGAGATTTGATGAGAGTCCATTTATGATTCTTAGTTTTCGTAGAAAAATAGGAAGGGGCTACTGAATGGTCCACCTTAAGACCGAAAAGGGCAAAAGTACAGAACGAAAAGGCCAAACAATGATTTCATTATACAAATGAAATGAGAAAATGCAGTGAAATTCCATCCATCCCTGAGGACTGACTCCATTTAGAGGTTAGAAGAGCAGCCTGGAGTGATCTCACACTTACGGGTTCCGTACCGTCACTCCGGAGCAACTGTAGAAGGGTTATGACTAAGAATGAAAGGATCAGCACGTGAAGTTTTTCGCTTTAACTACCCTTCTGTGGGGTACATAAGAAATAAAACAGATAATGGATCCAGATGGCCCATCCCCTGGTGAATAGTGAACAAGGGGTATCTAAATAGGTGAGTGCAATCTGCAGCAAAAACCCCAAACAAGAACACCGGCCGTGAGTCTCAGTTCAGTTTTAGAGGCAGACTGTTAAGTACATTAGGTGATGTCATAGACTGTTTGTGATGAAGAAGATACTGGAAAGAACTGGCTGAGGGAAGTTCTAAATGCAAAAAATCATGATTTATTCCACTTTCATGGGCCACTGCAATTTGCAGAGACTTTTCCCATTAAAACAGGCTTCATGATACCCAGATTACTGATGAGAAAACTGAGTTGCATGGAGGTGAGATGGTACCCAGCTAGTCACGGTTGGAGCACCTCAGGGAGCACTAACCCCGCATCTTATTCACATACTTCAGCTCAACTCACATTTATGAAAGACCTAGCCTACTTATGCAACCAAAGTATCCGGGGTATCAAGGCATGTGGATTATCTCTAACAGTAAGAATATGAAGGCTGATAGCGTCAAATAGGGAGAGGGAGCTTTGTTACGCTTTTATGTGCCTTAATTGTCCGGGAGTCTTCAGCAAGTCTGTGATGAATGCAGTGGAAAAAGAGCAGACTTCAAAATTAACTTAAAATTTTAATCATTGAAATTAAATCACAGACGTAAATTACACACATACCTGTGAAAGCAAACATTTTTTAAAGCTGGGAACTCCCTGCTTTGTTGATTCCCTTTATAGGATGGCCATACGGAACTGATGTTAATAGCCAACAAACCATTGTCAGATGCATAATAGATTGCTAATTACTCATGGAAACAGACTTTTTGAACTAGAACGGTGCGTTTTAATTGCCTTTTAGTAAGATGCTTTGTCTTTTTCTTCCCCCACCTAGGTCCCATCAGCACTTACCCCAGTGCTGGCCTGAGTTGTAATAGATTCGTAATAGACACGTTTATGTATTAATAATAATAAAGATAAATTATGTTTGCAAGTGCTTCCCCCTACATTTTATCTCTATGACAACTCTGGGGGATATGCAGGGCAAGTGTTATTATCTCTACTTTATTGATGATGAAACCAAGGCATGATAAAGTCAGGAGATTTTTCAAAATTTCACGAGTGAATCAGGATTCAAGGAAGGTCTGGTTTTGTTATTTGACAATATCCTGTTCTGTATATAATAAACCACCCTGTGCTACGACATGAAACTCACAATGCTAAGGCAACAGCATGTGGCTGCTGGTGTGAATTCTCTCCCTGTCAACTGTGCGTTCTTTACCTCTTTGAGACATAGTTTATTCGTTCTTAAATTGGTAAAAATAGTAGCTATTCCTATTTACAAAGTTTTGATGAGACTCCATTGAGATAATGCATAAGGAATTTCTTTGAACTTTTCCACAGTGTTTCTCACCTAGAGCTCTTGAATGGGCTTCAGTGGGTCTGTAAAATCTGTAACGTTATATAAAATTTGATGCTTACTTGTATATAATGCATTTATTTTTTCTGGGGAAAGTGCTAACAATTTTATAAGATTTTCAGATTTCTGTGATTAGAATTATGCAAAACATTATGCACAATACTAGTGTGGCGTGATTAATACAAAAGATCTTTTCTGATATTATAACACATTCCTTTCAGAAAATATGAAAAATACAGAAAAGCACAAAAAGAAAATAATAGTCATCCAAAAACATGTCATTTAGAGAGAATCAACATAGCAATGTCACATTGTTGATGTGGATTGTTATGGCTGATATCACATTGTGGCTTTTTTTTTATAAATAAAAAATGTTTTGGGGACAGCACAAATATATTTTATGTATTACATATATAGTTTACGTGCATATACATCTGTAGGATTGGGATCATTTTAAATATGTGAACATGGACTTACTGGTGTAATATTTTTCTATATGATGTTTAACATCTGCCTTGAAATCTCTATATAGTTATTCCATAATTTCTATACCTAATAGTCTAGGTGTAGAGTATTGTATTGTACCTTCAAATTTGTTTTCATTTTTGTCATTTTAACTAATATCACAATATATATGCTTCTACATGTAATTATACTACATATTCATAAATTTTATGTATTTTCTGAAATCAACTTATATATCTCTTGCTTTTCTAACTGAATGGTCCAATTATTAAGTATTCCCTTCTCCCAGATGTACTTTAGCTTTTTATTACCATGTTTCCAAAAATCTTACTGGATTTAAACAAAATTAATTATGCCTATTAATTCTTTGGGGGAAGAATTTTAATGTTGATATTTCTTTTCTAAAATATAATTTGTCACTTCTTTTATCCAGAATCAGTACCCTTGAGCATCTTCTCTTTTGACCTAATGCAGTAAATTCTTTTGAAATTTCCATAGTAAATAATTTTTTCATTCTTAGAGGAAATTGTTCTTGAACATGATATAATAATTTTAGACTGCATTTACAAATTAAATTGTCAATATTTGATTTAGAATTTTTTCATTTATAATTGTGAGGAAGATTGGTCTCTAAATTTATATTTCTGGAGTTTTTCACTTTTTCAAATATCTGTGTAGAGATTGCCATAAAAAATGGAAAAGTCTTCCATCTTTCTCCACAAGGAATTTTAGACAATTGTGAAATTTTCTTCCCTATTTATTCATTAAGCGTTTTGGCATCATTTATGTTTTCTTTACCAATCATCTATTTAATTTAAAATTTTAGTTTGTCAGAATACAATATTACACAATTTTTACTCGTGTCTGTGGTCATATTCATTGTTTTTCCCAGTTTTATATATGTAGGTTTTTTCTCTTTTCTATTTGATTAGGCCTGCTAAATGTTTGATCAGAAATTTTTTTTCTACAAAGAATCCACTCTTAGATTTGTGTATTTTGTCTAGAATTTACTTTCTAATTCATTAATTTCTGCTGTTATTTTTCCCCCTTTCTGTTTTCCTTAAATTGTCTTTGTTCTTGTTTTTCCATTCTTAAAAATTGAACACTTATTTTAGTAATTTTCATTCTTTCTGATGTCCTGATAAAAGTCTTACAGGCTATAGGTTTGCTCTGGTGTATAACGGCATCAGCATTCCAGATGTTTTTATAAATTTTGTTTTCACTTTCATTAGTGTCCAAATAATCCTTAGTGGTGTGCCTGATTTTTAGTGGAATTGTTTTTTGTTTTAGACAGAGTTTCGCTCTTATTGCCCAGGCTGGAGTGCCATGGTGTGATCTTGGCTTACTGTAACCTCCATCTCCTGGGTTAAAGCAATTCTGCTGTCTCAGCCTCCCGAGTAGCTGGGATTACAGGCATGTGCCACCATGCCCGGCTAATTTTGTATTTTTAGTAGAGACAGAGTTTCTCCATGTTGTGGTGCAATTGTTTTTTTAGAGAATAATTTGTGATGTGGTAATTTTGGACGGTCTTTTTTTCTGTTTTTTGGGCTTATGAGAGTATATAGCGTACTATATAATTACTATTTGCCAATATTCTTTGTAAGCATGATAGGAAATATATCATCCTTTTCTCTCGTAAGACACCAAACTTTCTGTAAACATAATAAATCTTATTGTTATTTGGAACTTCTTTGTCTATGCCCCACTCAGGTGTATACGTATTTGCATACTTCAACTGTGAAAGATGGAGGAAGGCTTCCACTACTGTTAACTTATCTTTATTCCTCGAATAATTTGTGATTACTGTATTTTGAAAAATATTATTTGGAGCTTAAAGATTTATGACTTTCATGGTTTCCTTTTGGATTTTATCATCAAAATACTATAACTCTCTTCATTTCAGGAAATGGCTTTTTCTTCTAATTCTCTGTTACCTGATAAGAATGTGAAAACTCCTACTTTCTCTTCTTATATTTATTTTATTTCTTCTTGCCTTTAGCTGTTACATCTTTGCCTAATCACTTAATAATGCTTATGTGCCAATTTCTTTTAAGTGTTAGGGCTGTTAAATAATACTAGGTTGAATTTGATTAACTCACCGCTTGAACTAACCAAATCAAGCCATGTGGCTGTCTTTTACTTTGCAGTTAAGGGTAGATGTGTATGTTATTATTACAGATGTCATTGTGCTTCCTTTCTTTATCTTGTTTTATTCTCATTAAAAAATTTTTTTCCTGCTATTTTCCTAGTAAGTTTTTTTAAAAAAAGGAACTCTGTTTTCTTTGCTCTTTTCTGTAGCAATTTTATTTTAAATTCTACTAGTAATATACTTTGTTGTCAAAATGCTTTTAATAATATTAGTATTTTAAACACATTTATGTTTATTAAGCCACTGACATAGAAATAAAGCACTAAATGCTGATTAGCCTCCACGTAAAGTGAGAATATTAGTAGTCTTTAGTTCCCATATTATATCTAGGCCCACTTCCCAGTTTTTGCTGGTGTCACCTGTGATTTTAGAGTGGGATTATAGACATGTTATCGTATTATGTTATAGGGTTTTTCTCTTAGTAAGCTGAAGCAGATCCTGAACACAGATGCCCAGGGATACCTGTGTGCTTTCTCCAAACTTCTTTCACGTCCCTTCACATGTAGACACCAACTTTTTGGGCCACAGAATTTTCTTTTTTCTTTCTTTTTTTTTTTTTGAGATAAGGTCTTGCTCTGTCACCCAGGGTGGAGTGCAGTGTCACAATCATGGCTCAGTGCACCCTCAACTTCCTGGGGTAAGCTTTTCTCCTGCCTCAGCCTCCCAAGTAGCTGGAACTACAGTTGTGTGCCACTAGGCCTGTCTAATTTTTGTGTTTTTTGTAGTGACGGGGTCTTTGCCATGTTGCCCAGGCTGGCCTTGAACTGCTGGACTCAAGCAATCCACCTGCCTTAGCCTCTGAAAGGGTTGGGATTATAGGCATGAACCACTGTGCTCAGCCAACAAGATTCTTTAATAAAATATTTTCCCTTCAAAACTTGGTGGATGTGTCAGGTTGATGCAAAACTGTGATTACTTTTGCACCAACCTAGTAGTTTTATTGTATGAAGGCCTTTGATTATACAAAGGATGAAAGGCTTGTGTATACATGTCAGAATTTTAAAAAAATACTCTGAATGCTGATGAAACTTTTTCTGTCCTAGAATTAAAAAAAAAAAATTGTGCTTTCCACGAATTTTCTCTGGAATATACATGGGTGTTTTGATCAGCCATTGTAGGCTGCCTTGTGGGTCAGTCCACTCTGTTGAATAAGGGGACAGTCACCAGTTTTTGGAGCAGTAACTACAAGGGGCTTCATGATGGTGGAATGTGATAAGGAGAAACCACAGAACACCAGATTCCAATTTTGTCTTGGTTGTTCAATGCCACGTGAGTCACTGAGCCCCAGGTGCTCATCTGTGAAATGGGGGTGTTAGAGAAGATTTTCTTAGGAAGCCCAGAATTGGAGAAACAATTCAACCCAAAGTGGTAAACCTGTTTGCTGCATTAGCATTAAATTAAGTTTTAATTAGTCTGTCTGTGTTTTCAGTTGAAAAAAATAAATTCTCTATGACAGAAAAGTACTAGAACTAAACAGGTACTTTACATCTTATGGAAAGCAGAATAATGGCTCCCCCAAAGATGTCCACATTCTAATCCCCAGAACCCATATTGCCTTACATGACAAAGAAGAATGAAGATTACAGATGGAATTAAGGTTGTTAATCAGCTGACCTTAAAGTAAGGAGAATATCTGAAATTATTCTGCTGCTCCAGTGTAATCACAGGGGTCTGTAAAAGTGGAAGAGGGAGGCAGGAGAGATCAGAGAGATGAAGTGCAAGAAAGTCTCCAGGTACCATTGCTGGCTTTGAAGACAGTGAAAGGAGCCTCAAGCCAAAGAAAGTGAGCAGTCTATAGAAGATGGAAGACTTCAGGAGGAACACAGCCCTCTGGACACCTTGATTTTAACCTAGAGACCCATCGATATGGTTTGGATGTTTGTTCCCTCCAAATCTCGGTTAAAATGTGATTCCCAATGTTGAAGGTGTGACCTGGTGGAAGGTAATTGGTTCTGGGGGCAGATTCTTCATGAATGGTTTGGCACCATCTCCTTGGTGATAAGTGAGTTCTTGCTCAGAGTTCCATGCAAATTCAGTGAGTTTTCCGTGCAACTCTGAGCAAGTACTCACTTATCACCAAAGTGTGTGGCACTTCCCACCTCACTCTTTTGTTCCTGCTCTCCCATGATGTGCTGGCTTCCACTTCACCTTCTAACTGGAGTGAAAGCTCCCTGAGGCCTCATTAGAAGCCAAACAGATACAGATATTGGTGCCATGCTTGCACAGCCTGCAGAACTCTAATTAAACTTATTCTCTTTATAAATTACCCAGTCTCAGATGTTTCTTTATAACAACACAAAAACAGCCTAATACAGAAAATTGGAACCAAGGAGTGGGGCATTGCTATAAAGATATCTGTAGGCGAGGAAGCAGCTTTGGAACTGGGTAACAGGCAGAGGTTGGAAGAGTGTGGAGGACTCAGAAGAAGACAGGACGATGAGGAAAGTCTGAAACTTCCTAAAGACTGGTCATATTGTTGTGACCAAAATGCTGATAGAGATATGAACAGTGAAGGCCAGGCTGATAAGATCTTAGATGAAGATGAGGAACTTACTGGGAACTAAAGCAAAGGTCACCCTTGTTATGCTTTAGCAAAGAACTTGCCTGCATTGTGTTCATGTCCTAAGGATTTGTGGAACTTTGAACTTGACAATGATGATTTAGGGTATCTGGCAGAAAACGTTTCTAAGCAATAAAGCCTTTAAGAGGTGGACTGGCAGATATATGGGCAAATAAATGACTTAAGATTGGAACTTATATTTAAAGGGGAAGCAGAACATAAAAATTTGAAAAATTTGCAACCTGTCCATGTGGTAGAAAAGAAAAGCCCAGTTTCAGGGAAAGCATCCAAGTGGGCTGCAGAACAACAACTTACTAGAGAGATTTGCATGACTAAAAAGGAGCCAAGTGCTGATGGCCAACAGGATTGGAAAAAGGCCCTGAAGGCATTTTAGGGATTTGCAAGGCAGCTTCTCCCATGACAGGTTCAGAGGCCTAGGAGGAAAGAATGGTTTTGTGGGCCAGGTCCGAGGTGCCAATGGCCTAAGCCACCCAGGAAATTGATCCCTGCATCCTCACTTCTCTGGCTCCAGCCTTGGCTCAAAGGGTCCCACGTGTAGCTTGGGTCATGGCTCTGGAGGGCACAAACCATAAGCTTTGGTGGCTTCCACATGGTGTTAAGCCTGTAGCTGCTCAAAATGCAAGAGTAAAGGATGCTTGGCAACTTACACCTAGATTTCAGAGGATGTATGTGAAAGCCTGGGTGCTCAGGGAGAAGGCTGATGCAGGGGTGGAGCCATCACAGAGAATCTCTACTAGGGCAATGCCAAGGGGAAATGTGGGGGTCTGGAAAGGCCACAGGAACTTGAAAGCCTGTGAGAGCAGCCGCAGGGGCTGCACCCTCCAAAGCCACAGGGGTGGAGCTGTCCAAGACCTTGGGAGCCCACCCCTTGCCCCAGTGTACCCTGAATGTGGGACATGGGGTCAAAGAAGATTATTTTGGAGCTTTAAGATTTAATGATTGCCCTGCTGGCCTGTAGCCCCTTTCTTTTGGTTGATTTCTCTTTTTTGGAATAAGAATGTTTACCTAATGCCTGTACCCCCATTGTATCTTGAAAGTGAGTAACTTGTATTTGATTTCACAGGCTCATATGTGGAAGAAACTCATCTCCAGATGAGACTTTGGACTTTAGGACTTTTGAATTGGGGCTAGAATGAGTTAAGACTTTGGGGAACTGTTGGGAGAGATGATTGTATTTTGCAATGTGAGAAGGACATGATATTTTAGGGGCCATGGTGCTGAATGATATACTGAGTGTCTATCACCTCCAAATCTCATGTTGAAATGTGATTCCCCATGCTGGTGATGGGGCTTGGTGGGAGGTGATTGGATCGTGGGGGCAGATTCCTCGTGAATGATTTAACACTATCCCCTTGGTGATAAGTGAGATTTTCTCTGAGTTCACATGAGGTCTGCTTGTTTAAAAGTGCATGGCACCTCTGTGCTCTCTCTTACTCCTGTTTTTGCCACATGTCTTGCCTGCTCCTGCTTTGCCTTCTGCCATAAGTAAAAGCTCCCTGAAGCCCTCTCCAGAGGCCAGGCAGATGCATATGCCAGTGCCATGCTTGCATGGCCTGTAGAACCCTGAGCCAATGCAACCTCTTTTCTTTATAAATTACCCAACCTCAGGTATTTATTTATAACAATGCAAGAATGGCCTAATACACCCATTTAGACTGCTGACTTTAAGAATTATATGAGACATTTGTGTTGTTTTAAGCCACTAGGTTTGTGGTAATTTGTTACAGTAGTACTAGGAAATCAATACACATATATTATTACTTTTTTCATGGAAAAAGCTTTATGTCATGAAAACTGTGTGCTCCACCCTCTCCCCTCTCAACCCAGTATCTTGCTCCTAGTACCTCTTCATCTGGCTGTTCATGTACAGCCTTTATAATATCCTTTATAACAAACTGGTAAACATAGTAAAGTACTTCCCTGCATTCTGTGAGCTGTCTTACCAAATTATAAAACCCAAGGATGGGAGTCATGGGAACCATTAATTTATAGCTGTTGGGTCAAAAGCACAAGCCACAACCTGGGGCTTGTGATTGGCATATGAAGTGGGGGCACTTCTGTGTGGCAGAGCTCTTAAGCTCTGGGATCTAGCACTATCTCCAGGTAGATAGTGTGACACTATTCTTACATATGGTGTCAAAAGTGGTGAGAGTATAGGGAAGCAGTGTGCTTTCCTCATGATTGTTTCATGAGAGTCTACTCAACCAGAAGAAAAAATAATTTTGCATTTTTAGGGATTTTTAATGTCTATTAAGGAAGATATGGATTCTGGAAAATGTTAACTAATGCTATTTTTAGCATTGTTTTTATTGGTGCATCATTGACATCAAATGACCCTGGGCATGACTCTTGCATTCCCAGGAGAGTATCTTGAAGCTTTAGAGGGATATCTCAAAGCATTCCACACCCCCAAATGCAGACGGGAATGAAGAGGAATTTGGAACTCTAACTATGAAATAGTCTCCTCTCTTCCTGAGTTTATAATTTTAATAGATCTTCTTTGATAAGGTGAACATGAATCCTCTGATTCTCAGGATTCAAGAGAGAAACTTCCTAGTGCCAAGGGCAAGTAAGGAATTAGGGAATTAGGGCAGCTGAGTCCTAGCCCTGGCTCTGCTGGTAGCTGCTGTACAGATCCCCTTTCCCTTCCATGTATTAGATGAGAATGGTAAAGTCAGTGAGCCCCAGTGTCTCATTTGCTGTTAAAATGTAAATATATTCATGATATGATGGTAAACAAGTGATAGATAACATCTATCTAGGTGGTGAAGTATTGACCAACAATCTAGGTGGTAAAGTATTGATACCTATCTAGATGGCAAAATATTAACAATAATAACTAGTTATTATTATTGTTAATAAAATAGTTAACATTGCCGAGCACTTACTCTGACCAGGTTCACTAGATCCTTGGACTCTCACAATCACAATGTGGTTTTGGAAATAGTTTATCCTTTATAGAAAACCAATGCTCCAGAGCCTTGGTTTTCATCCAGTCACATGAGTCTCTGGTTCCTCGGGGCACCGAGGTCAACATGTTCCATTGCTCAGCTTTTCCTTCTTCACCTTTGGTGCATTATTAGGAGTATGAGCCATGTGGGATAGAGCATGGGGAATGAGGTTCTTAGGACAGAAATCAATGGGTAAATGTGAGAATGTTCATAAGCAGACCAGGAAAGCCAGGATGACCTCCTGAAGGAGGAAGGTGCTGAATTACAGGTTTCAGTGGCTCGAAACTAAAGGACACAGAGGGTGAGTGGGAGTCGGGTGAGGCTGGAGTCAGGAGGATGAATGGTCCAGCTGCAATTCTTCACTCCGCTGGTATCAGGCCATGAGGTGCTCTTGGTTAGGCACATACATGGTCTTTGTCTTTACGTAGGTTATATGAGTATAACAAAATTCAGAATTTTCCCAGAGTTTCAACAGTGGCCATACTACATATAGAGAATCATACAAAAAAATATTCATAGGGCTCTGGTACTTTTTATCCATCTATATCCGGAGACTGAAAATAATCACAAGCATTTGTCTCATTGCAGTGTTCACCAAAGATAAAAAAGAATATTATAGATATTAGAATTACTTCCAGTTTCAAGGGGTCGTTAAGTTCTTGATTTGCAAATAAATTTAAATGGTACCTTAATGTCTATGTGATTTATTCAGGAAAAATGAAATTCATTATAAATCCAAGAGAAGGAAAATATTCTTACTTTTACAAACACATAGTTCCTTTTTTCAATTGTCCTTCCTTTGTGCTTAAAAGTGATTGTTCTTTAGTTTTGAATTTTTTCTTGTAAAAAGTTCTTGTTTCTCAGATCTGAGACACTCTTGAGTGGGCTTATGAAATTAGTAAACTCGGAACTTTGTACATGCACTCTTCGTTTTAAAATAAAATAATAAGATTGAGTACAGTCTGCTGTGGCTTCAAGCTGGGCCCTAAATTGGGTTAATCAAGTTAAGGAAGCCCTAACCTCTAGCTATGATATTTTAAGTATACTGCTCCTCAAGTGGTGGCCTGAAGTGGCAAAATGCTGATTCTCTGAAGGGAAATCCCCTGTTACTTCCTGGGACCATAGTCACAGGATTTGTAGACTTATTCGATACTTACATGTTCACCAAATTTTTGACACTGATACTGAAACGATATTTAAATCATGGAGACCGACCAGGCCCAGTGGCTCATACCTGTAATCCCACCACTTTGGGAGGGTGAGGCAGGAGGATCACTTGAGGTCAGGAGTTCAAGACCAGCCTGGCCAACATGATGAAACAGTCAGCTGAGATCGCCGCACTGCAGTGGGTGGATGGATCACAGAGTCTGAATGACAGAGTGAGACCCTGTCTCACAAAAAGGAAAAAAATAAATTATGAAGAACTTGGTATAAGGGCATTAGTAAAAAAGTACTTTTTTGCATATTTAATGTTATAAACGTGGAGGAAAATCAGCAAAAGAAATTTACTAATTTGGATATTAATGAGATAGGATGGACAACCTCATTAGTCATGTCAGATTTTATGTAATATTGCCAAAAGACTGAATTTGATGTGTAGCTTACCCATGTCATGAACTAGTTTTTATTGCTTACATGAAAGACAGAGTACTGCGTTCATATAACCAAGTCTAGCCTAGTTAGGCCTCATCCTCACTTTTGGTGAATTCCTGGAGGAAGGACAGTGGCTATGACAATGGGTACCCTCATTCCACAATGGACACTTCTGTTTGGATTGGCTGGGACCTCAACCCTTCTCGTATGGCATGGGTTGCATCTTTGTCCTGTGTCATTGGAAAGGCTTATTCTCTGGATGGTCAAATAGGGAAAATAAGTGGAATTTCATTTCCTTTTTGGCATGTAAGCCCCTCAAGTCAGAGGTATTTAGGGCATATGAAAGGGAATTTGGTGTGAATATGTAAAGTGACATACAGTGTGCATTTACAACTCAGTAAGGATAAAATTAAGTGATGAACATGTGGATATGAAAATGAATGCCTGTTGTTATTCACTGAATTGTGTCCCCCTAAAGATGTGAAATCCTGTCCGGGGATGGTGGCTCACACCTGTAATCCCAGCACTTTGGGAGGCCGAGGCAGGTGGATCACCTGAGATCCGGAGTTCAAGACCAGCCTGACCAACATGGAGAAACCCCATCTCTACTAAAAATCCAAAATTAGCCAGGCGTGGTGGCGCATGCCTGTAATCCCAGCTACTCTGGAGGCTGAGGCAGGAGAATGGCTTGAACCCGGGAGGTGGAGGTTGCCATGAGCCGAGATCACGCCATCGCACTCCAGCCTGGGCAACAAAGCAAAACTCCATCTCAAAAAAAAAAAAAAAAAAAAACTGAAGTCCTAACCGCCAGCACCTGTGAATGTGACCTTATTTGGAAATAGGGTCCTTGTGGATGATCAAATTAAGATGATGTTATTAGGGTGAGTCCTAATCCAACGTGACTGGTGTCCTTATGAAAAACAAAAACAAAAAACAAAATTTGAGCCAGGTGTAGTGGCTCATGCCTGTAATCCCAGCACTTTGGGAGGCCGAAATGGGTGGATCACTTTGAGGCCAGGAGTTCGAGACCAGCCTGGCCAACATGGCAAACCCCATCTCTACTAAAAATACCAGAATTAGCTGGTCACAGTGGCACATGCCTGTAATCCCAGCTGCTCAGGACGCTGAGGCACGATAATGACGATAATTGTTTCAACCCAGGAGGCAGAGGTTGTAGTGAGCAGAGATTACACCACTGCACTCCAGCCTGGGTGACAGAGCTAGAGTTTGTCTCACAAAACAAGAAAAGTTAGTAAAAAGAGGAAATTTGGACACAGAGACAGACACACACAAATAGAAGGTGATGTAAAGGCATGGGGAGAATGTAACAAGCTGAAGAGTTCCTGAAGCTTCCAGAAGCTAGGTGGGAGGCCTGGAACAGATTCTTCCTCACATCTGTCGGGAGGAACCAACCTCACCAACCTTGATCTTGGCCTTCTGGGTTCCAGAACTGTGAAAGAAGTGACACATATTTCTGTTGTTGAAGTCATCCAGTTTGTGGTACTTGTTATGACAGCTCTAGCAAACCAGTATGAGCTGTTTAAGTCCCAGTTTAGCCATTTTGGTTGAAAATTGTACCAGTGGTAGTTATCAGTAACTTTCCAAGTCAAGCAATTGAGTCACTTCTCTAAACAGTCATCTGAGGGAATAGCGTTAGACTGTACTGCTGAGTTACTCTTAAATCAGAACTGTGTACTAAGAATGCTGTAGGCAAATGCTCATAGAGCTGAATATCCATACGGTTGCCTTGTGCTAGTGTTGCTAGTGTTGATAGGGACTGGTTAAGCAAGGTTTGCTTTCTTTCATCTCTTCTGACACTTCCCTTTGTTGTGGACCATGATTTCCCTACATAGGTCATTATGAAATTGAACAGCACCCCCACTGCCCCGCAAACACATAATACACTCTTGACCTTACTATTTCTAATCTTCCCCTAGTGTTATATATGATGTGTGAAAATCAACAAAGATTTTTTACCTTGCAATCTACTTAGCAAAAGAACAATATGCTATCTTTAATTATGCTCTGTTCAGACAGGTTTCTCTTTCAGAATAATTTCATGAAAGCTTATGGAAAAGTTGGTTTTGTTATAAGGCTATGGGTTCCAATCAGCTCCTCTCTTTGATGAGAAAGTTTTCAAGCCTTAATCTTACCGGAGACCTGTGTGCTCCAGGGAACTCAAAGAGAAATCACCTAGCTAGCTTTTTTTTGGTGGTTTGCTGAAGTTCTGGCAAATTTCCATGGGAGGGAATTAGACACCTAAAATTAGAGGGAAGAATGAAAGATAGAACAAAGAAAGAGAGGAGAAAGGAGGGAAGAAGGAAGCAAGGGAAAAAGAGAGAGAGAAGAGAGAGATGGGAAAAGAGAGAGAAGAGAATGCTTGAAAGGAAGAAAAGCAGAAAGGGAAAAAAGAAAAGAAAAAGATATGTAAGAAGATAAGTAAATAGTGAAATTCCAGAGGACACTCACCAATGTTTTTGTGTGTGCATCTGTAATAAGCATGAAATCTATTTTAAACCACACTAAACCCATTCTCTTTACAGTGAGACTAAGATTATACAGCACTGTGGATATTTCAATTTTGAAAATGTGATGAGCCCTGATAGTGATACCACATTAAACACATCTCCTATTGATTCCTTCTAACCTTGCAAAACGAGCTGCGTGCATTAAGTACCTTTTACTTCAGCCCAGCTGATGGGACCACAGATGTTAACTGCAGGACTAAATTTCCTTGGAGGTCAGCAGACAGGGCAAGTGGGAGGTGAACAACGGAGTGTCTTCTGGCCAAGAGACTCTTTATTCTTGTTGCCCTCAAATACAGCTTGAGGACAAATGTCTGGACAAGCCTGAATCACAGAGAAATTAAATCAGTCCTTACACTACCTGGATACCCACTATGTAACCAGCCACATGAAGGTATGTGGCTCCATTAAAACAGGGAGACCTTCCTAACATAAGAATGGAATTCAGGGTTTGCATGGTGGGAGTCATCTCTTTGCCAAAGCCTGTTTACTCTAAGTTAAGGCTTTGTTTCAAATGATACAAAGAAATAAATTCCTACTGTGATTTCATCTGCTTGTCTTGGATGCCTGCTTTCACCTTTAATGCCTTTGACCTTATGACACTGCTCTCCCTGATAACAGACACGGAGCAGGTGAGACAGAGACGTCCATTTCTGTGAGTTGCCATGATGCTGCCTCAGATCGCACAGTCAAGGGAGCTCTGTCTGAATTTGGAGAAGGGGCTGCATGTGCTGAAATGGAAAGGAAGCAGCCGCTGGCTCATGTCAGTCACTTGGATTGAAACTCCGTTCCCCACCTGCAAGATTCATCCCACGGTTCTATTTTCTGACCTGGAAAATGGATTCATAGTATCTGGAGGAGTAATTACCAGTTAAGATATGTAGTGCATTGTGCTACATATCTTAGTATGTAGATATGCCCTGCATATCCATACTGTCCTCACTAAAAGGTGGCAATTTTTTATTTTTTATTTTTTATTTTTTGCTGCTAGTATTATTGTTAATATTATAAAAATGTTAATTTTTGTCTGCTGGTATGGATGATTCTTCCATACTCGGAGAACCATCTGGAGTTGTAGTAGGGGCCAGAAGTTACCTCAGAGGAGGGAAGAGGACCCTGCTGTCCACTCTCTGGAATTTGAAGAGTTCTGGGAAGAAACTTCTCAAGTACCTCCTACCTGTGCTGGCCATGGCTCACCAGTACCTAGCTAATACATTGAATGAATGAATGAACGAACGAATGAATGAACGAACGAATGAACAAATGAATGAATGAATGTCAGGGTCATATTGTTCATCACTTTTGCTCATCAACATGCTTAGTTTAAGGCTTTGCACAGGGAAAAGATCTGTAACTATTTGCTGCATTTATTTAAGTTGAAATGAAAGTATTTGGACTGAAGTTGAACATAAAGAACTTGGTTCATAAAGAGTAGCTAAGTCAAATGGGGGTGGGAAGAAAATACAGAGATGCCTCCAATGTGGGGAGACTTTTTGGATGGACACTTCAGGAAAAGTATTTGGGCCAGCCAGGAGGAAAAATAGGATGAGGTCAAAGGGCAGGGGAAAAGGAGAAGTATTGAGGGAGTGTCTCAAGAGCAAGGTGATAGCAGCAGGTAACTCAGAATCCGCAATACGGTGGGTGTGGTGTAGCTGTGAGACACATGTGTGGTGCAGAGGAACAGCGCATATGATGTGTAGGTTGGGGGTATGCGTGCATGCAAATATGTGGAGCAGGTGTGAGGAGTGTGTGGTGTAGGTATGCACTGTTTATGTGCAGTGTGTATGTGAGTGCCTGTCTGCATACAGGTGAATGTGTATGATGTGAGTTACAGACGTGTGGTACAGCTGTGTGTGCCTGACAGTGTGTCATGTAGGCACGTGGTGTTTGTGTGCATGATGCCAGTTTGTGTTACCTTTGAGTGGTGCAGATGTATAGTGTGTTTCTGGCATACACATGCAAAAAAGGGTGTGTATGTGTGTGATGGGTATGCCTGTGATACCTTGTGCAGGTATGTGGTGTTCCTGTGTGGTGCAGGTGTGCCAGGTATAGAAGTGGGTAGGCCGGGTGCAGTGGCTCACTCCTGTAATCCCAGCACTTTGGGAGACCGAGGCAGGCAGACCAGGAGGTCAGGAGATCGAGACCATCCTGGCTAACAGGGTGAAACCCCGTCTCTACTAAACATACAAAAAGATTAGCCGGGCGTGGTGGCGGGCGCCTGTAGTCCCAGCTACTCGGGAGGCTGAGGCAGGAGAATGGCATGAACCCGGGAGGCAGAGCTTGCAGTGAGCCGAGACTGCACCACTGCACTCCAGCCTGGGCCACAGAGCGAGACTCCGTCTCAAAAAAAAAAAAAAAAAAAAAAAAAAGAAGTGGGTAGATGCATCCTGTCTGCTGTAGGCATGAGTTTGAAACATTGAGCACCAGTGTCATGGGTAGGTGGTTCTCAAGTGTGGTCCCTGCACCAGCAATGTCAGCATCACCTGAGAACTTGCTAGAAATGCAAAATCATGCCCGCCCCCCACCCCAGATCCACTTCTAGGGGTGAGCCTGCAATCTGGATCTTTACAAGCCCTCCATGGGATTCTGATGTCTGCTCAAGTCTGAGCACAACTGCCATAGATCCACTTGTTTTGAGCTTTCTCTTCACTATCATAGCTGGATAGAGTTCTCTTTTCCCTTCTAGTGATGAGATCATGACAGTGACTTCCAGCCTGACAGAGGAGAGCTGGAAGTGGAGAGGCTAGAAATTAGGTGCTTTATGCTAGTGGCATCGTTGACTATGTCATCTTTCCTTTAAATGTAACACCCATCACCTTTGAACTATAGAATACTAAACGGTTGACTTGGTAAATGCTTCAAAACTGTCAATTTGGTAAATGTTGTCACCATAAAAAAAATGCAACAGATTCTCTATACTCAGGGCCTTAAATTGATGACACATACCTGATGTTAAATTTCAACCATATGCATATATGATTACATTGATCCAAAACAACAATTTAGGCAGTAACCCTTCCTACGAGTGGTTTTGCAATTTGCCAAACTTAGTTGGACAATAATAAAAGATTTCTTTAGATAGCTTTTGGACTGAGAAGCTAGCTGACTTCTTTAGTTGTAAGACTTTTCCCCCATAAATAATGTTTCTGAGAATTCAAGTTCAATCGAAAAGCAGGGAATGTGCTTTGCATTTTAGGATAAGTGTGTCTGAGCTTGATCATTTAACACAAAGCAAGTTTACAAACAGGAAGGAGTCCTAGTGGGCTTAGAAGCTTCCCACCTGGGTTTGGGTTCCACCCATGCCGTGTGGGACCAGTATTCGATCTCTCTGTTCTTCCCTTTCCTGGCTGTCTACAAGGAAAACACCAGTCCCATCCTTAAAGTCACTGTGGGAGTCAATCAAAATAGTGTGTGCAAGGCACTTAGTGTGCCATGGTTTGGGGTTCAGGAATATAAGTTAATTGTAATATTGAAGGAAAGTATTTGTAATTTATCACAGAAGAGTATTTTGCGTTTTTATCAAGCAAATTATCGTAAAGTAAAAATAAAAATGAATGTGTTTAGACGGAGAGATTGTCTTATGCAAAGATGTTGCTGATGGTGTTACCTCCTGGTTCCTGGTGTGGTTTCTTTGTATTTTTCTAGTAAATTGGCCACAGGGGAAGCTTCCGCAACAGATGAATTCTCCGTGCTCAGGGCCTTATAATTGATGACATATACCTAATGTTAAATTTCTGGGCTGGGTGCAGTGGCTCATGCCTGTAATCCCAGCACTTTGGGAGGCCCAGGTGGGTGGATCACTTGAGGTTGGGAGTTCAAGACCACCCTGGTCAACATGGTGAAACCCCATCTCTACTAAAAATACAAAAATTAGCTGGACATGGTAGCACGCACCTGTAGTCTCAGCTACTTGGGCGGCCGAGGTAGCAGAATCGCTAACCTTGGAGGTGGAGGTTGCAGTGAGCCGAGATCACACCACTGCACTCCAGCCTGGGCAACACAGCGAGACTCCGTCAACAAAAAAAAAAAAAATTCTGTCATATACACATCTGACTAAACTGATCCAAAGCAACAGTTGAGGCAATAACCCTTCTTATGAGTGGTTTTGCAATTTGCCAAACTCATGGGCAACTGAGGTCACAAGACACAACGTGGAGTTCTAATCTTGGTTTTTAACATCCAGCATTTTCATCATTTAATCTAGACTTATGAAGTTCATACTTGTTACTTTGGCTTCTAATCAAGTCTTTTTAAAAATGCCAATGATAGATGAAGTCTGTCCACTCTAGAGCATCTCTCCTGGAAGCATCCCAAGTCTCCTGTCCAGGCTACAGGAAGGGGTAAGCAGGAGGGACGGAGTCGGGAGCATGTGTTTATGGAGCCAGATGCTGTGTGTGACTCTGGGGAAACATCAGTGAATAAGACGGATAGTGTGTTTGTCACCATCATGGAGCTTACAAAGAAGATGAACTTTGAAATAGAAAATACGATGAAGAAATCATGTTAAAATTAACAAATGCTATTTTAAAAAGGGAAAGGAGGCTATGATACTATGGAGGCAAATAGCAGAGTAATCTTATGTGATCGAATGATCAGGAACTTCTTTGAGGAAAACATGGCTAAACTCATCCGTGAAGGATAGATAAGAGTTACCCAGGGGATGGAGTGGGAGAGGGATGTTTCTGAGAATTCAAGTTCAATTGAGAAGCAGGGAATGTGCTCCCCATTTTAGGATAAGTGTGTCTGTGCTTAATCATTTAATACAAAGCAAGTTTACAAATAGGCGGGATTCCTAGTGGGCTCCAAATCTTCCCACCTGGGTTTGGATTCTGCCCATGCCATGTGGGACTGAGTCCTAGGCAGAAGGAACAGTGTACCCAAAGCCTCCAAGGTGGGATGACGTGATGCTCTGAAGGAACTTAGTGGGTCCAGGGGAGCTAGAGTGTGGTAGGTAGGAGTGACTTCTATTGGGTAGGCAGGGATGAGGTCATATAGGCCATGGTAGCCATAGGGCAGAGTGGCCATCCTAAGAATGTGGGCTGTGACCTGAAGGGAACGAGAAGATGTTGACAAAAATTAGCTGAACTCCGAAGTCTTTATGTGATGTGCACATAGCTGGTTACCGAGAAAACCAGAGAACAAATCCTGCTCTGTATCCACTGCAGGGCTCCTTTGGGCCTGTCACATTGGCTTAATACAACTTGGGGAATTGAGAGTGAGTTTGAAATCACAAAGAAACATGGTAAAATTGTAGTCCCACCACTACTAAATGCGAGAACTTACAGCATTTAGTTTATCTCTCTGAGCTTCAGTTGCTTCATCTGTAAAATGGAAAGACGACTCTTATTTTATTGGAATATTATGAAAATTAAATTAAGTAGCATCTGTAAATCACCCAACATGATGCTTTCTGCATAGTTATTGATCAATTAAGTGTTAATTTCTGTTTTGACACCTTTTTGCTTGGCCAGGAGTTTGGTAACAAATGAACTTCTAGCTTTCAGTGAGTAGATTGACGGGATTATTTTATTTTATGGTTTTCTAATTCCTTATCAGGCAGTGAGTCATCTGACAGCTTTCTTGGGAGACAGTTCAAAGGCAGCTAGAAGTTCTGTAGCATGCCCAGAAGGCTCCAGTTTTACACGGGGTTTAACTAATTGTGTTCAGCACATGGCCTCTGTCGTCTAGGAGAGAACCAACTTTTTGCAGTATTTCTGAGCAGTGTAGGGCTCATAGGTACAAAGCAGTAAGCAGACTTTCACCCCAGCTCTGCTGCCAGCTGTGTGATTTGGGACAAATCCCTTAATCTCTCTGAGACCATGTGTCTTTATTTGCAAAACAGATTACAGTGACAATAGCAAGTTGACGAATGCTGGGCAGCTACAGGATACCCAGCATAAAATAGGAACTTGGTAAATGTTGAAGACTCCACCCTCTGCCCAGCCTTGGTCCCAGGTCCCAGGAACACAATGTTTTGCAAACAACACCCAGCTTGGGAGTGTCTGGTATTCTGACTTGGTTTTGGTCTAATGTGGAAGTGGGGCTTCCCCCAGTTACTTCCACCCTGGTCTGATGGCTTCCTGTAGCATTCCTTTCGCCTTCTGCATGCAGGCACGCAGATGAGAGATCTGGAAGGCAACTGACAGCAGGGTGAGGTAAGAAACCTCACCCCCTGCTTATGCATCAGAGGGAACTGAAACCCAGAGTGGCAGGCAATTTTGTGTAGATTACACACCTGGCTCACAGCAGGGCTGAGATAAGGATCTATTTTTCAACTCTTGAAGCCAATGACTCTACTTTTCTACTCTTCCACTGGGTCTCCTCTCTCTAGTTCTATCTTTTCAGTACAACTTCTCTGTTATTTCTAAGTCAAATTCTTAGGTCTATATGCATGAAAAGCACCTGTCAAAAGCTTTAAAAATTGTTGTTATTAGGTGTATTTTAAGTATCAATATCTTTATATTGATTCTCCTAATAAAGATCTTTCTTGGTGGGTGTTCTAACTGAATACTTTGAAATTTGAAAATATTTTCTTGGGAAAACACACATTCTTATGTATCGTTGGTGGAAATGCAAATTGGTACAGCCCCTAGGTAGGGATTTCAGCAACATGATAGCTCTAAATGTCTTTTAACCAAATAATCCCACTTCTAGGAATCTATCCCAAATATAGACTACCAAATATGAAAAAAAAAATTGCAAAAGCCTATTTTTGTGGCACTGATGGCAGTGGAAGGAGACTGGCAATAGCCCAAATATTCACCAGGAGGGGACTGATTGAATAAACTATGCTACATCTACACAATGAACTACTATGTAGTTACTAAAAGAGATAAAAGACTAACTTATGTACTGCCAAGGAGTAATCTTTAGAATATATTCTTAAGTGCGAAAAGCAAGACAAAAATTAGAATGTATATTATGCTACCTTTTGCCTAAGAAAAGTGAGTGTATATTTAATATTTAACACATTCAATGACAGTAGGATAGTAAACAACAAATTAATAAAAGTGATTAATTAGATGAGGGAGGAAACAGTGAAAGCAACAGATTTGGAAACAAGGTTTTCCTCAGTTTGCTTTGTTTTGTTCATTTGAAAATATACAAATATTTGACAAAATTATAAAACAAAATGTAAAATAAAATCCCTTAATTCAAAAACAAAATGAAATAAATCAATCTGAGTATTAACCACATAGAAAGGAATTATTTGAAGTGATTTACACTCTTGTCTATTTGATTGTATATCTGCAGTGGGATATGTCCTCAGGACAAAAAGAACTGCAACAAAATATTAAATTGCTTCAGTAGTTATTTTGTTAATAATATGTTGGTATGGATTAAAAAAATTTTTTTCTTACATTAACCAGGAAAAGCACAAAATTATTATATTTATGTCATAAGAAATCAAGTTTTTTGACTTAAGATAATTAAATAGAAAATCAGAGACACTGTGTTTAAAAATCTGTAGCTCTTAACTTGGATTGTAAACATCAGTATAAACTCCTGATGTATTTCTATTTAAAAACATTTTCTGGATGTGTCCACTGAAAAGATCTAGAACCAATGATTAACCCCCCAAGAACAAGGAGCTCCCAAGCATCCATGCTTTAGTATCCAAATGCCTTTTTTACTGAAAGGAACCAGGGCTCCTTGAGAAAAAAAAAAAAAAAAAAAGGTTAATTCCAGCCTGGGGCAAGAAATGTTCAAGATGAGCTGGTAACATCTTGTCATACCAGAAAGCAAAGAAGCCTTCAGAGACAGCTTACGCAGTGGCAAAAGACTCAAAACACACAGGACCCAACAGGTAAAGCCTCCTACTGGCCAAAGATGAAGAAACTATATTCAAAGATGGATCTAAAAAAGAACAATATCCAGGAGTTCAAGACCAGCCTGGGCAACATAGTGATACCCTGTCTCTACCAAAAATAAAAAAATGAAAAATTAACTGGATGTGGTGGTGCATGCCTGGAGTCCTAGCTACTCAGGAGGCTGAGGTGGGAGAATCACTTGAGCCCAAGAAGTCGAGGCTGCAGCTGCAGTGAGTTATGATTGCAACACTGTACTCCAGCCTGGGCAACAGCAGGAAATCCATTTTCAACACAAACAAACAAAGAATAATGTCCACCATGTATTGAAACATAGAGGGTATGTCAAAATCCAAGCATTTATAGTGATATTTTAAAAGCTTTGCAATCCCCTTGTAGGATGCCAGAAACCAACTCATTGTTCTGAAAACTGGCAAATAAAGGTCAAGAATCAAGCATTTATCCCCAATTTCCAGAAAGAGCTGTACCTTGGGATAACCAAAATAGTTGAGGAGATAAGCTTTTTCTATTGCAAAATAATTTATAAACAAAGGAGGCATTAGAAGGAGCTAGAATACCACCACTTTGTAACCACTAATGAAACAATGAGTCTAGGCAGGGATTATCAATGACTGCTAAAACTGTTAGACAAAAAGCTGAAGGGAAGCTTTGGATGAAGCTAGCATCACCTACTCCCAATGGTCAATGCCAATATCACAAAAAGACAGATAACCAGATACTACGTGTCTCCAGTTGGACGCAATGGGAAGGACACAGCACATCTCCTGATACATTATCACTCAAACCTTCTAAGCTAAATCTTAGCCTCTAGATCTAACTACTAGGCCTGTAGAAAACACAAGGGAAAAATAAATCTATCAAGAATCACCATGAAGATACAGTCAGCAACATGCAAAATGTAGAAAATATGCTTTAGGTTTTTCAACAAACAAATTTTAAGAAAACTAAAAAGAGAAGGATAACGTATTAACAGATTTAAGAGGTGTGTTCCCAGGTGCAGCAGAGGAGCCTTGCTCACCCTCCAATTCAAGCACACCAATGACAGAACCAACCTTGATAGATATTTGAAATTTTACACAATGAAAAATAGGTTTTCACTAATTGTATGATTATGTATTTTTAATATCTAGACATTATGGTGGACTCTTTTAGTAGCTTGGTAGGACAGAGTTGCCTCTTTGCAGAAGTATTTTTGGAATATGTATTGAAATGTATGTATTTCTAAACTTTAGGCTCTAAAGGACTGTAAATTGCTAGAATATATTTATGTTTCTACTCTACGTAATTATGCATTTTTCTTTACATCCTCCTCCAGTTGAAAAGCTCTTTGAAGGCAAGAATTAAATTAATTGTTTTACAAAACAAAACAAAATAAATGATGAACTCAGGATTTTTTTTTTTTTTAAACACACATAAAAAACAATGCTTGAAAAGTGACATCTGAGTAGCTGCTTTTGGGTTGATGGATGGAAGCCTAGTAGGGGTTGACCTGTCAAACTCAGAAGTAGGTGAAATTTATCTCCATCATGTCTAGACCCCATTTTAAGTGTTTCTCTCCTCCATCTGTGATATCCTTTTCAGTCTCATCCACATCTTTTGCTGGAAAAGATGTCTCTTAACCATTGAAAACTGAATGTGGGATTGTTAGTGTAACCTTTCTCACAGGTATTCTTTTGTGATTGCTATCAATAATTGTGAAATGAAAAGCTGTTGTCTTCTATTATGGAAATTACAGGGAACATGAGGAGGCAGGAGATTTGGGTTTGGGAGACCTGCCCAGCATCCCATTGCATCAATTTACCTCCTGCAACTATTCATGAAGCTGAGGCTCCTGCCAAGTCAGAGGTGCAGAAATTCTAAGATGCACCCCTGGTTTCTGGGAATGCAACAATCATAGGTGGTTGACTTTTTCTTCTTGTGATAAAGCTAATTCTTGGATAATTTCTCAGATGTGTCATACCTGCCTCTAGGCAACTGAGAGGAAAGAATTCCAAAGTTCATTGTGCTCTGAAATAAAACCCGTCTCATTAAATCTTAAAACAGATTCAATTAACTTGAACATATTTTACAACCCTGTGCCACGTGTAGGGGAGGAACAAAACCACTTTTCCCTCTACCTTATTAGGTTTAGTAACTGGGACATAGAAATTAAACTGACAAAAGACAAATTAACAGGGAAAATGGCATATACACTTTATTGATGTTAATATTTTTATGTGCCCAGGAGTTGACAACACAAAGAAGTGGTTAGACTCTGGGGCTTATATACCATTTTAACAAAGGGTAATAAATTGTGAAGAAGTACCTGGACGAAGGAAAGAGGAATTGTGTTTCCAGGACTGAAAATTTGTGGAAAAGTAACTAGGAAATTTGTAGGAAAAACTAATGACTGTTGTGATGGTTAGTACTGCCTGTCAACTTGATTGGATTGAAGGATACAAAGCATTGATCCTGGGTATGTCAGTGAGGATGTTGCCACAGGAGATTAACATTTGCGTCAGCGGGCTGGGAAAGGTAGACCCACCCTTAATCTGTGTGGGCACCATTTAATCAACTGCCAATGTGGCTAGAATACAACAGGCAGAAAAATGTGAAAAGAGAGGCTGGCCTAGCCTTCCAGCCTACATCTTTCTCCTGTGCTGGATGCTTCCTGCCCTTGAAAATCATACTCCAAGTTCTTCAGTTTTGGAACTCAGACTGGCTCTCCTTGCTCTTCAGCCTGCAGATAGCCTATTGTGGGACCTTGTGATCATGTGAGCTAATATTTAATAAACTCCATATATATATTCCATCAGTTTTTTTCCCTCTAGAGAACCCTGACTAAAACCCTGACTAATACAGATTTTGGTACCAGGAGTGGTTCTAGAGGAAAAGAATATTAAGGATGGAGTTCTTTCATTGGTTTTGGGGTTTCTGAAGCTGACTGCTTAATATGATTAGACCAAAAAATGTTAAGGACTCTACTTCTAATAGTGTGGAGAGCACTGATAGTCCTTGGTATGAACTGTTTAGAGAATTATGCAAAATAAATGCATTTGACACTCCTGATTTATCACTCAAGAGAGGCAAGGAGTTAAGTGACTCTATACATAATACCTTTGACCATATGTGGAGAACCAAGGAACATAATGAAGCTGGTTGGTTATTCCGAAGTTCACTGGACAAAGGTTGTTCCGAAGCTCACTGGACATTTTATTTCACTGGAATAAAATGATGAACTCAGGGATTCTGTTTCCCAACTTCAGAAGCAGGTACCGAGCCTCAAATCTGCTAAGATTGTCCTGATTGAGAGTCTTACCTCCTGTAGAGAAAGAGCTGAAATTGTGGAAAAACAGATGCAAGCTCTTATCATGCGAGTGTCTGACCTACAACAAAAGGTGCATGCACAGCCTCACTAGGTGTCTACTGTTAAAGTGAGGGCATTGATTGGAAAAGAATGGGACCCTGCACCTTGGAATGGGGACGTGTGGGAGGACCCTGATGAAGCTGGGGACACTGTGTTTGTAAACTCTGATGAACCTTTTTTCCAGAAGAAACAGCTTCCTCATTCCCATTAGTGGCAATATCCCCTCCCCGACCCATGCTGCCATCAGCCTTTCCCCCTTTGTCTGAGGAGATAAACGCTACACTGCCTGAGGCAACAGTGATGGCCTCCTCTGAGGCATTTGCTAGGCAAAATAATGTTGATTCTCCTCAGGAGCCACCCCTAACACCCCTGTTTGCTTCTAGATTTCTAAATAGACTAAAGTTCCAGCAGGCCTCTAGAGGTGAGGTTGAGAGTGTGACCCATGTGGGGGTGCACTATGCTCAAAAATAACTGCTTGAGTTTTCTAATTTATATAAACAGAAATCTGGAGAGCAGGCATGGGAATGGATATTAAGGATGCGGGATAATGGTGGAAGGAACATAGAGTTGAATCAGGCTGAATTTATTGATTTGGGCCCACTAAGTAGGGACTCTCCTTTTAATGCTACAGCTCGGGAAGTTAAAAAAAGGTTCTAATAGTTTATTTGCCTGGTTAGCTAAAATTTGTATCAAAAAATGACCCCTGTGAGCAAGGTGGAAATGCCTGATCTCCCTTGGTTTAATGTAGAGGAAGGGATCCAAAGGCTTAGGGAGATTGGGATGGTGGAGTGAATTAGTCACTTTAGACCTACTCATCCCAGCTGGGAGGGTCCAGAAAATATACCCTTGACCAATGCTTTGCAAAATGGATTTTGAGGGCAGCACCTGCATCTTTGAAGAGCCCTGTAATTGCTCTTTTCTGTATGCCAAATCTAACAGTGGGAACCACAGTCACTCAACTACAAAATTTAAATACAATGGCAATAATTGGATCTTTAGGTGGCAGGGGCCAAGTGGCAGCATTCAACTACCAATGGCAAGGTGGGTGTAGCTACTGTAATGGAGAGCAGAGGCAAAGTGGCAATCAGAATAGTCTGACTCATGTAGAGCTCTGGCATTGGATAATTAATCATGGTGTTCCTAGACGTGAAATTGATAGGAAGCCTACTGCATTCCTACTTGATTTACATAAGCAGAAAACTTCTAGGTCAAATGGACGAAAGACTAATTTGAATTATAAAAGCAGAGAATCATGGCTTCTCAATCAATTTCCAGACTTGAGACGGTTTACAGACCCAGAACCCCTTGAATGAAGGAGAGTCTAGGTCCTTTTGAGGAAGGACCCCACTACATTACCAACAATTTTTGCAGTGAATCTTTCTCCTATCCTTCCCCAAAGACACCTCCAGTCTTTTACCAGGGTAACTGTGCATTGGGAAAAGTGAAATGATCAGACTTTTTGAGGATTACTGGATACTGGCTCTGAACTGATGTTCATCACAGGGGACCTTAAATGTCACTGTGGTCCTTCAGTTAAAGGAGGGGTTATGGAGGTCAGGTAATTAATGGAGTTTTCTATTAATCTAATCTATTCCATTAGTTCTGTCCCTCTAGAGTTCTGTCCCTCTGATTAATACAAAAGTTAAGGGTAATTTTAAAATTTGTTTATGCAGACTTAGTGTCAGTCATATTTCTCCAGTGATAAAGGTCATTCTTTTCATACTGGTCCAGGAGGGATTGGGGAATATATGACACTTTCACAAAGGGAAATTTATGCCCTGTTTTTAGGCAGATAAGGGAGGGCAGATAACTTGCCCTGCTTCTGTTGATTCACAGTTGCCTTCAGCTCAAAATAATTCTCATGCTAAAGTGGCATATTTTGGGGTGGTATATTCTGGACTGCTACACCCCATCTAGTGATCAGGAATAGAAAAAATCATCTTATAGTGTACACAAAAACTCTTATATCTTAGAAATTCAATTCCTTCGATGGTACAATTGACCAAACTAAGACAGCATTTAGGTTTCAGCACTCCTCTGTGCATCTTTCCTCAGTATTTTCCACTCTGCAAAAAAATCTTCTAAAGCAGCATCTTAAGAGTGTGCAGGTCATCAGGGAGATCAGGGCTGATGCTGGCTCAGAACATCTGGGTCTAAGAATGCCAACCCAACTGTCACCACCAACTCCACTACTCGGCACTCATTATAGTGCATGGTCTTTTTAGAGTAATCACTGCAAATATGTTATTACAATCATCTTGCTTTCTTGCAAAACTTTGGGAACAAAGTTTTCCCACTCACAGTCCTCAGTAATCATCTTTTCTGCCTATTTTTATTTTTCAGAGACTTCTGGGAGACTTACGGGGTGGCTTCTTAAACTTGATATGAATAGCAGCTGGAAAAAAAAAAGATGCATAGAGATGTTGGTTGTGGGTATGGTAACTGTTTTGTTCTCTGCTAGATTTTATTTCTGTTGTTGTAACAGAGAAGAAAATTAGCAACGAACTTGTTCTAGTAATTTTAGGATATTGCATGGGAACTAAAAGCTGGGTTTTCCAATATTTTTTGGCTGTAAAATATTCTGTTTTATTACGAAGGTCATGGTTAATTGATGGCATTATCCTTGTGGTATTTAATACAAAAATAAGCATCAAAAGAAATATTTTTGTGGCTTAATAGATAGGCTTTTATATTTTTTCTCCTTTTTATTTTATTGCCCTTTTAACACATGCTTGAATTCTTTCCTTTTCTATGAATGTAATGTGCCTTTTACTGCATATTGGCCCGCTCATTGTTTTCTGTGTTTCTCATTTGAGTGAAATCACTGGGCCTCAGAATTTTTGTTTGGTTGTTTTCATTCTGTTCTTAGAAGGTAAAATCTTGCTCTTGAACTATAAAATATTTGCTATATTTTATTAAGTTTTCTTATATGTGTCATTTCATAATTAAGGACTTTAAAATATTGGAAGATAGGTATTTGGGTGGTATGGTCCTACATCATTTGTTATCAGTAATGGAAGGACATGTTTACAAATTTAGCCAGGATGCTCCCAGGAAGTAAAAACCATTTTTTTCCAGTTGTGAGCAGTTCTCATGCCACAACAAGGAGAACTATTCCAGATTAACACTTACTTGCCTGGGTTCTGGTAAAAAATAATAAAATAGGTTGGCTGTATTCTCAGGAACACATGAGAAATAAGATGAACTTCAGGTATAAAAGAAGGAAGGAATGAACGAAAGAGAAAAAAAGAAAGAAGGGAAGGGGCAGGGGAAAGGGATGGGGAAGGGGAAGGGAAGGAAAAAAGAGAAAAACAAATACAAATAACTAAGGAAAGAAAAGGCTATCATTCTTTTAGCAAAGTTCATCAAAGTTTATTAGGGAAACCTTCATTCAGAAAGACATATTTGCAATTTGCTTTTTAACCTAGAGTGCGGAAATAGGATTACTAGATAAAATATAGAATGTGCAGTTAAATTAGAATTTCTGATAATCTACAAATAATTTTTTGGTAAAGGTGTGTCCAAATACTGCTTGGGACATACCAAGTAATTGTCCATTTTTGCCCTGAAATTTAAATTTGACTGGGTGCCCTGTATTTTTATTTGCTAAATCTGGTAACTCTATTTTGGAAAAATTAAGTGGGATATTAGTTTTTTGGTTCTTTGGAAAATACTCGTACTCCTTAAGTTTACTGTGGCCCCTACCTCTTCTGCGAGCTCTGTTGTGATTTTCTTCACTCTCTGGTAACTTCTTTTAGCCCTGCCTGGATGGCATACCTGTTTACAAAATGGCTTCTTACGGTTTAGTGTGTATGCAAATCACTCACACATCCTGTTAAACTCCAAACTTTGATGCAGGGATCCTGGGGTGGGACCTGAGAGTCTGAATTTTAACAAATCCCAGGTGATGCTGATGTCGCATTTTGGTTCGCATTTTGAGCAAAATGTCTAGACCCAAGTTTCTGGCTGGGCGTGGTGTAATCCCAGCACTTTGGGAGGCCGAGGCAGGCAGATCACTTGAGTTCAAGACCAGCCCGGCCAACATGGTAAAACCCTATTTCTGCTAAAAATACAAAAATTAGCTGGGCATGATAGTGCATGCCTGTAGTCCTGGCTACTCAGGAAGCTGAGGCAGGAAAATTGCTTGAATCTGGGAGGCAGAGATTGCAGTGAGCCGAGATTGTGCCAGTGTACTCCAGTCTGGGCAAGAGAGCGAGATCCTGTTTCAAAAAAAAAAAAAAAAAATCCACGTTCTCATTTCAACTAATCATAAATAAAACTATAAAACAATCATAAAAATATTTCTCTACACTTACTTTTTTAATTTTTGTGGGTTCTTTATGATTTTTTTTTTTTTTTTTTTTTTTTTTTTTTTTTTTTTTTTGCCAGAGAAAATGCTAAATGTTATGCCTTTTGTAATGGAAGAAAACTATATTAGGTTGTGAGAAAGTTCTGGAAAAGCACATGTGATTTATTCCAGGAATTGGTTATTAGATTGTTCATTCTTTCACATTTCTGGAAGGACCCAGATGTGTCATTAGAATAATCACATGATTGTATTTGGTTAACAGGCCCTCCCAGGAGCCAAGTCCTAAAATGTATCTGTTACCAAGCATGAACACCCTGCTCCAAGTAATTTTTTAAAATAACACTGAACCTTGTTATGGAAGAGCATGTTGAAATGATTTCAGCATCTGCCTAAAAGGGCTCAAAACTCTTTTAAAAATGAAAATCCCAGATTAATTTCTGAAGTTTTTTGTTGTCGGGTATTTTGAGCCTTACTATGGCAAAACCCCAGTGAAGGAGGGGTGATGCCTGTCACTCAGGAGCGCCTTTATTCTTACCACGGCTCCTGCCTAATTCCCATCACCTGGCTCACAAGCAGCGGGCTTCTCTCTTGCACTGGATGAAAACGCTGGGGATTAAATCATCCCCGTGTGGGAAGCATCCTGTCTGCTGGTGACCCCCCGCCATTACTGTGCTGAGAGTCAGGCAGCCAAAGATGTGTTGACAGGGTGTGTGTCTGCTTCTTCTCCCAGCGTCTGATGTGGCTTCGGTGTCAGACATAGGGCAGACAGGGAGGGGGAGGAAGCTGGCACGGAGGAACAGGGGACGGGAACAACTGCTAGACAACTCTTCTGGCAGAAACTTAACTGTTAAAACTTTTGCCGTCGGAGGGAATTTTGAGAAATGAAGCTGGCTAAATGATGAGTTGAAAATGTGTTTCCTTTGAGAGTTGAATGCCATCTTTTTGGAGACTCTTTGGACCGAGGTTTGGATGGTTTGAGGTCCACCTCTCTCTCTGTTGGGAATCTCTTAAGACCCAAATAAAAATGAGGGTTGTTTTTTATTGTTTTCAATACACAGAAACCCATGGAATAGGAGAAATTGTGCAAAAGGGGCAGTTGAAGAGTCATCTCCAAGGTTAGACGAGAGTGTTGTATCAATGATCACTTCCTGACTCTGATAACTACACTGAGCTTATGTAAGAGAGTATCTTTCTTAGGACATACACACTGAAGTGTTTAGTAGAGAGGCATCTTGTCTGTAATTTACTCTCAAATGATTCATAGGTAGAAAATGATGGAGCAAAAATAACAAATTGTTAATAATTGAGAAATCTGGTGAAGACATAAAGGAGCTCTTTGTGGTATTTTGTAATTTTTTGTAAGTTTGAAATTATTTCCAAATAAAAAGGTCTTAAAAAAAAAAGTCATAATCCCTGCAGAATGCTGTTTGCTGCCCAGTCCGGTCGCTTGTATCACCTCCTTTCTGCAATTCCTAGAATATGTGCCTCTCGCCTTCACAGCCAACACTGAGCTGAAGCTGCTCTGTTCATCTCTGGGGCTTTGTGTCATACATAGCTCCCGGGCTGGCAGGTAAAACCCAGGGGGAATGGGCTATCTCACGGAGTCTCAGAATCTAGCACAATGAAAGCAATCAGTAAACGTTCTTTCTTTCTTTCTTTTTTTATTTATTTTTTGGCTGATGCTCAAACAACCTTTCCTTTTGTTGTGATTTGCTTATGGAAAAGGGAAATCTCTAGCAACATATGGCTAATAGAATTACCTAAATTACTAGGTGTATATGTACTGGAAGAGAGTTTACACATTGTCCGCCATTCTATAGTAGGACGAATTCACACATCTCTCAGTGGGGGCTCACTTACTCCTAGAATGTACACCATCCTCCTGGGTAGAGAATTTAGCATCTTCAAAACAGCTTGATTCCACAAAGAAGGGCGCTGGACCACAAAGAGAATAAATGACAGGGGGATATGCAATATAAAGGAACAGAAAAGGAGTTAGCACTCAATTTGTATCAATTTGATGACTTTCCATGATCCCAAGAGAGATACCTTTAATCTCCTCCTCTTTTCATACAAGAAAATTCTTGAAAATTGTTAGTTTTCAGCTTATCACAAAATGTATTAATTTTTCCTATAAATGCTAAGAAGCTTAAAGTATTTTAAGTCTATGAAATTAACAACTTAAGGTGTTCTTTGAAGTGATTTCCATGCAGGGCGAATACTCACCATGCACATTAATTTCAACATCATAAGCTGTCTTCTTCCTTTCTCACCAAAATCGAGGTGGTCAAAAGGAACCATCTGGGGAATTTTTAACCTCAAAGATTTCTGGGAGCATGTAAACTCTCCAGGATCAGCATTTGTCTTTTCTTTGGGGTAGAAACATTTCATTTGGTTTAGAGTTGCCTTTTTTAGATTTCTAGAGTGTGCAATACTTCGGTTTTTCCTTAGAATGTACTATGCTTTTTGAAAAACAGTGGTTTACAATTCCGTTTTAGAGCTTGCTAACTCACTGTTACTTCTATCTGTACTAAACTGCTGGTCATTGTTTTTTAAGGTGCTCTGTTTGCACTTTCTGAGCTTTCTTGCCATGAACTATCTTAGTCTGTCTCGTTCCTCACTAAGGAAGAGTCATTTGTTGCTCAGAGCCCTTCTGCAGTTACACATTCCCCTGCAGGAGGTGGAAGTACAGGGCTTCTGGGAGGGCTGATAGATGCTGCAGGCTTCTCATTAGGAGACAAGACAGCATTGGAACACAGGAGAGGAGTGGGGGGCGGGGGGGCGGGGTGCGGCTGGAGGGTCTGGGAGCATTAAATAGCTCTCTGAGTGAGAACAATTAGTGATGTGTCTTCTTGAAAATGAACTGCTTTGGGGTGAGATTACTTACAAGCACCATCATCCCAGCTAAAATCTCCATAAAGAGTTCCGCAGTTCTGAGAAGTCATCTTTAGAGACGATACTTATTGGAATTCATAGATAGTATTTCATTTTGTACTCTCTGAAATTAGCTAATGTTCTGGTCACTCCAGAGCCTTTAAAAATGGCCCCAATCCCAGGGGCTTTCATGAAGGGAAAGTCTGGCAGTGCATGGGCTACAAATGCGTGGCTATTTGTGATTATTTATTTTAAGTCGGCATCACCATCAGCATCTTTTTTTTTTTTTTTCCTCTCAACTGGATGCGACATTTCCCTTTTCTTCATTATCAAGAAATGAGCAATGCTTTCAACATAGCAAAAGTCTAGTATGATTTTTTTGCTTCCAATTTTAAAATATAAAATTGAACTTTTAAAAAAAGTATTTTTCATCTAATTGATTTAACTTCCCAAATTTCATTTTAATAAGCCCAAGAAGGCAGAGAGATAGGTGGCATTTTCTGATGACATATTGACACAGAAGCCCTGGAGCAGTCTTGTGTTATTTTTACTTGTTTACGTACAGGAAATATACCATATAGTCCGTGGAACATCAGTTGAGATGGGATAGATTTCTGAATTTTGAGAAAGAAAATCACCTTTTGCTGAAATATTGCCACAGTTTTACTATGGTCTTGACTTTTTATTTTAATTATATTTAAATACAGCATTTTATCAAATAAAATGAAGCCTGACACATTTTTCAAACTATTTCATGATTTTACACTTTATGTTGAGTTTCCAGTGCTTTCAATATGTAGAAAATGTGCATAACATTGATAATTATATCTACTCAAAGTTTTCAGTGACCATTGGAAAGAGCTGAAATAGCCCTATGATTTATCAGGTGCTTCAGATAATGTAAGGATCATAAACCTACAACTCAGTCCATAAAGCACTATATCTGTCTGGCCCAGATAATTCTTTCTAAAGTATTTCTAAAACGCTTGTTTAAAACCCTCCCAAGACATTGATATATTTTTGAATATCATATTCATTTTATTTTTAATATTATGACATTAATTTAGACTTTAGTAGTTCAGTACCTTATTATAAATTGATTGGCAGATGAAAAGGGCACTTAAATACTTATTAAACAACGTTGTACTTTTCAAAGGAAGTCTTGGCTCCATATACACAAAGCTATGCCAATTCTTGAGCCCAAGTCTGGCCTGAGGCATGGACTGCTCTGAATGGCCAGGCTGCTGTCGGGGCCCATAGGAAAATAGGGATAAGTGGGATCAGTCCCAGCCAATATGGTTGGTCTGAGGGTGGGTGAGAGGTGATTTCCAAAGGAAAATATTTGCATTATAACAACAACAACAACAACAACAACAACAACAACAACAAGGAAATGGGTGCTGAGTAGGCAAAACCAACAGGTGTCCATTTGGTCAGAAAAAGTTTTATCACAATTAACCTAACATTTGCTGACCATCAAATAAATGCACATTTTAAAAATATTGGTGCATTTCTCATGAGTATGCTTTGGAGTATCAAGGACATTTTCCCTGTACCAAACTAGAAACCAAAAGATGAAAAGGATTGCCTAAGCCAGACAGACTCTCCAGTCAAAACAGGACTGGTTTTGTAAGGTTGCTTTGGGTTCTGTCTCTCCAAGGACTGCATATTTCCTTCTTTGAGCTTTCTTAGTCTTGAAAAATTCAACACCTCACCTTATTCACCCATTATTGCTTCTTGTCTTAAGGTCTTGCCCTGCTTGACAAGTAAGGTCCTTCAGAGCGGAAACCACGTATTGAGTTTCTTTATTCTCCATTACACACTGCTTGGCATATGAAAGCCAGCAAATAAATTCTTGGTTACATAATTTTTGCAAATTGGAATAACATATTCTCTAATATATTAGTGAAAGTTACATTACAAGAGACGAGATTGCACAGCTTTCTCACATATCAAAAATAGCTCAAACGAATGTTGTAAAGGCCAGCAAGTCCTTGTTATTAATTTAAAGATTTTCATATTTTTACTTGAGTCAAGGTATTTTAAGTGTCTCATTTCAAAAAATAGTATGCTGCTCTCTTAATATACATTTTACAAGTGATGTCAGAAGGTGAAATGAGAAAACAGGAACAATTTCCAGGGGAAGATGGTTGTGCTCCATCCAACTCTTATAGCGAAGATTATTGAAGAAATGGCTAATTTCTATTTTTACCACTACTACTCCCTTCATCTTTGTCATCAACATCCTCAATACCATGTTTCTTGAGTTCCTGCCATGTAGTGAATAAGACTTTCTTCCTTGGTTGTGAAAAATAAGAATTTCCCCAGAGGAAAGACCTAGCTCAACAGGAAATACCCAGCTCTTCAAAACTGGATTAATCACTGCTCCTAATGGAACAGCTGGACCTTCTCACACTGGTGAAAACAGAAAACTTTTATTTCTTATTCTTGGCAGTAATTAGTTGGCTGACTGTATCATAATCAGGTCCTGATGATGAGTTTAAGGAGCATTGATTTTCAAGGTGAGCTTCTAGTTGCAGATGTTGGCCGACCCAGGTCACATTGGCCTGTGGGTACAAATGCAGCTACATTCCTCATTGTGTTCGTTTCCTAGGGCTGCTGTAACAAAGTCCCACAAATTGAGTCGCATTAAACAACATAAATTGATTGTCTCTTAGCTCTGAAGGTTGGAAGACTGAGATCAAGGTGTCAGTGGGGAGGGTTTCTTCTAAGGCTGTCGGCTGAAGCTTCTGTGCTTCTCTCCTAGTCTCCGGTGGATTTCTGGCAACGTGGCATTCCTTTGGCTTATGAAGCATCACCCAGATGTCTGCCTTCATGTTCACATGGTCTTCTCCCTGTGTGCATGTCTATGTTTCCTTTTTTTTTTTTTTTTCCTTTTTAAAAAGACACAGTCTTGCTTTGTCACCCAGGCTGAAATGCAGTAGCACAATCATGGCTCAATGCAGCCTTGACCTCCTGGGCTCAAGCAATTCTCCCACCTCAGCCTCCTAAGTAGCTGGGACTACAGGCATATACCATCATGCCCAGATAATTTTCGTACTTTTTGTAGAGACAGGGTCTTGCTGTGTTGCCCAGGCTGGTCTTAAACTCTTGGGCTCAAGCAGTCTGCCTACCTTGCTTCCCAAAGTGCTAGGATTACAGGAGAGAGCCACTGCATCCACCAAATTTCCTCTTTTTATAAGGACATCAGTCATTTTGGGGGTAGATCTAAGCTGGTATGATCTCATCTTAACTAATTATATCTGCAATGATCTTATTTCAAAGTAAGGCCACATTGTGAGGTACTAAGCTTCAACATATAAACCTTGGGAGATGGGGGACACAATTCACTCATAATAATAGGAAAATTCTTTTCCACATTTTGCTATCACCTCCCCTAGATGACATTGCCTAGCCTCCTCATCCCTAGTTCTCTGTTAAGTCCCCCTCACATATTTCTGAGCAAGTATTTCCTAGTGAATGATAGTGCTCTCAAATATGCCTATCAAACACTGCTTTCTGTTACCACCAGCCTGTTCACAGAGGACCTCTGCCTCTTCTCCTGGATACCCTGGCTCTCCTGGGCACCAGCACTTGTGCCCTGGTTCCTTCTGCCCATGACCACTGGCACACCAGCAATCTACAGCATCTCTGGGTCTTGGGGTGATGAGGCTACTCTGTTTTCTGGAGTCCTCTCCACCCAAGGTGCCTTCCGAAGTGTGGAGAAGCTTCTCTCCCACTTGGTCTCTGTGTGTCATGAGAGGATCATCAAGGCAGGACCTACGCACAGATGTCTCAGGAAATCTCTAGTGAAAACAGACCCTGCTACACTCAGAAAGTTGCGGAAGCAGACTCTTGTTCAAGCCAGCCTTGTCTGCTTATCTTTGTATTGCATCTGCACATGCTTTTTTCTAGAATATTCCTAGGTCCTGCATGCAAACTGACTCCAGGCAGCTGCACGCCACCATTCTGCCAGACATCCTCAGACAAGCCTGAACACTCCAGAAAGTGGTGGAATGCATTGGTGGGTCTTCTTCTAGCACTCCATGTTTCTCTTAGCACCATGCCTTCTAAGTTCACCCAGCACCTTCCTGCTTTTTATTCCTAAGTTTGAATCTGATCATCTTCTCACAGGGATCAAATAACCTGATGATTGCTGTAATCTGACATGGTGTGGAATTTGAATTTTAAAAGAAGAAAGGGTAGTGAAGAATAGGCATGAATTTCTCATGGTAGACTTTGGATGCTATGGCAGTTTGAGTGGGAAAAGTGTGGGTGCTTTCATGAACCAGTGTGCACTTATATGCATGTGTGTGTACCTGGAATGTTACTCTGGGGCTTTTCTTCAAATTCCTAGTCCAAGGGTGTCACTTCTGGCCCCATCGATAGCAGCAGTTTGTTCATGTTTCTGGCCAGTTGAAACCTTACACAGATGTGAGTGGAACCTCTCACACGGTCCCCCAGTCAATGCCTATAGGTTTGAAATCTGGCTCCTCAATTTTTCAACTGTATGATCTTAGTCAATACCTAAATACCCTGTGTCTCGGTTTCCTCATCTCTAAAATGGGAGAAACATTGTACTTAACTCAGTTAGGTCAATGCACATAGAGTGTCTGAACAGTGCCTGCCACGTGGATCTTCTGGCTAGAGGGTAGATGAGGGTGAGTTCCCAGCAGCTCAGGCAGGTTCCTGATGTGGTTTAAATGTTTGTCCTCTCCAGATCTCCAGTTGCATTGTGATTCCCAATGGAGGTGGGGTTTGGTGGGAGGTGATTGGGTCATGGGGGTAGATCCCTCATGAATGGCTTAGCGCCATCCTCTTGATGATGAGTGAGTTCTTGCTTAGTTCACATGAGAGCTGGTTGTTTCAAGGAACTTAGATCCCCCTCCTTTCTCTCTTACTTCCTCTTTGGCCATGGGATAGCAAGGTGTCCCACTTTGCCCTCCGCCATTAGTAAAAGCTCCCTGGGGTCTCCCCAGAAGCCAATTAGCTGCCAGCATCATGCTTCCTGTACAGCCTGCAGAACCCTGAGCCAATCAAACCTCTTTTTCTTTATAAATTGCCCATCTTGTATTTCTGTGTAGAAATCCAAGAGTGGTCTAATCCAGTTTCCTTCCTCTTCCAAAAGTGTCCTTGAAAGAACATTTTGAAGGAGATCCCCCTGGGGTGACTCCTTTTGTCATTTCTGCAGAAGGATGAGGCAGGATCAGCTGGGATCTCAAGAAAGACAATTGTGCCAGTGTTCCCTGAGCGACACAGTGCCTTTCTTTTATGCTTCTCGTTTTTAAGACATCGACTACCTTGGTGAATCATTCTAATGTCTCATGGTGGGCAGCATGCTTTCTGTGTGGAGAAAGTCCCAGGGCCTGCCTGTTCCAGCCACTACTGCTCTTGCTCCCATTTCCACCCACTTCCCTTGGCTATGCTCGTGAAAAGTATATTGGCAAAGATGGTGATGTTTGGAAATACCCAGTGTCCAAGAACATGTAGGGAAACAAGCTTTCTCACACGCTGTTGTGGAATGAAGCTTTGTGGAAGGCAGTTTGACAGTATCCATTACGATTTTTTAAGTGCACATACCTTCTGAGCAGCAGGTCCACTTTGAGGAATGTATGCAACAGAAATATTCATATTATCATGTTAAAGTAATACAATATTATCATGTAACAGTATCATGTCACATATGGATATAAAATCTGTATCATCATTTAGCATATAAAACATTTTTATTTGTATGTATCATTATTCATGATAATAGAAAAATAAGGAAAAATCTGTATCAATCATTAGCTGGGTATAGAAATTACTGTGGCTAAACTGTAATGGTTACAGTTAATTTCATGGTTAATGTTGGTTAATTTTCTGTGTTGCCCTGGGTAGGCCATGGTGCACAGTGTTTGCTTAAACACCAGTCTAGATGTTACTGTGAAGCTGTTTTATTTTTTAGCTATGATTTTTTAGCTACATTGTAGACTTTTAGTAAAGCATATTACCTGCCATAACATGGGTGGGCCTCATCCAATCAGCTGAAGGCCTTAAGAGAAGAAGATTGAGATCCCCAGAGGAAGAAGAAAATGTACTTCCAGACTCTGCCCTCAGACCAGAGCTGCAGCATCTACATCTGCCAGGCCCTACAATCCCCTGAGCGAATTCCTTAAAATAAATCACTCTATCTATCTATCTATCTCTCTATCTATCTACCTACCATCTATCTATCTAGCTAGCTACTTACTATCTATCTATCTATCTATCTATCTATCTATCTATCTACCTACTATCTATCTATCTACCTACCTACCTACCTACCTACCTACCATCTATCTATCTATCTTCTGTCAACCTATCAGTCAGTCATCTCTGTATCAAATCTCTATCCATCCATTCTTCCTGGTTCTGTCTCTGGAAAGTCCTGACTAATACAGATACCACGGTGTCGCCTTAAAATGAAGCACTGCCATATTTTCTGATACAAAATTTTTCCTGAATATATTGCTAATTGAAAAAAGCTGGTTACAGACCTATATACATATGCATAGTTCTCAGTGATGTCCTGACTGTTGACTTGTATTTTTGTGTTTTCTTGCTGTGTCGCCCAGGCTGGAGTATAGTGGCATGATTATAACTTACTGCAGCCTTGAACTCCTGGGCTCAAGCAATCCTCCTGCCTCAGCCTCTCCAGTAGCTGGGACTACAGGTGAGAGTCAAGTCACCACAGCTAGCTAATTTTAACATTTTTATGTAGAAACAAGATCTTGCTGTGTTGCCCAGGCTGATCTTGAACTCCTGTCCTCAAGTGATCCTCCTGCCTCGGACTCCCAAAGTGCTGGAATTATGGGCATGAGCCACTATGCCTGGCATGTTGACTTTTTATATGTGTCATGCTACCTTCTGGGACTGTCTCTTCTAGTGCAGGCTCACTTTCTTTCCTGGTCTCAAGGTCAACTCCCTCCTTTCAGCTTTGCCTGATTTTATGGCTCAGACTTTTTCTGTCTCCTGCTATTTGTGTAGACTTGACCGTGACTTTTTACTTGTTTTAATCCCTGTCCCATGATGGCGTTTGGCAAATAGTTATGTCCATCACTCCCACCTGTTTCCAGTTTCCCACTTGTTTCTAGTCTCCCACGTCTACCTTAAGTCCTGGCTTAGGTCCCCCCCCACCATGGTACTGTCCCTAGGCTTCTGGAACATTACTTTGCCTGAGCTCCATTCAGCTGCTCCCCAGTCCTCTCTGCTCCCATTATACGCTGCCATCTATGACCATGCCGTTGGCAAAACACTCAGGAAAAAATGAGCATATATGAGGCACAACTGATACACTCCTTTTCCAAGGTTATCACAATGTATTGATGATAATATGAGGTTATTACTATCAAGGCCACGATTAGAGTGATGTAAGAGGAATTAGTCATATAAGTTCCGGGCTGGCCTAATCTCCATTTAAAATTTTGTTGTTTTGTTCATCACCATTTTTTGGATTAGTTTTGACTTTTTAAATATTGCATTAATATTCGTCTTGATTCATGAGTTTTGTGCCTTTGAATTTGCAATGCAGGCAAGCACCATAACTCAGCCTTGGTTACCACAAGCATCTCCAGCCAAATAAAGAATGCGGCAAATGTTCTCCATAATCACTTCAGAAAACAGGAAAAATAGTGGAATGTTCAACTTTAATTGGATAGTGAAACACATAGTTTAGGCTTAAGAAAAACTTTAGAAAACTTATGTATATTCTCTTTTCCTGTTTGATTTCAGTTGGTCAAAGAATTCCTGAAGCTAATGTCAGCCTTCAGATCTCCAGCACCTGGACAATGATGTAGCTCTTGGAGGAGGGCTTGCTAAAACATTGTTGGCCCCATAATAGATTTTTTCATTCAGTAGATCTGGGGTGGGGCCTGAGTACTTGCTTTTCTTTTTTTTTTTTAACTTTTAAGTTCAGAGGTACATGTGCAAGTTTGTTCCATAGGTAAACTTGTGTCATGCAGTCTGTTGTATAGATTATTTCATCATCCATGTATTAAGCTTAGTATCTATTAGTTATTTTTCCTGATCCTCTCCCTCTCCCCACCCTCTACTGTCCAATAGGCCCCAGCAATCCCATTACTGGGTATATACTCAAAGGAATATAAATAATTTGATTACAAAGACACAACCACATGTATGTTCATTGCAGCACTAGTAATGATAGAAAAGACATGGAATTGACCTAAATGTCCATCCGTGATAAACTAGATAAAGAAAATGTGATGATAGACTGGATAAAGAAAATGTAGTACATATACACCATGGAATACTATGCAGCCATGAAGAATGAGATTATGTTCTTTGTAGGGACATAGATAGAGCTGAAAATCATTATCCTTAGCAAACTAATGCAGGAACAGAAAAATCAAATACCGAATGTTCTCACTTGTAAGTGGGAGCTAAATGACAAGAACACGTGGACATGTGGAAGGAAGAATTTGCTTTTCTAACAAGTTCCTAGGTGATGCTGTTTGCCCAGGGACTACACTTGGAGAACCACTGCTGTATGCAGAGCTGTCATTTTCAGAGACTTCTGTCATTTTCAAGTTACCCTGGAGCCTTGGGTAGAGGGGTAGGGAAAGGTCACTCCTGTTCACTCATAAAACATAGGCATTTTGAATTTTTATTGATTCAGTAAAATGTTGAGGCTGCAGGTAAAAAGTGAACCTTCTATTATTTTCTAAACAAGTATTTAGAAAACAAGTGTATGCACAAATCATAAAATTTCCTTTTAGTTTATATTCCTATAGGGCAGCCTGTTGATCTTTTCTTGATTAGTTTTAGCTGAAAACTTGTTCACTACAACACAGAAAACTCAGTGCCCATGAGGTCAAGCAGTGGGCGCACTGTGTGAAACATGCTCAGGTTCATAAAACAGAGTGATGCCATTTGAGTCCTTGCTTCATTCGTTACTTGGATGCTCCTTTATTTAAGGATTAAACTGGAATCGAGATGCTGATATTAAAATCAGATGAGCTTGTGATTGAACCAGTTAAAGAAGGTGTCAAAGAAAGAAAACACCATCAATTTTAGGAGAATAGCTGTGAGCTATTTGGTGGGGAGGAAAAACACACCAACGTTATATTGTTATTTTATAGCACAGAACAACAGCTTTTATCTAGACAGGCCCAGAAGGCAGTTGAGAGGTGAGACTGCCAGGTTGGGTGACAGTCCCCATTGTGAAACCATGTTTATCTCATCCTTGACAGATGCTTCAGTTAGATGTGATCAGATGAACAAATTGCTATGCTGAAACCGAGGTAATATCACTCTGTAACACGTAAAGATGTTTTGATAAAAAAGAAGGAACAAACAGGAAAGGTGACCAGGCAGGCTGAGAATCACAGAGACGTCTGGAAGGATTACAAGCCCTTCTACCTGAGGATCATTTCTCTAATAGGTGAAACTTGGAGGCTGTGATGATAGCTCAGGTTTGATCCCAGGGGTGATGAAGATCAGAAGGGGAATAGAGCTGATACATGTGGTGGTCTATAGAACAGTAGAGAGCAGGAAGACTGAGTGAGGGAGATAGGGAATAGGGTGCCCTGAACCAAAGTTTAACCTGGCCTCGGGGGATATTCAGTGGGTGATGCCTGGGCAGTCCAGGATGGAGTGATGGTCTATAGGAAAGAACCAAAGGAGATTAAGTATACAGTGCAAGTGTGAAGGACTGACATGATTGGAATGTCACTTCGCAAACGCAAAAATTGGGTGCAATTTTAAAGAATATGGTGCTCATAAGCATATGCGTGGATGTATTCTCTTTGCAGTGGTTGTTTGAAAAACAGATTCCAAGCCCCGCCTCAGATCTTCTATATCAGGGTCTGGGTTCCTGGAATTTGTATTATTTAAAAGCATCCTAGAGGATTCAGATACAGCCCATTAAAGGGCAAGGTTTGGAAATCAAAGCTCTAGTGGACAATTAAAATGTGGTGTAAAACATCAGAAATGACATATTAATATATATGTATTGATTAATAAGGGCCTCCCAGCAACACTTGCTGGGCTGTTTCATGACAGCGATTTATACATGCATTCAATGTGTACAAGCATCATTTTCAAACTTTTTATTTGAAAATGATTTCAAACTGAAAGGCACGTTGCAAAAATGACAATAATGTGAAGAGCAGACACGAATCGTTTAGCACACACATTTTTAACATTTGCTTTATCTCTGTGTTTTTTCTCTCTCCATTCACATGTACATGTGCACACACATATGCACACACGTGTGTTCACACACACAAATACCTGTTTTTCTGAACTATTGAGGGTAAGTTACATATCTCATGCCCTTTTATGCCTAAATTCTTCCTGGGCTGTTTCCTAAGAATAAGGATATGCCCTTACGTAACCACGGTACACTTATCAACTTTGGTATTTTAACATTGACAACATGTTTTATCTAATCTACCATTTGTGTTCCAATTGTGTCCGTTGACCCAGTAATGTCCTTTAGCGCATTTTTCCTGCAGTACAGGATCCCTCTGGTATCAGGTAGTGCATTTAATGGCCCTGTCTTTTTAGTTTCCCTGTTTAATCAGGAATATTTCCATAGGCTTTCTTTGTGTTTTAGATGTTAACATTTTGAAGAATACAATCAGCTCACGCCCCTACTTGTTTTAATAGAACATTTCTCATTGTGGGCTTCTCTGATTTGTGTGTGTGTGTGTGTGTGTGTGTGTGTGTGTGTGTGTGTGATTACATTCAGGTCATGTGCTCCATGCTGAAATAACGCATAGGGAAGGGTGTGTCCTTCTCAGAGTACCATATCTGGGGACACTCAAGGGCCATCTTTGGTGATGTTAATATTGATCAGTTGGTTCAAGTGGTGTTTGATATCTTCACTGTTTAATTACTATTTTTCTCTCCTTTACAACTAATAAGCAGTCAATGGGATGACATTTTAAGACCCTGAAAATATCCTGATTCTCATTTTAAAAAATCCCTTTAGATTTAGCGTACATTGACAATTCTTGCCTGATCCAGTCTTTGCTATGATTATTGCAGAATGCTGATTTTCCAACTCTGCCATGCTCTCCACACCTGTCAGTCAGATTTTGGCATTCTACTCTAGGATCCATCCCTCTCTCCCTACTTTTTATGCCTGTGTATTCATGAATTCCTATTTGTCAATAGTTCGTTACTCTATTTGCATTATTTTGGGGTTCCAATTGCCCACAATTTGGCCACTGGGAGCTCCCTCAGTGGCTCCTGTGTCCCTTGCAACATAACTCTCATTCTATAAGCTACTTTCTTCCTTTCCAGCTCATGCTGACCTACCCTGCCCCAAGCCCTAGAATTAGCTATTCCTCTGAAGAGCTCTTGTTCCTTTTAGTGGGGGATGGCGTTTGCAGTGAAGAGCTGAGCTCTACGAGTACTCATTGCTACTGAATGTCTTTGTTTTTGTAAAACATGACCGAGGCAGATCTCAATCGGTTTAAAGGTTTATTTTGCCAACGCTGAGGATGCACCCAGGAAAAAGAAACACAAGTCACAGTAGGATCTGTGCTTTTTCCAGAGGGTTTTGAGGGCTTCAATATTTAAAGTGGAAAGAACCAGCAGGAGGGCTGAGGGAGGGTAGGCAATGAGGCAAGTGGTTCCATGCTTGTGAGGCTGATTAGCACTCAGTAGATCTACATTTTACATGTGAAAAGAAAGGAGTGGGAGGAAAAGTCAATTGTGCATTCATCTCCGGCTCAGTAAATCTGCATTTTACATAAGACAAAGTGAGCATGCGAAATTACAGCTAGGAAGTTTTTGAGAGACTTAGTTCTTAAGCTTAACTTTCTATTTGGCATAGGGAGTTTGGGGTTCTGAGATTTTATTTTCTTCTCACAATTTCTTGGCTCTTTCAGTGGACAAATAGGAAATATATACATATTTCCATTTTATATTGGATACACACACACACACACACACACAAATCAGAGAAGCCCACAATGAGAAATGTTCTATTAAAACAAGTAGGGGCGTGAGCTGATTGTATTCTTCAAAATGTTAACATCTAAAACACAAAGAAAGCCTATGGAAATATTCCTGATTAAACAGGGAAACTAAAAAGACAGGGCCATTAAATGCACTACCTGATACCAGAGGGATCCTGTACATATATTTCCATTATATATTGGAAATATACACAAAATATACCATATAAGCACACATATTTTAGAAATCATGACTTCATGCCAGTACCTCTAATTCAAATCTATCCCCACAGAATCCCTTCTTGCCTTCTTCCATCACATATTTGTATATTCCTTTTTCTACACCGCAAGGTTCTCAAACATCAGCACATTTTTATATTTGCTGCTCTTTAAATACATCCGAAACAGTTACAGAATTTTTTTTTTGCCCATATACTACAAGAAATTCCTCTGATTGGATGAATTTTAATTCATCTGATTATTCATGCAATTTATTACCTAATTATTAATTTATTTATTAAAAGTAGTCAGGATTTGTTTGCAATTCTCCTGTCCCCGTTCCACTCTACCCAAAACAGAGGTTCTAAAGTCAGATATTGTGTTCATAAATTTGTTGGATTTTCACTCCTTCAAGTTACTTGGATTTTCTTTCCCCCGCCTCTGCTTCCCTCTTCCTTCCTTCCCTTCTTTCCAGTACTGCTTTCCTGCTTTCTCACTTTCTTTATTCCCCTTTATCATTGTCTGATATTCATTTGAAATACAGTTATCTTCTTTTTTTTTTTCAGTCTTTTGGTTTTAGTTTTTTTTTTTTCTCCTCCTCATTCTTACTAATATTTTTCTAAAAATGTGTGGACTCTAAATATGTCTTCAAAAATCAAAATATTACCGTTTTACTTACAGAAGCTTCACTTTTTCATGTTCTTGTCACTGGCATCTTACACCCCATTGTAGGTAACCTGATTTTAGTGTTTTTGGTGTTCCCTTTTTCTGTATTTTTATTGTTTTTTTAAAAGTAAGCTGGCCGGGTATGGTGGCTCAAGCCTGTAATCCCAGCACTTTGGGAGGCTGAGGTGGGCGGATCACCTGAGGTTAGGAGTTCAAGACCAGCCTGGCCAACATGGTAAAACCCCGTCTCTACTAAAAATACAAAAATTAGCGTGGTGTTGTGGCATATGCCTGTAATCCCAGCTACTTGGGAGGCTGAGGCAGAAGAATAGTCTGAGCCCGGGAGGTGGAGGTTGCAGTGAGCCGGGATCTTACCACTGTACTCAAGCCTGGGTGACAGAGAGAGACTCTGTCTTAAAAAAAAAAAAAAAAAAAAAAAAAAGGCCGATATACACGTTTTCCTGTTGTGCCTTTTTCCTACACAAACAGTGGTGGATTATTCCAACTTTGCTGGAATCCACGAGACTTGTACTTTAACCCACGTTTCCTCCCAAATGAGCTGTGTGAATGCAGGTAAGGAATTCACATTTTTCAGAATTTGGTTTCTTTAAATGCTAAATGTGAACCTTTTAAAAAGTCTGTTTTTCTTATCTCTCACCACAGAAAGTTGGCCATGAAATAAATTCATTTTTCTTCTTCTTTCCTATTACGAAGCTAGAGATGTGTATTCAGAGGGGAAAAATAGCCTCAAATAAGACATTTTGGAGGAGGTAGCATTGAACCAGGGTTGACGTAAATCCTTTTGTAGTACCGGAATCATTTCTACCACTTTCCATGTCTAGACGCTCCACTCAGCTCTGGTCAGCCTTTGTCATTTCATTTCACAGAGGCTCCTCCTCCACAGAGCATCTGCTCCCTCTAGGACACAGCTTCCTTATGCTTTCTGTGCAGGCCTATTAGATCTACCTGAGGTGTTTCTCCAGCCAGTGTGTAATTTGGCCGAGTTCCTTAAGCACAAGCTTCTGTCCTAGAGTCTAGGGTCCACACCCCACCCGCTCCAATTAGGCGAGCCTGAAACACTATCAGATGAGTTCACTTAAATGCCATGTGGCCGTAGGATGGTGTCTCTCCTCTGTGAGGTCTGGGTGTCTGAGAATTCTCCTTAAACCTAACTCATACCTGAGAAATGCAAACCTCACAGGGAATGTAGAATGAAAGAGAATGAACTCGTGGAAGGCCCTAAATCAAGACAGCTGGTATGTTAAACACGGTATTGTTGACATCTTCTGCATGCTAAGTTAGTTATTCATCCATGATTCCTTGCTGTTTGTTTTGTTTTGTTTTTCTTTAGACTGTCACCCAGGCTGGAGTGTGGTGGTGTGATCTTGGCTCACTGCAGCGTCTGCCTCCCAAATTCAAGCGATTCTTCTGCCTCGGCCTACCCAGTAGCTGGTTTTACAGGCACAGCCATCATGCCAGGCTAATTTTTACATTTTTAGTAGAGAAACGGGGTTTCACCATGTTGGCCAGGCTGGTCTCAAACTTCTGACCTCAAGTGATCCACCCGCCTCGGCCTCCCAAAGTGCTGAGATTACAGGCCTGAGCCACTGTGCCTGGCCCAAGATACCTTATTCTAACCCATATTTTCAAGCCTGGCTTTTCCTTCAGTTTCAAGGAGATGAGTCTAAACTGGCGTTGTTGTATTGCCCAGAGGCCACACACCTCATGGCATGGTATCCTCAAGTCTGATTCTCCAACCCAGTGTGGCCAGCCCCCTTCCTGATTTTTTTACTCTAGAGCTGGTCACTGCTGGTTTCCAGATTCAGCCATGGATCCAAAGAGGGAGAGTAGCTTGCATGTACCCTAACTAAAAGAAAGGAGGAGGAAAAACAGACTTGCATCCATGTTGAGTTCATCATGATGTTATATTAGAGCTGACAGTTGTTTCTTGAGTTCCCAGCACACACCCAGTGCAGGTGGCATTGCCTTGGCCCACGTGCGTGCGGTGGCGCTGTTCTCCACGCGGGGTGCAGGGCTCAGCTTCGGAGCCTCCTCTCTAGGCTTCCTCTCTTTTTTCCAAGGTGGCTTCATGCCCAAAGCTTCCCTCTCTCTCTGACATTCGCACCGTGTCTCCTTCTCTTCTCAGGATCCTTCTTTTCCTTGTTTTTCCCAGCAGGAGAGACTTAGAATTCATGAACATTAGAAACAAAGATAGGAAGGTGTTTCCTTATCCGTAAAATGGGATAAAAGCGGAAACTCCCCTGCTCAGCCACCAGTGGCAGTTGTGACATTAAATAACATCATATGAATTATTAAGTTGTGACAGTAAATAACTTAAATATGGATTTAAATTACTCATAATTAATCAACATAATTGTCAATTAATTAAATTAATTAAATCAAATTGATTAAAATATATTAATTAAAATAATTGATTGCATTAATTAATATTATTAAGTTGTGATATTAAATAACTTAAATACGAATTATTTAGAGCAGCACTTGGCACTGGGTAAGAATGAGTGAGATAAAGTAGGTTCAAGGCGCACTTCCACCCCTCACTGTCTCACAGGCACCTCTCCTTAGCCAGCCCCAGATCCCTGCAAAATACAGATAAAATGGGTCTGCGAGGATGACACAAGATCAGGCAGGAAAGCTCCTGCACATACAGTGTTTAAACAGAGTGAGCTCCCGTCCATTGTAAATGTCAGGGTGAGCAAAGCTTCTCTTTACAGAGACCCAAACAACATAGGTATCTGTAGCCTTCTCTCCCTGTCCTGCGCTAGTTATTAGGGTTATTTTGCATCTACCAGGCATGATTTCCTTTCCATCCTGCAACAACTTATGATAAAGTTGGGGACACAAGGCATGCTCTCTAAGTATAAAGAGCAAGGCAAGGTAGCAGAGCCTGAGTGTGACTAAGTGGCAAAAATGGTAAGTGTTGAGTGTTCAGGATGACAATGCTGGTATTGGTGCTAACGATCCAATTGATCAACAATAGGAGGCAGCAACATAAGAAAGTAAAGGCACAGTAGCAGGTAACATTTTCCGAGCACTGGCCATGTGCCCAACCCTGTGCTATGTGCTTCCGATGCATTATTGGTTTTAATTTCACCAGGAATCCCGTGGAGTAGGCACAGTGGATTCAGTTCACAGAGAGTTCCTCCTTCTTTGTGGGGAAATGAAGCCCAGGAGAATTTATCAGACTGCACAAGCAGAGTTGGACTCTCACCAAGCAAGGTCTGCAAAGTGGACCACTTGGATCAGGAAAGAGGTGTTGCTTCTCAGAAGCCTAACAATAGATGCAGCTGGACACCAGTCAGGAAGCAGCACAAGGGCAAGGCACGGTGATGTTGATTCAGGAGGAACTCTGTTGAAATGGCTTTCAATTTTACACAGAAAGCACTCCACAGTATTTGTGAAGTTCAGAATGCCACGTTGGGGTTCAGGGTGTTTAGTGCTTGGGTTTAAAATATTTTAGAATACATATAAAGTACTGTGATGGGCCAGAGTTCATTTTTCTTGTGTATGTGTGTGCGTGTGTGTGTGCGTGCGCATGTGTGTACGTGCATGTAAGTGTGTGAATTTCTCTCATTATTAAAGAACCAACAATGGAAGTCAATTTTTTGGAACAAGCATTGCATTTTTATAAACACGATTGAAGAGGTTTAACTCTGCACTGTTAAGATTGCTGCCTTGATTCCTCAAGGATCTAGAACCAGAAATACCATTTGACCCAGGAATCCCATTACTGGGTATATACCCAGAGGATTATAAATCATTCTACTGTAAAGACACATGCACACGTGTGTTTATTACAGCATTATTCACAATAGCAAATTCTTGGAACCAACCCAGATACCCATCAATGATAGACTGGATAAAGAAAATGTGGCACATATACACCACGGAATACTATGCAGCCATAAAAAAGGATGAGTTCATGTTCTTTGAAGGGACATGGATGAAACTGGAAACCATCATTCTCAGCAGACACAGGAACAGAAAACAAAACACCACATGTTCTTACTCATAAGTGGGAGTTGAACAATGAGGAGACATGGACAGAGGGAGGGGAACATCACACACCAGGGCCTGTTGGTGGGTGAGGGGCTAGGAGAGGGATAGCATTAGGAGAAATCCCTAATGTAGATGACAGGTTGATGGGTACAGCAAACCACCATGGCACATGTAACAAGCCTGCACGTTCTGCACATGTATCCTAGAACTTAAAGTATAATAATAATAATAATAATAATAATAATAATAAAAAGATTGCTGCCTTGAATGTTTTTTAAGCCATGAATTCCAAAACTATTTTAAAAGGATTTCTTAATTTCAGCATTTAGATAGAAAACATTGATGTTTATCTAGAGAAATGAAAGAGTATAGAAGTCAAAAGAAGAAGGAAAAGGAGGAGAAGAAGTAGAAAGACGAGAAGAAGGAGGAAAAAAGGAAGGAAGGGTGTGAGGGAAGAAATAAGGACATAAATGAATCAATGAGTTGAAGAATCATTCTCCAGTCGGTTTCTTCTGTCTGTAAATTGGAAAGCATGCTCTACACCAGCATAATCCGTTGTCAGCGAGAGACCTGACTCCTCCTTGGTTGCATTTGGAACTCCTAACAAGCTCCTTAGGAGACGAGTCATCAAGAATGGATGGAGGATGACACACAGAAAGGCTGGCTGGAGGGTTAAATAACCCCAGACAATTCCTTCAGAGAGATGTGGATTACGACGGCTTTTTGTTTATTTGTTTTTTGTTGCGACGGCTTTTAATAATCCACTAAAGTTGCTTGATTTGAGATCACTTACTTTAGATCAGCTTTTTTTTTTTCCCCCTTCTTCTTCTCTATTTCGTTTCTGAGCCTATCCAGGGAGTGTTGTTTTCGTGAATAGAACTTTCTAGAAAAAAATGAATAAGCCTGAATTGTATAGTTTTGTAGGAAGGTGTCTGATCTGTGTATATATGGCATCTTTATTCCAGGACTTCTCAACAGAAGTAATGATTTTTAGGGGGGCTACTCTGTACTACTGGTGTCTAGTGGGTGGAGGCTGGGGACGCTGCCACATACCCTGCAGTGCACAGAACAGCCCAGCAAAGAAGAATGATCTGGCCCCAAATGTCAATAGTGCCAGCGTTAACAAATCCTGCTTTATTATAACATTTTACTGATTGCTTGCTATTACTTAATTAGAAAAGACATTCATCAAATAGGAGTGAATTTTAGACGTAAACTCATTTATAGCACAGGTGACTGTTCTGTCCTAAGCCCTGATCCAGCTGTGGGCATTACAGATACAAAGAAAGGAAAGGACTTATCCTGCAAGTACTTGTCACCTGGTAACAAGTAAATAAATTCAGGTTTTATGGCTGCAAAAGACAGTTGAGGAACAGGGGAAGAATGGCAAAGGCATCTTTATTTTATTCCAGAAAAAAATACATGTAAATTAAGAAAGCAGTCTGGACAATATACATTTATCTATACCATCCCCCCCACCCTCAGTACTTCTAGTTTGATTAAAAGAAGTGAATGTACTTCTATATGAACACTTGCTATGATGGGAGAATAAAGTGTTTTTGTTTTCATCTGTGTCAGTTTTTTAACATGCTGGTGTAAAACCTATCTGTGTCTTGCCAGCATGTGGCTTGAAGCAGAGGTTGATAGGATGCCTCTGTCTTCTTGACAATCTGAGTGTTGCTCCAGTTGCTTGTAGCAATTAGAACTTGTTGTGTAGAAAGACTAGAGTGTTGACTGAGCCAATTGAAAGACCAATTAGTGCAGTGCAAGTGCTTAGAGGAGTAGTTTTCTATGACATGGAACAGGTTTTCCATCAGTATTTAGAGCTATAAGCGAAACCAACATGAAGGAGTATGTATTCGCTACTCTTAACTTTTTTGGTTTAAAATGTTCCATACATTGTTAAACATTCGGTGGAACTTACTCATCAATGGGCTACTATGACAAAAATGGCTATTTTTGCAATGACTCCCATTTATAATAATTAAACAATTACAAATCAGTAAAAATAATAAAATAACACTGAATTTTACTTTATTTTACTTTTGGCTGTGATGTAATTTGTTAAAAAGAGTTTTTTCCCATCAGTTATTTATATATGGTTTAGACTTCTTATTGTCTTTTATTACTTAAAAAAAAAACCCCAGTTTGTTTTTAGTTTTTCTCCTGTGTTGGGATCTCAGCATATGTGTGCCACATTGAATTTCCAGATTTCTAAAGTCATAACTCTGGAAGGGGTCTTTTTATCAAGTAAGAAATAAAAATGGACTCCATGCGAATTTTTCAAGGGGTAAAGTGTTAAATGCATTTGTTCAGCAAGTATTTGTGCAATTACCAGATAGCAGATGGAGAGATGACTGAAGCCCAGAGCCTGTTTCCTGCACTTCTGCGGTTTATACTGCAAGTGTAGGCAAGGGCTAGTTATGCTAGTTACGACCATGTGTGGCCAGAGAGAGAGAGAGAGAGAGAGAGACTCAAGATCACTGGGTATATTGTGTTATGTCCAGGGCATTGGTGTAAACCTCTCTAAGGAAGTTCAACCCTTGGTAAACTAAACTGGACTGGAGAACTTCTTTTTTAGCACATGTGGCTGCTATGTCCTAAGCCCTGATCCAGCCATGAGCATTATAGACACAACAAATGAAAGGACTCAGCCTGCAAGTATTTGTCACCTGGTAACAAGTCAATGGATTCAAGTTTTATGATGGGTACAAAAGACAGTTGAGGAACAGGGAAAGAATGGCAAAGGAATTTTTATTTTATTTTAGAAAAAAATACATGTAAATTAAGAAACCAGTCTGGACAATATACATTGATCTGTACCATCTTCCCACTCCTCCCCCAATATCTCTACTTTGTTTAAAAGAGGTGAATGCATTTCTATATGAACACTTGCTGTGATGGAAGAATGAAGTGTTTTTGTTTCCATCTGTGCCAGCTTTTTAACATGCTGGTGTGAAACCTATCTGTGTCTTGCCAGCATGTGGCTTGAAGCCAGAGGCAGGTTACCTGGCTTCCCTGCTCCATTTCCTACTTGACTCTTGATTTATTCTGGAGACCCCTTCCAAGTGAAAAGCACCTCCAGGCTCTTCTTCCTACCCAGACACATGGATTGCCAAGAAAGGCAAGTCAGAAAGGAATCCAAGAGAGAAACTGAAAAGCAGATTCCCAGGCAGCGGGGTGCTTCAGGTTCATGTCCTAGTGTTTACTCTTTCTCCTTCCCTTCCAAGATCTCTGCTCAGCCATGTGGCCCAATAGCATTCTTGGCAGGGGACAATTGCAGTGTTTCTTCTTGTGGACCTGAAGGCAGAAGGAGCTACATGTGTCTGCTGGGGGCTGGAGTATCTGATCAATTAGAGATTTAAATGTATAATGTATGGTGGTATTTGATGAAGTACCAAAATTAGCAGGAGCATTATAGCGTATGCCAGTCTAGCTAATTGAAGCTCTGTAAGCTATATGACATCGGGCAGTGTGTGGAAATACAAAGAGGTTCAGAGAGCTATGCTTGTGTGCAACACAGCAGGAGGAACACCCACCCACAGCATGGATTTGTTACAGGAGAAACCTCATGACTGCCACAGCTGTGTGTGCTTCCAGGGTGCTCCTAGGGAGCTCCCTTCCAAGTTTCCCCTGGGTGACCTGCCTGGCAGAATGTAGCTACTGACCAGAGAGAACCTGAGCTGCTAATGAGAATGGAAAACATAGTTTTCATCAAATTTTGCATATAAAGGTGCACTAGAGGGGATGATAGTGGGTAAGGAGTGAGCCCATTTGGATCTGCAAACTGGCCGCAGGACTTGGTTGAAGGTGGTGGCAATAAATGGGGGCTGGAGTGGTTGAGGGGGACCTTAAGCGGGGAGCAGTGCATGAGTTGAAGTAATAGGTCTTGGATTGTTCCAAGAAGGGACATGGACTGTCCCAGCGAAAGGAGAGCAAAGACGTGCGGTTGAGGATGCGTGCCACGCCTGGAGACTGCAGTGGCGGGCTGGATTGGGAGTCTATATTTCAGGGTCCGAGTGGGTAAAGCCAAACAGAAGTGGGGCAAGGGTTTGAAAGCATTTGGCTACCAGAAAGGGATTGAAGACTTCCTCCTGCGTGTGGGGACGAGTGACTGAGGTTTGTAACAGAGCGGGTATGATGGGACCCAGGTTTTGTGGTTCTAGTGTATAGTATTGCTGGAGGCAAGATAATCTCCAGCCAGGAAATCCAGTGAGGGCCAAATGATCTGGGTGGCGGGTGGTGACAGCTTCGTCTAGGGTGTCAGCAGTGAGAAAACACACACACACACACACACACACACAGAACATCAGAGTCTTTTAAAAGGAAGAAACAGCGTAGGGAAAGAGACCCACGTTCAAGAACCAGTATTTGCTACTTACTGATTAGTGATGTGAGTTTGACCAGCCTCGGTGTTGCTGAGTTGGTCTTTGTATCTGAAAATAAAGGTAATTCTCCTTCACCACCTCACTGCACTAAGTTGCGATGAAGATCTAGTAATGAATGGTTACAACAGCCCTTTGTAAACCCAGGAAGCATCACAGAAACTAAGTTGTTCTTATTAAGAGAGGAAGAAGCAGCATGATTTGCTGACTGAGAAGGAGAGAAGAAAGGAACCTGCCTTTTTACCGAGAGCAGGAGGAAAACAGGTGAGCCCCGGGCGGAAACAGAGAGCTCGGGAGGTTTGGGGGCTGTCGAAACAGCCTGGGTTTGAGCAGGGCTATGGCACACACAGAGACATTTGGAAGATGGCTGCAGAATCAGGACTGGAGCTCTAGCAAGGCCCAGGTAGGATGAAACTACCTGTTTGGAGATTCTTGATGCCCTCTGTTATTCCAGAAAAATTATGAGGAAGGGGTAACTAATTTTCCGTGTAGTTCACTTTTTTGCTTGTTTTAGGGATAGTATCTTTAAATTCTGCTTAGCTACAAGCTGAGAATACTTGGGCTGTGTGTTGATTAAAATATTAAAAAGTAAATTAACAGTAGGGGGACTGTCCAGGCGTGCCTGACCAAGAGGTTCTCAGAATGTGGACACCAGTGCTGAAATGGGAAAGTCCGGGGCAAATCAGGACACCCCAGCAGGCTGAGAAGAAATAGGAGGTGAGATAGTGACTCCTTGATTATCGCATAGTTGCTAAAAGGGACTCAAGTGGCTATGAGTGGAGTAGCAAGTACAGCTGGCACATATCCTAGTTTAGTAAGAAAAACTCTGTAGAGTTCCAGGGTCTTGTTGCATTTAGGGAAGAGCCAGAAGTGTCTCTCCCGGGAAGAAAGGACACTGGCATGCTCAGAACTCCGATACGCTGTGGTTTGTACTATCAAGTTGGGAGGATACCTGGAAAATAATGTGGAGATGATCAAAAGTATGCCAGTTAATAAGGACACGTGTATACTCTAGGAGTCACACATTTTGTAACATTACTCTTCAAAATACTGTTCTCTGTGTATCTGATGTGAGTGTATATTCACCTGGTTCAAGACAGAAGCATCTTTTTGAGTTTGAACAAAGATCTGCAGGCCAAGAGACCAGGACTGATATGAGGCAGGGCTGGGCCAGGATGCTCCCAGCTGCTCTGCAGGAAGAAAGTGCCGACCGACCTCACCGGGGACGATGGTGGCCCCAGCACGTGAGCCAAGGCCACTGAAGGAGCCGGCCCAGGAAGCACCAGGCCCTGGTGTCCTGAACTGTCCAGAAAAAGTGGCCCTGTGAGGTTAGACTCCTGTGGCCGCAGACTCCCTTGTCTGACCCCAGCTTTCAGGATGACCCCAGACTAAATGGGCCTCTAAGAACTGAAGGAGGCAAGAGTCACATGAGGAATCGTCAGCTGCAACCGATTATTCTTGTTTAAAAATTAGGCCTTAAACATGGTTACCTGAATGTTATGGATTGAATTGTCTCCCCCACATCCACACGCTGAAGTCCTAACCCCTAGTGTCCCAGAATGTAACCTCATTTGAAAATAGGGTGGTTGCAGGAGTGATTTGTTAAGATGAGGTCACTATGCTGGGCCCTAATCTCCTATAAAAAGGAGACATTTTCACACACACACACACACACACACACACACACACACACGGAGTGTCATGAGAGGACGAAGGTGGAGATGGGGTGATGTGCCATGGAACAAGGATTGCCAGCAGCCCCAGAAGCCAGGGAGAGCCTAGAACCGATTCTTCCTCGCAGCCTCATAGGGAACCCACCCTGCTGACACCTTGATTGTGGACTTGGAGCCTCCAGAACCTGAAAACAATGAATGTCTGTTGTTGAAGCCACTGTGTTTGTGGACCTTAGTTATAGCAGCCCCAGGAGTTGAATAGGCTCACAGAGTTTCATTTGTACATTTTTCTTGTCTGAAAAATAGAATGCTGCTTTACCATGATTTATTTACCTTTGGGCAGATAAGAAATAAGCAATGGTTTGAGAGATTACCTGTAAACAAACTGAAAACCATCATACTAACAAGGAGAAATCAGAAATTATTTGAGTTAGGTAACATTTTTCAAAAATTATGAATGACAACCACCCCGTAACACCCATCATTTATGAAACTAAATATTAGTTAAGGGCCTCTGAAATTTCCAATAAAACTGCTAGAAAGATTCTTTTGATCTCTAGGCAGCTCAGAGGACAGATACAACTTCATTCCTTCTGGAAAATGCTTTGTTCTTTGGCTCCACTTAAGGAGGCAGTGGAAAAGCATATAATACATCAGGCTTTCTTTCTCTGTAGAACAAAGTTAATCCAAGTCCTTATCGTAGGAAACTGCACAGGGATATAATCTTTTAGAAGACATAAATAATTCTCCATAATACTTTTGGAAATACTTTGATCTTTCTGTATACTTCTCCGCTGCAAAAGGGTATTGCAAACCTTACTTTCCTTGTTTAGAGATTTGTTAAATGAAGTTAGTCATATTAGACCTTTGAAATTGTGTTTTAAATAGAAGCTACCAAAAGGACGAAGATAATTTTACTATGTCCTGAAAAATTCTGAATGATGTGCCAGGCGGCTGCCTCCCATGGTTCTAGCATATAGGATGGATTCACAGCACCATGGATGGACTTTTCATGTATCTGATGTTCTTCTGTTTTATTAACTTCATGAATGGACTCTAAAAGATTCTTTAAAACTTCATTCTTCCTTGAACATTTTAATATTCAAGTGGAAGATGCTTTCTCTTAGCATTCCTGCTATACCAGTTCTAATCTTCCCTCCACCCCACTCATACTATTGATTAGGTTGATGAAGGATTGATGGGAAAGGACTCTGGAAAGGAAGGTAAAATCTTAGAAGGTCACATATTCCATGATAAAGATCTGAGGTTCCTTTGATGGAGGATGAGGAGCTGCTGAAGAATTTCAAACAAAGGAATGTTGTCACCAGATTTGCATCTCGGAAACCCGCTCTGGAAGCAGCTTAGAGAAGGAGTAGGTGATCTTGGGATGGGGGAATAAGACTAGAACCAGACAGGCTCAATGGAGAGGCCACTGAAGCTGTCAAATATGGCGGCATTGTGGATGGGGAGGGTAGGCAGGAGGTAGACAGACCCAAGCAGACTGTGTCAACGGCCTAGAGCTACATGTTAGTCATTTCCCTGCTAAAAACACACATATTATTGGTTACTTGACCCAACCTGTTAAAGATTAGTGGTTGGTGCTATTTAATCAGCAAGAAAAGAAAATCAAGAGTTGTCATTGGCTGGGCACAGTGGCTCATGCCTGTAATCCCAGCATTTTGAGAGGCCAAGGCTAGAGGATCTCTTGAACCCAGTAGTTTGAAGCTGCAGTGAGCTGTGATTGCACCACTACACTCCAGACTGTGTGACAGAGCAAGATCCTGTCTCAAAAAAAGAAAACAAAAAAGAGTCATCATTTTGTCCTAGATGTTCCCATCCCAACTAGGTACATCTCATTCTAGTTAATTCAAGAAATTCCAGGTCAAGATACCTGGTCAGGGTAAACTCACACACATTCGTAGAATTCCCTGAGTGGGACCCAGTGATGAGCTAAATTACTATATTTCTTTGCCATCCTGGTCCTCCAAACCCTTCTGGGGAGGACATCCTTTTTTGATGTGCTCAGGCCATGTACAGAGAGTGAGCGGTTAATTCAGCCCAAATTCCTGGCTGTGTCCTGGCTGGTGGGGCCAGCAAGCATTTGTTGAACAGCCTCTGGCCTCCTGTGCTGTGAATACATGGCCCTCTTAAGTGCAGTTGAGGGGAGTAATCTGCTGCCTTTCAGAGTGGGTCCACAGAGGTGACAGCGGGAGTCCTGCTATTTTCCATGGTGGACCCAGTCTTGACCAAAAGCCCGAGAGAGGACCAGATGGAGTTGCTTGCAGTTTGCTAAGGTGAGGCTTTCTGCAAGTCCAGGACCAGGTAAATGCTTGCTACCAGGTAAGATTAAATCTATTTCATGAGGAAGGCCAATAGGTGGCAGAGCAATCTTTCGTATGCTGCAAAGTGAGGACATATAGAGAGATCTTCTGCAGAGCTCCCTCGCTGGCTTCCATTAGCACATACTTTAACGCTTTAACAACCAGGCCATTTTAGAAGTTTTGCACATTTTATATGTTTATATATGTTAATGCCGAACGTTGTGTAAAATATTTCCAATTAATTAAAACTTCAAGCCTTAGAACAATCAGCCAAAATATTTATAGGTATAATTTATTTACTTGAATTTTGTCTTCTTCCTGTGGCTAGAAAATTTGTTTTCATTTTAAAGGATATTTCCTCTTTTTCGGCATGTAAAAACAAAAGTAAAAACAGTGCTAGTTTATGCTGTTTTAAAATTATCACTCTTCATTGATTTACAAGCAGAATATATAGTGAAGCTTAGGCTGTGAATTTAGAAAGTTGAGTAGTAACAAGTTCACAGACATGCTAGAGTTTAGGAATCTCAGAGATGGAAAAGATCTGTTTGAAAACTTAGAATTTTGCTCTTGAAATGGAAGTCAAGGTATTAACCTAGAAATCCTTCTCAATATTATTTTAACTTTATGCCTTTTGCCAATGATTTTTGTTTTTCTTTCCTGAATTAAAAAGTAAGTATTTAGAGCTAATTTAGGAACACTCAAGTGGGAAGAGTTTAGAAACCATCGCCAGGTGTCTTGGTGGCTTTTACAGATGGCGAATGACCATGTCTGTGGCATTCTGTCTGCCCTGAGCAGTTATCCATGGAGCTTTCTCTAAATCTCTCTAGGGTGGGGTCAGGCATATCATTTAAGGGGACAAACACACACAAAAACCCCTGTAATCAGGATAAATAATATTTTAATGCTATATATTTTTAAAATCAAAATTAATGCAGAAAAATCTATGATGAACAAACTGTCAAAGTCTAAATAATGACAGGATTTGTAACAGTGCTGAGCTGAGCCTGTTCATGCCTAAGGCTCAGGAATGCTGATTCCATCTTTATTTAAAATTTTGATATTTTGTTCATCACAACTTTTAGCATTGATCTTGGTTTTTAAAAAATATTGCATTAAAACATGATTGATTTTGATTCCTGCATTGTTTTGTTGCCTCTTCAAATTTTGTGTCCAAGGAGAGTGCCTGGCTCTCTTCACCCTAATTCTGCTGCTGGTTGTGGTCTACCCACTCCCGTAGTTTTGTCTCCCTGCTTTCTGAACAAGCTGTTCTTCAGATGTCTAGAGGCCATTCGCACAAAAATGATCATGGCCCCTCTAATGCCTGTTTGTAATCCAAAAATAAAACACCAGTGACCTGCAAAGTAAGTGTAAGAATTGCAAATTGCTACTGTTTTCCATGCCAACTTTAATGTTTTAAAAGTATGTATTATGTTCCTAAACAGCTTCTTCTGTTTCTGCTGTTTTTCTTTCTGATTGGCTTGTGACTCATACACACGCTTAGTGTGTGCATAGGGGAACCTCGCTCCATTTCTGTAAAAAGCTCAGATTATTTCTGACAGCATTACCTTTTCCAGAGGTCTTCACAGCCCTTGCTGACTGTATGATTGCTTTTTAATCAGATCTCGAATTAAAAATATTGCTAAGGACGTAGACGTTTTCATTTTAGCCATTTGAGTATCCACATAATAGTCCAAATGAATTCAAGCCTTCAGACGATTTGCGCTGAATCACTGCCTAGTGTTGTAGGGGACAATTTGGTTTCTTTCCCACCTTTGGCTACAGGGTACAGCCTTTCTTCTTGGACTTTCATTCTCCCTCCCTATTTTCTACTCCTGATCCCTGTAGAAAGTCGTTCCATTCCACAGAAAGTCAGTTGATTGGATTCCCCTCTGTCTACAGCACCTTTCCACACAGCTATGAAGTTTATTCTACCATGACTATGTTACCATCTTACCACTTTTTGATGGAATTTGCTTGGAACTGCTTGTCACAGGCAGCATTTTTCTATGAATGGAGATAAACCTCTGTTAAAGAGCAAAGTGGAAATGTTCGTTCTGCCCTATTCCGTCTTCCTCTCTAGCCAGCCATCAGACGTATGGCAGTCTCCACCCCAGAGGAGCTGAGACTTGGAGGTGGGCCCAACCTAAGTGAAAACTCCAGCATTCTTGACAAAAAAAAGAAAAAGAAAAAGAAAAACCACCACCACCAACAAAAACCCACGCGTTGCAGAAGGGCAAAGCCTCCTCTTAGCTCTTTTTTTTTTTTTTTAATTTTTTAGATGGAGTCTCGCTCTGTCACCCGGGCTGGAGCGCAGTGGCACGATCTTGGCTCACTGCAAGCTCCACCTCCTGGGGTCACACCATTCTCCTGCCTCAGCCTCCCAAGTAGCTGGGACTACAGGCGCCCGCCACCACACCCGGCTAATTTTTTCTATTTTTAGTAGAGACAAGGTTTCACTGTGTTAGCCAGGATGGTCTCAATCTCCTGGCCTCGTGATTCACCCACCTTGGCCTCCCAAAGTGCTGGGATTGCAGGCGTGAGCCACCGCGCCCCGCCAGCCTCCTCTTAGCTCTTAACTCCCTCTCAGGTAAAGCAGTACTTACTCCACAGTCTTGCTTCTCATGATAAACAGGGAACAAAAAGGAAAAGATTAAGTATGAATACAAATTGGACAAGTGTAAGTTTGAGACCTGGGTTCCTTAGGGAACATTCTGTGAATGGGTAATTTTAGTCCTGCTTGGGTCAATAGCATGGGGTTTATTTGTTCATTGGACCTCAGAACAATAATTGATATATAGGACATACTTTTTTAAAGGCAGATTTTAGAAACATTTAACTTAAAATACTTCAAAGCAAAAGATTTTTCTGCTAAGAATCAGGCTTTAGTTATTCAAACATTATCTATAGTAACTTTTTCTCCAAAAATTCCAGACACAGAAAGTGTCATTCTTAATATGTCAACTCCCAATTCGATTTGTTATTTTTGAAGTAATTAACACAATATTTTTACTTTTATGATTATTCTATAATTTACATTTTGGGGGCTGTCTATCTTCCCTATCTTTAAGTAATTCTGGAACAATCAAAGCAAAATAAAATGACATACTTAATAAGTTAGTTATTTTTCTTCTTCCAAACATGTTCAAACTCATGTTGGAAAGAAAGTTTTTTATTTTATTTTATTTTATATTATTTTTGAGATGGAGTCTTGCTCTGTCACCCAGGCTGGAGTGCAGTGGCCGGATCTCAGCTCACTGCAAGCTCCGCCTCCCGGGTTTATGCCATTCTCCTGCCTCAGCCTCCCGAGTAGATGGGACTATAGGCGCCCGCCACCTCGCCCAGCTAGTTTTTTTGTATTTTTTTTTTTTTTTTTTTTTTTTGAGACGGAGTCTCGCTCTGTCACCCAGGCTGGAGTGCTGTGGCCGGATCTCAGCTCACTGCAAGCTCCGCCTCCCGGGTTCACGCCATTCTCCTGCCTCAGCCTCCCGGGTAGCTGGGACTACAGGCGCCGCCACCTCGCCCGGCTAGATTTTTGTAGTTTTTAGTAGAGACGGGGTTTCACCGTGTTAGCCAGGATGGTCTCGATCTCCTGACCTCGTGATCCGCCCGTCTCGGCCTCCCAAAGTGCCGGGATTACAGGCTTGAGCCACCGCGCCCGGCGTTTTTTTGTATTTTTTAGTAGAGACGGGGTTTCACCGTGTTAGCCAGGATGGTCTCGATCTCCCGACCTTGTGATCCGCCCATCTCGGCCTTCCAAAGTGCTGGGATTACAGGCTTGAGCCACCGCGCCCGGCCAAGAAAGTTGGATTACTTACTTCTTAAGGATATAAATGTATATCCTGTCTTTTCCTGAATATACAAGAAAACTGGGTTAAGCCACTTTATTTCTTTAAAATTATTCTTGGCCAGCCTTCGGGAAAATCTGTTAGCTTGTCAAGATAAATTTTACAAGCAGTATCCCAGGTTATGGAAACCATTGCAAAATATCCGAGAGATAAAGGACCTTTGCAGAACTAGGGTTACAAATGTGTTTATATACACACACACACACACACACATATATATATATATATATGTACTGTGAGCACTCAAAATATTTGGAGTGTTATGTAAGTGAGAGACAGCTTTCATTATTTCATTGTATTTTTTAAGAGATACTGCAGCGAAAGAAGATTTAACATGTTAAGGGAGCGCTTGGCGAAAACGCATGCTCTCAAATGTTTTGAGAAGCAGTGTTGTGTTCTGCCCAGACTGTTTTCTGTGGACAACTGTGTAGTGTGTTGGTTTTGTTTCCTAATGTTTAGTGAACGTTATGAATGATGCTCACTAAACAAGACCTCACACCAACCAAATTTTCTGTTATTTTGAAATTGTCTATCCTGTTTGCCATCAGGCCTTTCATCTTTTGCTTGATTAGAATATACTCATGCGTGTTATGCTTTTTCTTAAATTTCTGTAAGTCATCAAGTGTCTGCCCCCAGTTTCTCCTTTTGATGGCAAGATGCCTGCTTCCTTTCTACCTCTGACATAGAGTGCCGCTTCCAGACTATTGGCAAGAAAGGCCACGTAAAGAAACCATGGCCCGCCTCTTATGAAGTTCCTTCTCATTCCATAATGAATGGAGAGTTGGGTTGTCCTAAATTGGAAGCACAGGTCTTGGAGTCAGATGAGCCTAAGTTAAAACTCATAACCCACTCATTGGCTGTGTGACACTGGACATGTTTTTACCCTCTCTGAGGTGAGCTGTTTCCTCCCCCATCTCCTAAAGCTACGGTGAGAACTGAAGGAGACAAGGTCTCTTGAGTGCTTAGCACGGCTTCAGTGCACTGTGGATGGCCAATAAGCAATATTGGTTTTGTACTGTTGCCACTGCTGTTATTATTATTAGTAATAAATTGCAGGATCCTCCATAGAAGCAGGTGATGTACAGGATGTGAGATGAAAACAAAAGGCAGAATGGTATGTAGGGCAGGGGGTTTTGTATGGGTGTGGGTATTGTGTGGATGAGAGATTAGGAAACCAAGAAAGAAGCTCCATGTGGAGTTGTTGAGGACATACGGAGCAGACCACAATCCACAGCCATGAAGTCTACCTTCCAGGAGAGCTCAGTTCTTCTTTTCATCAGACTATAGGCCTGTACTGAGATAGTCACGTTTCACCATGCACAAAAATCAATGCCTAGGGAACCAAATTCTGAAGTGAAACTCTTAAAAATCCTCCCCTTCTAGAAAGGCGCCATTGAGACAATCCTTACATCTCAGTCCTGAGCATCCCAGCCCTCCATGGCATCATGTTGTCACCATTCCCAGGACCTTCTTCCCTGATAGGTCATCTGGACCATCACTGCTGGGTAGGGTCCCAGGTTCATGGCCCCAGACAAAAAGCTTCCTGGTCATTGCTGGGCTCTCCCCTTTCCTCTCCCACAGTTTGGCTGGTGTTCTCTACCTCCTGTCTGGGTCCTGCCCTTCACCTGCCTTGGTGGTCTCTTTGTCCTGCTTAGGTCAGCCCTGAGCAGCCGTAGGGCTTAAGTAAAATGCCAGAAGGTTTTCCATCTTGCCTTATGGGTGCTACTCTTCTGACCCGACCCATTCTCATCTTGCCAGGGCATATAACTCTGTCTTTTCTTTTCCTGTCTGTCAAAGCTCAAGATGTTTCATATTTATTCAAGCTATTTTTCACTCTTACTGAGTTGTATTGGTTTCTCTAATCCCTCTACTACATGAGTCAGCAAGACTCAACATTTATTTGATAGAGAACTTATTTTTTAATATTTTAAAAATATTTTAAAAAATAAAATTTATTTTTAAGTTGAAGCATATTTTGAGTCAATTAGAATTAATTTTGAATAGGACTGAGACTAGGAGCCCGAGAAGAATTTCACTGACCATAATCAAAGAAGTAGAGTGATCCAATACTCTTTTTATTTATTCATCCTTCCTCCTTTAAAAATCTGATAATATATATAGCATAATATTTATCATTTTAACTATTCGTAAGTTTACAACCCAGTGGCATTAAAATATACTGACAGTGATGTGTACCCATCACCACTATCTATACCCAAAACTTCTTCTTTGCTGCCAGCAGAAACTCTGTACCCATTAAGCAAAAGCTTCTCCTACCCCCACCAGCCCTTGGTAACCTCTATTTGTTCATCTTTTTAACCATTAAGAAGCAAACTCGGTTAGCTCACGATGTGTATTGGTTTTCTATTGCCCAATAAGAAATTACCACAAACTTCGTGACTGCAAACAACCCGTATCAATGGTCTCACAGTTGCTGTAGGTATGAAGTCCAGGCTGCGTATGGCAGGGTTTTCTGCTGATGGTTTCACAGACCACAATTAAGATGCTGAACGGACTACTGTACTCTTCTCATCTGAAGGTGCTACGGTTCTCACCTGAGGCTCAGGATCCTTTTCCAAGTTCACTGTTAGTGGGATTCATTTCTTTGTGTATGGCAGAGGTCCTTATTTCCCTGCTAGATGTTGGCCCAGGAAGGCTTTTGGCTTCTAGAGACTGCCTGCCATTCCTTGCCATGTGGCCCCTGTAGGTGGTTCACCACATGATAGTTGCTTCTTTCAGGCCAACAACAGCACATCTCTCTGACTTTCTCCTCTGCAACCAGTTGGAGTAAACACTCTTAAAAACCTTGTTTGATGAATTAGGCTCATCCCAAATAATCTGCCATTTGCATATAATGTAATATAATTCCAGGACTGATACCTTATTGTATTCGAAGGTTCTGCTGATACTTGGAGGAAGGGATTTTATAGGGCTTGCATACACCAAGAGAGGGTATCTTGGGGACCATCTTAGAATTCTGGCCCCACATTCTACTAGGGCCAAGATCCCTCAGCCCAAATGCTCTTTAGTAGTTCTTTCTGTGCTTAATTTCTGCTAAGGCATTTCTCGTGTTCTGCTTTATAGGACTGTGCAGGTTGGTTACCAAGACCGAGGATGTAAGTTGCCACCTTTAATTAACATGAACTTGATTAAGTCCTTTCACTTTCTCAATTATTTAATCCATGTCTGTACATATGGAATTATCAGTGAAGACTGTAAATCTATGTGATGTGACAGGCAATCATGTATTCACTCAACAAACAGTCACTGAACATTTATTAAATGCCAGGTCCTAGGCTGGGTGCCAGGGGGCTGGGACTTCTTCCAGTTGCAGATGTATGTTTAAGAGATCCTCTTTTTCATTGTCTTAGTCCATTTTCTGTTGCTTATAACGGAATACCTGAAACTAGTTTATAAAGAAAAGGAATTTATGTTTTGCAGTTATAGAGGTTGAGAAATCCAAGGTCAAGGGGCCACATCTGGTGAGGGCCTTCTTGCTGGTGGGGACCCTGTGTAGAGTTCTGATGTGGCACAGAGCCTCATATGGCCAGGGAGCTGAGAGTGCTCACCTACTTGCTTTGGTCCCTCTTCCTCTTCTTAGAAAGCCGCCAGTTACACTGCCACAATAAGCCATTAATCCATTAACCCATCAATCCATTAATCCATGGGTGAATTCATCCACTCATGAATGCAGAGCCTTCATGACGCAATCACTTCTTAAAGGCTCCACTTCTCAATACTACCACACTGGGAATTAAGTTTCAATAGTAGTTTTGGAGGGGACATTCAAACCATAGCAGTCATTTCTCACTGACGATACACCAGCAATCAAAGCAGTTAAAAAGTCCTACCTTTCTGGAGCTGACATTATCAGCAAGGGAGACAGAAAGTAAATATCACAGATGATACAGTATATAATGGGCCAGAGGGTGATAATGTTCTGGGGAAGAAGTGCTGGGTGGTAGGCTAGAAGGAGAGTTGTAATTTTCAACAGTGATCTTGAGCAATACGAAAGTCTTAGAAATACCAACCAGGTTTGCCTAGTGTGGTGGCTCACACCTGTAATCCCAGCACTTTGGGAGGCAGGTGGATCACGAGAGCAGGAGACAGAGACTATTCTGGCCAACATGGTGAAACCCCGTCTCTACTAAAAATACAAAAGTTAATTGGGCGTGGTGACGCGTGCCTGTAATCCCAGTTACTTGGGAGACTGAGGCAGGAGAATTGCTTGAACCAGGGAGTTGGAGGTTGCAGTGAGCTGAGATTGTGCCACTGCACTCCAGCCCGGGTGCAGAGTGAGACTGTGTCTCAAAAAAAAAAAAAAAAAAAAAAAAAAAAAAAAAAAAGAAAAGAAAAGAAAAGAAGAAGAAAAAGAAATACCAAACAGATGATAGTCTGAAGCCATTCTTGAAAATAATCAACAGAGAGGCCTTTACAAGACATCTGGCTCCATGGCATGCTGTGCTGCATGCTGTTTAAAGAGCATTTTACATCCATAGACCCAACCTCACAGAGTGAGCAACTTGAGTCCCATGCACAGCCAGAGACAACAAAACAGAGTAATAAAATGAAGCCAATGGATAATGTAACGTTCATACCCAAGATATGCTGAGAGCTAGCCCTCGGTGAATTTTAAAAAGGCTTCAGAGATTATTTTGGAAACTCTTACCTTGAACCTCCTTGGCTTCAGCAACGTCTGGAACAGACACAGAGCCAGGTGAATAGTGGAGCTGGAGGAACTTAGAAATGACCTCGTTCATCCTAACCTTTGATTTACTAGTTTAGGAACCTTTTATCTACTGATTTAGGAAACTGTAGTTGCAAGAAGTAGTGACGTCCCAAGGTCACCTAGAGAGTGGCAAAGCTTGAATTAAGCTTGGCTCTCCTCACTCTTCATCCGGTGCTCTTCCCCCATACCTTCCAGAAATGGGCCTCAGGCAGCCCCTCCCAACTCCTGCACACTCGTACCACATGGTGGAGTTACCTCCCTGCTCTCCTCCAGCCCCTATCAAAGTTCTCCTGGCTCTCTTCAGGCTATAAGGGCCCCAAGAGAGGAAGTATACTTTATTTGATGCTGGATTAGTTTCCTGGGGCTGCCACACCACAAACTGGGTGGCTTAAAAAAGGAAATGTATTGTCTTGAGATCAGAAGTCTGATATTAAAGCATTAGAGGGTTGGTTCCTTCTAAGGCTGTGAGGGAGAATGTGTTCCAGGCTCTTTCCTAGCTTCTGAGGGTTGCTGGCAATCTTTTGTGTTTCTTGGATTCTAGACACATCACCCCATCTCTGTCTTCATCTTCACTTGGCATTCTTCCTGAGTGTGTGTGTTTCTGTGTTTAAATTTCCCCGTTTTATAAGGATACGAGTCATACTGTATTAGGGGCCTGTTGCAAGACCTCATCTGAACTAATTACATCTGTAATCACCCCATTTCTAAATTAGTCACATTCTGAGGTACTGGGGGTTAGACTTTCAACATATGAATGTTGTTGAACCCATGACAATTCAATGCACAGCAGATACTATCGCACCAGCAAGCAGCGTAGAGGCACTCAATAAAAATGTGATAAATAGATGTGAATACGTTGTCTGCACTGGCTTTTACATTGTCATCATCTGTCTCTTTGTTGATTTATTTACCTTTCCCAACTCTTAGCGTCTCTCAAGCTACTGTCTGCCCATCAGCTATGGGATCTAGTCTAGAGATGGATCAATGAGAGAGGGCTACACAGCCTCTCCCAGTTCCCAGAGGTAGCCTTAAGGGGATTTACCCCAAAGGAAATGTTGATTGGTGTACATGGGACAACAGGAGAAAAACGTGCACTTAGCTGGATATTTTGAAGGTGGCCTCTAAAAATGACACAGTGAGGCCAAAACTTACCTGTGATTCTGTCTTCCCTACAAATCCCAAACTCCGGCAGTCAACCAGTAGAGCATCTTGGTCAGGTTCTTCTAGGCACCTTGTTCTAGTCAAATCTCACCACAAACATTTTACAGCTGCAGAAACAGAGGAAGATTCTAGCATGCACATTTCAAGGCTCAGTACTAATCTTACTTCCTCCATAAAGAATTCCAGGATTTTTTCAACCAGAAGGGCTGTCTTCCTCGTCTGAATCTCTGAATCCAAATACCATATTCATCATGCTCAAGACTGTTGTCCCAGAATTAATTTTATCCTAATTGTTGGCCAAGAGATTGAACACAAAAGTAAATGGTTAGGGTAGTCCAGAGATGGTCTTACATATTAGGAGAGTAAGTTTTCAGGTTCAATGGTGCTAAGAAATTCTTCCTTTATCTTAAATAACTCTTTATACTCTGATATTAGAAATTCCTTCTAGTGGAGGAAGGTGGTGTATAATATAACTATCAAGATAAGACATCTACTTTAGTTTATACTAAGGTGTGAATGACTGATATAATGACCTTCTCTAAGATAAGGTTTTGATAAAGATAAGGGAGCATGGCAATACAGAGGTTGCCTGAAGGGAAGATGGAAGAGGTGGTTGGGAAACAACCAATTCATGAGGAAAGGGCCTGGAAGTAGGATCCAGATGCCACTGGAAATCAGTTTTTTTTACAATTGTGTTTGTAGCCATCTGTGGAGAAGAAAAGAAGACATTAAAGTTTCTGGATCCTTTGGTTCCCAAAAGAATCATTCCCCTCTGCCTATTGGGCTGCTATGTCTTACCTTTTTAATATAAAGGGTTTCTTTACAAAGAAGTGTGAATGTCTAGACATTTATGAATATGCTGGAAGCCGATCAACTTTATTCTTGAGCCTGATCTTATCCTACAATTGAAAGTATATTTATAGATGTCCACCTAGATGACAATACAAAGTCACCAACTAAACACTAGTATTTCTGTGAAATGACTGAAAAAAGTAGGTCAGTTTATGGAAACCTCTCTGAGAGGCTGTGAGTTTAGTAAGTTTCATGGTACTTATGAGTCAGGGCAGAGCTCCCAGGACAGCTGCCTGATAGAGGTCCCTTCTCCTGGAAAATTTAAAACATATCTCATCAGACTGGTAAATGTGCTAGTGAGAGTTGAAGATCCATTTACTATCTGTGGGAGAAGGAAGTTTATTATATTTGACCAACTGATGGTTGCGTCCTAATAAAAGATATGTCTCAAATTTTGTCTAAGTCTTCATTCTAAAGCATGCCAGAAATTTTGAAGGGAAAGCTCAGCTAGAGACAAGCCAAAGATCTGTCTTGCATCTCCAACGCATAACTTAAGCTGAGTTATTGGAACACGCACACATTCACAGTATTACAAAAAAAAAAAAAAAAAAAAAAAAAAAGGTCAGCTGTGGCGACCGCCAGGAAGAAATGCCAGACACTACCAGTTTGGCGGTGCCCTAACGTATGTTTGTTCATGGGCATGCAGCCAAGATGGGGCCTGTTCTTCAGTCCAGGCCTGACTTAATGCTTCATTACCTTACTCACCTCAACACAGGATATAATGTTGAGCATTGAGCAGCAATAGCTGGCAACAGAAATCAACATAAATTACTGTAGGTTTAAATAGTTGGATGTGTTTCCAGAGCATAGTTCTAGTCTATATTCTGAAAATAATTTGATAGGGTACTTAAAAAACAATGGATCTTTGCTCTTAAGTCAATTTAATCTCATATTTTCTTATTGTGACACTTTCCATGTAGCATGCAAAATAGAAGTAAAACAAAACTCTGATTTTCCTTAGTGAGCTTCTGCCTTTTCCAATAACTGAGTTTTAAAACTAAAATAAGAGCAAAAGACTAATTTTATATGCATTTGTTAAGTGTTCATTGTATGTTTAGTGTTCGTTGTATTAGGTGATAAGATTATCTTACAAATACTTTAAAAATATTATTATTATTTACAGATAAGGTCTCATTCAGTGGTCCAACTGATACAGACTAATTCTTATTGTTTTAATTGGCCCCTTTATGTCTCTAGACTGGAAACTCTGTGAGCGTTGACCTTACATCTTTATCCCAGCCTCCACCAGGAGAAACAGAATGGAAACAAATTAAGCTAAGGAGAAAGCAAACCTAAAAATGCAAATTCACTTGGGAAATAATGAACAGTGAAAAGCTTTTAGAAATAATAAAACAAAATTACATTTACTTTTGTTCATTAATTTATTTTATGACCGTTTCATGAACATTTGTTCTATACAATGGTATTTGAGAGCTTAAGGATCGTATTGTCTTTGGAATACCAAATTAAAGAAGCATACTATAATGAAAAGTTGAATGAAATAGAATATTTTTAGATACCCTTTTAGCTACACTACTATTAATAAAATGCTAAATGAGATGTCCAGTTGCAGCCATGATGAATTGATGAGTTTTAGACATAGCTGCCAATTAATGAAAGTAAGGAAAATACATGAGGCAACTATTTTCAGATATTAAATTCTACAGTTAATGCAAGGCTGTGCTCCTCAAAAGAAGGGAGACACATAAAGTCAACCCCACATTCAACTCAGTCTTTTGCCTGGGTACACTTTCTAGCCTGTGACACAAGGAAGCAGAACCAACACTGGGCAGAGGAAACAGACTAGAGGCTGGAGCAGCATTAGTAACTGAGTTTGTTGGTTGAGGCACTAGAGAGAGAAGAACCTCACAGAGAGGAGTTCTATATATCACCATAGGGATTCCCTGGAGTTTTGAGTGACATACTAAGCTCTGTATGGGCAGATAAGACTCCATGAGGTCAGGCAGAGCATAGTTGTCAGGTACTGTGAGATGAATGGAGAATCCTGAGGACACATAGTGTAAAGAGATGTTGGGGTGCTAATGAACCAAAGTTGAAGTTCCAATTTTAAAGGAAAATATCAACATAATGAATGAACAGATGGGAACTACCAGCTGATAAATGAAAAGTATCAAAAAGAACAAGATAAAATTTCTATAACTTAAAAATAAAATAGCAGAAATAGAAACTTCCCAGGATGGCCTTACCAGTGGATTGGAAAATGCAGTAAGAAAAAAAAGAAGTGAATTAACATAGAGGTCCATGGAAACTACCCAAACTGAAACACTGAGGTGGAGGACAAGGAGGAGAGGAGGAGACTGAAAAAAATATAATGAGAGCTTCAGTGACCTGTGGCACAATATCAAGTGATCTAATGTATTTATAATTGGAATCCTAAAAAATAAGGAGAGAAATTGGAGAAGAAAATAAGGAAGGATAAAAGATCAAGTTATTTCCAAATTTGACTAAAAATGTCAATCTGCAGATTCAAGAAACTCAAATAAACCCAGACAAAGAAAATACAAAACAAAGTCATTTTTAGGAGCATTATAATAAAATTGATAAAAACTAAACATAAAATTTAAAGCATCCAGAGGAAAAAGACAAATTAGATACATAGGAAGAATGATAAGAATTATTTTAGACTTCTGGCAAAAACAATATAAACCAGGAGACAATGGAATAATATATCTACAATGCTGAAGAAACAACAAGATTAACATAGAATTCTATATATAGCATATATAGCCTGTGAAAATAAAAGCAGGATGAGAACATTTTTCAGGTAACCAAAACTTAGAGAACGTGTAGTAGACCTATACTTCAAAGAATGTTAAAGGAAATTATGCAAGTGGAAGACAAATGTTACCAGATGGAAATCTGGATATTCAGGAAGAAGTGAAGAGTGATACACCTTACAAATATGTGGAAAAATATAAAAGATGCTCTTTTCTCAATTATTAATTTCTCTTTAAGCAAGAATAATAAAAATAATAAAAATGGTTTATAACATGTAGAAAAATATATGGCAATAGTAACACAATGGATGGGTGAAGGTAAATGAAATTATACTTTTGTTAGTTTCTTATATAATAAGTGTTATATTATTAATTCAACATAGATTATATTGTGCTAAAGACAAATATCATAATCCTTAGGGCAACTACTGAAAAATAATATATGGTGTTCTAAAAATTCATAAGGGAAGATAAGAGCATATTATAAAATACAAATTGAATTCAAAAGGAGATGCGAAAGAGAAAAAAAAAGAAACAATGAACTTCTGAGACAAAAGAAAACAAATAGAATGTTAGGAGATTCAGCCATACAATCATATTATTAAATATGAAGGCATTTACTTAAAATACAAACATTATAAGCCTTTTTTTTAAAAAAAAGCAAAATTCAGCTATATGTTGCTTGCAAGAGATTCACTTTAAATATATAGGCATGGCTAGGTTAAACAAAAAGGATAGACAGGCTAAAACATGCAAATAGTAATCACAGGAAAACAGAAGTGGCTATATGAATATCAACAAAATAGACTTAAAGACAAGTATTACTTGAGATAAAGATACTATTTTTAATGATAAAATTTTCAAGAAGATATAATCCTAAATATGTATGCATCAAAAACGGCAATCTGAATGCAGGAAGCAAACTTTTAGACATAAAATGAGACATAAACAAGGCTATAGTTATACTTGGATATCTCCATACCATTCCCTCAGGATTGATAGAACTAGACAAAAATCAATAAGTCTGTAAAAGATTTGAGCAGTACTATCAACCAAGTCTTTATGGTTTATATTTATGAGAATGACCAGCCAACAACCACAGAAATATACTCTTTTATAGGACATATGAAATATTCACCATGATAGACCACATTTTGGGCCACAAAATAAATTTCAATAGATTTCAAAGAAGTGAAATTATATAGAGTATGCTCTGTGACCACATCAGCATTATATTGGAAATCACTAACAGGACATCTAAAACATCCTCACATATTTGGAAATTAAGCTACGTAAAATTAAATTACTCATGGGTCAAATTTGGGAATTTGGAAATATTTTGTCCTAAAAGATATTGAAAACACAATAGATGAAAGTGTATGAGAGTCATCTAAAGTACTGTTTAGAGAGAAATTGGTAGCCTTAAATGCTTATGTTAGGAAAGAAAGAAATGGTTTAAAATAAATGATATAAACTTTCATCATAAGAAGCAGAAAAAGAAGAGCTAATTGAACTCAGATGAAGTAAAGAAGAGAAACTAAGAAACAGCAGATATAAATGAAAGAGGAAATTGACACAAGATTGAGAGAATAAATAAAATTTAAACTTGTTCTTTTGAAAAATTAACAAAATTGATAATCCTGTTTGTAGATGTAATAAGAAAACAAAGAACAGAAATCACCATCACCATATTATGAATAAAATAATAAAAGCAACACTAAGGTCCTTCAATCTTAAAAGAAAAAAAATGTTAGGAACAATTTTTATACCAAGATATCAGGCCAATTGAAATAAATAAATTTTTTTTGTATTAAACTAAAAATTTAATAATCTTACAACTTAAATAAATTGTATTAAAGCACATGGGTTTTAAATTAGCAATAATTCACACCATAAACTTTTTTTTTGTACTTTAAGTTCTGGGATACATGTGCAGAATGTGCAGGTTTGTTACATAGGTATACATGTGCCATGGTGGTTTAAATAAATTCTTCTAAAAACCAGATATTTGCAGAATGTACACAGGAAGAAATGGAAATTATCCATATTCTGATGTTGAAATAAAATTTGTAATTTAAAATCTCACAGGCCGGGCGCGGTGGCTCAAGCCCGTAATCCCCAGCACTTTGGGAGGCCGAGACGGGCGGATCACGAGGTCAGGAGATCGAGACCATCCTGGCTGACACGGTGAAACCTCGTCTCCACTAAAAATACAAAAAAAAAAAACTAGCTGGGCGAGGTGGCGGCGCCTGTAGTCCCAGCTACCCAGGAGGCTGAGGCAGGAGAATGGCGTGAACCCGGGAGGCGGAGCTTGCAGTGAGCTGAGATCTGGCCACTGCACTCCAGCCTGGGTGACAGAGCGAGACTCCGTCTCAAAAAATAAAATAAAAAATAAAATAAAAAATAAAATAAAAAATAAAATCTCACAAAAAGAGACTCCAGTTCCAGTTAGCTTTAATGGTAAACTCTCTCAAATATTTAAGGAGGAAATAATACTAACCTTACACAGATTCTTTTAAAAATAAATGAAATGGATTACTTCCTAAGAGGCCAGGACAACCCTGATAAAGACATTTCAAAAAAAAATTCATGAATATAGATGAAAAACTTCTGTAAAAAATATTAACAAATTGAATCCACAATATATAGAAAAGAATGATATGTATCATGCCATTTGTGTGTGTGTATATGTGTTTTTCCAAAAAATACAATGCTGGCTAAACATTCAAAATCAATCAATGCAATTTAGAAAATAAGGGACAAAAATCACATTTTCATCTCAGTAAGTAAGGAAAAAACAGATAGAAATAGACGGATATTTTCTCAGATGACTAAAGGGCATGCACAAAAATCTATAATTCACATTATACTTAATGGGGAAAAAATGGATGTTTTTCCTTTAAGGTTGAAAATAAGGAAATAATATCCACTCTCATAATTTTCAGTCAATATTGTACTAGAGTTTCTAGCCTATTCCTTAAAGCTAGAAAAGAAAACATGAGGTTATCTGTATTTACATAGACTGTATATTAGAAAATGTTAAGGAATCATGGATCGATTACTAAAACCAAAAAGTGAATTTAACCCCATCTCTACTAAAAATACAAAAAATTAGCCAGGCGTGGTGGCGGGCACCTGTAGTCCCAGCTACTTGGGAGGCTGAGGCAGGAGAATGGCATGAACCTGGGAGGCGGAGCTTGCAGTGAGCCGAGATTGCACCACTGCAATCTCGGCTCACTGGGCAACAGATCGAGACTGTGTCTCAAAAAAAAAAAAAAAAAAAAAAAGTGAATTTAACAAGGTTGCAGGATACAAAGTCCATATGTATACATATAGATTTATATATATGTATATATATTTTACTTTCCCTTTTTTATTGCTACTATATAGAAATACAATGTTTTTATATGTATATGTATATATATTTTATACATACATTACCCATATATATATAAAACCATACATGTCATTTATAAACAAGTCAGATATGTGTGTATATATAAAACCATATATATATAGTTTTAAGGTTGAAAATATAGTTATGCTTAAAGATCCTAAGGGGATGGTACTGATATCTTCAAGCATAACTATATAGCATAACTATAACATATATATATAAAACATTATATTTCTATATAGTAGCAACATAAATTGGACCAGAAAATTTAAACTGTACCATTTTACAATAGCATAAAAAATTATATGAACGATCTCTATACTGGATATTCAAAACACTGGTGAGGGAAATTAAGGAAGATCTAAGTAAAATGAAGAGATATATTATGTTCAGAGATTTACAACTCAGTATTGTTAAGATTTCTATTCAACCCAAAGTGATCTATAGATTTAATGCAATCCCCACTAAAATCTCCTAGGCTTCTTTTATATAATTTTCCAGGGAATTTTAAAATTTATATGGGAATGAAAAGGATCAAGAGTACTCAACCATCTAGAAAAAGAATGAGGAGGCTATACACCAGCATATTTTAAGGCTGTCTGTAGAGTAGTAATCAAGAAAGAGTGACTTGGGGATAAGACAGATAAATAGACAAATGGAACAAAATAAGAGAGTCCAGAAATCGACCTGTATTTATGCTATTGACAAATAAATCATGGTTTATTCTTAGAACACAGTACGGAACTTATATGAATGAGAACAGCAATTGCTGGTAATTTCATGGAACACTAGAGTATTAAGAAAAGCCTTCCATGGGAACTTCCCTGAGGCTCTGGCCATCCTAACTTTCGGTAGCCCATTTAAAGTGCACTGTATCTGTATCAAAATGGGTAAGTCTCAAACACCAAGAAAATGTAAGTTGTTGAAGGATATTTATAATTCCACAGCATTTATATAAAATGTATAAACTAGAAAACAATACTTTCACATATTTTTAGACATATTACTTGATATGGTCTATGACCCACCCAAATCTCATCTCAAACTATACTCCCCCCATGTCAAGGAAGGAACCAAATGGAGTTGACTGGATCATGGGGGCGGTTCCTCCATGCTGTTCTTATTATAGTAAGTGAATTCTCAGAAGAACTGAGGGTTTTAAAGTGTGGCTTTCCTTGTTCTCGCACTCACTCCTTCCTGCTGCTTTGTGGAGAAGGTGCCTGCTTTGCCTTCTTCCATGATTTTAAGAGGCCACCCTAGCTGTGCGGATCTGTAAGTCAATTAAACCTCTTTCCTTTATAAATTACCCAGTCTCAGTATGTCTTTATAGCAGTATGAGAACAAACTAATATATTACTACATATCTCTATGAGTGATAAATACTTAATCCATGATAGTGATTACCTCTGGGGAGTGAATTAGTGTGCTAGAGTTACCTTTACAAAGTTCCATAAACTGGAAGGTTTAAACAACAGAAATTTATCATCTCAGAGTTCTGGAGGCCAGAAGTCCCTATTCGTACTTGATTATAACCTCATCTTAACTCACTATATCTGCAATGACCCTATTGCCAAAGAAGGTCACATTTGGAGTTACTGGGGAGTAGGACTTCAGTATGTGAATTTTTTGGGGGGATACGATTCAACCCATAGTGGGGAGGAGGGAAGTAAATGGCATCTGAGAAGGATAAATGGGGGGTCTAATGTGTCTGCAATGATTATACATTGAATATAGAGAGAGATTTGAAGCAAATATGATAGAATGTTATAAACTGATAAAGTTGGATGGTGGATATAATGTTTCTATAGTTTTGTCTGATTGATGGAATGATTTCGTAGTTGAAGATCTTTAAAAATATCAAAAATCTCCCTACGTGGTCTCACGCTGTGTAGCAAATTGGAAACTGAACTCTCCAAGGAAGATTGATTAAAGAAACAGAGGGAGGAGGTGAGAGAAAGGGGCCTAGTCTTTGTGTTCATGTATGAACCACTTTCCATGGGGCAAGAAAGTCAGATCTATGCCAAATTTCCTCCAAATGTTCAAAGCAAAACCAAGTGGTGGAAACCTTCACTAGATTTCAACTTAATATAGGAAAATACTTGCTAACTCATCCAGGCTATGCAAAATAGTCTCAACTCTTCACAAATGAAATGTGTTATTATGCAAGGCAGTGAGACAGTGGGTTCCATACGCTAGAGATTTGACAAGGCCAAGTGACATCTTGGTGAAGATGTCATATGTGAACTTAAACATCATCCAACCAGCCCTGAAGTTCGTCACCAATGTGAAACTCTGTGCTTATGCATCAGTCTGCTGACTCCCTCCCTCGTTTGTAAGCGTACAGCAGAAAAAAATGAAAATGCAGTAAGTCTGACTTAGTCTGTTTTTAAGAATCTGTGTTGCTCCTAGTATTAACCATGTCCTGTTTAAGTCCTCACAACCATCTACATAACAATTGATTATTGAGTCATGTTAGAATTGACCTTCTTCTTCTTTTTGAAAACTAAGATGACCTTATTCTTCTTTTTGAAAATTTCCTGTCCTCCATATCTCCTCAGAGATTGCCAATGATTCAGTGATCGCCCCTGTAAAGTGTCCCAGTCTCCAAGTTAGTTTTATAGAGATAACAGACGTGAGGAGTTGCATCATGTAGTTGTCAACTCATTGGCTTTTTGAGTCAACAGTGCAAACATCTTGGCTCAGCCATTAAATAACTGAGTGCCGTGAGCATCTATGCAGTCCCAATATCTATTTTTTTATTTTTTTTTATTTTTGGGGGGCGGAGTCTAGCTCTGTCACCCAGGCTGGAGTGCAGTGGCGCGATCTCTGCTCACTGCAACCTCCGCCTCCTGAGTTCACACGATTCTCTTGCCTCAGCCTTTCGAGTAGCTGGGATTACAGGTGCCCACCGCCACACCCAGCTAATTTTTGTATTTTTAGTAGCGATGGAGTTTCATTGTGTTGGCCAGTCTGGTCTTGAACTCCTGACCTTGTGATCTACCTGCCTTGACCTCCCAAAGTGCTGGGATTACAACTGTGAGCCACCGCGCCCAGCCTGTGGGGTCTCAGTCTTTATCTGGAAACTTAACTTTCTAATTCAGAGAGTGGCTGTGAAGATTAAATGAGGTGTCCATGACACACAGTAATTAAATAATCAATGTCAACTCTCACTTAGCTCAGGCCTCAGCTTTATCATAGCACTAAATCTTTTTAGGTGGAAGAGGACTGTCAACAGAAAAGATGATTCCAAATAGGACTTCAGGTAGTTTCAGTTCCTTTCCATTACCTGTGACATACATTGACCTATTTCTCAGTGCAGTAAAACACTGAAATCCACCTCTTCCTTCTTGGCCTTGGGGATTTTTTTAAAGGTTTATGTTTCTAGACTTTGTCAATAATCTCATTACAAGATAATATTACTGGTTATGAGTTCCTCTCCCCTTCTGTCCTTGTTTTTGAGAAGCCCCAGCCCACTGGATGACCCTTGGGCATCTCATCCTTGTAGACATTGCTCCTTGATTTCCCTCATCAAAGACATTCCCAGTTTATCATCAGAAATTCATTTTTGCACACTTCCCTTTCTTTTTGAAATAATGACTTTTTCATTATTATATCGGGAAAGAAACACCTAACATGGTCTTTGAAATGTGGTAGGTGTTAAAGGAAACTTTTGTTTTCCTTAATTCTTTCGCAGCCATTACAACCTCCAAAACAACACTTTCTTCCAAGATTTCCTTTCTTCTTATTCCAACCATCTGCTTGGATTCAGCATAATAATTCTCTGTATCTCTAAGAGATAAAGATAATGCTCTGAGTTTGGGAGCAAATGAGAAGAAGAGTTAGAGATGGCTCTCAGTTTCACAGCCTGGGGCCTGGGACTTACCAATGACTTTTGCAGAAATAAGGGAGAGTGGAATAGGAGACCTTATGGAGGAGGGAGGGCAAAGATGTTTGGTTTTATTTGTTAGTTTTAACTTGCTGATGTGAGATGATGGCATATCAGGATTTGTTTAGCAGATAGTTTGTGGGAGAGGCTGAGCCTGTCCTTCCACATTTGGGAGTTACCCATAAATACAACAGGGATAATAGGAGCTCTGGTCATGGGGAGATCACAAGGGAAAATAGTGTAGGAGGAGGTGAGGATCAGCTGATTACACTTCTAAAGACAGTGTATAGTTTGATGGGGGAGGAATTGGATCCACTGAAGACAGGAGAAAAATCATCAGAGATAAGGGCAGAATTAGATGAGTAATTGTCATGGGTAAGGAGAACATTTAAATACCTTAAACAATCTCGAAATAAATGGTGCTGAGAAGTTAAAGAAGATGAAAATTGAGGAATATCATGGAATTTGGCCTCACAGCATAATAACAATGGAAAACACACAAAATTCAGCACTTCTGACCACTTAAAATTGGACCAGTGTGGTATCAAGCACGTGTGTCACTTACTAATTACAATAACTGTGAGGCACTGAAATATATTTCAAAAAAAGAAAAAACAAATTGCGTAGCTAGGCATTTAGCCCTTAAGAGAACAGGGGATCCAGCGCTTGGGATCTGACTCCAAAGCAAGAGTTCCTTAACATTTAATTTCTGCCAAAAACTTATCTCTAGTGTAGGGCTGGAGAACAGATTATAAAACATCAAGGAACTCTTGCGTGATGAGGAAGTGAAGGCAGGAGGTGTCAACTACTCTTTCAAGAAATACAGCCAGGATGGGAAGGGTGGAGAGAGTAAATTTGAGTGCAGTTGGGAAAAGGTGAGAGTTTCACTTTTGTTTCTGAGGATGAGGAAATGGGATATAGGAAGAAGAGATGAAATTAACACAAATTAAAAGAGAAGGCAGGGTTTTGTAACTTCATCTAGAAAATTGTGGTAGAATGGGATTAGATATTACTGAGGTAGATGCAGAAATAGTTTTAGAAAGGTTAAAAAAAAAAAAAACACCCAAATTTCTAAGTTGTGAGCAGGCCTGTCAGTGAAGGGGAAGGTACCTTGGAACACAATGAAAGATGAAGACTGGAATAGGGAGAGGACAGAAGATGAGACTTGTTAAAAAAGAAGAGATTGATGAGAAGACAAGTGGAGATGTTACCGTGGGGGTCCTTGCCCCCAGAGCTCCCAAGATGGTGGCAGGCTGCTTCCAAAATGGTGGCGGGCCACTTCCAAGATGGTGGTGGGCCACTTCCAAGATGGTGGCAAGCCTCGTGTTCTCTGACCTGGGGTTCTTGGCCTCACAGATTCCAAGGAATGGAATCTTGGGCCATGCTGTGAGTGTTATAGGTCTATTAGAAGCCATGGGTCACGGAAGGGAACCATGGAACCCAGTGACTAGTGTTCAGCTCGATTAGGATGAACCCAGGCACTTAGCCATGCAGAAACAATGGGAAGCCTTTAGCCCGATCGGGAGTGGCAATGGGCACCTCGCTGGATCAGGAGCACAGTGGACACCCTGCTGGATCAGGAGGGATGGAAGTCAGCGGTGGGTCTGCGATGGTGGCAAACAGCAGTGGCAGATGGTGAGCGAAAGCTCAGCTCCAGCCATAACAAAACATGGACCACAAGAGTGCAGTTGCAAGATTTAATAGAGTGAAATAGAGTGAAAACAGAGCTCCCATACAAAGGGAGGGGACCCAGAGGGGGTTGCCCTTGCCGGCTCAAATGCCTGGGTTTAAATCCTGATCCTTGTCCCTCCTGCTGTGCTCTCAGGCAACAGATGATTCGCTATTTCTTTACCTCCTGTTGTTGCCTAATTAACATTTTAGTGCACTCTCCTTACTATCTGATTGGTCGTGTGTGAGCTAAGTTCCAAGCCCCGTGTTTAAAGGTGGAAGCGGTCACCTTCTCAGCTAGGCTTAGTGATTGTTAGTCGGCCTAGGAAATCCAGCTAGTCCTGCCTCTCAGAGAGAGACTGAGAGAGACCACTCACTCCAGCTCAGAGTGGCCAAACGTGTGCATGGTGGATCCCAACTTCTGGTAGGAAGAAGAATTTGTAATGCCTGTCCAATATCCTTTGTTGGATAAAGTTTCTACAGAAAACCATGTGATCAGGTATGATATTTTAGATTTGTCATTCTGTAATGCAATCAACTGGGGGAATACGGGGGGTGGATGGAACTTGAATTTGCAATGTATTTAATGGGCTTTGGACATTTTGTCAACTTAAGGTGCCTGGATTTGAGTTTCACTTGGTGGTATTATATGGAATTGCAAGGTCAAACCAATTTCAATTTCAAATATTAACATAACTAGAAGCGCCTTGTGTCTTAATTAGGGGTCATCAACTCTCTTGTAAAGTGGTCCCTGTCAGGACTGCCTGTGGTAATTTGGGGAGCTCAGTGAAGCTTAAAATGAAGGATTTGATAGTCAATGGTTTTAGTCATATTGTTTTGTTCTCCAGCAAATAATGGGTAGCTTGGACGCCAATTAGAGCAGTATTCAAATAATTTTATATTTGCATATTTGAACTGACCGTCTTCAGGAAGGAGAGGCCAGGCCATGCGGCTCTCCAATTATTTAGAGCAATTAGAAGAGATGATCAGACACTTCTGAGGTCTCATTAGCAGGCATGTTGCCTGCTCCGACATCTCCAAGATCACAGCCGCGACTGGGCGCTGGCGGCCCACATTCTTCTGTTTCAGAAGAGTTCTGCAGACAGTGACTTACTTCGAGCTCAACAACAGTAGCTATTTTCACAGCTGATTTCTGCTTTCCATTGGAAAAGTCATACATTACAGCTTTTTCTCTAAAATATACATTATAAACACTAATGTCTTTTTCTGTTTAATAGCTCTCTCATTTTTGCTTTAGATCTAAATCCATCATCATCTTGTTACTTAATACCAGGCCATAGTGATTTCTCAGAAATAAAACTTTGTACCTCGGAAACTAACTAACTTTTGGTAAGTGAGGTACCCAGATTTCAACTTTTGTGTTCATTCAACTATAATCACCTTTTCACCTTTTTCACTGATAAGCACTTTTTTATTATTTATTTATTTATTTTTTTAGGCAGAGTTTCGCTTTCATCACCCAGGCTGGAGGGCATGATCTCGGCGCACTGCAACCTCCGCCTCCTGGGTTCCAGCGATTCTCCTGCCTCAGCCTCTGAGTAGCTGGGATCACAGGCACCTGCCACCACGCCCAGCTAATTTGTTTGTATTTTTAGTAGAGACAGGGTCTCTCCATGTTGGCCAGGCTGGTCTTGAACTACTGACCTAAGGTGATCCACCCACCTCAGCCTCCCAAAGTGCTGGGATTACAGGTGTGAGCCACCGCGCCTGGCACACTGATAAGCACTTTAAGCATAGATCAGAGTTTTGGTAGTAGAAGTCCTCCAGTTGGCAGAAAAAAGGTGTTAGCTCTCTGTTGATAACTGCACTTGGTGTCACTTTCCAAAGTAGAGATTTCCTTTATAATGACTCCTAAGCCTCCCATTCTGGCTTCGTTACCAAGCTACCCCAAGACTACTGAGCAAATAATTCAGAGTGATGGCTTTCATTTCCTTCTATCCTGCTTCACCAAGCCCAGCCCTGCCTCAGATTTCTTGTAATCCCAAACTTAAAGACATTCCCGCATTGAGAAATCCAGATTTTTAAATCAGAGCAAGACAATCATTCTTAGCATTTTCTGGGTTCTATTTTTGCTTACCATATTGATCCTAGGTAGAATGGATAGAGAATCTGGTTTAGATAAGACTCCGTGTTTACTAATTTGCTAATGTTGAACCCGTCATGCATCACCACTCACAATCTTATCTCTCTTAATCTCGTCTGCAAAATAGCAATAATAATACTATATTACCTGTCATTTACACCTTATCTAGTTGCTCTAAGATCCAAAGGAGATGATGTTTGTAAAATAGTTTTGGAAATGATGAATAGATCATGTGCTTTTTCATACATGCAGAGAATTCTTGATCTGTTTCCAAAACTTCACGATAGATGGAATTCGAGTTGGCATTGTTTAGTGATTCAGAACATGAATTCTGGAGCCTGCTTGCCCAGGTTTGAAACCTGGCTTCATCATTTACTAGCTGTGTGACCTTGGGACATTATGTAACCCCTCTATTCCTCAGTTTCCTCCTCTGTAGCATTGGAATAATAATAGGATCGACATCGTAGGGTTTTATGAAGATCAGAAGAATAAAAGATACAGAACTACACCCAGTACAGTAAATGCAATACAAATATCAGTTAGATAAAAATTATCTTTCTTGAGAGGCCTGAGAGAATTGGGTGTTGGGGGCCTAGGGTTTAATGTTAGTTGTTCCTAGCTTTCCTCAGGCATCACCGTTTTAAACCAGGTCTCAGCTCTGCCATGGATTTTTGTGCTCACAGGTTAATTTTTGAGCCAGACGTTTTGTTAAGGTAGCCTGACTTTAGATGTATTAAACTCAGAATAATATGTCATATTTCATTTTAAGGGTACATGAGGTAGCTTAGCACAGGTCTTGGGCAAGTGATGTAAGCCCTCTCTAAGTCCCCAGTTCAGCCTACCTTTGGGAGTTGGGAAGACAGACAATGGAAAGGATTTTATATATATATAATTTATATCTATATTTTATATATATAATTTATATCTATATTTATATATAATTTATATATATAATTTATATATATATAATTTATATATAATTTATATATATAATTTATATATATAACAAAGTTATATATATAAAACTTTATATATATAAAACTTTATATATATATAACTTTATATGTGTGTGTGTGTGTGTGTATACATATATAAAAAACTTTAAGTTCTGGGATACATGTGCAGAAAGTGTAGGTTTATTACATAGGTATACACGTGCCATGGTCGTTTGCTGCACTCACCAACCCATCATCTACATTAGGTATTTCTCCTAATGTTATCCCTCCCCGTGCACCCCATGCCCCAACAGGCCCTGGTGTGTGATGTTCCCCTCCCTGTGTCCATGTGTTCTCATTGTTCAACTCCCACTTATGAGTGAGAATATGTGGTGTTTGGTTTTCTGTTCCTGTGTTAGTTTGCTGAGGATGATGGTTTCTAGCTTCATCCATATCCCTACAAAGGACATGAACTCATCCTTTTTTATGGCTGCATAGTATTCCATGGTGTATATGTGCCACATTTTTTAAGTCTGTAAGCCACCTTAAAAATGTCTCAAAGCTTCTTTGAACCTTGGCCTCATCCAGTTATTGTACCCTTTGGCTAACACCAAGTAATGCCTAAGAAGAGTTTGACCAAGATGGTAGCCTGAAGATTAATCATCATTTAACTGAAATAATAATAATATCATTGCTAGGTAAAACAGAGGATGCCCAGTTAAATGTGTATTTCATATTAATGGCAAATAATGTTTTGCGTAGCTGTGTCTCAGACATTGCCTGGGACATAGTTATATTACAAATATTTATTGTATCTGAAATTCAAATTTAACTGGGCATTTTGTATTTTTATTTGCTAAAACTTGCAACCTTTGATAATAGGATTTACCTCAGAGGATTTGGGGATTAAATAAAGTTATACAAGTACAATGCCCAGGGAAGTCTTAACATGTAACATGTGTTTAATCAATAGAGGTATCTCTTAAGTAAATGGAAAATAATTTCCCAGTTCCATAATAATTGTTAGAGGTTGATGTTGCTAAATTTTGCATATTCAAAATAATTAAGCATTCAGCTGAATATTTCCCCATTTCTGTCTGTTTTTTGGTTAGCTTCTGTCTTTCAAGTTCTTTAAGAATGCTTATAGACTAGGTGTGGTGGTTTACACCTGTAATCCATTGCTTTGGGAGGTGAGGCGGGAGGAGAGCTTGAGGTCAGGAGTTCAAGACCAGCCTGGGAAACATAGTGAGACCCTATCTCTAAAAACAATAAAAAAAATTAACAGGCCATGGTGGCACGCACTGCAGTCCCAGCTACTTGGGAAGCCAAGGCAGGAGGATCTCTTGAGCCCAGAAGTTCGAGGTTGTAGTGAGCTATGATTATACCACTGCACTCCAGCCTCAGTGACAAAGCGAGATCCTGTCTTTAACAATATTTGAATAAAATAAAAAATATTTTTTAAAAAAGAATACTTGTAATTTCATTATCTCCATTTCTACATTATATTGTAGATGCTTAGTACATTTTTAAAAAATAGTCTATGTTAAACTTTGAAAAAACTAACATCCAACCCAATCCTTTTTCCTCTTTTTGTTACTGAAAACATGGCTTATTAAGTTTTGAAGACTCTGTCTTTCCTAATCAGTAATTTGTACCCTCTCAATTCCTTCTACAATGACATAATCCAGCCTTGACACAATCCTACCATTGGGCCCACTGTAAGAACTGCTCCTGATACCATGTACTTTGTACCAGGAATGGAATCACACAGTGAATGGGTGGAGTTAGGCATAGCTTGGGTCTATTTGGGTGCCCAAATGGTGATGAATGGGCTTTTAACTGAGGAAGCTTTTCATCGGTGGACTGAGGCCTAAGGAAAAACACTCAGCAGGTTCTCTATGCCTGTTTGTGAAGACCCAGAATCTCATGACAATGACCAGGGACTGCAGCCCCAGTCAAACAGCTAGCCCTGTCCTAAAGGAGAGGCCACACTGTGTGAGGATCATCTGAAGACTCTCCTAAGGAAGAGGAATGGACATGTAAGATCCTGGTCTACTGTGTCACTCTATTCTATACTCAGGTCTTACTAAAAGAGAACAACAAGGACGAGGCAATAGATACGGCAGCTGATCCCTGGTCTGGTCCTCTGTCCCTATGATGAATTCTTTGTTGCTCACTGTAACTATCTCAGCATCATTCTTTCTCATTGATGTACTCCCTCTTGCTCTCCTTCTCATTTGTCCCTCCCCCTCCCCCCTCCGCAAGACTGTAAAATAAGATATTGGATATGGAGGAGTGACTGGTATGAAATGCACTCTTGAGTGTAACTTCCAGGAGTCCCTAGGAATCCAGTGTGTGCCACAACATACAGTAGCTATTACTAGACAAGCAGCCCCCATAGATTGCTTTAATGAAGCTGATTTTTCACACACCTGCTTCAACTTTCAGAAGTTTTCCTGGAGGTTTGACTGCTTTTGCATTGTTTCCCGCTATTGGAGAATTTCTAATGTTTTCATTTGTTTGTCCTTTGAGCAGAGAACAAGCAATTGGATAACAAAAGTATCTCCTTTTAAGCACATTCAGGCTTTTGGAAAAATATTTAGAGCTTTCTTAAATATAATAACACAGAATAAAAATGATCAGCCTGTAACGCTGCAAGTACTCTCGAGCCTTTTGTGGTTGTTCTGTCTGCCTCCAGTCAGTTCACCGTCCTGCCATCGTTTTCTTCCAGGAAAAAGACTTCCAAAAGTCTTACTTGCCACCAGGTCCTAGACACTTCCCCAGTGTGTACCCAGCGGATGCAAGTGAGAACACTGTGTTTGGGGTCCTAAGCGTGTGAGTCACAGCAGTTTGTGGGAACAATGTGTAATGAAAGTCTTCTACATTGATCAACTTTTGATATTTACAGTGGTTGGTAGTGAGAGCAAGCTCTTGATTGAGAGATAGGCATTGTTGGGAGTTTAGGTTCTTGAATTTGTTCGTAGGGGTCCTTAGGCAAACCTGCTCCCTCTTGCAACATACGTTTTCACTCCATGAAGCAAGACCAGCCTACCACAAAATGTGTGATGAATATTTTATTTCTGAACCTAACTACATGATTTTGTATGGAATAAAAACATAAGAAATTCATTGTCCAATGTTGTAGATGCTTTTTTATTGGCATCAATTGTCAGAGGTGTAATAATTGCAAGCATCCATATCACAGGAAATTCCAGAGAAGTGAGAGAGACTTAGAATAATAGAATTTTAATGCAGGGAGGAAGCTTAGTGATCACTCTGGCTGTGAACTGCATCTCCAGGGAGGAACGCACGTCTTGGGACAGCCAAGGTGACACAGTAAGCTGGGGCGGGGCAGGAGAACTGGGACCAGACCCGGGGGTCTGCTCTCCGAAGCCCATGCTCTCCAGCTGTGGCTCTGCAGAAATATATGTGTTTTTGTTTTTACTGAGTTGAATGTCTGAATGAACTCCAATTCATTTGCAAAAAATGCCAAGAAAAATGTTGAGTTTTTTTTTTTCTAAATATCCAGAATTAAAAAATGTGTGTTGCAGAGAATAACACCCTTTTAAGAACATGTTATTAAACAAGATCACGGGAAGGCCTTTAAGGTGTTAATGAGTGAAGTTCACAGGACGCAAACCATCACATATGATACAGTTACATTTTACATTTTATGTCTATGGAACTCAGCTATAATTGAAGCCACTGATTGTACTTACAAGTAAATATTCTTTCTGGCATTGCCCTCAATGTGTTTTCTGAGATAGGTGTATTTGTTACACTGTACTATTTTTGTTGATTGTATTAAAGATTCTATTACAATAAAATTTAGTATTCAAATTTCTGTATATAAAATGAAAGTATAGTATTTGTTATATAATTATAATAAAACCAAACAAAACAAACCAACACTGAAAGAATAGGAATCCACAATTTTACTTTCTTATTGTTCTAGCCTGTTAGGAAATCTGTTGTTTATAAATTGTGGTCTCTGAAATAACCCTCTTCTTTTTGCTACCACTCTGAAGTCAGTGTTAATCTTTTAGCATCAGCTGTCATCCTTCCCATCAAAGTTACCGCTGGTAGTTGTAAAGCAATTTCAATTCTATCCATTAGCCAAGAAAAGAGATACTTATTCGTAAAATACTTAGAAATTCTCAGAAAAAGACAGAAATGGGCAGCATTGAGAGTGGGTGGGTAATGGAATCTGTGCTATGAGTAAAGAAATTTGAAGTTAGAAGCGTGTGTTAGAGAAATCTGTGGAGGATAATGAAAAACATTAAAAATAGAACTACCAATGGAAGCAATCCCACTTCTGGGTATTTATCCAAAATCATCGAAATCAAGACCTCAGCGAGATATTTGCTCTCCCATGTTCATTGCATCAGTACTCACAATAGTCAAATTATAGAAATAACCTAAATGTCCATTGCTGAAAGAGTGGAAAGAAGCCAGGCGTGGTGGCTCATGCCTGTAATTCCGGAACTTTAGGAGGTCAAGGTGGGTGAATCACCTGAGGTGAGGAGTTCGAGACTAGCCTGGCCAACATGGTAAAACCACATCTCTACTAAAAATACAGAAATTAGTTGGATGTGGTGGTGTACACTTGTAGTTCCAGCTACTCAGGAGGCTGAGGCAGGAGAATTGCTTGAAGCCAGGAGGCAGAGGTTTCAGTGAGTCAAGATCATACCATTCCACTCCAGCCTGGGTGACAGAGTGAGTCTCTGTCTCTCTCTCTCTCTCTCTCTCTCTCTCTCTCTCTCTCTCTCTCTCTCTCTCTCTCTCACACACACACACACACACACACACACACACAAAGATTGGTAAAAGAAAATGCGGTATATGCATACAATAGAATATTATTCAGCCTGAACAAAAAAGGAAAGCATGAAATATGCAGCAGAATGGATGAACCTGGATGACACTGTGTTTAGTGAAATAAGCCAGTTACAGAAAGACAAATGTGGCATGAGGCATCTAAAATAGTCATACTCACAGAAGCGAGAGTAGAAAGGTGGTTGCCAGGGGTTGGGAGTGGGGGGAAAGTGATGAGTTGCTATTCAACAGGCATAAAGTTGCAGTTAGGTAAGATGAGTAAGTTCTGTAGATCTGCTGTACAACACTGTACCTGTAGATAACAGTACTGTGTTGCACACTTAGACATCTGTTCAGTGGGCAGATCTCATGTTAAGTGTTCTTACCATAATTTTTTAAAAAGGAGTGCTATGGAGGACCCAAAATACATCAGGCACTGCTTGTCTATAAGCCACTGGAGAATGCCATTGGCCTGTTTTCTGTCTTTAATCCCAGCAGTAACCCCTCTATCGTAGATGTCATTTACAAGGAAAAATGTGAACCCTAGAGAGTTTAAGTATTTTGCCCCAAATTATGCAACTGGAAGTATTAGACTTCATATATGAGCTAATGATGAGGTCATCTTTGGGTGTGAAGGGTAGTGAGATCCTCCATCCTTGGGGGATGGTTAACCATCTACATCTTCTGTCCCATCTTCCAAAGCCAGAAAGAAGCCACGGGTTAGGGATTCTCCAGTCAAAGCCTGACTCCACTGAAAAAGAAGAAGATTCAATCAGTCTGTGCTGGGTAAAGTGACTCCAGAAATATGCTGCAACTTAAGAATTAGAGGGAGCACACACCAAGGGGCCAGGCATCCAGGAGTGACAAGATACTGTCCAGGCAGCAGATCAGCTTTCCCCTACATGGATAGGTATGAATTAGACTCCAGCAATCCAGGCAGCTGTAACAGGAAGGCAAGTCTTCCTCCAATTCTGAAATAATTAATAGTCACCATTAGGAGTGTCGAGGTCAGTTACTGTGTTCCTGTCTTCTAGATTTATCTACAGGGATCAGAAACATAGCCCTGACTGAATGGACCTCTGTCAACATTGTAAAGTCCTCTCTCATTCCTTGTCTAAATAAGCCTAATTCTTAGAGATCCCATAGTTATCATAAAACTTATCTTTTCTAACAGGCAAGAAGAATATCACAATGCTAATTGCCTCTTTTTTTAAAAAAAGTTCTGATTTTGAAACCTGATAAACCTCTCAAGTAATGATTGGGTCATGTTTACCTAATTCTTATGCATCGGTGAGTGTCTAAAAGAAATCGTTATTAAACCTAGCTTGCTGATTGCTTTCACTAAGTGTTAAATAATAAATAATGCATTTCTACTTCAATTAATCTACTTAGACATCTCACAGGCCAAATGCCTTGGTGGAGATGTTCTAATCTGCAGAATCAATCCCCGGCATGACTCTGCCTCTTGACATTTGGAGCTCCCTAACACAGAGCTCTGAATTCCATATAGAAGGTAAATGGATAATTTAGATGACCGTGTTCTGCCATTGTGCTCAGACTGATAAATAAGACAAGGCACTGTAATGACAACTTGCAGATCTACTCAAAGCAAAATTTGGAATGAATCTTCACTCCCACCCATGGGAGAAATTTTTTTCTCAATTTCATATGCTTGTACATTTTTCACCTTAGTATGAAGGTCTGCGTGTGTGTCTAAGACTTTTGCAGAACTGCTGTGTATGCTGTTTCCTTACTATGTGGTTTATTAAATGATCCAAATTCTAGTCTTATTAGAACTGCTTAAAAATTATTAGCAGGAAGTCTGAGTATTCAAGATAACAAAAAAGTGTTTATGTAATATTATTATTTTGATATTTCCTTCTGATTCTTGTCTATGTAAATAAATATTTTATACAGTTGAAACCATAGTATTCATGCCATTTTCTAACCCTTGTAAATAATCATTATGTTGAAAGTATTTCCATGTGGCAAGAGCTTTAATAATTATAAATGTTAATATTAAGAATAATAAGAATAATACCATGACTCATCTGAAATGTACAGTGATTTTGCACTCTTATTAATTTTGGAAGTTTCATTTGCTTCTCTATTTTTGTTATTTATTTCATAAATAGCACTGATGTGAACATCTCCGTGCATAGAGGTTTCCTTTTCTCCTTTCCTTTGACGTCAAGGGTCTAAAGACATATAGTACAATTGCCACATGTAAATATATAGATTCACTAGATGCTTCCCAGGATTAGACATGATCACTGTGCAAAATATGTGGTAACACAATAAACAGAAAGTTACTGTTTTTTTTAAATGCATACTTTCAATTAATAGTGAGATTGAGATTTTTCCATTTCTGTGTTCACTAATTCTATGTTTCTGCATATCATTAGGCTATCTATCTGTTGGCATCACTGCTTTATCATTTTAGGATATTTCATCAATATTTTGCAGGATTTGTAACCACATATAAGAGGAATGGAGGATTAAAGGCAATCAATCAAAAGTATGGGTAATTGGTGTCCATTTCATATTCTGCTAATCTCAAGGAGTTAAAAACATACATCCTTTTAAAAATAGGAACTAGGAATTCCCCTGGAGACACCATCTTTCTTCATTTGTTCCATACTTTGCATAGCATACTTCCTGGAGGGCCCTTCGTAAATTGTTGTGCAGTTGACTCAGATACCTTTTTCCATGTTATCTCTGCTCACTCAGAGTACCCACCCTCGTCAAATATCACACCCTTTGTCATACTTGAGAACTTCACCCATCACTTCTTGGTGAAGATTTTAGGCCCTTGTTTGTGCTGTGTCTTGTTCTGCCTACACCTCTGTTGTGGCTCCCTTCACTTTGTAATGACTTATTTATGCTTTAGTCTGTGCAACGAGCTGTGAGCCATGGGGTTGGGGGCGCTGTGCATTTTCATCTCCGTGTCCTCAGTATAAGAATGGTGCCAGGAAGAGACTGAGTGCTCCATACATGCATGGAGGTACTCAACCTAGGCTTGCAGGTACTCAGTAAATGCTTGTGGGTGATAAATGAATGGAATTGAATTGAGGGATTAATTTTTATATCAGTATGCTATATTGATATGTAATCCATACATTAAAAGCACAATTTTTATGTTAATAGTTAATATGATTATATAAATTATATAATTAAGTATAATATATAATTATATAATGCAATTTATAATTCATATCAATAGGATATATAATATCAAAATGATATGTTGATATGTATTCAATATATTAAAAGCCCCTTTTTATATTAATATTTATTCTAATTAATTATATAAATTATATAGTTAATTATATATACTTATATAAATATAATATGTAATATATAACATAAATTATAATAATTATTACATAATTATTAATTATATAAATTATATAAGTCCTATCACATTGTCTTCTTCCTAGGGTCTAAATCAACCTCTGGTTATGAAGGGCCTGGAGGCAGATATGAGCTTCTTGGAGCTTTTGGCAGTTACTGGTGGAGGTCAGCTATCCTTGTCATCTACCTTGGCCCCTCTGCAGGGGATGAGCTCAGGGCTACCCTTTTCCTTCCAGGTTCTCATGGTGTGGTGCGGGCTCCATTTCTTTCTCTTTGAACCTCACTTCAACATGATTAGAGTGACTGAAGGTAAAGAAATAGGAACTGTTTTACTGTAAATAAGTTAGTCCCTGCTATACTTTTTCTCTGTGTTGTTTCATCACATGTACTCACCTCAACGGTCTTGTTCAGCCCTTCACACCCCTGTGAGTTGCATTAAGCAATGTCACTGTGCTGCAAAATGCTTAGAAATATGTGTGTGCATCACACAGAACTGACCAGCCTTCAGAAGGAAAGAACTGAACATCTTTGCGCATCTCCCTGTGGGAAGACAAAGCTAGAAACTCAAATGGGCTCATTATTTGCCTACATAAATATGTTTATCAGACCCAATTAGACAGGAGAGAGAATAGAGTCCAGTGTGTTGGTGGAAAAGCTGAGAAAAATCCATGAGGTTTTTGAAGCCTGAGGTTTTCCATTTTGTTGTTTAGGGAAAACTAGATTGGATGCTTTGAAAGAAATTAAGATATTCTTGTTTACACTTTTGTTTGATGTCATGATTATTGGTAGAACAATTGTTCTTGGACAAGGTTTTTTTTAACAGGCAATCTAAAAATTTCCCAGTGGGGCCTTTACTTAAGTGAAGGAGATTTGAAGAGCAAAAACATAGCTATAACTGATTTTCAAAATTATATAACTATAGCGTTTAGAACCATTCAGCCTTCTGAAATGCTTACAGTCATGATCTAAGGGCATGACTATGACTTTGAGAGGGAGGTAAATAACAAAGCCAGTGTTGTCCTGGCCAGGAAGCCATAGAGGTAAGCCACTTTGTCTTTACATCTAAGCACCCTGCCCTGCACCCAGTTCAGTAAGTAGTGATGTCGAGTCTTGCCCCAGTTTATCTCCCAGGGATATTAGAATAAACACATTTGGAAACTAAAGATGCCATGTAAACACAGTAAATTTATCCCATTTTTGTTTAACATCTTAAGGGCTAGAATTTCCAGCTGTCTCTTCACATAAACTTCTTGCTGAGAGAGGGGGTGAGGTGACTTGAATTTGAAGATGTTGATTTTTGCCCCAAATATAGCTTTTTTGAACTACAGATTCTTACTAATACAGGGTAAATGCACCTCATTGAGCGGGTGACTTTTACAGCAGGAGGGCTACAGTTTCACCTGAGAAACGACACATGGATCCAGTGTCCTAACACAGCAGTGAGAAGTCCTCTGTTCTGTGCATTCTGTGACTGCACACTAAAGCGCCATCACTGACAGGTAAAAGTGCTGCTGCTTATGGTGGCAATGGATAGTCACACTGTAGAATTCTTTTTAATCCAAGTTAAGTTTGCAAAGTAAACACCTCTTTTCAAAAATCAGAACTTAGATTGAAACTCATTTATGAAAGAATCACAAGTCTGTGTCAACAGCTTAGAAGAAATTCACTTTTTTTGTTTTAAACTTTTCCCGTTACCCAGATAGGCAAAAACAAATTCTGGATCATCCACTGAAGTTTCCAAGTCGTCCCCCTGAACCAGGGTTTCTAAATAGCAGCACTATCAGCGTTTTGCTTCTGATCATTCTTTATTGTTAGGGCTGTTCTGTGCACTGTAGCAGAAATCCTGGCCCCTCAGAAGCCAAAATCAGCCATGGTTTAAATATCACTGTTCTGAACTAAACCAAAGTGAACAAATATTGAACAAGATACCTGGGACCCTGGCCTTGGTTTCCACTTTGTCACCCCTTGGTCCTTTGTTGTCCCTTTCTACACCTGTAAAATGGGTGCAGTGCCACCTGCTTCATTCATTCACCCCGTAGCATATGTCAGGATCATTGAAACAGGGCCTGGCGTGCTGGAGATAGATATTTGTTAAATAAATGATGAATGATTGTGTGAGGGAATGGATTGAAGAATTTGAGCGCACAATTTGGAGATCTCTAAGGAAGACAGTATCCTCCTTTCATGGGTTCCCCTTGCAGCCCAGGGGCCTCCAGGTGTGTTTCTGTGTCTGTTCTCACAGTATGGATGGAAGGTGGGAAACGTGCCCACGCTCTTGTGTGTCTATTATTCTTAAGCACTTGATCCGTATTGCGCAACTGAAAGCTTTATCCCCTAACAGGATAATCCCAGTAGTACATGTATGTGTTTTTGTTGTTGGCTAATATTTTTGTTTTTGCTTTTTATTTTGTCAGAATGTTAGATGTCAAACTAGACTCATACCATGGCAAAGCGCATGCAAAATGAGAATACTGCATTGTATCATTCTGTTTGACCATAGCCCGCTTTAAAAGTTTACATCCCTTTCTTCTGATTCTAAGTGGGATTCATCATGTTCCTTTACTTTTAGTTTCCTCCCACATATCCCCACCCTCCACCCACAACAAAGGCTTAACGTACACATAAACATACATGCACATACAAAACAAGAACTCATCCTTAGCTCATTTAGTTTGTTGTAAGTGACTGGGTTAAGCCACAAAATAAACCACTGTTAAAAAATAAATAAATGAATAATTAGGAATAGCTTTGCATACATGTTCTTTGTAGAAAGAATAACATATTTCTACAAAGGAATAATAACATTCACTCACATTGATTTAATAACCAGCCTGCGGAAATTGTTGACATTGCTTTCTGGACACTTACAGAAAATACCTTCGAGTTATAGCAGCTCTTTCTTTACTTCTCCATACTGTTCCATAAAATCTTTATAAACACATTTATTTATAATATCACTGTATGTAAAAGCTATCATGGGCTTGCTTCATTTGTGTATTAAGTATGTGTCATCACAAGAAATAATGTAACTTACGGAGGTGAGAAAATTTAAGTTCATCCTAAGTTTTGCAGATTTTTCAAGCAACGAATTGTTCAAGTTAACTTCATTCTGCTGTTTTCTGAAATCTGGCATACAACTGGATAAGACAATAAATGGTATCAACAAATGCTGTCTTGTGATTATTTTGATAATATAATAACTTACGACATATTTCAATTACATTATTTTGACATCGCTAAGAACACAGAATAATACTCCTGAAGTCTAAAGGAAATATTGTTGGCAACCACAGCAGTAATATCAGAGACACTAACAAGTTATTTTGCTGACATAAAATCTAACTTCTACTTTCAAAATATCATTTAACATGTTGAATACTGACTAAATTAGTAAGTGCATGAAACAAAAGTTATTCTAGATCCAGGAGCATCTGACATTAGGGCAGACCCCTTCTGCTTCCTTGGATAGACCTTGGCCAATTCCATCCACTTTCCATCGTATATCTGACTTGACTTTTTCAAAGTAGCAATGTGACCAGGTCACCACTCCTTCACTTCTCAAAAAGATGCCTCCCCGGCTTTGGTGCTGTATCATCCCATGGAGGGAGGTGGATGGGCAAGACAGTGACTAGAGATAGCAAGAGATTGAACTCCCAGCCCTGAGCCCTGGAATATTCAGCTTTGATACATTCATGAGGGTGGAGTTCTCATGACCTAAACACCTCCCACCAGGCTCCATCTCCCAACACGGCTGCGTCGGGGATTACGTTTCCAATGCATTCTTTGTGGGGTTCACAGTCAAACCACAGCACCATCTTTAATGACTTTATGTTTTTTCCTAAAATAAGACAAAATTCTCAAATGTGACCTAAAAGGGCTCTTTTACCCCTTCCCGTTTCTTCTGTTTTCTTGAGCTGGAATTTCTAACTCTCTCTGGAATCTTTTTTGTCCCCTGTGCTTTTTAACTTGTTTTACTTCTCTTAGTTTAATCTCATCTCAACTGTTTCTGTCTTAGGGAAGCTTCTCTGAACTCAACACTAGGTCAGCCCCACAGCCCCACAGTCCACCCACTGCCCCTCAACAGGATGTGCTGAAGCTGGAGCTGTGCACTGATGGGTGTGATGCCCAGAATCCTCACCAGACCAACATCCAAGATAACACGTACCATATTTGTCTTTCCTCACCATTGTATCTACAGTATCTTGCATGGTGCCCAACACTGAATACATGCTTAGCAAGTATTTGCGGAATTAGTGAGTACATAGTGAGCACACCTATACCTTGTCTCCTTTCTTGTTCCTGATGATGCGACTCTGTAGAATAGTCATGACTTTTGCTTCATCACTGGGAACTGAAACATCCACCAATGGGTGTCCTCATACTGGCCTTGGCTCTGCCTCTTTAGGATGGTAATGATCAAGCATCTCCTTCTTTCATATCATAGGCCTCTGTATACCTGAAGCAGTTATTATATCTTTGTGTTCCCTTTTCCTTATTTATTCATTTTCTTCAACCATGCCTCATACTTGTCTTCATTTCCATTCCTGCTGGAGGATTACTTGCTGTCCTATCAGCCTGCCCAGTATCGTCTCTGCCTTTGTTAAAGGAGAATGGTGAAAATCTGACCCAGGAAGCTCTTTGGGTGAGCTTCTTTATCTATCACTAAATATTTACATCCAAATTGTATCAGAGGCTGGCAGAGTTGGCATCTTTATGACAAGTGGCAATAAATTAATTTTTTCTAATATCATACCAAAGTTTGTGACAGTCATAACCTGTCAAAATAGAAGAGAATACACAGTAGTTTATGAATTGTCCTTCCATTTGTATTTCTACTACTCAAGCTCGATTAAAAAAAATAGTTAGCTTTTTGTTTTTCCTTAAAAATGAGTAGAGACCCCTACTAACCTTAAAGCGTAATGTATACATTTTAGTAATTCTATTTGGACTGTATAAACCCTGAACATCTCAGCTCCATAGGTACCTTGGGGGAAGTAAGGCATAGGAAAGAATCGGACTGGAAGCACAAGCTGGATTTTGTCACCCTCTCTCCTTTCCAGAGGCCTCTTCTGTTTGTCATCTGGGTGTGGGTGCACACAGTGTGAGATGTCACTGGCTGAGCATGGATTGCTAAGGCCATTTAAACATAATAATGAACACGATGTTGATTTAGGTTCTTCCTCCAAGGGGATACTTCAAGCCCAGGTGGTCAAGGGCTCTGAAGATCATTTAATACAGATCTTTTTCAGTTCACTGATGAAAAGTGCTACATAAGTACAGAGAATCATAATTGTTTTTGTTATTGTTATTGAAACTGCGGTTGCTCATCTTGATAGGCCTACTGTGGGGTGGATATTGACAAACCATCCTCTGATTTAATCATCTTTCTCGATATTTTTATTTATAAATGAATCTTCTGTCAACATCTAGTTCTCATTAGCATCATTAGCATTCTACACTCCCCTTGGTAGGATCATGTAAAATTGATGGGCTCAAATTTCTATTAAATGCAGTGCATGTTTCTGGGTTCTTATTTATACTGAGCATCTGGAAGCCTGGGATCATACTATCTTGTAAATAAACATTACATTCGGTGATATCACCTTTCCTTTTAAAAGGGTCTTTAGAAAGCTTTTAAATGGCATAGGGATGGAGTGCTCATTATAAAGATTGGAAGGAATGAAGCAATCATTTTATGTGTATGGAATTTCTGGGTAATAAGTGCAAATTAACATTACAGAGAAATTGATGTGAACAGAGTACATTTAAATTGAGATAGGATCCTCAGATTAAGAGCGATTTTTATTTTCATGTATTTATTTGCCCAGAGGTTTTCCATGTTGGCCGTCAGTTATAATGGGACATAATGCTGGATACTGAATACTGGTCAAATGATGAAACATTTTTTCAAAGACCCAGGAACAGCTGCTGCTTATTGAGTTACCGGCACCACTTCCTGAAGAATGTGATTTTGTTTCAAAGATAGCCAAGTACTGACCAGGCTGTCTCAGCTTAGTTTGAGCTATGATAACGTGGCATGTTGTTGTCATATTATTATTAAGTATACTTCATAAAGTGATTCCAGATCCTTCTCCCCATTACGTGGGGAGGGGAGGCTTTATTGACTTTTGGAGACTATAAATCGATATGGCACTTCTATGATTGAGAGACAGACGGCAGTGAGAGCATTTGTAGGATGTATTAGGAAAATTAGGAAATTTCATGAACTCAAAAGAAAGATTCATGGAGTAGAATCTGGATTGCAAAACACATGGAAGCTTACTGGAATCTGTGAACTTCTTAGGGTTACAAGAAAGTTGCTGACTCGTTTGCCAAGCCCCACTCCTATGGGATTAAGTTTAAGGCCGACTTTCAAAGTATTTCTTGTGCTGCAAGATTTTGGAATGTCTCTTCAGTGAGACAGCTAAAATACCGTTGGTACATTTAACTCACTCATCTCCAACCTACATTTCCAAATTACTTTTCTCCTAAGCAATGTAAATATAGAGATAATTTTTATACCTAACTTAAGATGCAATAACTTCATCATAATTCTCTTTTAGGTAAAAGTAAACATTTTGTCATCAAGAAGATTCTTGATCTACAATAATGTTATCTTCCTAACTGAATTGTGAAAATTAGAAAAGAATGAAAAATAGCCATACAAGTCCATAAAAAATGATCATAGCTAATAAATATTTTTATGGACTTCAAAAATATATGACTAGAAAAAATATGCGAAACATTTAAAGCAAAAGAATTTCAAAATGTAACCTAACCTGAAAATCCCACCTTTAAGGATTTATTCTAAGGTAACGGATAAGGATATACACAAATATTTGGTTAAAATGATATTCCTTACAGAATTGTTAATAATACTGAAAAATGTTTTCATACAGTAAATACTATAGATATTAATATCCTTTTGGATAATTATAGTTATATATTGTAAAGATGTTCATTTAACTGTGTTAAGAATGGTATAATTATGGGTTAGTTTTTATTTCCTTTCTTTCTAATCATTAATATTTTCTTATTTTGAAAAATTAAACAGGCCAAGCATGGTTGCTCACGCCTGTAGTCCCAGCACTTTGGTAGGCCAAGGCCAGTGGATCACTTGAGGTCAGGAGCTTGAGACCAACCTGTCCAACATAGTGAAGCCCTGTTTCTACTAGAAATACAAAAATTAGTTGGGTGTGGTGGTGGGCACCTGTGATTTGAGCTACTTGGGAGGCTGAGGCAGGAGGATCACTTGAACCTGGGAGGTGGAGGCTGCAGTGAGCTAAGATCGTGCCAAGTATTCCAGCCTGGGCAACAGAGTGAAACTCTGTCTCAAACAAACAAGCAAAAACATTAAACATATATTATTTATATAATCCAGAATATATTTTTAAAAATTTATCAGAATAATATTTTTCTGAGCAGATATCTCATTGTTTTCAAAAAGCCTTGAGAACTAGATTGACACTATTCACTTTATACAGAGTTACTCCAAGATGCTCTTGAATCATTTTTTAGGAATGATTCGAAAGAATTGTTTTAGTATTCTTTGAGTTGATCACTTTTCTATTCACATGTTATCAGTTAAGAAGGGGGACTTGTAGCAGCTTCTGATATGAAGGCTGTATTTTTAAAAAAGCAACAACCAAACAACTTTCAGGTGAAATATATTTTTCCAAGAGACTTGATGAATGTCAAATTTTGATTCTTGGAAAACTACTTTGTTAGCAGGCTGAGCAGTTATGGTTTACTTTTGGTGTGTTTGTGAAATACAGTAGGTATCACATACAACAGTTCTAGAGTAATGTCACTTTGAGGCCTCTGGTTCCTAAGTTGAGCAGACATGAAAGCTATTAATTGGAGCAAAGTACCCAGAATGTAGCTGTCCAGGAATGAATGTGGAGTAGATGGAGGCATTTATGCAAAGGTACCCCTGAAGAGATTTGGCAGTGCTCTTACCATTCATTCATTTGGATCACCTGAGGTCAGGAGTTCGAGACCAGCCTGGCCAACATGGTGAAATTCCATCTCTACTAAAAATACAAAAAATTGGCTGGGGGTGGTGGTGAGCACCTGTAATCCCAGCTACTCAGGAGGCTGAGGCAGGAGAATCACTTGAATCCGGGGGGCAGAGGTTGCAGTGAGCCGAGATTGAATCATTGCACTCTAGCTTGGGCAACAAGAGCGAAACTCTGTCTCAAAAAAGAAAAAGTAAAGATGTTAACTAAGCACTTACTATGTAGGAAGGGTTGAGATACAGATAGGAAAAAATATTGTTCTGAAGGAGCTCCTGGTCTAGTGTGAATCTGATCAAACCAGATTATCCTAATATAAATCAGATCATCATATTATACATTTAGGAAGAACAATTTTAGAAAGAAATGTACAGGGAGTTACAGGAAGACTGAGAAAGATGGAGCAACTAATTTGTCCTCATTTGCCTAAGACTTTCTTGGTTTTATTTAGAATGGAAAATCCTGCCTCCCAGAAACTCCCCCAGTTCCAGACGAACTGAGATAGTTAGTCACTCTAGAAAGGCCATCTAACCCAGAAAAGGCTTTCTGGAGTAGATCAATCTGGACTTCTGAACTCAGTCTCCAAGTCAAGAAGGGCTTGGGGCTGGGCGCAGTGGCTTATGACTGTAATCTCAGCAATTTGGGAGGCCAGGGTGGGCGGATCATGAGGTCAGGAGATCGAGACCATCCTGGCCAATGTCTCTACTAAAAATGCAAAAATTAGCTGGGCGTGGTGGTGCACGCCTGTGATCCCAGCTACTTGGGAGGCTGAGGCAGGAGAATCCCTTGAACACAGGAGGCAGAGGTTGCAGTGAGCTGAGATCGCACCATTGCACTCCAGCCTGGGCGACAGAGCTAGACTTTGTCTCAAAAAAATAAAAAATAAAAAAATTTTTTTAAAAAAAGGGCTTGGAGGGTAAGAGATAGGTTGGCAAGTGTGGGTGGGTAAGGGTAGGCGGAAAGGGTGGGCGGGTAAGATAGGTTGGTAAAAGTGAGGGGGTAAGGATAGGTGGTAAGGGTGGGTTGTAGGTTGTATGTATGGGGCATTAGGGTGGGAATAAGGGGGGGATTCCAGACAGAGAAGACTTCCTTGATAGAGAAACAACACAGTGTGTGTGAAGAACCATGAGGCAGCTCTAATGTCACTCAAGCACTGGTTGACTTGAATGGAGCCAGAAGAGATGAGGTCTTATCCTCTAGCAGGGCAGGGTGTATCATTTGTGACAGATGCTGTAACAAAGCACCACGAACTGAGCAGCTTAAAGAACAGACATTTATTATCTCACAGTTCTTGAGGCCAGAGGTCCAAGGTCCAGGTGCTGGCAGGGTTGGTTTCTTCTTCAGGTCGTGAGAAACTGTGCTATGCTTCTCCCCTGGGTTTTAGTGGTTGAAGGCCATCCTTGGACTTCCTTGGCATGGAAAGGCATCACCCCATCCCTGCCTGTGTCTTCACATGGCTTTCTGCACGTGTGGGTATCTGTGCCCAAATTTCCCCTATTTTTCATAAGGATACCGGTTATACCTGATCGGGGGCCCACCCTACTCCACAATGACCTCATCTTAACAAAATTACGACTGCAACACTCTATTCCCAAACAAGGTCACGTTCTGAGATCCTGGAAGTTCGGACTTCAGTAAGAATTTCTGGGGATATAATTCGACCATAACAGTGGGGATGGGTGGTGGAGGTTCAAAAGGGACACTAAGGCCGGGCGCGGTGGCTCAAGCCTGTAATCCCAGCACTTTGGGAGGCCGAGGCGGGCGGATCACAAGGTCAGGAGATCAAGACCATCCTGGCTAACACGGTGAAACCCCATCTCTACTAAAGAATACAAAAAAGCTAGCCGGGCGAGGTGGCAGGCGCCTGTAGTCCCAGCTACTGGGGAGGCTGAGGCAGGAGAATGGCGTGAACCTGGGAGGCGGAGCTTGCAGTGAGCCGAGATCCGGCCACTGCACTCCAGCCTGGGCGACAGAGCGGGACTCTGTCTCAAAAAAACAACAACAACAACAAAAAAAAAACAAAAGGGACACTAAGAGGCCTCACGACCCTACAGCCTGGGGAGCTTGTTGTCCCTATTGGTTCACAGTGGCAGAAACCCTGAAGGTGTTGGGGAAAACCCTGCTTCAGTCCAGTGGATGCACACTGCAGAACACTGGGAGGGATCCTGAAGTCCACCAACTCTCCGGCTTTGGGTCTGAGAGGGGTTGGACCATCCCCATGTGGGCAGGGAGAAAGGAGAGGAGCAGGGGGCCACCTCCCCTGTCAGCAAATACTGGATCTGCTGAGATCTCTCTTCGATTAAGAATAAACAAGATCAAACACAACCTACTAAAAATTGCTCTAGGTCAAGAGCAAAGGAATGTCCTGAGGAATGCCATTCAGTGAAAGCCTTCTAAACATTATTTACCAAGGTACCAAGAAGAAAATAATTTGACAATGAGGATGCAAATATATATGATCTCTCTGGAACAGCTGCAGAAACTGTGAAGAGATGACAATGATGAGTGGAAGGAGAAGGATCAAAAAGAAACCAACGTCAAATAGAATCAAAGGCTTCATTCCACACCTTGGCTGCGGAATGGATGCCACAGACAATAGCATCAACATTTAGAGCTCTCCCAGGACACAGAAGTAAAAGACAATAAGATGAGAATAATGGGAGAAAAAACAGAAGGCAAAAGCACCAAAAATAAATAAATAAATAAAACAGAAAACAAAACAAAAAAACCCCCAGATTTCACATGCAATTATGGCTGCTTATAAAAAAAGCCCAGACTGATTGGAAAAGAAGTTGAAAAAAACATTCTTCATCTGAAAAAAAAAAAAAAGCCATAACTGTGCCTACATTCAGACATTTAAAAATATATTACGATAATACATTTAATTTTCTTAAAGTTGCAATCATATTGTATCTATAGAATTGTGTTGCTTTTTTTTTAACCCCTTAGCATTATATTGTGAGTATTTTTCATGGCATTGGATACATTACACAAAAGACTTGTAATGGCCACATGTTATTTTATTACATGACTATATCATAATTTGAGAATTGCACAATCTTATTTTGAAATTTTGCTATTTGCAAATAATGGTGCAGTGTATGTTTTTGCTTATAGATTGTTTTTTATGCCACATATTATTTCCAGAGGATAATTTCCTGGAAATTGAATTACTGGGTCAAAAGACATTCAAACCAGAGGTTCCCAGACTTTAGGATTCCACAGACCAAGAAATTTCAAAATAAAATAAAACAAATAAAGGCCCAAAATAGTGTTGCTTATGTTTTACTTTTGTCAAGCAAGTACACTAAAGAAAAAAGCCTAAGGTATAGCATGATTATTTATAATAGAGACTCTATTTTACACCAAAATTTGAGAGGATATAGTCTCACAATAGAGAACTATCTTTAAGCTGAATAATTAGTTCCATGAAAAACTCAGTATGTTGTTTTTATTCTTTTTATTGTTTTACTCTATATCAGTGACAGTTTGATCAGGAATGGATAACAGTCTGTTAGTTGGCACTTTGGTAACACTGAGTAGAACACTCAGCTTCTGAAATATTGCAACACATTATTTGCTGTTTTGAAGATACAACTTTAACTTTCTACTTTTGCATTGTTACACATTCTGTAGATGGATGGATTTAAGTGAAATATGTCATTTTAAGTTCTTTTTAATAGTCCCAAAGACACCAATACCTTTGTTGGCAGGGAGTTCCTAAGCAGATTGGTCCTTTCTGCATTGCCAAAACAACTCTGTCTTTTGAGTGAAAGGAGGAGGAAGGTCCATGCTCTGGAGCAGAGGTAGAAGACAAGGGCTCTGCAGCTTGAGCTGGAATGAAATTCGGGTTCTGCCACTTTTCTGCAACATGGGAAGCCTGAAGGTACATGACATGGGCAAGCCTGAATTTCCTCATCCACGAAATTGGGGCTCATGCTCCTACCTACTTCATAAGATGGTCATATTTTTAAAACTCAGCCACATCACTTAGTACAGTGCCTAACGTATTCTAAGCGCCTTCCTATGTTACCTGTTCTTTCTGCAGATTACCATTTATTTTCAAACACTGTAAATCAAGAGGCAACAAACTTTTTCTGTACAGGGTCACACGGTAAATATTTTAGTCTCTGTTGCAACCACTCAGTACAGTTAATACATCAATGAATAAGTGTAGCCGGCTTTCAGTAAAACTTTATTAACACTAACATTAGAATTTCATATAAATTTCATGTGTCATGACATCTTCTTCTTCCGATTTTTCCCAGTCATTTAAAAACATAAAAACTATTGTTAGCTCAATGGCCATACAGAAACAGTTAGCTCTGGAGGTTGCAGTTTGCCAATCCCTGCTGTAAACCAAAAAATTTATCCAAGAGTCCTTTTGTGAATAATACATTTTCTTGTAACTAGGATTTAGAATCATTATTTTGAAAGGAAAGTTTTGAAAACATTGCGCAGATCTATGGCAAGAAGAATTGTAGGATTGTTATACAAATCCCTGGTCCCGCCTCCTAATCCAGGGAACACGGAGATGGGGCCCAGCCGGCTGAGTGGGCTCCTAGAGGTCCCACTAGAAGTTTGCCCCAGGTGAGAGTGAGGACTGACACGGAACATTCCTGAATCCAGGCTGGTGTTCTTTCCACGGCACAGAATCACGTGATTTTGTATTGCATACTTTGTTGTTAACTAGACACTGAGATTTTTATTCGTCAATGAAAAGCTTATTCAAAACTTTGTTCCCCTGAGAAGAAAAGATAAACAATAATTTCACGTGGTAATTTTCCAAATTTCTGTACCATATCTACATATCCAAACACAGCTGTATGAAGGCAAAAACTGGCTCCAGGCAAAGAATAAGCCTGCTCACCCTTGTTTCAAAGCAAGGCGTGCTATTTGTTCAATCAAATGTACTACAGGGCCCCTACCCCAACTAGAGTAAAACAATAAATCCAAACCCCAAAACAGCTGCTGGCGATATCTGCCATTGGCCCTCTCTTTGCAAGAGGAAAGAAGAGAGAAAGAAAGAGAGAGAAAGAGGGAGAGAGAAACAGATTGATTTCACATTTCAAACAAAAATATACACATTTATTATTGGTTAGTGAAGTCTCCCTTACCTCACAATAAGAATTTTAACTGAATGACATCTTGGGCAGCATTCTCAGATTTATGAGTTTTGGGAGTTGTTTGCTTTTGCTTGGGAAATGGTGGTTTTACTTATTTAATTTTTTTAAAGAAAAAAACCCAACCACTTTATTGAGGTCAAATTAACATACAAATGCTGTACATGTTTAGTGTACACAGCTTACTAAAGAGCTATGTGTTTTTGACTGAAATGTATTTATATTATATACTTATTCCTTGAGGTTCAGAACTAGCTTTGTACTAAAATAGGACTATAGATGATTAAAACTTTTTCTCTGTATTTTATTTTTATAATGTGTGCACTTATAAGTATATGACTCTAACAATGTTTGGAAAAGTAAGAAGATGAAGAACAATGTATTTTGTATGAAAGGATTTTTAAAGAGATTCTTTGTACATTTTTTCTTTTTAAGATTCTTATACTTTATAGACTTTATAGAACCATGCTGTCTACTACAGTGACCACTTTTCACATCAAAATGTGGCTGGTCTGATTTAAGATGTACTCTGAGTATAAACTACACATAGGATTTCAGAATCTTAGTAGAGAAAAAGAATGTAAAATATCTCATTAATATTTTGGTCTTGCTTACATTTCAAAATAACATCTTGCCTCTATTAGTTTTTAAATAACATAAAATATTACATTTAATTTTACTTGTTTCTTTTCACTTTTAAAATGTAGCTACTAGAAAATTTTCACTTGCTTACGTGGATTGCATTTTCGTTCCGCTGTGCTGTGCTGTAATAGCTGTTCAGCTGTCATCAAATATGTCTGGGATGATTTTCAAAACGAGTTCACAGTAGTTAACTCCGGAGAAAGGAACTGGGAGACTTGAGGAGGGTGAGGGAGAGATTCAACTTTTACCATTTATTCTCTTGTGCCTTCAGCTTTTTCTCCCACATGCACATATTATCTATTTAAAAATAAAATATTTAAAATAATAAAAATGAAAATAAAAGAAATTCTTACAGAAAACACTGCAGTTAAATTAGTGTTATTTGTTAATAGGAAAGGTTTTCTTTTTTTCTTTTTTTCCTGTTCAGGAAAAGGGCTATCAGGGCATGCTATTTGTTGTTGCTACTGAGTGTGTGTGTGTGTGTGTGTGTGTGGTTGGGGGAGGTGTGTGCATGTGTGTGTTCATGCCAGGGTATGTGTATTTAAAATATTCTGTTGTGGACACAATTAGATTTGATTGGCTCAGGGCCTTAGTCTCCCAATATATCAAGGAAAGTGTAGCTTTTATAAATTTTCAGTTAGAGAAATAAATAATATTTTTGTGGGAAAAATAAAAATACATTCCCAAAATATCTTGTATTAAGAGACAGCCAGTACATAGAGTTTTAAAATCCTGGCCTGGGATCCTTCTTCCACAAAGGATGTAACTTAATGATCCTGTGGTTATTTAAAACAACAATTTTTTTCAAGTGGCATAAAAATACAATTGTCTACTTTTAATATAAATTCAGTTTACTTTACTCTTAAAAGGAAACGAATTACAAAGCAATAACCTTGAAATTAAATACTTTATTTCAACTAATATTTAATTATCTTTTATGAGAAAGTATTCCCTAAAATATAGCCAAAGATCAGATTCTGTTAATTTCATAATTTACAGTTTTATTACTAGTGATCTGGTTGATCACAGTCTTAAGAAAACAAATTCTAAAAAGCTACTTTACTAATTTGTGTTCAGTTAAGAATTTATTTTCTAACACTATAACGTGATAAATTACATAAAACTCATATGTTAAGAATTACTGCAACATCACTGTTTAGTATTATCTTAAACCAGATGAAACTGCTCTTATGAGATCAGTTTTGCCTTACCAAAGTATTACTTTTAATATGATTCAACCCAATACTGAGTGAAGTTTCATCACTTCCCTTTTACTGTCTTTTGGAAAATTACAGCTATGTTCTAAGAAACATGGGTCATTGTTTCTTTATATATTTTGGTCCATTTATTTAGCCACACGTCTCAAGCATCTACTTTGTAGTTAAATAAAAATTGGTGTTCTCTTTTAGCAAGTTCATTCTTGCTGTAAATGGTTTTCCAAGCTATCAAGCAATGTGATCTCTTATCCTGTGGTCTTCAGAAAAGCTATCGTTTCATTGTTGAAATATTATAGCTGTTTAGCAACTTTCCTCCCCACATTGTCAGTACAAAGTCACTATTATCAATTTCAAAATATTGTCAACAAAATGGTCCTACTGTCTTAGTCTGCTCGAGCTGCCGTGGACAAAATATCATATATGGGGTAGCTGAAACAACAAAAATTTTCTCACAGTTCCAGAGGCTGGGATGTCCAAGATCAAGGCACTGGCAGATTCAGTTCCTGGTGAGCTCTCTTTTCTTATCTTGTAGACAGCCACCTTCTTGCTGTGTCCTCATGTTAGAAAGAAAGAGAAAGAGGGAGAGCACACCCTACAGTGTCTCTTCTTACAAGGGCACTTCATCCCTTTATGGGAGCCCCATCCTTATGACCTCATCTAACACAAATTATCTCCCAAGGCCCTGTCTCCGAATACCATCACACCAGGGGTTAGAATTTCAGCATGATAATTTGGGGGAGACATAACACCCTCAACACTCACCAAAATAATTAGCCATCTCTTTTATACCACTAAACATTCCTTTCTAAATGCTTCCAGGAGGGAAGACTCTTTTTTAAAAAAGTATTTATTAATTTATTTGCAAAATACCTAAATTACCATTTGCTTGCTCCAACCTATCTTTCCTGGAATCAGTTATGTTTCCGCCTGTTCGCTGCACCCTCAGCTCCAGTCTCAAAAGAGTATTTCCTTGTCTTTGAGTAGTTCAAGGATTAGACCTTCAGGCTTTCCGTCAGGATGGGTGGGGGTTCTTCCACATTCCTTTGCTCACTCGCCTTCTATGCCAGCTGCTTTGTTGCTCATCCTTCAAGGTCCAACTCAAAGGGTAGCTTTTCTATGAAGTTCTTTCCATCTCTCTGAGCAAAACTAGCCCTCCCTGCCAGTCACTCCACATGCTGCCTCACTCTCCCCTCTATCGTTAGGTTCTCTGGTTATTGTTGGCATGTCTTCAACATGCAAAGGATTGTGTCTAGCACAGTGTCTTACACATGGTAGGAGCTCAATGATTGCAGGTGGCATGAATGGACTGTAATTGTTACAGTTACAAGGACCATGGGTTCAGTCAGGTAGGTTCAAGGGCTTACTATGCAGGAGGTAAAAAGTTCCTTAAATGCGTTGCACTTCTTGGGGAATAGGAGATGAGAGCATTTGGAAGTCTCAGAAGACCCCATCCTAAAGATTTGAAGTTTCACATAAGTCCAAGGATTTCAGGGAGGAAATCCCTGAAATTTATTCTTCGGTAGAAGGTTGGCCTGTGAGCTGTTGCTGATTCTAGATTCGGGCAGACACATGAGAGATCTCTGCTCCAGGTGGGGGTCCTGATACTCACAGGTACCATTCTTAGCTGTTCTTTGGCTTTTGTTAATTTCCTTATCACCCCAACCCCCACGTCTCCAGTTGTCTTTTTCTTCTATTGGGCCAACATCTTTTGGAATTATATCGGTCTTATAATTTAATGAGCTTTTCTGGGAGCTTCCCCCCCCCGCCCCACCACTGTGGACACATAGCTAATGATTTTATGAAAGCCAGTGGAATAATTATGTGATTTTTATTCAAAGCCAGGTTTGCTGGGTTACATGTATGTATTACATTATGGTTAGAAAAACAAATATTTGTGTTCAAAGGGAAAGAAAGATTCTATACTTAACACTGAAATAAACTATAGAGATAAAATAACCAAGTCTGTCACAGGTAAGGAAAGGTGCCTCTGATCAGAGGCAGATGGAAAATGAGCATTTACTCAAATGCAATGCTGATGGTAACTCAGGCCCGCTTAACAATGTGAACCTGAGAAGCTTCAAAGGATACATTTTAGGGATAAAAAGATTGTGAAGTCCCTCCCCTTGCTTAGAGGGAAAATCTCATGATTCCTTAATGTTCAGCTTCCAGGATTTGCACGCTACATTGAAATGATAGTTTTTAATGCATTAATGTTTATATAACTACTATTTTTGCAGACATTTAAATTATAGAGAACAGCAATTGTTGAGAGAAAAAAAACAAATATAAATAAATAGAAGCTAGAATGTTTCCCCTTCAGAGGTAAGTGTTTGCTATTCCTAGCAGAGAATCCTTGTACTATTTGTGTGAGATGGTTCTTCAGGCCAACAAAAACTAGTTTCTCCCAAAACAAAAATGCCACAAGGAGAAGAACATACAATAGGCTAATAAAACCATTTTTGATTCTTGACAAGTAATATCATGAACAATATTATTTTTTATAGGCATGTGTTGATTCACATTAGCTATTTCTGTCATTTTCGTAGGAAAAAAGCCAGGAAGAATGCAGAATTAGACTACATTTCACATTGTACATGCTTAGCCTGGGCACAATGTTTATCTCATGTTACTCCGTAGCTTGGGATTTTATATCACTAAATACCTGTTTGGAGAGATGGTATCCTATTTGTGAATTCCCAGGTTGAGGAAACCTAAATGCTGCATGGGTCCTTCAGGCAGGGACAAGGGGCTCGGGGTGAGGTGTAGAAGTGAACATTGGCAGGTGAGCGTACATCTCTTTGCCCAGACAATCCCCAATTTGGGCCAGTTGTCTTTGGGGGTAATTATACACCTCTCCCCTCTCACTCTCAAAAGTATCCCCATTTATTGGATGATACATTGTATGGTTAGCTTTGACTTTGGATACCCATGATGGATGGAGGGGAAGCATCAGCTTAAGCCTTTTGTAACATTGTAAGACCACTCAGGCCACCTCCAGAAAAGGCAGTGGTGCTATCCTTTGATACGGGCAACTGATGCTTTCTGGGTCTGTATTAGTCTGTTTTCACACTGCTAATAAAGACATACCTGAGACTGGTAATGATAAAGAACAAGAGATTTAAAGGACTCATAGTTCCACATGGCTGGGGAGGCCTCACAATCATGGTGGAAGGCATCTCTTCACAGGGTGACAGGAGAGAGAATGAGAGCCAAGCCAAAGGGGAAACCCCTTAAAAACATCAGATCTCGTGAGACTTATTCACTACCATGAGAACAGTGTGGGGAAAGCCACCCCCATGGCTCAGTTATCTCCCACCAGATCCCTCCAACAACAACACATGGGAGTCATGACAGCTACAATTCACTGTGAGATTTGGGTGGAGACACAGCCAAACCATAACAGGGTGTTTCATAACAGCTACCATTCACGGTGAGATTTGGGTGGGGACACAGCCAAACCATAACAGGATCTTATATAAACTTTGAAGACTAGCCCCCTTTAAAAGACTTAGCTATTTTTATTCATCTGTAATTTCATTCATTAGCAGAAACATTGTGTTTGCTGTGTAAATTCATCATCAACAAAGTTCCCTAGCCCCTGCTCACTGCCTGCCTCCACCAGCCATTGGTTTCTGTCCCCAAATCCCACTTAAATACTGACACAGACACTCTGCAGTCCTCCCTGCCAAGAGCTATTCCTGAAAAGGGCATTGCTGAGAGTGGAAAATATAAAAAAAGGTGAAAGGGTGGAGGCTGTAGGAAGATAAGAGGGAACTTGGACCAGGAATCAGTCCAGCTAGAGGGAAGGAAGAGATGAAGCAGTTCAAGAGATGTCACAAATAAGTAAGATATTTTGAGAATGAGGAGATATCTGTATACCTGTGTTACAGCAGCATTATCCATAACAGCCAAAAGACGGAAGGAACCCTAGCATCCATTGACAGAAGAATGGATAAGCAAAATGTGGTCTATCCATACAATGGAGTATTTTTCGGCCATAGAAAGGAATGAAGTGCTGGCACATGTTACCACATGCTGAGCCTTGAGGACACGTTGCCCAAGTGGAAAGAAGAAGCCAGATGTACAAGGACAAATACTGAATGCACTATTTATATGAGGCACCTAGATCAGTCAAATTTGTAAGACAGAAAATAGAACCGTGGATGCCCAGGGGCTGAGGGGAAGGAAAGTAGGGAGTTAGTGTTTCATGGGGACAAAGGTTCTGTTGGGGAAGATGATCAAGTTCTGGAGATGGATGGTAGTGATGGTTGTACAGCAGTGTTAGTATACTTAATGCCACTGAACTCTAGACTTTAAAATAGCCAAGATGGTACATTTTGTGTTATATATATTTTACTACAATTAAAATACTCTGAGTAATGGCCAGGATGAGCACAGGGATAGGCTTATGATTCAGTGTTTCTTGTTTGGTATATTGGTTTTCTAGATCTGGTTCTGTAATAAATTACTATGTATTTGGTGGCTTCTAACAACAGAAGTTAATTTTCTTACAGTTCTGGAGATCACCAAAATCAAGGTGCCAGTTGGTTCCTTCTGGAGGTGCCGAAGAATCTGTTCCTTGCCCCGTCCTGGCTTTGGGTGGCTGCTGGCAATCGTTGCATAGTTTGGCTTGAAGATGCATCACCCCCATTCTCTGCCTCCCATGTCACATATCCCTGAATCTCTGGGTGTCAAATCTCTCTCTGTCTTCTTCTTATAAGGACACCTAGCATTGGATTTAGGGCCCACCTTAAATCCAGGATGACCTTATCTTGATATCCTTAACTTAATTACATGTGCAAAGTTTCTTCTTCCAAATGAGGTCACGTTCACAGGCTCTGAGGCCACATATCTTTTGGAGGTGGCCACAGTTCAACCCACCACCTTTGGGAAGAACTGGCTTTACTCAGAATTATTAAGCAAAGCAAACTTCTTACTGGGGAACTGCACCCACTCCTTCCAGTAGGTTCATAAAATCCTCTTCCAGTCTCCCTACTTGACCGCATTCCCCTTTGGGCCCGCTTCACCTGTTCTGGAAGATGCCTGAGCTTAGAAGCTGCACAGGTGAATTTTAAATTCATCTATTGTGTCTCATTTCCATGTTAGGTGAGAGACCAAGGAGACTGATACCACAGGAGTGAGGGAAGATTCTATTTTTTACCCCTCCAGCCATAGATTGTTATTTAACAAGTCTCCTTAGGTAATACAGTGATTCCAGGGCTCATTGTAATAGTGGAAATAGTATAAGAAACGAACACCAGATCCTTGAAACTGTCCTTAAAGGCATGCCGTATCAACACCCACCCTTTTGCCAAGCTCGATTGTCTGCCTGTTACTCCCGTCTATGCCTTTTCCTTGGCCAAACAAACTTCTTCCAGGTCCCTTTGATCATTTTCTCTTTCCATGCCAGAAATAAACTTTGTTATCCACTGTGTCTGGAACATCCTCCTACTTTCCAAACCATACTGTTTTTCATTTCTGCATTGATTTCAGTCTCCCTCCTTCAGGTGGGGTTAAGGGTGTCATGACATCATTGCCCATATACTTTCTTAAGATGGTGGTTTTTAAAAACAAATGTGTCATTTTGAAAAAGCCAGAGAACCACGTAGTCATCCACTTTATTGTAACCTGTGCATTGGATCAGGCTGCAGAAAAGACCTCTCCAGAGAGATTCCTGGAACTTCTGGATTAGAATGGTTTTGGTTAAGCCAACCCATCGGGGTAGGAATGATTTGCAGAAGAAATACTGGAAGGACTTGGGCAAGATGTATCCCTAGCGAATGAAGCAAGCAAAATGCCACAGGGTTCATTGCCTCAGAATACAGAAAAGTATGGGCTACATTAACATAATTTTTTTCTCTTAGCTTCAAGACTCTCACATTGCATTTGAATTATTTAAAAAATGATCAGTTCCCTGGATGGTTTGATTAACTAAGCATTCTCTACTTACATGGTAAAAATAAATATCAAGAGAATAGTCACACATGCCAAGTGTGTTCAGTGAAGCAATATGTGTAGGCAGCTTTGGAAACAGTGACATAGTGATTATCTGTGCATAACTTGGCCATAATATCATCACTGTCTAGACTACTAGACAATTAGCATCCAGACATACTATAGCTCAGATTGAGGAAGGTTATTTAAAAAATGAAAGAGTCGTCCTATTTGAGAAAGAAAGACTCCGTTCATTTTTCTCTAGAAAGGTATGTATTGGAATTTGACTCTGGATTGAGATTACGCTTTTCATGTTCCCCTTCCTTTTATGAGTCTCCGGTTGGTCCGTGTTCCCATCAGTGAAGGTGATAAGCTATTTCTTCTAATCATCTGGTTTAATAATTGTAAATATATTTGGTGCAAGGCATATTTTGTTTGCTGGGATAATTCTCCCCAGTTTCTACCTCTTTATCCTTCTCCCTCTACATTGCTTTAAAGGACAGACTTTCACTTTTAAAGAAATATCAGTGTTGTGGAAACGCCTATGTAGAGGCTACCCTCTGCAGCATCCTTAGAGAAGACTAGCAAAATCTAAACAGGGGTATGTGTGAGAAAAGAATAGTGTGCATCTTCCAAGTCATTTGATCATGTTTTTAATCTGCTGGAAGTTTGGTATGACATAAATTCATAGAGTGGCAGAGGCTGCTATGTGTTCACAAAGTCTCTTTCTTTCTCTCTCTGCTAACATAGCTAGACCACATTTCCCAGTCTCTCTTGCAACTAGGTGGGTCAGGTGACTGAGTATTGGCCAATGAAACATGGGCAGAAGTAATTCATGCCACTTCAAGATCTGACCTAAAAAATCTCCAACTGAGGTCTTCATGCCTGCTTTATTCTCTTGTCCCCCAACTAACACAGATGAGAACCAGAAAGCTTTGGGAGATAATAGATTTAGGAAAAGATGGAGTGCCACGGCACCACTGTAAAGAGAATACCCTCACCTAGAAATCCTGTGTTTATGGTATGAGAGAGAAATATATTTTGATTTTATCAAGTCACTGAATGTTTCAGGTTGTTAATTACAGCAGATAACTAACCTATAACTGAAAAATATATACAGCTAACGCTATGCTTATTTATTTAGTGTAGTGAAATAGGGGAACTTTGAGATGTACCTAGGGTAACTGCAGTCGACTTCCCATCTGAGTCTGAGAAACCACATACAGTGTAATTGACTGTGAGTCACTCTTTGCATGAATATGTCCCATGTAATCAACGTGTTCCCTGTGGAGCATCTATTGGTTTTCAATGCCCAAACTTCACAGAGCATACACAGCTTTCAAAACAACACGTTTGGCCTATGTAGGAAACATTCATGCTTACATTCCCAAATGTGAATACGTCATCCAGTCTAGCTACAAGAAAAAAGATTGGACAAATCCAAATTGAGGGGCATTTTACAAAATATCTGACAGTACTCAATCTAGGAAACTTAGTACAAGGTCTAGGAAACTGTCATGGCTTCATGGCCAAGAGGAGCTTAAGGAGATGTGATGACTGAATGTGAAGTGGCGTCCTGAAAGGATGCCAGAAAAAGGACAAGAGGTAACTACAGAGAAATGTGAAGTATGGACTTCCACTCTTAATAGTGTATTCATATTGGTTCATTAGTTGTAACACATGTACTTAGCAATGTAAAATGTTAACACTAGGGGAAACTGATGTGGAAACTATGGGAACTCTTTTATACCGTCTTTTCAACTTCCCTATAAATCTAAAGCTGTTGAAAGATTAAACAATAACATTTGAAAAAGTAAATACACCATTTCTCACAAAACATCGCGGCGGAAAGATCTCTCGTTACTTTCCAGATACCATCAGGTGACTATCCGTGGTCAGGTGAAAGAGGAGAGTGCGTTCACTGGGCATTCCCAGCTCTGAGAGACGCCACGACCCGCACACCCACAGCAGCTGTTGCTAATAACCATGCTCATTTCTACAGTGATCATGAAGCAAAGTTGTAAGCATCTGTCATGTGAGCCTGACATTGATGCATAAAAGTCAACAGGAGGTGGAGGGGCCTGATATTGAGTATGAGGAGACCCAAGATTGCCTTGCACCATCATGGCCCTCTGAAATCCATTTAATCATAACTGCTCTCAGTTGTGCTTTTGCTTTTCATCTGTTCTGTCCCACCTCAGCATCCGAATTATACATTCCCAAAAGGGCTGGCTGTGTTTTCTTCATCTTGCCCTCAGGATCTCTGCAGTTTACATGAACACACCTGCACATGCCCACACCTGTGCACAGGGCCTCACATGCAAGAGGACTTTGTAAACTCTGGTACACAGGAAGAAACATTATTGCAGGGTAGTTGGAGCCAGAAAAGCATCATGGGCCGAGGATGTTGAATCTTCTGACCAGGACAGAGTTCTTCAGCTGATAGCTGTCCAGAAGTCTCGGCAAGACATTTGAAGGAACCACAACCCAGTCTAACCAAAGGGGTGGTTGGTGGAAGGTGAAGGAGTCACATGCAAGTGAAACTCCAGCAGAGATCCAAGAAAACAGGAGTGGTGCATTTTCCTCCAATTACATTTTTTTTGTTTTTGTATTAAATATCCATCCTCCCTCAAACTGTTGAAAGAGTTAATGTTTTACTTTTGTCCCTGCAATAAAAACATCACAGCAGAGATAGAAAAGCCAGCTTTCAAAGCACATGCTGAAATAACAAAGTTGCTTTTAAAATGAGTACTTAAGAAAATGGCCATTTGCACTGGCGTGGCACCAACGTGGTTACAGCAGTATTTATTTTTCTATGGAATGTGTGAGCATGTTGTGGGTTGTAAGCGGAACCCTGGCCAATCCCAGCCAGGCATAAAGGAATCATTTAGGTTCCCTTCAAAATCATTAGAATTATTAGTTCTGACTTGAAATGAGTGAAATGCACAAATGCCTGCCAAAGAGAGAGCCAGTGAGTTCTGCTACTTTTCAAAGTCATCAAAGCCAGCTTCTCTGGGATGAAATATTTCAGAGCAGAGTGCCTTACTGTGCGACTGTGCAATGTATATGCCAGGCTGGGACCTCGGCTGTCTCATAGTTCTCTACCTTGGTGCACAGAGAAACTGTCATTAGCCACCATCCTAGTGTCCAGCAAGTATGCTTCATGAGGTGTCATAAATACCTGTGCTACCTCAGGGTGAAAGACATATACACAGGAGGCCATCCTTCCTGAAGAAGTCAGCCCTAGATTCCAAAGAGCTCTTCCTGTAATGGGGGTGGGGGGGGCATGACCTCAGCTCTCCACTGTGCTGAAGTTGTCCCCCTTTTGAGGACTGTTTATTTTACTGATGGTTAAATAGAGGCTTTCTTGACACCTACAATACTAAAATCCTTCTTTCAAAACATGTTGATATGCATGTGGTTTGGAAGAGAACATTTGGATGGATGAAATAATTTTTTTCTTTTCAATGAGTGTACACACCCACATCGTTCCAATGATTACATATGCTTTAAATTTGGACAAGCCTCTTAACCCTGTAAGATCTAAGTGATCTTATCTTTTAAATAGAGGGATTGGCCTTGGCCAGAGATGTTTAAACTGTGGGTTGTGAAATCAATTTAATGGGTTGCAACCAGCATTGAAAGATAAAGATAAAGAATAGAATAGAATAGAATAGAATAGAATAGAATAGAATAGAATAGAATAGAATCGAATCGGAATTTTTGTTTGTTTGATTTTTGCAAGTGGCAAGTGGTGGTTTTTAGAAGTGGATTACTAAAAACACTTATGTATATGTCCACTGTGTTGCAATGGAAAATATATTTAAAATTCTGAAATCTACTTGTGGGGTTGATACACATAGTCCCTTACTATAGATCAGAGCTTTTTGGGGGTGTTTATCTTCCCTTGTCCCTGTAGCCTGCTTCTCCATCCTTCTCCATGCTGCTGTCTGCCCTTGGGGGATAATCTCTGAGGACTGCCTTAGCGGGCCCTTCTGTTATCTGCTCCCCAGTTGGGCTCAGCGGGAAATGGAGAGGGGGTGGAAAGTGAAGTCAGGCTTCATTTCTCCAGCTCCCATTGTGTGGAGTCACTCGAAGCAAGCTGTGTTTCTCCATTGAGAAATACTCCTTGCCCATCGCACTTCATCCTTCGATCATCTTAGTTTGAATGGATTGTCTGTTTCTTCTAGAATTGGGATGAATCAGTGAGGTAGCCTTAAATTATAGTAGTATATAGGTTGTATCCAAAATATTTTTACATCTAAATTATAGGGAAGAGGTAAGGGATCATTGTGATCTATAAAGCGCTCATCTGGTGATAGGGAGGGTACTATATTTTTTAAAATGTGAGAGGTAGCATATGTGCATTTTTGATGCAATCAGTACAAATATATTTCAGAGATTAGCTAGAATCCCATTTTCTTGACTGAAGGCATTCCTGCATCATTGCCAGGCAATTTAGAAGATGAATCATAGAAAAAAGCCTAAATGAACACATTTTAGTTTATTATAGCCAACCAAAATGTATTGTTTAATTTGACTTTTTCAACCGACGTGAGTGTGAGATGAAATTTCATTTGGATGCTTTTATTTATCTGGCACTCTTCTAGGTGTTTAGGGTGCGTCAGAAAACAAAACATAGATCCCTGCCCTCATAGAGCTTGCATTCTAGCAGGAGATAGAAATTAAACATTCGTTGTCACTGAATGCATCATGCTGAAGTTGCTAAATGCTATGAACAAGAGAAGATCAGGGTAAGGAGGGTCAGGGTTTCTGGGGAGTGGGGGACAAGTTGCAGTATTACACAGAAAGATCGGGTGAAGCCTCACAAAGATGACAGAGAGTGGAATAATAGACATCGGGGACTCGGAAAGGCGAGGGGCTGAGAGCGGGATGAGGGAAGATAAATTACTTAATGGGTACAATGGGCACTTATTGTATACCCTTTAGGGGATGGCTACACAGAAAGCCCAGACTTCTCCACTAGGCAATATATCCATGAACTTCACTGTACCTCCTAAATCTATGCAAATTTTAAAAAGATGAAATTGGAGCAAACACTTGAAGGGGTGAGGTAGTTGGCCAGGAGAGGATCAGAGAAGAGCATTCCAAGAGGAGTGGACACCCCAGCACCCAGGAGCTTGGCTGGACTGCACAGTCTCAACTGGTGTCCAGTGGGAGAGGGGACAGAGAAGGTAGTAGATGAAATGAGGGACTCTCTATAAACTTTGGCTGCTATTCTGTGTAAAAAGGAGAACCACCAAAGGATCTGGGCAGAAGAGTGACATGAGTCGACGTAAGTGATCAACACTGTAGCCGATGTGTTGGGAATAGACCGTGGGAAGCCAAATTAGAGGGAGGGAGATCTTTCTGGGGGCTCCTGCTCATCAGGGAGAGACCTTGTTGGCTCAGACCATGGATGGAGCAGGAGGTGGTGAGAGGTGGTTGGATTGTGGTTATCTTTTGAAGGTAGCGCCAAGAAGAATGCAGGAAGTTGAAGAGAAGAGCCAAAGATGACTCCAAGAGTTTTAGCCTGATTAAGCTGAAAAATAGCATTCATTCAGCTGATACCTAAGGAAATGGTGGAAATGGTGGCTCTGAGTCAGCCACTGTGCTCTTTTCAAATGTGACAAATCACCTTCCGAAGACTCCTCTTCCAAAGGACTATCTAACTGTTTGGGAGAGGACTATCTTCCTCTTCCAAAGAACTATCTAATCCAGAGAATTCACCATGAACTATGAACAGTTCGATACCTCCAACAAAACACCGATGGTAAAGTTATAGCCTAACTTTCTGTCTTCCCGTGTTGATTACTTCATAAATGTTTTTTGAAAGTTATCATTTACATGGTTGACCGTGAAATATTTTTGAATGAGCCAGATTGCAAGTTTGGTGCCACGTTTCAAATTCAGTTTGTTTGGGTGGACAGCATCTTATTAAAATAACATTTTGTGGCTTATTCCAATGTGCATGTAGCTGTTGCTTCACATGCAAGCAACTAACTACTGATGTATGTAGTTTTGTTACAGCTGGTGCTAAAAAAAGACATATTCAATGAATTATTTTTTAAGATTTGAATGTTTTATAGTGCTGATTGGGCAGTAACTGTAGAAAAAGAAAATAATATGAAAAGGCTGCTGTGTACTGTTATTAATCCTAGAGAGTGACTCTTTAATATAGTCCAGATCACAAAAAGTCCTCATGAGATAAGAATTTATAGCCAGAAGGGACTCCATAAATCAGAGAGCTCAACTTCCAGCATTCAACTGATGAGGAAAATAAGGCACTGGGATATTAAGCAGCTGAGCCAAGAGTGCCCAGCTGGTTAAGAGAAAGAGGTACCCAGACTCAAACTGGGGTGAATGAGCTCCTGGTTGGTCTGGGCTCCTCTTTCAGGACTCAACAGGATGCCCAGAAAGCATGAAGACCCCAGATTCCTGGAGCAGTGACAGCCATCAGAAGAGCCCCTGTCAATTTTGCAAGGACTATCCTCTCAGCATCTGCCTCTTTTCCCACTTCAGGCCACTTCACCTCCAAGCACCTTACCCTTCGTGATGCTGAGCTCTGCCATCAAGATTCTGTCACCCAGCCCAGCCTCCCCCATCAATCCTCAGACTTGGACCCTGGAAGGCTCTGCTTTCCCACCCTCCTCCTCACTCACTGATGCCTCGATCAGCTGCAAGTGATGGGAAAATGGCAAAGCACCAGCTACTCATTTCAGGACTGCCACTCCATACAGGATTTGGGATGCAACCTCCATACCCAGCAGATAATTGGGCTGTGACCACCTACAGAGTAATCTCACCAGTGACAACTGCCCACTGTGTGGCCACCAGTGATATGATTCATCTGGTTTGGAATCTTCCGCTGAGGTCTCCCGCCCCATGCCAGATCACAGAAGTGAATCCTTGGCAAAGACTCGCTTACAGCAGAGGAGCTAGTGCCACAGTCCCAAGCGGCCCTGGTTCATGGGTCTTCTGCGGGGTTCCATGCTCTCCTGTGACTCTTCTTCACGTTGTTACAATGTCACCAAAGAGTTTGTCCAAGGTAATCTTAAAGAAACTGTAATTTCTTGTCATGAAAAGAGCACTGGACAAGAAGTTAAGGGATCAGAGTTCTGGAAAGCAGGAATCATAAGCCTTGCCGGTGGACTCGCCTTACAGAGTTGCTGTGAGTAGCGAACAAGTGATTAACATGAGGACGGGCTCTTTGCAGGCGATGGATGGGATTACAATAAAGCTATGCTGCCTCTCACTTGAGAAGATAATTCCAGTGAGGGGCCAGTTTTCATTTCTTTTCTCATTTATTCAACACTCAGTACATAGTTTTCCGATGCTTATGGCAAGCAGAATTTCAATACGGCTCCCACGATTTCTGCCTGCTGGTGTGTGGCCCAGCATGTTTCTAGCTGCTCCTGTCGAGGGATTCTGCAGATGTAATTCAGGTCTCAGATAAGCTGCTGGGCTCTTCCTCGTGAGAGAGATTCACAGTGTGACAGACATTCAACATGAGGGAGACTTCTTGTTTGCTTGTTTTAGAAATGGAGGGGGCTGTGTAGTAAGGAATGTGGGTGGCCTAAATGGGCTGAGGGTGGCCCACAGCTGACAACGAGAAAGGCAGTGGGAATGTCAGTCCTACAGCCTCAAAGAAATGAATTCTGACAACACCCTGAATAAGTGTGGAAGCAGATTTCCCCCCAGTCTCCAGAGGAGAATCCAGTTGGCTAACACCTTAATGTCAGCCTCCTGAGACATGATGCAGAGAACCCAGCCACAGCCTTCTAATCTACAGAGCTGTGAACAGAGAAAGGGATTGTTTAAAGCTGCTGAGTGTGTGGAAGCATGCTACAGAGCAATAGAACACTAGCAAAATGCTCCTAAAGGCCAGAGCTGTGACACCTAGAGTCTTGCATCTTCCTAGAGTTGTGAACACAGGGCCTTGTAGGTTCTCAAATAGTAATGAATCAGGGGAAGGCATTACATGGGTTTCCCAAAGCAGGCACATATTTAGGCTTCTCTGATTCCCTATTATATCATCATACCTCTCTCAAGGCTGATAGAAGGTACTGGTGACAGGGCTTGATGTTTTCAAGCATCTTTTTGGCTGTGCAGAATCCAACGGAGGCACTCAGGGGCACTTTGGTCCCTGAACTTGAACTGCTTGTGAACTGTCCTGATCAGCTGGCCATCAGTGGTAGAACATGAACTCGATTTCTAATCTAATGAGCTTCCTGCTTGTCTGTACTTTCTTCCTACTGACTTCTTAGTTCTATGAAGTTCAGCCATCAGGGGTGTAGGTTTGTATGTCTGTGTTTGTTTTCTTTGAGCAAACATATTTTCTTTCTTTTCTTCTTAGGCTATTGGGTTATGTTTTTCCCCAGTCTACATAGTATCAGAAATTATAGTTAGGGCTATTATTATACTGCTACTCTATTTTTATACAACTTTATAAGACTTTTTTTTCCTTTTTTTTATAAGTGCGGTTACATGAAAGCATCTGAGTGAACTTACTTTAATTTCCTCTCATCATTACAGTCCTCTTGAATATTTTCTCTTGTTTCTTGCCATTCCTCACTTGCTGTGTTCACTTTATTGATTTATTAAAATATTCCTTGAGTGTTTTTGAACTTGAAAGGAAAAAGGAACCAGTTAAAGAATGGGGGATCCACCTGGTTCCTCTGAAACATGAAACAAGTGAGGACGGTGCATTTAGAAGTTTTCCAGTTTGTCATATTGAAATTGCCTGGGCGACACCAACACCACTTGCCCTCCCCTTCTGACAACATGAGCCACCTACCTCTTTGTCAGGCGTGCCGGTTAGGACGTAAGATCCTCAGTTTCCCCACCTATGAAAAGAGGCAACAATTATGCCTGTGTCATAGTGGTATCAGTATTACACCTATTTGTTGTGATGGGGATCAGAAGATGCCACTCTAAACTAGGCCACTTTGGTGTAAAGATTATTTTGAGCTAAAGGCAGTTGAGAATCAGCAGGTGCAGGAACAGTTCCTCTACCTACCATTAACACCTAAAGACAAGGCATACATTTTTAGTTTCTCTTTGAGGAGGAGCCCACCTCCTATACAAGGAGGGAAGAGTGACTCTTTTCACTGAAGTAAGGAAGTTGATGCCAAGACGTGTTCGCACAAGCAGACCTTACTAAAGTATCCCTTATCTTCCCTGAGTCACTGGATTTCCTAGTCACTTCCCCACTATTTATCATACCTTGAGACCCAAACTCTTTTCCCTTTGTTGAAAGGATGTATAAGTCCCTGAGTCTGCTTCTTTGAGTTTCACTCTTTTCCTGGGAACTCTTGTGCATGTAAATATTAAAAAAAATTGTGTACCCTTCCCTCTGTTAATCTATCTTTTGTTAGTTTAATTCACAGGCTCTCAGTTACCAGACTTAAGAGAGTAGAAGAAACGTTTTTTCTCCATGATAATGGATTTAAAAAAAATCTTAGCCCAGTATCTAGCATATGACTGGATAAATGTTAGGTATTACATTATTACTTTTCCATCTCAATGCTTTCTAATTTTTTCAAAAATGGACTACTCACCTTCTGTCTTCTTCACTCAGCCTCATCTATTCTGCCAACCCTACATCTCAAGGGGAAGCTTGGCCACCTCCAGTTCTGAAGGAACTGGTTTGTGCCTCTCCTGTCATTGATTGCATAGCGCTTCACCTCAACACGGCTTAATCATATCTTTCTTACTGAACTATACATTTTTGAGGGCAAGAAACCTGTCCAAAATATATATCTCCTCTTACGTCTAACTCAGAAACTAACACCTAATAAGGAAACACGTGGGGACTTCCTGTTTTACCTTCCTCTGTTCTAGTGTCTTACCTTCTTTTTGGAAATGGAACATATTCATCATCTAAAATGAATTTCTGACTTGCCTTCTTCATCATTCACTTTTCAGCATTGAAACAGATACTTATTTTAGTTCCTGTTTTTTCATGGAAAATTCCATTTTTGGTAAGAATATTTTTCCTAATATTAAAGACCTTTCAACATTTGAAAGCACACTTACCTATCAAACAGATACTTTTTTTTTTCTTGCACATTAAACACATCTCTCCTTTTTTTGCAGGCAGAGTCATCTATCAGGGCATCTTCATCTCTCTTTTTTCCTGGATTTTTCTAAATTACGTATTTTTTTCTGTAATATCCAAACTAGTGTTTGATAAAATCAATTATATTGAATGCCTCTATTTTTTAAAACATTTTAAAGTCTTGAATATTGAACAAGGTTTTTAATACTCTAAAGGGAAAAGACAGTTTTCATGTTGGTACTTTTATTTCTTTTTTGGCTCTTAGGTAGAAATACTCACGAGGTCATGTACAAAGCAGAAATTCATACTTTGTCTGGTATAATCTACTTCAAATAAATTCCCCTTACTAAAGTTACCTAATACTTACTCTAAGAAAGAACAGAAGAGACATAAGAAAAAATATATTTTACTGATTAGGAAAACAGCAGATGAAATATTGGTCTCCAAAAATAACAGGTCCGAGTCCGTGGAACCTATAAATGTGACCTTACAATGTAAAAGCAACTTACAGAGGTGATGAAGTTAATGATTTTGACATGAAGGATTTTCCTGGTGGGCATTAAATCCAAGCACAAGGGTCCTCATAAGAGAGAGACTGAGGGAGATCAGACACACAAAGAGACAGAGGCAGAGACTGGAGTGAAGCAGCTATAAGCCAAGGACACCAGAACAATCAGAAGCTGGAAGAGGCAAGGGTGGGTTACCTCCTAGAGCCCTCAGAGTGCAGCCCTGTCCATACTTTGATTTTGACCCAGTGAAACTGCTAAACTCCTGTCCTCATAACTGTCAGAAAATGAACCCTGTTGTTTTAAGCCACAATATTTGCAGAAAATTGTTCCAGGAGCCCCAGGAAACTAATGTAATATATAAACTTAAATATTTCCCTATGTGTGTTTATATATTAAATAAAAATGGCATTATACCATGCATATTATTTTTGTAACATGCTTTGAAATACCCTAAATAACTTCCTGGTAGTATTTTAGTGGCTACTTGAAATTTGTTGTATGGATGTTACAATTTATTGAAACAATGTTCTTCTGTTGCAGATCCTAAGAGTTGCCAGTTCTTTGTCATTATAAGTTACAATTAACATTATACTTACATAATTGTTATTCAATAGTAATCATTTTATAATTTATAGTATATATCATGCATAATTTTATAATATATAATTTATGTAATTTTAATAAATAATATAATGTATTTCAATACAATCTCTATACACATCCATGAATATTTTTAGGATAAAAATACTAAAAGTAGAATTTTTAGGTTAAAAATATACATAGTTTAGAAAACTTTAAAAACGCATCTCGTATGTCCAGGCATTGCCTTTATTCTAACATTTAAATTTCAGGAACTTAAGCCTCCCACCTGAATGACAGTTTTAAACTCCCACTTGGAACCCCAGAATACATACAGTATTTTCTGTGGTCCCCGTGTGTGCTGTCTTCCCTGTTCTTTTCTCTGTCTGGCTACCATGTGGCTTCAGGCATTCCCCTGACAACACTTGGAGAAACTCACTCAGCTTCCATTGCAGGTACGCGTTTTGAGTTGTCAGTGCTCATTTCTAGCCTGCTGTTTCCAGAAGCTTCCAGGGTTTCCAAAGTTCAACATACCTGAACCACACTGGATTTTACACTGGAGCTCATTATGTAGGGGACAAATGGTCTCCTCCTCAGAGGCATTCTCTGTTTGGACACGGAGGTCACCCATAGTTCTGCCAATGCCCAGAGATTGTCCCTCAACAGCTATGTTGATAGCTGGTCATCTTCTCTCTAATCCATGGGGCCAAGGTAAATGCAGACCAACCCAGGCCTGCGAAGGAGTGGAGCAGGCTGTGTGTGACTGCAGGGAGGTGGCAGTGAGGTGGCACCGAGGCCAGCTGGAGAGGTCACCTGATTCACTCCTCTGTACCTGGTCTTGCTGACTTGTGAGAATGAGAGCCTGGCATGGCCAGACCTTCAGGGTTTGCTAAAGGAGTGTAAAATCAATTTCTCTATGTAAAATATCCGTATTCTTAAGTAACTCTTAGACAGAAATACTCACAAGGTCATGTACAAAGTAGAAAGCTGGAGAGGTCACCTGATTATCTCCTCCATAACTGCTCTTGCTGACTTGTGAGAATGAGAACCTGGCATGGCCAGACCTTCAGGATTTGCAAAGAGAGTGTAAAATCAATTTCTCTACATAAAATATCCGTATGCTTCAGTGAGGAAGCTTTCAATATGTCCTAATGCTACAGGGACAAACAAGGCATATCAGAAGCTGAATCCAGCCTGGGATCCGGGTAGAAGCTCTGCACCTGCTTCTCTGGGCTTCCCCTCTCCTCACTGCTAAGTCGTCTCCCCCCAAGCCTCTTTTTCAGTTCATTAGAACAAAGCCTCCAAACATCTCTACGTTAGCGGGACCTTTTCTTTACCTTTGCATAATTCAAAATCTCGTCGTGGTACTGTGAGGGGGTTTTCCCCTGTCCTGTGCCCACAAGAGCGCAAATCAAGAACTGTCTTCTTTAAACTCGATTTCAAGGCACCAATACTTGTTAAATACAGAAATGTTTGAAACTTTAAAAACACTGATATTTGTGGTGTTATTTTTTAAATTTCTACTTTCTCCTAAGATTCTGGACATGTCAGTACCAATTTTTAAATTCTTTTTCTTATTTTAATGTATTTTATTTGATTTTTAATTTTAGATTCTGCGAGTGCTTGTTCAGGTTTGCTACATGAGTATACTGCATGATGCTGAAGTTTGGGTTTCTAATGATCTCATCACTCTAGTAGCAAACAGTGTCCAATAGGTAGTTTTCAACACTTCCCCCAACTTCCTCCTACCTTTTGGAATCTCCAGTGTTTATTGTTCCCAATGTACAGCTCCCACTTAGGAGAACATGTGGTATTTAGTTGACATTTGGGTTCCTGTTTCTGTGTTAATTCACTTAGGAAATGGCTTCCTACCAAAAAGACACCTCCACTCATATGTTTATCACAGTACTGTTCACAATAGCACAGACATAAAATCAACACAGATGCTCATCAATGGCAGATTGGATAAAGAAATTGTTACATACACACACACATGTATATATATCACATATATATGTATATTCGTGATACCTATATGATCTCTCTATATATAATAATGATATACATGTCTATATAGACCCACACACCGTGGAATACTATGCAGCCATGTAAAAGAAAAAGAAATGCCCTTTGTAGCAACATGAATGCGGCTGGAGACCATTGTCCTAAGCACCAGGTTTTATGTAGAAGGCAAGCTCTGCAGTTCTGTGCTTCTCTTTCTTCTAAACTCTGTAGGGAGGAAGCTGATACTTCCCTGTTAAGGACAATCAACTTTCCCCATTTCACATTTCACACTGTGTGCAGTGTAAAAAAGAGGGCGTTTCAATTATTTCACCTACATGCTTTATTTGTGCTCATGAGCCTACCATTCCTCTTTCTCTGCCCATTATTTCATCCATAGTGAATTAGCCTTGTACCTTGTGTGGCTTCACTAATTTTGAACTTCAAGGGGGCAGGCTTGTCATGTAGGCTACTGAGGCCTCTTAGCTGCTGAAAGTGTGCACTTTCCTTATGTTGATACATGTTTTTTACCTTTTGCCTTAGGAGAGAACATTGAGATTCATTTAAATAATTTTTAAAACGCTTTTTGCTCTTGAGGGGGATAATTAATATAATAGAACATAAAGCTTCTAGAATATATTCCTTAGCTGATATTCTAAAATATTTAATGGTTGGAGCCTTTAAATTCCTGAATTGCTTAATCTGCATCATTGTCTGGGATGTTATCTAACCATGATGTTCTTTAAACACACTCAAAATGTTTAAAGGAAGCCTCCCCAAAGTATGAAAGAAATTTAGCTGTGTTCCAAGTTAAATTATCTAGAAAGTTTAATTTAATGAGACATCCTTGATCTCTTCCCTCCTCTATTCTCTATGTCCAATGGGTCTGCATGCTTTCAGTACTACCTTTTTGTTATCCTTTGACTTTTTTCTGTTCCTTTTGTTTTCATTGCTGCTATCTTTGTCCCATGCTTGGCCAGTTGTCTCGGTCTTTACATCTACCTCTTACTCCCAGCAGATCTTTGTAGATTCCAATCCTGTCTCCTCATGGTCACATGTACCCGTTCATGTCACCCTGATCCACATCTTTCTCTGAATCCTCAAGGCTGCAGTGGAAGGGCCAGTGCAGAGCAAGTCCTCTGGGACCTGGTTCTTGGCTCGGGGTTCAAGTCTCATCTCTTGCCTCTCCAGTAGTTCTCCGACATCAGAAAAATTAAAGATCTTTAAGGAAGTTAGAAGTAAGATCGCTGTCTAAGAGCGAAGCTATACATTAGAACTTGAGGGATTGTGACAGAATCTTCAAAGTCACCCTAAGGAGATGGACTGGGTCATCGGAAAGTGAGCTTCGTTTGTAAGATAATTGAATGTCGCAACACGTGGAGAGCAGCTGTGAGTCAGAAGGGATTTGGTCGATCTTAACTTTAAACATTACGATAAAGGGCCCCAGAGGTACACTGGGTTATATCTGGCAGATTCCCACACATTCTAGTTTTGCCATCAGCTAGTCATTTTTACCGCGATCATGAATCCATCAGGGCATCGTAGCCCAGAGACGTTAATGCTGAGGTTTATCTGCCACTGCTCTCAACCAGGGCCATTCAGCTCCCCCACTCTGGGACACTGGGAAATATTTGGTGTTTTCATTTGTCACAGTGACTGGGGACCACGCACCGATATTTTAGTGGCAGGGATAGGAGCGCTATTGGCCCTGCAATGCACAGAATGGTGGCCACACAATGAGGGACCACATCCAGCACCAACTGTGCTCCCCCGAGAACATAGAGCCTTGGTTGTGATCTCAGCTTCCCACAGAGACTGTGAGTCTCAGTCTGTGAGACTGTGACCATGACCTGCAGCTGTCTACAGAAGAGAGGGTAAAGCAGATGGGGTACTACGGAAACACAAACAGTAGCCACCACAGCCATTTTCTCTCCCAGTAGAGTCCATATAAAACTTACATTCCTATCTGACACTGGGTCACATCCCTCACTGTTTCAAGAAATAAATGACTCTTAACTATTATTCTTTAATGTTAAAGATTCAAACCAAATGCATTTGATTCCTAGGGCTGCTGTGTCGAAATGTTACAAAGTTGCTATCTTCAAACAACAGAGACTTACTCTGTCACAATGAAGGCCAGAAATCTGAAATCAATGAGTCAGCAGAGTTGGCTCCTGAAGGCTCGGGGGAGAATCTGTTTCATGCATCTCTCTGAGCTTCTGGTGTCTGCTGGCAATCCTTGGCATTGCTTGGCATTCCTTGGCAATCCTTGACTTGATGCTGAATGATTCCATCTCTGCCTTTGTCTTCACATGGTTTTATCCTTTGTGTCTCTGTGTCTCAAACCTCCCTCTTCTTTCTCTACAAAGGACACTTGTCATTAGATTCAGAGCCCATCCTAATCCAGGATGATTTTATCCTGAGCTTCTTAACTTAATTACATCCTCAAAGACCTTACTTCCAAACAAGGGTACATTCACAGGCATCGGAGGTTAGGACATGTACGCATCTTTTGGGGGAGCGCTCTTCAACCCACTGCACTGAGTTCTGTGGTTCTGTCTCGTAGAAGCTAAGGTAGCTTTTCCTTTCCTGGGTGACTTGGTTCTCTAAATTCATAATCCACACCTGTAGAACATGAATCATTCATGATAGACACACTTTCCAAAAGTAAGGCTATGGAACAACTGGGCGGATGGAGAAAATGAACCCCAATTAAGCTCCCTTTTGTGACAAACCTCTTAGAAAAGCATTAACTCTAATCTTAAGTGAAAAGCGTTGTAAAATCAAGATTGGATGGGAAGATCATGTTTGAAATGACCCGGGTTCCCTCTAATGGAATAAAAAGAGGCAGAATTTACTGTGATTATGACATGCTTTTAGCTACACAAGGAGTCAGGGTCAGGGAATTAAGTGAAACCAACAAAACCATAGTCAACTGTGGTTTCTGGTTTTTTTTAGGAGAATTTGTGAATTACAGTGATCAATGGGAGATGGAAATGTTCTCTTTCCATTCACGATAGCTCCAGAGTTTGTGTGAACTAGTCTCTTCCTACCTTTCAGAAGAGCTTTTTTTTTTCTTTTCCATCTGAATTTTCAGATTTTCTTCTCTTGTTGTTTGAGTTTTGAGAAAGAGTAAGAAATTATGCCCTTGGCTGGGGAGGAGGACAAGAACTCTCTGTGGTTAAACTAAGAAATTAGCACATAATTAATTTTATTATACAAATAAAAAATAATGTCCCCTGGATCTTCACATGGCTTCCTTCCCTGTCAGTCAGGGCCTGGCTCAAAGCTAATGTCTTCACAGAGTTCTTCTCTCTACTGGAAGCATCCTCTGTTCCCCTCTCCATCCGGGCTCCCTCTCCTCCCCCGACACGGTCACTTTCTGCCCCAGCTTTCTTTTGCTTCACGGCATTACTGATGTGTTATTAAAGACGTAGTTATCTGGCTGTGCTCTGTCTTATTTCTAGGCTACAAGTTCCAGGAGGGCAGTCGCTCTGATTGTCTTACATACTCAGGACCTAGAACACTGCCTGACACACAAGGGGCCATCAATCAATACGTGTTAAATCCACACGTGAATTTGTTTGCTGTGCCCTTTGTGCACTGGCTCATCTCCTCCTCAGAACAATACTGTGAGGCAGATGCTGTTGTGAGCCAAAATAATTTCCTGGTGAGAAGCAAAGCGGTACTGAAATTAGAGAGGGGCAGTGTCAGACACTTGTGAGAGCACAGGCCTTGGCCAGACTTCCTGGCTACCAGTGCCTGCTCTGCCACTTTCCACTGGGGTGCTGGACCTCTGTTTCTTTATCTGTAAAATGGCATGATAATGGTACCTGTCTTGTAGGGTTGCTATTATGAGAATTAGGTGACGTATTGCATTTACTAGGAATAGGACCCAACACACAGTAAGTACTCAATAAATATTTGCTAGTATCATGCCCTGTAACAGATGAGGGAACTAGACACAGGGTTAGGTAACCTGAGCAAGGACATGTTGGAGGTTCAAGAGGAAGAACTGAAGCCAGATCTGACTCCTCTAGAGTTTAAGTCAAATCTTGGCCACAACATTAACTTACTTGATGAATTTTAGGCTACGCTTGAATGAAATTAGGCTATCAAGGGAGTGCTGTGCCAATCCAAACCATGAAGCATCTAATGCGACAAAGGGCACCGCTCCCGGTTGGGTCACCAGAGGATGTTGCTCATTTTGGGGAAACAATACTGGCTATGCAAAAGTCTAATGAATTTCATGTTGACTTCCCAGAAATGGTGAATACAACAGAAGCAGCCCAGCCTATGCCAATTTGCCAATAAGCAAGGTTCATTAGACCCACTGCAAAAGATGAGTTTAGTTCAAGCTGTGGTATTGTATGACAAAAAGCAGAAGCCAACCAGCACGGCCAGCCCTACTCAACTGCATCTGTGGCAGCCCAGATCCCGACCTCGCCTTTACCACATGTGTGCGTATCTGCTAAGATCCTCCACTGTGACTTCCTGATTGTTTCTTAGTCCGTGGATCAGCTGAGTCCACAGATAATCCAGCATCCAGACACATTGCTCTGTCTCTTCAGCTTCAAGTTACCTTCCTACCTGTGCTTCATTTCACCAACAATTATTGTCAGGTGTATTTGGAGCATGAAGCATCTGCACAATTTTAGGACATTCTTAGGAATATGTTGGGAAAAGGGGGATGATATTTTAATTTTTTTTTTCCCATGGACCTCGTGCACTGCAATTGTGATTCAAAACCAAGAGCTCTGTGCATCATAGCTGTGCTTCATTCATTAGGTATCTTGGTCATCAAGGCTTAAGGACATCTGAAATACTGCCAACCGGGTCTTGAAATTCAAGCCAAAATGCTGAATCTGTTGACCTTCCTTTCTCACGTGCAGCTTTTAGAAAGAAAATCTGTTGAAGACAATTGACCAGCTACTTAACTATAACAGGAAGAGATAAAAATAATTTGCTTACATATTTATTTATTTAGCTAATCACTGACAGTTCTGAAACTACCAAACTGAAAAGTAAACAACTTTCTTCTCATTGGCAACATTATTAAAGAACTGCTCTAATACAGCCTATGTAATTATAATAATTTGAACGTGTCAGTTTCTCATGCTGGTTTTCTGATATTCTGCAGCAACATTAATGAATTTCCAAGATGATTTATTCTTATTTCATTTCTCTCTGCCTTTACCATCTCCAGAGACTATTCACATACTTTTCTTATGAAAATTTGTCACTATAAAAAGAATTATCCATTTCTTTCCACTCTGGTTATTGGGTATTCACACTGTGCTCTAAAATACACTACAATTCCATATTAATGAAACATTAATTTACATTCTCCCCTAACTTACACCTCTTTTCTGCATACATTGCATGTCCTATGTTATGAATATATTATAACTTACATTGTACTTAAAATTTGGTTTTTTAATCTAGTAAATTACCTACTATGAATACTTCATTTTTGTACTGTGCCATAGAGAATATAGCAGGTGAAAGTTTTTATGAAAACTCATAGCAATCATTACAGTACATCCTTGAAAGACGTAGAGCCTCATCTCGCAAGCCCATGGTCAGGGTTTCCTCTACCAAGTGCTCAATGCCTCACATATTTAGGGAGACCTCCTGTGCATTGCCCTAACCAATGGTGAATGCTGGGCTGGGAGAACCTCTGTTAGAAAGCCCTTTGTTTGCCAGGAGTGAGGAAAGTCCACACTGACTACTTTATTCTGCTCTTCTGACGCGTTTGGTTATTGTTGATGGCATAGCACAGGAAGCTGCCATTTATCGATTTCCTCCAATCTCCTCTTTCCCAGGATCTGTAGCATGTTCCCTTTGCTCAAGGGGATTTGTTGACTCCGATAAGTATTTTTTAGCCTGGATTTTGGTGTATTAGGAAGAAAGTGTCCATGTTCAAGTATGTGAAAAGTAAAAAGAGACTCAATTTTGAAAGGAATTAAGAGAAGACAAGGCTAAAAGTAGTAGCTCCACACACACAGGGTAAAATAAGAGGTTATGCTACATTCACTTGATGTCAGAATTTCAAAATAATTTTTCGGGTTATTTACTGAGAAGCAACTCTCTCTAAATCATATGGAATTGCTGTGATAGAGACTAAGATACCTCTCATCCAAGAGGTGTTTGTCTTTCAATAGTTGAGTCTGAGTGAGTCTCTAATTCAATGTTTCTCAACCTTCCGACTACTGACACTTGGGGCTGGGTAATTCTTTGTTAATGGGAGACTGTCCTGTGCCATGTAGGATGTTTAGCAGCTTCTCTGATCTCTTCCTGCTAGAAGCCAACAGCACTCCCTCTCCCCCATTTGTGACAACAAAAATGTCTCCGGACAATGCCAAATATCCCCTGGGGGGCAAAATCACCCTCTCCCTTTTGAGAACCGTTGCTCTCATGCAAGGATAGCAAGGATGTTTCAACTTGCTTATTGACAGGCCGTGGATATCTGGAGGACTGAGTGGAGGAGGATTCTGAAGGCTCATCTGGAAAGAATGTCTTGGCCAATAAACGAGGTCTTCCATGGGCTTGGGAGTAGGGAGAAGTGCTGTATTAGTCAGAGTTCTGCAGAGATACAGAACCAACAGGATGTGCATATAGAGAGAGAGAGAGCACAAAAGAGAGATTAATTTGAAGGAATTGGTCCGTGGGACAGTAGAGGCTAGCAAGTGCAAAATCTGCAGGAGAGGGTGGTAGGCGGGAAACCCAAGAAGGATTGCAGCTTAAATCCAAAGGCAATATGCTGGCAGAATTCCTTCTTGCTTGAGTGAGGTCAGTCTTTTTTTCTATTAAGAACTTCAAGTGGCTAGATAAGGCCTACCCCCATTATGGAGGAAAATCTGCCTTACTCAAAGTCTACCTGTTTAAATGTTAATCTCATCTAAAAAAAAAAATCTTCACAGAAACATCTAGAATAATGTTTGACCAAATATCTGGGCACCATACCCTAGCCAGGTTGACACATAAAATTAGCCTTCACAGGTGCCGACATCCTCTCTAGTAAAAGCACTTTAGATGGGACCTTTCGTAGTATTATAATTTACCTGCATATGTGGTCAGCTGCAGGTGCATACATTGGGTGGATCCTGGAGGAGAGACATTCACCTGCCCGTTTCAGGAACAGCGTGCTGTCTCCACTGCTCTAGTCCAATCAACATGTCTGACTCGGCAAAGAAAATAAGTCCGAATATGGCAATAAAATCTAAGACACAAAGGGGAAGAGAAGAGGAGTAGTACCAGTAAGAAAGATGGAGGTAAATGTACCCTAGATGGGGAGGGAATGGATTTTAAAATGGAAAAGAAAAATACCTGCTACGACAGATGAATCTCACTAACATAAGCTTGAGGGACAGAAGTCAGACACAAAAGCTGTACATTAGAAGATTCCATTTCTATCAAAAGAAAAACAGGAAAATCGATCTGTGGTGTTATGGCTGCCCAAGTGGGCTTTTGTGGGTGCTGCTCATGTTGTTTTCTTGAGCTGGGTGCTTTATCTGCATGTATATCATACATGAATAAAAATGTAAAATGAAAAGGCAAAAGTAGCAAGGAAATGAGAATGGAGTGGGAGGGAAGGAAAGAAAGAGAGAGGCAGAGGAAATGGTGAGACTGTAAAATCATAGGACAGTCACACTCTTGCAGAAATAGTGCTACTGTTAAGTTATAGGCCAGTCTTGCTCTTGCTTTTCTCTACAATACAATATTTTCATAGTAATTATGAAAACATTACTGAATTATTATTTCTTATTAAGGAAATGAGAAGACCCTTGAAAATAGCAACAATATCCATTTTTGATGACTGATGAGGTAACAGGATCTCAGGACCTCAGGAGGGCCTAAACTACTAAAGCTCTGGCTTTTAAAGCCATCAGCAAACCCAAACCTTCCTGTGACAGGTGCATAAATTCCTCAAAATTCCAGAAAAACTCAGCTAAGTTGGATAGATTTCTTTTTTTTTTTCTTTTTTTCTTTTTTTGAGATGGCGTCTTGCTCTGTCACCCAGGCTAGAGTGCAGTGGCGGGATCTTGGCTCACTGCAAGCTCTGCCTTCCAAGTTCACACCATTCTCCTGCCTCAGCCTCCCAAGTAGCTGGGACTACAGGCATCTGCCACCACGCCCGGCTATTTTCTATTTTTAGTAGAGACGGAGTTTCACCATGTTAGCCAGGATGGTCTTGATCTCCAGACCTCACGATCCACCCACCTCGGCCTCCCAAAGTGCTGGGATTACAGGTGTGAGCCACTGCGCCCAGCCAGATTTCTTTTTAAGTGGAAAAATAGAGTGTTTCAACATGAGCAGAGTACTACGCTAGCAAGAGTAAAACATGTGGACTGAAGGTGGCTGTGATCTTCAGCAAGACTCAGAAGTGAGAGACTCAGTTTTCACCTGGGGTTGACTGACGACTTCAAAAGTCTTTACCGCTTACTGTATTCTGTAATTTCTATATCTCACCATAATGTGTGAAATACCCACAGAAATCATGGCCATAATACAGGTTTACAACTTAGTACATTTCTTCCATTCTTAGCTTCCCTTTTAACAAGGGAAACAGAGACCTCGATGCTCATAAGCAAATCACTGTTTTGCTTGGTCTCAAGTCAGATGGGAGGCCTCCAAGGAAAACTCCCTTTTAGCCTTTTCCAATTAGAAAGTGCTGCACACTGCACTAAGAAACCGTGTTCTTTCCCACTTTCCATTTACTTTTATTGCCATTATTTATCTGAGAGGATCATATTTCAAGAAAGACTTTTTCTCTAACCAAAAGGGAAAAAATACATTTCTTCTTTAAAATTAGAAAAAAAGAAAATCCAGAAAATTCAGATTCAATAGATGTCTATCATTTTTTAAGTTTTGAATAAGTAGATATTAGGAAGAGTGGTAGCTTATAAAAGCCGCTTGCTGGATAAAGACCTATTTGGAAAGGCTTTTAAAAAGTGCATTATTTACCCACTGGAGCTGTCAGGTTATCGTGTTTACTCAAGGGAAGGCAGATTTTCTTTTTTTTAAATCTGGCCTAAGCTTTTCTTAAAACAGGCTATTGACCGGAATCAACGCAGAGAATAACCTAAAAAGGCACAGGACGGCCTGGCCTTGCTGGTTCCTAAATAAATTGTCAGCCCAAGGTCGTGCCTTCCATTGGTAGCTATTTTTGAGTGGCGTAGATCGAATGTGAACATTTGGAGGGCCAAAGTACAGCTACAAAAACATCTCTGGGATGAGAAGTCACTCCAAGAAGCCCCTGAATTCACCTGGCGTCCCCGCAGTAAGCACTTAAAGAAACAGGAGCACATTTTGAATGACCAGTGGCACAGACTTTGATTATCAAAACATTTGCCATTGCAATTCCACATATGTGAGTAACTGATTGTTTATATAATTTAAGCACGATTCGATAAGAAATATAGTCAATCTGCACTCTTCTCTTTTCCTTCTTAATTACAGACCATTGCTGTAGTCTATGACTTGCTTTTCTGTGAGAACGAATCAGAAAATATTCTGGAGTGCTTATATGCAACTTAGAACCTTGTTTTCTCAGTGGATGCACTAGCTGGAGTAAACCTGGGCATGCTGTTGTAACAAACACATCCACAATCTCAGTGGCTTGACACCACAAAGGTTTATTTCTCACTCAGGCCAAGTCCGCCACAGCTTTAAGAAACTCCTCAAGGCAACTTTCTTCCAAGTTACAACCTAGTAATACAGGTTGCTTCGATCTTGGGGCTTGGCCATGTCAACACAAAACCTTTTCTATAACTGCTGCAGCAAGGGATTGGAAGGACTAGACTCATGGCTCCAACCCACTGGAAATGGCAAGAAAGTGGAATTCACCACGTGCCTAGGAGGGCAAGAGAGCCCTGGAAGATTGACTACAGTGAGAAAAAGGAAGCAATCTAAGTATTCTCCTTCTAGGAGTGCAGGAGTGCAGGCTGCTGAGCTTAAGGGCTCATTGTGGACTGACTGGTGGAAACTTCCATCTGATGACTTGGTTTCCTTGAGTATTGCCAACTTTGCCTTGAGTGCCCCATCCACCACTGTACTCCCAGCTCCCGGCACAGTGCCTAGCACATAACCAGTGCTCAGTACGTATTAGTTGAATGAAGGAGGGGATGAGTGGATGGATCTCAGTGCAAGGAGGTCAGGGGCTTAACAGGCCTGGGAGGTTTGGTGAAGGCAGGAGTAAAGGCATATAGTAGGAATGACCACACTTGTCGAGGACGTGGATTCAGCCTGTTGCCTCAGGGAAGAGGGTAAAATAAGGAAGGAGGGTTGACTTCCACAAGCTCCTGAGATCCTCATAAACTGGAGCTCAGAGAGATGGGAGTGGAGGGAGAGGATAGAGGGGACTCCACAGGTTCTGAGAACAGAGGTGATCTGGTTGAACTTAGATTATGGGTCTTTGTGCTGAGGAAGCTCAGAACTTAAGTAAACTGTGACTGGCTTCAAACTAGGGTCCTTGATACCCCTAAACCCCCAACCGCCACAAAACATAGAACAGGAATTTGAATCTGGTTTTACAATACCCAAGGATGTGTCTCCTCCTCAGAAGAAAAGATACTCATGTAAATCAGCTTTAACTCCAGTGCTAAATCTACCATTAAAATTTTAGGAAGGTTTTTTTGAAACTTATGAGACAGTGTTCTACTATGGTTGTCCCCAGAATTAGAGTAGGAGCCATTCCCCTGGGATGCAGGATCATCCCATGCTTTTTGATTTATTGAGATAGAATTCACATTCCATAAATTTATCCTTATATAATCCAGGGTTTTTAGTATATTTTCAAAGTTGTTCAATGACCCCAATTATTGAATTCCAGAATATTTTTGTCACCTTTCAAACAGACCCCATGTCATGAGCAGTCACTTCCCACCCTACCTTGCACCTGATAAGCATTGATCTACTTCCTTTTTCTATAGGTTGGCCTATTCTAGACATTTCACATGCATGGAATTATATAATATGCAAATCCTTTGTTTCTAATTTCTTTCATTTAGCATCACATTTTCCAGATTTATCCATGTAGTAGCATAAAATAGTCCTACTTTCCTTTATTGCTAAATACTATTCCATTGCATTGATAGACTGCATTTGTGTGTTCATTCATCAATTGATAAACATTTGAGGATCAGATGCTTTTTTCAGGTATATTTCATTAGGTTCTGATCTGCCAGCTCCATTTCAGTGTGTCTTGAGGGAAGCCCTCTATGTTGGACCAGGGTCTGCAGGACATCCTAGGGTGTATCAGTATGGCGGTCTGGTTTCTAATCCTGCTTTCTCCAAGATCAAAATATCTTGACTGGCCATGAGAATGGTTACTGTGATTTCCAGGCCCTGGAAGTCCCACTTGCACACAAGTATTTTTCTGACTACCTTGGCAAGGTGAAACGTACATTCTTGACTGTAATTTCCCCGCCAGAAAAGGCTCTGATAAAGAGTTATGCCTGGGATATGTATGGATTTATAGAAAACCTCCCCAAAAGCGCATGTTAGCACCTGCCCTGAGACTGTGTTCTGGGGCGAGTGCAGGGTCTCTTCCCAGCACAGATCATAGTCAAGTTGATTACCAGGTGGGAAGGTTTGCCTGGTCTAGCCAAGGTAAGCTGACCTTGGGGAGGTCATGGCACTTGGAGGCAGGGACTTGGGCTCAGGGCACTGAAGCGGGCACCAGGAAGTTTAGTATGGAGGAGGGCAGCCAGGTCAGCTCAGACCTGATGGGTGTGTAGAGCAAGAAACTACAATGTCAAATTCTCAGCTACAGCTTCATGATTTGCTTTTGTGATTTACATACTGTGTCTACACACATGCAAGAGCATATCTAGGACTGAACATGGACAGTAAAGTGTATTGTGCTCATTCTCAATTTAAACAAACAGTGAGGGGAAAAAGGCATCCAGATTGTAAAGGGATTTTCTCCTGTTCTCTTGACCTGAGATAAAAACCAAGTTCCCCAGGCTTCAATACAATGATACCAGCTGCCTATACTCCTTATATTGTTAAAGTTCTCCTATGAGGAAACTCCCCTAGGCCACCAAGTGATGGAGAAAGTGCAAGCATCTCTGTTTAGGGCTGTGACTCTGTGCTTCTTGGCAGGCCAGCCTAGACTTAGAAACATTGCCAGGTGGAAGGGCAACAGGTAAGGCCACAATCGCAGTGTTCACATTGGGATGTGGAAGTCATACGTGCTCAGCCTATCCTGCACTTCCACCCCAGCCACTCTTTTATGGGATCTTGGATACTCAGGGCTGTTTGTGTAATTGCTTCTTGTAAATGAGCTCCTACTTTGTAACACTTTACAGTAAACCACTCTCCTTTGCCATCTGGTATCCAGTTGTTTTAACTGGGTTTCCAGTATTTGCATCAGTCATTTACAAGAACCTTTTCAACCTTTACAAAATAAAATAATTGAAGTCTGTCCTTTCAACTTCACATTTGTTTCAGAAAGGCTTTGAAATCAAGGCACGGAGGGGCTGAAAGACAGGAGGATGTGTAAAGAAAAGGGCTTGGCTTTTCTCCCTCTGAGATGGTCAGAAGGGCTGCCTTGGAGGTGCGGAGTCCTGCACTGGAGAGGTTATTGCCTCCATTATGGGCGTGTCTCTATGGAAAACCTCTCCCCTGCCATGGTGAGTGGAGAGGCAGAAGAGCCGGGGAAAGACGTGCTCTTCCTTGATCCTGGGTCCGGGGTCCACAAATCCTCTCTGGGTATAAACTGCCTCCCTCCACGCCTGCCCCGCACTGCCCATGATTCTTCATTTCTCACTGTTTTTCTTTCTCCTGCTTAAACTATGCGTTCCTGCCTTGCTCTGAAGGACAGGAAAGGAAGAGAAATCCACACATGTGTATGGTACTGATTCTCTTCAGCAATGCCTGTGGTACTAAGGGGATTGGGGCCTTGTACCAGATAAAGTGGGTGGATTTTATCTGCATCCTCCAAGCAGCACAGAAGTGAAAACATCTCAGTTGCAGATAAGAGCATAGTTCAAAAGAATTTGACATTTTGACCATCTGGCCACCTTGTGTCTTTCTCTTTCTGGTTCTAATCCCTTTAAATGACATGGAGGCTTCTAGAAGCCTAAGTGAAGGGGAGTTTTAATTTAAAAAGTCCTCTCCATGGCTTCCCTTGCTCCTGTCTCCGTATGCAGTTTCGCATCCTCCACTCTCTTCACCTTGAGTGGTTCTGTCTCCCATTCACCCCCTACCCACTCCCTTTTTTCTGACCAAACCTTGGGAGCTCCATCAGCCCCCTCCCCAGACCTCATGATGAAGGTCTAGTGGCTGGCTCAGCAGATCAAGTGTCCCACCTCCTTAGAAGGCTGGGGTAAAGGTAGTGATACAGATACTTAGAACTGAATACTCTTCAACCTAGTGGAAGAGAGAGGAACCAAGACAAAGGTCTGGTTGTTGCGAGGGGTCTGTGGTCTAGCGGGGTGCTGCCAGAATTCTACCTGGGGCATGTATGGTCACGTTCACATCATACTATATTTGAGACTTTGGTTCCGAGCTGCCCTGGAACTTTCTCAGCGCCTCATGGGCCACTTGTTAACCCCGTTCCATTAGGTGAGAGGTGAGGATACGCTTCCTCGAAACCCTTGGTTTTCTTTCCTCTTTTTTTTTTTTTTTTAAATTATACTTTAAGTTCTAGGGTACATGTGCACAGCCTGCAGGTTTGTTACATGTCTACATGTGCCATGTTGGTGTGGTTTTCCATTTGTTTCCTCATCTCTTGCTTGTCAGTGTCTTCCTTTGTCATATACATATTCCTGGCTTTTTTAAGCCACACAAGAAAATATGTCTTTATGCCCAAAGAGAAACTGTGGGTGGGAACCGTTGATGGTTTTGAGTAAGAGTTTGTGTTGTTGTGTTCTGTTAACATCACTAAACAAGGCTTCACTCACAGTATTTCCTAGTGGTATTTTCTAAACCAAGAAGGCAGAGACTGGTTCTTAAGTTTGAAACCATGGGTTTCGTGGACCCTGCTGAGGGTTAACTAAATATTGTACTCTAAAGAAAACATGGGGTTCGTGTAGGAAGTGGATTCTATCACTGAAGCAAACACAGAGAAGATCCACCCGGGAGGACTGGATCCCCTCAGAGACTGACTGCGGTTTAAGCCAATAGTCTCTGGCAAATGCATTCCTAAGTAATGAGTTTCATCCACATTAGTGCCCAGAACATTCAGAATATTCTGTGAGGCAGGCAAGGCAGTTCTGGAAGGAAAGTTTCATAGCTTTCATCAGCTCACCAAAGGGGCCTGTAAGGATGACTGTGGCACGAAAGAGTTTCATTCGTTCTCAGTTTGAGTCACATAATCATAAAATGGCATCAGGGAAAAAATTAGGATTAGTAGCCCTGATGGCAAAGGCTGATCTAGAAAAACTGTGTTTACAGAAGAGTCGTAGGATTCGACAGCATATTCATCTGGCACGTTCACAGGGTGCCATATCTTCATTCAGTCAAGCACCTAGTGTGTGATAGCCACGTACTTATTTGAGGACACGGCTTTCTGTGCACATGCTTGGCGGTTTGCCCACTGAGGCACCTTCCTGCTGCAGGCTGGGTGTGACTCTCCTTTAAGGACAGAATAGACCTGAAATGAATCGGAGCCTGTGCTGAAGCCGATGTCCAGTGTAAGCAGAGCAGGCCTGGATTTTTACCGCTTGGTGTTCCAAGGCAACGTTTTGCTGAGAAATATTAAGTGTAACCAAATATTACAGGGAACACACTGTTCCTGCTATATTTCCAGGGCATCTGATCAATGGGAAAAATGAGAAGTAGAAATAAACAGAAGGGACAGAGAACTGAGCCGGCAATTGGGCTCAAAGGCAAACCGAGTAAAACAGAGGAAATGATTTTCAAAGTAAATACAGATAACTGGGGAAAGAAAGACGAATACTAAGCAGAGAAGAAACGTCTGACTGTCTTGCTCCGGCCTGGGTTGGGCCAGGGAGGATGGTGGGGCCGTGCTGAGAATTTTCATCTGGGGCCCGGTCTCTCACTAAGTCCAGCTGTCAGAGGCAATGCCAGGAACAGGCGAGATGAAACACAGTCACGGCAAGGGGTGCAACCTCCAAGAGAAAACCCAGCACAGTGGGAGCTGAGGAGCTGCTGCCAGCAGCCCAGGCAGCCACGTGGCCCTGCAGGACTTTATTTGAAGAAAACACAGGGTTCATGGAGGACGTGGATCTTGTCATTGAAGTAAACTCAAAGACAATCCAGCCAAGAGGATCAGGTCCCCCTTGGGAACTTTGCAGTTTTAGCCAATAGTTTCTGCCACGGGAGTTTTGTGCACGTTAGCTCCTGGAACACTTAGAATAGTCAGTGATGTGGGGGGTGTGTGTGTAGCTTAAGCCTCCTCCATAAAGCAGGTTTTCTCAGCCTCAGCGCTGTTGACATTGGGGATAAGATCATTCTTTGTGGTGGGGGCCCTGTTGCTGTCCATTGCACAATGTTGAGCAGCATCCCTGGCTTCTGCCCACTGGCTGTATAGCACTCCCCCAACCCCACCTCCACTATGTCAATCCAAAATGTATCCTGATATTGCCAAATGTGCCCCGGGGCAGGGGGTGGGGCACAGTCACTCCCTGTTGAGAAACATGGCTATAGATGAAGAAACTAAAACCCAGAAAGTCTCCGTGGCTCAAGTAATTGATGCAAAGCCAGACCTGGAACCCACTAACTACAGAACTTTGAAGGCATCTTGACCTTTTTCTGTAACTACCTTCTCAACTGAAGAGGAATAGCTATGTAGAGTTCAGTTTTCCTAGTCAGATTCCTGGGTTCAAAGCTGGGCTCCACACTTAACTTGCTATCTGTGTGAGCTTGGCTGTTACTCCATGTCTTTGTGTGTCAGTGTCTTCCTCTATAAAACAGCTTCGATGCTAACAGTATTCACTTTACAGGGAATGAGATGAGTGAAACAAGATAGGCCAAGCAAAGAGTGTGGTGCCAAGCCTTCTTGCTATGTGGGAAGTTCTTGATAATGGCTTGGGCCTGTCTGACTACATACATACTATGCACTCTAATGAACACTTTTTAGTTTCCTTTGCTGATGTGGTTCCCTTTATCTACAGTACCCTTCCACCAACTTCTTTATATGGCCAACTTTTTCCTGCCCAGCAAGAAGCAGTTTAAATGTCATCTCCACAAGGCTAAGGGCTCCTATACTCTGTCCCCACAGCAGTCCCCAAAGCACTGTATGCATTCAAATGTCTGTGTTTGTGTCTGTCTTCCCAACTAGACCTGCTATGAGCAAGTAGGCCAAGGACCTTATGTAATAAACTGCTATTCTTCTGTGACACTCAGTGAATGGATAGGATCTTGACAGGTAGAAATGCGAATGGAAGGTAGCCTGCTGGATTGAGAGAGTCTTATGAGGTGAATGGTGGAGACACCAGAGAGCAAAAGAGATGCTCGGAAAATTTCGAGAGCTCAGTATAAGGCATGAATATCAGTTGAGTCTCCTAGAGCAATCTCGCTCAAGTCACTTACCAGCCATGCCTTTGATGGGGGTAGGGTGTCAGGAGTGGGATGGGTTGGGGAATGGCTTGATCAGAACTGTCATAGAGAGATTAGACTGGCAATAGTTTGCAGTATACATTGGATTAGACAAAGTCTGAGGGCAGGGAAAGATTAGTTAAGCAACTTCGGGAGAGAGGTCATGGAAGCAGAACTATAAACACAACTGTAAAACGCCTTCGAGTTAAGAAAAGTGTGAATATCAGAAGAATGGTGGCAAATGATCCATCATTGATTGTTCGGGAGAGATGAAAGAGAGGACGAGCTCTCAAAAGTGGTATGAGTGTTTGGGGGTATAAGAAGTTTGTGTTGCTGGTGAGGATCATTGCATAAGGGAATGGAGATATCAAGGAAAGTTCTTGAGTCTTCTCTGGATATTTTTGAAAATAGAGATGACCCTCCCCAGTCAGAGGTTACAGGTAACCCAGCTGAAGGTAGGAGTGGGGCATGTAGGGCTGGGGGATGGAAAGGGTGGCGGAGAAGGACAAATATGCCTGTGCCTTTATCCTGGGAGTAGGAGTCATTTCTCACAGTTTGAACTAGAAATCCCAAATAATGTCTCAGACCAGTTAGGTCTTATTTTCAAGGAGACATTTTGAACTTAAGGAGAGATGTTTGAGGACTGCTTGGAGAAACCAGACTCAGTTGCAGAACAAAGAGACCCAGCACCTTGAATCATTTCAGGAGGAAGAGGCTTTAAATACCTGTTTACATAGATCCCTGCAGTCCTGAAACTTACACATATCCCAGATGTAAGACCATGTCTCAGTCTCCTTCCAGACCTTAGATATAAGGAAAGTATAGCTCAGGCTTTAATTCTGCCTCTCTTAAGTCATAGCCACATTTTCATCTTTGAGTCTCATAAAACATTTGTCAAATTAAGCAATAAATTCAAAGCCTCCTTACCTGGTCTGGTTTCAGAGGCCTGGGTCTGAGGCTGGGATCAGAGGCTGCTCTGGGTGGCATGCTGCAGCTCAAAACCGACAGAGAGACCTCACTCCAGAGATGGCCTCTGGCATCCTCAGAGGTTCGGGGAAGCTGGTAGGTAGCTAAGGAAAGAAAACAAAGGAGATCTGAACTCTGAAGTCAATGCTTACTGTCTTCAAGTGTGGCTGAGGTCTGGCCAGGCAGGAGCCTGGTGCAATCTCTGTGGAGTTTTGCAGGAGTGAGCAAATGAGCTGCTGGCCTGGTGCTAAGCCCTTTGCCCTCACCTGGGCTTTCAGAAAGGGAGCTGGTATCCTGAATTATTGATGCCTGCTTAAGTAAATAGTTGCAGAAAATAGGAGGAACCCCCTCCCCTCCCGTCACCATGAGGAAAAAAAGAGGAGGAGGGAAGCACTTATTTCAGGGATGGTAGCAAACTTACAATACTCATGGAAGACCTGGGCCAAATACGTACTGCACATGGAGCCTCGTGTGCAGCATCCTGCCTAGAGATCCTCTCATTTTTGCTCCTGAAATCAAGACTATGAGTAATGAACTGGAAGATATCACAAATTAGACACTCTAAGCTAATGCCAAAAAACACATAGTACTAATAATTACAAATAACATGCATGAAAAGTCTTTACGAAAGAAAACAAAGAAGAAAAAGGGAAAAGAGCAAATCATGGTGTCCTCTGGTCTGATCGGATAAGGGAAGGAGTGTGGCCCCTTTCCAGGAACCCTGAAAAATGGCTCCAGGGCAAGGAAAAAGATGAATGAAGGCAGTAGAGAGAAAACAACGACTCTCCGTGGTGGCAGGTGATGGGTAAGACAGAAACAATTGATCAGGTTTATCTTTGCATTTTTATCTACTTGCTGCACACTTTTAAATTATAAATTGGGGAAGACTGTGCAGTAAAATGGTGGTGCTACCTTCTCCATGGTGGTGAGACCTGCCTCTCAGGGGACCCCTAATTCTGGGGTGAGCCACCACCATGGGGTTTATTGCCTTCCAAGTGGGCCCACCAGAAGGCTCAGTGCTCATATGATAATTTATCCATTCAACCAACATGTCTGGAGAGCCTACTGTGCACCAGGCACATGCCATGTTGCACAAACTGAGATGAATAAATCGTGTTTAAGGAGTTCACAGTCTGGTCATAAGAGCAATTGAGAATATACGACTATTGGCTTAAGTACCTCCATTTACTTTGAGTAACGAGAGTTAATTGAACACTTTTTGCACTTCCCCACAGCTCTTACCAAGCCTTTGGAGGTTTCAGACCATTGCTGCTGCCAAGTGCAGCCCACCAGGGACAGATCCTATGTTTAAAAGAATAGTTTTGTATTTCCTCCATAGAGTTGGTTAGCAAATGATATTCAAAGAAGTGGGGTTATGCAAATAAAAATAAGATGTTAAATGAAGAGAAAGATACACACCAGCAAACACAGAGACAGTCAGTCCTTTGTTCCTTCAACAAATATATTTGAGTACTCATATGTAAGATAGTACATTAGGTGCTGACCCTGAAAGAGGGTACAGGAAGATGTTTATGAGGCCCCAGTCATCTGGTGGTTCGCCATGCAGTAAGAAGACCAAGCTCAATCAGAGTTCAGGCAGTGTGCTAAATGCTGCATATGCAGATGGCATATAGAGTCAGTGCTGTAACGTTTCCAAGCACAGGCAAATTATATCCGGCCACAACAATCAGGGAAGACTTTGCCAAGGGGGAAGATAACTTCTGAGAGCATTGAAGGGTAAGGTGGAATTTTGAAAGTGAAAATGAGAGGGAAAAGCATCCCAAGCCAAGGCGGGAGAAGTGGGGAGGGAGGTGGGAAGCAGAACAGGAGGGAGAGCAGGAATAGCCTTGGAGACACTAAGTCCAATTTGATTGACACATAGTGGGGCGTGGCCACATCTTCATGCTGACAGCTCTCAGCCAGCTCCAAGCTGGCATCACCATCATCTGTTGGCTGGGCACTGCCCAAGGTTGCCTGTGGAACTCCCTGCTTCTGCTCTTGCTACCTGTTCCCCATCCCAGTGCAGTCTCTGTGGAGTGGCCAGAGTGGTCTTATTTAAACATACATCACGTTATATACCCCCAAGCAAGAGACCCCCATATTACTTCAAATCTCGACTCACTTCTCTCTCCCACCCGCTGATTCTGCTCCAGGCTTAGTGGTATTCTTTCTGCTATTCACACCGACCAAGTTCAGTCTCACATTAAAGGTTTCAGACGCAATTTGCCAACAATGCCCTTCCCCGATCCTTTGAATACCCGGCTCTCCTTCTCAGTGATTCATCTAACTACTATTGATTGATTACTTTTCGGTGCCACCCACTGTGACAGACTGGGAAGAGGGATTCAAGGAGCTTCTGGTTTTGACTGGAGTGTCCCCTGGAAGGCACCTTCCCCAACTATTCTATCGGAAGCAGCTATTTGTGGCCTTTTCCATCATGTTTCTTTCCTTTATAGTGTTTTTCTCCAGCTGTAATTATTGGGTGGACCAATTGTCTAGCCGATTTGCTGTCTTCCTAGTAGAAGTGAGCTCTGTGAGGATGGGGATTATGTCTTATTTTTCATCCTCAGCATCTAGCAGAGCACCTGGCACATCAGTAAATATAAATCTATGTTTAATGAATGAATAAATAATGAGAAACAAAGTCTGGACAGATTGATGAGGACCATATTTTAAAGAGCTGTACTTTAGGAAAAATCTTGACCATATTCATTTATGTGCTGGGCTTTCTCTAGATGCCTACAAATACCACAGTGAATAAGACAGAGAAGAGGCCTGCTCTCCTGGGCTTATGTTTTAGACCAGCATCGTCCAGTGGTACTCTCTGTGATGATGGAAATGGCCCATATCTGCTCTGCCTAACATGGTAGCCGAGAGCCACGTGTGGCTACGAGCACTTGAAATGTGATTGCTGCCACTGAGGAACTGAATCTTTTATTTTATTTAGTTTTAGCTGATTGAAATCTAACTTGTCACATGCAGCTATGGGCTATTATATTGGGCAGTATCATTCTAGATGGCCACAACTGCCTAATAATGTACATCACTTACAACATAGTCTTACTTTGGATGAATGTCACCTCTTTTGGGAAAATGCCAGTATTTTTAAGTTTTTTTTTAATTTTTAATTTTTCTAATTCCTTCCCTTTTGCCCCATACCCCTTGGCCAGCCAAGTTTTTCTTTTCAAGATAGCGTCTAGACAGAGCGGGTGGCCTATGTTGTCATTAGGGCAGTGGTAGAATGGGGTCCTCATACCTGGATACAGGTACCCTTTTCTTCTCTGAGTCCTCTTGACTTCTTGAACACATCCTTATCCTAATTGATCACAGGATGCTCTGTCGGCACTAACTGCTGATGTCCACAGCTGCCAAAGCCTGCCACTGCATGTCCCATGCATAGACAAGACACAGTGACCTTTCCTGGAGCCCTGTTGGATCTCACCGGCAATGCAGCCCTGCTGCTCCTCAGCCTATAGCCACCCTACCTCTGCCCCAGGATGTCCCTTGTACAGCCTCGCCCACAGGGCACCATTGCTTTGCTCCTCCTGAGTCCCCCATTGGGAGCATAATGTATATGATGTAGGAACCAGGGGTCACTGGGAGTCCTGTCTGCTCTAGGCTTAAACTTCAATCCCATGCCTCTTCTGCTTACCCTTGCATAGGGTGATGGTGCCTGCCTGTAGCTGGCATAGGTGGACTTATGCCCTGAGCAAGTTCCCAATTGTAACATGGTGAGTTTGAACCGCCGTGTATTCTTGCAGAAGCCCCGTTTCCTGATACTCTCACTTCCATAGCATCATCGCCTGTACTTTAGGAATGCTTTGGATGTCTGGCCAAGAGTAGGAGTATCCCCATGGGGCAGTTCCCACTTGGCTCAGCAACTCTTATGGCGTGGGTGGGCTTCACTTCCACTGGGTGACACACAAAGGCCAGGCAGCCCAAATCCAGTGGACAAGCCCCCCTGGCAGCTGTGCTCTGTGATGTACTCTAAGCGGTCTGCAGGTGTCGGCTGAACTTCCACATCAGTTGTGGCTGGTTGAGACAATCGATGACTTAAAAAGACCACGTTCTAATGAGATCTGTTAATTGACTTACTTCTAGTCATCTGTTAATTACCCTTGCAGGTTCTTAGCCCAGCTAGAATTTGCTCCTTAAAACCCATGGACTCCAAAGAAATCAGGAATGGGTTTTCTGTAACAATGCATTGTCCATAAACTCCAGTGACTGAAGGAAGAATGGGATGGGAGTGGTCTAGACAACTTCAAAGGTGCACACAGAGGTCTTCTGTACAGTCCATGGCAATAAATGACTAGACACCAAGAACACTGCACAGAGAGGTCCAGGAGGCAGGGACCATAGGGATACTCCCAGGAAAAGGAAGACTCTGAGGTAAAATGGTCACCTATAGTCCTGGATAATGGCAGCCAAAGTGAGTTTGGGGAGCAGGGGCTCCCAAAACAAGGCCCGGCAGCGGGCTACATCAACAGGCATCATGTCATCCTAGAATCATAACCCCAAACTGGGGAATACCCCAGATTCCATCTAATCTACTAGACTCTCGCCCCTCCTTGACGTATGTTTCTCTGAGTCAGCCGGGTTGATAAGATAACAACATAGCCTTTCAGAGAGTCAGCAGCAAATGTTTGCCAACAATGTTGGTTCTGCTGAGTTTCAAAATGTCGGGGGTGGGTGGCAGGAACCAGCTTCTTTTGAAAAATAGCATCCCAAAGGCACTGGAACGGTGCAGTTCTTCCTGATGTCTTTGCTTCTTTCAAGCCGTCATCCCTTCCCCCACATTGTGCAGTAAGTGCTTCCTCCTAACTGCATCTGAAGCTCAGCACCATGGGAGTAGGAGGCTCCTTGCTCTGAAGCCTGGGACAACCCCAGTCCTGCCTACCGATGCTGCATCTGCGCTCTGCTGACCATTTTCGTTCCTGAGATGCACCCAAAACTTGAGGCTCCTAGAAGGAGTTCATACGTGAGCTGCACCAGGCTCTGATCCTCATGCTCCTACCTGTGGTCATGATGCTGCTGCCTGTAATGCCATGGCTGTGCATCTCTTTTTTTTTTTTTGTTTGAGACGGAGTCTTGCTCTGCCACCCAGGCTGGAGTGCAGTAGCCGGATCTCAGCTCACTGCAAGCTCCGCCTCCTGGGTTTACGCCATTCTCCTGCCTCAGCCTCCGGAGTAGCTGGGACTACAGGCGCCCGCCTCGTCGCCTGGCTAGTTTTTTGTATTTTTAAGTAGAGACAGGGTTTCACCGTGTTAGCCAGGATGGTCTCGATTTCCTGACCTCGTGATCCGCCTGTCTCGGCCTCCCAAAGTGCTGGGATTACAGGCTTGAGCCACCGCGCCCGGCCCCAGCTGTGCATCTCTGAGAACTCTGCTTAGCCCTGAAATAATCTCTCTGACCCAACCATTCCAACCAAAGTCAGCTCCTCCACAAAGTGTCTCAAGCCAAAACAAAGAAGCAAGAAATACACAGCTATTGATTCTTGGACCATATCAGAACTCTTCATGCAATAAAAGTTGAGTGTACCTTCCTTGATTATCCCATACAGTTAGGGAGAAGCAGATTTCTGTGGTTACAGGTAGGCTCTGAAGTTATAGAGAACAAGATTCATGTCCCCGGTTTTCCAAGTACCATAGCTTCTGTGAGCCTTGGTTTCACTATTTGTAATGTAATGATGATAATATTTTCTTCCTGGGCTCTAGTGGAGATGTGCAGCCCTTACTAAAGTGCCTCTCCTTTTGGTAAGTGCTGCAAATGGGTGCTCTTGCTAGTTTTCTGGCAAGCTTGCACTTACGGGCACCCTGAGACCCTCTGAAGAATGTGAAAGGCACGGCCTGGGCCTCTCACTCTTCAGCACTCTCTACCACAAAATTATCAGAAAAGAAGTCAAAAATAGCAAAGAACACACAACGGACAACTGATAAATGGAAATACGGTAGCTGAGATTTCCCGAACCTCCTGCTCTGCTCACTGTCCTCCATCTGCTCCATGGTTGGTTGAGCCATTTGGGTCCAGATATCTCATGGGTCTCTGCAGCTGGTGGCCAGTTTCTAGGGCTCTGACCTTCCCTGAGCCTCAGTCTTGGCCAGCAACTTCAGACTCTCTGAAAGCTCTCCCGCCTCTGGATATGTCTTAATTTCCTGATTCCATTTCAAATCTGCCCTTATATTCACAGTCCCAATCTAAGGGAAGGCAGAAACCCTCAGTCCTTTTTAAGAGATGCCATCTTTGGGTATTTTTTCTATCAGTGTCACCTTTCCCTCCCCACTCCTTGTCCCTTGCTCAGTAACAGGGAGGTATCTCTGGAAAAAGACCCCTGGAATTACTTTCCCTAATCAGTTTGTGGTGCTTCCCTCTCTCGTGTCATTTCTGTCATCCTGGCTTGTGCAAGCTAAGGATGGACCATCACATTTTTATTTTTTTAATTTTACTTTAAGTTCTGGGATACATGTGCAGAACGTGTGGCCTCGTTACATAGGTAAACATGTGCCATGGTGGTTTGCTGCACCTATCAACCTGTCATCTGGGTTTTAAGCCCAACATGCGTTAGGTATTTGTCCTAATACTCTCCCTCCCTGTGTCCTCCACCGTCTGACAGGCCCCAGTGTGTGATGTTCCCCTCCCTGTGTCCACGTGTTCTCATTGTTCAACTCACACTTATGAGTGAAAACATGTGGTGTTTGGTTTTCTGTCCCTGTGTTAGTTTGCTGAGAAGGACCATCACATGTTATGTTAACAATTTTTCGTTGCAACCGTCTCATCCTTGTTATCATCCTCAGTTATCTGGCACCAGCCATTCAATAGAAATTACTTACTGAAAATGACAGTTTATGTCTCTGAAAAGGGAGCACTAAGTGTATTGGGAAACAACAGTTCATACTCTTCTGAGAGATAAACAGCTTCTGCTCATTGGCCCCTAATGTAGCAAAGCAATCCAGCTGGGGAGTTGGAAGCAGATTCCCACTGAGAGCTAACGTATAAAATCATTCCAACAGGGAGCTTGAAAGTAAACCCAGGAGATATCCACTTTCCAAAGCTTACAACATAGCATTGTTCCGCGTGAAGACAACAACAGTGTGTTGCAAACACTCTGCATGAATCCTATTACCTGGAAGTAATGAGATGGGTTTCTGACACATTGTTCTTGTCTGAATGTCAAGGCCAGTAGGAAATTTCAAGTATTTCAATGAGACGTTCCACCGTGTATCTGAGTGAGGTTCAACAGCACAAAACTAAAATTTGTTGATGGATGATATAGTGATAAATATTGCTTCAACAGCCTAGAATATAACATCTTAATGATTTAGATACAATTCCAAGGGATATCAAGGGTGCACCCTTGTGTAAACTATGAACTTTGGGTGATAATAATATGCCAAGTTAGATTCACCAGTTGTAACAAATGTACCACTTTGGTAGGGGATATTGATAAAGTGGAATGCTATGCGCATTGTGGGGTAGGGAGTATATGGAAAATCTCCGTCCCCTCCCCGAAATTTTGCTGTGAAGCTAATACTATTCTAAAAAAATAAAATCTATTTTAAAAATACAATATAGTCTTTTTTTTTTTTTTTTTTTTTTTGAGACAGAGTCTCGCTCTGTCACCCAGGCTGGAGTGCAGTGGTGTGATCTCTGCTCACTGCAAGCTCCGCCTCCCGGGTTCACGCCATTCTCCTCCCTCAGCTTCCCGAGTAGCTGGGACTACAGGCACCCACCACCACAGACGGCTCATTTTTTTTTTTTTTTTTTTTTTGGTAGAAACAGGGTTTCACCATGTTAGCCAGGATGGTCTTGATCTCCTGACCTTATGATCCGTGCACCTCGGCCTCCTAAAGTGCTGGGATTACAGGCGTGAGCCACTGTGCCCAGCCAAGTTGGGGGGTCCCCTTCTTTCTATGGGAACTGACTATTGTGTAAAGTCACTCTGCCCTTTAGTCACAGCTGGTTGGACCAGGGAGTACATTTTGGCCCAGCTTGAGCCAATCATCTTCTCTGAGAGGGTCTCGAGCACAACCTGAGAAGCAAAGCAAGCCAATCTGTAGACAGAAAGGCAGAGAGAGAGAGAGAGAGAGAGTCTGTAGACAGAAAGACAGAGCGGGGGGGGGGGGGGGGCGGGGAAGAGAGAGAGAGAGAGAGAGAGGAGTAGGGGGTACCAGAAATAAGCCTCCATGTACTGCCAGGGACGGAAGGAGTAACTTTTGTTGATAGCTTTATAGTTTGTGGTTCCTGTCTGTTATAAAAACTGACTGTACCTTGTTCCTAGGATTCTTGAGATACATACTTCCAACTATATTGCCCAAATCTTTGATAATTCAAGTGAGTTTGTTTCTTTAGGAAAAAAATGACCAAGAAAATTTCTTTAAGATTCCATTTTAATGTCTGTATTAATTAGGATATGTATCATTTGTCCCTCAAATAGCAAAACTCTCGACATCTCAGTGATTTAAAATAATAAAAATATAATTCCGGCTCATGCACTAGATGTGGATGGTCAGTGAATGACCTTTCACAGGTACACACAGAGACCCAGGACCCTTCCAATTTGTGGCTCCTGATTCCTTAGGGTCCCCCAGTTCTCTTTAGATTTTTGTGTCATCCAGCTGGCAGACCAAGAAGGAGAAAAAGTGTGGAAAGGATCACAGAGATGTTTTCCTGGGTCAGGCTTACAAACTATTTGTCATTTCTTCTCACATTCCTTCAGCCAGAAGTCAGTCACATGATCACACCTAACCTCATTGCGGGGAAGGGATGTGTTAGATTTAATAATGATACTAAAAATAACAACAACAACAATACTCATTGTAGTAGCTGATGGTTTTTGAGACTTTCCACTTGCCAGGTATTGCATTACGTAGTTTGTATCTGTTCTCCTTTCATCATCATAGCAAAGGTTTGGAGCAGTGAAGTTACTTGCCCAAAAGCACAAGCCTCTATGTGACTTGTGGTCTGAATCCAGAGATGAAAAACACTGGCCCTGAAAGCACAAAACTCAAAAGTTAAATACATACTGGGGGCAAGAAGCTGGCCTCTTGAGGATGAGAGACCATGTGGAAGGAGGGCCTCCCTGACAGTCACAGCAGCAGACAGGTGCGTGAGGCAAGACCAGGCTGTTGCACTCCGCTTACCTACCAGCTGACTGCTGTCATGCCGCCGAACCCAGGAGAGACCAGCAGAAGAACCTCCCAGCCGAGGCCCGCCCAGATTGCCAGCAGATAGAACTGTGAATCAATAAGTGATTGCTGTTTTCATTTCCTTAACAGATTGGGTGACGCCAGGGAGACAGCGTCCAATGCTGCCTCTACTGGATGATCAGGAATTGTGTTTTTGTTATTTTAAAGCACCAGGATGTCGAGTTTTGTAATTAGAAGGACAGATAATACATATTCTAAATAATACAGACATTAATATAGAATCTTAAAGAAACTTTTCTTGGTCATTGTTTTGTCTAAAGGAGCAGAAACTCACTTGAATTATCAAAGATTCAGGCAATATCGTTGGAAGTATACAGATGTATTTCGAGAATCCTAGGAACAAGGTCTGGTCAGTTCTTATAACAGACTGGAAACACAAACTGTAAAGCTATCAACACAAATTACTCCCTCCGTCTCCTTGGCATTGGATGATCACACGGCTGAGCCCAGGAGACACCAGCAGAAGAACCTCCCAACGGAGGTCCGCCCAGATTGCCAACATACAGAACTGTGACTCGATAAGTGATTGTTGTTTTCAGTTCCTTAACAGATTGAATGATGCTCACTTGTATTGGGGAGGGCAATTGACTTTACTGAGTCCGAGTCAAATGCTAATCTCATCCTGAAACACCCTCACAGACATAACCCAACTGATATTTCAACTGAAACCCCTTTCATTCCAGACTCAATGTAAATTTCTCTCTGGTAGGAGCTATCCCAGCTGAGACCTATTCTTCGGTTTGGCAGGAGAACACCTAATTTCACCCACATATAAATGCAGATGTTTTGGCTAGAAGTTTGTCACTAAAATATTCAGAGTGGCAAAAATGGATCAATCATCCAACCAGATTCTAAATTTTAATGACACCTATAATATCTAATATCATTAGTTCCATTAGGAGAGCTAATGCCTCTTCAAAAAAAGTGCTTCTCAAAATAGCCACTTCATTGATCTCTAACAAATCGAAACACAAGTGATATTTTGAGATATCTGTGAATTTGCCCATTTTTAGGTTAAAGGGAATAATTTTCTTTCATTCTTAAAAATAGATAACAACATGATAGATTCTAGGACTGGGACAGGGAAAATTCAAGATGCTCCTGGAGTACTTTGTAACTACAGAAAGTAAGGGAGTGCCAGAAAAACAAAAGGTTGAGGGCACAGAAAAGGGCCTAGGAGCCAACCTGAGCAAACTCTCCGTGGCCAAAGCTGGAGCAATTTCAGCAAGAAAACAAATAACATAGAATTGGACTATAACCCAAAGCATACATTTCATGATCCATACCGATATAAATTATGAGTCTATATTGATATAAACAAACAATTGAATAAATAAATACACAAATGGGAAACGGGGAATCTCCCTTCCGGAAGAGTTGTAAATAGATGTCTCTATCTCCAGGAGGTGGAGCCAAATCTTCTCCCTGCCCCTTGGAGTGTGGGCTGGGCTTAGTGACTTGCTTCTAAAGAGTCGATTGTGGAAAGATGGAGAAAAGTCACTGCTGTTCTACCTTTAAAGTGGAGAAACCTGGAAAAACTGGCTAGGTGATCAAGATTGACAACATTGGTGATAAGCCGTGTTGATACTGTGTGCTCCAGATATGGTGTGGTGAGAAGGGCACTTCCTGTCTGTGACATTCTTTCCCAAGACCCATAACCCCTATCCAGTTGTGAGAAAAGTGTGAGGCAAAGCAAATAGAGGGGTTTTTACGAAACACTTTAGTGGTACTTCTCAAAAGTGTCAAGGTCATGAAGGCAAGGAATGTCTTAGAAAAGTAGCAGACCAGAGGAGACTAAGGAGCAGTGATGACCAAATGGAATGTGGGATGGTATCCTGGAACAGAAAGAGGATGTCAGGAAGAAAACTGATTAAATTCAAATAAAAGGTAGGACTCAGTTCCTAGAAACTACCAATGCCGCATTCTTAGTTGTAACAAACGTACCACAGTTATGTAAGATATTAACAATAGAAGAAAGTGGGTAAGGGTGTAGGAAACTATATATTATCTTTGCAACTTTTCTGTAAATCAAAATTATTCTAAAATACAAAGTTTATTTTTTAGAAAGTATGCTCTCATGGTCATTAACAATCTGAGCAGGCCACTGGAATCCTTCGGATAAATCTAAGTTGACATAGTTGAATGGGTTTTGTCTGTCTGATGCTGTTTCGCTCAGCCTGTCCATTGCATGTGGCAAATAGTAAATTATTCCTGTTCTTTGTCCATTTGAGCTATTGCATAACTTGAAATTATTTGCAATATCACTTTGAGAGCACTCCTATTTGAGTGATCTTGGTTTGAAATTAATATTTATAGCCTCTTTGAATCTTCATGTTACATATAAAAGGATTTTGCTGGCTTCTTTTTAGATGGTTTCTTTCTTTCCAAATGAGACAGTGAATATTTTAGTTTCTCCTAACAGGAACTGAGAATATGTGCAGTAAACTATTAGAAGATAAATAAAACCAAATAATTCTCATTGATTATTTTTTAAAACTTGTTTCCATACATTGAAAGCTCATTAATCTCAGCTTAAGAAATAATGTTTTACTAAATTCTGCTAATTAAGTACTTGTGTCACTGTATACACGATGATAATGGTTTTATTACAGGGCTTTAAAACAAACAAAAAAATCTACATGATTATTCCATCTAAAGTTTTACAATTAAGTGTTGATCTTGAAATTCTTCTAGGTCTGGCTAGGTGGCTAGGATAAAAAAATAATATAATCAGAATACATATTGCCTGAATAAAATCATTTCCTAAACTTTCAGATCTAGAGAAAGCTTTAGGTGAATTTATCAGGATAGAAGGATAAACTAAACCCATTCCTGCTTTTCTCTCAGAATTTCACTATTGACTCAGAATAATACAAATAAAGTCCATTCTGTGCCTGAATCTGTGCTATATCAGTTATATCCCATGAAATTCTCATATCACCCTCCCAAGGCAGGCTTATTATCTTGTTTCATAGATGAGAAACAGAGGCTCAGAGTTACTTGCCCATAACCACACAGCTAAGAATTGGTTGAGCTCTGATTTGTACTCAGAGCTGTTTCCAGAGTCTACACTATTTTCTGATGGATGACAAAAATTGCTCTCACTGTGCTCCTTAGTGGTCCATTTTTCTTAGGGCTCAACCTTTGGCCACAGGCCTGGACCACAAAAATCCTGCTCCCCTGGAGCTCCTTCTGTGTAATGGCTAGCTTGAACATGAGATGAGTGGGAGGGGAAGATTTCCAGAGAAATCCTGGCCTCAGATCAGCCCAGGAAAGAACAATAGCCTTTGACCAAGAAGATCCTCTTCACTAAAAGAATTGTTTAAAATAGGTCTACGTGTCTCAGTTGTCAACATTTTCCATTGTTATTGTTATATGTTTTCTTGTTTTTGCTTATTTATCATTCAGTGCCATTCAAAATGTATTGTTTTAGGCTCTCTATTAACGGTTGGGGATTTAAAGGCAAGGGAGACACTATTTCTGCAAATGCATACGAATTATATCTATTGGAATGGAAAGTCCAGCTAGTCCAGCCTTGTAGTTTAGCTATAAAGCTAAAACAAAACTGAACAAATTCTTAACTATCACCATGTTAGTTAGAATGATTGATGGTAGCAGTCACACAGAATAACACCCAAATCTCACAGCATGGACATTTTTAAAAAAGTTTATGTCTTGTTGTTCAGAGTTGAATATGGGTGCATAATGGCTGTTCTCCATGTGGTGATTCAGGGATCCAGGCCCCCTTTATCTTGCATCCCAGCATCTTCCCATATGGCTTCTGTGGAGGCAGAATAAGGGTCCTGAAAGATGGCCACTCTTCCTTCCCAGAGCCTGTGTGTATATTACCTTACATGGCAAAATGGACATTGTAGATGTGATTAAGTTTACAAACATTGAGATGGTAATCAGCCTGGATTATCCAGGTGAGCCCAATCCTATTATATAAATCCTTGAAAACAGAGAACCTCTCTCAGATGCATCAGATAGAGCAGTGACGACAGAAGAAAGGTCAGAAAGATGTGATGTGAGAAGTACCAGATCTGCCATTACTGACTTTGAAGATGGAGGAAGGGGCCACAAGCCAAGGAAAGCAGATGTCCTCTAGAGGCTGAAAACAATGGAGGAAATAGATTCTCCTTTAGGGCCTTCAGAAGGAGCACAGCCTTGCTGCCACTTTGATTTTAGCTGGGGGAGTCCCATGTTGAACTTCTGACCTCCAGAACTGTAAGATAATAAGTTTGCATTATTTAAGACAGTAAGCTGGTAATAATTTGTTATAGCAGCAATAGAAAAAATATGGAATTTCCAAGTCTCCCTGGCAGGGAAATGAGGGATGGAGGAGGCACACTGACTACTAAGTGCCCCAGAACACAAGTACTCACATTTTCTTTTGACAGACCTTGAAGAACTCAGACACTTCAAGGAATGGTGGAACTACTGGGAAATATGGAAGAGTTATAGATATTCAGTGGGCACCAATGATCTCTGCCAAAAACATTTCTAATGCCATTTTTGGCGCTTGGTGGACATTAATATTGAATAAAAGAATAAACAATGATGAAATGAACTGGATCTCAATTGCTTATGTTTACCTGGAAGATCTTATCTGGATTACGAGTAGTGCACACAAACACACACACACACACACACGTATGAGTACTGCTTCTCTTTCTGTCTACTTGTCTTTGGTCCCAGGCCTGGAATAACTAAGGGAAGAATGCATGATTGGGTTCACAACCACGTACATATTTCTCAAACCTACTGTTTCTGGCCCTTAATATTTTCTACCCTCTGAAACCAAATTTAAACTATTCATTATTCACACACTATAATTTAGATAAATGGTGATTCTAGAATGTGATTATTTGAACCATGCATGTATATATATGTTGCTAGTTTAGACCTGATTTGAAGGAGCTCTAACAATTGGCTATATAATTGAGTTTCCTTGAACTTGACTTTGCACTAAGTAAAATGGGAAAATGAAAATGTAATTGCATTAGTGGATCAGATTGAAGAAGTCCATTTGAAAGTTTCTGAGGAAGATATAAGAATCCACTTTGGAAAAAATATCTTCCGGCATCTGGGAGGTGCTTGGTTAATGCTCACAAATAACTCATATATTCTTTGTTCTGCTACAATTACAGATTCTAGATATACTCATCCAAACAATTACAATTTGGTATTTAACGTCACTTATTTCAAAAAATTGAATGACAAAAGAGCGCCATGCACTAACTTTTTTTTTGTTTTTTTTTTTGAGACAGAGTCTCACTCTGTCGCCCAGCCTGGAGTGCACTGGTGTGATCTTGGCTCGCTGCAACCTCCACCTCCTGGGTTCAAGTGAATCTCATGCCTCAGCCTCCCAAGTAGCTGGGACTACAGTTGTGCACCACCATGCCCAGCTAATTTTTGCATTTTTAGTGGGGACAGGGTTTCACCATGTTGGCCGGGCTGGTCTCAAACTCCTGATTTCAGGTGATCTGCCTTCCTCTGTCTCCCAAAGTGCTGGGATTACAGGCGTGAGCCACCGCACCCAGCCAACACTAAAAGTTTTAAATTCGATGTTTTTCTCTTATGTTTTAAATTGTTAAGACTCCAGGGTTTCAAGACTCAAGGTTTCGAGGTTTTCATATCTGAAAAGTTTTATTGTATGATTTAATAGTTCACTTCACTTTCTCTATTTTTTGTGTCCTTTCTTTGTTGGAAGTTAGCCAATGCAGTATCTGATGTGTGTGCATTTTACAGAATCTGTTCCTGTTATGCTTTCAAATATTGATTTTTTTCATCCCAAATTTAAATCTGTAATGCAGTTTGTCCCTGGTACTTATACATGCCCCAGGATATTTGCTAAAGATAAAAATAAGATCCTGTTGTTAAGTGACATTTAGCAACAGATTCAGGTTTTTGGGAACCCAAAGCTTTAATTGTTTCAAAGCATCATTATTATTTCATAGTCTGAGCAGGAGAAGGGTCTTGCCAGCATCAGAATGGGCCTGAGATTTGAAGATTTCATCCTTTGAACCACATTTAAAACTCTGTATTCAAGTTCATTTATTCTTGGCGAAAGTCAACTTCCTGTTTTTGACAGAAATAGAATTGAGAGACTCAGAAGTCTTTTGAATATCAAGCAACTCGTTACAAAAGAACATTTTGCTGAGTAAAGTGAAAATGAATTATACATGCGTGGATTTTTGTAAGAAGAAATGAAAAGAGTCTAAGGGAATAAATGTTTGGTTAAAAGCCTTGGAGTTTAATTAAATATTTGGAGTCTAGTTTGATGAGAATAACTATTTATCCATCCTTTAATTTCATTTTGATCATAATCAAATTTTGGCTGGTTTGGTCTTCAAATTAATAATATCACCCAATTTCAAATTTATAAAAACTATATTATAGGATGGATGTTTAAACAAAAATAAGCTCTGAAAAAAAGTAACTTCTATCTGCATTTTCAACAGAAACTCCATGTATATAGTTTGAAAAGTCTGGGCCACAGTTAAATATATTTCCACTGCTGCATTTTTCTGCCTAGAAGAAGAATTGCATTAAGCATGCAAGACATAATATTTATATTGGCATGATTAAATTATTTACCCATTTAAAATAAGGACTGTTAATAGCAGGCATACTACATCACTGAAAATATTTCTCCTAATTTCTTTCTTCATTAATTAATTAATTGAATGAATCTACAAAAATATATGAAGCATTTGCTATTTGCCCAACTCTGGTTCAGCAAATACACCCAAGTGATTTAAAAGAGAGAACTCATTCCTATGTCTTCTTTATGAGTCTTGAGGTACATTAAAGATGGCCAGAAATTTTCTAACCTGTCTTCTATGGAGAGTGTTATGTTCCCAACCCTTAAGTCAGGGTGGACTCTGTGACTTGCTTGGCCAATAGAAGGTGTTAAAAGTGGGGCACAGTGTAGTTCTCATGCGAGGTTACAACAGCCTTGCAGCTTCTGCCTGAGTGTCTTGGAAATCTTGCTCTTAGAGTCCTAAATTACTGTCTGAGAAGTTCAGGAATGCACAAACTGAAACTTCCATGCTTGTGAGAAGCCCAAGTCGGAAGCAGAGACTCTGTAGAATGAACTGTCACAAGGAGAGGAAGAAAAAGGAGAGGAGAGGGGAGGGGTGGAGAAGAAAGGCGAGGAGAAGAGAGGAGAGCCAAGAGCACAAGGAGTAGACATGTGAGTGAAGAGACCATCTCAGAAGTGACCCGTCCAGCCCCAGCATCCCCGTGGCTAAAGCTACATGGAGAAGAGATGGATCCTCTAGCCAAGACCTTATCAAATTCTTGTCTCCCCAAAATTATGAGAAAAATAAAATGGTTGATTTAAGTTACTAAGCTCTGGGGTACTTTGTTACAAATCAGTAGATAACAGAAACGGTGCAATCATACTACGTTATTAAAGGAATAAAGACTTGCTAGTAGAAAAAAAAGCATTTTCCCTGGGAATGTCAAGAACACCAGGAAGAGCTTTAGTATTTTTATCTTCTGAATGCAAACAGTTTAAAGTTTTAAACCATGAAGACATCCTTCAAAACCCCGAATCCTGTGATTGTATCCTATGTAAGCGTATATGGCGTATGTTTTATTATGTCAAAGACTGAAAACATGTTGATACTGAAGTTCCTAAGTGCCTTTCCAGCTTGTGAAATTGTAAATTAGCAGAATCTCCTTCCAGTGCTTGCCACCAGGCAATATTCCTGTGAATAGCTACAGACACACACACACATACACACACACACACACATTTTGGAGGCTGTGGGCACTTTTTTAGATGTGCAGAATCATTAAAGTGGGCAAAATCCTATGTGATTCAGGGTTTTGAATCATTGTATGATTCAATAATCAGTGTATGATTACTGATAAATCTGGAATCACTCTGTGCTTCTTTTCCAAACACTTGATCCACACTTACTGGATATGAGGCACTGTATCAATCATTGGGGATTCAACAGTCAAAGAAATCACAGGTTCTGTTTTGATGGAATAAGCAGTCAAGGGAGAAAGACAAATATTTAAAAAGAAAGTGGTAGTACAATATAGTCAGAGCTAATGTAACGGTATACAGAAGATGCTATGGGATCCCAGAAGAGGGAATTGGTGGATATATAGATTCAGATATAATTATAAATATGTCCAGTACCCATTTAATATAAAACAATGATACATATGTATATTTTATATTTATATTACATACACATACATTCAAGTATGTGACCGTTTATAAAGATATTTGAAGACTCCCTTAAAAACTATCTCTTTGATATTACATATTATTATTTAAATTTAATAAAATAGTCATCCCATGCTTACTTTAAAAATTATTATATTGTAACATAATATCTAATATTTAGTAACAAGGAAGCAAAATATGTGATTTTTAAACATTTCTTGACTCAATACCTACATTTTCTGATAAATGACACACAAAGGTATTACCTATTAAAAAAAAAAAAAAAAACTATACACCTTATTCCCAAAGCATGGCATATCCCTGATTCTTTTTTAGATTTGGAAAGAGCTGATGGATTTGTCAAGAAGCAGAGAGAAGTAATCACCTTAGAGCCTTGAGAGCAAATTCTGTGTTCTTTCTGCACATCTCCAGCTTCAAACTTCACTTCCTGGAGGAGTTGAAAACCATGACCCAGGAGAGCTACACAGAGCTGCAGAATATTAATGGAAACATAATAAATACTAAGACCTACGCCCTTCCCACCTCATCCCTATTATTTTTATGGGGGTGTCAATTGTTAAACGGGTTGACCTCACTTTAGACTTTATTGCATATTGATTTAAGAAACATGCCTGATGAAATCACCCTTTCTAATAATATGTAGGAAGATTTTTAGCTGATTTGAGTGCTAAACTTCATTTGTATATGGCATATGTTTTATTATGTCAAAGACTGAAAACATGTTAAAACTGAAGTTCCTAAGTGCCTTTCCAGCTTGTGAAATTGTAAGTTAGGAGAAAACACACACGTATTTTGGTGGCTGTGCACACTTTTTTAGATGTGCAGGATAATTAAAGTGGGCAAAAAGGTATAGAAATATAAAAACAGGCAACCCAGAAAGAAGTTAGGTTTGGGCAAGGACCAATTGTTAAAAAGGAATTATGGAAGAGAAATGGCAAGACTTGTCCCATGTACCAGGCTGATATGGTTAGGCTTTGTGTCCCCACCCAAATCTCATCTTGAACTATAATCTCCATAATCCCCACGTGTCAAGGGAGACACCATGGGGAGGTAATTGAATCATGGGGGCGGTTTTCCCCCTGCTGTTCTCTCCATAGTGAGTGAGTTCTCATGAGATCTGATGGTTTTATAAGGGACTCTTCCCCCTTCGCTCTGCACTTCTCCTTCCTTCCACCATGTGAAGGAGATGCCTTGTTTCCCCTTTGCCTTCCACCATGATTTTAGCTTTCTTGAGGCCTCCCCAGCCATACTGAACTGTGAGTCAATTAAACCTTTTTCCTTTATAAATTACCCTGTCTGGGGCAGTTCTTTATGGCAGTATGAAAACGGACTAATACACTGGCAAAGTGCCTGGGCTTATTCTGGGAAATGACTCACAAGGAGTTATATGAAGAGGACTGAACTCGTCTGTGGAGTACCTGCTCAATGAATGGCAATGTAGTGGAATGTGGAGATCCCCATCTCTCCTCTCTGACCAGATACAATTTGGGAACATCATTCAGGCAGCAGTGGCCAAGATCTCAAGGTCCAAGTTTCATAAAACAGACAGTTCATGAACAATGCAGCGTGTGCCCAGTTCCCTTCTAGGGGCTGTCTCAACACCCCAAACAGCATCAGGAGCTGATCAAACTGTGGCTCATGGGTTAATTTTTGCAGGTTATTTATTGAACACATTCAAATGGCTGGTTTCTTTATGTCTCCTTAACCACCCAGTCATTGACTCCATCATTCTTTTTTTCATTGGCCTTGAGCTCCACCAGTCGGGCACGTCTTGACTTTTGCAGTCAAGTTGTTTCTCAAGGTCAGCAACGAGGTTATGATGTTATTCACACCTTATTTTTGCTAGCCATTGGAATATAATGACATCGAAGGAATAGTTATGGGAAAATTTTCCTACGTATAATTTTTCTCAATTCTGTTCTGTGCTCAGACATGAAAATTAAGAAAACAAACGGTATTACTCCATTCTCACACTGCTACAAAGAAACACCTGAGACTGGGTAATTTATAAAGGAAGGAGATTTAATTGACTCACAGTTCTGCATGGCTGGGGATGCCTCAGGAAACTTACAATCATGGCAGAAGGGGAAGCAGGCATGTCTTACATGGTGGCAGGTGGGAGAGAGCATTCAAGAGCAGGGAAAGCTGCCTTGTAGCGTCTTCAGATCTTCTGAGAACTCACCCACTAGCACGAGCACAGCATGGGGGGAACCTCCAATCACCTCCCACCGGGTCCCTCCCTTGACATCTAAGGTTTATGGGGATTACAATTCAAGATGAGACTTGGGTGGGGACACAGCCAAACCGTATCACAAACACTATAAGTTCTAAGAAAATTGGGAAGGATGTACTTTCAGAACTGCCCTGACTGTTACCAAGGAGGAAATGGCCAGAGGACATTTGGTACCGGAGTCCAAAGTGACATCAACAACCAAATCAGCATGATTTCGGGTTCTGTGTATTATTGCGTGGGTACTTTACAATAGTTAACTGAAATATTTAGCCTAAGAAGCTGCTTTTTACTTGCCTGTATTACCTGATGAATAAATTGCTGGCAATTTTGCCTCTTAGGACATTAACACATAGATACTGTGGCTGTATGATTTAAATGTGACAATGACTTGAGTGAACTTCTATTTTTATTGCTTTTAATTCAATCAAACCAAAAATACTCATTACATTTTTTTGTAGTTTGTCCCCGTTTTTCAAAAATATTTATAATTATTATTATTTGCATAGAAGTAAAATATTTGACAATTGGGGCAAAAGCTTTTATACAATCATTGTTCTTTTTCCCTTCCATTTGTGAACATAGGAGAGATTCAAATTTAAAAGTGATACGGCTTTGTGTACATGAATCATACGTCAGTACAGTAGTTTTTTTTTTTTGAAACGGTATCTCGCTCTGTCACACGGGTTGGAGTGCAGTGGCGCGATCTCGGCTCACTGCAAGCTCCACCCCCCGGGTTCACGCCATTCTCCTGCCTCAGCCTCCTGAGTAGCCGGGACCACAGGCTCCCGCCACCACACCCAGCTAATTTTTTTTTTGTTTTTAGTAGAGACGGGGTTTCACCGTGTTAGCCAGGATGGTCTCGATCTCCCGACCTCGTGATCCACCTGCCTCGGCCTCCCAAAGTGAGCCACCGCACCTGGCCTCAGTACAGTAGATTTTTAAAAATCAATGGGCTTCGTCATTTATGTGTTGGTTGGAGAAGTGATTCCCAATTGCTCCTATGCAACAGTTTGCTGTCATTTCCCAGGGATTTCTTGACATCGTCGTTAGGTTTGGTAGTTCAGCAGCACAGCCCTTCTTCACTTATACGGACTCTCCTGGAAGCCACTCCATTCTGAGGTTGTGGCATCCCACACCTGCACAAGCCTCCATATTTGGGCACTACACACTCATTGCCTTGAGGGAAAAGGTAGTTTTTGAGAGAGCTTTCACAGGGACATGGGTTCTATTAGGGCATGAGACAAGGACCAGCATGGGGCATTCGTAGGAAAGAAGCATCATCTGCTTTATCAACAGGTAGCATCTAGCTAGACCTCTGCAGAACGCAGGACTAAGGGGCAACAAGAGTGAGAATACCAAACTGTTATCTAAGAGTATGTGTGTAACAAAAAGGGGTATAACTGTTCATTGTTGCCATCTGGAAGGGTTAGAATAAAAATAGTAGAGAATGACTGCATGAAATGTATTGATCTGCATTAGTTAACTATTGCTACTCAAGGAATTATGCTAAAACTGACTGTCTTCATACAATAATGTTCATTATCTCTGAGTCTGTGAAGGTCAGGAATCCAGATGCCTTAGTGGGGTGCCTCTGGCTCAGGGTCTTCCACAAAGATGCAATCAGGGTATAAGCTGAAGCTGCAGTTCTCTGAAGGCGCAGCTCGGGAGGGATCCACTTCAAGCTCGTTTACATGGTTGTCAACAAGAGACCACGCTCCGTTCCCCGCCATGTGGACCTTCCCATGGAGCAGCTCACAGTGTGGTGGCTGAACAAGTAAAGTGAGAGAGAAAGAGAGGCTGTGCAAAATGAAAGCCATAGTCTTTTTGTAACCCAACCTCAGAGTGAACTCCTATCCCTTGTGCTGAATTCTATTCCTTAGCAGCAAGTCACCAGGGCCAGTGCACACCAAGGGAAGAAAATCGCGTAAGACTGTGACTGCCAGAAGGCAGGGTTCACTGGGAGACATTTCAGAAGCTACCTTCCACATGATTCAGGAAAAACAAAACAAAACAGAACAGATAACATTACCGACAAGCAAATCCTGTGTTTTTTCTTGAATTCATGGAAATTTATTCAAAAGTTACGAGGAATGTAAAGGGAGGAGAAGTGAGAAGCTAGGCACTTACTTCATGAAAATCCCTGTGATAGGCCCTCATAGGATATCCAGTCTCCACAATAGTCCTGAGAGGTACACCCTTGTTAGCATCATTTTCAAATAAGGAAACCGAGGCTCATGTAGAAACAGATTGTGGGCTCAGCATTTTGTAGCTTAATACTACACTCCTACAAATATATATCAGAAATATCATTGTGATTTTTCCTTCATATTTTTCTATCAGTCTCTACTTGAAAGTAGCATTGAGTATGAAACAATGTATCTTATGTGTTTAAATTAGTAAAATGATGGATGTTTATTTTAGAAAGTTTAAAAATCATAGAAAATAAGAAGCATAGGAAAGGAAACATTCTATCCATTAAACACGTTAGATCTGGGGTTGTCAGAGCAACCATGGTTATAGAATCCAGAGAAATGGGAAGGCAGCAGATCTTACAGGAGGCTCAGGTCTTGCTAATCAAGAAAGGTTCCCTTTAACAATTTTCTGGGTAGTGAAGAGGATATCAAGGTAATGCCCAATGCTCAGATTAATAGCCCCTTCCTTACAATTCAATGTTTTTATAACTATTTATGGCAAGTTTCTTGTGAAATGTTTATAGCCCTAAATTAATAAGTACAAAATTAGAATTGGTTGTCTAGCTAGAGATATTAAAGTAGACATGTTCTAGAAATGGTTGAAATCTTGGGTGGATGGATGAGACCTAACATTATAACTACCTGGAGTGCTGGGACCTCAGCTGTTTATGTCTGATAATAACAAACATTTGTTAATAAAACCAACATGTCCTGAGCATCTGATCCACAAAGATGCAATCAAGGTATAAGCTGAAGCTGCAGTTTTCTGAAGGCTCAGCTAGGGAGGGATCCACTTCAGGCTCGTTTACATGGTTGTCAACAAGAGGCCACGCTCCATTGCCTGCCACGTGGGCCTTTCTGTGGGGAAGGACATGAATCCCATTCATGAGGGCTCCACCTTCATGAGCCCATCTATTCCTAATTACCTCCCGAAGACCCCACCTCCTAATACTGTCAGATTAGTGGGTAGGGTTTTTGACATATGATTTTGAGGGAGACACAAGCATTCAGTCCATAATTCGTGTGTGTATTTGTGTGTGTGTGTATGTGTGTATGTGTGTGTATATGTGTGTGTATAGTGTGTGTGTATGTATGTGTGTGTATATAACATGTGTAAATGTGTGTGTATGTGTGTGTGTGCCAGATACTGTGCAAAGAAAGTGATGTATGTCTGCCTCAGGAATCCTCATAATAAACTCATTAAGGAAGGACTACTATCAGTATTGTGATTTGCATTTTACACAGATGGAGATTACGAGATTTACAGTATTAGTTTCCTGGAACTGCCATACCACAGCACAAACGGGGTGCAATGATATCCCAGAGTACCACAAACTGGGTGAAACTGGGGGCTGAAAACAACAGAAATGTATTCTGTTATAGTTCTAGAAACTAGATACCCTAAGGTGAGGTGTCAGCAAGGCCATGCTCCCGCTGAGAATTGGGGAGAATCTTCCCTTGCCTCTTCCTAGCTCCTGGTGTGGCCAGCAACGCGTGGCCTTCCTTGGTTTGTGCTACATCACTCCAGGCTCTGCCTCTGTGGTCACTGAGACTTCTTCTCTATGTGCACATCTCTGTTCAAACTTCCCTCTTCTCATAAGGACATTTGTCACCTTGAATGAGGGTCCACCCAAATGACTTCATCTTAATTTCATGGTGTCTGCAAATATTTTATTTCCAAATAAAGTCATAGTCACAGGGGTTAGGACTTCAGTATATCTTTTTTTGGGGGGGACACAGTTCAACCCATAACAGTTGCACAGGTAGTAAGTGACCAGACTAGGATCCACACCCACGTTTGCGGGACTTACCAGCCCAGCCTATATGCAAACCACCATGCTACATTGCCTAACTAGCCTAAGACAGCCAGGGTATGAGTTATGATTTTGACATGTCCTCTTTGGTAAGCATCTTAGCTGAAATTGAGAGAAAATACCACTTGAATTAACTGCCAAGTGATGGAAAGGGACTGAGAAGTATTATCCAAAAAGTTACCAAGTTTTGAAAGTTGCTAACAAGCTGATTATCTTATCTTCTATCTATTTAGGCTAATGTTGTAGATGAAACCATAATACAGTTTCACCTGACCAGATTGGATCAAGCTGCAAGCTCACTAAAGATTCTTTGATAGGATAAAGAACCACTTATTTTTTTTCTAGAATCATCTACACATTTGCATTTATAATTAATTAATTCTAATTATCAAGATCACAGATTTGTTTGATATCATTGTACTATGTTTTATAATTGTGCAAGTTCTTTTTATTTTTTCAAAATGTGAATATAAATGAAACTTCATACTTCCTCAAGCTGCCAGGAATGAAAGGGAAGACCCTGGAAGCAGAAGACAGAGGAACAAAAGCCATCTAGCCGCTCTCTGGTGGATATGAAGCGGGTGTTAACGGAGGTGAGGGAGAGAAGAAGAGAAACGAAGGAAAAGAGGGAGAGCACAGAAGAATCACAGAAAGCCCAAAAGACTTTTACAAATGAGAATCTAACATTTACATTTAAGTAGTTATGGGTGTGACATAAAATACTCTTCAACTTCCCCAAAGTCATATCTGTTGTATATAAGGATGTTATATAAAGGGTGTTTTGTGTGTGTAGGTTTCTCAAATGCGTGTGTGAAAGAGAAAGAGGAAGGGTGTGTGTAAGAGTGAGAGAGAATGCATATGTGTGAGAATGTGTCTGTGTGAACATGTGTGTTTGTGAATGTATATGAGAATGAAACCAAATATGTATCCAAGAAAGTCAGAGAAAGAGAGGACAGAGAGGTGAACCTATATGTGTGTGTGTGTGTGTGCATGTGTGTGAGGGGGATGATTGTGTGTGCATGTGTGTGAGGGGGATGATTGTGTGTGCATGTGTGTGAGGGGATGATAGTGTGTGTGCATGTGTGTGAGGGGGATGATTGTGTGTGTGTGGGATGATAGTGTGTGTGTGTGATGATTGTGTGTGTGTGTGAGGGGGATGATAGTGTGTGTGTGTGAGGGGGATGATTGTGTGTGGGGGATGACTGTGTGTGTGTGTGGGATGATTGTGTGTGTGAGGGGGATGATTGTGTGTGTGTGTATGAGGGGGATGATTGTGTGTGTGTGTGTGAAGGGGATGATAGTGTGTGTGTGTGTGCATGTGTGTGAGGGGGATGATTGTGTGTGTGTGAGGGGGATGATAGTTGTGTGTGGGGGATGATTGTGTGTGTGTGGGATGATAGTGTGTGTGAGGGGGATGATTGTGTGTGTGTGTGAGGGGGATGATTGTGTGTGTGTGGGATGATTGTGTGTGTGTGATGATAGTGTGTGTGTGGGATGATTGTGTGTGTGAGGGGGATGATTGTGTGTGTATGAGGGGGATGATAGTGTGTGTGTGTGTGAGGGGGATGATTGGGTGTGTGTGTGTGTGCATGTGTGTGAGGGGGATGATTGTGTGTGAGGGGGATAATAGTGTGTGTGCATGTGTGTGAGGGGGATGATTGTGTGTGTGTGTGGGGGGGATGATTGTGTGTGTGTGAGAGGGATGATAGTGTAGGTGTGTGTGTGTGAGGGGGATAGTGTGTGTGTGTGTGTCTGTGTGTGTGTGTGTGTGAGGGGGATGATTGTGTGTGTGTGAAGGGGATGATTGTGTGTGTGTGTGTGTCTGTGTGTGTGCATGTGTGTGAGGGGGATGATTGTGTGTGTGTGTGTGTGTGTGTGGTGAGGGGTGAGCATGTGTGTCCCTGTCTGAGTGAGCTCTGGCTGCCACAACAAAATTCTGTAAACCGGGTGGCTCACACAACAAATACTCATTTCTCCCAGTTCTGGTACCTGGTGAAGGCCTAATTCCTGGTTCATTGCTGTCTTTTTGCTGTGTCCTCACCTGGTAAGGAGCGGAAGCAAGCTTGCTCAGGACTCATAAAGACGTGAATCCCATTCATGAGGGCTCTACCTTCATGAGCTCATCTATTACTAATTACCTGCCAAAGACCCCACCTCCTAATACTGTCACATTAGTGGGTAAAGTTTTTAACATAAGATTTTAAGGGAGACACAAGAATTCAGTCCATAATTCATTTTGTGTGTGTGTGTGTGTGTGTGTGTGTATGTGTGTGTGTGTGACTAGGAGCTAATAAGAGCTAAAGTCCTCTGTCTGGACCCAAGGAGCATGAAAGGAACAACATGGATGGGGTGGCAGGAAAACATGTGACCCACAACTGTTTCAGCGGAGGCAGGAGATGGAGGGAACCAGAGAAGACCTGGTGCCTTGACCACCTGCTCCAGGGCCCCCATCCCACCCTGTCCCTATCCTTCCTGTATTAGTTCGTTCTCATGCTGCTATAAGGACATACCCAAGACTGGGTTATTTATAAAGGAAAAATGTTTAATGGACTCACAGTTCCACATGGCTGGGGAGGCCTCACAATCATGGCAGAAGGCAAAGGAGGAGGAAGGGGACGTCTTACATGGTGGCAGGCAAGAGAGGGTGTGTAGGGGAACTGCCTTTTATAAAACCATCAGATCGCCTGAGACTTATTCACTATCACCAGAACCACTCGGGAAAAACCCGCTCCCATGATTCAATTACCTCCCACTGGGTCCTTCCATGACACATGGGGATTATGGGAGCTACAATTCAAGATGTGATTTGGGTAGGGACACAGCCAAACCATATCACCTCCCAAACCAAAAGAGTCTGAAAAACTCCTGGGGACTGGTCTATTCTAATTTACACAAGTCACAGAAAGGGCACTGGAGTTCATCTGTGGATCTTCAGTGACTGGGGAACTGCAGTTGTCACCAGAGTTGAACACACAAAAAATGAATGTATACACTTAGTTTTCAGCAAAATAAAAAGACCATCTGCACCTGCAGAAGCTGCAGAAGCAGTGTTCAAATATGGGAACAGGCCTCCTGACACGTCCATATGGTTTGGAGTTTGTAAACCATGAAGGTTATGTGACCCTATCTACTAGATCCCAGAGACTAGCTAAAAGAAATGGGTGTACTCATGACAATTTCTAGCCATCTGCAGGTTAATACTACTGGCTAGCAAAGTTCTGTGCTTGAAACACCTGGTGTATTAGAGTTCTCCCAAAGGAACAGAACCGATAGGACATATGTACAGATACCAAGATGTGTGAGTGTATATATAGGTGTGTGTGTGTTTATGTGTGTGTATATATATATATATATGTAAAAAATATATATGAAAGGAGATTTATTAGGAGGAATTGGTTCATGTGATTATGGAGACTAAGACCCATGATCTGCTGTCAAGAAGCTGGAGGCCAAGGAAGTCTGCTGGTTTAATTTAGTCCAAATCTCAGGACTTGAGAGGCAGGGGAGGTGATGGTATAAATTTCAGTCCAAGAACTGGAGAAGATGAGGTGAGATGTACCAGCTCAAGCAGGCAGGAAGTAGAAGAATGAATTCCTCCTCCCTCTGCCTTTTGTTTCACTCAGTCTCTCAGTGGGTTGGGTGATGCCTAACCATCATGGGGAGGGAATTCTATTTTACTGAGTCCATCAGTTCAAATACGAATCTTACCCTGAAACGCCCACACAGACACACCCTGAAATCACGTTTCATTTGGGCTTCCTGTGGCTCGTCTAGTTGACACACAAAACTAACACACCTGATAAAATAGTGGCACTCTCAAAAACTAAGGTTACTTTATGCTCAACCAGGCAAGTAAAGCAATAAAGATCCGCAGTGAGGATGTGATTGGAGTTCCTGGACCCTCATCAATGTGCATTTTTTTTCTGAAGTGCTTTGTTGCTGTCAGTAGCCCAGTGGAGGTGAGCGGCTCCCCTTACAGCAGTGTACTTGAGATTTGAGCTTTGGTATGAAATAGACCTATCTTCTGTCACTTCTTAGCTTTGTAACACTGTAATGTTCATCTTTCCAAGCTTCAAGATCACCTTCTATATAAGGGAAAGTAAAATACTACCTTGTTAGAGTTGTAGAGGTAATGGAGGAGAAAGTATATGTGCTTAAGAAGATGTCTGGCAGGCCGGGCACGGTGGCTCAAGCCTGTAATCCCAGCACTTTGGGAGGTCGAGGTGGGCGGATCATGAGGTCAGGAGATCGAGACCATCCTGGCTAACACGGTGAAACCCCGTCTGTACTAAAAAATACAAAAGAAATTAGCCAGGTGATGTGGTGGGCGCCTGTGGTCCCAGCTACTCGGGAGGCTGAGGCAGGAGAATGGCGTGAACCCGGGAGGCAGAGCTTGCAGTGAGCTGAGAGGCGCCACTGCACTCCAGCATGGGCTACAGAGTGAGACTCCATCTCAAAAAAAAAAAAAAAAAAAAGATGTCTGGCATATTAAAGGTATTTCTGAAATGTTAGTTATAATTATTAGCATCAGCTGCAAATAAAAGCATGGGGGAGAGGGGGTGGATAAACATTTCACAGCACACATCTGTCCCCAGACAAGAAGTACTATTCTGTAGCCAGGACTTAATGCCATTCACTTGTGTATTGCTTGTTTGTTTGTTTCCTTGATAGGTTTTCACTGAGCTCATGGAGAAGGCCAGTGGGGGGTTTCCAGATGTGTCACTCAAAAGATAAAACGCTCCATTACTGTCCTCACTTTCTTCTTATTAAAATCACGCTCACCTTCTCCAAGGCAATCAGTTCTCTTTATAGTCACTATCATTCCATCTCAGCCGATCAGGGATGAAAACAGTTTGGGTTTGGTTGGATAAATGGAAACTGTGGGCGGCAGCTCCCTCTTTTCTGAAGCTGATTTGCCCTTGCTCATTGGCTCTGATAAGGAGATACAAATATAATGAGATGCCAGGTTGGGAGAGAGTGAAAGACAGTGGAACCCAAGTTCAAAACAAAGCTAGATGCCCTGTGTCGATAGCAGGGCTCAGGGCCAGTGTCTGGCAACATGACGGTAAAGGCTTAAAAAAAAAAAACACACACAACACAGATTTTAAAAACAGAGCTTCAGCCGTTTTACCACCACACAGTAATTGGACACAAGGAAACTTGCTCCTGGCACCTGGCGGTGGAGGTAATTATCCTTCTTCTCCCAGGAGCATAATAACCGCATTGTTTGACTGGTGAGTTGTGCAGAGGTGCAATCTGAAAGGGAGAGAAGGCCGACTGAGAGCATGAAAAGAAGGAAAGGTGTGGCCTTTGATGTGTTTCCAGGCCTGGGTCGGGGACCTGAACTGTGAGAAATAAGCATGTCGGAGATCTTTGTCTTCTCACCTGTGAAGACACTTTCCCCATTGCAAATCCCTGCCTTTATCTGCACAGAACCCATTAAATCAACTCGGCACAGCTGTCATCAGCTGAGACCCGAAACCAAAGCTCGGACTTGGGTTTGACTTTATTGACACGCCTCACTAGCAAAAGCAAGATCGGATAACTTTAGGCTGAGATAATTCAGGTAGACCCAGGGGTTGTGTGTTGTTTCTTACCATGGCTTATCAGACGTTTTCCAGACAAGCTCTTCTGGCGCAAGTAAGACAATACTGAACATTTTTTTGATGCAGAGGATGCCAAGCAAGTTATGCTCAAAGGCCTGAGTTCCAAGAAGCAGCAGCATTCATTCACCCATCTGTCCCACACACATTCCCTAAGTGTTGGTCCTTGCTGGGACAGGGGAGTGTTGAAGATGACCTAAAAGTGTAAAATGAATGTCAAGGAACACATTGTCTAGTCTGGAAACGGAATCTCATATGTACAATAATATAGCCATGGTAGAAATAGTGCATGCCATAAAATAAATAGAAGTTAGATGTGAAGGAACTATGAAAGAGATTTGATTTTTTTTTTCTTGGAGAAGACTGGACAAGCCACGATAAAGGAGGATCCATTAGAAATGGACCTTAAAAAATGGGATGGGGTTTGAAATTCTGGTGAAGAGGTAAATGTCATTAAAGGTAAAGATATGCAACATTTTTATCTGTGTTTTTTTTTATTGAATTATAATTCAGGTTTATTTGTATTGTAATAGTACATTCTAAATTCTGAGTGTGGAATTCAGGACGCCTTCATATTTAGAGGATAGGAAAGCAATTCTTTTTTCGTGTATCCACTTGGGCATTAGCGTTTACAGTCATAAAACATAATCAACATTTACAATTATTTTTAACTTTTAAAAGTCTTATTAGGTTCTTAACACCACATTTGATATTGAGAGATGAACAGAACAATATGTAAATATAGCTGAAAACTTCAATAAATTAATAGGAGTCTAAAACTTCCAGGTGTTATTTTTGATACTCTTCAAAATTAGGTAGAGAAGGAGAAAGTTCCATTTTCTAGGATTTTTTTTTTTCATTTCCAATTTACTTTTGAGTTATTTGTTATATCCCCTACTCCACATGTTACACAATCTTCTAAATCGATTTTCTCACTGAATAGAGTCTACTTATCAGATGGGTTTAAGTGTATGCTGATTAAGTGTAAAAACTAGAGTACCCCGCCTGGGTCACAAAAAGCCATATTATTTTTGTCTTAATTGTTTTGTGTTCACCTACAATTAAGTTCAGTAGACACTGGGGTACTGATTGATAGTCTCTTTAAAGTCACTATAATATAGTTTCACAATTGATTCTGTTATTCAAATGCACGCTTTTATGCTCAATCATTGTGTATTAAATACACCACTCTGGTTTCTTCTCTTTCAACTACTTACCCTGAGCAGGTGGTGGGAACAAACTCAAATGCTACCATTTTGGTGACCAACTGGTTACACAAATAAATAATATGAGTAACATCTGGTGAGTATGGTGGTACAATAAATGTGGAAGTCAAATGATCTCATTTAGCAGATCCTTTGTAAAAATTAACTTTTTAATTTGGAATAATTTTATAGGTAAGCAAAAGTTTCAAAGATAGTTCAGAGAGTTCCCCTGTACCTTTCACCCAGATTCCTCCATTGTCATCTTGCATTACGATGGCACATTTGTCACAGCTAAGAAAACAACTTTGAGGCATTACTGTCAGCTACACTGCAGATACTAATTGTATTTCACCCACTTTCCCATTACATCTTCATTCGGCTGCAAGATCTAATCCAAGGCACCACATTGCATTTAGTTGTCGTATCTCTCTGGTCTCCTACAGTTTGTGAGAATTTCTTGGTCTTTCCTTGTTTTTAATGATCTTGAGAGCCTTGAAGAGTCCTGGGCAAGTATCCTGTAGGATGAGCCCCTGATCTGTTTTTATCTGTTGCTTTCCTCATATGTCAGAAAGAATAGGACAGAGAAGTTAAGTGCCCTTCTCCTCATATTGTATTAGGAGAGCCATGCTATCCACATGACATCACTTGGTTAGAGTGGTAAGCATTGTGGTTACGCATGGCTTAACTGCTCAGTCAAAGGAGTGTTTGTTAGATTTCTGCACGGTAAAAAATTATTAAATTGCTAATACTTTCTTTTGCTTTTCCATACTCTATTCTTGGAAAGTGAGTCACCAAGTCTGTCCCACCCTCAAGGTTGAGGAGGGTGGCGGTTGAGGAGGGTGGCAATTGAGGCCGACCTCCCGGAAGGGGAAGTATCTACACATATTACTCAAAATTCTTGTAGAAGGAAGATTTGTTCCTTTTTCTCCATTGGTGTGTGTATGCATGCATGCATGTATGAACTCATGGGCGTTTATCTGGTTCTTCAGTTTATGGTTAGTAATAATTTTTTTTGGCTGTAACGTTATTAGACACAGCCATTGGAACTACTTTTAGGTTTACTCTTTATCCCTTTGATAGGTCCCTTTTAATGTATTTATTTCAACACTTCCTTACCTTTGGGCACTGCAAAATGACACACCTTATACTTTCACTGCCTTAGCCCTAAATTCATCAGTTTCCCCAAGATGCTGTGATTCTTTTAAACATATTTATGGAAGTAAAAGTAGATTCTCCTTTCAGTAAATATGGTACCATCATTTGATAGGCACATTATTATTATTATTATTATTATTATTATTATTATTTTTTGAGACAGAGTCTTGCTCTCACCCAGGCTGGAGTGCAGTGGCGCAATCTTGGCTCACTGCAAGCTCCACCTCCTGGGTTCATGCCATTCTCCTGCCTCAGCCTCCCAAGTAGCTGGGACCACAGGCGCCCGCCACCACGCCTGGCTAATTTTTTGTATTTTTAGTAGAGATGGGGTTTCACCGTGTTAGCCAGGATGGTCTCGATCTCCTGACCTTGTGATCTGCCCACCTCGGCCTCCCAAAGTGCTGGGGGGCGTGAGCCACCACACGCGGCCGATAGGCATATTATTTTAAAACTTAATTTTAGTTAAAGGACTTTCCAAGATTTGTAAAGGTTAATTTGCATTTGTTGAGATACTATAACATTTTATCAATACACACATATATTAGGACATAATGATTTAAATTATAAAACATTTTTTAACTTCTGAAGGGATTTTTTTGGCAATCTGTTCTTCTGAAAAATTTATTAAAGAATGCATATACTTGGCTTGCCATATTTTAGTTTCTGTCTGTACAATTTTTTCTTAATACATCTATCTCAAAAGGTTAGTGTATCAGCCAGGATACAGGAGGTTAGGCTGCAGTAACACAAACCCCCAAATGTCACTGGCTTCAGGCATTTATTCTCACTCAGGCTCCATGTCCACCTTGGGTGAGCAAGAGGCATCACTTAGGCCTCCAGGCTGAACAAGCCTCCACTCTGGATTAAGATTTGTCATCTTGACAGGAGGAAAAAGACATGCTTGTGACTAGAAGTGTGTCATTTTACTTCTCAAAGCAAGTCACATGGCCATCCCTGACTTCAAGGTTTACCATCCTCCTAGGTGCCCTAATGGAGGAGAGCTAGAAACATGGATGGACAGCTCTAATGATTAACACACTTGGACATGTGTCTATCATTAGGGAACCTGGCTCTCCCCAAGTTTTCCAACCTTCAGATAGCTCTTTCCTTGAATGTATAAGCAAAATTCATGAAGAGTTTCCATACTGCAAGATGGAAAGGAGCCCTGTATCTTTTTCCAGTATTTCTAAAGCCCTCCAAGAGGTCTCCAAGAAGCTTTTTTAACTCCACAGTCACTACTTGCCTTTAAAGTTCCCCTACCATCCATACAACAATCTCTGAGAAGAGTGTAGCTCAGGAAAGGCCTCACTGCCCTTATTAGCTTTTCCTGGGTCTAGACACTGGCCAGAACCTAATTCTTCAAAGTAAATTTATGACTGAGTTAAAATGATTAGAAACCCATCATTTTTGATTACCCATGATTTTTCTAAAGGATAAGCACTATTAACATGCTACTGTATTTCCTTTTCATATTTTTTCATTCAGTAATTATTTTAATAAGAGTTTCAGATTCAACTTTTCTCTTAGCAATAAAATATTTTGTCATCACGTAATTTTCAAAAATTTCACTTTAATAATTGCATAATATCCTATTATACGGAGGTTCCACTACTTCTTTTCTAAAATGCCCATATCCTATACTATCAATTTCTATCTTTATAAAAAAAAAAGTACTCTGCAATGGACACTTTTGTGTATATGTCTTTATATGTTATCCCTCAATCCCATATCATAAATTCCTGGAAGAACTACTGAGTCAAAGAGAATCAGTGTTTTATGCTATTAATTCTTGCTATTAAATTGTTTATCAAAGAGATTAATTTCAATGTGACTGATCCCTTGAACAACAAATTAATAAGCCCTCTTAAGAGAAATAAAAATATAGAAACAGGAATAGATTTTGAATTAACATGATATCATCATATGTTTTAATTGGAGAACAGTAGTACATCTATTTAACTAAGAAATAACTGATTATAGGTTAAACAACATTTTGGTTATAATAGGCTCAATGTGAAAATAGCAATCTATGGTTATAGACTCTGTAATCTCATCCCCTGTTCACTCGCTTGCTAGTTTTAACACCTACCTTTTCTCACACCCACAAAAATCTTATTTGTCATGATTTTATTTGTAGAAGAAACTATACTTTTATGAAACCCCAAACTTGGAAACATATAACAAAATAACATAAAAACAACATAAATTAGTAATGTAGAACCACATAAAAAGTTTTGGATTTTGAAAAATAATGTTTAGGATAATGGAACTGCACTTCTCCGTTTTCTAGAAAATACATATTCTTATTAATGCATGAAAAAACATCAGAGTTAATGTAGAAGAGTTAAATTTTATTATTTCTATGGAGGAGGGGAATTCTACTCTACAATTGTTATCAAGGAAGCCATCTCTAAAAAATTAAAAGGATTTCACTCTCTGCTTAGGAGACTTGGAAGCAATTTCAAATTCCTTATGAATGGTTATGATTTGCAGGACAACATTAAAAACAGAAGTCGGAAGTGACTTGTGAGGTCATTCCACACAAAGGGTAGTATCATAGGTTTCTGTGGCTTAGTTACAATGACCTATAACTTGTGTAAAAATCACCTACAAATATACAAACACATATATATATATATACACACAGAGTTGTAAACTAGACATAATTTAACCACAAAATCCACAGTTGCTTCAAACCAAGACAGCTCCAATTATTTAGCCACAGAAATGCAGAATCATTTAACCACTGTATACAACGCATATTGCCAGAAATACTCATTTCAGATTCATATCTGGAATAGTTTCTGTCATTAAAAATATTTTTCATATCTCCAACCTAGCTCTCTGGAAGATTACAAGCTACCTTGACCCCAAAACTGATGAACAACAGCATAGTTTGCTGTAGTTGCATATGTCTAGCCCGCTTGGTTGATCCCTATTCCTGTTCTTCTATAATGTGACTGTTTTCAAACTTCTTGCAGAAATTTTGATAATTCAATACTTTTATTAAAATATGATAAATTCATTGTGAAATACCAAATAAGCTTATTTTACCATGAGCATTTAATCTTGCCTAAAGGGAAATAATGGGGGAAGACACTAAGTAAGGTCAGTAGTGCCAGTGTTGTGTTACCTCAGATTGTTGTTGTATCATTGTTTTGGGGTTTATAAAACAACTGCATATAGAATTGGAATGGCTTTCAGGCTGGTCACATCGGATTGAATAATAACTGAATGATGTCCTATATCTAGTGTCCAATATTGTGCTTGGCATACAATATGCTTTTTAGGGTTATTATTGTATTTTAGTCATTCCTTTTTCTTTTTCTTTTTAGTCGACGCTTAATTGTGCATATTTGTGGGTTACACTGTGATGTGTTGATATACGTATACCTTGTGTAATGATCAAATCAGGATAATTAGCATGTCCATCACCTCAAACATTTACCAGTTCTCTGTGGTAGGAACATACAAAATTCTCTCTTCTAGCTATTTTGAGATGTATAATACCTTATTGTTGACTACGATCACCCTGCTGTGCAGTAGAATATCAGCACTTATTCTTCCTAATTGTAACTTTTTATCCATGGACCTATCTCTCTCCTTGCTCCTCTTCTGCCCACCCTCTTCAGCTGCTGGGACTGTTCTATTCACTACTTCTATGAGATCAACTTTTTAACATTCTGCATATAAATGGGAACATTAATATTTGTCCTTCTGTGGCTTATTTCACTTAATTTCATTCAGATTCATCCATGTTGTTGTGAATGACATGATTTTATTCTTTTTCATGGCTGAATAGTATTCCATTGTATATGTACATCACATTTTCTTTTTCCATTTGTCTGTTATTGAACACTTAAGTTAATTCCATATCTTGGCTATTATGAATAGTGCTGCGATAAACATGGGAGTGAAGATATCTCTTTGACATACAGCTTTTATTTTCTTCAGATTTATACCCACTAACAGGATTGCTGGATCAAGCTAAAGAGCTTCTACACAGCAAAGAAAACAATCAACAAAGTATAGAAACAACCTACAAAATGGGAGAAAATATTTGCAAACTATACTTCTGACAAGGGGTGAATATCCAGAATATATAAGAAACTCACACAACTCACCAGCAAAAAAAAAAAAAAAAAAATTTCTCCAAATAAAACATACAAATGAGCAACAGGTATATGAAAAACTACTCACCTAATCCCATATACCCTGTCTTTTTGCCACGTTCTATTATTTAGCAGCAAGTCACAGGTGCTGCTCACACTGAAGGGGAGATCACACCAGGGTGTGAATACTAGGAGGTGGGGGTGAGGAGGGCCACTTTTAGTCTGTCCATTACAGATGGATATTTAAATATAAAATGTTGAGTTTTAACATAAATGACTCTGCCCCTTTCCTAAAAGAAATTAGAATGTATGTACCTCAAGTGACGCATTCTTGTTTACTGCATAAAGTGGCTAACAGTTTCTTTTTATTAAGACTTTTGTGTTTTGTAATCTACAGATCCGAAACAACATTGGACATGTAGGAATTAGAGCCTAATGTTCCCAGACTGTGGTTGGTTTTTTAAGGAATATCTGATAGTCTAACCTGGTGAAGGCCAATTATGGACCATGATATCAGTAGGAGGAGGAGGAGAAGTTTTGGTAATAATGGAAATACATAAGAGTAGTTTGTTTGCTGAGTATAACTTTATGTCAGGCATTGTGCCAAGTACATACATGTGCCAGTCAGGACAAATGTTAAAATTCCAGCCACAGTTGAATCCTATGAGATGCTGCACAGAGGTGAGCATGGGTTGGCCATGCCACTCTACTCCTCAGCCACACTTGATAGGCCTAGGGTGGCCCCAAGCCCAAGGGGGCCAGTGTTGAGTCTACTCACAACAGTGCAGGGCTGGCTGAAAAGCCTGGGCTGATTCCTCAGGTTCTGTCTGGAATTTGCAGTAGCACAAAGAGAATACGGCACTTAACAATGAAAACTGGTGCTTAAAATGTACCACGAATGGATATGACGAGCTGGAGAGGCACACACTGAAATGAAGGATCACAGACGGAATGAGCTCTTTGGGAGGTCAAGGCGGTGGATCACCTGAGGTCAGGAGTACAACACTGGACTGACCAATATGGTGAAACTCTGTCTCTACTAAAAATACAAAATTAGCCAGGCATGGTGGTGCATGCCTATAATCCCAGCTACTTGGGAGGCTGACACAGGAGAATCACTTGAACCCGGGAGGGGGAGGTTGCAGTGAGCCGAGATCATGCCACTGACCTCCAGCCTGGCAACAAGAGTGAAACTCCATCTCAAAAACAAACAAACAAACAAACAAAAAATCATATACCCATTGTTTCAACAAATATTAACTGAGTGTTTAAAATGTGCTGGACACTGTGCTGGGTGTTAGGGTGTAAAAGTAGACAAGGTAAACAGGTTCTAGCCTTCACAGAGATGAATTCCACAAGGGAAGACACAAATCAAAATTAAAATTAAAACTAATGCTATAATCTGTTGAATCAAAACATAGGTCTGCCCTCAGACCCAGAAATTCCCTATCTGGCATATACCCAACAACAGAGGTGCATTCTTATGACCACCAAATGGCTTGTGCAAGATGTCTTTAGCAGTTTCATTTATAATAGCTAAAAATTGAAAACGGTTCAAATATCTATCAGCAAAAGGATGAATAAATAAGTTACAATCATAGAGCTGAATGTTATACAGTCATAAAAAAGAACAAATTACACATGACTACATGATGAATCTCAAAGCATTCTGCTCAGTAAAAGAAGACACACAACAGCGTATTTGCTATGTGATTACATTTCTATGAAGTTCAAGAACAGGCATAACTAATCAATGGTGAGAGACGTCAGACTAGTGCTTCTCTCTGGAAATAGGGAGGAAGGCACTGTGAGGACCAACTTGGAAAGGATGCAGGGCAATCTTCTGGGTTTATAGTAATGTTCCACTTCTTGATTTGGGTGGTAGTTACACGGGTTTAGATATATAACAATTCATCAAGCTCTACATTAAAATTAAGCCACCTTATTGTATTACATTATACTGCAATACAAATAAAACACAAAAGTACTCAGAAATTGTGTTTTCTGAAGGATAAGATAGTAAGGCTGAATTGGGGACCTTGTGGAGCAATGGCCTGCTTTAGGTAGAGTGGTCTATGCGGTTCTTTGTGGGGGCGCCATTTCTGCTGAGACCTAAGGGATTCGAAGGAGCTTGCCTGGGGAAGGTCACAGGGAGAGCAGTCCAGTCCAAGGGCACTGCAGGGCCAAAGACCCTGAGGTGGGAATGAGCTCTGAGATGTGAGCTCTGAGATGAGAAACGCGGCTCCAAATTAATGAACTAGACACAGCCTGGCATGGAGCCAGAGAAGTTGTCAGGGATAGGGTCATTCAGGGCCTTGGAAGCTGCAGTAAGAAGTTTAGGGATTACTCTAAGTGCCTTGAGAAACCACAGGAGGGCTTTAAGCGGGTAAGTGAAACGAGCCCACTTATAGCTGGAGATGCAGCCACTCTGTCTGCAGGGTGGAGCACGGATGGCAGACTCCAAGGCTGCAGAGAGGCGGTGGGGGGACAGGGTCCCAGGCGGGGCAGGGGAAGTGACAGATTGGAACTGCAGTCTTCACATGGCATCAACAGCACCTGTTAGTGAATCCAGCAGGTGGTGATGGTCTGGCTGGATTGGCTAGGAAGCCCATTACCAACCTTCTAAAATGTGGAAAATCAAGAAGGGATAGAGGCGGGGGTTGGGGAAGAAGAAATAAGGCTGCTTTGGACATTTTAACTTTGAGACATCTGTGTTCCAAGTGGAGGAAGAATTGCATGCATTAGCCAGGTGCTCAGCAGAGAAGCATCACCTTGAAGATGGCATGTGCCTCCGCGGAAAGGGACGTGCTCACCTACAGACGTGCATGGAGAGAGGGAGAGAGGAAATGAGGCCCAAGCAGAGGAGGACAAGTGTGGTCATTCCATCGTGACAGCATGAATCTGTGTCATCTAAAGGGGAACTGGGACGAACCTCCCTGTGCTCGCTCTGAGAGGGTCCTGGGACCTTCCTGGGACCTCCTTATCACTCTGGATGTAGCTCACCACTAGCCATCCCTCTAACAATGTTAGTGTGAATGAGTTTCTCATTCCTAAAATAAAAGAGGACAACTGTTAAAAATGGCCACAATGGACATTTACTAAAGTTCTGAGATACTAACATGCCCATTTAGAAATGTATTTTGCATCAGTTGTTTCATGGCGTGGCTGCAACTTGCCATCAGGTTAATTCCCAAGGGAGTGCACTGAACCATAGAAATGAAGGCAGAATTTGGTGACAGTTTTATCACAAGTAAAATAAAAAAGACTATCTCCTGCAAATGGGAATACAAAAATACCCCTGCATTGTCATAGCTGGTGAAACAGAACACCAGCTCCTCAGAGAGGGCAGGTAGGGTTTGCTCAGGTCTTTCCGGGGTTAAAAGAACTGAGGAGTCTTTGAGCTTGGGAGGAAGCAAAGGCAAACTCTGGTAACAAATTCCTGACAGGAAGCAAGTCTGTGGGTGCAGGCCAGTTGTCCAGTTCAAGGACAAAATGGGAAAAGCAGCAGAGGCCCCAGACAAGCCTCCACCCAGAGTGTCCCATGGGCCACCCTGATAAGGCATCTCTCCCATTCCTTCCTGGGACAAAGTGATGACTCACTTCAGAACCTGCCCCATGCCCTTTATAGATGAGTGTATGTAAATCTGTATGGAGAATAATATACACTTCCTCTTGTGGTATATCCAGTAATAATTATCTAATTCTTCTATGATCATCATACATTTCTGATGTAAAGAACTCTGAGGGTTGTTTTATTAAGAGAATTGGAAGCAACATTGTCAACATGTGAGATCTGAAGTAGAAAAGGATCGGTAAGAAATTTCCTAAAACATGTTCCTTTCTTTTCTTTCTTTTTTTTTGGGTGGGGGTGGGTGGGTTACAGGCTGCTTCTGTCACCCAGGCTGGAGTGCAGTGGTGCAATCTCGGCTCACTGCAACCTCCGCCTCCCAGACTCAAGTGATTCTTGTGCCTCAGCCTCCCAAGTAGCTGAGATTACAGGTACATGCCACCGTGCCTGGCTAATTTTTGTATTTTTTAGTAGAGACAGGGTTTCTCTGTGTTGGCTAGGCTGGTCTCAAATTCCTAGCCTCAAATGATCTGCCTACCTCGGCCTCCCAAAGTGCTGGGATTACAGGCGTGAGCCACCCCGCCCAGCCAACATGTTCTTTTTTTAATGAGGTTCAGTGCTATTGAGTTCACTACATTTTACACACACACACACACACACATTATGTGATATTCTTTTTAGTAACTATGACAAATGGTTGGTTCTGTTTTGTGAAATTTACCATCCATTTTGATTAAACTTTGCACATAGGCGCAGCAAGACTTGTGTCTGGCTTTCCTTGATTGTGTCTGCAATATCCAATTCACATGAATCCTTTTCTGCATACTTATTTTGAATTCTAGAAAATCAAAACAAGAAAGTAGGTACATCAAAACTTCCTCTTTTTCCAGAACACGTCACCTCTTTCCCATGTCATCGTTACTCCTCTTCTCCTTTTCTCTAGGACATGATCATCTTCCTACAGCACCCACCCCTTCCTGCCTGAACCCCTGGGTGCCAGTTTCCTAGGTCTGCCATAACAGAATACCACAATCTGAGTGGCTTAAAATAACAAAAATGTATTTATTCTCCTGGGGTTCTAGAGGCCAGAATTTCTAGATCAAGGTGTCAGCAGGGCCATGCCCCCTCTGAAACCCTGGGTAGAATCCCTCCTTTCATCTTCCAGCTTCTGACAGGGATCGTCAGTCTCTGGCATTCCTTGCCTTGCAGCTGCCTCACCCCACTCTCAGCCTCTACCGTCGCATGGCATTTTTACATTTTCCTCTTCTTATAAGGACATCAGTCATATTTTGATTAAACTTCAAACACCTCATGTTAACTAGATTACATTTGTGAAGATCCTATTTCCAAATATAATCACATTTTAAGGTACTGGGGGTGTTTATACTTCCACCTATCTTTTTTGTGAGCATAAAATTCAACCTTTAACCCACTGTGTTACTTACATTTGGTTACAGTGTAGTTTAAATCTCAAAAGAAACAAGGCTTAAATTTTTTTCATAATCTACATATTAAAAGTTCTATCACTAAAATTTCTCCAAGGGCAGTTAGTCATAAAAATTATCTTTTCAAAATAAAGTAATATGTCAGTGCTTTGAGGAAACTTCAGCAGGCACCTGCAAGTTTGTGCATGTATACACACATAGAGACACACACACTTTCTCTCTTTCATGTACTACCTTTTTAGGAACTTAATAATAAATAGGCCGGGCATGATGGCTCATGCCTATTACCCCAGCACTTTGGGAGGCCGAGGCGGGTGGATCACCTGAGGTCAGGAGTTCGAGACCAGCCTGTCCAACATAGTGAAACCCCATCTCTACTAAAAATAAAAATTAGCTGGGCCTGGTGGCGCACACCTGTAATCCCAGCTACTCGGGAGGCTGAGGCAGGAGAATTGCTTCAACCTGGGAGACAGAGATTGCAAGTGAGCCAAGATCATACCATTGCACTCCAGCCTGGGTGACAGAGCAAGAATCCATCTCAAAAAACAAACAATAAAAAGAGCTCCAGAGACCAGAGGGGCTTGAAGTTGGCTCTGTCACTGACTCAGGATGTGTCCTGGGTTCTGCTACTCAGCCTTCCTCAAAAGTCGGTCAAGAAACTGGAATGAGATGATGCATGGAAATTGCTTAGCCTAGGGATAGGCACCGAGTAGATGTTCAACAAATACCACCCAGTATTAAGCAGCATGTAAGTAATATGCTAACTGACTACGGGTTGTAATTTTTTTAATGCTATCCTTTTTTTTTTTTTTTAAAGCATGTTTTAAGTTTTGAGTAGTAAGAAGGTTGGGGAGCTCATATAAAAGAGTTTCTGAAAATTTGAAAGTTCTGTTTTGTTTTGCTTTGCTTTATAAGTTCTCAAAAATTGTAGAGCTTGATTTGGGTGAGATGTTACAGTATATGACCCTTCTTAGTTAGAGTTTATGAAAAGCATCTAGCTTTGATATTAATCTTATTAGCAAAAGTCAGTCTGCTTAAAAAATGGATTTGAAAGCAGACAGACTTGAATTTGCATGTGATATTGGGCAGTCTCTCAATGTTTCTGAGCCTCAGTTTCCTCATCTTGAAACTAGGATTATTAGGAGCTGAGAAGATGGGAACTTAAATGCTATGACTCAGATCCTAAAAAAAAATTAGAATGTTCCTTATTTTCCAAAACTGATCTCATTTTGGAGCTTCTGTGTTCCCCTATAAAAAGGGAAGAAAAGTCAAACTGGTCAGTATGAGTATCTTAGTTTTAGCTGATTTAAAACACTCTTTCAGATTAACTCAGTCACTTTTGCATAAATGGGTAGTCTTTTGAGGATTTGAGTTTAGTCAGTTTGGGATTTCTTTCCAGGGTAATCAAAACAAATATAAACAGAATTTATACTTCATCCTGGTTTGAAGGTGGAAGTTGTAGGTGTTAGAACCACATTGGGTCTAGGGGCTGTCTCCTGGGTTCATTCTGGTCTGTGAAATGAGCCAGACACAAAAAGCCACTTACTGTATGATTCCATTTATATGAAATGCCCAGAGTAGTTAACTCTATGGAGAGGAACTAGATTAATGGTTGAGAGTTCGGTGAGGAGGAAATGAAGTGTGATTGCTAATGGATACAGGGTTTCTTTTTGGGGTGATGGAAATGTCCTGGAATTAGGTAGTGGTAACAATGGAAAAGTTTATGAATATAATAAAAGCTGCTGAATTGCATACTTTAAAGGGTGAATTTTGGGGGTATATGAGTTATACTTAAATTTTTGTTGTTGTTGTTTTAGACAGAGCCTCGCTCTGTCAACCCAGTCTGGAGTGCAATGGCACAATCTCAGCTCACTGCAACCTCTGCCTCCGGGGTTCAAGTGATTATCCCGCCTCAGCCTCCTGAGTAGCTGGGACTGCAGGCTCCTGCCACCATGCCCAGCTAATTTTTTGTATTTTTAGTAGAGATGGGGTTTCACCATGTTAGCCAGGATGGTCTTGATCTCCTGACCTCATGATCCGCCTGCCTTAGCCTCCCAAAGTGCTGGGATTACAGGCGTGAGCCACCATGCCTGGACTTATACTTAAAATTTTTTAAAATCACTCATGGTCAGAATTAAAATTATTGTATTTTCCTATGTTCTTAGTTCTTTTGTTCATACTTTATCACAATTGGAATTTACTTTCTAAGAGAAAAAAAATCAGTTGCACATATTTGTATAGGTTTATTTCTAGGCTCTCTGTTCTGTTCCACTGTCTATTCCTCACTGTCTTGATATTACAGCTATGTAGAATTAATAACTATTAATAGCAAGTGCTCATTATGCACACTTTATTCATTTTTTGGTCAAGATTGTTTTTGCTATTCTAGGGCCAGTGCCTTTCCATATAAAGTTTGGAATAAGCTTATCTGTGCCTACAGAAATCTTGCTGAGATTGTGATAGAAGTTTAATCTATAGGCCAAGTTGGAAAGAACTGATGTATTTACTATGTTGACTCTTCCAATCCATGAACATGGTATGTCTCTCTCTATTAATTTAAGTGTTGTTTGATTTCTTTATCAGCATCTTGTAATTTTTAGCATATAGATCTCATACATGTTTTGTTAAGTTTATTTAACCAAAATATTTAAATTTATCTGGCATGATTATAAATAGTACTGTTTTTAAGTTCAGTTTTCACATGTCTATTCTTAGTAGATATAAATACAAGTGATTTTTGTCTGTTAATTATGTATCTGGCAACTTTGTTTAATTCACTTCTAGGACATTTTTGTTGTTGTTTAATAGATTCCTTGGGCTTTCCTAGTCAGACATTTATGTTATCTGCAAATAGGGACAGTTTTTATTTCTTCCTTTCCAATTTGCATACATTCTGTTAATTTTCCTTGCCTTATTGCAGTGCCTAGAACTTTTAGTATTATGTTGAATTACAGTGTTTTTAGTAGATGTCCTTTCCTTGTTCCCAATCTTAGAAAAAAAAATTCAGTCTCTCACTATTAAGTATGATGTCAGGTACTGGGCGTTTTCAGTCTGCATCTTGGGCAGCACCATGTAGGACCCATGCCATACCGAATAGCAGGCTGTTCTCAGGAGGTTGTTGTTCTTCTGGGCTATACCCTGGGAAGTGAGAAACAAACCTTCCTTGGGGAACTTCTCTGAAATCTTTTCTTATCTTTTTACACACAAAAAATAAGTCAACCCAGGCTGGAGTGCAATGGTATGATAATAGCTCACAGAAGTCTCAAACTCCTGGGCTCAAGCAACCCTGTCGTCTTAGCCTCCCAAGTAGCTGGAACTACAGGTATATACCATGACACCAGGCTAATTTTTATTTTTATTTGTCGTAGAAATGGGTGTCTCACTATGTTACCCGGCTGATCTCAAACTCCTGGGCTCAAGCAATCCTCCCACTTCAGCCTCCCAAAGTGCTGGGATTACTGGCATGATCCACTACACCCAGCCATGCCCTCAAATCTTTCTGGTTGTTTCAAACTCTATGCCTCCGCCCATGTCTCCACCCTGCCAGTTGTGTCCTCTCCACTTTTCAGCCCATGCTTAAGGGACCAGAAGTGCTTCCCTCCTTCCTGAAACCTTTAAGAAATGGGGCTTCCTTTATATCACATCCTCTATGATTAGTCTAGGGCAGGAGTCTTGAAAGTGTGGTATGTCAACAGCTGGGCAACTCCAAGGCCCTAGCAGGGGGGTCTATGAGGCACAAAATGATTTTGATAAATACACAGATATTATTTGCTTTTAAAAAATGTATTGACATTCTTCATTAATGTTGTAAAAATATTGGTGTTAAAATTATTAGCACCATAACAACAATCAAGACAGTGGTATTAGGCCAGGCTCAGTGACTCACACCTGTAATCCCAGCACTTTGGGAGGCCAAGGCAGACAGTTCACTTGGGTCAGGAATTCAAGACCAACCTGGCCAACATGGCAAAACCCCGTCTCTACTAAAAATACAAAAATTAGCCGGGTGTGGTGGTGCGTGTCTATAGTCCCAGCAACTCGGGAGTCTGAGGCGTGAGAATCACTTGAACCTGGGAGGCGGATGTTGCAGTGAGCTGAGGTTGCACCACTACACTTCAACCTAGGCAACAGAGTGAGACTCCATCTCAAAAAAAAAAAAAAAAAAAAAAAAAAAAAAAAGTGCTGTTAAACACAACTAGTAGTCATCGCATTTTTTACCGCCATCCATGAACAGTTAAAACAGAAATCAGCTTCATTAAATTATGTCCTCCATGAAGCAATAAAAAATATTAATGCTATTAAATCTCATCTCTTGAGTACACATCTTTTTAATATTTTGTGTAACCAGATAGGAAGTATGCATAAACCACCTCTGCTACATACTAGACCACAGTAGTTGTCTGAAGAAGCAGAAGCAAGTTGTGAGTATTCTGAACTAGCCTCTTTTTCATAAAACACCACTCTTATTTGAAAAATAACTGACATACAAACTATAGTGATTCAAATTTAGGTATTATGGATATATTTTCTTGAAAATGATTAAAGCAAACCTGTCACTTCGAGAAAAACAGCTGAGAGCATTTGCTGCTAATGATAAAATTTGAATTTTCCATGAAAATAAGAATTTTAGAAATTTGTTTCCACCCCTGTGAACTTACTTCCGAGTGCTTACAGACATTTCTGATGACATGGATAGTGATATTAACAAATGTGATTTTTTAAAATATTGAGTAATGAAATGTGTCAACATTTGAAAGATCTGTATAACTTAGTGAACCGATATTTTCCAAGTGGCCAGTACATAATGTTACAAAAACATACATGAGTGAAAGATCTATTCAAAGCATGAGATGGATAAATTAAGTTTAATATATCAAAGTATGAAAATTCATTGCTATAGTTTGAAATTCCATATGGCAACTAAACGTTAAGAAGTAGGATTTTTTCAAAGAATAATTCTACAATAATCTGAAATAGCTATTAATATACCTTGCCTTTTTGAACTATTAATAAATATGTGTGTGAAGCTAGATTTTCTTCATGTAGTTCAACCAAAACAGCAGATTGAAACAGACTGAATGCAGATGCAGATATAAAATTTTAACTTTCTATGAAACTAGACATTGAAGAGATTTCCAAAAAATATTCTTTTAAAAACTCACTCCTTACATATTGTTTTGGAAAATGTAATTATTTCCCAAAAATGTATCCCTTAAGGTAACATATAGTGGATTTAACATTGCTCTTTTAAGAATGAATTAATAAATATTTTTAAATGTCTCAATTTTAATTTATAAATATAGTAACTACTGATATATTTATATAACCCATATAAACCAACGAAAGTTATCTGGGGCCTTAATAATTCTTAATATTGCAAAAGTGTCCTGAAATAAAAAAAAGTTTTAGAACTTACTCGTCACTCCCACAAGTTTTCTCATTTATGATTAAAGGAAAGCTTTGAGTATTTATCAAATTCTTTTCTCTCTCCACAAGCTTAGCTTTCAAGACTGTTGTCTCGTCTGAGCTTAACAAATCTAGTTTGCTCCTCAAAGCTGAACAAAGTTGTCTTTGTTTTAGGCAGTATCTGCCTTCCCCTGAAGCAGTAAATGCCTCTGATTCAATCTGTGGGGAGCCACAGGGCAAAATGATTTGCAAGGAATAAAAAAAAAAAAAATACATTGGTTTACCATATGAAAAATATTATCATCATTACATGGGTATTAAATGGGATTTGTATCTTTAGTAACTGGCAGAGTACCTTGCAGAGAATAGCTACTCAATTCTTGTGGTTCCAATTCCCAAATAAGATACAGATCTAAATCTAACCAAGTAAAATAGTATTGAGGTTTTCCCAGTGCACAAACTATTCTATGCATTAAAAGTGGTCATTTTTAAAAACAACTAATCAAGAAGTATTTATTAAGTAACTGAAATGTACAAGCACTTAGCTAGCAAGGTGCTAGCTGGGAACGCAAACCCTATTAGAAACAAATACTGTTTTATATGCTCGAGAGCAATAGGTCTCAACCTTGGTTATACGTTGGAAACATCTAGGGAGCTTTTTAAAAGTACCAATACCTGGGCTTCAGTCCAATAGATTTTGATTTAAATGGTTTAGGGTGTGTTCTGAACATCAATATTCTTTAAAATTCCTCAGTGGAGCTTAATGCACAACCAAGGTAGAAAACAGTGGATTAGAACTGTAGAGTTTCAAATAAACTCATTATATTCATTCATTCACTTGTTCATTTATTTTATACATATTTATTGAGCACCTACTATGTTCTGGGAACTCTCAAGGTGCCGGGGATATGGCAGTAAACAAAACAAGGCATCTGCTCTCATGAGGCTAAAGTTCTAGCAGACAGACGGAAACTACAGACATAAGCACATAAATATATGTTACGTCATTGGTGATAAGAACTCTGAAGAGGAAGAAAGCATGTTCGGGGAGTAGGTGGGTTAAGGTGCTTTTCAAGGGGTCTTTCAGAGTCTTCTGTCAAAGTGGCCTGAAGACACAGAGGGTGGTGCTGAAAGGAAATCAAGCAGCTACTGGGGGAGCCAGGCCAAGCAAAAGTCAGTCAGAACTCAGCCCTTCTGATGTTCCAGATGCAACAGGAGGCAATTGCTGGAGTGGTGGTTGAGAGGCAGAGCAGAAGGAGATGGGCTGAGAGGCACCCTGATCAGGACTTTGCACTTCATCCCGAGCTAGACCACAGGGCACTAGAGAGTTCTGAGCAGAGCAGTGATGTTCTGAGCCTGGGTTTGAAATCATGTGAAAGAGATGGCAGGGAGGGTAGAAGCAGAAAGATGAGTTAGGAGTGTATTGCAGCGATCCAGTTGAGAAGGGATAGGGTGAAGGCTGGGGGGACATTGAAGGTGGTGAGAAGTGGTTTCAGCCAAGATAGGCTGTGGTGGAAGAGCCAGCAGAATTCACTGATGATTTGGATTTGAGAGTAGAAGATAGTGGAGAACCAAGGCAACTCCAAGGCTTTCTGCCTGAGCAACACGTCTGCTCCTTGCAGCAATGCAGTCGGGTAGTTGGAAAAGGCATTTTCTCCAGTTTATGAATGAGAAACTGAGGCCCAGAGAAGGGTAAGTGGCAAATGCAGGACCACAGAGCTGATAAATCACTAGAACTATTTATTACCTGCCAACTCTTCAGATTCCAGGTCTAAGGATTCTTTCCTTTGTCAAAGTTTGAAACCACAATAACATAGGAGCAAACTCCACTTCCTTGAAGTTTGTAATCTAGCTGTGAAGTTAGGAGCTAGAGACAAACACCAAGTCTTAAATTAGTGCTAAATTCTGTGTACTAGTGCCACATGGGTGGGAGAGACTATAGGCGTTTTCAAGATCCTATGGCCTTGGCAGAGTGAGCAAGAGTAGAGTGAACAAGGCAGGCTGGAGGGGCTGGGTAGGAAGAGGACAGAGAAAGGAAGGGAGAGGCCATTGCTTGCAGGGTAAAGGAAAGAGGCTGATATATGTACGTATCGTGTGTTCAGACATCAAAGTATAAAGCTATGTATTTGGTTGGACAAGAAGATGCAAGTGCATTGAGGGGGGGGGAACAGGTGGGCGGAGGTGGGGGAATCAGGGAGTTGAAATGAATTTGATAATTTAGGACCAGATTATAGGAGACATTAAATGCCTATCTAATAGCGAGTGAGCCCATGGACTCCTAATAGAGATAATAAAGATTAGAAAAATATTGAAGTGATTTTCAAGGTGATAGTTAAGCTTATTAGGAAAGCAATAATAAAACCTCCATTAAAACAGGTCAAGAATATAGTTCTAATTTAATAACAAGCTGGATTAATCAGCTAGTCTTTAGAAGAAGTTTCATAATCGCAGAAGCCTTTGAACTTGATGGGGGAGTTAACAGTAATTATTGTCAATAAGAACAGAGATCCCTTTTAAATAATAAGGCATTAAAATAAGGTGTAAAAGCAGTTGAGTGGCTTCCATTTGTACAAAACAGCAAAACAGCTTCAGGCCAAATGTATGCCTGGCCTGGGAGGGGCTGGAAGCAGAGCTCTATTTGCCCACCCGGCTGGCTCTAGAGTGAGCAGTTGCATTTGTTTTGTGGGTGTGGCTAAGAGAGGACAACTGCGAAGGCATTTGAATGGCAAAACTCTTTCAATAAGGCCTAACTGGTTTGGGGAGTTCGGAGGGTGTGTACTTAAGGTAAGTTGGGGGTATTGAGTTAGGCCTACAATCCCTCATAATACTAGGTGGGGTATTGTGCAAAGAGAGGGCCAGGAAAATGTTCTAGATATGTTAGTGTGGATTTTTATTTCTCTCAAGGGGGAAAACCGTTCTTAAATCAAACTGTGGTCTACTTGAGAAACCCATGGCCATATTGAGTGTATTTTAAAAAGGAGCAATTTTTGAGCCAGTCCTCTTTGGCCTTTAAAATATGTGAATCTATTTGATATCACTTCTGTTACTTTAGTGGAACAGTCAACGTGAATAACAGAATTTAGAGTTGCAAGTATCTTTGGCAGTTTAGAAGTGCTCAGAGACAAAGACGGTGTAAGTTCAATAGGGTAAAGAGTAGGTGTCAAATGAAAAAGAACTGGTCCAACAATTTCGACACCTGCTTTTTCCAATACACTTGAGTAATATTATTGCATGTTAAATTATCAGTACATCAATTATCCAAAGAGAGTCTTGAAATTTTGAAACAATGTTATCATCAACAACAAAAATACAACACTCCTTAAATGCTGTAAATATTAATTTTCAGCCATTATATTTACACCAAATAATTATGTCTGGAGAATTTCACCAGAAATCATATAGGCAAGGCATGGAAACATCAGGCAAACAGAACCAGGCAAAAGAAAAAGAGAATAAAAAATTATCATCAGACTAAATAAATATGAGATGCTACGGAAATATGTAGATGTTAGTGTGTGAGACAAAGTGAGGGACCAACGTGGATTACACATTTTTTGTGAATCCAGGAAGCATTTTAGGTGAAAGGGAAGGAGGCACAGAAGTGCCTGGACCCATGCAGGATGAAGGAATGGGAAGGAACTGCTTTGCTTTTCATCTCAGTGCAATCCAGCACAGCCTTTCCAGACGGCTTTGAGAAAGAGCAGCTGATTGAATGATGTGTTTCTTTCCTGCAAACCCATTGCATCTGGGGGTGGTCAGGCGAAAATGAACTACATTGCAGCCTCAATGGGAGAAGGAGGGGTGAATAAGAAAAGAGGGTACAGTCCCACCCAACTCCTCTTCTGGCTGCTGTGAAATCTGGACCAAAGATTGCTCAAGGTGGAAGAGGATCTGTTTTCAAACCCGGTTCTGCCACGTATTTGTGATGTGATCGTGGGCAAATTACTAATTCCCCTTTTCCTTTTAGCCACAGTCCTCCTGTTTCTAAAATGTGAATGATGACTACTTCATGCTTGGGTACGTTTTGCTTTGTTTGATTGTATAGGTGTGTAAGTGTTCAAGAACTGTGGAAGACAGCGTGAGTTAAGCTTATTGAACATTGAAGTGCTGTGTAGGTGAGAGGTATGGTTAGTATTATTTCTACTGGTGGCAGTTTGGGTGGGTACAGTGAGGGCTAACAGTGTGATCTCCAGGACTGGTTTGGCTCTCACTGCTAGAACCCTCCCCTTTCCTCACATGCACACCCTGGCCACGGTTGTGAGAGGGTGGGGAGGTTTTGTCCTCTGATGTTTATTTCAATAGTTGAGTGGCTGAAGGATGTCCAGTGGAGAAAATGTTCTACATCTAGGCTCCAGCACAAATTGCTGTTTACTTCATATTCTTAAAACTTACAGTGTGGTCATGATGTGGAAAAAACAAAAAAGCATTTTGTTTCCTTTCACTCATAAGAGAATAAAATGATGAATTTACTGAAATTTCCTAAGAGATTTTGCTTTGACACAAGGAGTAATGAGATGTCCTGGTGTTTTGGTGAAGACGGTACACTGGGTTCCTGAGAAAGATGGCAGGATATATTGAAGAACAGGGCAAAGACCTGCCCAACGTCAGGGACAGGTTCCATTTTACTTAGGCTTGTTTATTATGCTTGACTTGTGAATCAGTACAGCTGACATATTTTTTCACATAAATGATGCATCCCTAAGTTGCAGCTTCACTAGAACATAACCTGATTCAGACTAAAAGGTATTCTAAGGCCACAGTTCATATACATGGTGTGGTGGTCTGAGGTCACCGGCTCTCCATGTACCATGGTTGAAGGAAAAAATCCAGCCTGTCCTGCCCTTGCCAGCATCTGCTAAAAAAAAAGAATTTGCATAAAGACATTAAGCAGGCTCATGGTTTCCCTAGAACCTTCTACAGATTGCCACAGATACCTCAAATTTTGTGTGATGATGCTTATTCCTTATCAGAACCCACAGTGGTAATGTGAACAACAATTTGGTTCTAATCCATCTACAGAAAGGCATCACCTGATGTATATTCTGAAGAAGTAATTGGTCACAAGTAATAGCAACTTACTAAAAAATTTGAAATTATTTTCTTGTTCTCATCAAGCACCAAGCATTTTTATGATAGTATTTGTGTTGCTTAATTTTATGTGTCAACTTGGAAGGTGTCTTGGGATGAGATTAACATTTACATTGGTGAACTCTAAGTAAGGCAAATTGCCCTCCATAATGTGGTGGGCCTCATCCAATCAGTTGAAGGTCTGAATAAAAGAAACAGACCAGCCTCCCTGAGCAACAGGGAATTTTCCCATAGATGACCTTCAGCCTTCCTCTGCACAATCAGCTCTCTTGAACCTCCAACAGGCCCATTTTGCAGATTTTGGACTTACCAGCCTCCATAATCATGTGACCTAATTTTCTATAATAAATCTCTGTCTCTTTCTTTTGGATGAACATGTGCTAATTATCAAGCTTGTGAAGGGGTGGGGAAATAAAATTTACCAAGCATCCACAATGCAATGTGATGTACATCACATATATTGCTTCCTTTGACCTTTAAGACTATCTATCACATGATTATCAAGATCCCCATTGAACATATCAGTGCACAGAGGCGGTGTAGCAACCCCTGGGCGGAGCAAACCCAAGTCCATCTGATCCCATAGCTGAGACTCACTGCATTGACCCAGCATTGTTAATTTCCTGATTGTACTTCATCACCTAAAATGCCTTGAGCGTGTTTTCATCGTTGGGAATATCTGCTGGGGCTTGTGAGCTTGGAGGGGTTATTCTTGCCATGGGACTTTGTTTAATGAAAAGAACAGTAGACAGAGAATCCTCACCATGGGGCCTAAACCCCTGTTGCCTCTATCCCCCTTAGGACAAGTCCATCTCTCAGCACCTGACATCTCTACTGACTATACAGTGGTTTACTTCTTTAGGTACCTATTGCAGAGATTTGCTTTAAGAAACAAACAAAATAATGCATGGGTTAACATTTTTTTAAAAAATTAACAGATAAAAGGAGTATACGGAGAAAAGGATAAAGGAGTTCTAATGAGAACTTCACAGATTCATATAGGTTCAAAGATCTTGAAGACATGTAGGCCAGGTGCAGTGGCTCATGCATGAAATCCCACCACTCTGGAAGGCCGAGGTGGGCGGATCACCTGAGGTCAGGAGTTTGAAACCAGCCCGGCCAACATGGTGAAACCCTGTCTCTACTAAAAATACAGAATTAGCCAGGTGTGGTGGCAGGTACCTGCAATTCCAGCTACTCAGGAGGCTGAGGCAGGAGAATCACTGGAACCTGGCAGGCGGAGGTTGCAGTGAGCCGAGATCGTGCCATTGCACTCCAGCCTGGGCAAAAAGAGTGAAACTCCACCCACAAAATTAAAATTAAAATTAAAAATGACACCTAAGTATAGCTTGAATATTTTAGTGTCTACTTCCATGCATCATTGTGCAAAACAATTTGGATGGGAATTTTTCAATATTGACTGATTTAACACAGTAAATAGTTATTGTATGGCTCCCATATACTCAGAATCATGCTACAGCCTGAGCAGCTATAGAGACAGATAAGGCAGTAACTGCTACCAAAAAAAATTATTATCTAGAAAGGAAAGAAAATAAAAAACATTAAGTTGCTATGTACCAGTCACTTTGTAAGCATTTTACATGCATGTTTTCTTTTCATTATTGCAACAATGCTTGTTAGGCAGTAGGTATCATCATTACCCCAATTTCCAGAGTTTCTAAAAAGAGAGAAAGAGCCTTCGAGGGATTAGTACTAAGCCCCTCATGCTATTGGGGTGATCCAGGCTGGGCATTGAGGCTCCTGAGCCCTGACTCACAACCTCGCTGCCTCAACAGTCAGCAATGTCATTCATACTAACTCCCAGCAGAATGTGAAAGAGTCTGGGATTTTGCTGAAAGCAAAGTATCATGGAAGCCCTGAGATGCAAGAGATTCCTTATAAGAAGAAACACTGCTGCCTCAGGGGAAGGCTACATTTGAGCTGGCACTTGCAAAACAAGTCATGTCTTGGCAGATGGATGAAGGGAGGCTTTATAGGCAGAGAGCAAAGGCAAGAAGGTGAGGAGGTGCTGGGCGTGTCTGGGGTGAACAGGTGGTTTTTCAAACATGGTAGAGCAGAGAATGGAAGCTGGGGTGGAGGAGGCAAGGCAGGAAAGGAGACAGGCTGATGGCAAGTAATTCTCATGTTGTCTTCAGGGTTTGGACTTTATTCCATACACAAGGAAATGCCAGTGGAAGCATTTGGGTAGCAGCATGACCCAATGGAAGTGTCACTTGCCTTTTTTTTTTTTTTTCTGGTGGTAACATGGAGAGCAGTTTGGAAGCTGTGTCAGTTAGGATTGTAATATCTGCATCCAACAGAACACCACTAAAGGCAAATAGTTTATGTTTCAAATGAAACAAGAAGTTAAGGTTGGCATTCTAGGATGGGCACAACAGTCAGAGGGAATATCAAGGACTTGAGTCCACCTCGTTCACTTAGTGGATGATTCAGTCCTCAGGTTTTCGAGAGGGCTGCTCCACCTCCCAACAGTGCATCAGAGTTTCAGGCAAGAAGGGGGAAGGGCAAAGGTCAAACTCATATGTTAATAGAATATCACACTTGTTATGAGAAAAACAATAGTTTTAACAGAAGCACCTTCCTCCAGATGCCTGCTTAAAATCATTGGCCAGACTGGATGAGAATGCAAGGAATTGTGGGGAAGTGTTTAGTTTATTTATTTATTTATGTTTGAGATGGCGTCTCCCTCTGTCTCCCAGGCTGGAGTGCAGTGGTGTGATCTCCGCTCACTGCAACCTCTGCCTCCCAGGTTCAAGCAATTCTCCCGCCTCGGCCTCCCCAGTAGCTGGGATCACAGGCATGCACCACCATGCCCAGCTAAGTTTTGTATTTTCAGTAGAGACATGGTTTCACTACATTGGCCGGGCTGGTCTCGAACTCCTGACCTCAGGTGACCCGCCCACCTCAGCCTGCCAAAGTGCTGGGATTACAGGAGTGAGCCACTATGCTTGGCTTGTTTATTTTTAATGAGACATTTGCTATTGCAAGAATTCTATCAGGAAGAATGGAGGAATGGACACTGCATAGCTGACCACAGTGCTGTTGAAGAGGCAATTATAAAGGAAGAGACACCTATTTAGAAGTGTCTTAGTGATCTCAGGCTGCCATAACAGTATACCACTGACAAAGTGGCTTAAACAGCAGACATTTGTTTCTCACAATTTTGGATGCTGGAAATCCAAGATCAGGGTGGCAGCATGGTCAGGATCTGGTGGGGGCTGTCTTCCTGGTTTGTAGATGGCTGCCTTCTCATTGGTGCTCACTTGGCTTTTGCTCAGTGCATGCATGCAGAGAGAGAAATCATCTCTGGTGTCTCTTCCTTTTCTTGTCATGATTCTATTGAATTAATGCCCACCCTTATTACCTCCTTTAACCTTAGTTACTTCCTTAAAAACCCCATCTCCAAGTAGTCACATTGAGAGTTAGAGAGCTCCAACATAGGGATTTTATGGGGGGGACACAGCAGTCAGTCCATAACAAGTGATTAAAAATTGTCTGTGATAGAAGGAAAGATGATCCAAACCAGGCTACTGGCTGGAGTAAAGAAAAGGAAAATTGAGGGTGGGATACTTGAGCGGTTACCACCTGTTGAGTAGTTAGTATGTGTTAGATGTTCTGCTGTGCTTTATTTATTCTCACAATAACCTCGTGTTATTGTTGTTATTAAACTGAAGAGAAAACAGAAGCTCTGGAAGGGTAAGAAACTTTCCTGAAGTCACACTCTTGATCATGGCCAGAGCAAAGACAATATCCCTGTGAGAGAGTAGGAAGAGAGAAAATCTACAAATAACCTCAGATTTTGGATCAAGGCATTTGATGGTATATTTAGCAGGGGTATAGATCCTGAGATCTGGGAGAAACAATGAGTTAAATTGTGGAGAAAATGACTTTTGAGGAAGGCTGGCAGAATGGAGGAAGTAACCCAATCAAGAGGTGGAAATATCGCTCTTACACTTGATATCTAGAACAAGTTAAATGTTGGAGGTACCAAAACATGGAGAATAGTTGAGCTCTGGCAATGAGTGGGATTTCCAAGCCCAAGTAGAAATGAACAGAGTGGAAGAAGAAGGCCTGTAAAGGGAAGCTAGGGCACTGGGTGCTTTCAGAAAGCAGGACAGTCTCTCTATGGTCACAATAAGGACATCTGGACAATCTTCCTGGTCACAGAAAGGACATCTGGACACTCAATGCTGTGTCAGTTCCAATGCCCATGGTATCAGAAGTATCCGATACCACTCCATCAGGTGACCCATTCACCTTTCTTGGGTTTGTCACCTGTGGAATGGGATAAATAGCACACACCTGCCATCTCAGCGATGAGCCGTGAGCATTAACAAGGCAATGCTTGTAAAATACTTTGAAGATGAGAAGTGTCGTGTACGTGCTGTTTTATTGTCATGTCTTACACTTGATCATATTCTTCCTAAAACATCTCTACAGAAATTGACGCACCTTTTGTGGGTTCAGTGGCTCATTTCTGTGGTAGATTTTATATCTCAATAAAAAACACAATATTATATTTTAAATAGTTTGAGATGCTTTTCTTAGACATCAAAGACGTAATTTCTCAAACCTCTAAACTGGCTTCTGTTGATTTCTCTTACAACATGTTAGTGTCAACAGCCCGAGTTAAGAATGTAAAGAAGGAGGGAGCAATAGCAGCTCATTTAAAAATCTTCTATAGAGGCCAGAGAAACCACCCCTAGCTCAGGGAAGTTATACATTAACTCTCAGAGCTGCCTGGACCAACTGAAGGCAAAAGATGCCAGGCTTTTCACACTACTGCAGGAGATACTCCCTGATTCAAAACATTCAGTCCATGTTTTCTGCTGTCCTTGGCTCTCCAGTTTTTCTTAAATTATGAAGACTTTCTTCCTCATTTCAGAATCAGAGCCGTAGCTGAGAAGCAGGTCACTACCCATCGTAAAAGGGCATAAATCCAAGATCTTTACACATATGTGCCAAAAATTCATTTTTCTGAATATAGTTTAACAATCTAAATATGTACATGGCAACTTCTGTTTCCCAAATGCACATTAATTCTTGCCTTTCTTTCAAAAGGTGCCAGTAAAAAGAAGGGAAAGCGAAATGAATGGACTCCTTTATGATGAAAAAGATGGGAGGGGTATGAAAACATTTGCAAACTGTTCCCAGGTTCTCACATTCCCAGGGGCAAGAATCAATGAAACTTTGGATCAGACAGTCCCATGCAGGCCGCCCCATTCTGAACGCTAACCAGAGCCCAACCCACACCTCAAACCTCTCCCTCATGTTCTGCCTATTATTGCTTTCTTGACACTATCAATTCATATTCTTCATGTTCCTGACATTAGAAAATTTGTCAAAAGACAGAAGTACTAGGGTCAACAAGAAAGCATTAATAGAAATGTCAATCATAAAGTCATGTCCTCTGAATACTGATCTGGCTTCAGGTGAAGATAGAATGGCATCTGAGAGGACCTATTCCTAGGCTGAATTATTTTACGATAATACTGATTAGGCATTACCTTCTCTGTCACCAAAGACTGATTCCATTTAAATTGGAAAGTGTAGAATGCATAATGTCAGATGTTTGAATGACATAGAATCAAGAAGGAAAGACACTGCAGTAAGTGACTGAATGGGGATTCCAAAATATCTCAGTTATCCGTGATGAAGGGCTGAAAACAGTGAAATGAAATCTACTAGGGATAACTAGGTGAGTCTGCACTGAGATTCAGAAAATCATCCAGCTATAAAACGGAAAGACGTATATAAATTGAACTTCCTTTATGAAAAGGGATCTCGTTGACTTCAAACTCAGTTCAGGTCAGCGTGACTGGGTTGATAAAAAGCTAATGCATACACAGATTACGTTACAAGATTTATAGTGTTCATAACAGGAGATGTAATCATAGAATTCATTCACTTAATTTTTTATCAGAACTCATCACTGAGTCAAGTGAACAGGTGTCGTACATAAGGAGTGATAGAGATAATAGGATCAGTAAGTTCTCAGACTAAAGAGTAGGGTCGTACTTCACTTCAACGAATGGTGCTGCTGCAGGAATTCAGGATTTGCATTTCAGAGCTTCACTTTTTTCCCAAGAGATTTTGGAAATATAAATTTCAATATAAAAAATATCCGATTTTCCAAAAACCCTAATTTTGTTTAAAAGGCCATATCTATCCATGGGCCCCCCATTTGTACCTCTGCATTAGGTATATTGTCTGGATCTTAGGACAGAGATGTGGGTTATAGATAGATTTGGGGGTTTTGTCATTTTATAGGTCATCTTATAGGTGGTGGTTGAATCAAGGGTAGTAAATAAAAACATCAGGGAGTGTATATAGAGTAGGAAGTTGGAGCTTTAGGCCTGCTTTATTTGGGGCTAACTATATAGATTTTTAGAACTGATTTTATTTAAAGGCTTTTGAGCTCTACTTCTTTGCAATGTAATTTTAGTTATTGCTCTAAGGACTACTATAAACATTCTTACATTTTCACAGTCTACTTAGAGTTAATAGTGTACCACTTCACGTATAATATATAAATGTTGTAATTAATTAAATCTGTTTACTGATTCCATCTTCCTTTATGTTATAATTGTCATATATATCATTATCTACATGCTTCATAAATCATAATACAAAGTTTTTTTAATTTAAGCAGTCTTTTACCCACATATTTACCATTTCTGGTGTAAATGAGTTGAATTTATTCTGAAGATTCCAATTGCATCTAATATAAATTCCTATCAGTCTGAAAAACTTCCTGTAGTGTATATTGCAGTGGGGATACACACTGGCAATAAATTATATTAGTTTATATTTATTTGCAAATGTCTTTATTTTACCTTGAAGATTATTTTAATCTTTCTTGAAGGTTATTTTCACTGGATATAAAAGGATAACTTGAAAGTTTTTTCTTTCTTCTTTTATCACATTAATGATATTGATCCACTGTAGTCTAGCTTTCATAGTTACTGATAAAAAGTTAGCAATTGTTTGTATTGTTTTTATTCTATACCTATTATATGATGTGTTATATTTTTTCTGGCTGCTTTAAGAATTTTTTGTTGTCTGGTTTTCTTTTTTTCTTTTTTGAGACAGGATCTCACTCAGTCAGGCTGGAGTGTGATACCATGATCATGGTCACTGCAGCCTCAACCTCCCAGACTCAAATGGTTCCTCCTGCCACAGCCTCTTGAGTAGCTGGGACTACAGGCATGAGCCACCCCACTTGGCTAATTTTTTTTAGAGACATGGCTTCACCATGTTGCCCAGGCTGGCCTTGAACTCCTAGCCTCAAGCAATCCGCCTGCCTCAGCTTCCCACAGTGCTGGGATTACAGGTGTGGACCACCACAACCGGCCATCTGGTTTACTTTCAATAATCATAATGGCTCTTACTATGGTTTTCTTTGATTGAATTTCCAACCTTTATGTTTTTCACCAACTGTGGAGAATTTTAGGCATTGCTACTTCAAAAATATTTTCCCTGTTTGCCTTTTGAAATCTTTCCACAAGCCAATCTGTTTTTCCTTTCCATTTTTAGGATTTTATGAGTGTATTGATAGATTTTCTACTTCACTGACTTTTCCTTGTGTCATCTCCTAGTTATTAAGCCCATCCAGTTAATTTCTTATTTCAGGCATTGTATTTTTCAATTCTAGGTTCTCATTTGGTTATTATTTATGGTTTCTTTTTTTTTTTTTTTTACTGCGATTTAACATTTTTATTTATGAAATACATATTTCTCTTATTTTAGATCATGTTTAAAATATCTGCTTTAAAATCCTTGTCTGCTAATATCTGGGTTGTTTCAGGATCAGATTTTATTAGGTCTTTCTCTTGGTTTTGTGTTACATTTTCTTTATTCTTTGCATATCTAGTAATCCTGGACATGGCAAGTAATACATTTTGGAGACACTGCATTCAGAAAATTTAAATCACAAAGGGTGTTGATTATTTTGTTTTAAGCAGACAGTTAACTTGATTAGAATTGAAATCCAAAATTTTTCATTCTTGTGGTGGGCAGCAGCTGAAATCTATGTTCTATTCTTTTAGCCTCGGTGGCACTGCTTAGAATGTACCCTGTGCATGCACAGTTCAAGGTGCATCAGAAATTTGGGCAGAATTTATGCATGAAATTTTGGATATCAGTCTCTGGCTATCTTCTGTCTGGTTTGGTCTCCTAAAATTGTTTTTCTGGTTCTTCAAGCTTGTAAGACTCTTGCTTTTGATCCAAGTTTTCATTTCCTAGTGTAGTCCTAGCTTGGACCTGCTCTCTGGCTAAAGCCTGCAAAAAGCAGAAAACTTAAAATTATTATGTCCTTCTTCTGAGCATTGGTTGCTTCTCTGACTTTGCCTGCCTGGTCTCTCTCCAGAGTATTCAGTCATTGGTTTTTAATAATTTGTACAGAGTTCACACTTGTTACCTATGATACAGTTTGTCTGACAGGAGCTATTCTGATATTACCAGAAGCAGAAATTCCAGGCAAATAGGGTGGGGAGATAGGAGCAACCCCTCAATTCAGGATCAGTAGGCACATCAATTACAGCTGGGTTAACCATTTACAGTGACCCACCTGGGCTAGGATTCCTCCTTGTTAGAGCTCAGTACAGGCCAGCGTGTGTATAATAATCCTTTCAACTCAGCTGGTAGGTCACAAGCAACCAGCTTCCTAACTGAGGCCCCTACCTCCCAAGTTAATCGCCCAAAATGTGTTCTCTATACTGCCCTGGAAGTGATCTACATAAAAACAGACCATACCATATCCCCTACCTAAGAATCTTTCCATGACTCCTGACTCGTCTTCAGAAGAAAACCCAAACTTCTTAACAGGGCTTAAAAAAGATCATATGGGACTTGAAATCCAAATATTCTGCCTCCTTTTTAGTCATTTTCTCACCCTTTCTTACCCTCACTCCCAGTAAGCATATTGTGCTGTAAGGACAATCAGATCTTGCTGATTCATAAAAGTCACCTGCATTTTTACACTTCCACATAACTGGAAATAACCTCATCTTACCTTACATTATTTTTCTTTTTAGCTCTTGTCAGTATTTGACATTATAATATAGAACTATATTTCATTTATTTTTCATTTATCTATTTACTAACTTTTTCATTCATTAATTTGATTTTACTGTGTGTCTTCACCATAGGAATATAGGCATCATGAATTAGGAACTTGGTTTTGTTCAAAATGATATCCCCGGAATTCAAAATACTACCTGGCACATAATAGACACTTCAGTAAATACTTGTTGAATAAATATTGCACTTACTGGTTGAAATTCCCTCTCCCTTTTTGCCCAAGGCAGCCTGGTAAAGGCATACTGAGAACCAGCTCAACTGCTTTCTTTGGGAATTCCTCTCAGCATCCTCTCACCTCCATAGAATGAATTATTGTCTTCATTCATTTTCCCATAGAATCTGTTTTCCTTATTTATCATTTTTGTTTCACTGACTGTTTCTGTGTTGATCATGGTACCATGGTATTAAAGCAAGACTGCTCATCAATCAAGTTGTAATTTCGACCATGGTACGTATTCCCCACACAATTCTTACTTCCCTTCAGAGAGGATTCCCTTTCTGACTTGTCTCTCCATTTGGAGAAAAACACTTTTGTTCCATTAAGCCTGCAGAAAAGGTCTAAAGCAGACTTGATTATACCAAAATCTGGATACATCACACTCACAATTAAGTGTGATTTTGGTGACTTGGGAAAACCGATGATAGTTTATTATTCAAACAGCCTTAGATATAAATTGGAAAATTATGCTGAAAACTACTAGTTGGTTTTAGTGTCCCAAATCAAGGCATTTCCTTTGGATCCATTGTCTTCTAATATTTGCAAGTTTTTCAGGATTAAAACCTTGAGATTATTTTTTGTATTAGATTTGTGGTCCCATCTCATTTGATGACTTTAAGAGTAACTAAGTCTACTCACATAGTCCGTAGGAAGCATTATCCAAACACCAGAGACCATGCTCTCTTCAACTTCAAACTGCAGTCAAGTGGAGTAAATAATGCAGAGAGCTAAATTAACTCGAAGCACCAATGATCACAGAATAACATTCCTATGTTTACTGTTCAGGAAAAATCTTTACAAATGCTGACATGGTGTTAGAAAATCTGTAGTTATATTATTATCATTGTAAAAGTAAGAATTAACCTATCTTTATTGTCCTCTGAAGTCTCCTTTCAAGAAATAAAAACAGCAGGTAGAAGATACAGTCAAAATGAAAGAAGCCTTATGCTAGTTCATCTGTTTGTCTTTCTTTGGGTTAAAACTCCAGAAACCCAGCTTGGTGCTTGTTCACTGTCCACACAATAGTAAGTAAGTGATCCCAGGAGAACAAGTACATGATCACCTCCTCAGTGTCTCTGGCGATGTAAGAGTTTTAAAAACATGTATACATGTGCCTGTGCATACAACAATACACATATAAATCATGGATTTTTCCCTGAAATGAAATACTGAGGCCATGTGAGCGTTTTTCAGTCTTCAACTTAGACACTTGGGCTGCATGCCCAGCTATGACACATCGTCCATGTTTATAAAGTCAATTTCATTTCAGTTGTTAGTATCAGTTACCATCATTCCGGATTTAAAATCACCAGCCCAGGGCCTTTCTCTGAGCTCTCGCAGATTCTAGTAGCTGTAGCAGGCATGTGACACTTCTACGCACACTGTCTCGTCTTGTTCCTGGGCCATCTGTTTGAACAAGGCCTTTTCTCTTCATTTTATTATAAATTCTTGAATCCAGGAAGCGTGTGTGATATTTCTCAGAATCCTTTTTAATGTCTACCCCAGAAGTCTGTTCTAACAAGTACTCCAAAAATGTTGATTGATTCTAAATGGATTCTCAATATTATGAACCATATTTTTAGTATAAAAGAAATATTCACTTTTGTGTTTGGAAAATTCAGTGGATATGTTAAAAACAAAATGTGGAAATGGGGTGAGCTCTTAAGGACTATGAATTTTCACAGCAGCATATAATTTCAGTAGAAGATCCAATCCAACTTCATGAGGAAAATATTAAGAGGCAAAATAGAGAAACTATGACGAACTGCGTTTATTATTGCCACCTCATCAACAATTATTTCTACCACAATCAATGAGACAAAAACAAAGTTGTCAATCTTGATTGAGAGTGGGCATGTGTGTTTTCTCTCCTTCCTTCTCCCTCCTCCTTTTTCTCTTCTGAACCTGAGTCAGACGAGGCCATATTTCCAGTTAGAAGTTGACATCAGAGCCAGGCAGCTGTTCAGAAATGTCCAAATAGACAGCAAGTGGCACTGATGGAGTTAACGGCAGTGACTCACTTGGGGCATTTGCAGCAGGTCAGCTGAGACTCTCCGTTGCTGTACAGAGAATGTAGTCCTGCTGGGCATGCGCCCAACACTGTGAGCTGAGGTTGATAACGCAGAGTGCCTCTTAGTTGCCACTGGTTGCTTTGCTGTTCTCGGTTTTCACAGTTTTTTTAAAGGTGGATTTTTGTCTAACACAATCATGAGCGGTGATGGGAAGAACAGGCCGAACAGCTGTTGACTGAAATAACAGGGGAGGACGGGTATCTGGAAATGCTCAACACAAGTTGCCCTGCAAGCTTTGATGATGACTTTTGCGTAGAAAATTATTGGTCAGAACCAGGAAGTGGAGCAGGCTTCATGCCAGTAAGCCTAGCTTGGCAAAGGTAAGATTTTTAGGGTTTCAGAAAGATTTCATTCATCTAGGAATCCTTTTCTACAAAAGGTTATGATGTTATAAAGTTACTCAATGGAGCAACAATAAAAACAAATCTAAACCATCCAAAGGAAAAACTATATGAGAAGCAGAGCATACTTACATTTTGTGAGTTTATACAACTTTCTCAATAACACAGAAGGGAATGTATAAAAATATGATGAAAAGCTGTTGTGAGTTTTTAAATTATAAAATATGATTATTTTTGGAGAAAGAAACATAATTACCTAAAGTAACTCAACACGGACACAAGACCTATTTTTCTTTTTTATTTTTCTTCAAATTATTTTTTAAACTTTTTAAAGGCCACTGTGTTAGATTTATTCCTTATAGGTAGACATTTCAACAAACAAGAAATAATATTTCCTGATATGAATAGTCATTAGGTTCAAGCTTTATTTCCCTAAAATTGTGGCATGAGATCATGGTTTCCGTATGTAGAAGAGATCTTGTTTCCATTGCACTTATTTGGTAGAAAAATCTGATTTGACAATTTGTGTTTGCTATCATCAAGTTAATTTTGTGATTAGATCCAAAACCTAATTCTGATAGTCAGACCAGGCTGAAAGCCACAATAAAAAAAGGAATGAGTTTCCTTTCCCAAGAATAAAATCCTTGCATTAAATAGAGTTTGGTAAATTAAATGGCTATTTTTGACCAGAAGAGTTTGCTAAGGTACTTTAATGCATTAAACAATTTTTTAGATCTGAACCTTTGAAAATTATATTCTAGGTTCAAAAGAGAATGATTGTGCCATCTGCATTCGCACAGAATGATAGAGGACTGTGGTTGTGGCAGTTTCTCCAGGGCAGAGACTGTGTTGGTGTTGCCTGCCACTGTCTACCCCATGGTAGATGCTTAATGAATGTTGGTTGAATGAATTAATTTTGACCACAGGAAGGGGAGGGCTGACAAGGAGTGTCATCTCTTCTTGGCAGAAGAACAGATTAGTCATTAGGATCAAGTAAAAGAGAGGATGGGATTTAGGGCGATTTAAGTCAAGATTACAGAAGCCATTAGAAGCCACTGCTGGGGGAGGAGGGTTTGGGAAAGTGGGAGAGAGTTGTAGGAAAACGTTTACATTGGCCTGGACTGAGTTCGTTTCTTCTCATGGCGTCAGAAGCCAACTGAAATTCTACAACTGGGGAGAATGAAGAGGACATTGGGATATCAATGGGGTATAAAGAGAAAGAGATAAGAATAGCCCCAGTAACAGAAACAAATGGGTTTTGAGAATGTGTCTCTGTTTCTATTGCTCCTGCCCTGTTATTCCCGATCTTGGTGTCTTCCTTCCTCGTCTCTCCTCTGTTTTCATCTAAAATCTAAAGCTGCTAAGTAAAAACGACTGGTGAAATGTTAGAAACACTTCCCAAGCCCTTCAGTATTCTCACAGGCTGCTTATTTTCTCTCCCTTGATCCTGTTGATCAGTTAAGGCCATTCCTGGCTACCACCCTAACCATCTCATGACTACAGTAGTTAAATGGTGTTGCCTTTCCAAGTGAGAAAGAATTTCTGTGTGTGTCTGTCTATATCTCTAGAGAGAGAAAGAAATGGAACTGATTTTTCTTAAAAGATGAAATAAACTGCTGAAGTTTTTACTTTTTACTTTGTAACAATTCTATGTACAGTTTCATTTCTTTTCTTCCAGTATCTTTTTAAATTGTTACCACTTGACTTGGGGTTAGGAATTAATATCAAATGACATCTGTTCATTCTATTAAGAAAAAAAAATCACACAATAATACTTATCATGATGGAGTAGCCACTGAGGAGACCTTTCTGGTATTGTCAGGCTGTTAAGAAATCCAACTTTTATACTAATGGGTAGAGAGGGATCTCTCTATCCCTACACACACACACGCACACGCACACACACAGTAAAATGACTGCACTGTATGGGGGGTGATTCATAGGATTTCAGTATGACTATGTTGTTTTTTTTAAAAAAAAAAAAAAACAGCTAAAATTGGAGTCCTATAGCTCCTTTTGTCCTATTACCTTATTTTCACATAAAATGAGACAGAATTCCCTGCATGAAAATCAGCTTGGTGTTTGTCACGTCTGTAGCAAGCGTCTGAACTCATTTTTATGAGCAGCCTGCTTCCCCATTGCACTTCCTGTGTTTAGTAATGCAAACAGGCAGAACATTGTGTCACTGTGCGGGTGACACTCCTTACGAAAGGCAGGGAGTACCGAAAGCTGGAACCAGAGTTAATGGGACTTACTAATAAAAGAAAAAAAATGTTTTGCTCCCACTCCCTGATCAGGAGCGCCTGCTAATTTCAAGGTATGAGGTAATTTAGACTCCACGGCCTGCAGCTCCCTCCAGGCATTTGCCATTTCAAGATTGTCCTGAGTCTGATGTCACATCTTGTGTAAAATCCACAATCAGAATATTAAGCTATTGATGAACTGATTTGTGAAATGGTTGAAATTTGCTGAAGGTGTTCTTCTTTCTCATGCAGGAAGCCAGTGGATTCATAACACTTATAAAATGAAAAGACATCATCGAATCCAATTTCAAGTCATTATTTCCAAACTTGTTCTTAGTCCCAAAGTGTGGCCTTGCAGCTGCATTGTGCATTTTCAAGACCTTAAAATGAGTTTGGAGGGAACAAGTCAAATCAAAGAGATTAAGCCAAGGCTTAAGGTGACGTAGGGTGTCGTTTGTGAGTGGATGCAGTATACTCTCCATTTCTAGTATGCACAAAGTCTTTCCAGCTAATGTGGTTAGCTTCAGAATCTAGAGTCCTCTCTCACACCAAATACCAGCTTCATCTCTCAACATTGTGCCATTGTACCATGGCAGCATTTAAAATGAGGTTCTAGCTGCCTTTGTGAAATGCTCCTACGGGTTTGTCTTATAAGAAAGAGTCAATTTTTGTATGAAGATTATCTGACCTATTGATGATGATGATTTTTTTTTTTTTAACCAGGTAGATTTGGAATTAGAATCTGCTAAATGGCTTTCCTTAAAGCTAGTAAAAATCACCTAAGGTCATACAGCTCAGATATGGAGCTCTCCAGCGTTTGGACACCCACACTGAGAATGCAGTGGTGCAAGGCAAACCAAGAGGGACAGCTGGGCAGAGGTTCTTGACCCCAAGGGTTACTTGATCAATGAGAGTCATAAAATTAAGTCCCAGTGGGGATTAAGGCTTCAATAACCTAGTTAGACTGTCTATGTCTACACTGCTTAAATCAGAGAGGGTCAACTAGCAATTGGTTCCCCGACTTGAATCTCAGCACTGTCATTTACCAGCTGTGTGATTTGGGCAACGCTGCTATATTTAGCAGTAAATGAAATGCATCATTTTCTAACTGGATACCCTAGGATTGTGGTTCTTAAACTGGATGACTAAAGGTATCAAAATCACCAGAGGGACTTATTAAAATAAGGATTTGGGGCCTCTAACCACAGAGTTTCTGATTCACTAGGTCTGAAGTGGGCCCAATAATTTGTATTTTCAGTAATGCTGATGCTGCCAGAGGGATCACACTTTGAGAACCACCAACCTAGGACAAGTGACTCAACCTTTTGATTTTTGAGGGTTTTTTTTTTCTCTGTAACATGAAAAGTATAATAACTATCTATCTCACAGACTACTTTTGAGATTAAATACAATAATACAGGAAAAGGTCTTAGGACCCTATGTGGTATATTGTGTTTAGTAAGCAGTAGTCATTGTCATTGACAATAACAATGATTGAAAATTCTACCTCTCAGACTGTTTTATGTATATAGACATAAACTAGCTGTGCATTGGCCAAGCTAGATGCAAAAATACTATTAAATAAAACTTTTCACCAGTACTGAATATGCAGGCTTAGGAAAAAATAATTGTGCCTCTTAGGATCTTTAATAAAAGCACTTTGCTATCATAAAAATATTTGGGAGTCAGAGTGCCTTTGAGAGCTATGGAAATACAATACACTTAAGAACGCACTGAATCTTCTTCCTGCAAAAGCCACTCACACATGCATGCCCAGGAATGTGTATGTGCTCAGTGGCTGCTCTGGCGAGGGAGCACTGATGTAGGTAGGAGCTGCCTATGTCAGAGGGGAAGTGGGCCATGCTAGCAGCATACAGCTAAGCCTTCTCTGCACTATCCTTTATTGTTTAAATTAAGCAAAATGATTTCTATTCTGTCTGATGATTTACCTCCAAGTGGGACAAAATGAAAAAGAGACCTGCTCTGGGGCCAATCACCCTGTGTTCCAGGTCCAGGTCAGGACCACTTAGGCAGCCACTAGGACCTATAACAAGTCACTGACCCTCTCCAAGGCTTAGATTCTTCAGCTAAATGCAAAGATCACAGTAGATAATGTCCAATCCACTTCTAGAACGGATGGTGACAGTAATCTCAGGAGATGAACACATCTCATGGTCTTAACAGCAGGGCCTTCTTTTTCTCCCATTTCCTGTAATGAGCTTCTCTCACATCATCGTTCCAACTGTATGCACTTTTCGTATTGAAATTCCAGTGAATTCAGGTTCTATAAACTCAGTGTGCTCTCTTTTCCATAGATCCCCTAACATGTTCATTTCGACACTTTGCCATTCCTACCTGAGCCAGTTGGGGTCATCTCATGTTCATTCTCACCTGGATCACCCGTCCATTCTGGTTCACCTCCAGGCCTTTGCACATCCTCTTCCTCCAACCTGGGACACTCTTTCCTTCCTGTGTTGCCTCTTCTCTAGTGCCCCTCTCCCTCCCTCAGCGCCCCTCTCTGACCTTTCCAGCTTGCCTTCATCTTATCCTCCAGGTTACAACTAAGATTTGCTTCCTCTGGAAAGCCGGGATTAGGCTGATGTTCCTGACCCTATGCAGCTCCACAGCACTCACCTCCTGTATTACAATTCTATTGATGCATTGACTTTGGAATCTGCCCCACATGCATTTGCATCTTAGTTCTGTTACTGACTATATGGTCTTGAGCAAGTTTTTTTTCTGATCCTAAGTTCTTTGTTGTTGTTGTTGTTTTGTTTTGTTTTTTAGACAGAGTCTCAATCTATCGCCCAGGCTGGAGTACAGTGGTACAATCTTGGCTCACTGCAAGCTCCACCTCCTGGGTTCACGCCATTCTCCTGCCTCAGCCTCCCGAGTAGCTGGGACTACAGGCACCCATCACCACGCCCGGCTAGTTTTTTTTTTTTTTTTTTTTTCTGTATTTGTAGTAGAGACGGGTTTCACCGTATTAGCCAGGATGGTCTTGATCTCCTGACCTCATGATCCACCCGTCTCGGCCTCCCAAAGTCCTGGGATTATGCCCGGCCCTCTGACCCTAAGTTCTTAAGCCATAGAATCAGGATGGTAAATAGCTACCTTGCTAGGCTGCTGGAGGATTAAACCAGAAAACATACAATGCCCTGTTCAGTGGTTGTAAGTGGTGGCTTCTATCATGACCAATTCATCATCATTATTACAGTCTTTATTAAATGTAAGATATCTAAAGTAAACTCTTGGGAAGTCATGGATCACAGGCAAATCATGGTTTAAGCTATGGGCAAATGTTGACCAAAACAGGAGCTCCATATGCTTTATGTCACTAGTACTCAGCCCTCTCATGCTATAGAATCACGTGGAGAGTTCAATCCTGCCCTCTCCTCCAACCCCTGTGTGTCAGACTCAACTGGCCAGAGGAAGGTGGAGCCTTTGATGTTCTACAGTTGCTCCCAGAGGAGTCTAAGAAGCAGCAAGGTTGAGAACCACTGCCTAAGATAAGGCCCACATGGGTAGACCGAATGTCATTCTTTGGCGGAAAGCCTAATTTGCATCTTAGAAAGTGAACCTTGTCCCCTTTATCTAGAAGTGGGCAGTCTTGGTCTGATCAGGCTGTTGTAAAAGAATTCTGGGTAGCTTCGAAACAACACAAGATTATTTCTCACAGTTCTAGAGGCTAGGAAGTTCATGATCAAGGCACTGGCAGATTTGATGTTGGGTGGGGTCTGGTTCCTCATCTTTTCAATGTAACCCCACATTGAAACGGGCAGAAAAGGGGCAAGGGAGCTTTCTTGAGCAGCTTTTATAAGGGCACTAATTCCATTCATGAGGTCTCTTCCTCATGACCTAAGGCCCTCCTAAATGCCCGATCTCTTAATACCATCACATTGAAGGTTAGAATTTCAATAGATGAATTTGGTGGGGGAAGGGGGTTTGCGGCAGTCAGCACAGTCATTGTATTAGTCTGTTCTCACGCTGCTGATAAAGACATATCCAAGACTGGGTAATTTATTTAAAAAAAAAGAGATTTAATGAACTCACAGTTCCACATAGCTGGGAGGCCTCAAAATCGTGGTGGAAGGCAAAAGGCACATCTTACATAGTGGCAGACAAGAGAGAACTTGTGCGGGGAAACTCCCCTTTATAAAACCATGAGATCTAGTGAGACTTATTCACTATCACGAGAACACCCCCATGTGTTCTCCATGTGGAAAGATCCACCTCCATGATTCAATTACCTCCCACCAGGTCCCTCCCACTACCCATGAGAATTATGGGAGCTACAACTAAAGATGAGATTTGGGTGGGGACACAGACAAACCCTATCAGTAATGAACCATGAAGCATGTTGGCACTTTGAGAGAGGCTGGGATGAGGGAAATGGGAAGGGACCACAATCTTTTTTTTTTTTTTTTTTTTTGAGACGGAGTCTCGCTGTGTCACCCAGGCTGGAGTGCAGTGGCCGGATCTCAGCTCACTGCAAGCTCCACCTCCCAGGTTCACGCCATTCTCCTGCCTCAGCCTCCCCAGTAGCTGGGACTACAGGCGCCTGCCACCTCACCCAGCTAGTTTTTTGCATTTTTTAGTAGAGACGGGGTTTCACTGTGTTAGCCAGGATGGTCTTGATCTCCTGACCTCGTGATCCACCCGTCTCGGCCTCCCAAAGTGCTGGGATTACAGGCTTGAGCCACCGCGCCCGGCCGGGACCACAATCTTTAAATTGACTGTCATACATGTGCATAACTGTGGCCTCCGCCTTATACATTGTAGGAGAAGGTGAATTTTGTCTGAAAGTTTTTAATGATTAGAATTTCCAAGTGGCCATGTTAGCCATGGAAGTGTGGCCAATATGAGGCCAATTATGCATCTGGAGAGAAATCAGCTACAAATTCTATGCTCACATAGCCAAGTGATTTAACTGACTAGGAAAAGTCAGTTTGCAGTTTCCATTAAATGTTGAAAATTTTTTACCAGGTACAATGACTTTCTGTTTCGGCATGACTGACGTGGAACTGTTGTTTCTGGACATAGTCACCCAACAGGTTTGGCTACTCCTTTAGCATGGCTCTGGTTCTTAATACTAAAGCTGAGGCTTCAATTTACTGGAGATGTGTCTTCTTGCTGGTTATGGTATCTAATAGCTGCATCAGATTAGTTAAATATATTTTATTTGCCTAGGGCACAGGACTTGATATTGGAACTTAATCTATCAAAAGACAGCTCTGATCCATTGTGAATTTAGCAGTAGCCTTAAAATGTAGAGTTTAGGGTGATATCAGAAGACTGTGATGGTTATCAGATTTATATAAAATAATTCACTGAGTGCCCAGAGCTAACAGAAGGTGATTAACATTTATAAGAAATCAACCATCATACTCCAATTTGTTACAGCAGTCAAGAGGTAACTAATACACATAGTAATTATTACCTTCTTAGTGCTATAAAACTTGCTTTTTCTTCATGTTTATTGTATATTGCTGGTCTCTCCTCCCTAAAATGAAAGCTCTGTGAGGCAGATATTTTAGTTCATTTAGTCTCTGATGAATCTCAAGTGCCTGGAACAGTACCTGCATGTAATGGGTGCTACAGTCTTCATTGGGTGAAGGATGAATGAGCTACCTCCACCTGTCTGCGATCCCCACAAGCCTGTTTTCTCCTAAGTTGCCTATTTTGTTAATGTTATCTCCATCTTTTCATGCTCCTCAAATCTCTCCTCTCTCTTACCTTTTACGTCCAGCCAGTGGCCACGCCCTGTCCATACTACCTCTTAACTGTCTCTCAATTCTTCTCTCTTCTAATCCAAGTCCCTGGTCTCAGCCTTGGTTCAGTCACTTATTTCTCTCTTGGACTGCATCAGATCCTTCATAGTTCACTGTGATCTGCACCTTCAGGTCTTGTTGCCAGGAACCACATTCTGACTCCTGTTCACCCCCAAGCCTTGTGAGTTTTCCATATCATGTGGCTGTGTTTCTGTGAGACAGAGGCCGTGGAGAATCCCTGTGGCCCCACTCTGCCCATAAGCTGCGTGCACACAGGCTGTTGCCCTTACAGGTTCTGGCATCAAGGGGCTCCTGGTGTTGGTGCTAGCTCCACTGTTTACTCAGCTAGCAAGTGAGTACCGTCAGCCCTCTGAGGGCTATTTTTTAAAAAGAGACATGAGCATCCACAGGTTTGGGTTTCTGAGAGGGATCCCGGAAGCAATTACCCCACGGATACCAAGGGATGACTATACAATGATGTTATCTAGGTTAGAGGTTTACTGTGAGGTTAAAATGAACAAATAGAGGTTGTGATTAATTGATAACTAAAACGTTCCCGATTCTCTGCCCTTCCTGTGTCCCAGACCCTTTACTTTGTGACTTCTTGTCTTTTTTCTATCAAAAGGTAGAGTCTACTTTTCCTTGAATCTTTCCCCTTTGGTTCCTATTGAATTCCCTGTGTCTTGCATTGCCCAGTAGAATGCAGTAGAAGTAATGCCTGGCCAGTTTGCAACACAAGTCATGTCCGGCCAGTTTGCAGTAGAAGTCATGCCTGGCCAATTAGCTGCCTCTGAGGGAAGCCTGCCAGTCTGTGTGGGAAACCTGGGCTAGCATGCTGGAGGATGAGTGCATGTGAGTGTGACTGAGGCAGCACAACCCATAGCCAGGCAACCCCCAGACATGTGAGGGAGTCCAGGCTCAATCAGAAGAGCTGCCCACCTGAATTGAAATGGACCACAGATGCACAATTGAGCCTAGCCTTTTCCAGGAAATCCATCCGATATCCTCCTCTCTAATGAGTATCAATCAATGCTTATTGTTTCAAGCCATTAAGTTTTGGATTGTTTTGCAACCAGAGATAACATACTTAGGGAGATTGTAAATGTTAGCTATTATTATTAATATAAACTAAGATAAAATATTTCTGAATCAGCAAGCACTTTCCATCCCATTCAAAGGAGACTATCACTTTGATGTTTGCATGGCACCCTGTGCATGATGCCCTTTCTCTCATCTCTGTTGTTTTACTGATCACCTTGCCATTGATATTATTTGTTTGTGAGGCTGTGTGTTGTAATAGTCAGTGCCACAGGATCTGGAGCCAGGCTGTGTGGGATCATCTTCTGACTCCACCATTTATTAGCAAATGACCTTGGCAAGTGTTTCATCTATCTGTGCTTCAGTTTTCTCATCTGTAAGACAAGGATAGTGATAATATTACCTACTTCCTGGAATCATTGCAAGAATTGGTTAAATTGATGCCTAAGAAATGCTAGGAATATTCATTTAGCCCACCGAATAAGGAAGATGAAGGAGAAGAAAGAGGAAGAGGAATTTGTCTTGTCCCCTCCAGAAAGTTGACTTCATAGGAGAGGACTTCCAGTTCTTTTCATCCCTGTATTCTTAGGTTTGACATAGTATCTATCACCCCGTAGGTTTTGAAAAAGACAGCAAATATTTTACTTTCTTGGATGAATGATTATGTATATATATATTCTAGTCAGGTCCAGTTTGTCAATAAAGATGTGAGATGATGATGATGATGATGATGATTACAGTTAGAGAAAACTCACTAAAGAATGGTTACTATCTTGATAAACATTCTATATAGTTGCTATAGGTAATAGATTTTTATTGCTGCTGTAACAAATTATCACAGTATTAGTGCCTTAAAACGACTCAAATTTATTATTTCACAGTTCTGGAATTAGAAGTCCAACACGTCACACTGGGCTGAAACCAAGGTGTCAGCGGGACTGCTCCTTCCTGGAGGCTCTAGGGGCACATTTGCTGACTTACATATTCCAGGTTCTAGAAGCTGCCTCATGCCTTGACTCACGATCCCCCTTCTCCATCTTCAGCCATCAACATCTCACCTCTCTGACTTTTCTTTCAGGCACACCTTCTTTTCATCACAATGGGAAAGGTTCTCCCTTTTTAAGGACCCCTAAGATACAATTGGGCCCATGTAGATAATCTAGGATCCTCTCCTCATCTTACGGTCCTTCACTTTATCACCTTTGCAAAGTCCCTTTTGCCATGCAAGGCAATATATTCATATATTTGCACATTCTGAGGATTAGGATGTGGAAATCTTTTTTCCACAGAATAATGCATTATTCTGCTTACCACAGGAGATAATAATATTGGTCAAAGTTCTTCAAGGACAACTCTAGAATCATCAGTGAAGCAAGCGGATAAAGTTCTGAAGATCATTTGTCCAACTACCTTGGGGGCATTGTTTACATCCATGCAGCATAAACGCAGGCCTTGGAGCTGTGTGGTCAGCAGGGTCACCAGAAATAGAAACAGTAACTCAGAGAGGATTTCTCCAATCTTCCAAACTTCAATTTGCAGTTCTCAAAATGAGCTCTTTTTCTTTTCTTTTCTTTTTTTGTAACTCCAATTAGAATTAAAAGCACCATTTAGCAAGTCATTCTAAGTCCTGCCGTGTTGGCAGGAAAGATGTTTAATCAGGTGTAGTCACGAATACCGGGTCTCTATGCTCCAAGAATATTCTTTAGGATTTTCATATTTAATTGAATTTCCATTTAAAAGCATTTCAAACACTTAAAACTCTGTAATAAATGGGAGCACTCAGATATGTTACCTACTGAATTTTGCTACACTTGTTATGATGTTATTCTACGACTTTCATTGGTTTGGAGCTGACCTCAGACTCAGACTGAAGTATTTCCCCTCATCTTGGTTTAATGATAAAGGGTCTTGACATTTCAAGGCTGATTTTTTTTTAAATGATGAAAAAATTATCTAAATATGACAATTTCTGCAGTGACTCAAGAATTGTTTTTTATATTGTGCAACTAAACAACGTCACCATAAAATGAAATAAATAATAATATTAGCAGGCACACATGAGGTACTTATTACATGCCAGGTACTGTTAAAATGTTGTAACTATTTTCCTCAAGTACCAATATCAGTTTGTGTAAACTTCACAGTTATCCTATAAAGAAGGTACCATTTTCCAGATCAGGCAACTGAGGTATGAGGAGGTTAAGTGGTTCCCTGAGGTCCAATCGCTGATAAATGGCAAAGACCATAAAGTTCCACTCTGTGACTTGAACCACAACACTGCCAAGGTTTAGTTACAATTGTGATCCCCGGATATCATATCAGCCTGTACCGCTCTCACAAATTGACCTTGTGATAAGTCAATATTATTGTTGAGGCCTGGAGGAAGGTCAGAAAGTATGTTTGTTTACTCTGCCTCATTCAATGAGAGGCAAGAACAGAAGTCAGACCTCTGGAGAAGTCAGACCTATGGAGCTTCACTCTTTACTGATGGACAAAAGCAAGATGGGAAGAGGAGGTGGAGGCTTAAATAACAACAAAGGTCTCTTAATAACCCCAGAATTAGAATTACCTACTCATCAGAGAAGGCACGGGCAGCTGGGGCAAGTCTTCCCTGTTGGACTTAGCTGATGAGAAATTAGAGCCTGAAGAATAAAGAAAGGATGAGGCCAGCCATGCCCATTCTCCAACTCCCCCAGCTGATCTGGAAGCAGTGAGAAGAGACCCTCAGAGTGGAGCCCAAGGGACATCATCTGTCCATGTTGAAACAAGTGGAGGGGAAAGTCTAGCAGATATCCGGGTTCTAGTATAGAATATACTTCATCAGCATATGATCTATGGATACCATATTCTTACCATCTGCTTAGATCTGGTGTATATCAAAGTTCTAGTAACATTTTTGTTTGAAAGAAAGAAACGTGGTTTCATTGCCAAACATGTTTCTTAGCCATTCCTCTGAAAAGATGCAAATAAGTTATCCTTTGTCAACATCCCTTTTCAAAATGTTCAACTTGTTCCCATTTCCAAAGGATCACTTCGAAATTTTGAGACAGGCTTGTTCTGTTCATGAAATGTAACTACGCTGGTTGATTTAAGGCACACTCTCTAAAGTTTTTCTACCTGTGTGCTTCCAGCCCATAGTATTTTATCTCTGTTCCAGGGCCAAGCAGTAACTAATAAATATTTATGTTCTCAGTAAATATTGGAATTACAAATGACTGATGAGGAAGCTTGCCTTGTGCCAGAAAATTACATAAGACAAAGACTGTGTTTTCCCACTCTTTGAGACTGAGCGACCAGTGGTGGTTGTGAAACTCAACAGCCTATAAGAATCACTCAGGCTGCTTTTTAATTACTGAGGATGTCTGGGGCCCAGCCCAGACTCACCTCATCCAAATCCCTGGAGGTAGGATCTATGCATCCTTTATTTTACATGCTCCTAAAAAATCACAGGAAATGAAGTAAATAAGGACAGGAGATATTAAGGAAATATTGTTTTATGAAAAATGTTTCTAGATTTAAAAGAAAAATCATCAAAATTAAAGCAGTCTAAAGCAGTTATCAAAAAGCCTCTGTGCTCTTGAGGCAACAAAAGGAAACAAAAGTTAGGCCCCAGGGGCTGTGCCAGAGACAGAGCCTCCTGGGTTGGTCTAGACTTGTCATTTCCTGAGAAGGTCCAAGCTTGGGTTCTTGCCTGCTGAAGAGGACCCCTGACAAATGCAAGTCAGAGAAGGGCATCTGCAGCTGATTCTCCTGCCAGGCCACCCATTGGTGAAGCCCTGTGTGAACCAGTCATCCGTGTTCCTCTCTAAAACGCCTGTCACCCACAAGCGTCTATCAACAGTTATTGGAAGCACAGTTTTGTCCGAGGAACTGTGTGAACAAATAGCAGTCTCTGTCATTCACATGTACATCATGAAGGGAGGACTCCAGAGTGCAAGATGCTGAGCAGCTGGGATTCCAAGATGCGGTCCTGCTTCTTCCCTTCCAGAACTCAAAATATAGTAAATGATTCTATCGAACTGGAGGGAAAAAAGATATGGGCTTGAGAAGAGACTACTTACAAAGCATGCAGTGAATTGTTGATATGACATCAAGAGAGAAAGGGATGTTTTATTAATCACAATTTTCCATCACTACCATGTATAAATGGTACCAATTAGCAGAAAATTAGAATACAATGCAATTAGGTGATGGGCATCATTTAATTTTTTGATGAATCAGAAGGTACATGTGCTTCTGAGCCATCAGTAAGGCAGTCATCAGTGTTACCGCAGTGAATCTCTGACAAGCTTATTTGTTATTTAGCAGATCAATCTAATTAATTAATCTATTAAGCTAATTAATAGACTGACAGAGTACGCTTTATCAGCATATGATCTGTAGTTTGCATATTCTCACCATATATTATTGGATATATTGCATAAAATATTTGAAACCAACGCATCCACTAATAAAGTAAGCCCTACCTGCAGTAGAGTATGATAGGGTAAGGAATGATCCTCAAATGAACCGAGCAGATACTGGGAGGAGATGGAGAAGGAAGAGGGAAGTTTAGAGATTCACAGGGGAACATTCTCCTGATACTGATCTTACTTTCTATGTCCCAAATGCCAGTCTTTTAATGACTCACTCATCCCCTGAGCAAACCAAGAACAAGTTTTTTGGGTTAGATGATTGGCACATTGGGGACAGCAGGTGAGCCTGCTAACAATATGTAGAAAGACAGAAAGTGTCCTCAGATTTTGGGGACGTTATTTGTTACTCACATGACTGTAAAGGTTTGGCACATCTTCCTCCATTCCAAAGTAAAATAGCGAAAACCTTTGGTATCAATAGGGCGGAAATACACCCTGAGTCATATAATTATGGTGTGTTGTTGTAACAAATAGCACACCCAGGCTAAACCCGGTAAGATGGGGGTTACCCACAGGTTTTTGCCTGATCTGGGCACTAGAATTGATCTTCCTCAAAATGGAAATAACTTTACTATATTTTTCAGGTAGTAAAAATGATAGTATGACTTATAAAATGCCAAATGATACATAAATGTATAGAGAAAAAAATTTCCTGACACATTGCTGCTTAGAGATGAGTGCTGTTAAAAATGTGGTAAATATCTATGCAGACACTTCTCTGCACATCTATCATTTTATATGAATGGACTCATTTGTTTATTAACTCACTCTGTTACTTTAAAATATTATGGTTATGTTTCTAAGTCAATGTGTACGTGTTTTGCCATAATTTTTTATAACTTCCTAGGATTTCATTTTCTGGCTATACCAAACTTTTAACTACTCCTCAAATAATAAGTTTAACACTTATTGTAAATTTCACAATGTTATTAACAATGTTTCAGTGGCTGTTCTTATATATGTATATGTTATATCTTTGTGATGTATCTCCTTTTCACTTTAGCATCAGTTCTTACAAGTGGAATTGCTGGGTCAAGGCCATATACATTTTCAAGGCTTTGGTTACTATTGTCACATGCCCTCCTCCAGAAAGGTCATTCCAATTTACTCTTCCACCAGCTGTATTTGATGAACTCAAAAACATTATTTCTAATAATTAGGCAGAGTCCACCTTACTCAGGTACTATTTTAATAAACTGGGAAGCATAAGTTAATGCTAGTCTTCATGAAACTAACAAAATGTTTGGTTGAGAATGGCTGAATCTGAACTCTGATGAGGTCTGCATATCCCTCACCATATCTGAGGAGCATAAAGGCCCGGGGTCAGTTTCCAATGTGTCCTCACTGAGAAGCCAAACTTCCCTCTATCACTCTGGACGAGAGAAGAACTTCAGGTCACCTTGGACCCCTCTTGTGATTCCACTTGGTTCTTGCCTTCTCCACCCTGAGGTACCAGTTCTTGACCCTGGCCCCCATTTCTGGTCCCATGTGGTTCCCATCTTTGTGTGTGAGCCGCAGGAGAGCCTCTTATCCCGCATCTCTGTCTCGCTGGGCTGAACTCTCCTTGCTGATCTTTGGCATCTGCTGTCTTTATGAGACAAGATAGTTTGAGAATTTCTGAAGCTGTGTTGATTGAAAAGGATTTGTTGTGAGAAGTTCCATACAGACGTAGATCTGCCATGTCCTGTAAGTGTCCACCAAGCATGTAAATTAGGATACCCTTTATGAGACACCCCTCACACCGACATTTGACTCCAGCCATGCATTGCAACAAGCATCTTCCCATCCACAACCACATGGCCTCCGGCCTGGGCTGCACTGGCTAGCTTGTGCTTTCTGGATTTCACTCAGTAATGCACCTTTGGATGGAAGTTCCATCCTTCCATTTGTGTCTGTCCAGTCTCCCACTCCTGTTCTTTGGGGATATTTTCCCAAAATAAACTATATGCAAATCCTTGTCTCAAGCTTTACTTTTTGGTAGAACCAAGGCTAAGATACTGTCCAAAATGAAACCTTGTGATAAAGAGAAGTGGCTTTCATTAGTGGCAAACATTTTCTTCTGAACTAACTAGTTGATGTTAGATATGCCAAGTAGCTCTTCTTAAAACAAAATGTTAGCATTAACTTGCCATAAAGATGGCAGGTGTTCTAGAGTTAAGATCTTAAGGCTCTATTGAGAAAGGCAATGGTAAAATTGAACCAATAGTTAAAATTCAATTTTAAGAAAATAGAGGGAGAATAATACATCCAAAAATTATTTCAGTGTCCTTATACCAAATAAGTTCATGTCCTAAAATATGTAATAAAAGCCCTCATCACCTATGCATACATATTGATAATTTTTAAGTAGCTGCCTTGGCTAAATAAATTTGAATCCTTCATGCAAATATTCATTAAATATAAATATCATTTCAGGGAGTAAAATGTTATTAAAATATGTTTGTTTATAGTCTTTTTTTCAAGACACTTTACAAGAAACAGATTTTTTTAAGGACGAAGATATACATTCTTGAATTTAAAAGGCTCCACAATAAACACTCATAATGCAAATGAAAATATTTTCTCAAAATATTTTCGCTGTGCTAGTCTAAAAAAATGCTTCCCACAAACTAAACACAGCCTAAGTTTCTATGATGAATTTTACTAAGTCTAATATTGAAAGAATAAGAAAAAAAAGAGGTAAGCCAATGCACTCATGACAATCTTCGTTCTGCTCTATGATCAGCTTTTGAAGTCCTAATTCAAACTGGAACTCCAGATAATAGTTATGGACTCCAGATTAATTCCACCCTCCACCCCAGTTTTACTGTCACTCTTTTAATACTTGCCAACTCTAATCCATATTAATACTTACAAACTCTTTAATCAAAAATATTTCTAGAAATATCCAGAAAAAGCAAATCCATAGAGTCGAAAAGTGGATGAACGGGTACCAGTGGCTGGGAGCGGGGAATGGGTGGCTGCTAATGGGTCCTCCATTTTGGGGTGACGAAAGCATTCTGAAATTAAACAGTGCTGATGGTTGCACAACTTTGTAAATATACTAGAACCACTAACTTGTACATTTTATAATGGTGAATTTATTACGTGTGACTTTATCTCAATTTTTAAAGGCCTTTAAAACAAACAAAAACAACCTTTCTAGAAGCAGTTGATATTTTTTCCCCCCGGGAAAATATTTATAAGCACTTATGCTCACCCCTTTTCTTTTGCTTTTTCTGCTAGAGAAAGGAAGGAGCAGCAGGAAGCTCCCACGTGACCTCCTGACAGTCTGGGTCAATTCCGGCCCTTTGCCATGTCATATTGCAGGAGGGCAAAGCATCCCTTTGGCCCCCAGGCTGAAGTTTAACCCCTGTGATCCTACCCAGTTGGACACCTCTATGGTACACTGCACATTTTATCCGTTTGACTATCAGGAAGCTTGACCGCATTATTCCCTTGATGAGGACTGTCGATTTCATGCTGTCATCAACGGCAGGGCTGCAAAGAGGACAGCTGTAACAATCACCGGGACCTAATCCCTCCCACGAGCCGCTGAGCACCAGAGGCACACGTTAATATTCAGTAGAGGAGTCATGGAGGCTTGGCTTTTCATTCACAGGGAAAAAAACAATCCCTATTGGCAGCTGAAGAGACAGCCCCTCTGGGGACCAATTATTCTATTTTGTGCTGTACATACTGCAGCAGGCTGCTGCCAGCCCCCCTGGGAGCTGCTCCGCTGGGTTTCCCTAACGGAGGCCAGGCTGGTGCTCTAGACACAAGTTGTTCTTCATGTCAAAACTCCTGCTAATGACACAATTAAGTAACTGGGGACCACGGAGAAGCTCTTAATTAGGTAAATACTGCTCTCTGAGAAATGATTGCCCAGTTTTAGGCAAGTCATTGCTGTCAGATTGCTAGAAGATGCGTGCTCTGTGGACAAATGAAGCAGCATTTTAAGATCCCGACTTCTCTCTGATTCTTTCTTTTTATTTCGTAGTAGAGAATACTTATCATTTTATTAGAAATAGTGCAGGTTGCTCTATTTTAAGAATTTGTGTCCTTTAGGTTTGCAAAAGGAAAGGGATCACATAGGGAGGAAAGGATGGCTAAATATTCTCTCAGGTACAGACACTTTGATTGCGTATGACCGTGTTTTGGAATCTCTCAGCAACTGATGTCATCTTACATTGGCCAAATTAAATTTACACATGCTTGGATTAACTTTTTTATTCGGAACCTCCCTGCCCTTCTTGCATTTCAGTATGAATCATACATTTCAATATTGTTTTCCTATTCTTCATTCAGATTATTTTTTAAATCAGGTTATATTTGTGGACTGTTGGAGATATGCTGCAAACATGATTTCTACCATCTATCAGCTACATTTTTATGAGCTCCATTTTAGCCAAGAGGCTGGAAAAGTCACATCCTACTGGCAGATTTGAGCAAGGAGGGGAGGTCATACATGATTTTGCAAAGTAGTTCTTACTTGCATTTCTTTTAGTTCACGTTGTTTGGATTTGGGTGTTTTTTAAAATATATTTTTAATATGGAAACCATTTGTCTCAGTTTAGAGAACTGAGTACATGCTTTCTGAGAACTCCACTGTTTGTCAATGATGTTTTCTTTGATAAAGAAACTTGGAAGTTTCGTTAATTTCCCTTTTTGTATTACAAAATGACAAACTAAGGAAGCTTCTCCCAATTACATATTGATCTAATTATTTATTATGAATATCTATTGTGGCATAATAATATTTATAGGGACAGCAGGCATGTCCATTTTTATCATTCTTTATATTTTTGGTTTATGCTTATGTAAGATTAGCTGAATCTGTGCTAAAATTGAAATTCAGTTGATCATATCAACCATGGGAAAAAGTCAGCACAAGTCGATTGCTTGTGGATTGGGAAATTAAGTGGTGAAGACCACATTCAGTGGTGAAGACATCTGATTGGCCACTTTACCATGATTCTCGTTGTGTAGTTTTCAATTGCATTCAGTTACTTATTCTTAGTACTCGTTCTTTACTACTTTTATTAACCTGAGTTGCTACCTATACAGTTAAGATCACTGGTGGGAAACAGAAAGAGGAGTCTGCCTTCCCTTTGCTTCACACTGGTCTATGCACCTTGCTCCATTTCCCTTCTTATTGTCCCTGCTGTCTGGCTACTTCCTGTGACCCTCTGCCCCATCGTCTCTGCTCCTCTTCTCTACTTCTTCCGATCATCTCTACTCTCTCATCTTTTCTACTTCCCTTCTGACTCAACTGATATCCATCTACCTTCACAGGTAGTCCACCAGCGCTCCTCCAACCCTGCTGTTCATGCCCTTTGTCTCCAATGAGGCCTCCAAAATCTTCCCCCTTCCTGCTTCACTTCGTTTTCCCACTTGATACTCCTGAGCCCTGCCCAGCTGAAATTCCTTGGTCAAACATTTCAGCTGTGCTCTCCCACTCACTGGGGACCCTCGAAGTCCTTATGACCTACTCTTAGGCCTGCTGAGCCAACCACAACCCCAGATTACTCTCAAAGGCTGCTTTTCAGTTCTTTTTTTTTTTTTTTTTTTTTTTTTTTTGAGACAGAGTCTCGCTCTGTGGCCCAGGCTGGAGTGCAGTGGCGCCATCTCGGCTCACCGCAAGCTCCGCCTCCCAGTTTCACGCCATTCTCCTGCCTCAGCCTCCTGAGTAGCTGGGACTACAGGCGCCCGCCACCATGCCCGGCTACTTTTTTTTGTATTTTTAGTAGAGACAGGGTTTCACCGTATTAGCCAGGATGGTCCCGATCTCCTGACCTCGTGATTCGCCCGCCTCGGCCTCCCAAAGTGCTGGGATTACAGGTGTGAGCCATTGTGCCCGGCCTGCTTTTCAGTTCTTGATTTTAGACTTTGGAGAGTCACTGAAGAAAGTCTTGGTCATGGGCAGACCTGATCCATGTGTGGAGCGACTTCAGTTTTAATCCATAAATCTTTCATTCCTTTAGGCTGTAGAGCCTCAAACGCTCCCTACAGCAGTTGTACAATGCCTTCCCCCTCTTGAAATACACAGTCTTAATTCTGCCTCTTGACTTTTGCTTAGCAACTGTTTTTTGATCATCTCCTTCCTACTCTGAATGGTAGCTAAATGCTGAAGATGAAAGGGTAAAGAAAGCAGGTGCTGCACCTCCCTGCAAAGAGTTTATCATCTAGTGGTGATTGTGAGAAGGCTGGCTGGAGGACAGATAAGTAAATAGAAGATCATGTAACAGTTCCATGAAAGAGCACAAAGAAGGAGAAGAAACTGGAAACTTTGAGCCAGGAAAAGCTTTGGCAGGTCATTCACCTTCTTCATTTGCTGAAATCAATGACATTCAGTTTGAACTTCTTTAGCTAACTTCCTCTGAACATGCAAGAATTTTGCTCTCTCTGATTCTGTCTTAATCTCATTTCAGCCTCAGAGGAAATGCTGTCATTCTCCACTAGAAGTCTACTCTTCCATCTGCTCTCTTGATGCCATTCTCTCCAGCCTAGTCAGGAACACCATCACCTAAGTTGGTAGTCCCCAACCTTTTGGCACCGGGGACCAGTTTTGTGGAAGACAATTTTTCCATGGACCGGGGGGTTGGGGGAGATGGTTTCAGAGACATTAGATTCTCACATGGAGTGCACAACCTAGATCCCTCACATGCACAATTCACACTAGGGTTCATGATCCCATGAGAAATGAATGCTGCCATTTATCTGACAGAAGGCAGAATTCAGGCAGTAGTGCTCACTCGCCCTCTGCTCACCTCCTGCTGTGTGGCCTGGTTCTGGTCCATGGCCCAGCGGTTAGGGACCCCTGACCTAAATCATCACTCTTTATAGAACGTTACATCTCTCTTTTCCCAGGGGCATCTTTCTCGTTGCCTTCAAAACTGCACACCTTCATCTGAATAATGATTAAACTCTGCTGCTCACCATTAAAATGGGCTGACTGCTCCAACCAGTATCTAGAAAGAAACTGTTTCCAGTTCTTCACCCCAATCATTTTTCTAGATTTTTGCAAAGAATAGTCATTAAATATTTCATATGTACAAAAAAAGAATAGTGTAATATTGTATACTTTATGTCAGAGTTTGTTTCGTGTTGTTTTAATAGAACACCTGGGCTGGGCGTGGTGGCTCACACCCATAATCCCGACACTTTGAGAGCCCGAGGCAGGCAGATCACCTGAGGTCAGGAGTTTGAGACCAGCCTGGCCAACATGATGGAACTCCACCTCTACTAAAAATAAACACACACACACACACACACACACACACACACACACACACACACACGCAGAGAAAGACAATTAGCCAGGTGTGGTGGCGGGCACCTGTAATCCCAGCTACTTGGGAGGCTGAGGCAGGAGAATTGCTTGAACCTGGGAGGCGGAGGTTGCATTCAGCAGAGATTGTGCCATTGTACTCCAGCCGGGACAACAAGAGCAAGACTCTGTCAAAAACAAACAAAAACAACAACAACAACAAAAAAAAACTTGACACTGGGTAGTTTATAAAGAAGACAGGTTTATTTGGTTCATGATTTTGCAGTCTGAGAAGTCCAAAAAGCATAGCACTTGCATCTGCTTGGCTTTGGTGAGGACCTCATGCTAAATCAAAATATAGTGGAGAAGAGGAAGAGGAAGTGGGAGCATGTAAAGGGCATGAGAGGCAGCCTCACTTTATAACAACCTGTTCTCAGGGAACTAGTCCATTCCCAAGAAGACTAACCCAGTCTCTTGAGAAAGACAGTCTATCTTTTCGACCTAATCACATCTTAAAGGTGCCACCTTCCAACACTGTTACATTGGCAATTAAATCTCCATGTGAGTTTTGTGAGGGATAAACCACATCTAAGCCATAGCACTCTGTTAATTGATTAACTGAATTCATTCACTCACTTATTCATTCATTCAAAGGTGTAATAAAGATTCTTGTGCTTACCACTCAGTAAAGTATTAGAAATCAAACATTATTCAATCAGTTGTGGCTCTCAATATCGTTCTCCTCCTTGCCACATGGAATGGAAAGAACAACTCTCTTGATTTGGTGTTTCTCATTCCAATGCATTGCCTTATATATTTGCTACATATTCTAAAACACAACAAATTATGAATTTGCCTATGTAAACTTCAAATAAATGGGACCATGCCTATATAGCCTTCTGCAAATTATTTTTATGTAATACTTTGTATCTTGAGATATACCCATATTGATATGTGTATTTTTCTCCTGAATTGCATTCCATTTTTTTGTGTATCTGCTCATGCACACACACACACACACACACACACACACACACACACACACATATACATAGGTCCCATTTATAATCCATTCCCCTGGGGTTATAAATTTAGATATTGTAAAAAAAATGTGTGCAGTTTTTGTGTGGTTTTTTTTTTGTTTGTTTGTTTGTTTTGTGTGTGTGTGTGTGTGTGAATATTCTTGTTTGTTCTTTCTTGTGAACACATGTGAGAGCTACTCCAGGGTAGAGGTATGGAGTGGAATTGCTGGGTTGCTTGAACAAATGAATGTGAACAACACTGTGATTGCCACCTTGGTCTACAGAATCACCTTGGAAATACAGAGCCCACTTTGTGGCTGTGAAATAAAAAATAAAGCAAGAGGAGATAATATGTCATGATGGTATAATTATGGTGAGAAACAACACAAATCTTAATTTCAAATCTGTGTGGTAATCATTCTACCCAGCTTCCATTGGTATATTGAAAGACATTGAAATCCAAAAGCTAGATTTCAAGATTTAGGCTTCCAACTAAGGTATTTTAAATTAGAAAACATGATTTATTTATGTATTTATTTATTTATTTATTTATTTTTTTTTTTTTGAGACGGAGTCTAGCTCTGTTGCCTGGGCTGGAATGCAGTGGCGCCATCTCGGCTCACTGCAAGCTCCACCTCCCGGGTTCACGCCATTCTCCTGCCTCAGCCTCCCGAGTAGCTGGGACTACAGGCGCCCGCCGCCACGCCCGGCTAAGTTTTTGCATTTTTAGTACAGACGGGGTTTCACTGTGTTAGCCAGGATGGTCTCGATCTCCTGACCTCGTGATCCGCCCACCTTGGCCTCCCAAAGTGCTGGGATTACAGGCATGAGCCACCGCGCCCGGCCCACTCTCTGTCCTTTTTATTTTAAAACCCAGCGAACTCTTTTTCTTGTTAACATAACCAGCACAAGCTTGGCCAAATAATTCCAGAAGACATGTGTGACTCTCATGATTGGGGTCCAAATTAGTCTAAATTAACCTGCTGTGGCAGTTTGCAAATTCCTTTCCCTACCCTGAACAGTTTTTTTCCTCTGCTCAACTATGGTAACTAACAACTGTGCAATGGTTCTGAAACCAAAACCACAATTGCAGTGCTTATATTTAGACCATTGCCTTGTGTTGCCAATTTAGAAAAGATGTGGTTAAACCAACAGTCGCTTCGACTGCTGGCATTTCTCATGTTTTAAATTAAAAATAAAAGTCGATTATTATTCTATAACAAAATTAATTTGCCATTGACACAGGAGTTAAATGACACATTCATCAAGATGCTTCTCACCAATATAACAAATTGAGCATCTTACCCTAAAAGCCTCATGGGAGAGTAATTTGCCAATATTTAGAACTTATTCTGTTTCAATGATTCCAGCAAATATAAATAAACTGTTTTAAAGTTTTACAAAAATTTGCTGATGGTAAGATTAATTATATAACTGGCATTAATATTAATAGTTTTCATATGTTCTGATGATACTCTAACCAAAGGAGAAAAGTCAAAACACGTTGAGATGCCTAGTGGAAATGAGATTTCCTATGAAAAATAAATAACTGATTTATTTTTGTCTTGCCTATTAGTATGTATTAATGGACATAGGAAGGTATCAGGGGAAATGTTGGCACATCCATAAACAAAGATATGAAGATTTTTCTATCTGGAACCTTCTGAAGAATGGATTGATGTGTTGCTGTTATTCCCACCACAGTACACGAAAATGTTGGAAATGTACCTTTTCCTTAGAATTGTTCTGGATACATTTTTCAGAAGAAACCTACACTCTGTGGAGACACACAATCTCTCGCATGGCATAAGCCATATGATAAGTTTAATGTCCTATGGATATAATAGAGACAATCTATATATTAGTCAGTTGGTGACAGAAAATAATAGCAATTGATTTGCAGCAAGAAACAGGAGGTATTTTTAGAAGAAACTTTTCTCTATGTTAAGAAATACAGCCCAAGCAGTTGAGAAAATATTTTTAATAAAGATCTGTTGAAGTCACTTTGCATGTGAGTGGCCTCTTGATTCTCTCTCTCTTTTTTTTTTTTTTTTTTTGAGACAGTCTCACTGTGTCGCCCAGGCTGGAGTGCAGTGGCGCGATCTCAGCTCACTGCAAGCTCTGCCTCCCAGGTTCACGCCATTCTCCTGCCTCAGCCTCCGAGTACCGGGGACTACAGGCGCCCGCCACCATGCCTGGCTAATTTTTTGTATTTTTTTGTAGAGACGGGGTTTCACCGTGTTAGCCAGGATGGTCTCGATCTCCTGACCTCGTGATCCGCCCGCCTCGGCCTCCCAAAGTGCTGGGATTACAGGCTTGAGCCACCACGCCCGGCCGGGCGGCCTCTTGATTCTTATCTGATTATTAGGACTAAATGCACAGTCACTCATGTCAATGAAGGTAATTATAAAACCAAACCAAAGTTTCATTCATCAGCATTGTGTTCTGGCCTCCAATGTCATTTCTTCTTTTTGTGACCTGAAAGTCATATATGAATTTGACGCCCTCTTTAGCTGGTTTTCATTCTTTCCATGGTGGTAGATGATATAACTAGTTACATGTCTTGAGTTATTAGGAGCAGGTATAACATAATCTACTGGAGACTTTTTCCACACCCTATATTATCAATAAAAATGATTAAATTGGGCCTATAAAATGATAGGATATATATCCACATGACTTTGTTTTTTGTTTGCTTGTTTTGCTTATAAAAGGTAGGTGAGACAGAGTCAGACACTTATACGTATTCTCAGCAGTAAATTTTCCTCCAAAGCTTTAGACAATAGGAATGTATTTTGAAAAAGTCTGCAACTGAATGATTGAAAATAAGAAAGGATAAATAAATTGGACAAAAAAATAAGTCTGGGTAAATAATACTTTAGTTTCAGTGGAAGACAGAAGCAATAAGGGATTTAATTTACAGGATATAAGCCAATTAGGAGAGGTTTTGCTTGTAGATGGAATTATTGAAAAAGACTTAGTTTCCTTTAATGAAAATCATCATCATCATTTTTAAGAGATTACAGGCTATGGAAAGATTGACAGTTAAGCAGTGTATTAATGTGAATAAATAGGTCACTCACTAACCATTACTGAGCCACTCTGAGCAGCAATACTTTGTAAACTTAAATAGACCCGTATTGGTTAAAAAAAGTATTTGGGTAGAAGGATTAACAACCAGATATTGATGATTCAATAGATGTCGTTCTTATCATTATTGCTAGAGAAGGGTCTAAGCTCTATCTTAGGAAGCAACAACCTTTGAAGTGGTCTTTTTCTTCCAGTCTTAAAACCATTGCCTTGACTTGGTTGGGCCATTGGAGAGAATGCCGTGAAAACCTTAGATGTGCCAGATCCCTGACACCAATGTCCTGACCACTTCCTAACTCAGAAAATTACATTCTGATTATCGACGTTCTCTTCTTGTGGCTGTATTTTTACAAGATTAATGACTCTGGTTGGAATCTCATTTCCTCTTAGAATTAATGCTTCCAAATTAATGAGCCACCTGGTCACGTTTCAAAGGGTAAATAAATGACCATTCTTGTTATGGGTCAGGGTCAGGGATGACTCCTCTGTGACTCACAAGCCAGGAATGAACAAAAGTGATTAGACTTGTGGGCTGAGAAGCCAAAGGCAGTCACGAGGGTGCCCGGCAAGAGTAGCTGAAGAAGGAGCTTATCATCTTTCTCCAATCTAGTCAATAGGCTGGGTTTTCCAGGACTCTTTAGAGTTAAAGTTGCCAAGAAAAGGCAGCACACATAGCTCTGTGAGCCTCCTTGCTTTCTCAGGATGTATGCTGTTGTGTGCGTGTACACACACACACACACACACACAATATACATTCCATTCATGCAGGAGGTATATTTTCCAAACTTAGCACAAGACCTAGCACCTGCTATGTGTTCAATGTATGTTTGTGGAAAGGGGGGGGAAAAGGGAAGGAGAGAAGGAAGGGGGGAGGTAAAAACAAAGAAAGGAAAAAAGAGGACAATTTTCTCACTCGTGAGGACTTGACCTTAAAAATCAAAACAAGGAAGCAAAGTTTTCACATCCTAATACTTTTGCAGGTTATTGTTCTCAACCCCAAGATCATCCAAAAGTGAGAAAATCTCTAAGAGATGTTTTGGTGCCCTGAATGAAGTTTCCTGGGAGATTGGATCCAGAAATCTATATTTTTATGAAGTTCTCAGGTGAATCTAGCATTTCTCTTTGGGAACTATGGGAACCTGTAGCTGAATTCATGCCTGACTTAACCTGTATTGTGGGTGCCCCATTTTTAATTTGACTCTTCAAGTGGGACAGAGATATGAAAAGGCAGAAAATGCCATAGAGACTATTGTTATACAGATTTGCAAATGGAAGTCCAGAGATGCAAAAGCAATGTGATAAACCTCAAACAACACAGTCTAACCTAGGACGCTTGCTTTCCCATAGTCGTCCTGAGATTTGTCAATAATGCTATATCATGTACCCAAGCCTGTTTTCCAGGCTCAAGGTTGCATTCAGAACAGCTCAGTTGGTCATACTTGTCAGGAGACAGCAGTGCCTCATACTTAAAGGCGATGGCCCCAGAGTCAGCTGGTCCATGTTTAAATCCTGCCTCCACATTTAAAACCAATAGCTATTAATGTCTTGAGCAAATGCTTCACCCTGTGCCTGGGTTTTCTCACTTGTAAAATGGGCTACAAGTGTGATACTTGTACAATGAGAGAGAAGGCAGTAGAATCTGTCTCACAATACAGATTAATCAGTTACTCTATTAAGTAAGTACTTAGTAGAGACTTCAAAATGGAGCTATTCTTATATATCTAATTTCTTACATATTTTACTATGTATAGAATATCTTATATTTATATATTTCTTAAATTCGGTATTTCTTAGCAACTTTAGCACAAAACTTGCAGACTGTGATGACTCATTTGGCACTGAGATGAATACAGGTCACACCTGGACAGCAGAGCTGCAGCTGGAGCTGGCTAGCTATCTATAGCCTTCTTCTCAGTCCTTTCCAGTGAAGAAGACTCACCAGAGAGCTTGTTAAATATGCACACCCCTGGGCCTCATTCTCTGGAGTATCTCATTTGATATATCTAGAGTGGGGTCCATCATCTGCTTTTTGTTTTTTTGTTTTTGTTTTTTTTTTTGAGATGGAGTCTCGCTCTGTCACCCAGGCTGGAGCGCAGTGGCCGGATCTCAGCTCACTGCAAGCTCCGCCTCCTGGGTTTGCGCCATTCTCCTGCCTCAGCCTCCCGAGTAGCTGGGACTACAGGCACCCGCCACCTCGCCTGGCTAGTTTTTTGTATTTTTTAGTAGAGACGAGGTTTCACCGTATTAGCCAGGATGGTCTCTATCTCCTGACCTCGTGATCCACCTGTCTCAGCCTCCCAAAGTGCTGAGATTACAGGCTTGAGCCACCGCGCCCGGCCATCATCTGCTTTTTGAAGCAGAACCCAGATTACACACATCATGGGCCAGGCTTTGAGACATGGCTTTATCCCACATAGAACCACGTCTGAGTCCTTTCATCATGCTGCCTTCATCTCCCTGAGAGCATGCGGGTGGAACATCAGGAACCAAATCAGAGGTCTCTTGCAAGGTTTGCAGGTCCACACCTGCCTCTGACCTTCCAGTGCAGAGCCTGACTTGTCTGCACAGGGCCCCTTCTTGATTGATCTGGAGGAATATTCTCTTGTGGCAAAGTCTAGACTGAGAAGGCCGCTATCCTCATACCATTAATATATCTCTCTGGATTGAAAGCAAATGTGTCAGGGGAGGTTGGAAAGTCTTTTCCTTCTGATTTTCCCTTCCCTTGCCCCTGGTGCAGTCCTGACAATTATCTGGAGTCTCGTGCATGGGGTTGGAGTTGAAGAACCCACACCAAGTTCTCCGTATGTTTCGCATGAGGGGAAGTGAGGTCGCTCTTTTTGCACGCTCATCCTTGCTGGTGCACAAGCACAAACACACACACTTGCATCCTCATGGGGATCACGGCAGTTCTCAGGAGCATTTCCTCCAAACAGGACACACACTGACTGACTTCCTCCATTTGGAAGGACCGTCGTCCTCTGAAACCTCTGTGACACTCTGTCATGGCACATCTCTCATGACCCTGGGCCCTTCTTCCTGATGCAGTCACTCTGTAAGGATCATTTACATTTGGAGGTATAATGCATTTGACACTCCCTCTTCTATGTGAGAAATTACTTTTTTTTTTTTTTTGAAACGAAGTCTCACTCTGTCGTCGAGGCTGGAGTGCAGTGGCACCGTATTGGCTAACTGCAACCTCCGTGTCCTGGGTTCAAGCAGTTTTCCTGCCTCAGCCTCCCAAGTCGCTGGGATTACAGGCACGCACCACCACGCCCAGCTAGTTTTTATATTTTTAGTAGAGGCGGGGTTTCACCATGTTGGCCAGGCTGGTCTCAAACTCCTGACCTCAGGTGATCCACCCACCTCAGCCTCCCAAAGTGCTGGGATTACAGGCATGAGCCACCGTGTCCAGCCACAAGTTACTTTTAGCAATACTCATATAATAATTGTGATTTACAACATTAATTTCAATTTTTAAAATACTGCTTAAATTCTGTACCCACACCATGTGGGAACTAATATTTGCGCCTACCAAGGAAAATGATCACACCTTGTAGTTTACACTCAGTTTCATTATTTTAAGTTTTCAGTTTCATTGTTTTAAGTTTTAAACATAAATTAAAAATCCAAAGGGACACATGGAACAAAAAACTATGTAATTCAAGCTCTATTTTTTGGACTTTATCATCAGAGTGTTATCATCAACTATTTTGGATCTACCCTTTAAATCCAATAATATTATATGGGTTAGAGATAAGAATAGACCTCGATTAGTGACAAACTTAGACTCTCCAAACAAATACATGCAGCTGAGTCCTTAGGGGACACTATATGACTGGAGTTCTAGAATTAACTTCCCTGCAGAACACAATGTTTATTAAAGCACAACTAATAAAAATGTGCTAATTGAAGTTGACATATATATTATCATCAAAACTCAACAGTAATTGCAGCAGTTGTTTATAACTCAGACCAGAGGTCAGCAAACATTTTCTGTTAAGGGCTAGATAGTAAATAGTTTATTCTCTGTGGCCATCTGGCCTCTGTCACGACTACTCAACTTTGCCATTGCAGCATGAAAGAAAGCTGCCATAGATAATATAATATGTAAATGAATAAGAGAGACTGGTTCCAATAAAACTTTATCACAGAAACAGCCAGCCAGCTGCACGGAGCCAGGCCCCAAGTTTTTTGGAGAAGTATTTTATCACAGATATTGTTTAGAATTACGGGCTTTTTGTCAGTTTTGTTATTGTTTTTAAATTCTCTACAGAAAATGCACCTCCTACTGCCAAAGCTGGACTGTCACCCACTGTCTGCTCTTGATACTCTATTATCTACTTCTCACTGTGGCGTGGGCTCCTGAAGGCAGGCTTGATGTCCAATGCATCTTTGTGGCCCCAGGTCCTACCAGAGGCCCTTGAACACTGGGTGTGCTTAATGGACATTTCTGAAATACATGAACCCAAATGTACCTTAGATTTAAACCAAGCTTTGCATTTGCTAATTACTTTCATATAACTTATTCAATGTTCTGCTAACAGGCTTTAAAAAAAAAATGTATTATGTATACAGTAAACATATCATCTTCACACCACTAAAAAACCATCTCCTAATGTTTCTCAAAGACAATACATATTTGTATAAATAATGGTATATAAATTATCATTTATTTGTATAAATAGTATTTGTTGTATACTGTTTATTTATATTTAGTGTTTATTTAAATAATAAATATTAGTAATTCGTATTATTAGTATTATTTAGTAATAAATAATATCAAATATAAATAAATAATATATAACAAATACTATTTACATAATAGTAACTAAAAAATAGTTATATATTTTAAACAACTAAATACTTATATATTTTAAATAACTAAATATTTATATAAATACTTAGTATTGAAATAATATATATTTATATAAGATGTGTGTTTTTATTTAGTAACTAGATAAATATATTTTAAGTAACTAAATACTTATATAAATACTTAGTATTTATTTCATATATATTTATATACCATATATTTTGTCTTTTTTTTTTTTTTTTTTTTTTTTTTGAGTTAGAATTTCTCTCTTGTTGCCCAGGCTGGAGTGCAATGGCACAGTCTCAGCTTACCACAGCCTCTGCCTCCTGGGTTCAAGTGATTCTCCTGCCTCAACCTCCTGAGTAGCAGCGATTACAGGCATGTGCCATCATGTCTGGCTAATTTTGTATTTTTAGTAGAGATGGGCTTTCTCCATGTTGGCCAGGCTGGTCTCGAACTCCTGATCTCAGGTGATCCGTCCCCCTTCGTCCTCCTCAAGTGCTGGGATTACAGGAGTGAGCCACCACACCCGGCCTCTTTCTTGTTTCTTTTGCAAACTTAAGGGCGTCAGCACTTCTTACTCTGACAAATGTTTTATGCCTGATCAGAATTCTTTGTTCTGTCTTCTTTATCTGCTTCACAGACCCGTTCTCTGAGGCCAGGGCTGCCCATCCTCCTGTCTTGTAGTTTCAGCCAACTGTGAAGAAGCCTTTGGCCATGTCCCATTAAGAGAACAGGTGCTGCTGCGTCACCCTCTCCTCAGCCACCACGTTCCCCACACTGGCAGGTGCTCCCTCTCCTAAAACAGACACCTGTTGGCATTTGCCATCAATTTGCTGTGTGCAGTGTTCCAGGAGACATCTGCCCTTTGTCTGAAATCTCCTGTTTTCTGAAGTCTATTAATTCCTTCTCCTGGGATATGTTTCCTCTTGGCCATCAGTTTCTTTTGCAGGGTGTGTGCAGACATTCGTTTGCGTTTGCTTTCCTGAGACCTAGCAGAGTGTAGGTTAGAAGCAGACCGTCCAGAGCCAGCACTGTGGAGTCCAAGGCTAACTTCTCCTTTTTAGCGGGGTGCCCTTGAGAAAATGCCCTTTTTAAGTCTCAGTTTAGTTTGTCTTTAAAAGGAAGACACTAGTCCCTGTTTCATAGAGTCAATACGGAGATTCGATGAAATCGCATATGCAAAACACCTGATCTGGCACCTGCACTTAAAAGGAGCTCAGCACATGATATGTTAATGTTATTCTTAGGGCTGCTAAGAATTAACATGTCTGGCTGTGCGGTTTGTGTACTGCACAAAAGCACCCATCCAAAGGAAGTGGGCAGAGGGTGAAAGGGTTGGTTTCTGTCATTAATCTGCCTAGAGGATTCTCCTTTTTAAGTTTGTCTTCCTGGATGGTTATCTTTTGTTTAATTAATCTGCCAGGAAGGATGGCCTTTGTGACTACAGGGAGGTGCTCCCGACCTCCCTGTAGACCTTTTATTTCTCCTCTCACTCCCAGGCCCCTCCTTTCATTCTCTCTTTCAAAAGCTTTACCCTTACCAATGAAAGAGAAATCCTACATGAAACCCAGACGTGGTGGTTAGCTCCTGTTCTTCCTCAGGTGGAGAGGGGCTGTCTACAGTTCAGGCAGGTCTCAGCTATCAACCGTGCCACTCTGTGCCGGGGAGGAGTCCTGGTGTCTCTAGCTCATGGTTGGGTGGAAGAGTGAGATGTGAAGAAGAAACAACATCCTTGAAGTGGGGAGTTTAAGGAGGACTTGGGGAGTCACACACCATGTTCTCAGAGCCAGCAGAAGGACCCCTGCGAGGCCGGGATGTGGATATACCTTCAGGGAGGAAGCCAAACTTGTTTTGAACCTTAGCCCATGCGGAAGAAATGCCCAGATGTAGTCAGATTGAAGAAAGCACTCCGGCAGAGAGAATTTGGGATATTTTTTAAAAGTCTAGATCAGCAGGGTTATGCACCTGGCTAAGGAAGGGGTCCCATAGATAGTTTTACCAGAACTTTTGAATTCTTAAGCCTCCCTTGTTTTCACCGTGTTCCCTGAAGTGGGCAGGACTGGTGTTGCCGAAGCCCCCCACTCAGAGGTGAGCACAGTGGTCTCTGGGACCTGCCTCTCGGGCTGAGGGGCGAGTCAGTTCCCAAACAGTTCTCCGGCCTTGCTTGACCCCAGGCCTGGTCTTTACTCCAGCTCAGCACTGCTGTAACCCGATCTCTGTGGCCACTTGCAGAAGGGCCAAAACCCTGTTCCCAGAAGAGGTGCCAGTGCCCAGAGGACAGCTTCTCGCTGGTCAGTACCTTTACCCCGGTTCACGTAGGAAAACAGTGCTTCTGAGTTCAGCAGAGGCCGTCTCTCGGCTTTCTCCAGGAACTGGGGTCAGGAAGCCATTATGTTGTATGGATTACTTTTCCCCCTAAGTAAAAGTCCAGAGAGAGTCAAGGGAAACTCTTTCTTAGTTTTCTCTTCACTGAATTGCAGGCCCGTGCAAAAAGAATCACCCCCAGAGCAGCAGCTGGGAACAAAATCCACCCAGCACAGTGTGATACCATGTCACTTAGAAAGAACTCCAGCCCCTCCTCACTGGAGCAAATCCCATTTGCTGGCCCCACACTCAGAATCTTTAATGGCCCCTCACACATGGCTGGGTACAGGCCACTGCCTTGAAGAGCAGCAGAGCCAGGGGTTAAGTGTATGAGTCCTTTTCTCCGGGAGGTTCTGCCTTCACTAGCTGTGTAACCTGGGGCAAGTTATTTAGTCTTTCTGATTCTTACTTTTCTCTTTCATAAGATGGGCTGATACTACCACCTGCCCCTCAGGGCCACTGTGAGTAAGCTGCGAGAACATGCATGTAAGAGATTTAGCATTCTGTGTCACATACAGCAAGCCCAACATACATGTTGGCTATTTCTTCCTTAAATATGTATTGATATTTCAAGTTAGGAAAGTGGTATGGCGCAATACAAAACAACTGAAAAATACTGGACTGTGTATAAGAGGAAAAAAGGCAAACACGCCCTCTTCCCATTCTCTCCCCAAAGAGCTAAGTTTTCAAAACTTTATGTATCTCCTTCTAGTCCACTATCCTTGTACGTGAAGTCTTTTACAGGTGTATGCACATTTTTCTCTTTTCCACAAAATAAAAATATAATATACGAATTATCCTGTAATTTGCTCTTTCTGCTTTATGTATACTAGAGACGACTTCATAGTAGTACTAGTAGTTCTATCTGTATTTCTTTATTAACCAAAAAATATTCTACTACATAACTGGACAGCAGTTTATCCACCCCATTGCCCACTGATTAACATACAAGTTGTTACTTAAATGTTAATTGTTGACTGTTATAAATGCTGCTAAAATAAGCATCCTTGAGTGGACCTCTCCGTGCTTATAAATTCTTAAAGAAGGAATTCCTGGCTCAAAAGATAGGTATATTTAGGTTTTATGGAAATTGCTTAATTTTGTCTTCCAATGTATTTAATTGTTGGCACACCAAACAATAGTATATGAGAGAACATTCTCCCCAGACCTACGTGAAATGAGGTGTCAGAATTTTATAATACTTCAGAACCATCACACAGATAGACTGCATTTAAAGGGCGTTTGCTTACTGCTCCTTAATTTCAGAAGCCTTTCAGACTCCTCTGAATGGCAATGGGCTGCTCCAGTCAGATAAGCTCTCATTTTCATGGAGGGCACATAAAGGAGGGCGAATGTGACTGACTTCCTGGGCTTATAGATTAGGTGTTTCTTTTGTGAAAAGGTCACACCTGAGCCCCAGGCCAGAACTTTGGTTTTTTTTTTCTTTTTTTTTTTTTTTGAGACAGAGTCTTGCTCTGTCACCCAGGCTGGAGTGCAGTGGCACAATCTCGGTTCACTGCAACCTCCACCTCCCAGGTTCAAGCAATTCTCCTGCCTCAGCCTCCTGAGTGGCTAAGATTACAGGTGCATGCCACCGCGCCTGGCTAATTTTTATATTTTTAGTAGAGACGGGGTTTTGCCATGTTGGTCAGGCTGGTCTTGAACTTCTGACCTTGTGATCTGCCTTCCTTGGCTTCCTAGTGCTGAGATTACAGGCTTGAGCCACCGTGCCCAGCCCAGAACTTCTTTAATAAATAAAGCCAACCAATTATTGGAAGCATTTGGCTTCCAGAAGGATCCAGCCTACATCATATTCGCAGGAAAGGAAGACAAGACTCAGGGTTTCTGGGTCACACTGCCATGTCCACCTTTGAGTAGAGTCTTACATAAGTTTGGACAATGTACCACCCTCTCTAGAACGTGATTTGCTTCTCTAATGGATGGATTGGCCCTAAAGAAAGCAGAGACTTGAACCGACTATCCCAGCGAGTGTGACAAAACAGATCTCTTTCTATAGCATTTCCTTAGAATTATCCAGAAGACACATTTTTTTTCAATCCAGAATTTCTGGGATTTTCAACTTTCAGGGATATTGACTCATTTAAATAATGGTCAACTGTATTGAGAAGGGAATTGTATTGGGAAGAGAGCCCTTCAGGAAAAATTGTCAATGAGGAAATTATCTGTACTCTTGTAACAGTACCATAGTTAAATCTCCATCAGTAGTAGCTGGACAGAACCAAACTGCTGGTGTAAAAAGAAGATCTGAATTCTCGTCCTGATTCTTTCACTTAGTAGCTGTGTGACCTGGAGCAAATTACTTAACCTCTCTGATTTGCAGTTTACTTATGTGAAAAATGAGCATAAGTCCCTGCATAGTTCATACGGAGGTAGTGAGGAGAAATGTAGTAATAGATGTAAACATTTTGCAGTCCACTGGGAAATAGTAATACATGAAAGGTATGGTTAATATTTGGTTTTAAAATATAGCCTTTATTCTATGATGTCCGATTTTCTTGGCGTTCACAGCATTTAGAACCCACTAATAAAGCCATGCTAGCAAGAGTACAATTAAGGACAAGTTGGAAAACTGCCCAGTTCCCATGCATTTGATCTTAGTGAAGCATAGCACATTTGAAAGGACTATAGATACAGGAGCTACATTTCTGGGGAAGTCCTTCCATGAGGCCCTCTCCATCTACCCACCTGAACTCTTATCCTTCTACCCACTCCTGAACCATTTGCTTGGCTCAGCCCCCTCCAATCCAAAGCCTCTGTGATTCTAAGACCCAAGTGTGTTCTAAGGAAGCTTAGACGCAGGCAGACACGATTTTGCATTTCTTCCTTTCCCACCCACCTAACTCTACAAAAAAACAATATTGCTAAGAAGAGCCTTGAAGCAGGCTGGCAGAAGATAAAAGGGTCTCCAGTTTAGGTAGACATGCAAGAAGTGGAGAGCTGTTTGTACAAACATCAGATCTTTCTTCGCTATGACTGGGCATCACTTTTCCCCATCTCCCATCTTTCCACAGCTGGAAGGAAGGATTCTCCTGGATACCCTCAAGGCTCGTTTAAGTAGGACACAGAACTCATTGGCTCCCTTGTTCCTGGACTTCCCCTGCTAGTGGTGTGGTCTTTTCCCGACTAATCAAATCCCAGGAAACAAACTACAGAACAAGATATAATTTTGCAGGTGATGCAGCAGCTCTCAGATTTCTGTTCACCTAGAAGGCAAATTTATCTTTCAAAACAAGTATACCCATTTCTTCACATCTCCTGGGTCCCAGCAGTTAGAGCAACTCTCCATGTAATGGTGAATTAAGAAAGGGTCATCTGACAAGCTCACTGAGTGAAAATGGCCCATCCCACTTTGCTGAGGTCACATCACAGGCTTGCTGTCACTGAAGGTCATTGCCGTACCACTTCCGACAGGTCTTTGACCTCAAGGGCTGGAAGAACTCTTTTTCTCGGGCTCCTTTCTCCCCAGTCCACAAATGTATTTACTGAAACAAGTAATTCTGCTTAGTTCCGAAATAAAGAAACTTAGGTCAGAGTTCTAACCAGAAACAGGAAATTTAGCCAGAGGAGGACAGAGTCAGAGAAAATGAGACAGAGTGAATAGAAGAAGGTTTTCCGAAATGCTCTCTGAGCCTACTCCAGCACTCTGCCTCTCTGGGAGGCTGTAAAATCCATGTCGTTTATCCCAGATTTCCCACATACAACAGGAGACTCCAACCTGGCGTTAACACTGCTTTCCCATCGGCACAACCTCGGCTCTCTGTTGCTAATTCAGTTTCAATGTCTCATTTCTCATGAACTCATTCTCTCATGACCTGCAGCATGTGCAAAAGTAATTTAACATATTTCACCTGATATTCTCTTTGGAATTCTCAGATGGTGGCATGAAAGCATTGTGGAACTTCTGCATGTAAATGATAGATGTGTGAGTTTGTACGTATGTTGGGGGGGGTGCACACACATTTGTGTTCACTCACCCGCCTGCGAGCCCATGTGCTCTAGCAATAGGATAGGAAGAGAGCTGTCCATGGTATATCATTCATTCATTCATTTGATACATATTTATAGATCTACTATGAACCAAGTACCACTATGCCTATATGACCAGCTACAAGATGAAGAACAATTGCAATGAGGTCCTTGTCTTCAAGGAGCTCACAGTCCAGTGGGAGAGAAAGGCCACGACAGTAGAGCTCAGGACATGCTGATACCATAAATACAGATAACTCTACCCATCCTTTACTTTAATATCCCTTTCAAGTTTACCCTCCACCAGAGTGCCAGACTCTCTTCCATACCCAAACATACCAGCCTCAAATATGCCTCAGCCTTGGAGTGCCCTAGGGAGCCATCAGGAGAGGGAATCAATGCTAAGCCCCCACCATGAAGAAAGCCAGAGCATCTGAAAACACAGCTGGGATTTGAGCTTCCTGTAGGTCACTGCAAAAAAGGAAAAAAAAAAAACAAAAGACCACATGACCAAACTTTCTCATGAAATAATATGGCAGATTACACCCTCAAATGGTACAACATTTTCCTATGTAGTTTATCTGTTATCTAATTGTTGATTTCAAGAGATGCCAGATAGCGAAGAGTCTTCTCTAAATTTACCTGTTTTATCCTTTTCCACTTCCATTTTTACCTTCCCAGCTTTTTGCAGGAACAAATACGTATTAGACTAAGGCACATTTTAAAATTTCTGTTAAAAATATATTATTATCTGCAACTCTCAAGGTGGATTCTGAAAGATGATTTAAATATTTTATATCATTAAATGTTTCAAATACACCAAAGAATATGTGTGCTTATGATTTATATGCAAGATATATAGAATATAAAATAAGCAGTCCTCTACTCATTCATTTATTCATTCATTTGATACATATGGTATGTTTGGGTATTGAAGGGAGTCTGGCACTCAGGTTGAGGGTCAACCAGAAAGGGATATCAAAGTAAAGTATGGGTGGAGTTATCTGTATTTATGCTGTCAGCATGTCCTGAGCTATAGAATCATGGCTTTTCTCTCCCACTAGACTGTAAGCTCCTTGAAGACAAGCACCTCATTGCAATTTTTCTTCTCCTGTAGCCAGTCATACAGGCACAGTGGTTCTTGGTCCATGGTAGATCTATAAATATGCTCCAGAAGAACATAAAAATGCAGCGACACTCTCTGCTTTCTCCTTCAACAGGTGAACATGATCTGAAATTCAATGTGTTTATTGCCTGGTTTTCCTTACAGGTTTCCTCCTGTGTATGTGCCCCCAGTCAAGATATGTTTGAGTATTTGAACTTTTTATACATGGTTCTCTGATGAACGAATAATCTGCCAGTGCGGTTTTTGCTTCACATTACATTTGCGAGATCCATGTATTTTCTTTGCTCATCAATCCTTTATCTGTATCTGGATTCTGGGGCTATCTTCCTTTCCTTTGAACATACATCCTAAAGAAGTTCTATTAGTGAGGACCTGCTGGTAATAGATTCTCTTGCTGTTGCTTGTGTGAAAATATCTTTATTCGCTGAAAGACTTTTCCATTATCTATAAAATGAAAGATATTTAACATATACCTCTTGAATGAACAATTTGCCTTTATTCATTATTACAGAACCAAAATGTGTCTGCAAATATCAATGCTCTGGATAATTCAAAAAGGCAGAGTCTGTCATCCCTACAGAGACACATGTCTCTTAGATTAGGGCTGGGACATTCCAATCTACCCCATGCTGTTTATGAACACAGTTCTCTTCCCTGAGTCAGTTTGCAGTTTGATGGCTACTTTCTCTCAGCCCTCTGAAGATGTGATTGTACTGCATTTTTTTATTATTTTACTTTAAGTTCTGGGATACATGTGCAGAAAGTGCAGGTTTGTTACATGGGTATACATGTGCCATGGTGGTTTGCTGCGCCTATCAACCCGTCATCTAGACTTTAGGCCCCTCATGCATTAGGTATTTGTCCTAATGCTCTCCCTCCCCTTGCGCTCCACCTCCCAACAGGCCCCAATGTGTGTTGTTCCCCTCCCTGTGTCCATGTCTTCTCATTGTTCAACTCCCACTTATGAGTGAGAACATGCAGTGTTTGGTTTTCTGTTCCTGTGTTAGTTTGCTGAGGATGATGGCTTCCAGCTTAATACATGCCCCTGCAAAGGACATGATTTCATTCTTTTGTATGGCTTGATTGCACTGCATTTTAGCTCCAGCTGCCCCTGTGAAGGCATCGATTACCTACCGAACTGTGGCTCCTTTTGAGCTATATATCTTTTCTCTCTGGCTACTTTTCAGATAGTCATGTTTATCTTTGGTGGCCAGCTGTTTTGGAAAATATAGGGTAGATTTCTTTTATCCTGCTTGTGATTCATTGAAGTTCCCAAATCTGAGGATTCATGGGTTTTATCAACTCAAGAGAATTCTCCACCATCACCTCTTCCGTATTGTTGCTTTCTCTATTCTCTTTATTGTGTCTTTCCAATGATCACTTTCCACAAGTCTGACTGAATGTGTATTGTACCTTTTCACTGTATGTACATTTTCAACCCTCCTTTTGTTGTTTCCTCTTTTGTCACTCAGTACTGCTTTCAGGATCATTTCATAAGGTTAGCTTGCATTTCACCATTTCCCTCCCAGTTGCTTCTAATCTGTCTTTAATATCTGCACTGAATTTCAAATTGTGTATATTATACATTTATTCCTAGAGGATAAATGTATTACTTTTTCAAATCTGACTCATCATTTTTATACTTTCTTTTTCCTTTCTCATGTTTTCAAGTCAACCTTTTCATCTTCTTTTTAAAAACATATTAAATACATTTATTTTATATGTTTAATAATTTCAGTATCTGTTATGCTCTGGTTTTGATCTGCTGGGTGTTGTTTCTGCAGACTCTCACTCATGGTACTTTGTTCACTTATGTATTCTATGATTTTTCTTCAACTCATGAATTTTTGGCCTTTCTTTGAAACCTGAATTGAAGGAGCCTTACTCTTGAGAAGATTTGCATTTACTTCTGCCAATTACCGGGAACCACCACCAGTGTGGTACCAGAATGTGAAATCTTGGCTTGATGTTTTCCAGACCACAATGCATACCGTGAATTGGACCACAAACCTGTGTGAAGGAGGGTAACAAATCCTCAAAGAATACTTCTTTCCCGTTTTCCCAGAATCAAAACTGGTACCTGTACTGGATACACTTTCTGGACATTTGAATTTGTGGGAAAATATATTTTGGTTCATCCTTTTCCCTAAGGGTGCTGATCTTCGAAGACCCTAGTTTTATGTGAAGTCACCTAACCTGTCGGTTCACCAGTAAAATAAACCTGAAGCTCTAGTTTACAAGAGGAGCCAGACAGCTTTAGGCTGCTGCCAGATTTACCAGTCTCTTATCTGGATTTGTGCTCCTGCTCAGCTTTTTTGCCTCTGAGCATTTCCCTAAGCCATGCACTTAGAAAGCATTCAACATTTTATCCAGTATTTTTGTGTACTTTGAAGGGGGATGGCTTTAGGATTCCTTGGGTACCATGTTGCCAGAGAAGTCTAACCATCTTGCAGAGACCTTCACAGTTGGCACCGTCGGATCTCCCATTTAAGTAAACTCATTGTATGTGAATCCAGTGGGTTGAAATGTAAGAATAAAGAAAAGAACTAGCATTGACAGAGTGTCTACAATGGGTCAGTCATTTGTAAATGGAACCCTCACCCAACCCTTAGAAGGAAATAATAAAAATATTATTCTAAGGATAAAAACCTCACAACCTGAGCCTCTAGTGGTTAAGAAACCTGTCCACAATAACAAAGGGGTGAAGCTAGCATTTAAAACCCTATTTTGCTATTGTATACATTTAGTTCTTGACTGATGGCTCCTTCCTACCCACGGAAATGTCTTTCTATGGTACATAGAAATTTGCCTAGTGTCTCTTTGAAAAGCAGAGGACTACGACAATTGATGCCAAGCGACCTTAGGCAAGTTCTAGAATTCTAGCCAACTTTTTGAAAATATCCTTACCAATATCTATCTGTCTGTTTATCTATGTATCCATCTATTATCTTTGAAAATAGAGAATAAACCCTTTAAGTAACATGACAGAAGAGACTATGTCCTTGCACATGTTTGTGGCATTCACAAATCCCTGAACAATGCTATAAAATGAAAGATATTCAACAAATTCCTCTTGAAAGAAAAATTTGCCTTTATTCATTATTACAGAACCAAAATGTGTCTGCAAATATCAATGCTCTGGGTAATTCAAAATGTGTTGAGGCAGAGTCTGTCATCCCTACAGAGACACATGTCTCTTAGATTAGGGCTGGGACATTCCAATCTACCCCATGCTGTTTTTGAACACATTTCTCTTCCCTGAGTCAGTTTGCATCAGCTCCTTCATGCGTCGTGATCTGTTTTAGCACCTCGCACCCTCCTCTGGTATGTCAGAGAGCTTGAGTCACAGATTTCAGTGACTCTGAAAGAAGACCTCACATTCTTTCTCTCAGTTGCCATCATTGACCCAGGTAAGTAGGTTCCTGCCCTGGCATACCTCATCCCACCTGCACCTGTGCCTGAGGGCATTGTTTGCCCTGGACACTCTAGTGTGCACAGCTATTATCATGTAAGTCACTGCTATCTTGCAGACCCATGATGCTTACTGATGCATTACTGTATTTGCTATTAGAGGGCTCTGAGTTCATAGGTAGCCCATTTCAATGTGCTCACTTAAGAAGGACAATATTTTACCCCTTTTGAGTTGGTGGAGTCATCCTGTCTCATTCTGAGGATTACCTTACATTAGTGGCTTTGAGAAACTCAAACTCTATGCCTGGCTACTTCATCTTTGGAAAGAAGTTACTGTTGAACAAGGGAACCCACGAGGGCTCTTGCTGTGCTTGTCTATGCTAAAGGGACAAGAAAGCAAATAACTCTTTCAATCTCACTTTAAATTGAAGCACAGGACTGGCTCCTTGAACTGGAAAATGTTTATTTATGAATGCAGAGCTCCTTGCAGCTTTGCATCAAAAGGCTCTATGTCCAGGAAAGAAGGTGGAGACAGGTTAATAGCCTTGAGAAGAACAGCTTGTAACATTAGCCTCTTCTATCCACCTTTCTTCCAGCAGTAAGTGCAAGAGCTCGGCTTAGAACTGCAGGCCCTTACTTGAATACTAAGAAGCTTTCATTTGACTGCACGACCATGGTGTAAGGATATTGGTCTCTAAACATTTGAATGCCAAGAGGCAGCTTTTCATGTAGCCTACCCTAGCTCATTAGAGATTTTGCTTAAAAGAAAATGAATGCACTTTTATTTAATTTCCTTCTCTAAAAATTTGCTACTGGCCAGGCATGGTGGCTTACCTCTGTAATCCCAGCACTTTGGGAGGCCATGGCAAGTAGATCACCTGAGGTCAGGAGTTCAAGACTAGCCTAGCCAAGATGGAGAAACTCCATCTCTACTAAAAAATACAAACATTAGCTGGGCATGGTGGTGCATGCCTGTAATCCTAGCTATTCAGGAGACTGAGGCAGCAAAATGGCTTGAACCTGGGAAGTGGAGGTTGCAGTGAGCCAAGATTTCACGATTGCACTCCAGCCTGGGTGACAAGAGTGAAACTCCATCTAAAAAAAAAAAAAAGCTTGCTACTAACTGTAGTGTCAAGTGCCAACAGATTTAGTACCTCAGAAAAGGAAATATTCTTCAAAAGGTAACTTCAGTAAAATGTTTCTTAATTACAAAAAAAGTTAAACGTGTATCAATTGAAGCACAAAAGCCATTTAAATTAACTCAGATTATAGAAAATAAATATTTTTCAAATTGGTAGCTGAGACAAAAATTATTTGGCTATATAACAATATTTAATGCATACTAGTGTTTTCAATTAAGTGACCAATGCCTGTGAATGAGCTGTAAATAAATTTAGATTTATTATGATGAATAAAATCAGATTTTTATTTTGGGAGAAAAGGAAACTTCAAATGTTTCGAATTTCTATGTGTGATATTAGAAGCACAGCAGAAAAATGAGACACATTAGGATGAAATAATTACCTCCTTCAATTCTGTGCCTTTTTTCTTGAGGAAAAGGCACCATCATTTGTCCCTCACCCCTTAATCCTAGCCTCTTCACACTCTTGTCCTGGCTTGAAATTCGATACATTCTTGCTGGTGAGCTCAAGTCCCATTTCTGAGAATCCTTTTGCTTTCATCCTAGTCTGGGCTGACCTCTCTGTGGGTGCCTGAGGCCATGACCCAGTCCCGGCCTCCCAAGAGAAAGGCATAATCGAAATACAGGATGAATGCCACTGTAGGGGCACTTTTAGAGGACACTGGGAACCAAGGACTGAGCATTACCAAGGGTGAGGAAGGAAACACCTAGAAGAGAGACGTGGACTTGCAGGACCCTGTACCTTAGCTGCTCTGGGCAGTTGCCTCAAGCTGCCATGGAACTTAAGGGAAACAACCTTTGCATGGTGCCCGTTCCAGTGACTGGCACTTCTCTACACTCAATGCATCCCTTCTATGGGGAGATTGTTCTAAGGGCTATCCCCATCCAGAAAGCAGAAAATAGGCTAACAACTTCTCACACCAAAAGTTTTATAACCATGAAATAGTGTCGTTGACATTAAGTAACGTCTGCTTCAGATTATATTAAAAAGTCAGCATAACACCATACAACCTCAATGAGAGGAATGTCTTTATTGCCACCAATTCAAGAGCTAACATCTGCTGCATCTTTCCAGAGGTGCACGTGTTGCTTCAGTTCTATCCATTCAGCTTATTTTTCAAAGATGTTTGAAACAGAACTAAAACATAAATAGATTCCTCTGTATACGGGCCACCATTCCAATGGGGGGAAGTTATTTTTATATAGACATTTTTGGTTAAGTGTAAATGTGGCACCTGGCAGTAAACTCAATAGACATTTCTGTCAAACTGGGTATTAAAAATAGTGATCGCTTTAGGACATTTATTTGCTATTTGGAAGCCATCAGTTTATGATTTGGAAGCATTTAATAGTTTTTACTTGACACAAGATTGTCAAGTGTGCCTTTCAAATCCAGTGGTGACAAACATTTAAGGAGACACAAAGGTGACCCTCCTTACCGGCTATGGTGATTGGTGAGTTCATGGTAGGTAGAAGAAGGGCTGGTCTACAAACTGCCAAAACATTCCTACGTGCCGAAGTTGGTGGAAGCAGAGTTTTGCCCCTGGCACTGCTGCCTGGCCCGACCCTCTTGTCTCTCTGCTTCTGGGGTCCTACTCATCTTCATTCTCTGGTTATAGCTTAACGAATAGGTGACCAGGAAACCCAAAGCTTGGATATGCAATAAAAATAATTTTAAACTTGATATTAGGGAATCTTAAAGATTTGATATACCCAATTGAGTGTGGAATTCTTTAGATTATATACATACATATATATATATATATATTTTTTTTTTAAATAAAACTAGTACTACCATAAATTTACCATCCTTCTTTTTCACCAGACCATTAGCCATTTGCAAAGTTCCAGCTTATCTTCCAAGAATCTGAACCTCCAAGCGTTAGGATACTGGAATATTTTTAAAGTTGCAGCAAAGTCACCGAAGCTAATCAAAGTAAAAGGTCTTCCCTATGCAAAGTAAAAGAGGCCAACTTGAAAAAAAATCCACTGAAACAAAAAAATCTAAATTTACTCGTATTTAAACATTTTCATTTTCTTAAACTTGGAAAACCTTTTGCTAAATAATTCCCTGACAGAGTTATTGGAGGAACAGATTCAATGAATGAGGCGAGCCAAGCAAATACAGACATGTAAGCAAATACTTCAAAAATAATGAGGATAGTGAAATTCTAGTTCCTGATATGGATGTAGACTATCCCAGAAGACTAGAAGCCTGAGCTCCCAAATGAAATAACCAATTCCAAGACTGCTTGAAGGACCTCTCTGGACTTTGAACATGTTGATTCCTCAGCCTGGAAGACTCGTCCATCCCTTGTCTGTCTGTCCTCGTCAAAAAGGAATTTATTCTTCAAAACCTAGATCTGTCACTCACTGTTTTATCAACACTTCCTTGAACTCGTCACTTCCTCCCCACCTGTCTTTGGAATCTTGTAAAAGCATCCCTTCAGGAACATGTGATGTTTCTCATGCATTCTTCTCACATCTGTATTTCACAGTAGACTGAAGCCACCATATTCTTCTTTGTGTTAACAACACCTCACACAATAACCAGGGCACAATAGATGCCTCATGGTGTTTCTTACATTGAATTGCGCTCACCTTGAACTTACATTACTATAATAGTTCATTCTCCTTCCATCGACTCTTTCTTATGTTGACCCCAATTCTCCCTCCCTTTATCCTCCACCCACTGGTCCTATTTTGTCCCTTTGGGACAACACAGAATAAGCCTATTTCCTCTTCAAAATGTGCAAAATGCAGGCACCTTTTATGACATGCATAGTGAAACACCCTTCAACCTGTTCTCATATGACATGCTTCTGGGACCATTCACCCATCCGTGGACACACACTCTGGTGCATCACTGGAACCATTCATCCGTCCGTGAACGCACACTCTGGTGCATCACTGGGACCATTCACCCATCCGTGGACACACACTCTGGTGCATCACTGGGACCATTCTCCTGCTCTATTGCACCGCTTCCTCCACAAGCGTGGCGGCCAGAACAAGAGCCCATAGGGTAGATGTCGACTGACCATTGAGTAGCGCAAGACATTACACTTCTGTTAGAACAGGCTATGATTGGGCAACCCGCTAGGGTCCCCTTCCATACTGTGGAAGTTTTGTTCTTTCGCTCTTTACAATAAATCTTGCTGCTGCTCAAAACAAACAAACAAACAAACAGAAAAGAACACGCTATGATTATATCAGGGTCTTTTTAGGAAACCATATCACACTACTCACTATGATCAGGCTCAGTTTATCCTAAATCGTGGATAGTCATTGTGTTACTATAGTGTCTCATAAGTACACATTACACATTTGAGAGATTTAAAAAAAATTATCTTACATCATTCTCCAGATATGGCTGAAGGTCATCTGGCTGTGGCAAATAGGGCTACACCAGCAATGGTTATCAGTCTTGAAAAGTGTTCTAATCATGAATTATCACATATGCAAGGTTGATAATATACCATAAGGACAGCATATAATATACTATAAGGCTGAGGCTCAGGATTCTCCACAGAAACACACTGGGTCAGATCTGTCCATGATTAAGAGAAGGAAATATGTCCCAGACCAACTGGCAAATGGTTGCTTCCCTCATCCTCCAAGTCTCTAAACAAAGAGCCTCCAAGAACCTGCTCAGTCTCTATGGCCAGAGTCCATTCTGACTGGATAATGCTGGTGCCTTTACAGTTCTTCAGCCTTACCAGTTGTTAAATATTTTGATCACCCTCTTTTCTTCTGAACCCAGAGGGGATTTTACTAATGGCCTTCAAGTACACAAATGACTGTTTGAGTGAATCATGGCCAATTAATCTCCAAATCCACAGGGAAGAAAACAAAAGGAAATGAGTATAACTGTAGCAAGGACTTAGCATGGACTGACAGGGGTGTGGGAGAGTGACACCGGGTGCTCCTATTGTCCCATTTGGACAGACTTCATAAGCCAGATGGAGCCCCGCAGATCTGGAGGCTAAAGCCCAAGCCTGTCTGAGAATGTCTTTGCATGGTTTCTCAGGGTCTGGGATCCTCTAGGCAAAAAGTCAGAGGGAAAGGGCCATGTGTGGGAGGAACCATTATCTAATATTAGTCTCTTGACTCTTGTAAGAACTGAAACAAATGATCATTTACTGGTATCTTGCACCAAATCAGTCTGGAGAAGAGAAACTATCAGATGTTTCAACTCAACAGCTGCACATCAAAAATAGTATTTGAGACACCAGGAGCCCTGTGGCATGAATGCCAGAGGCAAGTCTAGTATGTTGGGGGTTCTGAAGTTTCTTGTTCCTGGAATGAAAGGAGACAGTATTGCTGGCCACAGGCACAATGTCAATGTACTCCTGGTTTCAATCACACTACTTTTGTGTGTTTTGTTTGTACGTGTATATACACACATGCATGCATACAGGCACTCCAACACAAACGATGGTTAAGAAAAATATATGCTAAATAGCTAGTCATCCACCTTCTAAAAATCTCTCCAACAGGATCCTTTTGGTCTCATTGTTTTCTAAACCAACTCATTAGGAAACACACACACACACACACACACACACAACAAGAACTGCTTCTATGGACCTCTAATTTTGCATATGATATAGGCATTTCTATCATGTGTTATGCCATAAATTAGACAAAATGTGGTTAATAATTTAAGAAACGTGATTTCAGTACACATGCTACTATTGGTATCGCTAGGCTGAAATCATGTTACCATGAGCCAGGATGGATATACTAGTTTTTCTATAGCCAGCATCTGTTCTGATTGGACGGCATCCAAATTGTGCAGATTGATAAATATTTTGAACATCATTCCCAGTTATCATGGGCTTGTGGTTGAGACATACCACCATAAACACAAGAAGAAAGGTTGTTGTGTTCTCTGCCTTGGAAAACACAGTTGCTTTCTGGAGTGACTGGCTGCTCAGTTGATATTATTTTCTTCTGCTCACCAGTCACTGTTGTAAAATATTCTGCTGTGTGATTAGAATCTAGAAAGCTATTGATTTTTGTCTGGTCTTTCATGATATTTATAATTTCCTTAGTTATGTTTAAGATTAAAAAGTCTTTAGCTAACATCAATAAAATACATATTGCTATTAAAATACTACTGTGAAAATCTTGAAATAAAAATAACTTTGAAACTCTCTTAAGTCCTTTTTTCAAACATACATCATTGTTTTCACAATGCAATTCCTGATAATTAAGAGATTTCTTTGAAACTGAACTACAAGTAACAGAGGATAAAAATAATAGTTGGTAAAGCGAATGAGAAGTCAGAGGGCAAGCAGCAAGGAGCTGGTGTGGTGGTTACATTTTCCAAAATACTCAGGGATCCAGCTTCATCGAGCTCTGTCCTTTGCCAGCACTAACATATAACCCCATTCTTCAACATCCAGTTTGACAATCAACGCTCCAGCCATTACATATTTATTCTAGGTATCAAAGAGGAGATAGAAGAAAAAGATATAAAAAGAGTGCATGCCAGCTGTCATTCAAGAGAGTGTGCCAGTCTGTTACACAGCATACATTTAGTACGTGGAGGTTTATGGCTTTGACTAGGCACTTATAGCCTGGATTTTGAAGAGAATGGTTTGAAGAGAGGCAGCATTCAGCCTGCATTTCACTGGTCAGAACTTCTCCAAAATCTGGTCACACCTGCAAGGGATGTTAGGAAGTGTAGTTTTTTGTTTGTTTTTTGTTTTTTTGTGTGTGACTTAGGCACAGCTAAAAATTAAGACTTCTATTACTATGAAAGGAGAAGGGAACAGATGTTAGAAGTCATCTAGCCTTTTTTTTTTTTTTTCTCAGAAAAAGCCATTCTTTTAGAGCAGACCAGATTATATCTTACTTGCTTCTGAATCATATATTCACTTTCTATTCCTATCTTATTGAGTTCTGTTCACTTCTGAATCAAGCCACCTAGACTGATGATATCAGTAATTTTGAATTCCCTAAATAGTTTTATAATTTATTTATTCACTGAATAAGTATTAGTGGAATGCCTACTATGGGATAAGAACTCTGCTAAGGTTTAGGAATAGCAACATGAACAAAACATGGCTCCTGATTTCATGGGGTCACATGGAGAAGGACAGTACTGGGCAAGTGAGTATAACAGCACAGGCACTCTAGAGAGATCGGGGCAGGGAGACACAGCTTAGCACTGAAGTGGAGGAAGGCACTTAAGATGATAGGTGAATGATGATTGGGAGGTGTTGATAGCATACTCCAAGGCAAGGGAGCACATGTTCCAAGGCCTGGGAGTTAGAAATAATGCTGAATTTCAAGGCACTGAACAATTTGCAACATCTCTGGAGTGCTGATTTCAGAGGGGAAAGTGTTGCTAGATAAAACTGGTGAGAGGTAAGACCTATAAGCCATGTTAGATTTCATGCTTTTCTTACAGGGAGCTATTGAATTCAAGGCTCATTTCGACTCCTTTATAATAGCCATACCTATCATCTATTGAGTGTCGACTATGTGTTTGACATTGTGGTAAGTATATGACATCATTAAGTGTATTACATGCATCGACAAACTCTAAGGGACAGATTGCCCCTACTCTATAAATGAGAAATGTGAAGCCCAAGGCATTTTAAAAACCTTCTCAAGGTCATTCAGTTAACAAGAGTTTGAGCTAAGATCAACCCAGAAACAGTCTGATGCCGTATTCATTTCATAGTCTAGACCACATGGAGCCTAGATTGAATGGGATCAGGGCTGCAGAAAGCAATCATACATGGCTAGGTGTGTAGATAAATTTTTAAAACTTTAACCTTCATTTCTACTGCTGATCGTTTAAGATGTCCTGGCTCTGAAACTGCTTCTGACTCTGGTTCTGTGGCAGTCTAACTTCTCTAAACCCCACTTGTTCATTTTTAACTGGAGATTGCTCCCTTTACTGATAAACAGCCCTCTTGTTAGACCCTGTAGACCTGACTTGTCTGCCTGTGGGTCACAGAAGTCTCCAGCTGATTCCAGGAGCACGCTGGCCCTCTGACACACTGAGCATCCATGATACCCAATTATTCAGAAAAGGGGTAAACAGGTATATGGGACGAGGAAGGGTCCCCAGTGCTGATACTGTGGTAAAATCCCTTTTGCTCTTGTTTTAGATTGATTAGTGTTCATTTGCTTCCCTCAGCACAATTAATGTTACTGACTGCTGTGGGTGAAACATGAGTGGGTACTGGAAGCAACATGCACTGGTTTTCTTTGCTGTGGTGGAAATTACAACAGGGCTGGCTCTGGATGCACAGGTTGAGTCTATGCTCCGGGGGCTCCTAATTCTCCCTTCCACGTGCGTGCAGCCTCCTCTCCAGTGGCTACTGTGCTGTGAGCTTAGCCATTGCCAGGCAGCATTGTGTCAAGATGCCAAATCCTGTTGTTACTATTTTTGACAGCAGCTGTAACTTACCACCCAGCCTTGGAATTGGAGGTCCAGGAAGGCCCATGTCCTCAGACACATCTGGTGCTGTTGCTAAAACGAGCTCTGTTTTGTCTGTATTGACAGCATACTGAAAATATCCAAGCTCCTATGAAACAGAAAATCTGACAAGTTAAAATACCTCCGTAATGGTATTGAGTAAAGGAGTTGAGGTAATGGGTTTATTCATTGTAAAAGCAGCTGGTTTTCCTTGTGAATGTTTGTTTGGTTTACAACAAGGGAAGATCCCAGTTGCAAAAGGAACTAATGGAATATACTGTAGTTTCTTCTCTTTGAGCTTTTTGGGCTTCTAATGGAAGTACAGGATCCCGCCAAAAGCCCCAAGCCCCTTTGTCTGGATAATTTATTAGATAAGGTTTAACATTCTAGGATGCAATCTTTTCTTTATCACATGCCTCACTTTGTGAGTGAATCATCACTCACAGCCGCCTCCCCATCATGAATTCTACGACAGGGAAAAAACCTCCAGCTCAGTTTATTCTGATGGAATACTGTGTTATGTTAAACATCTTCTACTTACCTGGTGAGATCAGAATATATTTTAAGTTCACTTGATGTTCGCTGAGCCACAGAATATTCTTGGTGAGGGGGTGTTGACACTTACCTATGCTACAAGATGAAGGGAGTATCGTTTGCGTGGTAGGAAGGATAAAAGAGAATATCAGTTTGGCTTTTTATTACGAAACTAGTGAGAAATGAGGTCTTTGGTGACTTTTGTCTTTACTTGCCAAGTTTGTATATATGCCACAAAACACAAAACTATTTACCGTGAAAATGCACAGCATGGTTTAAGCTCCAAAGAAGGGCATGCAGATTTAATCAGCCTTCTGGGCTGGTTGTAATATCATCACTGGTGTTTTGTATTTGGCAATGGGTGTTCTGAGGAAGAAGGTAAAGAGGGATACAGTGACCCCAAGGACGAGGAGGACCTCAAAGACCCAGCAGCAGCGTGGATCTCATGGGACGAAGTGTTCAAGATCACGGACAGCCTCTCCAAACACAACACAACTTCATTTTTGATCTACGTTTTTCATATTTCCCAGAACCGTGGGCTGTTTACAGAGTCAGGAGAATTTTTGCTTTGACATGAAGTAATCCTGTCCTTTGGGAGCCCCCAAAAGTTAGCCAAGGTTTAAAAGAGTTCCAGAAACCACTTTTCAGCCCACTGTGAATTTGTTGGCTTTACTGTTGTGGGTGCTTGTGTTGGAGGAGCTAAACAACACTGCCAGCATTTTAAAAGTTTTTCTTTCTTCTTATAAAAATCTGTTGTGCTGTGAAAAATCATAAAACTACTTCAAAATGTTCTTCACTGTCATCAAAATCAGCTTGGCTCAAGATATTATAACATCTAAAGTTAATTATACATCAGTAGTTTATTTTAACATTGGGCTAAAGAAAATAAATGAGAACAAAAATGGAAATAATTCAATATAGCAAATTGTTTTTATTAAATGTATTCATGTCTATTCAAATTATTTAAGCCCACATAGCACAACAATTTCTGAGTGCCCTACAGCTAAAGCTGCAGGAACTGAGCAAATCTATTATTAGTTCTGCGTCCGTAGTAGGCTCCAGAACCTGTACAAGGCTCTAGAAGGTTCCAGAAAGTTCCAGCTCTCAGGTGAAGGGGTCATATTAGACAAAAAGGTAGATCTGGTCCTGTCAGGGTGTTAGGGGTGTGGTTATCCTTTCCCTGAGATGGAAACTAGTAACAGTTCTCACATGATGATACACCAAGCTCAGGAAACAGGGCAGCCAAAGCCACAGCTGGACACCTGCAGAGGTCCTGGAGAGACTCTATTCCCTATTATAAGGTTCTATTATTCTTAGAAGCAGGGGACAGAGGGAGGGGAGGGGAGAGAAGAGAGTTAGAGACACAGAGACAGGAGGGGAAGGAGGGCTGAAGAGCACAGGCGTTCGGACCTCTTCAGGCTTCGATCAGTCTGAACATCCATCCACAATCTCATGGTCACCTCCTCCCCGACCTTCCTTCTTCCCACTTGTCTGGACATGCGAAAGTCTCCTAGCTGAGGCAGATAAGAGAGGAGAAGTCATCTTTCATGTGCTGCCAACACCTTTGAATTAGACACGGCCGAATTTTCTGTAGGTCTGCCTCTTCCTACATGCGACCCGGTGGACACCAGCTCTCCCCACCGGCAGGCAGCAGGGCCCTCCCTCTCTTGGGCTCCACCTCCTCACTGTCCCCAAGGCAAATGAAAAGCCAGGTGTGTGTATGAATTCCAGCAAGGCAAAAGAAGCAAGAAAGAGAGCAGCTGAGATGTGGAGATTAAAAATAGGATAAACAGGAACTGAGAAGTCTGGGTTTCTATTTTTTTGGTTCACTTTGTTTTCATGTTTCCCTCAGTGAACTCTTGTAATTGTAGTTTCTCCCAATTAAGCAGTCATTTGTAGTTCAGGATAAGAAAATAAAACTCCTGAGTTCCCTCCATGTAGAATTCCCCACCCCTCATCCTCAGAACGCGTTCATTCCCAGCACACATGAAAACAATTGTCTGTATGAAAAGAAGAATCAACTTTAGGCTTTGCCCAGAAATGCCAACACAGTTCCTTCCATGGCTGTGGATGGCCTCAAATTGGAAATGTGATAAATATATAAGAATATCTATACCACATAAAAATCCCACAAGTTCTACACTTTGGTTTTGCCCTCTTCAGGGTGAGCTCTGAAGTAAGAGGATGTTGGATGAACATGGAAGCCCACATGGCTTCCCTAGGCCAGGGTTAAATCCCCAGGTGCTGAGAGCCTCTGTGCTACAGGGGAAAAGGTGTGTAGGCCATGTGTGTGTGTGTGTGTGTGTGTGTGTGTGTGTGTGTGTGTCTGTATGTATGTGTATCCAGGAGATCAGCAGCCAGAGCTTCATTTATCACAGCTTTGCTTCCTAAAATTGTAACTAGAGGCACAGAGAACTTTATAAATCAAAAGGCCCCTAGCTTCCACTAGCCTGAAACAGTAGAGACGGTGGGAGCTGCCTGTGTTGAGTCTGAATGAAACACCCACTCAGCCCAGCTGCAAGCTATCTAAAGCAAATATCCCCGCAGTGGCCTCTTGCCCAGAAACGGCCTCAGCAGCCTGCGTCCCTGGACAGGAAGGAAGGAGCTCTGGAACAGAACAGAACCACTGCCCACGTGGTGGTGGGGGTGTGGGGAGCTCTCTCCCGGCCCCATCTCGCATTTGCCCCAAATCAAAGTAGAGGCTGCTCAACGGCTGATAGAGAAAGATGGACCATCTAACTGCTAGTCAATGTTTATTGTATTCTTAGAAGCGGCGACTCTTCTCAACTTCCTGTGATCAAAAACGCTTGTTAATCGTTCTTATTAAAAGCCAGATCTCCCAACATACAACTTTGTTACACATGGACTGAATTAAACGCAGGAGATTGTTTTCATCTCTAGAATTCAGCGAATGCCAAAACAAATGTACATTCAATTGCCGGCCTTTTTTTTCCTTTTCTTTCTTTCTTTATCTCTTTTCCCTTATTTCCCCCTACAGGAGGCAGCGGAACCTAGTAAAGCAAAAGAGGAAACTGGAACCTGAAGCTCCAAATTACTGGCAGGGAACTTGAATTCTGTCTGGGTGGAAGTATTAGGTCACAACAGGATTCATTCAACCGTCCTGTTGCTTTTACTTTTCTCTCCTGCTGGTTTTCCGGGGGTACAGGTTTACAGTATGTGTCAATGACTGAGACAGGCCCCTCCAGAGTAGCTGTATTCTTGCTAATGTTAAATATTTTTGATGCATTTTCTCTAGATTCCCCAGTTCTTGCAGGAAAGCATTCAGAATGTGTTTTGGTAAAATAGTGGCTCAGAAAAACTCGTGCATCTTAGAAGCTTGCCATTTAAAATACAGAGGTCCAGTTAAATTGAAATTTCTGAGAAGCAACTCATTTTGTTTAATGTTCAGGTAAACAATGAATGATAAATAGTACATGGAGTACATGTATGCTAAAAATGTATTCATGTTTATCTAAAATGTATATTTAACTAGGTATCCTGTAATTTTTAAATCTGACAACCCAGAGCAAGTCAGCTCATCTGACCACATGTCCACTGCACATATAGAGAGTTGAACACGTCCTAGATAGTAATTATTCCCTGATACAATCGTTTCATTGCTATACCACTACTCAATACCAGTACCCAGAAATGGTTGAGTCACCTAATGCAATTTTGCCAGTCTGTTATCAGGTCATAGGAGACAGTCATTGGTAAGCTGCATAGAGAATCTAGGAATTGTTCTAACTGTGGTTCCTGACAAGCTCAAGCCCTCTCTTCTTTAGTTTTCCAGTCCTTCCAGCTTGGCTGGAAAGGCTCTAGCCACTTTCTGACTTTCTAGTCAGAGAGCCTTGAATATGAAGAAAGGCGGCCACATTTCCATCTACGAGGCTGAGAGTCAAGGGCAGGAGTGTCTGCCATTTGCATGGTAGTTCTGACAAAGGATTTCTCCCCAGTTGATTCCAAACTTATAATTTTCTGGAGTATAAGGGACTGAACAGCATGTAGGCAGTCTAATACGTATGACCTTCCTTTCAAAACTCAACTGCCAAAGTCAATGGAGCTTGCTCCCACTTTAAACACATTCCCAGGTCAAGCACACACGATCTAAAATTAAACTTAATTATCATCACTTTGAGATGCTCTATTAGAGGAAAGTCTGTGAGTCAACATGAAACGTCCCGCTAAACCTCTGATCATCATCTGCAAAGTGGCCTAGCCAAGAACTGCTGGGGTGCTCTGGCCACATACAGAACAGGACACGGTATACATGATCTGATCCTCTCATCTTAGACATACATTTTCTTAAACATCCAAAACAACAGAATGATTCTCTTGAGTGACTATTGGATGTACCTTTTTGTATTTTAAAAATGTGCTTGCTCCACTCACAGGGGACCCTGCTGCCTGATCACTCAAATCACCTCATGGGAAACTCTGAGAAATGCTTTATTTAGAAGCAGTTTGGACTGTGAGTCATGCAACGTTTTGCTGTGTTTTTCTTCTTCAGTTCTCCTGCTCCCATAAACATTTATAGGAAGACAGGATATTTCACTGCGTTTCAAGAGTCCATCTGTCACAGATGCTTGTTCCCCACCTGAAGTCATCAACTTTCAGGAAAGAAAATATCTGGTTTTCTTTCAAATGCTGATAAAGGAAAAAAAAAAAATTGGCAAGGAGAAAAGATGACCCTTGAGTAGAATTACCTCTTCCCTGAGTGTTTCTCACGATTCTCTGTAAAGCATTGGTAGTTTAATGCTGGAATCCACCCTGTGGGGTCAGAGGCACAGTTTTATAAGATTAATAGTATTCTAAAGGAACACAACAACAAAAGGTTAATAGTATTCTAAGGCAAAGAAGTTACAAAGGACTTTGTCCCCTTCATGAAGCAGTGGAAAAAATTATTCCTTTCTTTTTGAGGGGAGGGTGTCTGTGGGGAGTGGGGAGTGGCAGGCAGTGTCAAAAGCATACGTTGACTTCCTGATCACATTTTCCTTCCAATTTTTTCACATTTCATTTAAACCTGCAAGTATCCACTTATTGAAAATGATCTTCTTTGGATCTAAGAATTCTGATATAATTTAATTGATTCCTTCTTGATTCTAGGGTAGGTTTATGGGCTTTCTTGACTTTGGATTAAAAGGCAAATTTCCTTTGAGATCCAGAATATCTCTCCCTTTGTGCCAACCTTGATCTTCTCTCAGTAGCAGTTTCCAAATATTTTCTTGCTTAAAAAAACAAACAACAACAACAAAAACTTCTTTATTTTTGTTTTTCGCAAACACATAGTTATCTACTTTCTTTTTGGGTACTTTTCCTTTTATGTTTTTATTACCCTTTGCCTTCAGTGCGTTAGAAGGATGTTGCCAAATTTCCCCCGGATATTTGCTTAGTTACTAAGAGTACTGGATTTAAGAGGTTGCCTTTCTCTACTAAGCAACACAAAGTAGATGTTCTTGATTATGTCTCTTTTTAGTGGTAGAAAACAGTTCATAGTCATCACTGAACATCATTCGCTGGGCCTGGAACCTGAGTCTGAAAGGTTGAGGAAGGCAGTGTGATGCAGTCTTGGAGAGCAGAGGCTCTCTAGAACCAAGACACCTGAGTTCAAACCCCAATTCCGTCACCTGCTAGCTGTGTGAGCTTCAAAAATTGAACGAACTAATTGAAACCTTGGTTTCTCATAAAATGGAGAAAAAAGTGGTACCTACCTCATTGGGTTGTGAAAATCAAAAAAGATGGTATTTGTACTTAAAACAGTACCTGGTACATGGTAAATGCTATGAAAATATTGCTATTATTGCTATTGAAAGGTTGGGCCTATGGGGACACACTTAGGAGGCTAGACATAGAAATCTTGCACATCATTAATAGTGAATGAATGAATGAATGAATAGTATTAAAATATATTTGTTCAATAAATATGAAGCAAGTACTCTGTACTGAACACTGTGCTAGGTGCAAGACACAAAACTCAAAGCCATAGAATGTACCCTAAGGGAGCTTAGGCTTTGGGGAGACAGCTATGGGCGTTGTGGGCAGACCAAGCCTGTGGGGTCAGATAACTTTCAGCTCAAGCCCAGCCCCATTAGTGGAAAGGGATTAGGTAAGTGAATTTTCTCACTTGTGAAATGGGGATAATTCTACCTTACTGGTTGTTACAAAAAGTAATGGAGAATACGGAACATGCACACATGTATTTTAAAAATGTGCTTACCCCAGTAAGAACTCAGTGAATAAGATGTGTTATATGTTATGTATGGACGTGTCTATGTCTGCACATAGGTATTTAGAGAGGGAAAGAGAACTGTGATATGAGTTGATAGTCCCTCTAGCAGGTTTGTTCCAGGCAAAGTCAAAGCCCAGAGGGAGGGTCTTGAGCCTGCCTGGAGAATCCCAGGAAGAGAAGAGGGGCAGAGACAAAAAAGACAACTAAGAGTCCACCTTTGCGGAGAAAAGGCAACCTGGGGCCAATCAGCCATGCGTGAAGAGGCCTGGAGGCTGGAAGGACTGGTAGGTTTGAGACAGCTAAGAGTTCAGTATTGTGAAACAGAATATGCAAGGCAGAGAGGTGGTAAAAAATGATGTTGCACAAACAAGCACGGACTAACACCCATCTTTGTCAAAATGTCACTTTCTTACTGACTTCTTCTCGGATTATCCTGTTTAAAATGAACCCCCCCTCCTCCAGCATTCCCTAGAATCCTGCCCTGCTTTGTTTTCCTTTGTCACCTTCTATACAAGTCACCTTCTAAATATAAGCATAAATATACATGTATGTATACAAATATACATATACATGTGTGTGCATGTCATACAAACACACACACACGTATGAGTTTTGTTTATTATCTGTCTCCTCTCGGTAGAGTGGAAGCTCTACCAGAACAGGGATTCTGTTCACTGCTGTTTCCTCAGCACCTAAGTCAATGCCTGGCACACAGTAAGTGCTCAATAAAAACAGGTTGAACTGAATAAATGACTGCATAGCCTCCTCTGGCAGGCAAGAAAGGTGAGCTTATTCTTTGGTCAGAAAAAGCTTGAAAAATCCTAAGCAAGGGAAGATGTGATCATATTTTCCTGTTCTAGAGGCATTGTTCATGGTGGACTGTCGTGGAGTCCTTTCGGTGATTTGAGCTAGCTGCATGAGGGCCAGACCCAGAGAGTGAGAAAACTGGGGACAGCTGGCAGAACTGGATGGCAGATTGGAGGGGACATAGGGAGAGTGGGCAGGTAGGATTCCCTCAGGTGTCTGGCTTGAGCAAACAAGTGTTATTCATGGAGAAAGGATAGGAACATGAGTCAATGAAGCCAAGAAAACTTTTAAAAAGTAATGCTTTTATTCCAAGGAGGATGAAAGATATCATAGATGCTCAATAGCTAATGACTGATTGATTGAAAATGTAAGGAGAGAAATGGTCCAGTAGAATCCTATTAATAAATCTATAGCTTTCTGAATTACCTGCGGCCTAAGAAAGGTGATGAGACTTGGGCAATGTCTTATGTAAAATAAATGGGAAGGATTCACTGAAAAAAAAAATCTGTGAAGAGCAAATAACTTCTTGAAAGACAGCATTTCACTTCACATTATTATTATTTGCTTTAACGGGGAATCCTGTGCAAGCACAAAACTTGTCTTCTCAGCTTTGGGTGCTGCATTCTGTCCCTGTAGACAGGCATCCACAGGAGAAGCTAAAGAACCTGTAAAGGGCTGGGTATGATGGTTCAAATCTGTAATCCCAGCCCTTGGGGAGGCTGAGGCAGGAGGATCGCTTAAAGCCAGAAGTTTGAGATGAGCCTGGGCAACATAGTTAGACCCCACTTCTACACAAAATATTTAAAATATTAGAACGCATGGGGGTGCACAGCTGTAGTCTCAGCTACTCAGAAGCTGAGGCAGAAGGACTGCTTGAGCGCTGGAAGTCAAGGCTGCAATGAGCTATGATCATGGCACTGCTCTCCAATCTGGGCAACACAGTGAGACCCCATATCTGCAAAAAAATTTAAAACATTATTCGGGCATAGTGGCATGCACCTATAGTCCCAGCTACTCAGAAGGCTGAGCCAGGATGATTGCTTGAACCTAGGAAGTTGAGGCTGCAGTAAGCTTTGATTGCATCACTGCACTGCAGCCTGGGTAACAGAATGTGCACAGAAGTAAAACTCGATGAATTTCCATCAGAATTTCTGGAACTCCCTCAGGGGCAGATGTGGCATTGAGGAGTCACCAACCCTGCATTACTACCCAGCTATGATAAATTTACTGAGCAGCTTTCATAAGTAAACCCATGGACAAGCTATCATCTCCCTGACCTGGTTTGTGTGAAATTGCTGGTTAGCTTGCTGAGTTGCTTCCAGTTTTTGAAGAGGGGTGGTGTCCTTCAAAGTCATGCATTTGGTGTGACTGGATGAAGTGGCCATCAGTGGTCTTCCAAACACTGGGATCCAATAGCCCTAAACAATGGCAGGCCTGGCAGCCCGCCCTGGACTGGACTGGCAAACGCTGATGGGATGAGCCCTGCATTTGGCATAACCAGTGGATGAGCCTTCTCAGAGCCTGACTGTTGTTTAGAGCAAACGAGAGTATAGACATTTTAGTCTTTACCGTAACATGAGAATAAGAACACCCATTGTGCATTGCATTTATGAATTAAATGTCATAAGACCATCAAGTGCTTAGCACAATACTGAATAAGAGGATGCAGTCAATGAGTGTTAGTTTCGCAGTCCTGGGGGTGTTTGACCCTCCCTCTTCACGTCAGGGATGCTGAAATGTGTACATGTGCTAAAAGAGATACGTAGGAATAAGTTCTTACGTGAAGAAAGTAGAACATATGGGAAAGTACTATGCTGAATATGAAGATTACTGAGTTTCATGAGATGACTTGGTCAATTTTCTACATTTAGGTCTTTAGCTGAAATGTACAAACAAGTTTAAACCAATTCAACATTTGTATGATGTATACACACACATATATGTGTGTGTGTGTGTGTGTGTGTGTTCTTTTACTGTTAATATTTTGAAAAAAGTGTTTTGTTGGGGGTGGTTCTTTTTCTGTAAGCTGTGCTTTTAGAAGTTTACTATGTTCTTAAATATGTCTTAAACATGTAAGTGAAATCTTTGTTTCCTAAAAAAAAAAACCACATCCTTGATTTTGCAGTGGAAATCAATGAAGCAGCTGGCTATCCTCAGAAATTCACTTTATAATATTTGAGAAGCTCCAAATTTAGTGGGAAGTAGCACTAAACCAAACATATCAATATCTAGTGTCACTTTGACTTTTCTCTCAAGGCAACTTTGGCAAGACTCAGTATTTTGAAACAACGCATATATGTGAATCCCCATTTGTAGTTTTTTTTTAAACTATCTCATTTTGAGTTAATTAATTTACCCCTTCCAAAGCCTATCTTCCCTCGCGTCAGTTTCTCCAGGTTGTTTTCTTTTATGTTACTTTTCCTTTATCCTATAATTTGCCTTATATAAGTCAATTCAACATCACACATCAGACACTGGTTATGTGTTTGTGTACTATGTATTGTCACATCATATAAATTTAGAATCTGCTGGGATCAGAACAACATTTTATGCCTCTCTTTTCTTCCTTCCTCCAATTCCCAAAGTAGAGAATTCAGAAGAGTGGTGCTTGCCAGCAATTTTTGATGAGAGATCAAGCTGTTGGGGAATGTTCTTCTCTTGTTTCATTCCATCTGAATCTATGACTGTTGAAGTTTTCCACGTTCTTATACTGACTCAACAAATGTCCCCAGGGGTATTTCCATCTTCTAACCATTAGTTCACTTTCTTTGCTTATTCACTCCCAGTTGCTTGGTGAACTGAGCCAGGATATCAGTGATTAATGACTCAGTACTATTTCAGGAATCCCCAGCATTTTCCATATGCTGACTCACCTACAGTTTTCTATGTTCACCTGTTGGGAGCATGGCTGTGACATAGGACATGTGGCTTTGGATGGCCAGAAGGCTCTGAAAAGTTATATGCAATTACAAAACTGCAACCGGAACAAAGCCCTTTTGCCTGTTTTCCTTTGGCACTTTTCTTCCCTTGAGCAAGTTCCTTGAGAACAGAGATGGATTTCTCTTAGTCATCTTTGAATTACCAGTGACTACCTTAGTACTTAGCGTTACAATAAAATATCTGTACTCAGTAACTATTCATTGAATGATGGAGTAATGTAATCTTGAGGAGTCTCAAAGACAGTTAATTTATGCTTGGTGAATTGTAATGGTTGTAAACATGGAAGAACCATTTTAAGAAGATAAAGACTTAGGCCAATATCCAGGAATGACTTAAATGCCTAAAGTCTTGGGGTTACTTAGAAAGAATGGTATGATGAGAAAACCGTAAAAGACCAAAAAAGAGTTGAAGCAGTTGAATGAAACCTGCCAAAGATTTCATTACTGTGCAGCCTTATTGGTGTTGATTCTCTTAAGCTGGTCTTTCCTGCAAAACACATCCCTTGTTTTTGTCTGTCTTTAGCACTAAACCCAACTCTTGTTCACACTAACCCCTTTCTTCAAATATATGACATGAATTACACGAAATAAGTGTACTCGATATGTTAGGGATCCCCACAACCATCCTCAGATTCAATGACCCACTAGAAAGACTTAACAGGATTCTGCATATGGTCATATTCACAGCTACAGTGAATTATAGTGAAAAGATACCAAAGGAGATCAACAAAGTGAAAAGGCACATGAGTTCAAGTCCAGAGGGAACAAGAAACAAGCTTCTATGAGTCCTGTCTCCCAGTGCAGTCCGTACAGGACATGCTTAATTCCTTCACTGTCGAATTGTAACACATGCTGCCTACCAGGGAAGATTGTTAGAGATTCAGTATCCAGAGGTTTTATGTGGGGCTGCTCACATAGGCACTCTTACCCTAACACACACCAACATTCCAGACTCTCCAAGAAAAGCAGGTGTTCAGCGTAAGTCCCATTGTGTTTATGAACACTTTAGGTATAGTCAACCAACTTTATCAATTAGTTAAAGCTTATCAATTAATTAAGTCACTTTCTAGTGGTGGAAACACTACTGAAATCCAAATTTTCAGATGTCAACCAGTGACCAACCTTGCAAGTAGGTTTTCGTCAGGCTAGCAGTCTCAAGACTGCTATATTTACTGTACGGTGAAAACCAAGCTCATCATCTTTCCCTATCTTGGAATATTCCACCCTCTCAATGCCAGCTCTGTGCATTGCTGATTTTATCATTCAAACATGAACACAAACAGTGTCTCCTAAAGAAGCCCTAGCTGGCCATACTATTGAAAGCAGCTCCTATACCAAGTCTCTCTCTACTATTGTCCAGCCCCCTTTGAATTTTATCTGTGTGTTCCATGTTGGAAGGGATCTTTGTTTTGCTTCTTTCTCTATGCTCTGGACCCAGAAGGGTGTCAGACCCTTACACAGGATTTCAATAAATATTTCTAAAATTAATTGAATGACTTAGCCCTTTCAGTAGTCCTTTTGTTCATTTACGTGTTGACTTTTATGTTGTCAGTATACTTGGCATGCTGGAACGTAAGCTCTGCTAAGTGGGACTTCACTTATCTTGTTTTCTGCTGTATCTCTAGCAGCTAGAAGAGCACTGAGCACATAGGCAGTTCTCCATGAATACTTATGGAGGCTGCATAATTTATGAGGAAAAGAGGTTTATTTGGTTTACAGTTCTGCAGCCTGTACAAGAAGCATGACACCAACATCTGCTTCTGATAAGAGCTTCAGGAAGCTTCCACTCATTGGGGAAGATGAAGAGGAGCAGGCTTGTGCAAGTCACATGGTGAGAGAAGAAGCAAGAGAGAGGGGAGGGAGATGCCAGGGTCTTTAAACAACTGGCTGGGGGGTGAACTTCTGAGGGAACGAATAGAGTGAGCACTCATTCACTCCTGCAAGGGCAGCACCAAGCCATTCATGAGGGATCCACCCCCATAACCCAAACACTTTCTACTAGGCCCGACATCTAACAATGGGGATCAGATTTCAATATGAGGCTTGGAGAGGACAGATATCCAAATTATGCAAGATAGTTACATACATTCTGATCTGTTTGTGGGAGAGATGGAACTGTATTTCTTCATGATTTCCTTCCAAAAGTATTGATGGAATACAGACTTTGTTTAGTCCATGTACCAAAATAGTCACTGGAGATTCATAGGTGACTGAACAGGTTCATTACTGGATTTAAGGTGTCCATAGACGAATAGGGTTAGACAAACTGATGTGAATCATTGTAAAGCAAGTGTAATGGCTGGAGAAATAGATGATAGATTAGATAGAGGTATATAGATATACATAAATACGTATATATGCATATACATATATATACATATGTATATTACACAAAAATGAATGCTTTATAAAGTAAATGCAATAATAGATGTGGATATACGATTTTATTCATACAGAAGGGAGAGGGCTTAGGCTAGCCTAAGGTGTCATAAGAGAAATCAGAAAGAGATAGTCCCTGAGCTGAATCACATACCCTTCAAGGAGAATTGTGACAAAGTGGGTTTGGAAGGAGCCCTCCAGGCAGGGCACATCAAGAACTTTAGGAGTTCCATATTGACAGCACATGTGAGTCAGGAGGAGAGAGAGTATTTCCTGGGAAAGTGGCCAAAGTTCTTGCTAAGGCACTTGGGCTTTGCTTTGGAGATGATAGCAGCCACTGAAGGGTTCATTCAGGGAACCCTTGAATGTTCTGATTTGATTTGGGACCAGATAATTCTGATGACTCCAGGGAATGGCTTTCAGGACAACAATGTTGATGGTGGAAAGAATGATTAGAGGCTCTTGCACTAATCAAGGCAAGAAGTGACTAGGGGCCTGTAGAAACCAGAGTAGAAATGCATAAGAGGTGGAGAGGAGGTGGAGATAGGAAGAGTCAAGAAATAACTAGGAATAAAGTAAAAAGAAGTTGTAGTGTGACTGGTTAAGGGCAAAGGCACAATGATGCCTGCAAGTTCTGTTTCTCTAGATTATATGAGTGACCTGATAGAGAACACATAGGAAGATAGAAATTTGAAGGAAAGATTTTGAGTTCTGTGTAGTACAGAGAAAATATGAAATACCTGTGAGTTGTATGGTGTGCAATAAATAGCTGGATATGTGCATCTGAAGCATGCTGTGGTGGAGGCCAGCATGAAAATTGTCCACAGGGGAATCTATGCCCTGTACCAGGCATTGGAAAGCATTGGAGTGGACAGCATCACCCAGGAAATAACTCGGTGGAGTAAGAAGACAGCAAGCTGAGGTAGACTTCTGAGCAAAAACATTTCACTGATGAGCAGTAGAAAATGTGTCTGAGAAAGAGCTAGAAAGGGTGAAAGGAGAGTCATGAGAGTGCAAAATCACAAAAGCAAAAAAAGTAAAAGCTTCATGAAAGTAAGCTTTCAAGATCTCTTCAAAATCTGGCTGGAGAAGTCTAAGCTCTTTAGTTTGCCATACTGGGCCTTCCATCTGGCTTGGGGCGTGTCTGTCCAGTCTCTCCTCAAAAGAGTCTAGCACACCAAGAGACATGGAAATTAAAAAATGAACTTTTTATTAGAATCTTCAGTAAAACTATTATTGATTTCCCACTGAGAAAGCTATTATAATTGAGTGCTGTGATGAAAGTCAGATTGCAAAGGACCAAGGAAGAGATGAGAAAAAAGTAAAGTGCATATAGGAAATATGTATTGCTGTTTTGAAGACCTGTAGATAACATGGTGATATGATTTGGCTCTGCATCCCCACCCAAATCCTGTCTTGAATTCTAATCCCCAGGTGTCAATGGAAGGAGCTGGCATGAGGTGATTGGATCATGGGGGCAATTTTCCCCATGCTGTTCTCATGATAGTCAGTGAGTTCTCATGAGATCTGACGGTTGAAAAGTGGTATGTCCCCTTTCGCACTCTCTCTCTCTCTCTCTCTCTCTCTCTCTCTCTCTCTCTCTCTCTCTGTCGCTCTCTCTCTCCTGCCGCCGTGTAAGACGTGTCTTCCTTCCTCTTTGCCTTCTGCTATGATTGTAAGTTTCTGGAGGCCTCCCCAGCCATGTGGAACTGTGAGTCAATTAAACCTCTTTTCTTTAGAAATTACCCAATCTCAGGTATTTCTTTATAGCAGTGTGAAAATGGACTAATATAGATGGGATTATGTAGAACAAGTTGGTGGTTAGTTCACCAAAACTAACCACCTGGAAAGTTCAATGCAGGAAGGAATGTTTAAATTGGGAAAACCTGGATGTATTAGTAGTCTGAAGTGCAGGTTCTAGCTGAGATTAGAATATTGGAGAGACTGAAGATATGGGAGAGAGTAGGGATGATGAATGAGAAAGACTCAATGAGAAGGAAAGAAATGCAAAGGCATAACTTGCAGACTTCAACAACAAAAAAAGAGATGCCTTATGGACTGAAATGGGAATCATAGATATTCAGGATTTGTACATATATTAAAATAGATACACTTGCAACAAAGTTGTGGAAGACACTGCCTGTTTACTTTAATTTTTTATTAAAGTGGCAAGTTTGTCTGCCAAAATTAACGAGCTCGTATGAGGTGGAGTTCTTGAGAAGACTGATGGAGGATTTTCATAGACATTGAAGGGTATTGGAAAATGAGTCCCTGAATAGGAAGTAAATAAATTTATGGGAGATGTTGGGAACCTAGCTGATACATCAAATAATATATTTTTTCTAACAATGTTCAACCACTTTGGTATAGGAACTAAGAATGTGGCTTGAAGCATTGATCCAATTTTGTAGTTTTGTTGAGGGGGTGTTACAGAATGATGGAGGGCAAGGAAATTGAGGGTCCTCGTTTTTTTAATAATGGGATCCAAGGGAGGAAAAGAGCCAGGAGAGGCTGATTCTGAAAGAAAATTAGGTATCAAGGGACCTGGTAAATCTAAAAACCACATATAGTTTTAGGAGTAACAGTAAAACCCAATGAATGAAATTTTTTTTTAATCAAAAAGTAGAACATTTATATTTGAGAATTCAAGGATGGAAAAATTCCAGGATTTAACCTTAAGAGGAAGTGTCTGAAATGGAGCAGAGATGAAGGCCATTGGAGATGGGGAAGTTAAGAGGAAGGACAAAGAAAGACATCAGAGGGGGTCATCCATCTGAATTCCAAAGTCACTGGAGATTATGGTGGAATTTGGGTGGAGAGAAAACTTTGCCTCAGAGGCCAGATTTTTCAATGAATGTATAGGATTGGCTTGGAAGACAGCAGACAATTGAGACAAGTGGAAAAGACGATATGCAGAGAAATTAACCTCAGTGGAGCAATGATATTTAGAGGGCATAGAGGATAAGGATTTGGAAGCCTGTATGGGAAGTGAGGAGAGTACTTAATCCAACCTCAGGTGCCTAAGACCTAGAAAAGTGATCTGAAGGGGCTTCAGGGAGGAGGTATAATGCTCAAAGAGAAAACAAACCACTCAACCAAACTGAAGTCATATTTTACCCCTAAAATTCTTATCATTGGCTTCATTATCAGATGTGTTAACCATCTACGGGTATCTTGCCCTCTCTTTAGCAGGTTTAGTAACTACAACAGACACTTTTGAAAAACAACGCGTATATTTGTATTTAAGCCAAAGTGATCTAGGCAAGCTCACATTTATGTTTATGAAATAAATTATGACATTCCATTAAGGAATTTTCTGCCAATTATTTTCAAGAAAGGATTTAAAACTGCTTTTTGGTACATACATGTATTTCATAAAATTTTTCTTGAAGTTAAGAATATCCAGTTGTCATTGTTTTGAGATAAGCTGTTTGTGGTGTAGGAAACTTTATTATAGGGAAAAATGCAGATACTGTAAATAGCATAAAGTCTGCATTGACAATAGCACATTAATAAATATTACTATCTGGTTGTCACATAAGATTAATGAGTGATTATTTAGGGTTGAATACATATTAAAACCATTGGGCCACAAGGTAGCCTGTTAAAATAGTACAGGTGTGAAACTGCAATAGAATCCAGGAGCTGATAAAATATGGAAATATTTAATCTGTCTATCATTTAAAAATTATTCAGTATTTATAATTTTAACTTCTCATGTTTTACGCGGAAGTCAGCATTTTGGCAGATCCTGTGTGAGAGAACTAAACACTTTCATAAGCTATCCAGGTGTCTTTCTCAGAATTACTCCTCAAAATATTTTTTAAAGACATTATTCTGGAAAAGCATTGATTATGTAAGAAACGTACTGACTGGCAGATGTTTTGCTCCCGCTAACATTATGATTTTTGTTGAACATATGAAGGCTTTTAGGAACTATTTCAATTTCTGTGAAAACATAGTATCATGTAGTTGTAAGTGGTAATAAAAACAATGACAAGCTAAAAACAAGCATGCATTATGTGCTTGGCATAATATATCAAGTAGATTTATTTGCATTATTTTATTTAATTCTCACCACCCCCCCCCAAAAAATCAAAAAACCTGAAACAAATACTTTTATTCTTTCCATTTTAAGGATGAAGAAATTGAAGCTCAGAGGTAAGTGAGTAGAGGGTCAATTTGATGGCTCGTTAATGCTATCAAAAATCTATGCTCTGTCTCTTGTTCTGCACCGAATCCTCAGGTCACAAGATAGAATTAATTGTTATGGAGGTCACTTGTAGGCACAGCAACAGCTGGCCGGAGAAGAGACACGTCCTCCCAGGCAGAGCTTTGTAATTAGAGAAGAAAACCTTTCCGAAGTGCTCGAGATGCCTGCCTTCAGGTCCCAGTCCACAGCCAATACTCATAGCCCAGCTGCACGGGGGCTGATACATCTACTCTCTGATATTTTGGGATGCTGGTAGAGGGGAGCTTTCTGAACAAGGAGACGTATGGAGGGAGAAAAGCGTTGAGTGTAGACAACCCACATGGCTTGCCACCCTACTAACTCCTTCACACTTATACAGTTTCATAGAAATCAAAATTTCATGAGTACTTATGTTTCCTGAACCACAATATGTAAGGCAAATAAAGCAAACATTGGCTCCAATTTAAATGAATTATACCCAGACAGACATATTTATTTATTTGACTCTAAATAAGCAATGCTAAAGAATTTTAATTGAGAGATTGATTTAATGAAAAAGTATCCCTAGATAGAACAAAGCCAAATATGTCTCATATTTGTCAAAACTAATTGGCATTAAGATATTTACCTGTCTGGTGAAGCTGTGTTTGGACTTGGGCTTCTTTTAATCTAATTTCTATCTTCCCTTACCTTCCTGTGGGCCAGAAGTCCCATGGTTGTCTGGTAAAAGTTTAACTGGACAAAGATAACTACATTAGCAATGTTGCTGAGCTCTCCCAAATCAAGTGAATTCAAAGACTCCCCAGTGATGCTGAAAACTCAGCATAGAACGTCTTTATGTGAACCAGAACTTCATTTGACCTTTGCTAGCTTGAGATCAGCAGCAGCAGCCAGGAGACAATGACTCATTTCTGAATCAACCAGGATAATTTTCACACCTGTCTTTAAAAAGCTTTGCCCCAGGAGTCCAGAGTCCCAGGGAAAAGACAATCTGTCTATTTCTAAAAGCCCTTCAAAGGAAGCAGGGGCCACACTTAGAGCCCAAGGGACATTTGTTCTATTGAAAGAATGGGGTTACAGCGTTGTGCCAGACCCCATGGCTACCATTGCTGGCAAAAATGTATTAACACATCTGAACCCCAAAATCACCTCTGGGTAGTAGACAGGGCTATGCTGAAACCAAACTTTAAAAAGGAAATTTGAGCAGTGCACTGTAGCTCACACCTATAATTACAGCTACCTGGGAGGCTGGGGCACCAGTTGCAGCGCGCTGAGATCGTGCCACTGCACTTCAGCCTGGGTGATGGAATGAGACTCTGTCTCAAAAAAACAAAATTGCTCCAAATATAATTTGAAGCACTAAGTCTTTCTATCTACCTATCTACCCATCTATCATCTATGTTTCCATGAATATAACTATGTACTATTTGTATATATCTGCCCTTTCCTATAATACAGATATATCATGATGGCTGTTTTAGAAAGGGTATTGTGTTTATGAAATATTCTATACCTAAAAATATCTTTTAAAAGGTTAGGGTGTATATGAACACATAGACAGGTTATTTTTTACACCCTCATAATGCCGATTTATCTTCCAGAAACTGTGAACAGCAATTCATTTTAAAGTTACTTTGGTATTTGGAGATAAACAGTTTGGTTATTCTTTGTTCCCTATCAAGCATCTGTCAAACTCAAAGATGAAACAGAGTGTTTTGTGTGTTTGTGAGCAGTTCTCCTGAAGTCACATGAATTTTTTTTTCTTTTGGTAGCCCTTTCTGTATTAGTAAATATTTAAATGTATCCCCCACATGGAGCTTTCGACTGTGAAATTAACCTATCCCCAAGGCTTCTTTGAGTAAGACCAGGTGTTTCATACTATTTCCCTTCTACCTACAGCAGGAATCCCCTAGGGAAGAAGAGAGGAAGTGAGATTTTTGACATTTGTGCCGTGAAAAAGTGTCAATAGGTAATCTGAAAATGTCCAGAGGCATTCTACCAAAAGCCAGTGAAAATGATCTAATAAGTACTAACTTTTTAAATGTTAATTTGTGTAATACAAGACTCATCTCTCTTTCTTGCTTAAAACAGAAAGCTCCCCCACTCCCTTCTCACATTTAAACTACAGCTATCAAAGATTTAACGATTTCACCATTGGACATAGTTCAAACAGTACAGGCAGGAAAGAATGTTCAGCTGTCAGGGAACCAGCCCAGCCAGGGTGCTCCAGACAAATCGCTGTACATCATCAGCTGGTTTTAATTAACAGCAGACCCTGTGCTGGTTTTTCTTCCCCCCACTCTTTCTTTGGTGAGTTTACACAAAGTGATTTGTAGTGTTCTGTCTTATACGGTATCTACTCCATTGGAAACAGAGGATGTTCGTGAAAATAACTTGGGCCAAAGTTTCAAGCAGATTAGAGTATCTAAAGGATACCTTGAGATTTTTATCTTGGCCCTCGAAGAAGAATGAGTTAAGTGTATTTATTTTCCCTTCTAAAGGGCTGAGTCTTTTGCAAAGTAGGGTTACATGGTTATTATTATGCTAGATTGTTATTAATGCTGATCTAATATTAAGGATATTTTATCTTGTAGTTAATGAAAAAAATACTTTATGCTGCAAACAGCTACAGTCAATAGAGATTTTTAGAGCTTTATTTAATGAAAGCTTCCCGTAGTGAGTAAAGACATTTCTCAGCAAGACTTCCCTCAACGAGTAAATGCTTTTGTAGTCATCAAACAATAAAATATAATTATTGGAAGACACCTTAGAGATCTGCAGTCTGACCCTTTGATTATGTAGATGAGAAGATATTGCTCTTCTGAAGAATGAATGAATGAAACTAAATACCCAGGGTTAGAGCTTTCCCTGAGGCCATGGAGCTTGACACTCCGAGTGTGGCAGGCTGCATGCATATGACTGACTCCTTGGAAAAAGGGGGCTCAAAATGTTTTAAAAACATTTAACATATTAATACAAAAGATTATGTTAAATACTAACGTTTCTCTTTTACATGAAAACTGACAAGCATAACACTCCATTTGACTCATTGGCCATAGTGACCAATTAGCTGATTGGTAAAAGCAGAATTAGAACCCAGTATCCCCTAGTTGCCTTGAATAATATCAGTCTTTTAATTTAATGTACTTCATTCAGAAGTTAAATATTGTTGATCACACAGTTGGTTATTTTCCTCCATAGGCCTAGCCATTTTCCAGCCCATGGAAAGACAGTGCAGTAGAGTGGCCACGATCATGGAGTCAAGCCAGTCTCCCTGGGTCCCAGTCTTCCACCTATCATTTACTCACTGGGGAAACTCAAATGAGTCATCTAGCTTTCTCTGCCTTGCTTTCCTATCTGAAAAGTGGGGGTAAAACTATTACCTCTTTTCTGAAGTTGTTGTGAGTATTAACTGTTAATATGTGTAAAGCTTAGCACTGTGCCTGGCACACAGTTCTATAGACACGCTGGCTTAGTAATATGGATCTTCACCCTCCCTGATCCAACTTCCAACAACGTAACATCAAAAACTCAAGGCATCCTCTGTGGGCCTTTATTACTCTGTAAATTATCTTGGATCCAACACTTTTTTGCTGTGGTTTTGATGTCTTTTGAGAAAGAGGAGGCTTGTAAATAGTCTTTTGATTTCAGTAAAACTTAGTGGTATTTTTAGATGAAATCGTCAAGAGCAATGACATGCATATTACAAAGTGTCACTTGATACCACCTTCAGGAGTACAACGGGGGCTGAATAGGTCATTGCCTTGCTACACGGAGACATCTGAGATGTCCTCACATGAGTCTGACTCCACACTGAGGTTACTCAGGAGCACCAATTTATGAAGTTATGGAGAGACAAACCCAAACTCACTGTCTAGTTTTAGTAAATCCCCGCTGTGTCAGAATAGTTGTAAATGGCATATTCTGGTTAATCACGTAATTGGCAGAGGGGTTACACATCTATCATACCCAGTGTATCAAGCTTTAATGAATTACCAGAGTTTGGCAAATGGTGACTTGGGGAACAAATCTGGCCCATATCTTGTTTTTTGTATGGTATCATGGAATAAGCGTAGTTTTTCCTTTATTAAAGCATTATAGGGCCTGGCACAGTGGCTCACGCCTGTAATTTCAGCACTTTGGGAGGCCGAGGCAGGCGGATTAACTGAGGTCAGGAGTTCGAGACCAGCCTGGCCAACATGGTGAAACCCTGTCTCTTCTAAATATAAAAATTAGCCTGACATGGTAGCGGTACCTGTAATCCCAACTACACAAGAGGCTGAGACAGGAGAATCACTTGAACCTGGGAGTTGCAGGTTGCAGTGAGTTGAGGGCGTGCCTTTGCACTCCAGCCTGGGCGACAGAGTAAGACTCCATCTCAAAAAAAAAAAAAAAAAGCATTGTAAAAATAATGGAGAATATGAAACAGAGCTGCTTTTAGTCACAAAATTTAAAAGATTCACTATTTGGTCCTTTATAGAAAAAAATGCATTGACCTCTGAGTTAGGGTTTAACAAAATGAATCTAACATAAAAGCCATGTGGAACATTATCTCTTGTGATTCCAAAGGCACTTCTGACTCTTACAATATCCCAGGTTCAAGATTACAAACATCAATTAGGATTGGACTACACAATGGTTAAAAGTAGGAATTTCTGAAATCAGACTGCCTTGGATCAAATCTAGACTCTACCACTTATTAAGTGTGTGATCTTTATCAAGTTACTTAATCTTCCTAAGCCTTGGTTCCCCCACCTGTAAAAAATGAGCATTATAAAAGCCACCTCATCCGGCTGATGTGAGGATCAAAGGAGATAATGCATACAAAGCACTTTGCACATGGAAAGTGTTGATTAAGTGTTAGTTGCTGTCATACTTCCCAGAAAATTAGTCTGGTTTCTTTGAACTTCCTGGTTATTTACACGTTGTGTGATTCCAAGTAGACAACACTGTCATCCTGGCCAGAATGACCTATCCAGTTTCCTGATTCTAAGTGGGATATCTAATTGATGATATGTGCATTACAATGCATCACATTTAGAGGTTCTGCATGTGGCTTTCACCAGTAGCTGGAGCATGAAAAGACTGAGGGAGGAGGTTAATTCCTGATGTATTCTACACTCACATTTACTTGGCCCTGCCATTCACCCATTTTGGTGCTGGTAGCCACATGTGAAGTGTGCACAATTCTGCACCTTCTAGCATCTTTAGAGCCTTTGGTGGCTTCAAAATGGCTGTCTTGCCCCTAAGCATTGGCCTGCAGTCACAAAGGCAGGATGGGTCTAAGTTCACATTGACAGCAACTCCTGGCTAACACTCTCAGCCAAAGGTTGCTCCTTTAATTCAGATATTGGCATGGAAGAGGCAATGTACAACACATAAGATGAGTGGAAAACGAAACTTCATTTTTATAAGCCTCTCAGATTTGGGGGCATTTGTGATATATTACTATAGCATCACCCTGCAAAGTCTGATTCTTGCAATTACCTAACAGGAAAGGTCTACTTCTGTGGGACTTTCTAGTAAAACCAGGTTACTCAAATAAGGAGCATCACCTGTCCCCATTTCTATATACAAAATTTGAAAAAGGGAGATCTTTGAGATTTGTGATTTGAAGGCACGAAGTCAATTAAGAAAAGGTCAATGGCAGGCTGTACATTGTACTGGGAAGTATTTCATCCATGTCCGAATGTTCTTACCTGCTTATGTCTGTTTTTATGGGTCAAAAAAGTTTCAGTTTTCCTTTAGGCTTACATGACAAGTGTTTCCTTTTAACACTTTGATTAAAAATATATATAGAAATTTTCAGCGGTAAGTAATAGCCTACCAACAAAACAAAGCCCAGGACCAGACGGATTCATAGCCAAATTCTACCAGAGGTACAAAAAGAAGCTGGTACCATTCCTTCTGAAACTATTCCAAACAATAGAAAAACAGGGACTCCTCCCTAACTCATTTTATGAGGCCAGGATCATCCTGATTCCAAAACCTGGCAGAGACACAACAACAACAAAAAATTTCAGGCCAATATCCCTGATGAATATCGATGCAGAAATCCTCAATAAAATACTGGCAAACCAAATCCAGCAGCACATCAAAAAGCTTATCCACCGTGATCAAGTTGGCTTCATCCCTGGGATGCGATGCTGGTTCAACATATGCAAATCAATAAACGTAATCCATCACATAAACAGAACCAATGACAAAAAACTCATAATCAATAGATGCAGAAAAGGCCTTCGATAAAATTCAACACCCCTTCATGCCAGAAACTCTCAACAAACTAGGTACTGATGGGACGTATCTCAAAATAATAAGAGCTGTTTATGACAAACCCACAGCTAATATCATACTGAATGGGCAAAAGCTGGAAGCATTCCCTTAGAAACTGGCACAAGATAAGGTTGCCCTCTCTCACCACTCCTATTCAACATAGTATTGGAATTTCTGGCCAGGGCAATCAGGTAAGAGAAAGAAATAAAGGGTATTCAAATAGGAAGAGAGGAAGGCAAATTGTCCCTGTTTGCAGATGACATGATTGTATATTTAGAAAAGTCCATCGTCTCAGCCCCAAATCTCTTTAAGCTGATAAGCAACTTCAGCAGTCTCAGCATACAAAATCAATGTGAAACAATCACAAGCATTCCTGTACACCAATAATAGTCAAACAGAGAGCCAAATCATGAATGAACTCACATTCAGAATTGCTACAAAGAGAATAAAATACCTAGGAATACAACTTACAAGGGATGTGAAGGACCTCTTCAAGGGGAACCACAAACCACCACTCAAGGAAATAAGAGAGAACACAAACAAATGGAAAAACATTCCATGCTCATGGATAGGAAGAATGAATATCGTGAAAATGGCCATACTACCCAAAGTAATTTATAGATTTAATGCTATCCCCATCAAGATACCATTGAAATTCTTCTCAGATTTAGAAAAAAACTACTGTAAATTTCATATGGAACCAAAAAAGAGCCCATATAGCCAAGACAATCCTAAGCAAAAAGAACAAAGCTGGAGGTATGCTACGTGACTTCAAACTATACTACAAGGCTACAGTAACCAAAAGAGCATGGTACTGGTACCAAAACAGATATATAGACCCAGATATATAGAACAGAACAGAGGCCTCAGAAATAACCCCACATCTACAACCATCTGATCTTTGACAAACCTGACAAAAAACAAGCAATGGGGAAAGGATTTCCTATTTAATAAATGGTGTTGGGAAAACCAGCTAGCCATATGCAGAAAATTGAAACTGGACTCATTCCTTACACCTTATAAAAAAAAATTAACTCAAGATAGATTAAAAGCTTAAATGTAAGACATAAAACTATAAAAACCCTAGAAGAAAACCTAGGCAATACCATTCAGGACATAGGCATGAGCAAAAGCTTCATGACTAAAACACGAAAAACAATGGCAACAAAAGCCAAAATTGACAAATAGGATCTAATTAAACTAAAGAGCTTCTGCCCAGTAAAAGAAACTATCATCAGAGTAACTGTGACCAGTTCTCTGATTCTCCCACTTCAGCAACCTCTTCCATTGTCTTCTTAGGACCCAACAATGGCGACTTTCTATCCCAACAGGAATTGTAGTATTTTTCTCCTTTTCAGCTGTGAGCCAGCCCAACAGGCTAGGCCAGCAGAGGAAGCCCCTTTTTTGTTTTGGGTCTCCTGTAGCCTCCACCAGGAATTTTACATCTTATTTAATATTTCTCATAATGACTCTAAAAGTAAGTGCTATAATTATTGTTGTTTTGAACAGATAAGGAAACTAAGGCTCAGAGAGGTTTAGCATTTGTCCAAAGGTCACGCACCCAGGCTACAGAAAAACTGTATTATTCCAAAGCCATCATGTTACATTGCATCTTTCTCCAGCTCCTTCTGGGTTAATCAATTTCTTCAGTGGTTTTCTTTACATTATTTTGATCCATGTCAAATCTTCTGTCTGTTTGAATGAATCACATCCCTTCCCTGTCTTCCAAAGCATCTCTGATAAATCTTGCCCCCATCCATGCATCCATTCTTTCACAAACCAGTGTTTCCTAATCATCTCCTTTGCACAAGGTACTCACTACATAGCCTTCTATTATGCAAGTCAGACATTGACATAAAAATAGAGTCATCTTGTTGACACTCACTCCAAAAAGAGAGTCAAGATATGAACCTTGGGGTAATGTTGGTCAAAGTATGTGGACTTTCAGTTATAGGATGAATAAGTTCTGGATGATCTAATGTACAGCTTGGCAACCATTGTTAATAATAATTTATTGAATACTTGAAATTTACTGAGAGAGTAGATCTGAATTATTCTCACTATACACACACACAAAGGTAATTAGAGGTGATAAATATGTTAATTAGCTTGATTATGATAATCATTTCACAATGTTACATGGATTAAACCATCACATTGTATACCTTAAATACCTACTTTTTTGGCCAATTATACATCAATAAAGCTGGAAGAAAATGATACAATATTAAATTATAGAAAAAGACATGGACCTTTCAAACTGTGTACTTTATACAAAAGATAAGAGCTAAAGGGCTCCGATTTTAACCATGTTCTTAAGCAGCTGCAAGTATGAGTCTGTAATTGTCTTCAACCATGTGACAGGATTCCCAGTAGTTGCCCATAGTCCATAAATGAGTCACATCTCTTGACCTCTGTGAAGTTAGTGGTTTAGAGGTGGGGGGACAGCAGGTGGATATGCTGGGGGTAGGGACTGAATCAGTCTTCAGCCCTAAAATGTTTTTTTCAGAAATGTCCTCTTCAACATCATGCACTTCTTATAATCTTGCAACCTTCATGTTGTTGCCTACGTAAATACCTGTTTATCTCCCTAGGGACCAGCTTTTATGACCAGGTTTAGTTTGAGGGGAATTGGATTACTTGTGTCATGGACTGCATTTCTAAAAGAAATATTTTGATAATTTTACAGACTAATGGCATTTATGTTGAAATATTTTCAACTCTATGAGAAGCCCTAGGATTTCTCTTATCAGTTTCTTTTAGTTTTTTTCCAACATTTTTAAATGAAAAATTTCAAACATAAAAATGAAAAGAATTGTACAGAAAATACCCACACCCACCACCTAGAATCTACAATAATTAGTTTGTTATATGCTTTATTATTATCTGTTTTCTATCCATCTCTATCCATCCATCAGCCCATTTTATTTGTGTTGTATTTTGAAGCAAGTTGCAGGCATGAGTACACGTCATCTGTAAACAGTTCTACGTGCATATCATTAGCAAGAGTTCAATATTTCTTTGTGTCTATTTTTAGGAAAAAAAATTGCCTGGAGTGAAATGCAAAAGTTTTTACAGGTATCATTCTAAACTTTTGACAAATGCATACATGTGTACAATGCAACCCTTATCAGAATATAGAACAAGTCCATAACTCCAGGTAGTTCTCTCATGCTCCTTCCCAGTCAATTCCCACCCACTTGAAGGTAACCATTTATTCCTTTATTTTTAATTATTCATGAAAGGTTCTTTTCCAAATGAAGATTAATTCAGGGTTTACATATATTCTGCTGTTGGAATTTGGAGACAAATCATCTATTACTACCCAGAGTATAGAATCTCAAATAGGAGTCTCACACTTGCCCCTTGTCACAGTTGACTCCGTTTGTCCTTTCTCTGAGTGTTTCCTCCATGATGGGCCAATGGTTAATTTGTCTTTTTTGTGATGTCCAAAGCTGCTTGTACAGATTTCAGGGAAATTAAGACCAGCACTCTGTGCTTCCCCTGTTTGACCTTCACATCTTCCGTTTTGCAATTGGTGTTCTGCCATTTGGCTTTGGACATGGTCTCATTCTTGGGTACTGCAGTGTACCGGGTGCAGAGACCTCTTGTAACAGGCAGACACTGGAGATTTTTCTGCACTCACTCACTGGGGTTTCTTGGCATCATCTGGCATTGCCCATTTGACACGGGGTACTGTAGAGTGATAGGAGCACCTGCTGAAGCTATACTGCACAATGCTCAATTCAGGTCCAAATGTTACTCATATGACACAGGCTTCTGACTAAGCTGATTTTCTGTATGTGTCACAGGATGTCATGCAATGGATTTTCCAACATGAGCTGGTCATTCCATTGTAATGAGAGGGTTTTTGTTGGATTTTCTACTTCAGGAATATGCCAAAGAAAAGTTGTAAGGGTTAAAAAATAAATACATAAAAATAAAAATAAAAAACTATCTGTTGGAGAGTGCTCCCAGCTCAGTGGAGAAGAAAGATGACTTAGAAGCTGCAAACTTGGGCACAAGGTATGTATTTGCCATTGAAATGTCCTTGGGCAAAAGTATGAGAAGTGGGGTAGGGCATTCATAACCTATGACTTGCTTCAAAACAAGCCTCAGGAGTTTCATCAGCAGATATAGAGGAACTCTTTGAAAAAAGTAAAAAACACAACACAAAGCAAGGTATTCTCAGGCTCCTGTGGAGGCACATTTTCCACAATGGTGGCTCACACACAAAATAATCTCATCCAGTAGTTCCCACCTATAGACTGATAAGTCTCTTGGTTCTTGTTGGATCTTCTTGTTGGATAGGCTCTAGGTTCTTGTTGGCTATTCCAGAGTATAGGCCAATAATGGTAAAAGACGTTTACTAATATTTCTTGGTTCTTATCACAGTTGTGTGACTCCTAGTAGAAAACATGTGCAGCCAACATATTGTGGAAATTGGGGAGAATTTAACTAAAGTAAATATTTACAGATATGTAAGCTTGGGAAACTACTAATAAGGAATTATGAAGCAGCCAGCCCAGGAGCGAGCAATCTCTAGGCCTGAGAACGCGACGGGGAAACAGTGGGTCCTCCAAGTCTCTAGAGAGGTAGAACTGCAGAGGAGGGAGTCAACTAAGGGCTCTCCACACATCTTCCCACACAACCCAATCCCTAGGGAACTACAGCCGGGCAGGAGGGAGGGAAATTCTTGTTTGAGTTAACAACCCTAATGGGACACCCAAGAAGATGCTTTTCAGGTAATTGGAACAGAGGTCCAGAGCTCTTTGCAAGAGTTGGAGATCAGAGTTTGAGAGGCATCATATGTAAGGGGAGCGACTGTTGAAGTCATTGCAACAGATGACATTGTCCAGGGAGATGGTAAAGACGAGAACAGAGGCCAGAAATGTGGACAGGCAGGAAAAGGGTGGGCAATGTGGGGGAGTTGAGGCCTCAGGAAAGAAGTGCTCCAGAATTTAAGATGTCAAAGGAGAGGCTTCATTAAGGAAAGAAGAGGGAAAGAAATAAACATCTCCTGAGCTGTTCGCTTTCACAGCCTTGGAGCTGAGACAGCTCATTTAATCTTATTAACATTCATATGAATGGAGTTGATATTCACATTTTGCAGAAATTAATAAAAACAATTTAGTTGAGATAATTTTTACAAAAAATACATACACCATATTTCTAGTACTGGTAAAGACGAAAGCCAAATTCCACTCTTACTAATTACTTTTTCTTCTCCATGAGTTAAGGGACAAAGAGGGTGGAGTGAAAGTGATCGGGGGTGGTGAAGAAAGAGGTGCATGGACAGGAGGTTGTGGTCTGAGAGTTGACTTTCAGAGTATATATAAGCTCCGGGAGGACAGTGGCTCCAGAAGATCACATTGCACTTTGCAAGTGCTTGCCTGTACAAGAGATGTCTGTGGTAGATGAAATAATATCCTCCATCTCCCCAAGATGTCCACACCCTAATCCCTGGAACCTGTGAAAATGTTACCTGACACAGCAAAAGAGACCTTGCAAATGTGATTAAGGTAAAGGTCTTGAGATGAGGGATAATCCTGGATGGGCCTCATCTCATCACAAGGGTCCTTACAAAAGCAAAGCAGGAGGGTCTGAGGCACAGAAGTTGTCCCAATGGAAGCAGAGATGGAAATGAGTGTGGCCCTGAACCAAGGAGTGAGAAGGGCAGCCTCTAGAAGCTGGAAAAGGCGAGGAAATTGTTTCTCCACCAGAGCCTCTGGAAGACATGGTCTGCTGATACCTTGATTCTAGACCTAGAAGATCCATTTGGGGAGCTCCAACTTGGTGAGATCATAAATCTGTGATGTTTCAAGCCACCAAGTTTGTGGGAATTGGTTACAGCAGTGATAGGGTTTGGCTGTGTCCTCACACAAATCTCATCTTGAATTGTAGCTCCCATAATTCCTATGTGTTGTGGGAGGGATCCAGTGGGAGACCACTGAATCATGAGCGTAGTTTTCCCCTACCGTTCTCCTAGTGGTGAAAAAGTCTCATGTGATCTGATGGTTTTATAGGGGGAAACCCCTTTTGCTTGGTCCTCGATTCTCTCTTGTCTGCTTCCATGTAAGATGTGCCTTTCACCTTCTGCCATGGTTGTGAGGCCTCCCCAGCCACATGCAACTATGAGTACATTAAGGCTCTTTTTCTTTACAAATTATCCAGTCTCAGCTATGCCTTTATGAGCAGTATGAAAACGGACTAATACAAGCAGCAATGGAAGGCTAGCACAACATGCCCTAAAGGCCATATGCAAACAGTCTGTTCATTTGGACAGCCACTGTGTCTTCCTGTCAGGACCCCCAATTCCCCCCCCAACATGTCCCACTGCCACCACCAGAAGAAAACTTACTCTTACCTGTGAGAACTTGTTCCCTCTTATGCTGTGTACCCAAGCTCCAGCACAACCTCTGTATCTTTTGTTCTTGATGAATCCCTGTTTACTCCTACCTCCTTGTGTGATGAGTGCTTCCTGCTAAACAAAGAGGAGGAAATCTTACCTTGGGGGTGTGCCCCAGATGCCCCAGTGGGAGCTTGGTTTCTGAGTCCCCATAGTATCCTGGACCCGGGGTGACGTTCTATAGTGCCACTCATGGTTTAGTTTGATGCTAGGTAGAGAGGGCTGGCACAGGGATATTGAGTAGCAGATAACTAGAATAGTCACCCAATTTTGAGACACAACTTATGTCTAAGTGTCTGTAAACCAAAACATTATTTCATGTTTTCATAGTCACCATGACTGCATGCTAACTACAGAGCAACTGTACCTTCCAACTGAAGTAAGAGATAAATCATGCATATTAAATAGGGCATGCTAGAAAACTCCAACAGTCAATCAGAGCAAGCAGAGCTGGTCATTCCACCAGGGGAATATGGTCTATAAAGGTGATTGGCCTGAGCAGCAGAGTCTCACCTAACTCCTCAATGCAAGCCAAGGGAAAAGAAGGGCTGAGGCTTGCCGAAAACGTTCCCAGAGCGACAGTTCTCAACTGATGGTGCCAAACGTGTTGCACAGTCTTAATTATCAATAGTAGTCCAAGAACCAAACTTTGAGAATAGTTTACTGAAATGAAAAGTCCATAAGGCAGAATCAAGAGTAATAACTTTTCCAAACCTTTGCATAGTAGTATCTTTTCCAAATATTTGCACTCTAGCAAGCTTTCCTCAATAAATGGATATGTTTGTTTCCTAGGGCTCTTATAACAAACTTACACAAACTTGATGGCTTAACCAACAGAAATGTATTCTCTCATAGTTCTGGAGACTAGAAGTTCAAAATCAAGGTGTCAGTAGCACCATACTCTCTCTGAAACCTCTAAGAATGAATGCTTCTCTGCATCTTCCAGCTGCTGGTAGCTCCTGGCATTTCTTGGCTTGTGGGTGCCTCACTTCGATCTCTGCCTCCATCTTCCCATGGCCATTCTTCCTGTGTGTCTTGGCTTTGTCCTCCCTTTGTGCACGTCTGTCTGTGCATCTCTTCTCTTGGATTAGGACCCACCTTAATGACCTCATTTTAACAACTCAGTGACATCTGCAAAAGACCCTTGAGTTAGTATTCTCAGGTTGTCATAACCAGATACCGTAGACTTGGTGGTTTAAACAACAGAAATGTATTTCTCAAGTTCTGGAGGCTGAAAGTTCCAGATCAAGGTACACAAATTCAGTTCTCAGTGAGGTCTCTCTTCCTGGCTTGTAGATATCTGCCTTCTTTCTGTGTTCTTTTATACTAGGAGAGGGAAAACGCTCTCTCTCTCTTCCTTTTCTAATAAGCCACAGTCCTGTTGGTTTAGGGCCACACCCTCCTGACCTCATTGAACCAGAATTGCCTCCTAAAGGTCTCTGTCTCTAGGTATATTCACACTGCAGGCTAGGGTTTCAAAATATGAATTTGGGAGGGACACAATTTAGTCCATAGAAACGCCATTTTCAAATAAAATCACATTTATAGATATCAGAGGTTTGGACTTCAACATATCTTTTTTGGGGACACAATTCAACCCTCAACAAAAGGTCATGAGGGGGCGATTGGCATCGCCCCCTGGAGGGTGACTCCAGAGAACCCACTTCCCACACATGCCCTGGTGACAACCCTACTGAGAACAGAGACTCTCCTGCCAGCCCCCTCGGGAGTCCTGAATCCCAGAGCACAAAGGCAGCTGTGGCTGGGATGAGCTTGGGAAGGGGGGCACTCTCCCTGCCTACACTTCCCACACAGGCCCAGGAAGGACCCCCACAAGCCCAAGGCTGCAGCAGCTCATCACTTTGGCAGGGGAAAGCAAACCCTCCCACATGGGCCCAAGCTGCTGCCTCTGGCCTGTGGCACTGGGGGCTTTCGCACTTCTTTCTTCTACTGCACAGATACCTTCCGCATTTTGAGCACAAAGGGGGCCCAAGTCATTTCCTTCTATTTTACGACACTGATTGGTTGCATATGCCCATTCTGTGTGGATTTATACTGTCTGAGGCATTTGACACACCCAAAGCCCATCCTAGTGAAAGGGCAGAGACCTGAAAGTCAGACACAAGCAGAACCACATTAGCTCCGGGAAGCTAGAATGCCTCCCTGCTCCCTGGGCAGGATATAGCCTCAACTACAAACCCCACCTCTCACTGAGGGGTGTGCCTGTGGAATGACTGGGAGTCTGGAATATCTGCTTTTCAGTATTGGTATTTACATGAGTCTGGACAAGTTGGTTAAGCTCCCCAAGCCTAGCTTCCTCATCTGTAGAATGAAGCTGATATTGTGTCTGTGGTGAGCAGGTCTATGCAAACCTACCCCAAAAGTCCAAGGAAGCTGAAAAGTGAAGAAAGAGGCTGACAAATCCAGTTTCTTAGAAAGAAAAACTTAATACAGACTTAGGAACAGAAGCCATATCTGTATTTCGGACAGTGGCAAGATGAGGTGGTCGATCCCTGTGCTGTTACTCCACAGACCAAGGGGTTGAAGACCACAGGGAAAGGGGGATTCCGAAGGGAGGTATAGGACAACGGAAGTATGATAACACCAAGGTTGTTTAATCTAGGGGCAGGATTTACGGTAGGTACCTGCTCTTACCTAAGAAATAATAGACAAACAGGAAATCTTAAAGGCCTTCCCAGAACTGGTATTAATCAGAAGCCAACACGGTAGATTAGCTTCCAAGATGGAGTTGCTTCAGCCTCCATATACCAGCACCTACCACAAAAGATGCTTGTAAAGACCAAGTGAGATGATGATTTTAAAATGCTTTGCGTATTATGCTTGGTACTGGTTAGTGATTAATTGTCCCCCAAATTAATAGTAATGCTTGCCATTTTTCTACACACATGCCTAGCAATATGTGTGCATCCAATGAAGACTTTTATTGAACACCCAGGGAAGAAGAGAAGGAAGGAAGGGCTGCAAGATCCCCTTATCCACTGTGTTTGAAGCTACCTGTGCAGTTCCCACCAGCTCTCCCACCCACTAGGTTGGGCTGGGGTGGACAGAAGGAAACGTCAGATCTCTGGGGCATGTCAAGCTCTACCGCCACCCAGGAAGCCCCATCCTGAGCTGATTTAGGGAGTGTCTTTAATGTGGCCTCCAGCATCTCTCAACCCTTTACAAAGTAGATTTATGCATGTCTCTCATGACTCTTTTAACTCCAAGCTTGAGTTTTATTTGTTTCCCTGGTCTTGCCAACTTAGTCAGCCTTGTGATGGGGAAGGAAGCTTCTACTGAAGTGAGCTGCCACCCGTGCAAAAGGAGTCTGCTATGATTTGCATATGTGACGCAGCTGGTCCCAAAGCCAGGCTTAATAAAATACAGAGCAGAACACTCACCTAGGACTTAATTATACAACGGGGATAAATGTTACCTACACACCATTTTGTTCTTAGAAGTATTCCTGTCACTTATAATTTGGAAGAAAGCTTGTAAATTGAAGAAAGGTAGGTAACTGTTTGCTTTTGATAGGTGAAGAAACTGAGATTCATGGAGTTTTAATGACACTGAAGTCGAGAAAATGGGAGTTTAAATACTACCTCTACCTGTCTACTCATTCTATGATTTAGACAGGCTTATTATTTTCTCTGAACTTGCCTTTGTTGGGATAACAATATATATTTTTCAAGGTCATTGAACAGAAGAATTGGGTGGCATATACAAACCACTTAATTTACGGCTTGGTACATAGTAGGTGATCTTACCTAAAGCAATGAAAAGTGATACAAGTCTATAGGACAAGCATTCAGTAAAGGTCCCTGTACTTCATAACCCCAGGACCTAGACAGGGATCAGCAATTTTTTTTCTGCCAAGGCCCGGATAGTAAACAGTTTGACATCACAGGTCATATAGACTCTGTCATAATTATTCAACTCTGCTGTTGTAGCAGGAAAGCAGCCACAGACAAATACATAATGAATATGACTGTGTTCCAATAAAACTTTATTTATAAAAACAGACAGTGGGCCTGATTTGGCCCCTGGCTTATACTCTGATGACCCCAGGTGTATATAAAACTATGTTTAAAAGCTTGAGATAATACAAATGACAGTATCTATTAGATAAACCCTATTTATCTTTTCACATTTTAGTTTCAACTCTCTCCTGTCGGAGAATTTTTTTCTTTCTGACGATACTGGGCAGACTGAAGGCTTCTGAGACCTCTGCCCTTCGAAGACATGACATGACAGCTACCTCCCCACTGTGGGGAGAAGACAGGCCCATTTCCTAGTGGTCTGTGAGCTCCCAGAAGTCAGTGACTGTGTCTTTTGATCTTTCTCAAATGTGTATATGGTGAACAGCAATACTTCCTCATCTCCCCAGAGGACAGAAAAATAGTAAAAGGGCTTAAGCAGTAGTTGGGGGAATTTAGACTCACTGGTGATTCTCAACGACGGGTGACTTTTCCCCCAGGAGGGCATTTGGCAATGACTGGATGTATTTTGAGGCTTCACAACTCGGGGGTGGTATATTGGCATTTATTGTGTAGAGACCAGAGATGCTGTTAAACATCCTACAATGCACAGGACAGCCCCCGACAAGAGAATTATCCAGCCCCAGATGTCAATTGTGCTGACATTAAGAACCCTGGACTAGTGAAAATGAAGCATTGTATAGGCTAAGAGCATCAATCACTGCATTTTGCAGTTTGTACAATGTGACTTACCCTATCCTTTCAAAGGAGTGTCAGGAGAATCAAATGAGACAAGTAAGTAAAGAGACTCCGCATAAGTCATTAAGTATTGTGCAAAAGCAAAGTGTTTACCGTGACTTAACCAATCCTGGAGTGCCCATGCCATGTAGGCTAACTCTGAACATTCTTCAGTTCATCCCGCCTAAATCTCCCCTTCAGTTTAAGCCTTTTTCCCATCACGCTCTTCTCAGCAGGAATGGGAGTGCCTCTGGCCACCTTTCAAATGCGGGGGAACTGTGAACCACACCTCAGTCTGCTTCTCTGCAGGCAAAATTATCAAATTCCTTTTTCCTTTTTCCCAAGGTCCTATTTTTGAAGACTTTAATTACTTTAGTTTTGACAAAGACTGTCCTGTGGACTTGCTCCTAGCTTGCCACATACCTCCCACGATATTCAGTCTTAGCCTAAAAAAGCTTCCAATTAATCTTCCACTTGGACAGAATTACCCATTGGTTTTCGTGAGCCACGGTGGCTTTTATCTCATGTGCTTACGTGCATGTAATATAGGTGATCGTCTGTCTTTCTGCTGAAAGAGTTGGGCCCACTTTTCTCTTCAATGTGAGCGAGCAAAGTGAAACACTACAGTGGTGGTTGGTTGCCGGCAGCCATGTTGATGGCCTCTTGCATCTCCTGGCTGGGGGATTCTCTGACCACAGACACACCCAGGTATAGAACAGACTGGAAGTGCCAGTAAGTTCCCAGAATGGCCTAGTGACCTGCCATCAATGAGAGGCAGCAGTTGCAAATAAATACCCCAGTTTCTTCACCCCTGGTTAGGACCACTTGGAGCTGGGTTCACCAAAAATTTTCAGAGGGTCCCCAGCAAGCCTGAGTCCTATTTACCTAAAATGGAAACTACTAATCAAGGTGTCTCTTTGTAGCTTTCCACCCTCTACTTTCTCAGTTCCCTGCTCCCTCACAGTGCTTCCTGGCATGACCTCCCAAATAAAATACTTGGCCCAAATATTTTTCTTAGGGTCTGCTTTTGGAGGAACTCAAATTAAGTCACTCAACAATGGGCATGTGAATGCCTAGAGGTGAGATCTGAGAGGCACTATCATCCCTGCAGCTTAAAAGCAAGTGAAAGGGGGAGGAATTAGGTAAGGAGCCACACGACATCAGAGGCAAGGTTAGGACAATCGATAGACTCAAGAGGTTCTGGCCAGGATCATCTCTGAGTGTGAATGGTCCAAGCTGCTGCCATTCAGGCAGCAGTCAGCCCCACACTCATTCGTGAACTCAGACACCAGACACTGGGTGAGAGAAAGCCAGGGCCACAGAAGGGAGAGGACATTCCCTGAACTCAAGGAGCTCATCTTCTTATAGGAAGAGACCAAGGTGTAAAAAATCTGATTTAAGTGCCATGAGACAAATGCTTAGTGGGGACCCTAGGGAACCAGATTCTGCCTAAGGAGTGTGGGGGCAGGGAGTGGAGCAAGATGGATTAAGGATTTGGAGGAGCTGGGTGGGTGTGGAGGGTGTGACGATGGAACAGAGAGGTTGCACACCCCCTGACCCTGAGAGGGGCATGTGCAAAGGCCCTCAGGTAGGGAAAGGTTATAGAAGCTGTGAGGTGTTCACTCTGCCTGGAGCCCTGGGAGAGGGGTTGGGGTCCCCTTCTGAAGAGCCTTGGACATCGTGCTAAGGAATTTGTATCTCTCACCTGCAGGGAACAGCCAGGGCCGACTTCATGAATGGGTGACCTGATCAGTCACAGAAGACCCCATGCATAGAAGGGCCCACACTCAGGTTAATGTTCCCCTGTCACAACCTTGAGATCCTTAATTCTTTTTGACAAGGGGCCTCGATTTTGTAGTGGGCCCTGAAAATTATGTGTCCAGTCCTGGCCATAAGGAGCTAAGAAATGAATACGCTTAAGAGTGATTTTGAGCCAAGTCTATGGTGTATGTGTTGGAGATTTCTAAGGATGGCACGGTGCTGTTGGAGCTGGGCAGGGAACCAACAGTGCTTGCTCCATTTGGGGGAATTTTGAGGAATTCAGTGTCCAGTCAGAATTCCTGCTTCCAATTATGTTGAGTGTGAAGGTAGTCAGGCATTCAAGGAATTGTTTCTTTTCCTTCCTGCCTGCCTGCCTGCCTGCCTTCCTTCCTTCCTTCCTTCCTTCCTTCCTTCCTTCCTTCCTTCCTTCCTTCCTTCCTTCCTTCCTTCCTTCCTTCTTTCTTTCCTTCCTCTATCCCTCCCTCCCTCCCTCCCTCCTTCTCTCTCTCTCTTTCTCTCTCACTCCTTTTCTTTCTTTCTTTTCTTTTATATTCTTTCAATATATTTGAACTGTTTTCAAGCCCTTCAGTATATTAATCTATTACTAAACAATATTTATTATAAAGTAAAAACCCATGTGTGATCATGTCATTTTGGGATGACAGTCAACACTAGACACTAAACAGTCTCTAATCTTACCATAAATTAGGCAGCATTTTTTTTTTCCATCTTCTAGTATAATTCTTTCAGTGTCTCTGTGAGGAAGGCATCTCTACCGTTGTTTCACAGATGAGAAAAATGAAGCGCGGGGAGACTTCAGTTCATTCAGGGTAAATCCAGACTTTTCCAGGGTCACCTCCAGAGTAGGGCTCGCAAGCCAGGATTTCCCAGGTGTTTTCGCCCCAAGGACCCGCCGTGTTCACCACCCACTTCTCTCCCTAAATCATTCTCCTACTCTTATCTCTTCTATAAAGCTGTCTCCGATGTGAGGTCTTCTTAACGCAATCACCGTATTTTGTATCCAGTTTTGTATCTGTTTTACGTCTCCTTCTTGACTGTCCTTTAGATTTGCCAAGTGTTTCTGAGTCTTTTTGAGGAAGTTCAGCCTTTTCCCACAGCACAAAATGTGTGCCTCCTAAGTACACACACTTAGCCACCGTATGGGTGCAAAGGGATTAGCCATGAAGACAGCTCTGCTACCAGCATCACTGAGGGTTGCCTAAGTGACCTCCTTATGCCTCTACCTTGTCCTAAGACAACCCTGTTTCTTTTCCATTATCTACACCCCTTCCCCTTACTCCCGATACACAGACACTCACTCTCACACATGCAGCCAGAATTTCCGGGGAAGCTGACCCTCCTCCAAGCTCAACGGAGCCTGACTGGTCTAATGACAATCCTCTCCATTTGTCTGTCATGACTGATTTAGGTATAGTCATGTGATCTCGTTTTGGCCAGTGAGACATGAAGGAAAATTTGAGAGAGAAAAGTTTTTCTCTCTCAAGAAAGAGTTACTAGATGGATATAAAATTAGTATGTCAGAGAGATGTCTGCACCCCCATGCTCATTGCAGCATTATTTACAATGGCCAAGTTAGGAGATTGACCTAAAGATTCATCAATGGGTAAAGAAAATGTGGTATATGTTCCCAATGGAATACTATGCAGCTTTAAAAAAGAAAGGGCATTGTGTTAAGTGAAATAAGCTAGGCATAGACAGACAAATACCACATGATCTCACTCATATCTGGAATCTGAAAAAGTCAAACTCGTTAGAAGCACAGAGTAGAATGGTGGTTACCAGAGAGCTGGGGATGAGGATTGGGAAAGATGGTGGTCAAAGGATACAAAATTTCTGTTAGACAGGAGGAATAAATTCTGGAGATCTATTGTGCAGCGTGGTGACTCTAGTCAATAATAGTATATTGTATACATAAAAATTGCTAAAAGTGTAGATATTAAGTGTTCTCACTACGAAAAAATATGATAAGTAGGGTGATGCATATGTTAATTAGCTTGATTTAGCCATTCCACAAGGGATATATATATCAAAACATCACGATGTTCACAAATATATATGTTTATTGCTCGATTATTAATAAATAAATAGAAAGAGTCACTAGTAGGTTTAGACTCCCTCTGACTTCTCTGCATAGCCTTTTATCCACCCAGCTTCCAACCACCTGAGTGACCCTGGGTGAGTCACTAAAAACATATATGGAATATTTTCATATACACTCATTTTTTTTTCAACTCAGATGAAATTCAAAAACAGAATCTTTATCATTTTAAAAATAAATGTTTCAGTGGCATTTAGTACATTCACGATGTTGTGCAACCACTAACACTATCTACTTGCAAAACATTTGCGTCACCTGAAAGGAACTCTGTGGCCATGACAAATCTCTCCTTATTCCCCCTCCCTCAGCCTCTGGCAGCCACAGTCTACTCTCTGTTCCTGTGGATTTTCCTATTCTAGATATTTCATATAGATAGAATCATGCAATATGTGGTCTTTTGCATCTGGCTTCTTTTACTCGGTGTAATGTTTTTGAGGTACGTCCATGGTGTAGCATGTATCCAAATTTCATTTCTTTTTAGGGCTGAATAATACACCATTGTCTGTATATAACACATTTTCTTTATCCATTTATCTATTGATGGGCATTTGGGTTGTTTTCATCTTGGCTCTTGTGAATAATGCTGCTATGAACATGGGTGTACATGTATTTGTTTGAGTATCTGTCTTTAATTCTTTTCAGTATGTAGGTAGGAGTGGAATTGCTGGCTCATATGGTAGCTTTAACTTTTGGAAGAACCATCAAACTGTTTTCCACTGTGGCTGTACCACTTTGCATTCCACCAGCAATGTATATACCCTACCTCGTTTTGCCATGACTCTACTTTATAAAGTAACCCAACCTCATCAGGGTCCTGAGACTCAAGAATGTAAAACCATTTGCCCAACTCAGTTTGTCAAATGTCAAAGTTTGATTCCACGTCTTCAACTACAGATCCCATTCCTTTCCATTATATGCACTTCTCCGGTCTTCAGCTTCATCCTTTGGAGAAAGAAAACAGAGATCTATGAGGAATAAGCTTATCCAAATGCTGTCTAAGAATTCTGGTAAAATCCCAGTGCAGGGACCCAGGTGCTGAATACTGTGTTCACATAAGTATATATGTTTACTTTGCAGACTCAGCATCTGCAATTATACCTAGCCCCTAGTAAATCCTCAGAAAATATTTGTTGAATGAATGAGCCTTATGCATTTATCCGAAAGCCTTTGATGTCTCTGGTAGTTAGCAAACCATATGCTGCCTTTTCCTTAAGATCTTTCTTTGCAAATGCGGCACTTTCAGAAAAATACAGGACTGGATCGACCAGATGTGATGTGACTCTAACAATGGTAGAATGTCTCTCTCATACTCTATATTGAAAATACGTTGTTATCAGATGTGTTAGTAGTCTACTTCAAATACAGTGGCAACTGCCTTTCTCCATTTCACTTAATATCATCTGATTATTTAATCTATAGACATATGTCACTGATGTATTTCAATTAGTATGTTTGCTATATATTTATAAATCAGTTTTCATCTTCTAAGACTCTGACGTTTTGCTGCCAAGAGTTCACTAGTACTAACCCCAAATAATGAATATGTTTTATAGTTAATAAAAATGTTCCCAGATCAATAAGGTTAATAAGTGATACTGTCATTTGGGCATGTTAATAAATTTTTTTAAAAATAGGCCAAGCCAGCCAAAAAGTTACGACTGGAAACAGATTATAGCATTTTGCCCCAAGGCTTTGGCAGCAATTGAAACAAAGTATTTTGAAACACAGCAAATTGGCATTTCTCTGACTTCCAATGCTCAGTCTCTCCAAGGGGGACACCTGGTTCAACTACACAAAACAGCTATTCAGAATTAGAGTCTGGGCTTTTGTTATGTGAAAGGTAAATGAGGGTGGCATGAACTTTTCCAGGAAAAGCTGTTTTTACTTTTTACCCTAGGGAGAGCTCTCTTCAGAAAGAAAGAAAAGAAAAGGAAAAAGAAAACTGGTACAGACAGGAGATCAGGAGTTAAGAGGATGGGTGGGTTCGAAAATTACTTTATAAAAGAAAACTTTATGCAATGCTGTAAAATGTTTCCACTCTAAATGAATTAAATCGAACCCCAGACCTACCCTGCTTAGGAACACTAATTTGCCATGGGACCTCCTGAAGAGCTTCCACCAGGCTCACCCTTCCCCAACTTTCAGACTACAGAGACTTGCTTCTATTTGAGTTCCATTTATGTAGTAATAGAAATAGTTTGACCAACACTGTGGCTGGCCCACTAAAAGAGGACCTATGCCCCATACAATAACGTGTCTGTGACCCTGTGTGTGTACCCTTATGCATGCGTGTGCTTAGCATGATGCAGTCCAGACAAAGTTGGAAACTGCACTTGAATCTAGTGTTTGAGTTGGGTCATGCTACCTAACCTACGCATGGGAAAACCCAAAGTCCAGAGTGAAGGAGAATGCAGTGAAGGTTCTTTGACCAAAGCAGGCTCATCCAAGATGCCTGGCATTTGGTCCTGTGACTTGTAACCCTTTGGATCCAATGGCCTTCCTATGCTATGTTGGGTGGGTGTTAGCAAATGTGAGGCCAAACAGCTTCAAAATCGAATTGAAGAGTCCACATTGGATGAGTATTAGGAGAGTCAGAGATCACCTGTCATTGCACCCCAGGATCAGTATCTTAGGGAGCCAGGCCCCAGACAGCCATTCTTCCCTTTACTTAATTGTTAGCTGTCTCTTGAGTGACCAAGTGCTGGCGTTGCTCTGGGGATGGGATAAAGCTATGCTCTCAGGGAGCTCACCTCCCAGCAAAGAAGACAGATGGTAAAGACAAAATGAGGCCATTAAGTCATAGCATTTCAGATGATCAAAGTGCTGTGAAGAAAGCAGGAGGGCAGTGGGAGAGGAGGAGCTAGTTTAGATTATAGAATTAGAGAAAGCCTTAAGGAGCAGCATTTTGACAGAAACCTGCATGGTGAGAGGGGGCAAGCCCGGCCAACATTTTGGGGAGGCATCAGAGGAAGCAGGTACAAAATGTCCTAAGGTAGCAATGGAACGTCTGAGGAAACATGACTGGCCAGGATGAGTGCGACCTAGGAGGAATGCATCAGCGAGGGTACACAGGATAGGCAGGACCAGAGCATGAGGGCCCTGTAGGGATCCTACCTTGGCACCATTGGTATTTGGGGCTGGATAATTGTTTGTCATTGCAGATAGTGGGCGAGTCCTGTGTACTGTAGAATGTTTAGCAGCATCCCTGGCCTCTACCCACTAGATGCTATTAGCAACCTCTCCCCACAAATTGTGACAGCCAAAAATGTCTCCAGACGTTGCCAAGTATCTTGGGGGGTGGATGTGAAATCACCCTAAATTGAGATCCACTGCTACAGATTATGGCAAGGACTTTAGGTCATGGCCTTGACCCTCAGTTTTAGCCTAAGCATCATGGGAAACCACGATAGGGTTTTAAGCAGGGGAGTGCTGCAATATAACTTACATTTCAAAGGGAACCTGGCTGAGGGGCCGGGTAGAGACTATGGGGAGCAAGAATGACAGCAGGGACTGGCAAATGTTCATGAGAGAGATAAGAGCAGGACCAGAAGCTTGGCTTCTACAGAAGATGGAACTTGGGAAGAGATTTACCTCTTCATGCATGTCCCTGGATAGCTCACCATCGTACCAAGTGATGGGAACAGGGTCTTGACAGGAATGGCTTCAGAAGAAGATGGCTTCTTAGGTGGCTGAGAGCTCAATGGTCAGGAAGTCAAGGCTATGGCTTGGCCCAAATCTAACCAAATAGATTTGAACAAACTCTACCTTGGGTATATGCCCTTTCTCTAGCTTTGACTATCTCACAGTCACATGGAGCACCAACTGCAATATTGCAATAAACCAACCTGAAAACAAACTTTCGTGTTGGAGGGTCTTTCTTCATCTTGCCACTCCATTGTGGGGAAAATGCAGGTGCCACCTTGGTCTGCAGGCCTCTAAAAGTGAGTGACTTGTCATCTCATCAATGTGCTCCTCTCAAGCAGTGCATAACTTCCTGTAAACCTATTCTTGGAGGAACTGAATCACCCTTGACTTTGAATTGCTAGATCTTTTCACCTCCACCTCATCTCAGCATTTCCCACAACAGCACCCAGATGTTGTCCTCGTGTGACAATGTCACTTCACCTCCAGAATTCAAATTTCTAACCTTAGCCTCCACAACCCCTTTGGAAGTTCTTATTGCAATTCTCCCACCCACCTTGCTGCTCTGAGTTTGCCTCCTAATTTCTTACAGCATTTCTTGATTCTCTGTAGGATCCTCTGCCTCCTCTCCTTCTGTTTCCCTCACTGACTCATCTTTCTTGGCACCACTCTTACCCGTTAGTGCTTCCCCGGGTTTTGTCCTCAAGGCTCTTCACATCACAAGTCTAGACGTTCTCCCAGGAAAGCTCCTTCATTCCCATAGCTTTAACTATCACTTCCATGTAGATGACTCATACCTTTATTCTCCCAGACTCAAGATCTCTCTTGAGCTCCAGACCTTGACTCTCTGCCACTAACTTGACCTTTCTCCTATTAGGGATGTCACCACCAAACCTCTCACCTAAGCTAGACATTCAAAAGACATCTTTGATTTTTTTCTTTCTCTCTCTCTTTTTTTATTTCCCCAAATTCAGATGGGTCCCAGGATATTGTGATTCCATTGTTTTCCTTAAATGTGTGGTCTCCTGAGTCATCTTTCTAAAATGCATCTGATCATGTTATTCCCCTGCCTAGAAGTTATTAATGACTTTCAATTACTGGTTGTCAAATCTCAAGTCCAGTCTCCACAGCATCCTACCTTTCCAGCAACACCTAACTTCATCTTCTTACCCTGATAATTTTTGTTCTAGCTCCAGACACTGGTTGTGGTCCCTAAAATACACTATGTCCCTTCTCCTTTTATTGCCTCCTCTAATTGTAATTGCTCCACCACTAATCCCTTTCTTTGTTATGCAGTCCTTCCCCCTTGTCCCTTTTCTGCTGTGCAAAACCATACTCATTCTTACAGACCAGGTGTAAATGTAACCTCCATCCACAGAGCCACCTTCCTTGTGCCAGACAGAGTCTCCTGCTCCGTTTTCTGGGTTCCCAGGGCCTTCTACATGCCTGTCTGTCTTGCTTGATTAAGCTCCTTTACTGTTGTAGTAACCATGTTTCATCCATTCTTGAAGCCCTAAATTACCTGGTATTACTCCTGACTTTCAGTGTGTGCTCTGGAAAACAGTAGTTGAACTATTGAACAATTAATACATATCTCCTGTGTTCACTTCTGATGGAAAGCTCTTCCTTGTTCTACTGTGCCTAAAATGCTGAGATTACAGTCAAGCTCTTGATTGGAATACAGCAACAGAGATGTAATTATTTCAGTAAAACTAGATTCAATAGAATAATTGGGGGGAGTAGAAATAAGGTACATATTTTCATACCTCAGGTCCAAAATATTGGGGACATGGCTGAGTGGAGAGAAAAGAAAAGTAAAATAGTCTTGTTAGCACCACTTACAGAAGACTATTCCCAACTGCCTAGCCAGTAAGAAAATACAAAAGATATTGCCTCATTCTAAATTAATCTATAATGGTAATCAAAGACAAGATACATCCAGTATTTTACAATGAATTTGTTCTGTTATTTTGTTGTTGTTGTTGTTGTTTCTTTTATGTTTCTTTCTTTTTTTTTTTTTTTTTTTTTTTTTTTTTTTTTTTTTTTTTTTTTTTGAGATGGAGTCTCACTCTGTTGTCCTGACTGTCCAGGCTGGAGTGCAATGGTGAGATCTCGGCTCACTGCAACCTCTGCCACTTGGGTTCAAGAAATTCTCCTGTCTCAGCCTTCTGAGTAGCTGGGACAGGCACATGCCACCATGCCCAGCTAATTTTTGTATTTTCAGTAGAGACAGGGTTTCACTATGTTGGTCAGGGTGGTCTCGAACTCCTGACCTCAGGTGATCTGCCTGCCTTGGCCTACCAAAGTGCTAGGATTACAGGCGTGAGCCACCATGCCAGTGGATTTGTTCTGTTAAAGGCAATTATATTGAAATATAGTTGTCAAAGTAGTTTCTTAAAATTTATGAATAGTAATAGTTATGTATCTTTATTGACTCATTCAATATTAAGACCTATTGCCAAGTCAAACCAACCAGGTGATTGACCTGGTGGCAGGTTGATTACATTGAACCACTTCCATCGTGGAAGGAGGAGTGTTTTTTCTTACTGGAATAGACACCATGGATACAGATTTGTTTTCCCTGCATGCAATGCTTCTGGCCAAAACTACCATCCATGGACTTAAAGAATTGCCTTATCCACCATCATAGTATTCCATAAAAAACTGCTTCTGATGAAGGAACTCACTTCACAGCAAATGAAGTGCTGCAGTGGGCCCATGCTCATGGAATTCATTGGTCTTATCATGTTTCCCTCCATCTTAAAACAACTGGTTTGATGAAACAGTGGAATGGCATTTTGAAGACTCAGTTGCAGAGTCAGCTAGGTGGCAATATCTTGTAGGGCTGGGGTAAGATTCTCCAGAAGGCTGTGTAGGCTCTGAATCAGCTTCCAATACGTGGTCCTGTTTTTCTCATAGCCAGAACTGATGGGCCTGCAAATCAAGAGGAGAAAATGGCACCACTTACTAATATCCTTAGTGACCCACTAGTAAAATCGTGGCCTTATGCCCTTTGGCCTAAAGGTCTTAGCTCATTTACTGTATTAGTCTGTTTTAACACTGCTAATAAAGACTGGGCAATTTACCAAAAAAAGGAGTTTAATGGACACACAGTTTCACATGGCTGGGGAAGCCTCACAATCATGGTGGAAGGCAAGGAGGAGCAAGTCACATCTTACATGGATGGCAGCAGGCAAAGACAGAGAGCCTGTGCAGGGAAACTCCCATTTTTAAAATCATATCTCCTGAGACTCATTCACTATCATAAGAACAGTGTAGGAAAGACCCGCCTCTCATAATTTAATCACCTCCCACCGGGTTCCTCCCATGACACGTGGGAATTGTGTCCCCACCCAAATCTCATCTTGAGTTACAATTCAGGATAAGATTTGGGTGGGAACACAGCCAAACCATATCAGCTCCTGGGAAGGGAAGAATGCTTCTACCAGGAGACACACAATGATTTCATTGAACCGGAAGTTAAGATTGCCACTCTCCCACTTTGTACTCCTCATAATGCTAAATCAACAGGCAAAGAAGAGAGTTACTCTGCTGGTGGGGGTGATTGATCCTGACGAGTAAGGGGAAATGGGACCACTTGGAGGGAAGGAAGACTGTGTCTGGAACATAGGAGATCCCTTAGAGTGTCTTTAGTATTACCATGCCTTGTCATTAAGGTCAATGAGAAACTACAACCACCCACTTCAGGCAGGACTAGTAATGGCCAGACCCTTCAGGAATGAAGGGTTGGATTATTTCACCAAGTAAAGAACCATGACTAGCTGATCTGCTTGCTGAAGGCAAAGAGAATGCATAATGAATAGTGGGAAAAGGGAGTTGTAAATAGCAGTTACAGCTACATGACCTGTTACAGAAATGAAGACTGTAATTGTCATGAATATTTCCTCCTTATTTTGTTCTGAATTTACTTGTGTGTATGTATGTGCACGCAGGTATAGGGCAAATTTCTGTGTTTTCTTCCTTCTATTATTCCCTTATCATGAAATATACAATGTATTGATTTTATATCACAGTATTTGAGTACAGACTGTCAAGGAGAAGAGTAAACATTACTCAAGGGCTTTATCTCCTCCTCTTGGGAAAGAGTTAGCACATTTTTTATTGTGAGCAGGAAAGCTGTATCATGTCAGGCAGAATTATAATCTTGCTACTGTCTTCATGTGGCTATTAATTAAATACATCTTAAGGAGATGTGTATGCGTTCCAAGTTAACAACAGGTGGACTTGTAATGGTTAATTTTATGTCAACTTCACTGGATCCCAGAACGCCCAGGTATTTAGTCAAACATTATTCTGGGTGTTTCTGTAAAGGTGTTTTTGGGTAGGTTTAATATTTAAACTGATGGACTGCGTAAAGTAGATTGCCCTCCCTAATGTGAATGAGGCCCTCATCCAATCAGTTGAGGCCTGAAGAGAACAAAAGGCTGACCCTACCCCAAGTAAGAAGAAATCTTTCCTGCCTGATGACCTTTGAGCTGGAAAGTCACTTCACCATCAGCTCTTTTAAGTCTCCAGTTTGCCAACCATTCTGTTTCTCTGGAGAATTTTGGCTTATATAGTTATCAAAATACTTCTTTAAAAATTGTAAATGATAACAGTTATGATTCTTTATTAACTAATTAAATAACATGACCTATTTCCAAGCCCAAGGACTGTAATTTCAGGGTAGTGATGAGCATACACATTATTCTGGTACATTTGTAAGTACTATTATGTGATTTGAAGATATCCATGATTTCAATCAACTGGTGAGAAAGTTACACTTTTTTTTTTTTTTTTTTTTTTGGAGACAAGATCTCACTGTGTCACCCAGGCTAGAGTGCAGTGGTGCAATCTTGGCTCACTGCAACCTCTGCCTCCCAGACTCAAGCAATTTTCCTGCCTCAGCTTCCCAAGTAGCTAGGACTACAGGTGCACACCTTGCTAATATATATATATATATTTTTTTGTAGAGACACTTTTTTGCCATGTTGCCCAGTCTGGTCCCAAACTCCTAAGCTCAGGTGATCTGCCTGCCTCGGCCTCCCAAAATGATAGGATTACAGACGTGAGCCACCATACCTGGCTGCGAGTTACACACACTTCTAATACTACTGCAATTTGTTTTCTATATTTATGAAAGAAGAAAATGCTATATTTGAGTTAGAGGTTTGTAAAAATAAAGATGTATTTTGTCCCAGCCAAGTTCACAATAACCTTAACCATGGACCCCTCAAAGTGTCCAACAGAAGAACCCATGAGATAAAGAAGAGCTACTGTCCCTCAGCTCCTTCCTGCATAGACTACACTTTGAGAAACTACCTTCAGAAAGACATCACTAATTTCCAGTGGGTTCTTGGATTCTCAGGAAAGCCAAACATCTAAATGATATTATGTGTGCAGTAGATGGGGAAACTGAAGTGGACCTTGGTAAACAAAGGGAGTGAAGTCCCCTTTTTCATGATTGATTGGTATCTGGGACAAAATCTTTATCTGTTCCTTAAACTCATTTTCTCCCCTCTGGGCCCCTAGCATAGTGTTTCCATGTGACAGACACTGAATTTTCTGGATGCATGGCTACAGATGGATAGACTAATGATCCCACAAAAACATCACTTGAAGTTGCAAAGAAAGCATCGGCCTCACATAGGATATGTTGATGATGTATTTTTTCTCGAATGTTCTCTTTCCTCTCTACTCATGCCATCCATGAGGCCCCAGAGCAGGTCTTTCCTTAAAGCAACTGCCTCTGAACACTGCCGAGCTCCATCAGCCTGGAGCCATGTGGCCTTACCTTCAGTTCCTTCCACACTAGAGGCAAAAGGGTGAGATGAATGAGCCTCAGCCCCTTGGTGGGGGAAGAGAAGGTTACATCACAGCAGGGGCTCTGCCCTGTTTGGTTAATGAGTCCTTTTCTAAATATACTCAGTGAAAGCACGTCTCCCTCATCAGATAACAGAAAGTGTCATCATTTCAAACAACAACTGTTTTTGTTTTTGTTTTGTTTTGTTTTATTATACTTTAAGTTCTAGGGTACATGTGCACAACATGCAGGATTGTTACATATGTATACATGTGCCATGTTGGTGTGCTGCACCCATCAACTCGTCAGCACCCATCAACTCATTGTTGACACAACTGTTTTTTTGTTTGTTTGTTTGTTTGTTTGTTGTTTTTTTGCTGAGACAGAGTCTCGCTCTGTTGCCCAGGCTGGAGTGCAGTGGTGCGATCTCGGCTCACTACAAGCTCCACCTCCCGGGTTCATGCCATTCTCCTGCCTCAGCCTCCCGAGCAGCTGGGATTATATTTTATTTTATTTTTTTGTAGAGACGGGGTTTCACCATGTTAGCCAGGATGGTCTCGACCTCCTGACCTTGTGATCTGCCTCCTCAGCCTCCCAAAGTGCTGGGATTACAGGCATGAGCCACCATGCCCGGCCAAGCAACAATTTTTATATGAATTAGCTTACATGTTAATCCTAATGCAAGCCCCAAGGAGAACTGGGAAATACAAAAAGAGGTGCAAATGCATATCTGATCCTGCAACCCAAATATACATGTTATAGTTCTAATATTTCAATGTATTTCCTTCAAGAATGTATAATATTTTGCATAGTTCTTTTTCTCCTCTGAGGAGTTTTGTCAAGAATACGTAGGAATTGGGAATTGTACCAGTTTATGATAATTCTGGCATATGCTCTCTTGTTTACTCTCCCCTCCACTTAATGTAACTTTTAATTTTATATATATATATATATATATATATATATATATATAGCTTTTACTTATAATACTTTTACTAGCCACGTATTATTTCACTAACTAAATGTGGCATCATTAATGATACATTCACACCGTTTGATCTTTTCACTATCACAGATAAGCCTGCAATGAGCATCTCTGTTCATTTATTTATTTTTCTGTACTTATTTTGTTGTTGGGATGTCTTCATAGAAGTGCAAATACTTCATCCAATAATGAAATTTCTTAAGACTTTTCATATACATGGCAACCAAGCTTCTTTCAATATTTCTTTTTTAAGTTTTAATATATTGGTGGCCTAATTATCTAATCTGAAGGAAATGCCTGAAGTCTGAAACAATCTATTTTCTTTCCTGTCAGACAAGTCTAGATCTTTCTTGGTGCTACCACAGGAGAGGCAGGATCATAGAGTACAACATGGTGGTTAGAAGATGACAGTCAAAATTAAACACATGGTTTCAAACTCCAGCTGTGCTCCAGACCTGCTAGGTAATCCTGGGACAGTTATTTAACCTCTCTGTGCCTATGTTTCCTCGTTTTTAAAGTGAGGATAATACCAGTCTTTGCTACATATGAATACTCTGAAGATTAAATGAGTGACTTCATATTAAGTAGTTTTGCAGACACTATTACTTCTATAAATTAATGGCCATTATTATTGTCAATCCCTAAGAACACAGTTTACAATCACTATGCTACGTTAATACTGATATATTTAGGGCCCAATTTATTATTATATTATTTGCTTTCTACTTCTACCTGTTTCTATATTTCTTTTTTCTTCATCCTTGTATTCTTTTGCCTTTATGGAATATTTAAAATTTATTCTATTTTATTATGAAATAGAATATGAGTGTGGTGGTTAATACTCTTTCAGTGTTTTTTACAGCTTACCTAGAGATTGCAGCTGGCTTTCCTGACTTACCCAAATATGATAGAAATCAGTACTTCTTGCCTCATCTTAGTTAATGCAAATACTTCTTTTCACTCCTTTCTGACTTACTGCTGTTGTTATCTTTTATTTTAATTGCATATATATTTCCTTTTTTTTTTTTTTTTTTTGAGACAGTATCTTGCTCTGTGGCCTGGGCTGGAGTGCAGTGGTGTAATCTCAGTTCACTACAATCTCTGCCTCCCAAGTTCAAACAACTCTCCTGCCTCAACCTCCCAAGTGGCTGGGACTACAGGTGCACAAGACCATGCCTTGCTAATTTATATATTTTTAGCAGAGATGGGGTTTTGCCAGGCTGGTGTCGAACTCCTGACCTCAAGCGATCCACCCACCTCAACCTCCCAAAGTGCTGGGATTACATGTGTGTGCCACCACACCCAGAATACTTCATATTCTATTCAAGTGTTATTATTATAGATTGCTACAGTCAAGATGCATTTCAATTTACAGACGTATTTGCCTTTTCTTGCTTTTTGCTCCTTCCTGGAATCATGTTCCTTCTTCCTGAAAAATATCTTTAATATCCCCTTTAGTTCAGGTTTACTAGTGACAAATTCCCTGAGTTTTTTGTTTGTTTTGGTGGGGTTCTTGGTCTGAAATTGTCTTTATTTTGTTTTCATGTCTTCATTCTTGAAGAACATTTTCACCCAATATAGAATTCTAGGTTGGAGGATAACTTTCATTATTTCTTGTATTGTCTTCTGGTTTCCATTATTTTTATTTTATTTTATCATTTTATTATTTCTTAATTTTCAAGGCAGCAACTGTGAATTTCATGTTCCTTCTCCAAAATTAGTGTTTCTTTTTTCCTGTAGTCTCTTTTAAGATTTTCTCATTGTCTTTGGTTTTCAGCCATTTTCTCTGATGTAGTTTCCTCTGAATTTGTCTTGCTTCTTGAATCTCTAGCTTGATATTTTCTTCCAGTTTGGAAAATGGTCAGTCACGACCTCTGCATATAACATATCTACTTCATTCTCATTCTGTTATTCTCTTAAAAGGAACCTCATGACATCTATGTTAGAACTTCTGTCTCTGACCCTTTCTCCTATATTTTTCATCCTTTTTTTCTCTCTATGCCTCCTTCTGAATTTTTTTTTAAATCTATCTTTCAATGCACTGACCCTCTCTTACGCTTTGATATGCTTCGGTCCTTCCGCTGTTTCTAATTTTAGTTATTGCACTTTTCAGCTCTAAAATTTCCCTTTAGTTATCCTTACAGGTCCCAGTTATTCATCAAAAATTCTCGTCTTTTCTTGTACTCTCCTTAACCACTTAAGCATTGTTATTTTAAGTCCTGTGGTTGGTAACTATTATCTAGAGCCACTTTGGGTCTGTTTCTATTTTTGTTTTCTTATTCTCCTCTGTGCCTTGATATGTTTGATTGACTGTCTCATGTATATAAAAAAGTATAAAAATGATTTAAGACTTTATCTTTAACCTAGATAAAGAAGGAAGGTTTATTTTTCTTTACAGCAGGTGGCCAGAAGTACCAGCATTCTAGGATCAATTTCAAGGACTGAGATAATCATAAAACAGACTTCAGTTCTTGTAAGGCTATTTCACCTTTCCTCCACCCTTACTCCTAGGATGTGGTATTTGCCTGTCTTAATCTAAAGCATGAAGGTTATCCAGAAGCTTCTTCTGGGTGGGCCCTGGACTTCCATTTTTCTCCCACTCACTACGTGAAGCTGGCAAAGGCCCTGACTACCTTTTCAAGTTCTCTCTTGAGAACTCTCCTCCCTTTTCCAGTACTGGCCTCTGCCTTAGGGTAAAACTCATCTCTCTGTTTCTGCTGTCTCTTGGATCTTGGCCTTCACTGCATTGAGAGCTTTCCAATGCCTTCAATTAGATAATGATGATAATGAAGATGACAATGATACGTGTATGTATGTTTTGCCTATATTTCGAGTTGTCTTAGCATAGAGTTGGTCCAAATCATCTGCATCATCCCATCTACTATTTCAGGAAGTAGAAGTCTGGAATCTGTTTTTCAAAGGTATGTGTTTTATCATTTTGAAAAGAGAGCCAGGGAAAAAAATTATGTTTAACATTTTCAAACTTACTTTACTACAAATTCTTTGTTTTTGTGAGGCAGCCCATGGAACAAATGTTCCATGGCATCTCAACTTACAAAAGTCTTAGATTTCAAAAGGCTATTCCTAAGAATTTTGCTTTTAAGTTCAGAGTGGTGTTAAACAAGGAATCTTTGTATTCACTTTTATGCAAAGTTAAGTTACAAGAGGAGAACTGTGTTTAATGGTTTTGTTGTGACTCATCTCCCTCCATGTAGCATTTGCCACTCTCTCACCACTTTCTCTTGTTTGAAAAAATTATTTCTACATTTATTTTTATTGTAATTATACACACAGGGAACATGGGATTGGTTAAGAAGCATCCTAAGGTCAGGTACATAACAGCATTTTTAAAGTTTTATTTTGAAATAACTATAGATTCCCAGAAAGTTACAAAAATAATACAGAGAGTCCAGTGTACCCTTCACCCAGCTTCCCCTAATGATAACATTTTGTGTAACCACAGTACAATATCAAGACCAAGAAACTGATGTTGTTAGAACATCAATTGTTTAACTCTTAACTGTACTGCAGATCTTGTTTAATTTTCACCATTTTTTACACGTTTTAACTTGTGTGTGTGCATGCATGTGTGTGTGCATGAAATTCTATGCACCTTTATCTAGTGTATTGATTTGGGTAACTATCAGTGCAGTTAAGATACATGACTGCTGTGTTACCACAGAGGTCTCTCTGTGACTCCCTCAGGTCACCTTCTTATATCCATACCCCACCACCATCAACCCTGGCAACCACCAATTTGTTCTCCAGCTCTATAATTTTGTTCTTTTAAGAATGTTATATAAATGGAATCAAATAGCACAAAATCTTTGGCCATTTACTTTTGTTTTCACTAAGCACAAAGCCCTTGAGGTCCATCAGTAATGACATTGTTACTCATTTTTCATCTTTTCTAGCATCTTTGATCCTTGGAAGATGACATTTTTTTAAAATTTCCTTCTTTTTACAGAATGAGAAAATAAGACACAGGGAAGATAAATTATCAAAAATAATGAACAGAGGTAGCGAAAGATTTCTTGACACTCCAGTTCAGAGTTACTTACAACAGACTTTGCTTCCCCTAAGACCACTTCTTTCTTCCTGACCAATTTGGAACAGATCAGCTAAAGGTCATGGTAGATAAACACATCCACAGAATAGTTAATCAAAAGTTGGTTCTATGAAAATCAAATACTTGACTTTGCCTGAAGCAAAGTAGTGCATTATTTTACATTAGTCAGAACTGTCGGACTGGTAACTGGGAAATCAGACACATACTGTTGAAAGAATGTCTAAATCTGAATGGAATTTCTAAGCTTTTAGCTCAAGAGATGATTAATTAAAAAGCAAGAAATGGATGCATTCACTGTGTTTACAAGTGATATGTCTTGGTTTTATTCTTTATCTGTTGTTATCTTTGGGGGTTTCCATTAAGGTAATCAAATTTTGAATAAGCCTGACAAGCATTCAACAGCTTTCAGCAGTGGCAAAGAATGTTTATGGAGGGGGGAAGCATGTTTTCAAGTCCAGGAGCAGACGTTGACACTGAGGCCTGCATGAGTACTCTTGAATAGTCTTTTTTTAAAGCTTTTATTATTTTTTTTAAAGTACTGGTTACAAAGATGGCTAACATATCTCTGTAGCCAGATTTTCATGAGTGGACTCCTCCCAAGGCCATCCAGTTTGGACTGAGGGAGCCATTGACCCCAGTCTTTACCTGCTGCAGACTTTTCTTTCATGAAGCCCAGGAGAACATCCAAGAACCAGTAGGCCCCTACTACCTTTATCTAAGTGCTGATCATGCTGTTCCAAAAGCACTTGGAATTGGCAGAATTTAGGGACAAGAAAGAAATAGACATAACTGCACAGTATCTTACATGATTGGGATCCCCGACCAAACATCTCACTGGAGTCATGCTGTTTTCGGAGAGTATGAAACCCTGTTCTTGGCATAGCAAATGTAACCATGCAATTTTAACCTAAGAAACCACAACTTGGTTCTTAAAAACATGAATATCTCAAGCACGTTCTCTCCCAAACCACGTTAATATTCATCTTCAGAGATGTGCTGAGTTTTATTGCTGGGATCATGGTTCAATTAATTATCTCCCCTATAGATATGAGAGTTGATCTTGTATTTGGGAAATTAGTTGACACAATTTACTCACCTCCTTACATGTGTCATAACAGGTGAACTTCTCTCTCTTTAGAAAGTTTGAAAGTTCATTTAGTCCTTTTCCTTCAATATTTTTCATCATAACTGGATTTCTTTTGATTTCAGTTCATTGAGTATTTACCTCGGAAAGTTTTTCTGTTTTAAACATGGTAAGCATTATAGTGGCTTAGAACAGATTTGAAAGCTAGAAAGGTGTTTATCTAAATGAGTCAGATTTTGAAGATTTTGCTGTTCTCCCATTAATGCTTAATGATTGTTTTTTCCATCAAATGAGGGAGACTGTGTAAAGTTACCTAAGCAAGGAATGTCAACTACTAGGAAGGAAGACCTTTTCTAATTCTTCCAATCTGCAGTTCAGAGACCTGAGACAATTTAAGATGTGGAAAATTTAAGTTGCAGAAAACAGGCTAAAAGTGCCAGTTTTTGAAGATAACATGCAGAAAGGCAACATCTTTTTCCTAGGAAAAGAGCTTAAAAAAGTCTTGTAAAAAAAAAAAATCACTGGGTATGTTGGACATCAAATACCTCTTAAACAAATAACATCTGGGTAAGCTACTGTAAAGGTACCAATTGGTGATTAAGTTTTCCTCTAAATAAGAAACTCGTGGACATAAAAAATAAGGGGGAAAATTCACAGCTTTTTCTCACACCGTAGGGTGGAGGCCACACACTTAGTCTGGGGATCCTGCACTCCTCATATTCAAAGTAGATCAAAACACTGAAAAACTAAAAGCCGGGTGCGGTGGCTCAAGCCTGTAATCCCAGCACTTTGGGAGGCCGAGACGGGCGGATCACGAGGTCAGGAGATCGAGACCATCCTGGCTAACACGGTGAAACCCCGTCTCTACTAAAAAAAAAATACAAAAAACTAGCCGGGCGAGGTGGCGGGCGCCTGTAGTCCCAGCTACTCGAGAGGCTGAGGCAGGAGAACGGCGTGAACCCGGGAGGCGGAGCTTGCAGTGAGCTGAGATCCGGCCACTGCACTCCAGCCTGGGCGACAGAGCGAGACTCCGTCTCAAAAAAAAAAAAAAAAAAAAAACAACAACTAAAAGTTGACAATCAAGGGATATTTTTATAACACAAGGAAAAAAATTATTTTGCAGTTTCCATCACACATGGGAAGGTGATTAATTGTATTGGAAGCAGGGAGGCTTATAATATTCAAAGAAATTATCTTAAGTGCATATCTTCTTCCTCATTTATACATACAGAGAGCTGAATGGCAATGCATAAGAAGGAAATGACACAGGAAATGAACATTTTCAAGAACTTATTATTGAAGTTTATAATTTGTATACATTTACTGTCTTCTCAATGATTACAAAGTCTCTAAAGGTAAACGAATAGTTATCATTTGCACCAAATGACCATCCATGCACTTCAGAAATAGCACAAGATAAAATATAAAGTGCTGCTTTAAAAGACCATCAACAGGGAGTCTACCTTGCAAAACCCCACCCGTCTAACAATGCAATCATTTTATCAACTTTTCTCTTGGAATGTGTTTTCCAAAGATGAGGCTGTCCTGACTTGTAGGAACAATAAATAATCTTGGGAGATTAAAATAAATGACTGCAGGCTTCTTTTAATTTTCAGCAAACCCTTTGTGAGAATAAAAGAACCACTATCCTTAAATAATTGTAGAATTACATCATTGATCAACTATGTCCCCAGCGGAAAAGAACTCAAGGTGAGACATAGCATGTGAAAAGAATTGCTTCTTTGGTAAAACCCCTCAGTAATGAAAAGTTCCAGACAAAGGACCTTCTCTCTCCCTCTCTCCATCCCCTGCACCACCCCACCATTCCCAGCCCTAACGGGGGAAAAGACCAGAAAGTTCGGTTGAGGGAGTGTGACATAGTTCTGCATATATTTTTTCTCTCTCTCTCTATGATTAATCATAAAAATATTATTTGTGGGTTAAAAGTGGCTTTGGAGAAAGTGTTTACAGGTATTACACACCTTGAATATTTGGGGAAAAACTTACTTTATTAACAGAAAATTGATTCCAGTGGCATTTTTTCCTCCAGGTATGTTACAGTGGGTTTTAGTTTGTTTTGAAGACATCTCTGGGGTTGCATTTGTGCTAAGGTTTCTGAAGATCACTCCGTAGTTGCCATTATGATGGGAAAGGGAGAAAGACGTTAAGAATGGGTTCTACTCAGTGGACAGTGATCCTCAAGGGAGTCTAAACGGATTTTCTCTGAATACTGGAAAATGTGAAACAACAAATTAATAGGGTTCTTTAAGATTTTCTTTGGGCAAAAAGTGTTTAAAACGGTGCTTCTGAAATAGTGTATTACCTGTGTTACTTTGGAGGATGCTATGACTATTTTATATTTGTAGATCAAAAATGTTTTTACCCTTCTGTTAACTAGCCTGGGAGGAAGAGAATGATGCTGGTGATACTGACCATGAATAAAAGTGGGAAGTTAGTATATACTGGATTCCTTCATATGCATTTTTTGTGACTTTACTAGTTTATATTTGTCAACAATTATCTCAGATAAATACAAGTAGTATTCCCATGAAGAATCAGTTTTCAAAATCTTATAATACCTGTGGTCACAGAACAAGAAAGCGATACAGCCAAGATAGAAGTCCCTCTGTGTCTCTGAGCCCTCACTCACTTTTCGATGCTCTTATACAGCAGTGACAATTTACAGTTGTTATATGAAGGTTTTATACAAATCCTTTCAATCTGAAAAGTGAGTGACATTCAGATTCTGCCAGTTTTCCCTAACCAGATAGATGACTTTTCTTTACTTGATCAGCTGCTTTACAAAAAAAAAAAGGGGCCGGGGAGAAAGAAAAACAAGAAAATAATTTTTTAAAACACACATAAACACATAAACTGTTAGAAAAGTGACCCTGACATCTTTTGTCTCCTGTTATCCCGTTTAGTGGCAGAACCAAGTCCTTAACTGAGGTCAGGGGTTAATCAATTTTAATATTTTAAATATTCAGCTTGAAAGGGAGTGAAAGGTTGGTTCATTTTTATAATTGTTTGACACAGTTATATTTTGACAAACTAGTTTGGTATAGTCAAGTGAGTTCAAAGCTTTCAATATATACATAGGCACTCTATTCCCAAACCATTATCATCGTGTAGCAATGTTTAAGGGAGAGACATTTGCCTTCACACATACTTTTTTTAGAGCATCCAGAGAGAATACACACAGTGCTTTTAATTGTCTGTATTTGGAATTGCAAATTGTGTTTCTGTGTTTCTGGGTGAAAAGTGCCTTTTAGACAGGAAGGGTCTAGACTTGCACCTTAGCTATCCCATAGATGTGTTTCCAGCAGCCCAGCCTGAGCTCTAACTCTGCAGCAGTCTGGGCACCCTGCCGGCATGGAGGGACTCTAAATGTGTGGAGGAAATTTTTGCAAACATTTTTTAATCTCCTAAGATTTATTTGGGGACATGCAACTAAATAAGGAAAAGATACTGCTTAGTAGTATCACTCAATTGAAATATTCATGTGAAAACCTGTCAGCAGTTGTAGCATGTGAATCAAACCATGGACTCACCCTCATCAGACTTTCTTATCAAAAGCAACAAATGATGCTTTGAGATCCAGGTGTAATTTCCAGACACAGAAGCAAGCAAAGTGCCTTTCAAAGGCAGAACTGTCGACCATTTCAGCACTATCTGCCTTTTCCTGACTTGGAGAACACAGCACAAAGAAAGAAGTTAGGAAGGAAATTTCAGAAGTTGTAGCAGTAAAAAATCTATCCAGTGCTGGGGTGGGTTGTTCAGGGGGTTGGCCTGGATTCTGCTGGAGGGATGGTGACCAGGACCCTGCAGGGCAAAGCATGTAGGTTGTCTTGCTTTTTGCAGACCCCTCCAATTTCTGTAGCTGCTACAGGACAGGTGAAAAATTGGCAGTGACATCTGTTCTAGAAGCAGTCAGGACTTCAAATGTGTTAAGGGCCCCAGAATTAGCCTTGCATTACAGGCATCCCAAAATGTGCAATTCGGACGTTTCTAAGAAGAGTATGTTTTATTCCTAGCCACTTTTTGGGCCATGGTTTATATCATAGAAAGTATGGTAAATTTTTGCCTACCATCATCTATAATCAAACCATGCAAATTTTAGGCTCAACACAAATCTAAGCCTTTGCCAGAAACCTTCCTCCAGAGAGCCCTCTAGACTGAGTAAAACCCTTGTCTGTCAGACTCTTCTCTTTGTAAACTAATTCCATCATCATCCGACTCTTTGAAAGGCATCTATCACTATTGAATCTTACCAAAGCAATGTAAAAGTGATCAGTTGAGAAACTTTCAAGGTTGGCGTTTTCAGTCAAAATGTACTCATTTCGAAAATGTGTTTATAATTTGTTGCATCCTTCTTACTTTGGGTACAAATAAATTAAATCATTTTAGATTTAAATCTAATCTGCATTGAATCTATATGTGAGAATTGCTGTAATTTCTACAAAACAGGAGAGTAAATTTCTGTTCATTTATTTATCATTTTTCACATAAGATATCGTGGTAGTTGAGGGCAAAATTGTCCATGGTACCTTTTGTTTTTGCAAGAATCTCTGGGTTTCCACTCATGTGCTGTAGTAACTATCTGTGGTTGACATTCTATGGAAACACTTTTTACAGTCGTTACCATAATCTTAGTACTGAAAATAGACCTCAGTTGACCCATAGGAGTATTTTTAATGGAGATGACTTTACTGTTTTTTATATTATGAAAATTATGAATACACCTTCTAAATAAATATTTAAAACGAAATTTTAAAACACCCAAAATCCCAACACCCAATGGAAACATTGTTAATATAAGAGTGGGGGCCAATTTTCCAGCCACAGGCATTTCAAATTCATTATTTTAGGAAAGTGCTATATTTCACAAACAGATGAAAAGCTTTGTCCAAAGTCACACTGCTAGTGACTCAGTGGCAAGATCAGGGTGATCAACCATCCCAGTTTTCTCAGGATTGTCTCAGGGTTACAATATTAAGTCCCACATCCCAGAAAACCCCCCAGTCCTGGGAAAACCCAGACAGTTAGTTGGTCACCATAGACAAAATCAGTAGAGGACCCCAAGCCTAGCTAGGTTTTTGTTGTCAATGTAAACCTAGCCACTCATACATGAAAAATGAACTCCTGTGACATATAATTTGGTAACTTTCTCTAATCACTTCTATATATGGAACATATTTCCATGTCAACAAGTATAAATCTGCAATACAGTTTTTAATAGTTGCACGTTATTCCACCATGTGGATCTATAAAAATTTATTTTGCTAAACATTTACTGATGGAGGATTGGATTATTTCCAAAGGTTTGATATGATAGATAATCCTATGATGAATAATTTTCTTACATATATATCTGAACACACTTTTCTCTTAGGAAAATTTGTTTGAGATACAATTACCAGGTTAAACAGTATGCATGTATTTTAGGCCAGATGTGGTGGCTCATGCCTGTAATCCCAGCACTTTGGGAGGCCATGGTGAGTGGATTACCTGAGTTCAGGAGTTCGAGACCAGCCTAGCCAACATGACAAAACTCTGCCTCAACTAAAATTACAAAATAGACGGGTGTGGTGGTGCAGGCCTGTCATCCCAGCTACTCTGGAGGCTGAGGCAGGAGAATCACTTGAACCTGGGAGGTGGAGGTTGCAGTGAGCCTAGATCGCACCATTGCACTCCAGCCTGGGTGACAGAGTGAGACTCTATCTCAAAAAAGGTAAAAATAAAAATTAAAAATATACACATATTTTAAGGCTTTGGCATATATTGCCAAATGGCTCTCTAGAAATCTTAAGGCAGTTTGCTTCTCACCAGTAGTTACTTTCTCTACCCAAATGGATTGTATCAATCTTTCAATAATTCATAATTTGATGAATGAATGTCAATGTGTCACTATTTTAATTTATATTTCTTTAATTATTAAGAATAATAAAGAATAGTAAAAACCTAATTTTATGTTTTGTTGGCCATTTAAATTTGTGTGTGTGTCAATTTTCTATTCATTAGCTTTGATCAGTCTTGTACTGAATTAGTCAGTGGTTTCTAAAGGTTCTCGTATAACCCTTTATAATTTATGTTGCAAGTATTTTTCCAAGTTCATGTTTCTTTCAACTACCTTTGTGCTATCAGTAGTGGTGATGGGGGCCACACAGAAAATTTTGATTTCTAAATGCTTCATGTAATTCCCAATTTAAACATTTTTAATATATATTTTTGACCTAATATAATTTAAAATTTTTCTGCATATAAAAAAGAAAACTCTTACACTCAGGCATTATGGGAGTCAACATAATGTAGTGGACAGAGTGGGAGGTGGAGTCAGAAGGGGGGAGTCAGAAGGGGGGCGTCCAGCTCTGCATTGCCCCCCAAGTCAGCAGTGGCTCTGCCCATGGTTTCTCATGGGTGAGATTAGCTTCATCAAGCCCATTCATTTCATCAGCATCACAAGACAGCTTGATCTAGGTCTGCAGTTTTCAGCCTTGGGTGCCCTTAGAGTCCCCAGGACGATTTTATAATCTCCAGATACCCAGGACATACCTGCGGCCATCTAAATCTATATCCAAGGTGGGATCCTGGCATCTCCATAGCTCCCTGGTGATTCCAATGTGCAGCCCAGCTTGAGACCACTGATTTGGACTACGTGCTTTCCAGACTTGATGATTTCATTAATTGTTCCTCAGGCCTCTGGCCTATAAATTTGGATAGATAGACAGGGTTGGGTTCCAAGAATCTGTGTCATGAGCAAGCATTCAACAATTCTGGTATTTAGGCATTTTAAATACCAGAGCCACACAGAGCCATCCAAGGGTCCTTCCAACTCCAGGATTCAGCTATTGTCTCCATCTTTCTGGATGGCCTTGTTGCAGAAATGTTATTCTGAAGCTGAAGTTATGAGCAAAGACTTGAATTATGTCCCAGGAATTAGCACTGTGACACTTACCCATTTTCCCTGACACCATCACAGATCCTTCCAATTGTATGAGAAACTGGGAATCATCTATTCCAGATTCCTAATAAGAACCCAGAGGGATACAGCCAAAGTCACATAGCTATTGAATGGCAAAGCCAGACCTAGGATCCAGGCACCTCAGCCCCTGATCCAACACTACTCTCCTAGTCCCTGTTACCTTCTCATGCCTCGGTCTTTCCATCTGTGAAATGGGGGCAAGAGTCTCTTCTTACCTTCCTTTAAGAAGTCTTCTGAAAATGGATGAGGTAATGTCTGCAGGGCTTATGAGCAACTTAGATGAAAGGCAGCATAATATGTACAAAGTACTTATTTTTCACATCATACTTTAAAGCTCTGTAAATGTTGAAAGAACCTTTTTATATAAACAAGCAGAAACAATAGTAAAAAAAAAAAAAAAAAAAAAAAGCCCTTTTATCTCACTTTTTATATCCCCAGACTCCCTTTTCCCATTAATTTTGGTTGGTGTTGCATGAACGGCATGTTCACCTGGTTGGGAACAGGAGGAATCGGGGCTTGTGTGGATGACAAAGCACTATTCTAACTTACCTCCTCCTGCACTCACCTCCTCCTGCATTACTTCCCCATACCACTCTGTACTTTGCCTTCATAATAGTAATTTCAACTTGTGCTAAAATCCTTATCTTCACAAACATTTGCTTAATGCCCATCTACCCTGCTAGACCATAAGCAGCATGAGGCCAGGCACAATACATTTCATATCCCCAGATCCTAAGACAGTATATTCCCCAGGTATTTTATTATTATTATTATTATACTTTATGTTCTAGGGTATATGTGCATTTCTTAATAAATGAATGCATGACTCTGTGAATTATTGATCCTAGTCAAAGTCCAAGACTCATCCCTGAGCGAGGCCATCAGGGATGAGCCTCCTGTGGCCAGGAGCGGTGGCTGACACCTGTAATCCCAGCACTTTGAGAGGCCGAGGCGGGCGGATCACTTGAGGTCGGGAGTTCAAGACCATCCTGGCCAACATGGTGAAACCCTGTCTCTACTAAAAATACAAAAATTAGCTGGGCGTGGCAGCAGGCACCTGTAATCCCAGCTACTCAGGAGGCTGAGGCAGAAGAATTGCTTCTAGCTGGGAGGCGGCGGTTGCAGTGAGCTCAGATCACGCCATTACACTCCAGCCTGGGTGACAGAGTTAGATTACGTCTCAAAAAAAAAAAAATTGGTATGTGTGTTACTGGCTTTGACTTAAGTCACTGGGGTATATGGGAGGTAGGTATGGGACTGGAGTAGTCAGCATTTTAGTTGACTTGACTAAATTATAAGTGTAGGTAAGAGAGTTCTCTTTGCAGCTAAGGGCCAGCTATGGGATAATATGCATTATCTCATTCATTATCACCAAAACTCTGGGAAACAGGAGTGCTTGGCCCCATTTTGCATAATCCCCGCCTCAGTGAAGTTGAGTAACTCAAGATCACACAGCTAAGGTTTTAACCAGGTGGTTAGGTTTCTTTCTGCAACATCACACAATCTTCCTGTGATATGAACTTAGGTCTATTTCTCTATACCGTTCTCCTTGATCATAAATAAGTCAGCTTCATGAAAGACAAAATGGTCCAGTGTTTGCAGAACAATACGGTCAAAATACTTAACAGCTCACATGCCAGGGCCTCACCAGTAGGGACAAATGCTGATTATAAAACCCCCAGTTCCCTTCACTGAGATTCCAGATGACATCCAGGACCTCCATGCACTTTGAATTTCAGATAAACAACAAATAATTATTTTAGTATAAACAATACAAAGAATATACTTATACCAAAAGGAAGTTTATGTGTGAGGTTGGAAGGCCTGAGCTTCTGGTCTGACATCAGACCCATCAGAACAGCACCACTGGGAACAGGTCACTCAACCTTGCTAAGTCTTGGGGGTTGATTTCTTGTGAAAATGTACGAACTTAACCGGGAAATGCTGACTTAGAATCAGGGCTTAAAAATGATTTGTTTTCGGCTGGGTGCGGTGGCTCACGCCTGTAATCCCAGCACTTTGGGAGGCCGAAGTGGGCAGATCATGAGGTCAGGAGATGGAGACCATCCTGGCTAATACGGTGAAACCCCGTCTCTACTAAAAAATACAAAAAAAAAAAAAAAAAATGAGCTGGGCATAGTGGCGGGCACCTGTAGTCCCAGCCACTCAGGAGGCTGAGGCAGGAGAGTGGCATGAACCCAGAAGGCAGAGCTTGCAGTGAGCTGAGATTGCGCCACTGCACTGCAGCCTGGGAGACAGAACGAGACTCCATTTCAAAAAAAAAAAAAATTGTTTTCTTTTCAAAGCCGGAACAGTTGTGGTTGGGGCAAGAATCTCACCTCTAGTCTAATCTGTGTCCTGCATCCTATTGTGATTTCTGTGCAGGGTGTTATGACATAATTTTTATGATTAATGAATTTCTATCCCTAGCAAATTCCCTACCCTTTTAGCTGAAGGGCAAAACAATGCAAGTTTGAAAAACAGTTAAGATAAAACAGCAACATTACTAAAATATGCATGTATGTTAAAACATATCAGCACTGATGCATCATCATAGTATATTAATATACTATGTATAATATAATATTGATCATTTAATAGTGAATGCATATTAAAGGCATCCAAATGCCCCAAATGAGTTTTCCCTAGATTATGGGCCTAATGGCTAATTTTTCTTTTCTTCACACATATCTACATTCTAACTTTTCTGTAGTAAGCATGTGTGGCTTTAATAATTTTTTTAAAAAAAGAGAAAGAAATTACTTTTATACTTTAGTCACCAACTAAGAACTTGACAGCCTACGAGGTCAGAAAAGCAGATGTGAAGGGCAATAAGGCTAAGCAACAAACCTTCCTCCAGAGGAACAGATATATTTATGGAAAAATGCAGCAATTCAACTCAGAGTGAAAACGCAACGACCATCACTAGAGAGTGGAAATAATCCGTCAACAAACCCATGTTTTGTCTACATGACATAAATAACTGTTGGGGGTGGGTTGCTTTTTTTTTTTTTCCATTCCATTGGCCAATTTAGGCATACTGTGAACAGAGTATTTGATTAACTTAGACTGTTTTCAAAGCTCCAATTTAGTGTAAGGTATAGCTTAAAATTTGTTGTTAATATCCTTGAACACTCACCTATCCATAGCATGCACAGGAGCAAAAAGCACCACCACCTTAATTACTGCCCACATCCTTTCCAACTGCACTCTGTGTTTGTGGATCTGACCTAATGGGTGAAACACTGGGGTGTTTTCTCTATTAGAGCAATGTCACGAGGCAAGGGTGTGCTGTCTGCCCCTTGAGAACATTTGTTTGTAAAGGAGTTAGAGTTTTTAATATATATGCAAAGAATGATAATGAAATGTGTCTGGCCTGAACAGAATCAAACAAGATTCCATCTAGTTTCAACAATCCAGAGCGCCAGGGTTGAAGACATTTTTACCGTAACTCGTATTTTCAGCCCTGTGAAGTTGCCGCCCACACAGGAAATGACTTGGAACAGGTGGTCCTCAGAGCTTGCTGGTCTTGTCTGGCTCCATGGGTAATGCTTGTGGGCTCCTGAGTCACTGAATAATTATGAGCCTGAACAAAAGGCTCTCAGATAAACCCTCAGTCAAGACACAGGGAAAGGCAAGGTGCAGAAGATGACTGTCTGAGCGTGCTAACTGTTCAGAACGAGTTGATGAATGAGGCTGCGGAGGAAACAATGCCTCCTTGGTTATGCTCTTCTTGGCTCCCCTGGCACCTGGTGGCAGAAGGACGAGAAAGCACAGGTGAGGGGAGTGTCGTTGCACACCTTGGCTTTTAATGAACTTAAATGCATTAGAAAACACCCTACTTAGGAACAGTCCTCACAGAGACAATGAGCTCTCATTTCTCCACTGTGTGCCCAGTGCTGTGCTGGGCATGTATAGACTGTGTCTCTTCTCATCCCTTCCCAGGCTGGGAGATGGTGATGGAATTCTTCCCGTTTCACAGAGGAAGGAACTGAGGCACAGGAGCTCACATACCTAGCTTTATCTTTCATGAGGGGAAATGGATGGGGTTATGGGCTCAATTATGTCGTCATATATATATATATATATATATTTCATATATATACTTCATATATACTTCATATATGATATATGATATATATACTTATATATATACTTCATATATATATATACACACACACACACACATATCCATGTATGTATATAGAAGTCTTAACCCCCAGTTTCATGGAACGTATCCTTATTTGGAAATAGGGTCATTGCAGGTGTAATGAGTTAAGATAAAGTCACACTGGAGGAGGGTGAGTCTCTAATCCAATGTGATAGTTGTCCTTATTTAAAAAGACAAAATGCCTTGTGCAGACACAGGGAGAAGACCACGTGCAGAGAATTAGAATAATACATCTGCAAGTCAAGGAATGCCCAATACTGCTGGCAACCACCAGAAGCTACGAGAGAGATGAGGAAGAAGTCTCTCTTACAGTTTTCAGAGGGAGCATGGCCCTCTGACACCTTGATTTCTGACTTCCAGCCTCCAGAACTGTGAGACAATACATTTCTGTTATTTTAAGTCACCCAGTTTGTGGTACTTTGTTATGGCAGCTCCAGAAAACTAATAGAGATGAGAAGTAATGTGTATTGGGGGCCTGGTATGTCAATGTTAATAGAACTGAAAAAGAAAACACAAAAAAACAAACTTCAACAGCTACAAGAAAGAAGGAATTACTAACATGAGTATGTGATTCAAATAAAAATAATGTGAGTAGATAATGTATGGCTGAGAGGGTATAAGAGTAAGTGGTTCTGTTAAAAAGCAGAGAAATGAGAAAGAAAGGGGTCCGTGTGCAAATTCTAGAATATACCTCGAGGAGGGTGAATTAGACCCTACTTTAGGGGAAAAAAAATACAGGTGAACTCTTGCCACCTCTATCCAACTGCAAAGTTAGAGCAACAGTGTCTGCAAGACCACCTTCACTTCTGACACCAATTTCAAGTTCAGGGGGTTCTCAAAAACACACTCAGTGTCAATAAGTCACTAGAAGGACTACAGGACTCACTAAAGCTATTCACTGGCGATTGCAGTTTGTTAATGGGAAGAATGCAACTAACATCAGCCAAGGAAAGAAGCACATAGAGCAGAACCCAGAGAGTACCAAAGGCAGGGCTTGCATTGTCCTCTCCCTGTGGACAACAACAGCATCACTTTTCCATCACTGCTGTGCAGCAACACACCACGCAGGGAAACCCACCCGAACCTTTGTGTCCAGGGGCTCCGCTGGGGTCTTATCACCACCTTATCAGTCAGCATGGCTGGCTGCCCATGTAACTAGGCTCAGTTCCCAGCCCCTCAGACCAAGCTGAGACCACAGGACCTAAAGTCCCCATCCTCACCAAGGCATGTTGATGTGACCCATAGGCCCCACCCAAAATCACCTTGTTACTATCTGGCTGGTCCAAGGCCTCCAGGCAAACAAAGCCACTCCTATCAGACATGACATTCCAAAGGCACAGATCACTTCCCAGAAGCTGAGAGTAAAGGCCAGGCCTCTCTCTGAGCATATTTAAATTCTTTACTTCCCCTTAAGCTAGACACAGTCCTCCATCTTCTATCTCTCTCACCTTCCCACAGGCTCCCTCGTGTGTCTAGAGCAAAGTCTCCTCCAAGTCTCTCACAGGAAGGAGTCTTTGTGCAGCTGGGTCTTCCAATGTCCAGTCTGCCTGTGCTCACCAGGCAGGCTGTGTCTAGGAACAATAAGAGGCTCAGCCCAGGAAAAGCAAGAAAAACCTAGTTTTGCTTTGGTCAACAGGGCCGGATGTGGGACAGTGGAGATGAGGGTCTTTGAAAGGGTGAGAAGACAACACTCTGGCAGCAGTAGGACCCCAGGATGAAGGCCACAGTCACTGAGCCAGCAGCTATCCCTGTACTAGAGACACTGATGGATGAGGGTCCTCCCACCGCCCAAGTGGGGGTGGGGGAGGTACTTCTCTTCCTTGCGATTCTGTTTTTAAGCCAAAATACGGTGCATGTGACCCTTTTCAGAAGCTGCCTTCCATAACCAAATTAACCAAAAGGAGCAGCAGAAAGTATTCCTTCAGATGACATTTATATATTCTTCCTCCTGATTCTAGAATCAGTGACTGTTCCCTTTTCTGAAAGTTCAGAGTGTTTTTGGAAAGCAGCTGCTTCTCTTCTGTCCCTAAGAGCATTCATGCATCTGTCTAATTTCTTACATTTTACCACCAAACAGTATACGTTATTTCCACATTTTCATGCAGCATGCAAAAGCATTTAAAATATTTTTACAATGCAGACAAAAATTAGTGTGAGGGAACAAGTTGCCTGAGCAATACTCTATCCCAGCTGCTGCCTGAAAAGGGTCTTCTGTCCTCCATACATTTTTTGATGCAAAATATGCTTCAGGCAAAAGGGGCAATTTTAAAAGGAAAACCAGAAAAGAAATGGAAAGAAAACAGAAAATTAGTGTAATCATTTATAGCCAATTTGAACTTTTTTCCACGACTTTACAGGATTTAAAAGACTCATTGAATGGTAAATGACTGAAATAAAAATATTATTTAATGGAACTCTATGGACAACATACCTGCAACTGGAAATGGAGTTAAAGTTATCAAAATTATTTCAATGGATCCATGAGACCTACAGGATGGAAGAAATATGTTTCAAATCTTCAGTTGACCCATCATTTGAAATTCATTTTCTCTGACTTTTCCATAAGCTATGCCAAGGAAAATAAAGGAACCAGCCCTTACCCCAGCCCACGGCTCCCCCCCGGCCCACTAGGCTCACCAACTTTCTGACGTTGCCATGTGGATTCAGATGAATGCGAGCAAGTCATCCTGGCATCTGTTTTTCATTGACAAGAGCAGAAAATTAGCATCACCTTCGGCCAAATTCTGCCTTGTATTCCATAATGCATTAGGGGGTCCCCTTCCGATTTTATTTCGCGTTTGGCTTGATAGCACAGTTTCCCTTAACTTCAAAGTTTGTTCTCTGCCTGAATAACTTATCCAGCACAGAGGATAAGAAATAGGCCTTTATTCTAAGTGGGAATTTACCCGCCAAACCTGTAAGAGAACCAAAAGGCAAAAAGTTCTTGATAGTAAAGTAAAGCAAAACCTTAGTAAGACTTTTGATGTACAAATGCTTCCCTTAATTTAGAAAAATCCAGATGCAGCCATATTCCTACACGATGACTAATTATCATAGACTTCCTGACATAAGCCACTGCAAACCCTAATAGGCAGAACTAACTGTGAATTTTTGCTTCTAATCCTGATGGGGCATTAGCAGGACTCAGGCTTTGCATGGCGTGTTTGGGCTTTTCCAGTTTTACACAGATTTTTTATAGAGTATTAATATCATGCGTAATGTCAACATTTGGAAAAGGTTCGTGACTGACGGGGCTGAAAAGGCGTATTTCTCCAGCAGCCTGTTTCTATAATTGAAGTCATTCTTCTTCAAGATTCAGACCACCATATGCTTCCACTTTTTCCCCCTCTCTGTTTTATCAAGGGACCTTGGCACATTGGATTTCAGTATAAATTTCAAATATATTAAGACAGCTCCAAAAACTCAAGCCAGCTCACCCTCAGCTCCTTGTGGTCCCCTCTCAGGAGACTTTATTGAGGCCCGGACTCCTCTCAGCTGTGGTTGGGGTCAGCCCTAATAACAGTAATCACTGAGGTTTATTGAGTGTTTACTCTATGCCGGGTTCTGTGCTAAGTGTTTTATGTGTGTTAGGATATTTAGTCCTCCCAAGAACTCTATAAAGAAAGATGAGAAAACTGTGGCATGGAGACAAGTTAAGGAGTTTGTCCAAGGTCCTAGGACTAGTGCATTCATACAGGCCTTCAATGCCCAATCCCATCTTCTTCATTTTCACTATATTGACCCAGATCCGCAGACTAATGTCTGCTCACCACCCCTACACACAAATACATACCCACACACATCCCAACACACATACTCATTCTGAATGTCTCCCTTTCGGGACTCTCACTTCTGCTACTAAGGGTGCAATACCTTCTTCCCCTCCCTGGCTCACTCTAAGCCCTCATAGAGGGAGGAAGATTGTTCTTTTCTTGGGCTGGGGTCCATCATTGTAAAATGCACTTGACTCATAAATAATTTCTTCCTAGAGCCACCCACCCAGGTGACAGAGAAATAGCCCAAGACAGTACATATTTGTTAAGCAACAATTATTTATGAAACGTGTTATTATGATGCAGCAAAACTTTTACAGACCCCTGCCCTCCAGCTACACACACACACACACACACACACACACACACACACACACACACAGTTTGACCTGCTGGACTCCTGAGCCTTTGTGGAGTATTCTGAAATCCTGATTGAAAAGGATTAGGAAAAGGAAATTGGAAAAATCCAAAGGAGGATGGGTTGCCTGACTTGGGAAGGACTCTGAGTCATTCCCAAGAGAAAAGAATAAGCCCCGAAAACAACAGGACTGATGAAGGAGGGACTGAAAAAGAGAACAGGGGACTTTGAGAAGAATCTTTTCTAAGGAGAAGTCTTATAGCCCTTAACTCTGTCTTTCCAAGGATGTAATCCTCCCCATTTTGCCTCTTCAAGAGGCTTCAGTAAGAACTTACTTGACTCCCTGACACTCTTGCCACCAGAATTGTATCTCTTTGAGATGTGTGACTTTGCCAAACCAGGACTGATGGTCAAGTTGAGCATCGGAAGGGGGTTAGACTAGGTACTACCAAGGACATAAGGATGACCTCTGACCTTAGGGAGCTTACACCCTAGTATGCTGTTTAAAGAAAATAGCACACAGCTTTAGAGCAGCATAAACACATCACCAGCACGAGGTTACAAGAGCAATGGAAAGAGATATATAGTGTTAGGGATCCAACTGGGGTTGGCTTCTGTGTATTTCCTGGAGAGAGAGGTTTGGGACACGAGTGGAGTTTGGAGGGGAGCTGTCTGCGCATGAGGACCCTTTTCTCCTGTCGCGCTTCCCACCTAGGGTACCCACCTTGTCCCATGTCCTAGGAAGCCCACCGGCCCTGGGCAAACCAAGATGGTTGGTCACCAGACTCCCATCATTAGCCAAGAGCAAAAGGGCCTAACACTGCACATGTGTCCCACCTCATGTGTGCTCCTTATGCCTCCTTTTTAGACAAGGAAACTGAAGATCAGAGAAATACGAAGATTTGCTCAAGATGACAAAATTAGCAACGGCTTGGGTTGGGATTTGACTCTAGACACGATTCTAACATGAAGATATCACATTGTCTTCCACTATTTGTATGTGAAGCCCTCAAAATTTTTCTCCTTATTTTAAAAATTCTATTTCCTATTATCTCCTACTTATTGTTTGCACTTAGGCACCAGGCCGGCTAAAATGCTGTTAGTGGTAGACTTGTCCTGTTAAATAGAGTGATGGCTGTTCGTGTGGGTTTTGATTCTACTGCTTTACAGATACTTACAAGGTAGACTTGAAATGTACTGGAAGGAAAGAGGGTGGCATTAGGGGTGTGAAAAGCATAGGGAACATGAATAATAATGGATAATGTGAAACTTATTTTTAAGATACTGTATAATTCTTTTTTTTTTTTTTTTTTTTTTTTTCCTGAGATTAAGTCTCACCCTGTCACCCAGGCTGGAGTGCAGTGGCATGATCTTGGCTCACTGCTACACCCTGCTCCTGGGTTCAAGCAATTCTCCCGCCTCAGTAATCCTGAGTAGCTGGGATTATAGATAATGTGTCATTCTTTTACCAAAGCGTTACACTAAATACGTATACTCCAGAACCCTACTACTCACCTTCTTTAGAACTGAAGTTTGTTTATGAAATCTGGAAAATAAACTCTAAACAAGTTTATGAAATTAATAAAGATGCCAGCCTTACTTTGCTGACAGATAGGTGCCTATGGAAACCAAATAAGATAATGAATGTGAAAGTGCTTTGAAAAATCACAAAGCACTGAATTTCTGTAATGTGTCATTATTATCTCAATGTTATTATTTCATCTGACACATCAATGTTTCCTTTTTTTTTTTTTTTTGAGACAGAGTCTCACTCTGTCACCCAGGCTGGAGTGCAGTGGTGAGATCTTGGCTCACTGCAACCTCTGCCTCCTGGCTTCGAGCAATTCTCCTGCCTCAGCCTCCCAAGTAGCTGGGAGTGTGTGTGGCTCCTGCCACCACACTCAGCTAATTTTTTTGTATTTTTCGTAGAGATGGGGTTTCACCATGTTGCCCATTCTGGTCTCGAACTCCTGACCTCTGGTGATCCACCCACCTCAGCCTCCCAAAGTGCTGGGATTACAGGTGTGAGCCACTGCACCCAGCCAATATTTTCTCTTAATGACCTAGAATTATATTGCTCAAAGTTATTGTTCAGGTTTAAAAGCAAGGGGGAGAGGAGGTGTCGCAATATAAGGGTTTGTGGGATTTGCATCTTGTTTCAGCAGTACAGATGTGTTAAATATGAATGACATGTGATCCTAGAGATAAGCTCCCTGTCTCCTACATTTATCCACGAAATCACATATTAAACGCCCTGACTTCAGGAATACTATAGAAAAATAAATGGGTCGATGGAGGGGTGGGATGGGGGTGGGGAATAGGCTGAATGGGAAGGTGGATGGATAGGTGGGAAATGGAGAGATGAATGATGATGGAACCCATCTCTTGGGTGAGTGAGATACTGTTCTGACCCTTGGGCGTGATCCATTGAGCTAATTCTGGACAGGTTAATTGCTGTCAGTCCACAGTGTGCTGATACACATGCATGTGCACACACACACACACACACACACGCATGCACACCCATCTCCTCTCAAGGAAGCCTGCTTTGGCCTCGTGCTTATTAGCATGTATCACTTGAAAGAAAACAACCTCTGGCATATCTGAATATATGCCCCCAATCCCTTTGCCCCTCAGTTCCTTCTTATAATAATAAAAGTAAGCAGGCTTACTGTGGAGCTGGAAGGGTGTCTGTGGCACTGAGTGTTCCAGGAACTGCAACTGCACAGGGTGGTCCACCTCACCTTCTCTTTGCTTAGTGTCAGCCCTAGGTATGTGCCAGATGTTTACATGATATTGTTATTCTTAGTGGGAGCCAAGGGGCCCATGGTATAGTACAGACTGGCCTGTCCTCTACGTCTGAGGCCAATGCCACTGATTTCGTGGCTCCCCAAGGAGGCCCAGCCCACAGAGCCCTTAAGTTCTTCTTGCAAAGGATTGTACCTGTCTCCTTGTTGGATGGAGTATGGGATGGCTTCCCAGTGGCCAGCCCTGGTGGACATGGGTCAAGGCTCTTTTGTGAGCTGAAGTTACCCAATGCTTCTGTGGTTGACATGGGCTGCTAGTGTATGCTCCAGAGAGTTCTGGGTGGCCAGGTCTGTCTCTCCCAGACCCCAAACCAGAGTCTGACCTACCCTCCCCCAACCTCCAGTTTGTCCCTGTTCAAGGGACTCCCAATTCCAGACCTGAATGGGTGCTGGAAAATACACAGCTACAGGTGTGCTAAGAAAAACAAAGAAGATGAAGGGGACACGGTCCTCCAAGGGAGAGACCCCAAGGCCACACCTATCACTGGTGATTCCAACTGAAGAAGAATAAGAGAAAAACTGAAAAGGGATGAGCCTCTCCAGGGATATGCAATTATAGCACCAAAAGTAACTTTGGAGAACTAAGAAGCGTGCTTTTGATATTGAAAACATAAAGAAACTGACATAAAGTGAACTTGTGTTTCAGAAAGCCAAAAAGAAATATCTTACAATTTGAATAAATCTCAAAGCAATAAAAATCATTAGAACATAAGAGACTTGGAAGATATAACACAAATAATAGGGATTTCAGAAGGCGAAAACAGTGCCTGGGGAGGGAAAATTAAAAAGCAGTGAAAAAACAAGAGAATTAAGGTATCTCTGTGACGCTAAGTAAATGAGTTAGCCTGGTCTATCTGGTACACATTGATTGTATGAGTTTTTGGGTCATGGTATGGAGGTATGATTTTTTAATCCACGCTTGCAAAGGCAAGCTTGCATTCCTTTCGGCAGAAAGTGGAACTTTGCCTGGGCAGAAAGGCCATTTCTGGTTTTAATTCTGGGGGATGAATGGAAGTAGACAAAAGATAGATCCTAAGAAGGTGGAAAAGATGATACTTTCTCTCTTTCTTGGTCTGAATGTTTAGGCAACTTATAGGAAGCAAATTTCTTTCCAGTGTTGCAGAGTAAAGACAAAGTAGGTAAAACACAGGAGAGGTGGAAAAAATACCTGACGCGCTTGAGTTTTGCTGGTTCCTTGCAAGGGTTGAGCCTGCAGTATCCCCAGCCTTCTCATTCATGTTTCCTTCATTTGTGATGTTCACTTTTCTCGTCTCACAAATTTTAGTAAAGCCGTTTTGAATATTGCAAACTTACCTTAGATATTTCAAAATATCTAGTGAGTACCAGTAGCCCCCTGGGTCCACATAGGCATGGCAAAAATTATCAGGACCATTCCCATCACCAACTCCAAGTCAAGCAACTGGGAAACTGAAAGAGCTGAATCTCTCTAGAAGAGGATTCTCTGTTTAGAGTCCAACTGGGCAGTTCTGGGTTTGTTTTGTTGTTTTCTTTTATGCTTTACCACCTTTGACCCAGTTTCTGTATATCTTTGGATAGATATTTCATCTGTGATGGATGTTTGACAAATTGGCTGACTTTAAGTCATTGTATTTCAAATAAGATCTGTGAAGGCTGCTCTCCAAAGCAGATGTGGGTGACCTGTGTGTAGCTTATCTACTTCCTACCGGAGGAAGGACAGCATCTTTTGGTACTCTGACCTACTGATCCCCTAACTTCTTAGAGTTAGGCTTCTGATCTTGGCCAGAGCCACCAAGAATTGCACCTCCTTGAGTGATGGTAACATGTGAATGGATAATGTATGTGCTCTTCCAGGATATTAAACTCAGTGGACTGTACCGTTTGTATGATATGATGGATTAAATATTTCTACCCCCCCATTCATATGTTAAAATTCTAACCCCCAAGATGATGGTATTGGATGATGGGGCCTTTTTAAGACAATTAGGTCATGAAGGAGTAGGCCTCATGAATGGGATTGGTGCCCTTATAAATGGGATCCTAGAGAACTCTCCAGCCCTCTTTTCACCCTGTGAAGACCCAGCAAGAAGTTGGCCATCTATGAACCAGGAAGTAGGCCTTCACCAGACACTGAATCTTCTAGCACCTTTATTCTTGGACTTCCCAGCCTCCAGAGCTGTGGGAAATGAAATAAATGCTTATTGTTTAAGCCACCCAGTCTGTAGTATTCCCATACAGCAGCCCAAACTTAGACACAAAGCCTCTACCACACTGAGGCCTTCCCTGTTTTATCACGTGAACCTCTATGAAAACACCAGTATTTACAAAGCAGACATGGTTCCTGGTTCTTTCACATAAGCATCTGAAAACCTAGCCTCAAAGAAGAGAATAGTAGTGTATTTTGTGTCTTGCACCTATGGAACCACAGAATGTTCCAGGACAATATGTCTGGAATTCTTGGTAGAACCAAGAACTGCTGCCTTACACAGCAGAACCTAAAATACTCCAAACTCCCCAAGTCTTTCTTGGCTTGACTTGTTAAGGGACCCTAGCTGGGAACTTGACCTGAGTCATTAAGACTAGTTTAAAAATCATTGGCCTACATGCCAAGGCTGCTGCCCTGTGTTCTTTGGGCTCATTGCAGTCTGAGTCGCTCGCTTCTGCTGGTGCAAGTAGGCCAAGGAGACTTCCTCCTGCCTGGCTCAGTAGGTCTCAGAGAGGTGAACAATAGGGATGCTTCTAGCAGTGAAATAGTCTTAATCACCCTGTCCTCAATTGGGGCACAATCTTGGGCTGCAGAAATTCTTGGAGAATGCCATTCTGTGTGTAAACAGGGCTCTTGTGCAGTTTAGGATTTCCACAAATATCAAGACGGAACTTGAAAGACACCAGAAGGATTTGAGTTAGACATTAGGCCAGGAAGTAAATTGCTTCCCAAAGACCTTCAACTCCTTAACTGGAAGTTTGATAAGTCTCTAGGAGAGAAACATGTGAAAAGATTAAGCTTGGTTTAATTAGACAAAAAAGTAGGATATATGTCAATAGAGATAAATCTGTCTAAAGTTTCGGAAATCAGACTTCAGCATCTGCAGCTGCTCATTTTCATGGCCCTTGTTAGATTTATATGCACAATTTTATTGTAATCATTAATCTAGATGATCTAAGATTATGTTATTGCATTAAAGGCTAAAGTGATGAAAAGATCAAGGCGTTTAATGAAGTGCAAAATTCATCCCACTTAAAGAGAGCAATGTTTCCTTCCCAAGGGAAACCCCAACAGAAAATGAGGCTTTTTCATTAAAGTTATTTGTTTTTGTTTAAAATCCTGGATGGCAGGATACATTTCTGTCATTTTCACACATAAATAGCAACAAGTGGCAATGAGGGAATTGAATTCCTTGGCAGTGAGTCTCACACGCCTCCCTCAGTTTAATGAGACAGATCAATAGAAGGTAGCTTATATCACTGAAGGGCAGAGATAAATAATTTTAACACTCTCCCAATGTTGGTTTAGGAGGCAAAACACCTATTGAGATCTTAGAAGCTCAGGCCCATCATAATTCTGGCTCCTCTATCTTTCATCTTCTTAAGTTTACTATTTAGCTGCAGCTAAAATTTTGTTATTTTGAATATCTGTATTCAAATACATATGTAATTGAATATGTATTTGAATTCATATTTCAAATATGTGTGAATATAGATATTCAAAATAGTCTGTTCTGAAACTATAATAGATAGTTCTGAAAATATCTATAACTATATATTAATTAGTTTATTCTATCTAAAATTATTTCTTCCTAACAAAGATACAGATAGGACATAAGAGAGGAAATTAAGAAAGTAAGAAAGCAAATAGATATAGTATGAATGCCATAGGAGAATCTGGCCATCTCCATTTAAATGGGAAGGAATTGTGATAAAATAACTGATTCTTGTTTGCCTTTGGTCATTAAAAATGTTAAGAGAAACGCGAAGGAAAGAACACCACATGGAGAAACTGTAAATAACACACATATGAATAGTTCTAAATAAAGAAGTTGATGATGACTGGGGTGTTCAGAATCTTTCCAAAGTAGGAATTTTGAAACATATATTCACTTTTTTCTTTCGTATGCAAACAGAAGCAGATTGCAGCACAGTAGACCTTGTGTTGAAGCATGGCTCACAGAGATGCTGCTCCCAGATGAGCACTGATGGCTGATGGTCAACAGATGGAGAGACAGTCGTTGGCACAGGATGTGTTCAGAAACAGTTGTTCATTTAAACCACAGCCAATCAAAATATTAAACGAACTCCTTCCCAGGTCCTGAAATTCTATATTTTCTGTGAACAAGCACCTGAGGCCAATCACTCATCCTTTCCAAAAATGAGTGCATGCACTATTTTCACCACTCTCTGTTGCATGACTGGCACCATTCTGCTCATCTTATGCTTTTTCAGATGTGCAGTGTTGTTTCATCTTTCTCATCTAATACCCCACAGAGGGGAGGCTTTATGCTGTGTTACACACATGGTGAGTGACAAACGTGGAGCTCACTAACCAATTCCTCAAACTTTGGGGTCTCGTAGAAACCTCAGTGGTGTGCTTCTTTTTTCTTTTTTAATTTTTTTAAATTGTTATATTTCAATAGGTTTTTGAGAAACAGGTGATGTTTGGTTACATGAATAAGTTCTTTAGGGGTCATTTCTGAGATAGATTTTGATGCACCCATCACCTTAGCAGTGCACACTGTACCCAGTGTCTAGTCTTTCATTCCTCACCACCCCATGCTCTTTTCCCTCGGTCCCCAAAGTCCAATCCATCATTCTTATGTCTTTGTGCCCTCATAGCTTAGTTCCCACATATGAGTGAGAACATACAATATTTGTTTTCCATTTCTGAGTTACTTTACTTAGAATAAGAGCCTCCAGTTCCATCCAGGTGACTGTGAATGCCAATATTTTGTTCCTTTTTATGGCTGAGTAGTATTCCATGGTGTATATATACCATATTTTCTTTATCCACTCGTTGATTGATGGGCATCTGTGCAGTTTCCATATTTTTGCAACTGCAAATTGTGCTACTACAAACATGCATGTGCAAGTATCTTTTTAGTGTAATTACTTATTTTCCTCTGCGTAGATACCTAGTAGTGGAATTGTTGGATCAAACAGTAGATCAATTTTTAGTTTTTTAAGGAATCTCCACGCTGTTTTCCATAGTGGTTTTACTAGTTTCCACTCCCACTAACAGTGTAAAAGTGTCCCCTTTTCACTGCATCCCCACCAACATCTATTATTATTATTATTTTTTATGACCATTCTTGCTGGAGTCAGGTGGTATCAGATAATGGTTTTGATTTGCATTTTCCTGATAATTAGTGATATTGAGCATTTTTCCGTATTCTTGTTGACCATTTGTATATCTTCTTTTGAGAATTGTCTGTATTCATGTCCTTAGCACACTTTTTGTCTTGTTTTGTTTTGTTTTTTTGTTTGTTTTTTCTCGCTGATTTGTTTGAGTTCTTTGTAGATTCTGGATATTAGTGCTTTGTCAAATGTATAGATTGTGAAGATTTTCTCCCACTCTGTGGGTTGTCTATTAATTCTGCTGATTATTTCTTTTGCTGTGCAGAAGCTTTTCAAGAGTCCTATCTATTTATCTTTGTTTTTGTTGCATTTGTTTTTGTGTTGTTAATCATAAAGTCTTTGCCTAAGCCAATGTCTAGAAGGATTTTTCCAATGTTATCTTCTAAAATTTTTATGGTTTCAGGTCTTAGATTTAAGTGTTTGATCCATCTTGAGTTGATATTTGTATAAGGTGAGAGATGAAGATCCAGTTTCATTCTTCTACATGTGACTTGCCAATTATCCCAGCACCATTTGTTGAATAGGGTGTCCTTTCCCCAATTAATGCTTTTGTTTGCTTTGTCAAAGATCAGTTGGCTGCCAAGTATTTGGCTTTATTTCTGGGTTCTCTATTCTGTACCTTGCCGTTTTGGTGATTATGGCTTTATCATATAGTTTGAAGTTGGGTAATGTGATGCCTCCAGTTTTGTTGTTTTTGCTAAGTCTTGTTTTGGCTATGCAGGCTCTTTTTTGGTTCTATATTCTTAGGATTGTATTTTCTAGTTCTGTGAAGAATGATGGTGCTGTTTTGCTGGGAATTGCATTGAATTTGTAGATGGCTTTTGGCAGTATGGTCATTTTCACAATATTGATTCTACCCATCCATGAGCATGGGATGTGTTTCCATTTTTTGTGTTGTCTGTGATTTCTTTCAGCAGTGTTTTGTAGTTTTCCTCGTAGAAGTCTTTCATGTCCTTGGTTAGGTAAATTCCTAAGGTTTTTTTTTTTTTTTTTTTGCAGCTATTGTGAAGGGGGTTGAGTTCATGATTTGATTCTCAGCTTGGTCACTGTTTTTTAGTGTATAGCAGAGCTACTTATTTGTGTACATTAATTTTTTATATGGCCTGGCTTTCTGTCCTCACCCAAATCTCATCTTGAATTGTTATCTGAATTTTAATGCCCACATTTGGGGGAGGGACTGAGTGGGAAGTGATTGGATCAGAAGGGCAGTTGCCCCATGCTTTTCTCATAATAGTGAGTGAATTCTCACAAGATCTGATGGTTTTATAAGGGTCTCTCCCTCTTTGTTCAGCACTTCTTCCTGCCACCATGTGAAGAAAAGATGTTTTTGCTTCCCCTTCCACCATGATTGTAAGTTTCCTGAGGCCTCCCCAGCCATGCTGAACTGTTAAACAATTAATCATCTTTCCTTTATGAATTAACCAGTCTCAGGTATGTCTTTGTTAACAGTGTGAGAACAGACTAACACAATTTTGTATCCTGAAATTTTGCTGAATTTATGTACCAGTTCTGGGAGCTTTTGGGATGAATCTTTAGGGTTTTCTTGGGATACGATCATATCATCAGCAAACAGCAACAGTTTGACTTCCTTTTTACCAATTTGGATGCCCTTTATTTCTTTCTCTTGTCTGATTGCTCTGGCTAGGACTTCCAGTACTATGTTGAATAGAAGTGGTGAAAGTGGGAATCCTTTTGTTCTTGTTCCAATTCCAAGGGGAATGCTTTCAACTTTTCCCCATGCAGAATAATGCTGACTGTGGGCTTGTCATAGATGGCTTTTATTACCTTCAGTTTTATCCCTTTTATGCCAGTTTTGCTGAGGGTTTTAATCATAAAGGGATGAAGGATTTTGTCAAAAGTTTTTTCTGCATCTATTGAGATGATTATGTAATTTTTGTTTTTAATTCTGTTTATGTGGTGTATCACATTTATTGACTTACATATGTTAACCATCCCTGCATCCCTGGTATAAAACCCACTTGACCATGGTGGGTTATCTTTTCTGTATGCTGTTGGATTTGTTTCACTAGTATTTTGTTGAGAACTTTTGCATCTATGTCCATCAGGGATATTGTTTTCTTTTTTCTTTTTTTTAAATGTCCTTCCCTGGTTTTAGTATTAGGGTGACACTGGCTTCATAGAATGATTTAGGGAGGATTCCCTCTTTATCTTTTGGAATAGTGTCAGTGGGATTGGTACCACTTCTTCTTTGAATATCTGATTCAATTCAGCTGTGAATCCATCTGGTTTGGGACTTTTTTGTTAGCAATTTTTTTATTACCATTGCAATCTCACCACTTGTTATTGATCTGTTCAGAAATTCTATATCTTCCTGGTTTAATCTAGGAGGGTACATTTCCAGGAATTTATCCATATCCTCTAGCATCTCCTCTAGGTTTTCTAGTTTATACGCATAAAGATGTTCATAGTAGTCTTATATAATCTTTTGTATTTCTGTGGTATCAGTTGCAATATCTTCCATTTCATTGGTAAATGAGCTTCTTTGGACTTTCTTCTTTTCTTGGTTAATCTTGCTAATGGTCTACCAATTTTATTTATCATTTCAAATAACCTGCCTTTTGTTTTATTTATTTTTTGTATTTCTTTTGTTTCAATCTCATTTAGTCCTGCTCTGATCTTGGTTATTTCTTTTCTTCTGCTGAGTTTGGGTTTGGATTGTTCCTGCTTTCCAGTTCCATGAGGTGTGACTTTAGATTATCTATTTGTGCTCTTTCAAACTTTTTGATGTAGGCATTTAATGCTATGAACTTTCCTCTCAGCACCACTTTTGCTGTATAGCAGAGGTTTTTATAGGTTGTGTCACTAGTATCATTCAGTTCAAAGAATTTTCCAATTTCCATCTTGATTTCATTGTTGACCCAATGATCATTCAGGAGCAGGTTATTTAATTTTCATGTATTTGCACGGTTTTGAGGGTTCCTTTTGGAGTTGATTTCCACTTTTATTCTACTATGGTCTGAGAGAGTACCCGATATAAATTCGATTTTCTTAAATTTCCTGAGATTTGTTTTATGGCCTATCATATGGTCTATCTTGGGGAAAGTTCTACATGCTGATGAATAGAACGTATATTCTGCAGTTGTTGGGTAGAATGTTCTGTAAATACCTGTTAAGTCCATTTGTTGTAGGGTGTAGTTTAAGTCCATTGTTTCTTTGTTGACTTTCTGTCTTGATGACTGGTCTAGTGCTGTCAGTGGAGTACTAAAGTCCCCCACTATTATGTTTTGCCATTGATCTCATTTCTTAGGTCTAGTAGTAATTGTTTTATAAATTTGGGAGCTCCAGTATTAGGTGTGTATATATTTAGAATCATAACATCCTGTTGGACTAGTCCTTTTATCATTATATAATATCCCTCTTTGTCTTTTTTTAACTGCTATGACTTTAAAGTTTGTTTTGTCTGATAGAAGAATAGCTACTCCTGCTCACTTTGGGGATCCATTTGCATGGAATATCTTTGTCCACCCCTTTACCTTAAGTTTATGTGGGTCCTTATGTGTTAGGTGAGTCTCCTGAAGGCAGCAGAAACTTGGTTGGTAAAATCTTATCCATTTTGCCGTTCTGTAACTTTTAAGTGGAGCATTTAGTCTATTTATATTCAATGTTAGTATTGAGATGTGAGGTATTATTCTATTCATCTTGCTATTTGTTGCCTGGATATCTTTTTTTCATTGTATTATTGTTATATAGGTCCTGTGAGATTTCTGCTTTAAGGGGGTTCTCTTTTGGTGAATCTGAGAATTTTTTTTTTCAAGATATAGAGCTCCTTTTTAGCAGTTCTTGTAGTGCTGGCTTGGGTGGTGAATTATCTCAGCATTTATTTGTCTGGAAAAGATTGTATCTTTCCATCATTCATGAAGCTTAGTTTCACTGGATTCAAAACTCTTGGCAGATAATTGTTTTGTTTAAAGAAGCTCAAAATAGGACCCCAACCCTTTCTAGCATCTAGGGCTTCTGCTGAGAAATCTGCTGTTAATCTGATAGGTTTGCCTTTATAGGTTACCTGATGCTTTTGCCTCGTAGCTGTTATGATTCTTTCCTTTGTCTTGACTTTAGATAATCTGATGACTATGTGCCTAGGCGATGATATTTTTGTGATGAATTTCCCAGGTGTTATTTGAGGTTCTTTTATATTTGGATGTCTAGATCTCTAGCAAGGCTGGGGAAATTTTCCTTGATTATTCCCTCAAATATGTTTTCCAAACTTTTAGATTTATTTTCTTTCTCAGGAATTCCAATTATTCTTAGTTTTAGATGTTTAACATAGTCCAAAACTTCTTGGAAGCTTTGTTTATTTTTTTAAATTCTTTTTCTTGGTCTTTGATGGATTGGGTTAATTCAGAAGCCTTGTCTTTGAACTCTGAAGTTCTCTCTTTTGCTTGTTCTGTCCTGTTGCTCAGACTTCCAGTGTATTTTGCATTTCTCTTAAGTGTGTCCTTAATTTCCAGAAGTTGCGATTGTTTTTATTCATGCTATCTGTTTCACTGAAGAATTTTCCTTTCATACCCTATATCATGTTTTTTATTTCTTTAAATTGGACTTTACCTTTTTCTGGTGCCTCCTTGATTAGCTTAAAAATCTACCTTCTGAATTCTTTTTCTGGTAATTCAGAGATTTCCTCTTGGTTTGGATCCCTTGCTTGTGAGCTGGATGATCTTTTGGGGGTGTTAAAGAACCTTGTTTGTCATATTACCAAAATTGTTTTTGTGATTCCTTCTCATTTGGGTAGACTATGTCAGAGGGATGATCTGGGACTCAAGGGCTGCTGTTCCGATTCTTTTGTCCCATGGGGTGCTCCCTGAATGTGGCGCTCTCCCCCTTCCCCTAGGAATGGGGCTTCCTGAAAGCTGAACTGTAGTGATTGTTTTTGCTCTCCTGGGTCTAGCTACACAGCAGAGCTTCAGGGCTGTGTGGCTAGACCCAGGAAAGCAAAAACAAGAAACAATCTGTCTTCAGGTCTTTCAGCCATGGATACCAGCACCTGCTCTGGTGGAAGCAGCAGGGGAGCGAAGTGGACTATGTGAGGGTCCTTGGTTGTGTTTTTGTTTGGTGTGCTGGTTTTATGTTGCTTGGCTTCCAGCCAGGTGGTGGTGCTTTCAAGAGTACATCAGCCGTGGTCCTATAAGGAGGATACAAGCTTGCCTGAGGGACACCTGGTTAAGTGTTCAGGTTTCTCAGGCTGTGGGCAGGGCCACAGAGCTCCCAAAAGATTATGACCTTTGTTTTCAGCTACAAGGGCAGGCAGAGAAAGACCACCAGGTGGGGTTAGGGATAGGTGTGTCCGAGCTCAGCCTCTCCTTTGATGGGTGGAGCTTGTTATGGCTGTTGTGGGGGATGCGGGTGTAGTTCCCAATCCAATGGAGTATTGTATTCCCAGGGGGATCATAGCTGCTTCTACTGAGTCATGCAGGTCACCAGGGAAGTGGGGGAAAGCCGGCAATCACAGGCCTCACCCCATTCCCACACAGCCCGCAGTCCTAAAGGCCAGTCTCACTCCCACCATCCCCCTCCAACAGCACCGGTGACCTGGGCTGATAACTTGCACACACCACAAGCCTCCCTTCTGAGAAAGCAAGCAGACTTGCTTTTCAGCATCTCAGGGAGCCCACAGTGGTGACCCAGTTCCTTCGAAGGGTCTATGACTTCTCTCAGCTTCCCTGGCATGTTTCTGTGGTCATTCTTGGAGCAAAAGTTCAGGATGCAAGTCTCCACACACTGCTTTGTCTGTCCCATGGGAGCTGTAAGCCAGTCCTGACTCCTATCCACCATCTTGTATAGGATTCCCACAATGGTGTGTTTCTTGCACTGAACTGTATAGAGAGTTTGACAGCAAAGCTGGGGTTGGGAGAGATGGTCACAAAGAAGGTGAATTGTGTGAGCACCTCTTGCATCTCTAGCTTCAAACATGGACTGGGAGAAGAGGAACCTGAGAATTAATTTTTATCCTCTTCCCGAGAGCAGACTGGGAATTAAAATCTCCCATTGGAACTTGCTGGTGTTGAAGATCAGAGTGGATTGAGACAGACATTTGGAAGTATCACACAAGGATTGAGTTAAAGCAAAGTGGGAAATAAAGACTCACTGACACAAAGTACAGCATCCTAACATCAAAATGGATTCCAGTTTTCAGGCCGTAATAGGTGCTGAAAAATGTCATGTCACTCTTTAGGCATGAATGCTTCAGAGCAGATGTCTCTGCGGGAAGGGACCCACCCAGGGCAGGGGAAGGAGCCCAGAAGTGAGAACCAAAAGCTCCATGATCAAGGCTTGTCTCTGATGCTAATTGGTTTTGGAAGTTCAAACAAGGACATAAATTCAGTGACTCTCAACTCCCCTGTAAAATAAGACCATGTGGATGTCGAAGGCCATTGCTCGCTCCTTAGAACATTGCAGTGTAAATCACAAAGAAAAAAACAAGGGCCGCGACTCTACTCATTCATATTATTTGTAGCCTAAAAACCTCCCAATGGAAAATTCCCTTCCCAAGGCCACAGGGATGAAAGACATGTGTGAGGTCATCCTTTTTTTCACACCCAGAGCTATCACTTGTCAACAAAAACCCAGTAGCCATGAGTGTCCTGAGCATTATTTGAATCTGGATAGGCAATAAAAACTCATTTGCAATTCTCTTAGATTGGCTCTTTGACTAAGCCTAATTCTTAATACTATATTCACTTTCTAGGTTACCAGTTTTAATCAACCTAGAATTATTAGTGAAGCCACCACACACAGTCGATGTCCAGTGTCCAACTTGCTCAACCTAATTTGCCTTATCTTTTTCGAAGAAGCATAATCTCAACAGAAAAAGTCGTGGGGGGAAAAATCCCAGCAGGAAAAAAAATTCTGGCATGCATTAGTGAGTGAAATATGTGAAGGCCTCTATGCGTATTAATGACTATTAATAGACCTCTTCCCCTGTGCATGTTTAAACTTTAGCAAAACTTTTAAAATAAACCACGCTGATTTATTATACATCTCAGCATGATTGCTTTTCCCTTTATTTTCTTCATATGCTGGATATAGGATTTAGGGGCCTTCCCACATTTGAGGTACAGAGTTGTGTTCAGTGAGTATGCACGTTTGTATCTTAGATTAGCTGCACTCAATACGGATGTCAGGATGGCGGTTCACACTACCTTGGTTGTATAACCCTGCTCTGACCTGCACATTTTGGCATGTTTTGGGAGCAAAACGTTTTTGTGACAAGCACCTAAAGTTGATATGGGGAGCAGACTGGACATAGGAAGCCTGACCTAAACTATTTCAGCTGAGTGTTGTTTTAGCTCTAGGGTTGGGGAGGACCGAGGAATATGTCCTCAGTATTCCTCCAACGCAGTTTTGACCAACACCCCTGACCATAGACTATACGTTGTGCTATCCCTACAGGAAAATTCTCATAGCCCTGGGAACCTGGAGTGGTGAGAAAAGGACAGCAGAAGCAAAAATCTTTTCTTTTTTTCTTGTTTCAGTTTCACAAGATGTTTAATTTTAAGAGGTGGAAAATAAACTAGTATCTATTTTGAGAAACTAAGAAACATAGTTATCACATCTCATCTTTACAAGTATTAAAATACATATTCACAAATATTTCATGGGTGGATCTGCTATATATATATATATATATATATATATATATATATATATATATATATCATAGTTGTTACCCTCATCTTTGCAAATAAAGGTATACTGAGGGGATTGGTTCCAGTACCCCCAATATACCAAAATCTGCTCATATTCAAGTTCCACAGTCAAGCTTTCAGAACGTGCTATATGAAAAGTCACTCCTCAGCACACACAGGTATTTTCAATTTGTGTTTGCTTGAAAACAATTCAGCTGTAAGTGGACCCACACAGCCCACACAGTTAAAACCAGTGCTATTCAAGGGTCAGCTGTATTAACTCATTTAACTCTCATTATCTCTATAAGATGTTATTTTAATATTCTTCTTTATTTTATTTTATTTTATTTTGAGATGGAGTCTTGCTCTGTTGGCAAGGCTAGAGTGCAATGGCATAGTCTCAGCTCACCTCAACCTTTTCCTCCCAGGTTCAAGAGATTCTCCTGCCTCAGCCTCCTGAGTAACTGGGATTACAGGTGCCCACCACCGTGCCTCGCTAATTTTTGTATTTTTAGTAGAGATGGGATTTCACCATGTTGGTCAGGCTGGTCTCGAACTCTTGACCTCGTGATCCACCCACCTCAGCCTCCCAAAGTGCTGGGATTACAGGCATGAGCCGCCACACCAGGGCTATTGTTCTCATTTAACAGATGAGGAAATAGAGGCATGAACAATTTAAATAGCTTACGAGAAGTCACATAGCCAGCAAAGCACGGAGATAGGATCCTAGTCCCAGCAGGTCAGCTGCAGAGCACATGCTCTTTATCACCACAGCCCATTCCTTTCCCAGATAACCTACGCAAGGGGAGGCTGGCTGGAAGGAAAAGGGAAAAGTTCTTCCAATGTCCCTCCCGGGGAGTCTTTGCATGCTCCTCTCTGGGACTTCAGGCCTCATTGCCATTGCCTATGTCCCTCCAGTGATGCTCCACCATTCACCTTGACCCCAACCTGAGTCATCCCTGCCTGAGGCAGGAAGCACATCCTAAGGTTCATTTTCCTTCTTCATGTTTTGTGGGTCTCCATAAGAAACAACCCCAGACCCAGCCCATGTTCATGGCCCCATTGTCAGCACTGAGATCCTACCACTTGCTCATTCTTGCAAATCAGACTACATGTGGGGCTGCCAGTGGTGGCTCTCAGGGTGCTGATCTGCCCCCAGACCCAGCTCTCCTTCCTGCCCTTCTGTATTTGCCTCCCCGAGGCTTTGCTGTCCCAATCTAGAAGGTTACCAGAGTTTTTCAACCTCGGTACTGTTGATATTTGAGGACAGATCCTTCTTTACTGTAGGATACTATCTTGTGCATCATAGGATGGTACCTGTTAGATGCCAATCATCCCAGTTGTAATGTCCCAAGATATCTTCAGACATTGCCCAATAGTCCCCAATTGAGAACCACTAGGCTGGATTTAGACCTGAATCCCTGCCATACTATATTTGAACCCTTCCCTGGACAGCTGCTTTACCTTTTTCTGTCCCAGCCTTCACCTTGCATTCTACCGTCCATGCACAGCTGTTCCTGGTGACCACAGCCTCACACTCCAGTCCTCAGCCCACTGGATTTTCCACATCTGCGATCTACCTTCAGGTTGGAAAACCAGAACTGGCTGTTTCCAGAGCTGACAAGACTATAAGATGGCTTGGACACTGGGTTCGATCTCTCTACTGGCATGCCCTCTTCTTAGCCAAGTCACTTCTCCTAGCCCCCGTGTGTGGATGTTATTCATGGTCCCAATTCTGCCTTGAGAGAACCACCATCCTTCAAATTTGAGACTTGAGCTGTGATAGAATCTTGAATTCAGGACCAAACGACCAACTCTGTACCTTAACATTTATTTATTAATGCCAGAGTTTCTATGGTGGAACACCCATGGGGAAAGCAGGTAAATAGCCCCATCCCTCAGCTTTTGGGAATTTGAATCTAAGCAGAGTATATATATATATTTAATAATATATATAATATATAAAATAATATAATATATAAATATACTATATATTATATAATATATATAATATGTGTGTGTGTGTTTTGAGAAGTTTCTAGATAAGATTAACATCTGAATCTGTAGACTGAGTAGAACATATTGCCCTCTATAATGTGGGTGTGCTCATCCAATCAATTGAAGACCCGAATAGAATAAAAAATGCCAAGAAAAAGGAAATTCCTCCTACTTGACCATTTGAACTGGGACATTGATCTTTTCCTGTCTTTGGACTGAAACCAAAATATCGGCTCTTCAGGGGTTTCAAGCCTACCAGCTTTTCAACTGCAACCTACACCATCAGCTCTCCTGGTTCTCTAGCCTTCAGGCTAGGACTGGAAATACACATCAGCTTACCAACTGCATATCTTCAGACTTTTCATCCTTCATAATCATGTGAACCAATTCCTTATCATAAATCTCTTTATACACAAACATATCACACACACAAACACACATCCTATTAGTTCTATTTATCTGGAAAACTCTTACTAATACAGACAAGATACATGGTATCAGTACTGTCAGTGAATATTCCATCAGAGGGGACCTGACAGTTCGGTGAAGCTACTAACCATTAGCTATCCCTGGACATGGTAGAATGTAAGTGATATAATTGTCCAAACTTCCAAGAACCTAATACAAATGACTTTTCTTGTCATTTGAACTTGGGTTAAGGCAAACTGCAGCAAAGAAAGAAAGCGTGACAGCCCAGGCTAAATAAGAGAGTGCTTCATGTTCTTAGCAAATATTGGTATTAGCTCTAATAATCCAACAATTCGGAAGACCTGGATGATACATTAAATTAAAAATAATGACCATGACAATGTTATAGACCTTAACTGGTCAAATCTTTATTAAAAATATTTCTCATTACTAGATTGATAAATATATGTTGTAGGAAGTTTAGAAATTACTATATGGCCGGGCGCAGTGGCTCACTGTAATCCCAGCACTTTGGTAGGCCAAGGCAGGTGGATCACGAGGTCAGGAGATCAAGATCATCCTGGCTAACACAGTGAAACCCCATCTCTACTAGAAATAAAAAAAATTAGCCGGGTGTGGTGGTGGGCACCTGTAGTCCCAGCTACTCGGGAGGCTGAGGCAGGAGAATGGCATGAACCCGGGAGGCGGAGTTTGCAGTGAGCTGAGATCGCGCCACTGCACTGGGTGACAGAGCAAGACTCTGTCTCAAAAAAAAAAAAAACAGAAAAAAAATAGAAATTACTATATAAGCAAAGAAAATGAAAAAATAAACCTTTCATGGTTTTATGATACAAGGACAGCCATAATCAGCATTTGGTGTGTGTCATGAATGTAAAGATGTCTGTGCATATATGTACATGTATACACATGTGTGTACATGTACATACATACACATATCCATGTCATACTACATACACTATTTTTACTATGTTTTCTATTAGTATTTAACATACGTCATGGACACCATCACATGTTATTAGGCATACATGCACCCATGTCAACATTCACCATAATTGCCTGACAGTCCTGAGTCTGGGTGCCCATTGCTGGCACCCTCAAGTCCTAGCTCTTTTCTTCCACCTCACGCTCCTCTTCAGACCACTGAGGTAAATACCTGAGCTGCTCAGGACATTCTCATACATATATTTTCCCCACTTTGGACTGCATTGTTTTGGATAAACCCCTAAAAGTAGAACTCTGGATCACAGGGTATGGAGGCTCTGGGGCATGCTGCCAAATTGCCTTCCAGAATGTTCTACCAACCTGCAGCCCGTCCTGCAGCATGTGCGCCCCCTCTCCTCATTGTGAGGACAATGAATCTTTTCTTGATGTATTAAAGGGTACTCCTTGGAGCTGCACATTTAACAGTTTGCAAACGGGAGTATTTCACTCAGATTTTTTTTTTTGTCTCTGAAAGATCTGTGTCTTCCTTCATCTTGTGGATTTTGGCCTCAACGATTATCTTTCCAGCCAAATTGGGCTAAATAAGCAAGCAAATGAGATATATTGAGGAGAAAAGAGATCCCATTGTATTTTCTCCATTCATGGATTGTACCTGCATAAAGAGTCCTAACTTTTTCTCTTTCGACAGTGTCTCTTTAAGTTCCCAGGAGAGCTGCCTTAACTTTCCCTGTTTCTGTTTTTTAAGCGTGTATTTTCTGAGTATAACAATTACACAAGCTCTTATGATCCTTCACAAGGCAACATGAAATAGAAGACAGAGCATGAATTTTGGAAAGAGGCCTCTTATTTGTGACCCAGATCTGCCCCCAGAACATTGAGTTTGGTCAAATTACATGAGAGCCTGTCTTTACTTATCTTTAAACTGTAATGGAGTGTCTAATCCCTGTGAAATTAGGACAGTAATTCCTGCCTCACACAATGTCAGGGTTCAGTAAGATAATGCATACATATAAACATTTACAAAAATGCTACTAACTAGTACTAAACGTGTAATGACACAATTAAACAGAGTAGAATGACAGCACTGTGTATTAGTTTGCTAAGGAAGCTATAACAAAGTGCCACAGAATGGGTGGCTTGAACAAAATGAATGTATCGTCTCATAGTGCTTGAGGCTAAAAACCCACGATCAAGATGTCAGCAGGAGTCGTTTCTTCTGAGGCCTCTCTCCTGGGTTTGCAGATGGTGATCTTTTCCCTGTGTCGTCACACGGTTACATGTCCAAATTCCCCCTTCTTTTTATAAAAACACCAGTCGTGTTGGAGTAGAGGCCACTCTAATGACCTCATATTAACTTTATTACCTCTGTAAAGGGCCCTATCTCCAAATAAGGCCACATTCTGAAGTACCAGGAGTTACGACTTTAACATATGAATTTGGGAGAGACACAATCAAGGCATAGTAAACTCTGTAGCTGAAAGGAAATTTAAACCTCCTATATCATAATAACCTCAGTCACTGGACAGGCAGGTTCTGAGCGGGTGATGTGACCCACCAGAGACCTCCAGAAAAACAGTGGCAGGTCCAGGAATCAGTCTTCCTAGATGATAACCTCAACTGTTAACTCATTTCCTCACATTTCAATTCACTTTTATTCCCTCACATACTCAAGTATACATGGACCATTTTAAAACACAGATTCTAAATTTTCCCAATAAACGAGCAGACGAGGACTGCTCTTCCCTTCTAGAGAAGACAAAGGAAGGTTGCTCAGCTGCTTAGCGGGAAGGAGAAAATCATTTCTGGTTTAGGTCAAAAAATCATTCTGTGATATTACTGCGTTCAAACTCAAGTATATTAAATTACCCAACCTAAATGTTAATATAAAAGTGCACACTCAGGTAAAGATTGGGAAAACAGAAGTTAATTTTATAGATCATGTTCTACATGGTAGATACAATGTTCAACATTTGCACATAGCTTCTGTCAATTCAGTATATGTGCCTTTTAGGATCATTTAATGTTTTTAATTATCTTCCTCAATGCTTGTGCCCAACCACAGGGAAAGTAGAGGCTGCTTTTCATCTTAGGTGGTGGGAAAATCAATTTTTTCCCCAGACTTGGCACTAGCTATTGGGCAACCGAGTTAAGTCTTCAAACTCCTTTGTACCTCAGTCTTTTCATCCAAAAAATGGGGATAATTGGCTCTCTGTTCTTTAATCTCCTACTAAATAAGAGATAAGATTGCTAAAGGCACTGAGTTTACTAGATAATCCTGACACAAACACAGCCAATAAAATTACTGGGATTACTATATATTATTTCCTACAGGCCCAGCCTCAAGGAAAACAGTGTTGAAAGTTTACCTTGGATGAAAAGTGTGGGAAGATACTTAGAAGTCAAAGAATGTGAAGAAAATGGAGATAAATCTTTTGCTCAATGTTACTATAAAAGCTAACATTTATTTTAAATGAAGAGACTTGAGAAGTTTTTCCTTGAATGTCATGGAAGCTGCTATGATGGGGATTTATGAATGAAATCGATTAGGCACTAATTTTCCAGGCTTCACTTTCTGGAAATGGATGTACTGTGTTTTCAGAGTGCAGCATCTCCAACAAGGTTACCAGAATCAAAGCGGTGACTTTGGCTTCCAATGTTGTCCTTTTCTCCTTCCAACTGGAGGCCTACCAAGTAAGTGACTAATACAAAAAAACCACAGGTGTGCATCTGCACCCCAGAGGCTCAGGTACCTGGAGATGGAACCTCGGGAATGGTTAAAACATTCTATGTACATCCAAATACAGACATGGTGAGAGGGAAGCAGTTCCACTATCACTTTTCAGGCACACCTGATGTTCATCCTCCAAACAAAAGCAACTGTGTCATCCCAACACCTTCTAGTTTCCATGGCAGGTGCTGAGTATTTTGCCAGAGAGCTGCTGTTCTTGCTAGAGATTTATTAGGCTGAAAATATCCTTCCCACTTTAGGTCAGTTGAGTGAATGGGTGAGTGTGTGGAGCTAGAAATGGAAATTACTAATGAAAAGCAATAGAACTGTATCTTTAACCATGCACATTGTCTCTCTACAGCTCAATTATTGCTCACCTTTTCCAAATCACCCTCTATTCACTCTTTTAGTATCGAGGTCACAGAGATCCTTAGCTCCCAGATTCTAGATTGTTTTCATCCCTTCACATAGACCCTCATGCTCATAATTGTCATTTCCAAGGTATATTGAATCTATCTCTGCAAATACTGTAGACATATTATGCCTTTTGTTTTAGTTCAGTCCCTATGTCTTGTCCAACTATATATATACCATTAAAAACAATGGCAAAACTGCACTTTGCACTAACCTTAGAAATATATATATTCCATGTATATATATTCCAACATATATATGGAATATTATGTAATGTATGTAATGTTCTATCTATAAACATATATATATATATGGAATATATGTTTCTAAGTTGTCTCTCTATGTGGCAGATCCTATAGCCCATTTAGCAAACATCCTGTACTCCTCCTTTTCTCCCTTGTTTAAATTCTGATTTTTGTCAATTATCAACTAGAAAGCTCATAATATCCATAGAAAGTGGGTATGCCCCAGGCCTAGGGATGAGTAGTGACTCAGAACTGGCCATGAGCTATGAAGGAACACCTACCAGGAAACTGTGAGAAGAATTTTTGGCCCCCAATTGTAGTGGATTGAATTATGAGCCCCCTAATGGTATGTGCAAGTCCTAATCCATGGCACTTATGAATGTGACCTTATTTGGAAATATGGTCTTTGCAGATATAATCAAGTTAAGATGAAGTCATACTAGATTACCATGGACCCTAATTCCAATGGTTGGCATCTTTGTAAGGGTAAGAAGATGTAGATTTGAACATACAGAGACACAGAAGAAACACACAGGGAAGAAGACCATGTGAAGACAGAGGCAGAAATTGGAGTGATGCAGCTACAAGCCAAGGAATGCCAAGGATTGCAGCAACCACCTGAAGCTAGGAGAGATGTAGGAAAGCATCCTTCCCTAGAGCCTTCAGAGGAGCATGGCTCTGCCAAAACCTTGCTTTCCAACTTCTAGCCTCAGGAACACACTTCTGCTGTTTTAAGCCACCAGTTTGTGGTACTTTGTTATGGCAGCCCTGGCAAACTAAGGTACTGATTAAAGATGAGAGGCGCACAAGCAATTTTTTTCTTTGCCATAACACCACCCCGATTTGAGGCCATGATGCCTGAAGCTACACCAGTCATCTTGTGGCCAGGAAGCACAAAGCCAATAATGTGCTCTAAGCATGGCAGATAATAGCATCAGGAAGACCTGGCGCCCTCTGTAGATACCAGTGAACATCTGAACCCAATCAGCAACTGCTGGCTGTCACCATTTGTGTTATATGACAAATATAAACACTCTTTATTAGCTACTGTTTTGAAGTGTTTACTATTACTTGCAGCAGAAAGCATTTTTAACTGACATACACTCTCTATTGCTTTTATTTACATACAACTTTCTCAACTGTACACCTGATCATAAGCTTCCCGGTTACTTTCCTAATCATGTCCAAATACATCATTCATTCAGAACCCATCACGATGGGGTCTAGTTTCATCCACTATTCCCCTATCTAGTTCCTACACATTCCTATATACAAACTTTTCACTTCGGTGAAACTGGAAAGAACCAACGTTCTTGAGCACACTCTACCTCTATTTGTCTTGATTTCTATGCCTGAGACGCCCTATCCTGATTGTTCGTTTTTCTTCTATTCTTAGTATGTAAAATTGCAAAGTGCATGTCAGTACCACTGGAAAAGTAAACAATTAGGAACAAAATTAGTGTCTGATCATCCAGGATCAGTTCACTACGCTATGACACATTCATACCATGGAACCCTCTAGAGCTTTAAAAATGTTATAAAGGCATCACATTTTATGATGCTATATGCAACATTCACTGTTAAGGTATTTCATGGAAACAGAAAATCAGAGTTTGAAAAGTCCGATGAGATGCCTAGTAGCCTGTTGTCTGTGATTATTTCTGGATAATAGGATTTGGGAGTAATTTCATTCTTTTTTATACTGTTTTAATTTTTCAGATTTCCTACAGGTATATATTACCATTAAGATAAGAACTATATATTTTTAAGTCCTAAAGAATCTTCAGGGCCCTGTTTGACCTTTTCAGAAAATCTTCCCTGGATTTCACTGCAGGATCATCTCTTCCTCCTTTGCTTTTCAAAACAACATTTGCTCTTCCCTGACGGCATGTGGACCACACTCTGGCTTGAAATAGACTTAGTAGTGTATGTATTTCTCTCACCACATTTTAAGCTTATTCAGTGCTTAGAACATGTTCAGGTCATCTTTGTCTCACCCATGGGGGACAAACAAAACACCCTCTCGGTATTGTGGAAGTAATCATTGCTGGCACATATTGAACACTTAATATAGCAGAATAAAAATAATTCTGTGTCATTTCATGCAATCCATTCATTATTCCGATATGGAACCTGAGGTCTTGAGAAGTTAATTTGCCCAAGAAAATAACTTTAAGCACCCCTGAATCCTCTCTCTTCTTTACCTTCATCTCCAGTTCCCAGGTTTTATTAATACTTGGGCTGACATGTTTTCTGATGTCCTTCCCTCCTTGTCCATCCTGTAGTACAGGCCATCTTCCTCTCACCTAAACCGTTACCATTATTTCATTAGTTAGGTTTTTAGTTCCACAATGTTTTCTATCCTGTAATTTGTTATTAATGTGCTATTGGTTTATTCAGTCGAAGTATGTTTGGATTTATCTATGTGGCTACCAATTTTTCTTTGCTCACACTCTTGATCATATCTGAGGTTTGAGATATTTCTTCTGTATTTATGTCCTTTTTCCCCAAAGTATGTCCTTTAGAAATTCCTTTCATGAGGATTTTTTTTCCAAGATGAGAGTCTTTACATCTTAGTATATGAAAATGTGTTCAACCTTGTTTTTGAAAGAAAGTGTGGCTTGGCAAAGTTATTTCCTCTTAGAATTTTATCGTCTTTGCGTGTCCATTGTTGTTGAAACTTCTGTTGATCTGATTATTATTCCTTTTGATGTCTGCCATTTCTCTAGGGCTGCTTTTAAGTTATTTTTATCCTCTCTGTCATTCTATAATGTCACCGTAATACAAATATCCCCAGATCCAGAGGAGACAAATGTCCCCTCTGGACCTGAGGCCTTTGTCTTTCCTAGTATCTGAAAAATCGTCAACCTTTTATCCTCAAACGTTTCTTCTCTCTCTAGTCTCTCGTTTTGAAATTTTAACTAGTCCTTATCCTTCTTATGCACCCTTTCATTTTTCCCATCTTGTTGTGTCTGTGTGCAGCATTCCACATTTCTTCAAACCTATATTCTAATTTGATATTTTCATGTTCAGTTGCTCCACAAAAGTAGGGCCCGTGTCTCTCTGGTTCACTGTCTTCCACACCTGAAACCTAGGAGGTGCCTAAAAGCATCTCTTGACTGAATGAATTAGTTTTACATTTGGTAGGATATTGAGGCTCAGAGACACCAGAGACTTGCCCAATGGCACACCCCAGGTGCACAGTAGGAAGGATACAGCCCAGGGTCTGACTCTAAAGCCTGTGGATCAGTAAATGAGTAAATGAGCAAATGAAAGTAAAAATAATAATAATAATAAAACAACTTAAAAATGCAAGTCATGATACTTTATACGCCTTCTCCTGATCACCAAAATGAAGACGTTTTCTCAGAGCTTTTCTCTCTTTCCATTCCCAATATTTAGAATTAATCCCTCAAACTATCTCTTTATATGTCTTCAGGACAGCTGTGGGAATCACTGTAAGATTGCTCTCAAACATACATCAGTAAATGACAATCGGCAGTGGCATTTAGCATCTTCCATTCACTTTAACTCTTGTTTATTGAGCGTGACTGTACTGGATGCACTGGCCACCTGGGGAGTTACAGAAAACTTATGATGGGGCTGGGTGTGGTGGTTCACACCTGTAAATAATCCCAGCACTTTGGAGGGCGAGGCGGGCAGACTGCTTGAGATCAGGAGTCTGTGACCAGGCTGGCCAACATGGCTAAACCCCGTGTCGACTAAAAATACAAAAAATAGCCGGGCGTCATTGCAGGTGCCTGTAATCCCAGCTACTCAGGAGGCTGAGGCAAGAGAATCACTTGAGCCCAGGAGATGGACGTTGCAGTGAGCTGAGATCATGCCACTGCATCCCAGCCTGGGAGACAGAGCGAGACTCCAACTCAAAAAAAAAAAAAAAATTTACTTTGCAAAGCTCAAACTACATGGTAGAATTTTCAATATGTTTCAGATTAAGAACGCAATATACTAAGATCAGAATATCTCATAGAACTTTCAGGGTCTTTCTCCATGGCTGAGTACCCTTTTGTATACTGGCTCTTTAAAGCAAGTAGGCAGAAAATGAAGTTGGGAATCACACGTCAGATACACTCTTAATTTCTCCCCAGTAACATTGCATTAGTCCCGGCACATCTCTGAAAAGCTGAAAACCTTGCCATAGGTTGTTCCGAAAGCCTTGGCTGATGGCGCTTGCGTGACCTACTGGGCGGGGCTGGGCTGGGCTGGGTTGGGTTGGGCTGGCTCTGGCAGGACCTACCCAGGCACAGGCTCCTAATCACCCTTTATCCTTGCCCCTTCCTGCTGTGTTGACAACAGCGGGAAACTGCATTGAGAGCCTCAACCCACTCTCACAACTGTTGATGGACTTCAGAAAGAGTTTCTTCCCTGGCAGATAATTCAGACTGAAAGGAACAAACATGTTGAAAACCTCATTCAAGGAAAGTTGTTACTAAGTGTGAACAATGCCGATGATAACAGGGCTTTTCTCGGAAGACCACTTAGAAGAGCATTGTTGTTCCCATTTATTTCAGGCCGCTGGGCTCTTATCTCGCACGTGCCATATGCTCCCACTTATCTGTCAAGCAGTTGGACTCCACTGAAGCTGACAGTGACGTCCAGCTCCGCACGGCTGACCGCCAAATGAGGGTCAGGTGGCAGGAAAGAGGTTGTTCTCTCTTAACATTTATTCTCTGCAGAATTGTTTAAGTGGCTCAACAGCAGTAAGCCAAGAATCTCTCTAAAACTGTCATAGTTATAGTTGTACTTAGATTTTGACTTTACTCAAGTGCCTAAAGCAGCATCAGGGTCTCGTTTGCAGCAGTACTTGGAGATATCAGATGAGTTTCCAAATGTCCTTTGAATATTGGGGGCACGTATAGTTGAATAGCCACGGGGAGAACTATCTATACTTCGGATCAAATGGTGTCCACAATCCGTGTAGATGCCCATGGAGCTGATGCCGTACAGTGAAGCAAGGTTAAATTTGCAGTATTAAATTGAAGGACTGCCAGGCACGGTGGCTCACGCCTGTAATCCTAGCACTTTGGGAGGCTGAGGCGGCGGGTGGCTAGCCTGAGCTCAGGAGTTCGAGACCAGGCTGAGCAATAGAGAAGTCCCATCTCTATTAAAATACTATGTATAGAGAGAGAGAGAGAGAGAGCGCGCGCGCACCAGGTGTGCTGGTGCATGGTTGTAGTCCCAGATACTCAGGACACTGAAGCATGAGAATTGCTTGAACCCTGGAGGCAGAGGTTGCATTGAGTCGAGATAGCACCACTGCACTCCAGCCTGGGAGACAGAGCAAGACCCTGTCTCCAAAAATAAATAAATTAATTAATTAAAGGACCGGTGTTACCTCTGTACACACACACAGTCTGCAAGTTTGTGTTTACACATATAAGTTGTATGTACACACACACAAACATATATTGAAAAATCTATGCATATACATAGACACGGGGAGTCTGGTACCATGGTTAAAAGCCTTGACTCTGAACCTGGACTGACTGGATTTGTACCCTAGCTTCTTCCCTTAAGAAGTGTGTGACTTTAGGCCAGGTACAGTGGCTCATGCCTATAATCCCAGCACTTTGGGAGCCAAGACGGGTGGATCATTTGAGGTCAGGAGTTTGAGACTAGCCTGGTCATCATGGTGAAACCTCCTCTCTACTAAAAATACAAAAATTAGCCAGGCGTGGTAGGGTGCACCTGTAGTCCCAGCTACTTGGGAGGCTGAGGCTGGAGGATTTCTTGAACCCAGGAGATGGAGGTGACGATGAGCCGAGATTATGCCACTGCACTCCAGCCTGAGCAACAGAGTGAGACTTCGTTTCTAAAAAAAAGAGATGTGTGACTTTAAATATTCAACCTCTCTGCTCCTTTGTTTCCTCATCTGTCTACTTCAAAGTATTCTCAAGAGGATAAGACAAGCTAGTACCCTTAAAGACTTAGGACAGTGGCTAGGAGTCAGGGAGTGCAGGAGAAGTGTTTATTAAATAGAACGCTCCCTCTCAGTTAAGAGGGAGATATGGCCTCTGTCTCTGGCTGAGCAGCCGTGAGTCCAGCTACCTCAGAGGTTCTACCACTAATAATCTACAGAGGGACTGGTTTAGTGGAAGGTGACCAGTAGCCTCTGCCATGCCTGTACCATAGGTCTAACTTTTAGTTTTGTTCATGTGAACATGTGTGCTCCTCAGGAGACAGCAGACTCCACTGGGTCAGGGACAGTTTTAATATATTCCACTGTTTTCTCCCCTGCATATAGCAGGGTGCTTGGCACATAATAGGTGCTTAATAAATATGTATTGGACATTTAATAGAATAACTACTACTATTGCTCATGCTGTTGCTACTCATACTATTATAACTATTATCCTCAGGACGGGTTTTAATTTTCTGCATCATAAATTATTGTACTGAAATATGGGTTCCTGAAAATCATGTATAAATCATGACGATAACGTCCCAAAATGGTCAAATAATAATAGTAATAAAAATAATGTTCTCTTTTCGGGTATTTACCCAGTAATGGGATTGCTGGGTTGAATGGTATTTCTGTTTTTAAGCCTTTGAGGAAATGTCACACTGTCTTCCACAATGGCTGAACTAAGTTACGCAGCACTATTCACAATCGCAAAGACATGGAATCAACCTAAATGTCCATCAGTGATAGACTGGATAAAGAAAATATGGATAAAGAAATCTAGGAGAGAATTTCTCCCAACACAGCACCTGTAGAAATTGAAGAACATGAAACAAATGTGCACAAGAATAGGAAAGTCCCAGTATTTTAAAGATAGTTTGGGTGGTGTCCTGGAACAGAAACAATATACACTGTGGAATACTATGCAGCCATAAAAGAGAACAAGATCATGTCTTTTGCAGGGATGTGGATGGAGCTGGAGGCCATTATCCTTAGCAAACTAATACAGGAATGGAAAACCAAAAACCACAAGTTCTCACTTATAAGTGGGAGTTAAGCGATGAGAACATGTGGACACACAGAAAGGAATGACACACACTGGGGCCTTTTGGAGTTTGGAAGGTGGGAGGAGGGAGAGGATCAGGAAAAATAACTGTTGAGTAGTAGGCTTAATACCTGGGTGATGAGATAATCTGAACAACAACCCCTAAGACACAAGTTGACCTATGTAACAAGCCTGCACTTGTACCCTTGAACTTAAACTTTTTTTTAAAATAGTTAATAGTAATAATTAACTTGGTTGTACAAAACAATAGAATAATAAATAGAAAATAAGGAACTTTAAAAGTCAAAATTAAAAAATAAAGAATAAAAATAATCAAGCCTTTGTTCTGCAAAATGTGTAGTATCAAATAAATATTGGTAAAGTTTACAGGGAAAATACTACTGGTGTCAAGTAGTTTACTGTCAGGAATAACTTGAAGGAGCACAAAATGAGTGATCATGTTCATGTACCAAATGGGTAAGGATAAAATATAGTTAACAAAGAAAATGCATGTTGGATTTTAATGCAGGAGGGTAAACACCATTATTTGCCCTCACCAGAATATAAGGAAGCAGGTTTTTAATGGGCCTAGAACACCAAGGTCTAGGAAATGCTGTGTTCAAAAGAAATAGGATCAATAGCTAAGCCAGTCAAAGCCATGTACACCTGAAGTGAAATGTGTGACCGTGATGGAGGAATGTGCAGAGAGTTTGGTTGAAGATTGAAGGAGGGAGGGAGAGTGGGACAATGCTAGAGACCACCCATCCAGATGGAGGAAGCTCTGATGTTTTCCAGGCATGGATCAAACAGCACAGATGCTGCCAGAGAGGTTGGGTGACTGCAGAGGGAGGGGCCTGGGTGCAGGGAGCCCACAGGGACAGCTGCTAGAAATTGACTTCAGTCTAAAGAGGAAGCGAGGCAGAGCTGCTTCTCTGGATCTATTCTAACCGAGGAGGAAGTGACAGGGGCCCTGGAGATAAAAGGAGCAGGTTACCCTAGAGCCTCCACAGCCAACCATGGGTAAGCTGGGTATTGTCAGGTGGGTGACTGCCTTTTGAGGAGGCAGAACTCTAAAAGCTTAGAGCAAAGATTGGTGGAATTCTAAGATTTGAGCATGAAACAAGTCTGGAGAGGGAAGGGTCCTTGTTCATAGCACAATCCCAACTGGGAAGAAAATGGGGAAGTATCTCAAGAGGCAGCCAAACAGGAAATTCTCTGGTAAAGTCAGATGTAAGAACACTTGTATAAAAAAAAATAATGAAAGAAGATGAATATAAATTCAAGTAAGAAATAGTGTGAGAATCCTTGTGCTTCAAAGAAGTTTGCAAAATTTGCTAAGACCTAAAATAAGAGCCAAGAAAAGGAACAAAGGTAGGACAGATCTTCTGTAAGGGCAGCTGATATATAATATAAATAGACAACAGAGAGAAAGGATAACAGCTCATCCAGGTTACACTAAACAAGTACTGACTGGCTGTCTTCCCTGTAAGCCACAACCAGACATACAGCTATGACCCTGCTCATGAGGAACTCATGGGCCAGATAAGGAAAGTATACAAAGAACAAATGATGATCAGGATGGTAAATTTCCATAGTGTTTAGTATCTCTAAGGAAGAGAGTTCAGTCGTTAAGGGATTCATTTAGGAAACACATCAAGGAGAACATAGAGGTAGGTTTGCAGGATTCTGATAGGGCTCTTGGATTGAGAAACAGTTTAAAGAAAAGCAGAGGAAGAGAAACCTGTTGAGGAGCATGAGAAGTAATGCTGGGAGGAGGAGATAGATAACCTGGAGTAAACTATCATAGAAATCTAGGAGAGAATTTCTGCCAACACAGCACCTGTAGAAATTGAAGAACATAAAACAAATGTGCACGAGAAAAGGAAAGTCCCAGTAATTTAAAGATAGTTTAGGTGGTGTGCTGGAACAGAAACAAGGTCCCCAGAAGGTTTATGAGATGAAGGAGAGCATTAATTAATTCCAAAAGTTTGCCTGTGATGGAAGTAAAAGAGGAGGTGGACAGTGTAGAAAGATATAAGATCAAGGATGAATTTTGTGCTTTGTTCTTATTTTTAATTTGGTTTGTGGATGGAGATTTAAACACAGTTATTATATGTGCTTGAGGGAAGAGGCAATAGAACAAAAGCCACTAGAAATGAAAGATAATGAGGTGATTAATAAGGCATGACCCTGAAGGATGCAAGTAGGGGATAGGAACTGGAGTCCATGTGAGAACATTAGCTGTGAGAAGTGGGTATCACCTCCATGGAAATTTCAGGGCTCTGAGCGTAGGTCTACCTGTAACCAGTGCTTGGGACAGAGCACTGAAGGTGTTACTTTGAGTTAGTTTTCATTAATTGGAGTATTAAGAAGACCTGTCACCCCCTAAAAGAAAGAGAAGAGATAGTTCCAAGGGGGATTTGAAGACTGTAGAGAAACAATGATTTAGGGGAATGGAAGAGGAAGGTATTACGAGATCTGTGGAAGGAGAGTGGGATATAGCTGAGCTCCCAGTTCAAGCTGAAGGTTATAGCTGCATAGGACAATAACTCTCATGGTATGTGTGCTTCACCAGTAGTTCAGGTGTAGGAAAGGTGGATGGTTGTATTAATCCAGGGATGGAGTTTACCAGTGAGTGTGGTGGAAAAATGAGAATGGGAAAGAAGATGCAGAAAGACAGAGGCTGAAGCCATGAGCTTCAGGTGTAGTAGGCACACAGAATGATGACAAAGGATAACACAATATATGGGCAGTGAGAGGGATCCCTGGGTATAAGCTGGCAGAGAAGGAAGAATTCCAGGTTATATGTAGGATGTGGCCCTGAGAGAGTGTGCCTGGAGTGGGGGGAAGTGAAAATCAATGGAATTGAGAACATCAAGAAAAGCGTGTTGAATGGAAACGTTTTCTAAAATTCATTGCTATGTTTATTTGTACACAGGGGAAACACTTAAGTGTGCTTCTATGCTAAGGGGAAGGCCTAGTAGAGAGGGAGAGATGAAGATACTGCAGAGAGGGGAGAGGGTTGAGGGAACAAGGTCTGGAGGAAGCAGGAGAGAGAGCAGGTCAGAGGATGGCTGATGGGACCGGCAGGAGAGAGAGGAAATGAGGAGCAGGAATTAAAGATGGGTCTGGGTACAGATGCATTCATCTGGACATTTGAGGCAGGAAGCTGAGGCTGGACAATCTGCTGGGAGACAGGAGGCCAGTGAGGCAAAGCATGGGAGAGAGGCAAGAGCTTGGAACAGCCGCAGGAGCTTCCTGGTGAGGACTGGCTGAAGGATCTTAGTGATTTTCTCCAGCTAGGCTCACCCCTAGGCTTGAGAGTGGAGACGGCCAATGATGCATGGGTTCCCAGGTGGAATTTTGACAGCTCTGAATGACAAGTAGACAAGGAGGGAGGGGGATTACCAGTGAGAACTGACAAACCCTGGCAACCAAGGACACTGGACTGGATAAAGAGGGAAGGAAAGCCAGGTGGATCCAGATGGACTGAAAGCAAATGGAGGAACCGAAGATCTGGGAGGACCGCGGGAAATTAAGAGTGGGTGGAGTGAGAATAAACCTCTGAGGGGGTGTAGAGTAAGATGAGGGAGCTGTGGCTTAACGGAATTTGTGAGGACGATTTGGGCGTTGGACTTAACTGGAAGTGTTCTGAATCAACACTGAGATGAAACGGCAGTGATAGTAGGTGACCTCATTACAGTCGAGCTGAGGCATCACAAGCATCTTTCTCTTGTTTAACAGAGCTGGAGAGCTGGGAGACCTGTCTGTTCCACTTCAACTCTAAGAGTCCATGAGCAACTCCATCCAACATACATGGAAATACACACCAGTCCATTAACATATTTTCCATAAACTCTTACCTGAACCATCTACAGCTCAGGGAGATGCGTTTCATTTCCTGTATTCCCTGCACATTCTACATGCATGTGATGCTCCTTTAGAGTACAATGCATGCATGTGCAGTGCGTGTTGCATTTGGGGGAAGGGAGGAGCTAATCTATGGCATCACTAGTTTTATGCTTTGAGACATGGAGATTAAAAGACCTAAATATACATTTTCCCCAGGTGAGTCCTGTGAGAATGACGAGATTCATTCCTGGAATTAAGCTCTTTGACAGCCCTGGGAAAGGAGGCTATAAAAATAAGGTATTATTTGAGATAGGGGATTACTTACTTTATAATAAAACCACAAGAAAAATAGTAAAAGTGTAATCAGCACACTTTTTTATTTAATCTAACGCAAACATATTGGCTACAGTTTTTTCTTTATATCGTACTATTGGGTTAAGTTTTTATATTTCTCTATATAGGAGGAGAGGTTTATTTGCAAACAGAGTGAAACACCCCAGTGGTAACTTGATTTTTCTTTAAGCCTCTATATATTATAGTTTAAACTGCAACTAAATGAAAAATGCAAATTGTTTATAAAAGCTCAGTTGAGTCTGTGGGACCGCAGTACACACTGTGACATGCCAGGAGTTACACACTGTGTCACACACTGTGACATGCGAGATGGAGTGCCATGAAGATGAAGTGCATTTACACCCCTCTGTCCCTCCCTGTCTCCACAGCTGCATGGTCACACTCAGCACCAGCACAGACCACAGTTCTCAAAGACCAAAGGTCACCCTGAGGGATCCAGAATTAAAACACACCAGAAGGTTTTCTTTTTCTACAGCGATGTTAAGAATGACGTAAAATGAGATAAATAATAGATGGGAGGGGGCAAGAGGAAGAAAGAGAAAGAAAGGGAGATGGAGGGTAGGGAGCTATAGATGGACAAATAAATATAGTCTATAAAACACCCCAAACATCCAGTTCTTACCCCAAAGATGCAGAGCCATCTGAAAATTATGAGTTTCCATTTGCTTCCCACCTCCAGAAATGGCCAACACTTGCTGCCTTTATTCCTAGGCCCAAAACTCTCTGGCAATAGGCCGGCCTGCCAGAGGCATTAAGTACAACTCTGGAATTGATTATTTTAGGCTGGAGTCAGGTATTGCCTCATGTTCAGATGGCCAGGGAAGAGAAAGTCTCAGTGTTAGCTTTTATTTAAGTGATGATCTTATCTCCATCACACCCATCTCAACACACCTATCTCAACGTGTTAGAAAATAAATTTCCTTAGGTTTAGAGATGGGTTTTAGGCCAGCAAGAAAAAAGCCTTGCAAGCCAAGACTGTAGCAATGAAGAAAGTACCATCATAGTCTATTCTACAGAATAAAGCTCACTAGAAAAGGCTGTATACATGCCTGAACAAATGAACAAATGAATGGACACAGACAATTTGATTTCCTACTTTCCAGGCACATTATATCAAAAATACCATTCAAATAAGATTAAACCACATCTGCTTCCAAAAATAATAGGCTTTTCTGGAAAAGTCTCAGTAACAGGATGGATTCTACCATCTTGTTTGTGTAGACAAACAATCTGTGTGATTCTGCCATGTTTGTGTATCCTTGTTATGGCCTCAGTTATGTAATTCATGCCACTTACTGACTTGGACAAATTATTTCAAGAGGTAATTAAAATATTTTTATTTTAATGTATCTGATGGATATAAACTTGGAGAAAACTTGATGGATATAAACTTGGAGAAAATATAACTTGTATGATTACAAAGTGTCGAAGTAAAGGATAAAATCTCACACATTTCTATTTGGAATTAAAGACTGTTGGGCAACCTCTTTAAGTAACAGATGCTATGGCTCTTACACCATGCAAATGAAACACAGATAGATTTGAATATTGAGAATGTTTATGTTAATATGTAACATAACATTTGTGATCATATGTAAAGTTACAAACCCAATGACACAAATATTAACACTAGGCAAACTATCTCCCTGGCATTGTAAGCTTCAATTCTGTCTTGGCTTCTTTGTGTATGAAACACTTTTCAATATGCTGCCTAAAAATATTAAACTCCCATCACAGTGACTCATATTGTTAAAATGATCTTTGAGGCAAAAAGTCAAAATGTTGAAGTGTATTTTACTAATGTTATTAAACTAATCTCTATGGAGTTCTCAAATAAGACAATAAATGGACTATTCTACTCATCAGTTGTTCCAATGAGGCCACACATGGTGAAATTTAAAGCTGACCTTGACATTGTTCTCCATGGACAATGGGGAGAAGGGAAGCCCAGTGAGCAGTCTAAACTCATTGGTCTTTTCAGATAATCAGAATAAAGAATCCCCATGGCCCGCAGCTTGCCCTTCTCCCCCACTGCATTCTACAAGATTTAAGAAGGATGGAACAGAGATGTGTGAGCTAGGCTTTGTAGATGGCCTCCCTGGGTTGGAATCCCAGCTCCACCTCTGACAGCTGTATGATCATGGACAAATGACTCAACATCTCTGAACCTAAGTTTCCTCGTCAGTTGAATGGAGACTATAACAGTGCATATCTCACAGGGGTATGCTGAGGATTAACCAAGAAAATATAAACTGCGGCTCCAGAAGTACTGGCTATTACTGTAAACCTTTATGAAACATTGTGAACAAGGGCTGTTTTACCTTTAAAAGGGTTCATAGATTTTCTAGGAGATTATTGGGATCCATATGATTCCAAGACATTCTCAACAGTATTTGTAGGGTACTGACCACATGCCCACAACTCTGCTACATATGGGATTCAAAGATAAAGAAAAATTCACTAAAATTCAAGGTGACAGCATCTAGTTTCTTTCCTTCTGTCTTTTTTCATTTAAAATAATGGTGTAAATAAAGGTCATTGGGGGCAGATGTATGAGAATGACTAAATGTGTCTAGGGAGTCATTTCAGAGAACATTTAACAGAAGTGGGTCACATATGGTTAGGAGCTTCACAAGGAAATATGAGTTGAAAAGGAGAGAGAGTGAAAATGGCAGGGGAGGAAACTTTATAAGTAGGAAAACCTTTGAGGTAAGACATTTGAGCAATGTGTTTCCAGATAGGGTTGAGACATTAGATGTAACTGATGCTTAAGATGACGGGGGAGAGTGAATAAACCCAGAAAGCCTCCTGGACCTGTGGCTGTGGATGCCCTTGAACGCTGTGCTAAATTTGTTTTTTACCTGATATGGATGTGGGCAAAGTGTTAACCAACTCAACCTTCTCACCTTCTATTTAGAATTCATCCTTTGATAGCTGTGTTCTCCTGGTACCTGATATGATGTTAGCTGTGCTCCTGGGTGACATTCATTAGCATAAAAATGACCCTGATGGGTAACTCACATCTGCACTGGGGAAGAAGACTACAAGTGAACCCAATTAGGGTACCCTGTTTTGAGATTTCCCTAAAGAAGAATTATAAGAGTATGGTAACTCTTATAATCCTTAAGTGGATCCTAGAAGGAGTTATACATCTGGAGATGTTGCAAGATATGCTAGCATAGAGCTTGGAAGCCAGGGTAAATTTCATGGGAGCCAGTGTGGATTCACCTCCCTGCTGTGTAGACAACTGTTGCAAGAACTCCAACTAACAGGAATACTGAACGCCACTAGGCTAGCAAACTGTGACTCCTGTTCTATATCCTCTAAGAGATGAATATCAAGTGATAATTTAGGAGCATGAAGATTTAGTTGAACATCAAGAAACGTTGGTAGGCATTGCAATGGGTAACAGAGAACTCAAGGAAGCAGTGAAGTAGGAGTGTAGAAAGGTAAGTCTGAAGATGTTATTCAAAATTATATTTATTTTAGCTATGGAGAGGAGTTTTCTAGAATGTAGAATTTATTTTTAGTTTTTTACTGCTCCTTGCAGAGAATGGCTACTAGGCAGTGTGCCCAGATTAGCCAGAATTTCTAAATTAAAGGATTTTACATGACTGCATAAAGCTCTAAAAATAAGACATTTGCTCAAAATAAAATTTGGAGGGCAGCTATCTTGACGTGCCTATGTTGAAGGGTGAGGGAAGGTTTGTATGACTAATGGAAACAATAGAACAAGCTGCAAATGGTTGGGAAATTGTTTCCCTTGTCCAAAAGATACACTGAAATGGGCTATTATGACCTGGTTCACCTCACATTTCTACAGAAATTAGATAATAATCAGCACAGAACCAAGTTCAGGTTTTAAACATTTTTTTCCACCACATCTCTGCATGAAAATACATCAGACTGAAAGGGATTGCATTCGCTCAGCAAATATGTGCTAAGATCCTTCTGTGCCAACTCTGAAGATGAAAAGGTATGCGACGTGGTCTCACCCCTAAAAAAACAAACTGTCTGTCTAGTGGGGGAGACAGACACACAGCTAATTACATTAAGTATGCTAAGTGCCTATAAGGAATATGCCCACATTCTCACAGGAACCCAGAAGGAACTATTAATTGTGCTTAGTGGGACCTTCTCAGAGGGAATAACATAGTGGTCTGAATTTTCAGGAGTAACATCTTAGTCCAGGATGCTATAGCAAAAGAGCACAAACTGGGTAAGTTTTAAATCCCGGAAACTTACTTCTCATGATTCTGGAGGTTTGCAATTCCAAGATCAAGCACCAGGATGTTTGTCTGGTGAAGGTCTATTTCCCGGTTCCTAGAGGGTGCCTTCTTGCTGTGTCTTCACATGGTCGAAGAAGCAAGGCTCTCTCTGGGATCTCTTTTAAGAGCCCTAACTTAAGAGCTCTTCCTTCAATTCTTGGTGATATAGTTTGGATATTTGTTTCCTCCAAATCTCATGTTGAAACGTGGTCCCTGATGTTGGAAGTGAGGCCTGGTGGAAGATGTTTGCATCATGGGAGTGGATCCTTATAAATGACTTAGCCCCATCCCTTTGGTGATGACTGAGTTCACACAATATCGGGTTGTTCGAAAGTGTGTGGCACCTCCCTCCTCTCTCTTTTGCTCCTGCTCTCATGAGGTGACATGCTGCTCCCACTTCATCTTCCACCATGAATAAAAGCTCTTTGAGGCCTCACCAGAAGCTGAGCAGATGCCAGCACCATGCTTCCTGGCATCCGCAGACCCATAAGCCAATTAAACCTCTTTTCTTTATGAATTACCCAGCCGCAGGTATTTTTTTTTTTTATAACAACACAAGAACAGCCTAATACACCGAGTCTCTTCCCAAAGACCCTGCCTCCTAATACCATCACCTTGAGACTTAGGATTTCAACACATGAATTTTGAAGGGACACAAGCATTCAGACCATAGCAAGTAAATAGCAATTTCTAGGCAGAGAAAAGAAAAACTGTGTATGCATGCATGTGTGTGTTTATGTGTGAATATGTGTAGGGGTCCATGGGCAGAGGATGGGGGAAGAAGGTAGATGAAGCAAGAATAGCAAAGAAGCTTCATATGGTATTGACATCACATGCCACACTTTGCTCTGAGCATACAAGCTATGCAGATATTTCTGTCCACAGCAGCAACCTGTGCTCTGACAATAGAAGGACTGTCCTAAAATCCTTCTGGTGCATGAGCCACTGGCCACCAAGGTTGAGTCTACAAATGGCCTTTTCTTCACTTGGACACACCTTGACATTTCTTACATTGTTATCACTAAACATTCCCTTCTGGTGAGCAGTAGGCTCCTGTTGTATGATGCAAATCATGTATGTGTGGAACTGCTATCTGGAGATAAAAAAACAGGAGTTGCAGATGACTCCTGCCCTCATGGAACTAAGCCATAGTCTAGAAGAGGAGAGCAAGTTTACATGGGCTGTGCATTACACTAAAGGTAAGAGTATTTCATGGTAGGAGAAGGTGTGCAAAAGAACAATGTAATGGTTGATCTAGAGTTCGATGACTAAGGGCCTTTAGAGGCTTATAAAAATATTTAGATACGATGAATATTACAATAGAGAGACACTAACAGGTGTTTTAAGATGTTATATCTGGCAGCAATATTATATCAGTCAGAATTGCAGAATAGCTGGAAGAAGTGGACATTCAAGGGAAAGACTATACTGCCTGGAGATGAGCATAAAGGAGTCACTCCAGCCTGAGACTGGCGGAGAAAAGGGAAACAATCTAGTTTATAGGGCCCGTGGATTGGAACCACAGGGTAGATGCGGCCCTGGCTAGAACTGCCACTCAAGTGGAAAGAGAGGTCTTCCCATCGAAACTTTAAACTTTTCCTTTCCGGAAGACACCACAAGGAAATAGAAGGGGCCTGAACAATGGCTCATGCCTGTAATCTCAGTGCTTTGGGAGACCAAGGCTGGAGGATCACTTGAGGCCAGGAGTTCAAGACCAGCTTGGTTAACACAGTGAGATCCCATCTCTACAAGAAGTTGAAAAATTAATGAAGTATCAAATGCCCATCGATGATAGACAGGATAAAGAAAATGCAGTACATAAACACCATGGAATACTACGCAGCCATGAAAAGGAATAAGATCATGTCCTTTGCAGGGACATGGATGGAGCTGGAAGCCATTATCCTCAATAAACTAACAGAAGAACAGAAATTAACACTGCATGTTCTCACTTACAAGTGGGAACTGAACAATGAGAACACATGGAAACAGGGAGGGGAACAGCACACAGTGGGGCCTGTTGTGGGGGCAGAAGGAGGAAGGACATCAGGATAAATAGCTAATGCATGTGGGGCTTAATACTTAGGTGATGGGTTGATAGGTGCAGCAAACCACCATGGCACATGTCTACCTATGTAACAAACCTGTGTGTCCTACACATGTATCCTGGAACTTCATTAAATTAAATTAAATTAAATTAAAAAGAAAATACCTACATTAAAGCCATTTAGTTTTAGGGAAAAGGAGTTGAAAATGCAACCAACTCTTGGTGAAATGTACAAATAAATCTTTGTTATACTTTATTTCAAATAAATTATTTTCAAATTAAAAATTTTTCACTAGGTATGGTGGTGCCTGCTTATAGTCCTACGTCCTCAGGAAGCTGAGGGAGGAGGATCACGTGAACCCAGAAGGTCGAGGCTGCAGTGAGCTATGATCATACCACTGCACTCCAGCCTGGAAGACAGAGCAAGACCCTATTTCTGAAAAGAGAGAGAGAGAGAGAAGAATTTAGAAGGACATGCCACACACTGAAAGAACATATTTTTAAATCACATCTTTGATACAAGAATTGTGTTCAGAACGTATAAGTAATTCTTACAGCTCATAATTAGAAGACAAATAGCCCAATTTAAAAACAGGCAAGAGATTTGAACAGACATTTCACCAAAGAGGATATGCAAGAATGTAAAAAGATGATCGGGATCACTAGGAAAATACAAAATAAAACTGCAATGAAATACTACATCATATCCAGTACAACAGCTGAAATAAAAAGACAGACAAAATACAAGTGTTGAAAAGAATGTAGAAAAACTGGAACCCCCAAATTTTCTGATGGAAATAGAAAATGGAATATTCAGTTTGCAAACAGCTTGACCTTTTCTTAAAAAGGCAAACATAGACTTACCACATGACCCAGCTATTCCACTCTTAGATAGGTGCCCAAGAGAAATAAAAATATGTCAACACAAAGACTTGTTGGTAAATGTTCGTAGCACCATTATGTACAATAGCCAAAAACTGGAAATGATACAGATGTCCATCAGCTGGCGAATGAATACACAAGTTGTGGTATATCCATACAATGGAATACTAAATAATTTAAAAAACCAATTACTGATACATGTTATAACATTGATGAGTCTCACTGCATTATGCTGGGTGAAAGAAGGTAGAATTGAAAGACTCCTTACTGTATTATTTCATTTATATGACATTATGGAAAAGGCAAATATATGGGAACAGATATCAGATTAGCGGTCCTCAAGTGCCAATGGCAGTAGGAGAGGATTGACTGCCAAGAAGCTGGAGGGAGCAAACAGGGGCTTTGGTGGTGGTGAAGATGATCTGTATCAAGTTTGCAGTGATGATTTCACAGCTGTTTGTCAAAGCTCATCCAACTATACACATAAATAAGTGTATTTTACCATACTTAAGTTATACTTTAATAAACATGACTTTTAAAAATAAGCGTTAAACTAGTGGCAGGCAGACCAGCTAGGAGAACACTGCTGAGGGGGAGGAGCAGTGAAGAAAGGGAAAGAACTTGATGAGGAGAAGCCTGCCTAAGAAAAAAGAACATGAGAGAGACAGGCTTTCTGGAAGCGAAAGAGTTTACAATTATAAATAAAGAAGGCAGAATGATAAAATACATGAGCAGATGTGACAATGAAACTCAAAGTAACTCAATGAAACTCTATAGAGGGGAATAAACAGGAGGGTTCTGGTAAGTCTGACAAAAGCAAGGGAGAAAGGCATTCATGCAATCACTCATACATCCATGCATTGACTCACGCATGTGTCCATTCATTCATGCATGATGCGTGTATGCATTCAGTGTTTATTTTGTACTTAACAGTGGGAAGTAGCCAAGGGCAAATAAGAACATGGAGAGTTGAAGCTACCTTCTAGGAGCAGAGTTCCTGAGTGCAAAGCCCAACTTTAGATTGGTTTAATGGTTCCATGTTTACCTCATAGCTGTTCCCTCCCAATTCTGTATTCCAAATGTTAAAGAGAAGTCCTTTCATCCCCAGGAACTAGGCCCATCCTAAAGTCAGGATAGATCATGATTGGCCAGAACCAACCATGGAAATCCTAATCTCCTTCACCAGTGGTTAACAAGAGATGAGAACATGTCTTAGTTCTCCACAATAAAACAAAAAGGACCTTCACTTTTTGAACCAAAACCCAACTTAGGAAAATGCCTTTTGTGTCAGTTTCTTCCTTCCTGCTTGGACAGCTGGAATAAGAATACGTCATCTGGAGCTACATCAGGCATCTTATGACTGTGAGGTGACAAGTATGAAGAGAAAAAGGCAACTGGTCAAAGATCACAGAGAAAAAAGAATAGAAATGGCCTGGGTCCTTCACGACACAAACCATCTGTTGCACCAAAGGTAAAACCATCTACCCCCAAACTTTATGGAAGCCAACAAAATCATAGCAGGACTCTGGCAGAGGATTCCAATGGGAGTCATCTTCTGGTCCACTTATGAGGTCAGAACCTAGCAACAGCTACATGACTGTGCATACAGTCCTCACCCCTGAGGCTCTTCAAAGAGGTAGAAAGAGGACAGAAGTTAGAAAGAATATGTAGGAGGGAAAGATCGTGGGTTCTGGAGAAAAATTTCACTCCCTGAGATGGAAACTAGTGGGAAAATGATAGGTACTAGAAACAGGACAATAGATTAGTTCCGGTCTCTGGAGCAAATGGGTGACAATAAGAACTAAAAATCAGAAAAAAAAAAAAAAAAAAAAAAAAAAAAAGAAATGACCAATTGGATCAGGAGAGAGGGAAAGGGAGGCTTAACTGGTCAAAGTACTTTTTGCTCCCATGCAGAATGAATCCAAAGTATCTCAGCAATGAACCCAAAACGTCCCAACCAGTTTATCTTGTGGTCACCAACTCATCGAATGCAAAGGAGAATGTGATTTACAATCACGTGATTTTCCATCCGTTTTAAGGGGTAGGCAGGGAGCTCTGAAATGGATAGATGGGGAATTAGGAGTTTGGATCTGTGCAAAGACAGTAAGTCAAGGCTCTTCGAGAATAGCCACAGGGGTCATTCAGTTGAGCATCTGAGAGGTCTTTGATTGCCGGCTTGAGTTTCTGTTCAGAGTTGAGGCTTCCTTCATAGAATCTTTCTCCTTCTTTTTTTTTTTTTTTTTTTTTTTGAGACGGAGTCTCGCTCTGTCGCCCAGGCTGGAGTGCAGTGGCCGGATCTCAGCTCGCTGCAAGCTCCGCTTCCCGGATTTATGCCATTCTCCTGCCTTAGCCTCCCGAGTAGCTGAGACTACAGGCGCCCGCCACCTCGCCCGGCTAGTTTTTTGTATTTTTTAGTAGAGACGGGGTTTCACCGTGTTAGCCAGGATGGTCTCGATCTCCTGACCTCGTGATCCGCCCGTCTCGGCCTCCCAAAGTGCTGGGATTACAGGCTTGAGCCACCGCGCCCGGCCAATCTTTCTCCTTCTTGTGCTCCTCAGAAAACTAACATTTTCACAAGGCAGCCCTGCTAGTAATATCTCAGAAAAACTGGATTTTAGGAGGGAAGTAGAGAGAGATTAGGAGATTTTAAGTTTTGGTTTTATGAAACAATGGAGCCTTTTATGAAATAGATGTGCCATCTTGAGACGACATTGTCAGTATCTCATTCTACCTATTTCTCATTTTCTGTGTTTTAAAAAAATTCAGTAAGACTGTGGTGGGGTGACTACCTTTTTTCTCTTTCTTGCCTTGTAGTTTGGTTGTAGACCCAACCCTGCCTGAGTACAGATCTCCAGTCATTTCAGCTCAGCTTTATCCTATCACACGATTTTCCTTTTTACCCCTCTTCTGGCTCTGCCAGAGTTGACTAGAAATTGACGATCCTAAGTTTTCTTCACCAAAATCAAGGTAGTGGAGGCGAAGGTGAACTTAGTAGAAAAAACAGACCTTAATCAATGTCACAACATGTGCATCTGGCCCTTGGTCTGCACTGCACTAGAAGTGTAATTTTGGAATAGTAGGTTAACGTCCCTGCATCACAGTTTTTTCGCCTTTCAAAAGGAGTCATTCATTCCAATTCCACGTTACAGGGTTATTGTGGGGGTGAAAGAACAGTGAATAGCATCAATATTTTTGAATAAAAAGAAAAATAAAGTGAGACTGCGTGCTTTGAGCACTGATATGTTATAAAATTATAAAGAAGTAATTTCCTTATTATTATTTTGTTATATAATAAAATACAGAAACATAATGAAAACAATTTTAACAAATTGATCCCCTTGTTCAAACAAGTTTCCCTTTAAAGGAAATTTATCTTATCTACTTTTTGTATTTATATGTAACAAAGAGCCAAATCAAAATATAAATGCAAAAGAATCATAAGTATTGTTTTATAAGGCATGTTTTTCTGACATGTTATTAGTTGCATCATAGAAGACATTTAAGTAAGCATCTTATGCTCTTTACCTTGCAAGAAGATGTTACCATACTAGAATTGAATTCTCACTCAAGATCCAGCATGGTAAAAAGTATATGACAAGAATAATGCTTTTCAGTTGTTACATAGATTTGTCCTATAGAATTTTTAGTGTTTTTAAATGAGCATTTTAATTGAAATTTAACACTTCTGATTCTAACTGTCAGGCTTGGTTCATTTTCACAAAATGAACAGACTTATGTAACCACCCTACAAATAGGAAATGAAACATTATCAGCACCCCAAAACTCCCCTTGTGTCCCCCCAGCTACCTCCCTCTACTCCCCAAGGATCACAACCAACCTGACTATTCTCACTACAGATTAAGTTTGCCTCTAGTTGAACTTTATATGAATGGAATCACAGAGTCTGTGCTTTTTATTGTAACTGCATTTTTCTCTCAATACTTGATTCGTGATATTCATTCACTTTGTGTGTAGTAAGAATTCATTTATTCATTTTCATTGCTATGTGGCATCCCGTTGTATAGATACACTCTTCATTCTATTCTTTGTGGAGATTTGGGGCTATTCAGAATAATACTGCTATGAATATTTTACACATGACATTTACTGCACGTATCCGCAATTCAGTAATGTATAAACCAAGAGTGCAATTTCTAGTCAAAGGGTATGTGTACATGTAACTTCAGTAAATACTCCCACACGCTTTGTCAAAAATGAAAGTACTAATTTACACTCCCACCACAATGTAGGAAAGTGACCATTCCGATAACTTCTCATCCTTAGTAACACTGACTAGTATTGTAAGTTTTGTTTCTCTTAGTCATTCTGACAGTTGAGTGATGCTATTCCACTATTAATTTTAATTTGCATTTGCCTTATTTAGTTGACATTGAGCATCTTTGCACCTGCTTCTTGCCCAATTAAATAGCTTCTTTTTCTGAGTGCCTATTTAATATTTTTGCCCATTTTCCTATTTGGATGTCTGTCTTTTTGTTAGCGATCTGTCATGAGTCCCTTGTCACTCTCACTCTACGACATGCACTTTTACCCCCTTTATGGTGTCAATGTGATAAACAGAAGTTCTTCATTTTAATGTGATTCAATTCATCAAATTTTCTTAATGACTAATGCTTCTTGTGTCCTAGTTAAGGACCTTTGCCCAGCTCATGAAGGCAGTGAAGAAATTATCTTGTGTTATCCTCTAGAAGCTTTTTAATTTAACCTTTCACATGTAGATCTACACCCCACCTACGTTTAATTTTTGTGTATGGAGTGAGCTAGGGTTGAAATTCGTTTTTTTCAATGTGGCTGTCCTTATGAATGTTCAAAAATCATTCTTTTCCCACTGGATGTTTTTGTTTCTCTCTTTTTTTTTCCTTATCTTTTTTTTTTTTGTTTTTTCTTTCTTGCCATGATCTATTTTCCCAAAAGCAGTTATACTCACTTACCCGGTACCTTTGTACTGATATCACAGCTTCAAATCTGGTCATTTAAATCCTCCAACTTTGTTCTTGGAGATAAACAAGGCTCTTATTGATCTTCTGCATCTCTGCATATATTTTAAAATATCAGCTTCTCAATTTCCACACACAAAAATACAAACTTGTAGTGATTCTCATTTAGACTTTATTGAATCAAAAGTTCAATTTAGGGAAAATTGCTGTTTTTGTAATATGGAGTTTTCTAATTCATGAAAATTATTTATTTATTTTCTTGTGTTTATTTTTCTTTTTTATGTTCTTTTTACTTTCCCACAAAAACATTTAATAGTTTGTTACATAGAAGTCTTTCCTCTCTGCCTCAGCTTGAACATTTTTTTACTGACCTATATTCTAAATAACAAATCTGCTCTCCAGCTGTGTAATCTCCTAATAATCACATATATGACACAGTTAAATCAGATATTGTAATTTTAATTTTTTTCCTCTCTCTTGGTTTTGTGTGTTGGTATGCCTGGTACTGTTTATTAAATCCTACACACTATGAAAAATCACCTAAAATTTCTGAATTCTTTTATGTAATTTCAAAAAGAATTTTCTTTGTCTTCTTGAGGCAGATCCCTTAATCCAATCAGAAATTGAGCTGGTTTGAAATTGAATTTTAGACTTACAAGGCTTTATCTAATTTCTGGCTTGCCCATGCTCCTGAAATATAGTACAATCAGCCCTTAGTCACCACGGAGAATTGGTTCTAGGGTCCCAGGAAAATACCAAAATCCACAGATGCTCAAGTCCCTTTTGTAAAATGGTATAGTGTTTTCATATAACCCACATATATCCTCTTATATATATAATCATCTCTAGATTACTTATAATTCCTAATGCAATGGAAATGCTATGTAGTTAGTTGTTACAGCCTTTGTTTAGGAAACAATGACAAGAAAAAAAATCAGAACGATACAAACAATCACCTTTTTCTCCTCCCCTGAATATTTTCAGTCCTAAATTGGTGTAATCCATAGACGCGGAACCCAACATTAGGGAGGGCTCACTGTATTTCATGGGTTTCAACTGGATTAATAACTAGGCTCCTCTCCTTTGGCAGGCTTTGAACCACATTTTTTTCACTGCAGTATCAAGAGATATCCAAGAATTTTGCATCAAGTTTTTGGCCTCTTGGCAACTGATTTCTACTCAGCTTCTCTACCTTTCAGCAGGAACAATTTAATAATCAGCCAAAAACTTGAAGAGAAAAGCAGCTCAGGGTGTTGGTCTCACTTCTCTCTGCTTCCTTTTCCTTTGGAATTTTGGCCCCTCAAGTCCTGGTTGCCTTAGTAGGGCTGAACATCCATTTTTGTCTCCCCAGGGCCACAAGACTCGCAAAAGCTCTGCTCAGAGTCTCTTCCTCTTTGCCACTGAGTTCTTCTTGACTCACTTGCTCAGCCTCTTTGCCCAGGATATGGACAGGAAAGAGCCTTAGGGCAAATCAGCATAGAATGGCAGGTTTCCTTTTCCCTCAATGAGCAGCCTTTCTCCTTAAGGTATTGGACCCTCAAGTGTAGTCCATTTTAGTAAGTCTTGACTCAGATTGTGTGTGTGTGTGTGTGCGCGCGCGTGTGTTGTGCATACACTACTCAGCTTTTCATTTTGTTATTGACAGCAGGATTTGTCCACCTCTGGCTAGTCCTTCAGAGCTGTTAGCTGAAGCATTGTCTGATAGACTGAAAAAGCAAAGAATAAAAACTCATAATAACCTTTCTAGTAAATATCCTTTTTCACCCCTTTAACATAGCCTGAAAGAAGAAATGTGAAAAAAAAACCTTGGGATTACCAAATTTCCCCATAGAATTTCATGCCACTGATAATTCAGGCACAAAATGTTTTCTGTTTTTAAAATTTTTCCATACATTGGACTATAAATTCTTAAATTATCATATATATGGTAGTCATTAGTGCTGGTTTCCAGATATTCTGTTTCTTCCTTCTTCTGTCACTTCCATCTTCTAGAGGATTCCCCATCCTGGCTCCTCTGTGGTAGGATCCAACTTGGTCTGGCCAATGCATTGTGGGTATAAGTAAAGTGCCTATATTATCAGTTATCTCATTGCTATGAAGAAATACCTGAGACTTGGTAATTGATCAAGAAAAGAGGTTTAATTGGCTCATGGTTCTGCAAGCTGCACAGGAAACATAGCGGTTTCTGCTTCTGGGGAGGCCTCAGGAAACTTACAATCTTGGTGAAAGGCAGAGGGGTGGCAGGAGCCAGAGCAGGAGAAAGATGGAGTGGGGAGGTACTATACACTTTTAAACAACCAGAGCTCATGAGAACTCACTCACAAGAATAGTACTAGAGGGATGGTGCTAAACCACTCATGAGGAACCACCCCCATGACCCAATCACCTTCCACCCAGGCCCCACCTCTAGCACTGGGGATTACATTTCGACATGAGATTTGGGTGGGGACACAAATCCAAACTATATCAATGCCCCAATGAGACCCCCAGAGTTATTTTCTTCTGCCGCTGTGACCATTACTGGTCTAAACTGTGCTGCACTTCAGAGTGAAAAATGAGAACAACATGGAAGAGAATTCCTTCCTAACCCTCAGGAGAGAAATAGCATGGGCAATAAATTAACCTTGTTTTAAATCATTGAAATCATGAGGTTGCTTGTTACTGCATCACAACACAGCTTATCCTGATTCATACATTAAAGATTGCAAGAAGTATATAGAATCCCATTTTATTGATAAACGTGGCTCAGATTCTTGCCCCGAAAAGCTCCTTGCGAACACGAACATGTCTTATTTATTTGTATGGCCCTTCATCTAATATAGCTCAGCTAAACTATGCAATACAGAAGATGTCTGAGGGATTTCTGAGACAACTGAATGAATGACCGAATAAATTCCTTTGTGTGAGTCAGTATAAATAAGAAGACAGGAAGGCAGGATACTATGATCTCACAAGATAAATCTGGATTCAAATCCTGGTTCTAACATGATCTATGTGACCCTGAGCAAGTATCTGAATTTCTCTAAGTCTCAGCTTCCTGAACTGTAAAGTGAGAAAAATAATATCTGCCTCTAAGAGTTGTTAGGAGAATTAAAAGAGGTAACTTTGTGATGCCATTAGCCTACGTTCTGGGACATACTACTACTAAAAAATGGTAGGCAGGGCCGGGCACAGTGGCTCAAGCCTGTAATCCCAGCACTTTGGGAGGCCGAGACGGGTGGATCACGAGGTCAGCAGATTGAGACCATCCTGGCTAACACGGTGAAACCCCGTCTCTACGAAAAAATACGAAAAAACAGCCGGGCGAGATGGCGGGCGCCTATAGTCCCAGCTACTTGGGAGGCTGAGGCAGGAGAATGGCGTGAACCCGGGAGGCAGAGCTTGCAGTGAGCTGAGATCCAGCCACTGCACTCCAGCCCAGGCGACAGAGCGAGACTCCACCTCAAAAAAAAAAAAAAAAAAAAAAAAAAAAAAAAAAAAAAAAAAAAAAAAAAAAAAAAAAGGTAGGCATTATCATTATCCCTCAAAAACTAGTGGAGTGGGAAGAAAGAAAAGTGTAAGAATCAATGTAGATGGGAGATGTCAATATTTAATGAGTCACTGGTACATTTTCTCTAGATTTATGTCAAAGTCAAACAAAAGGAATCTGGAGCACAAAACAAAGCTAGTTTCCAGAAAAATTAATGAAAGGCAAAAATATCTGAATCCATCAATCTATTCAAGAAACTATGAAATTAAAATATGAGGTGTGAATATGTACATATGTATATTATATATATAGGAGATGTATTTGAAATTTGAGACATGAGATGGATGCATAAGCAGGTAGACAGATACATCATAGTTAGATATTAAGTGTAAGGGTTATATTAAAATATAATGGCAAAGCTCTCTTGAATAGAATCACTTTAGTGCAAATGAGAGAGTTTCGAAGAAGAGAATGATTGTCACTTGAACATGGAGTCATTAAAATGAAAGACTGGGGGCGGTGGCTCACGCCTGTAATCCCAGCAGTTTGGGAGGCCGAGGCAGGTGGATCACGAGGTCAGGAGATCGAGACCATCCTGGCTAACATGGTGAAACTCTGTCTCTACTAAAAATACAAAAAAAAATTAGCCGGGCATGGTCGCGGGCGCCTGTAGTCCCAGCTACTCGGGAGGCTGAGGCAGGAGAATGGCGTGAACCTGAGAGGCGGAGCTTGCAGTGAGCTGAGATCGCGCCACTGCACTCCAGACTGGGAGAGAGAGCGAGACTCCGTCTCAAAAAAAAAAAAAAAGAAAAGAAAAGACTAAGACTAACAGCCTGGAAAAATGTACGTAATTTATGCATGCCAGTGATAACGTAAAACTTCCGAAGATTCATTTTAAGAACTCCAGGCTATAAGGAAAATACTTCTGATCACTAATGTTACAAAGGTTTTCCAGAAAAGCAATGTTTGAGTTTCAGACAAGTGGGTAATAAGATGCTAATGCAGTCTCTACATCTTAAGGCTTGAATGGGCTTGACATCCAGTATGGAGCAGTCACAAAGCTGGCAGCTGATGTTGACTGCCCTCTGGAAGTATAGATGGGCTTGTTGACTAGGCCTACACATGGCCTCAGCATGGCAGCCTGATTCAGAGGCCAAAGGGCAAGCAAAAGGTGCCAGTCCTCTTAAAGACTAAGTCCAGAATGGCATAGCATCACTTTCACCAAACTCCGTTGGTCAAAGTAGCCCCAAGTTGGCTTAGATTCAAGTGGAGGAGAAATAGGATAGTGTCTTAGTGCATTTTGTGTTGCTATAAAGGTATACCTGAGGCTGGGTAATTTATCAAGAGAAGGCTTTATTTGGGTCACAATTCTGACTGGCTAGAAAGTTCACGATCAGGCGTCTGCATCTGGTGAGGGCCTCAGGCTTCTTCTACTCATGGGTCAAGGTGAAGGAGAACTGTTGTGTGCAAGAGAAGAAGAATGGTGGGGAGGCATCAGGTTCTTTTTACAACCATCTCTTGAGGGAACTGATAAAGTGAGGACTCACTCACCCCTGAAGAAAGAGGGTGTTACTCTATTCATGAATCATCTGCCCTCACGATGCAAACATCTCCTGTTAGGCCCCACCGCATCCAACATAGGAGACTGAATTTCAACATGAGGTTTGAGGGGAAATATTTCCAAACCATAGTAGACAGCCATCAAAAGACTGTCAGATAATTTGCATCCGTCTTTATTGTGCCACACTCTAGTACGTAGATGTCACTATGCAAATATCTTTCTAATGAGTGGGTGATTAAATACTCGGCCACCTTATGCTGTTCCTGACAAGGATGTTTTCTTTTCCTCTACCTTTGAATATATCAATTTTCTTTTTTTTTTTTTTTTGAGACGGAGTCTCGCTCTGCTGCCCAGGCTGGAGTGCAGTGGCCGGATCTCAGCTCGCTGCAAGCTCCGCCTCCCGGGTTTAGGCCATTCTCCTGCTTCAGCCTCCGGAGTAGCTGGGACTACAGCACCCGCCACCTCGCCCGGCTAGTTTTTTGTATTTTTTTTAGTAGAGATGGGGTTTCACCGTGTTCGCCAGGATGGTCTCGATCTCCTGACCTCGTGATCCGCCCGCCTCGGCCTCCCAAAGTGCTGGGATTACAGGCTTCAGCCACCGCGCCAGGCCGAATACATCAGTTTTCTACATGTTTCAACATTTTTAATTCTTCTCTTCCACTTTCCATTGTTGCTTAGAAACATTGTTACTATCTTCCTTCCTTTTCCTCCTTCTTATCAATTTCTTCCTTTTCCTCTCCCTTTCTCTATCCTGCTCTCCCCAACACACACACACTGATAGGGTCGGGCTCCGTGTCCCCAGCCAAATCTCATCTTGAATTTTTTTTTTTTTTTTTTGAGACAGAGTCTCACTCTGTTGCCCAGGCTGGAATGATCTCAGCACACTGCAACATCCACCTCCCGGGTTCAAGCAACTCTTTTGCCTCAGCCTCCCAAGTAGCTGGGACCACAGGCATGCACCACCATGCTGAGCTAATTTTTGTATTTTCAGTAGAGACGAGGTTTTGCCATGTTGGCCAGGCTGGTCTCAAACTCCTGACCTCAGGTGATCCACCTGCCTCAGCCTCCCAAAGTGCTGGGATTGCAGGCATGAGCCCCAATGCCCAGACTCATCTTGAATTTTCATACAAATTTAATGCCCACGTGTTGGGTAAGGGACCTTGTGGGAGGTGATTGGAGCATGGGGGCAGTTCCCCCATGCTTTTCTTATGATAGTGAGTGAGTCTCACGAGATCTGATGGTTTTAAGGGGGTTTTCTCCCCTTTGCTCTGCACTTCTTTCTCCTGCTACCTTGTGAAGAAGGACATATTTGTTCCCCTTCCACCATTATTGTAAGTCTCCTGAGGCCTCCCCAGCCATGCAGATCTGTGAGTCAATTAAACCTCGTTCCTTTATAAATTACCCAGTCTTGGGTATTTCTTCATAGCAGAGTGAAAACGAACTAATACACACACACACATCTCCCATGACATGGGACAATGGCAGTAATAAGACAGAGCTGGAGACTCAGGCCTACACGGCTGGCATGGATGCTTCTGGTAAGTCATGTGTTTGCAAGTTGGCAGTACCCCCTTTGAAGCTTGGAATCAAAAAGAAAGAAAACAGCAGATGCATATTTTTCTTTTGTACAAATTTGTGGTTTCAAGTCTACACTTTACAAAATATGATTTTCCTTTTTCAAATTAAAAAAAAAGACTGAAAGATCTGTAAATCACAGAGGCATCACTGAGTAACATCTTGATGATTTAAGTGTAAATGGATAAGAAACATATGGATCCCATTTCATACAAAGCACACACATTGGGAGTGAGTGGGGGAAGCATCTGGCAAATCCTGTTTCTGGTTTGGTAGAATTCGCAGAATTGGGAGGTGTAGTTCAGGACATGAGCAGCCCAAATGCCAAGTGTAGGCTGAGTTCATTTCAACCTGATGCCAACCTGATGCCAAGGCAAAGCTGGCATCACATTTCATTCACGTTCAAATACACCTCACTTATGTCTTTTTTTCTTTTTTCTTTACATTATAGACTTGGCAACATTTAAAGATTCCTTCCACTTTGGATTCATATGAGCTCTAGGTCCTGGCATGAGGAAAGTAATCTAATACAAAATGACATAAAGTTTGGGAAAAATGACAATTCGATCTCATGTTCACTTTAATATGGAAAGGTTGAATAACATTCAATTACAATTCATTCCAATTTTCATCTTCTCAATGAAAGACGAGGGGCTGCTGAAGAGAGGTAAGCAGGGAAGATTCTAGCATCTGTGGGTGGGGTGAGGTGGGGAAGGGGTGCTCCTGGAGCTGTGAGCAGCCTTGCAAAGATTCAAGAATGCAGAACAGTTTGTATTGACGTGACCAGCTACCTTTCCTCCCTTTTGGTGAGCAACTAATTCACAAGAAGTGCTTAAAAAGAACAGAACTACTTTACTCTGGATTAGACATCAAGCATCTGAGAAATGATGATCACTACGTCTAACCAGAACTATAGATGGGGAGAAGAGAAGGAAGGCTGATAGAAAGACAATCAGAGATGCTACACACGTGTAAGGGTGTCAAATTCCATCCCCAGGTAGGATGACAAATTTGAAAGTTTGTTTCTGCCTGTTGATCTCCACAGACCCCAGCAGTGATCCGTAAATGGAATGAAGACCATCTGCATTGATTTGCACTCTTAAGTGTATTGTGCTTTCTGCCCCTCTCGTTATCCCAACTCTGGCCGTTCTCACAGGGATTCTTCAACTGCCCAGGGCCTGACCTCCACCTCCAATAGCAGAGCTGCACAAAATAGCAGAGCTCTCTTCTGAAAAGGCAACTCTGATCATGCCACTCTCCAGCTCAACAGCCTTTGGTGGCTCCCCTGTGCTCTCAAACTGAGGTCTGACTTCTGCAACATCTCAGAGGAGGCACAGGACAGTCAGCACCCAAGCACAGCCCTCTGGCCACATCTCTTCACACCCATAACCCTCACATTCTAACATTCTACTTTCTACCCATCAGGAATTTATTTCAGCTTCTTAAGCTCATGGGGGTTTGTTGTTGTTGTTGTTGTGGTTGTTGTTTTACTCTAGGCTTCCTCTCTGCCTGGGATGCTCCTCCTTCCCCTGCCTCCCCACTTTTTCTGGCTCTCACCTATCTTCCTCCAGATCTGGGGAATTGATCCCAGATTCTTCGGGCTGACAATTGAAGCCTTTCTTCATGTTCTTTCGACAGCCTTTACTCACTTAGAGATGCTGTGACCTCCTCTGTGATTTGGTCCAACTGAAGGCTCCTTGCTGACAGAGGCAAGGCATCCACTCTTACGTCTCCAGCACACACAGCACCATGCTTGGCGCTCATTAGGTGCTCAGAAACAAGTCTGAATTTAAACCCCATTATGCACTGCAGTGTGTAGGTGTGATAACTTTGTGTGTCATCTTGGCTAGACTACTGTGCCCAGTTGTCTGGTTAAACACCAGTCTAGATGTTGCTGTGAAGAAGGTATTATATAGATGTCATTAACATTTACAATCGGTAGACTTTAAGTCGATTATCCTCCATAATATGGGTGGGTGCCAATCTCTTCTAAGATGAAGGCCGTAGGAGAGAAGCCTGAGGTTCCCAAAGAGGAAGGAATTCTCCTTTAGACTACACCTTAGAAGCCCTGCTTGAGTTTCCATCCTGTTGCATTGTAGAAGTGGATTCAAGACCGCAACCTCAACTCCCACCTGAATTTACAGCCTCAGAGCTGGACCTACAGACTTCAGAGCTGCCAGGTCCACAAGAGAGTTAGTTGTAGGTCTGGCAAGTCTATAGATACATAGCCACGTGTGGCCTAATGAGAGGGATACTTTCCAAGGAATGTGTCATTAGGTGATTTTCTCATCACATTAACACCATGAAGTGTTGTAGATGGCATAGCCTGCGACACACCTAGGCTCTGTTGCTCCTGGGGGACAAACCTGTACAGCATGTTACACTACTGAATACTAGAGGCAATTGCAGCACAATGGTAAGTATTTAATCCCAGCGCACTGGGAGGCCGAGGCGGGCGGATCACGAGGTCAAGAGATCAAGACCATCCTGGCTAACGTGGTGAGACCCTGTCTGTAATAAAAGTACAAAAAAAAAAAAAATTAGCTGGACATGGTGGCAAGCATCTGTAGACCCAGCTACTTGGGAGACTGAGGCAGGAGAATCACTTGAACCCAGGAAGCAGAGGTTACAGTGAGCCAAGATCGCACCACTACACTCCAGCCTGGGCAACAGAGCGAGACTCTGTCTCAAAAACAGGGAAAAAAGGGCACACCTGTATAGGGCAGTTACTATGAATGGTGCTAGTAGAACTGGCAGTTTCTCTGCATCAATCAGTGAGGGATGAGTGAAGGGGAATGCCTAGGACATTACTGTGCATTACTATAGACTTTACAAACACTGTGCACTTGGCCTACACTACAGTTATTAAAAATATTTGTTTACACCAGCATCACCACAAACATGTGAGTAACGCATTCTGCTATGATGCTACAATGGCTATGGTGTCAACTAGATGATAGGAATTTTTCAGCTCCACGGTAATTTTGTGGGGCCACTGTTGTATATGAGATGCATCACTGACCAAACTCTCATATCAATGATGCATTGCTCTGTGCATATGTGATTTTCTTATGGTTCTGTTTCTCTGAAGAACTCTAGTAAGAAAGGTAACATCATCAATTTCTATTTTGACTCTCTATTCTTTCCATGAAACCCAAAACTCATCTCCTCCAGTTTGGCAGTGCCCTCCAGCCCAGAGTAGAAGCCCAGTCCCAAGGCTATGCCATGCCAAGACATGGGCTGGGAAAGTGAGGCCCAGGTCTTCAGTAACCTTCTATTTCCAGGCAGAAACCTGCTGAGGGGGCATTCACGCCACCTGACCCTACATCTTCTTTGCCACACAGCTGAGTGGTCCCATCTGCCAGGCCCCTTTAGGCCTCCCTTAACTACATTGGTGTGCCTCTGGAGCTGGCAGATGTCATTCTGCTGAATAGAGAACTGAGAAACACTCAGAGACCTGTCTACCTTTGTAACCCAAACAGCCCCGAGTGTAAGCTATTTCTTCCTTTCTGGAGCTTTATCCAGGAAAGAAGGCCCTGCCCAAGGTCTGCACCCAGGAGGTCTCAGCAGCGATTCCCTGGGACACATCAGCTTCTAAATTTCGCACTCTCTAATGGGTTGACTAGCGGGCACGGAAAAGATACGTTTGTGCCCTAAGCCCCAGAACCTGTGAATGTGACCTTATTTGGGAAAAAGGTCTTTGCAGGTATCACTATGTTAAGGACCTCTAGATGACGTCATTGTGGATTATCCAGGGGCCCCTAAATCTACTGACAAGTGTCCTAATAAGCAAAGGAAAACGAAAAGACACAGACCCAGAGGAGAAGGCCACGTGAAGAGGCAGAGATTGGAGTGATGCAGCCAAAAGCCAAGGGACACTTGGAACCACCAGAGCCTGGAAGAGGGAAGAAGCCTTCTCCCCTGGAGCCTTTTAGGAGAGAACAGCTCTGCCAACACCTTGATTTCAGACATCTGGCCTCCAGGACTGTGAGGGAATAAATATCTGTTGTTGTGAGCAACCAAGTTTGTGTAATTGGTCACAGTACCTACAGGAAATGAAGACACCCCCGATTGCCTTCCCTTTTAAGGGATTCTTTAGTAGTCAAGATGAGGGGTGGTAGGCTACCCTTACTCATCATAAAATCCTCCTGGTCTGATGCCTATGCCAGGAGTCTTTTCCATTCCCCCTTTGTACTAGGGTCCTGGTACTCAGCATATCAATAAGAAACTAGCTGATTAAACGGAAGGGGGATGAACATGGGAGGTGAAAAACATTACACCAGGGAAATCCCTTTCAAGTGATCTTTCCTGAAAACATTAAGAAAAAGACTATTTTCTCTAAAATTGTCCTGAATTCTCACTTGGAGGGTAAGATCACAGTCCAATAGACACATGACTTGGGACTTCATCACAGACGCTGCTTTTTAAAAGACAGAAGTCAATCCATCCCCATTCTTGCATTTGCTTTTATAAGTGTACAACCATCTTTGCTAGATTTCCCTAATGTGTGAATTCAACTCTCTGTGACCAAAAGAATTCCCATCACTAGGAAATGATTTCTGGAGTGAAATTTCTTTGGCCCAGCAGTGGTTCCTGACTATTACTTGTCATCACTATGCATCTGTGACGCTGACTTCTCTCTCAGTTCCATAGGTTTTCCTGGATGCCTTTTCCCAATAACAGGGAAACTGCCAGGCCTTGAAAATCTCCAAGCCTCTGCATGCTATGCTGACCCCAGAGCCTTTCTGCTGAGTAAAGTTATAAATTACATGTCACTGTCATCGCACAATGATTCTGCCCTGGCTTTGCCATCATGCAGACCTGGGTTCAAATTCTATCTTTGTTTTAATGGCTGTGTGTCTTGTAGCAAATTATTTAAACACTCGGAGCCTCAATTTCTTTCTCTTTACTGAAAGTAAGAGAGTTATGATATGAAAAGGAATTAGTGCTAATTGTGTCATCTTTTCTCTAAGAATTTTTACTTGTTCCTAAACTGATTCTTTACCAACCATACTAGAATATAAGGTAGCTATTAACCATAGTGCTCTATACGAATGTTTAATAATATGGAAAAGGTCTGTGTGGTATTACTACATGAAAAAAGGATATTAAGCGGTATATGCAATATTATTTCAATTTATATCTAAAAAAGAATCTATAGAAATTATGGCATAAAAACTTATAGAGGAATAGAAGATATATACCGAAACAAATAGTGGTCATCTCTAATTGGTGCTATTTTGTGTTTGTAAATGTGTCTTTTTCTTTATACTTTTCAAATTTGCTGTGTTATAATCAGAAAAAAATCCTAAATCCAAGATAAAAGTTAAAAAATGAAAGAAAAACATATTTGGTACAAGTTTGGATAAGTCACTTAACCTCTTTGCTTATTGGAAAATAACAGCTTATCGCTATCAAAGAACTGTGTGTGTGTGTGTGTGTGTGGCATTGGGCTAAAAGGGAAGTTAACAAGTAAAAGCTCAATTGCTCTGAGAATGCTGTTTGCTGTGTACCTGTGGGTGGGTGCATATGTGTAGCTGTGACTACTAATCTACTAATGCAGTCAGGGCGTGGACTTCACGGGCCAGCAGGTCTCTTGCACTCAGAAGGGTCTTGAGCTTAGTTCAGTGTGTTCTGACCACCATCTTCAAATTCTCAATAAGTTTTGGACCAGGAACCCACATCTTTATTCTATACAAAACCTCAAAAATGATATAGCTTGTCCTAAGTGTAGGTGACTGTATGCATGTGAGAGTGTATGAGGTCTTGTGTATATTTTAAGAAATTGAATACAGTGAGAATGATGGATGCTAGATGAGAGAAGGAAGTGTGTGCAAACATGGCCAAGCCCGGAAGAAGCTAAGGCAGAAATGAAGTCAGAGTCTACTGGGAACTGACCAAGTGGGAATGGTAGTCAGTTTCCTTTTGAAATATAAATATATATACTTAAACATATCTTATATGTTATTTTTGAAATATATAATTTGCTTGCAAACAAAACCAATTAATTCTACAGATTAAACTGAACTCTGTTTAAGGGGGTTTCTCCTTGGCCCGTTTTAAACACTTGAGAATTTGTTCTCACTTTAGATAAGATTCTAACTGAAATGGAAGAAAGCTCTATAAAAATAAAAAGGCTTGTTCTAAATGAATCAGTTGGCTTTTTGAGGGAAAAGTGTTAGCTAGAAAGACACAGAGATAAATTGTCCATAGGATCCGTTTCTGCCACTGAAGTCCTTAACATGATCTATTAACTGGGAGATAAAAGATATCTTAAGGATTTGTGTAAGACTTGGCCGGATGCCCCCGGCTTTGCTCATCCTGACACTGAAGGCTAAGGTAATGAGGCGGGATAATGGAGGACGGGTGATCGCGGTTGGCTGCAGGGACTGCATTTCAGTGAATGTGATTGCCTATTTTGAAGTTGTATTTAGCATACTGTCTGGGACTTTGGGGTGATGTCATCTTATCTCTGGGAGGAAGCTGGTTGCTGCCTGCTTCTGAATTAATCAGTTCCTTTCTTAGAGAAGTACCAGATTTTACACCAAGTAATTGAAAAACCAAACATTTGAAATCAGGGTCACCACCCCAAGAATTACTCAATCTCTTTTTGGACCAGAGAGTCCTTTTCTTACGTGTTCATTTATAAGTGCTACAGATTTATTTTTTAATTATCATAGCTAATTTTTACTATGGAAAAGTAATATGAAACATAGAAAAATTTTTGACACCCCGTGTTTGTCTTTTTCAAACTGCCTCAGCATTCCAGGAGCTATATTAAATGTTGGATACAACGTGCTCTGTTATTTGACATTTACATCCTTTGTTACTTTTAGAAATTGGGCACATCCAAGCTCACAGCTAAAAATGGGAATTTTCAAAAAAAATAACGGGTAGGTGTGTTGGTTACTTAATGGTTAACTTTGCCCCTTGCTCCCTACAGAAAAGATGCCCAGGTCTATATTAGGCAGAGAAACTTTTAATGTTATAACTTTTATTCAAATTTCATACTCACAAATGCTAATTTCATGCCCTGGCATGGTGCAGAAGTTAAAAATCTTTTCTCGGCTGGGTGCAGTGGCTCACACCTGTAATCTCAGCACTTTGAGAGGCTGAGGCAGTTGGATCACAAGGTCAGGAGATCGAGACCATCCTGGCTAACATGGTGAAACCCCGTCTCTACTGAAAAATACAAAAAAAAATTAGCTGGGCGTGGTGGCGGGCGCCTGTAGTCCCAGCTACTTGGGAGGCTGAGGCAGGAGAATGGTGTGAACCCGGGAGGTGGGGCCTGCAGTGAGCCAAGATTGCACCACTGCACTCCAGCCTGGGCAACACAGCAAGGCTCTGTCTCAAAAAAAAAAAAAAAAAAAAAATTTTCTCCTTTGTAAGTGAATGTATCAACCAATTATCCTTATCATGACGAGTTCAGTAACTCCAAATTCAGAAATTTAAGAACTTTAGGATAGGTCACTAATTTTCTTTAGCTAAAAGCTATAAAATAAGCACAGTGTATTTATCTAGGACAGTGGTTTTACAAATACAGTTATAATTTTCTTAAAACTAGATATGGGTATGTTTTAAAAGGTTACACTCAAAAATCAAAATTTTTTTTGATCTATTGGTAGAGGTGATTTCTTTTATTTTGATATTCCTTGCTATGCTACCAAGTTCCGAATGCTCAAAATGGTTGAGACATTACTTATATTTTCTGGATATTTTTAAAGGCTCAAGCAGTCAGATTCCACAACATTTTGTACTCCTTAAGAAGACTGGAAAATGCAAAGTGCCATTTAGCCAGTTTGCACACATTCCAAAAAATAAACCAGATAAATTTCCTTGTATAATTCCCAGTGTATTAGACTCTCTATTGCTGCTGTAACAAATAACCACAAATTTAGTGGCTTAAAACAAAACAAATTTATTCTCTTACAGTTCCACAGATTAGAAATTTGACATGAATCTCTCATGGGGCTAAAGTCAAGGTGTCAGCAGGGCTGCATTCCTTTTCAGAGACTCTAAGGCAGAATCCATTTTCTTGTTTTTTTCAGCTTCTAGAAGCTGCCTGCATTATTTGGCTTGTGGACTCCTCCTCCATCTTCAAAGCAAGCAAAGGGTGGTTGAGTCTTTCTCATGTCATGCCACTCTGACATTGATGCTTCTGTCTCTTGAGTCCATTTTTAAAGATGCTTGTGATTACACTGGGCCCATCCAGAGATTCCAAGCCAGTCTCCCCATTTCAAGGTTCTTATCATATCCATGAAGCTCTTTTGCCATGCAAGGCTACTTACTCACAGTATGGCCACTCGTGGGTACCATCCAGTTTAAGTCTTCCTTCTTCCAATGCCTTGTATGAATTTGACTTCAGTCCATCCAATTCAGAACTTGATTATGTTATTAGTTCTGATATACCATATAGCTACTATTTTATTGAGCTTTGGGAACATTAAGGATTTCTTTGACCTCTTCACTGTATCACTGGTTCACATGAGACAAATGGACTGTCAGTCTTTGCCCATAACTTCAGTGCCCAGCAGGGGAGTCCTAAGGACCCTCTCCAAGCCCTTCCATGCCATGTTAATGAGGAGTCAAGAAGGGAAGGGAGGCTCATTCCTTTCTGCTCTGCTAAAAAAGCATCCGTTAGATCTCTACCTATTTTAATAAGAAAACAAATAAAAGGTAATTCTCTCAATTCCCTTTTAAAAGTTATTGAATCTATTTGAGAAGTCAAAGTCTCTTCTCTCCTCCAATATTCAAACTAATTCCTTGAAAGGTGATGGTTGGAGATCAGGAAAATTGTTTTCTACCCTCTGAGGGTCTTAACCCTCATGTCTATAAACAGGTCTGCACTGAAAACCACAGAGAGAGATGTCCACAAGTGAGCAAAATTATCCCATGGTTTAGGCGAGATAAACCTCACCGAAAAGGTGGCCTTTCAAAAGTGATACTACATTTGTAACACAAAGATCTGAGTTATGTATGTCCAAAGAACCCCATCAAAAGAAGGAATCAGGCATGTATCTACTGTCTGTGCTTCTCTCCCAATAGGTCAACCCTTCTTCCCTACCTAATCCCCTTGCTTTTCTCTGCACAACCATTAGAAGCTTATAATAGAAATAGTTTTGTCTGTATGTAGTGGAAAACGCCAGTTTAAACAGGATGTTGGAGATCACAACAGCTGACCCAGAACACAGGCCAGAGCAGACATGAAAGCACGAGCGTTTCATTCACAAAGGTTTTCTGGGACCAGCTCTTTCTCAGCCTAAACAGAGTCACGCACAGGCTGGCCCCAACGCTCTCACACTGCTTCCAGAGTGGAGGCGATTGCTTTGAAAGCTCTGCAGAGCTGCAGCCTCCGTGGATGGCAGCCATGAGCGGGACTGGGAGCAATTAGGAGTTGAAGGGCTTGTTCCTCTCCAAAGCGAGCCCTTCTGCCAGCGACTCCCCTTGAAGAGCATGAGGGAGGGAGCACAGGCGTCCCACGCCTACTTGTTTTCTTTCCTTTCAGTGGGACAGTTTCAACTGATTTTGATTACCCTGGCGCCAAATAAATGAAAACATTTCATAGACATATAATCATCCATCACTGTGAAGAAAGGAAAAATGTTTCATGTTCAGTATGTTTATAAATATACTTAATGAAAAAAGGACAGTGCTGTCTTTTCTACCACCACACTGCTGCTGCTGTTGGCCAGATAGTCCTGCTTTCGGATCACCCCAGATCCCCCGCCAACCTGGCCTCAGCCATTCTGCTCTGATAGCCTGATGGCGCCCAAGTCGGTCAAGAGGAAAGGCCTGCCCCTCCAAGGCCACCTTCTAATCTCTAGCCCCTTTTCTAAGCAAGATGAGACAGTGTGCAGAGCCAGGAAAAAAGGTATGTGGCTTGCAAATTAGAAAAGCAAAAGCCAACCATTTTTTTCCAACTGACTTAAGGCAGGGCAAGTGAAACAGCACCATTTCAAAGGAATAACAGTTGCATGTGCAGAATCAGCACAGTCCTCACCTGGAGGTTTCATTTTTATTCATATATACAAATATATATACATATATATTTTTATATATGTATTTTTATATATGTATAATATATAATATGTATTTTATATTTATATATATATAGAGAGAGAGAATTCTAGTCATATGAATTTATGACTATATATGAATTTTATTCATATATAGAGAGAGAGAGAAAGAGAGAGAGAGAGAGTCTCACTGTCTCACCCAGGTAGAGTGCAGCTGGTGCAATCAGCACACTGCAGTCTCCACCTCCTGGGCTCAAACAATCCTCCTGCCTTAACCTCCCAACTACCTAGGACCACAGGTACACACCATCATGCAAGCTAAATTTTAAATGTTTCTGTAGTGGTGGCGGGCTCACTTTATTGCCCAGATTGGTCTCCAACTCCTGGCTCAAGCAATTCTCCCTCCTTGACTTCCCAAAGTATTGGGATTACAGGTATGAGTCTGTATCCCAATGTGCATGCACCTGGTCAGGGTTTGGTTTTAAATTAATGCCACGTTGAGTTTCATACAGCATGCGGGTTGTTAGCACCAAGAAAGACCTACGTTGTTGGTCTGAGTATCCCATTTGTGTACATACAATGTGCAGCAACATTGAAGGTAATTTTGAATTTAGGATTTATACTGGCAGTGATAAATCTTTGGAAGAATAAAATCTGAAGCAACAAATTCTCTCTGATGTCTTTCTTGTCCTGGCTAGGTCTTTTCATTTTAGATCCCACACGTACGTGGGCATAGTAAATGCCCACAGATCTGTCTCAGAGGCATCAGTTGATAACTAGTAGTATACATGGTCTAACAATGTGGGCTGTCTCCTACACATATTTAATTAATTTGGGTCTCTTTTTTCCTAAATGTCATTTCTCACAATATGTTAAATATTTGCATTCACATTTGACTCATAAGCAGAGCCAGACCACTGGGGTTTGCAAGAAACTCTTTACAAGCCATTTATGCAAAAGACATCTCCATTTTAATCACAGGGAGCACCACAAGACTGGGAAAATGCGTCCATTCGAATACTCCAAATTGCGCTCTTTTCAATGTCATAGGAGCCTATTTCTCACTTCCACAGAGCAGGGAAAGCAGCCCAGGTAGCAGTAAAGGGGGAAGGCCCCAAAGCACTGTGACATCACAAAAGCTGGAAGGGGACAACCTGGGACTATATTTACTTTAAGAGCTTGTTAATTCTTCAAGCAGAAATAAATGCAGAAGTTCAGATTCTCCGTGTGCCACCTTCCTCTGGTATGGGAATCACCTAGAGCAGGAATAAATGTCTGTTCTTTCAGAAGGTTCTTGTCACAGCAGCACATTTAAAACCTCTTCATCTTTACAGCAGGCTCCCGTGATGTCTTGCAGCCCTGCACCACTATGTACAACCTTCTCTGACTCTCAGGATGCAATTCTCTCAGACCCAATCTCAGAGTGGAGTGAAAGAAATGTTGTTTATTGGGATTTACACATTCTCTGCAGATGCTGTTCAGAATCTGTCAAATTAGTGGAATTGCAGGCAGGCTCCCCAGCCTCAAATGAAATAACAGCAGTGATAGTTCACAGATGCTTTTTTTTATAATTTGCAAAGCAATTCAATGTGTATTGTCCTATTGAATTCTCATGACCATCCTAGGGAGGTGAGAAGCTGTGATTGAGGACATAACATGACTACTTCATGGTCAAGCAACCATGAAAAGACTGGGAACTCTTAGCCAAACAATGCCAGCCCCTCCCACTTTCCACTCCACAACACCACTTCTGGTGCCTACAGTAAGGAAACGAGGGACAATCTAAGGCTACCTGGTGGGGTTTGGTCATCTTTATTTATGTATTCTACTTGCGGCAGGTTGACTCCAGAATTAACCCCAACTCTTCAGCCCTCCTTGTACGCACACTTTTTGTAATGTGAGTTTGAATCTCTTCCAGTTAAGAGACAAAGTCTATTTCCCACCCTTTGAATCAGGTCTGGCCTTATGACTTGCTTTGGCCAATAGGATGTAGTTGATATAGCAATATGCCAGTTCCAAGCTTTAAGACCTGCAGAGGCTGTTTACATTTCTGCTTACTTTCTCTGTCACTTCCATGTGAACCTGACTGTGCTAGCATCCTGGAGAATGAGACACCTCATGGAGGTGAGTCCAGGTGTCCCTGCTGAGGCTGTCCTAAGCTAGCTAGCTCCAACATATGAGAGAGCCCAGAAAAGATCAACAGAACTGCTCACCCACCTTCAGCTGACCATAGATGCATGAGTGAGCTCTGCTGAGACCAGAAAATTTGCCCAGCTGAGGCATAAGGTGTGACCAATGATAAACATTGATGGTTGAATGCACCTAGGTTTTTGGGATGTTTGTTCTGCAGCATGATTGTAGCAATAGATAACTGATACACCACTTCAGCAAAAACGTGATGGGCTCCTACAGTTTTCCACTTTCAAAAGGCACCAGAGCAATGAATTAGATATTCCCTTTACCCTCCAAATTTTACAGTCTGTCGGGGAAGATAAGACTATAGCTCTATAGTCTAGGGTGGTACACGATATTAATTTAATGAGTGATAAAAAGTGCTCAGAGTATTTTGAGAAAGGAAAGATTTATTGATCATTTTGAATTACTGCACAATCTAGAACTGCTAACTCACACCCTCTTTCATTGAATAAATTCTAAAATAACCTAACTGTACTCTGACTTTTATAAAGACGTGAACAAAAGTAGGCCTGGACATGGTCAACTTATATTATCCCTCATCAATAATTTTAAATCTCCAGAAGAAATGTATGGCCCCTTTGTAGTATAATTGAACACCTTATAAACAATGTAAATCGTAGAGACAAGAAAGACAAGAAAATTTGGAAGCTACCTCCTACAAAACCTCTGAACTTCAGAGAAAATATTTCTATTAATCTGAAGCAAATTATCCTTGTGTTCATCTACAAAGCATGTGAAATTTGAATTCCTATTGAAACAAATCTCTTCTTTCCTATCTTAATTGACTCTTGGATTAAGAATAAAAACAAAAAGGAAAGGTAAAGAATAGCTTGGGCACTATTAGGCTATGGTGACTTGTGCAAAATTTGGAGCCAGCCTGCCTAGGTTTGAAGCCATGGCCCCCACACTTTCTATCTATGTGGACTTGGAAAGTATTTGGTCTCTTTTTTTTTTTTTTTTTTTTTTTTTTGAGACAGAGTCTCATTCTGTTGCCCAGGCTGGAGTGCAGTGGTGCAATCTTGGCTCACTGCAACCTCTGCCTCCCGGGTTCAAGTCGATTCTCCTGTCTCAGCCTCCCGAGTAGCTAGGATTACAGGTGTGTGCCATCACACCTGGATGATTTTTGTATTTTTAGTAGAGACGGGATTTCACCGTGATGTTGGCCAGGATAGTCTCGAACTCCTGACCTCAGGTGATTCACCCACCTTGGCCTCCCAAAGTGCTGGGATTACAGGCGTGAGCCACTGTACCCAGCCTATCTAGCCTCTTTATGCTATGGTTTTCTCATCTGCAATGAGAATGAGGATAAAAACGGGGTTATGAAGATTAAATCAGGTAATCCATGTAAGGTGCTTAGCAAGAGAGTCAATCTATGGCAGCTAATACATAATTACCAAATTCTTAATGCATTTCATAGCTGAAGACATCAACATTAAATATTTTTCTATCTTTCATTTTTAATTTTCTTTTTTAAAACAGCAGTACTTTGTAAGTTATCAAAGATGGTTAATTTGACAATTAAAATAAATAAGATTATTATTTTCCTTTTCTGTTCATATAAAAAATGTTTCCAAGTGAAAATATGATCACTAGAGGAAGAGAAAACATTTCCTGTTATTATTATTATTTTATATCTGTTTTAAAGACTATTCTCTTACTTTGGTTGAAATGCAAAACTTCATTTGTCCATGTCTACAAGAAATGTTGGGTTTATTTGTTTAAGCACTTAGATCTACTAAAAGATTTGAGAACTTATTAAAAGAGGAGTCATTTGGTAATTAATATGATATGTAATATACCCAAGATGCTGGAAAAAGTGATAATGTGCTCAAAGTTAATTTTACTCCCTTATCCCAGACCCCAGTGCATATAAAATCCCAAGCATGAGTGAATGACAAGGGGAAAAATAACAGAAGACAGAAGTTATTATCTAGAAAATTCTGGCCAGAAATTAACATAAATCAAAACTATATTTACAGTGTTTATCATCTGGATTTAAAAATAAAAAATAGGCCGGGTGCGGTGGCTCAAGCCTGTAATCCCAGCACTTTGGGAGGCCGAGATGGGCGGATCACAAGGTCAGGAGATCGAGACCATCCTGGCTAACACGGTGAAACCCCGTCTCTACTAAAAAAATACAAAAGACTAGCCGGGTGAGGTGGCGGGCGCCTGTAGTCCCAGCTACTGGGGAGGCTGAGGCAGGAGAATGGCGTGAACCCAGGAGGCGGAGCTTGCAGTGAGCTGAGATCCGGCCACTGCATTCCAGCCTGGGCGACAGAACGAGACTCCGTCTCAAAAAATAAATAAATAAATAAAAAATAAAAAATCTACAGAGAAAACTCACCAACAAAGTCATAGGGTGTCAAAATCTGGAGAGATTTGCTTAAGCTAGATATCTGCCTAAAAGAGAAAAAAAACTACTGAGGTTTAAATAGCCAAATAAGGGGCAACTAACATTATGAAGATAGTGAGGACAGTCAATGAGAGACTAAATAAACATACATGTTTAGCCTGAAAAGTCAAGGTGCAAAGGATCTGACTTACATTTTTAACTCTTAGGAAGACTACAAATTAGAGTAACCACTAAGTCAATGCCAACTCATAAAATATTGGTAGCTAAGGGGAAGGACTTGAAGTTTAAACACAGTGGTATTGGCCGGGCACGGTGGCTCATGCCTGTAATCCCAGCACTTTGGGAGGTCAAGGCAGGTGGATCACAAGGTCAGGAGATCAAGACCATCCTGCCCAACATGGTGAAACCCCATCTCTACTAAAAATACAAAAATTAGCTGGGCGTGGTGGTGGGCGCCTATAATCCCAGCTACTCAGGAGGCTGAGGCAGGAGAATCGTCTGAACCCAGGAGGCGGAGGTTGCAGTGAGCCGAGATCAGGGCCATTGCACTCCAGCCTGGGTCACAGGGCAAGACTCCATCTCAAAAAAAAAAAAAAACAGAGTGGTACAAGTAGGACACAATTTTACTTTGCACAGCAAGTAAGTGTCTAGAACTTTGTGTCCTAAAACAGATTTTTGCACTTTTGATAAACACGCTGAGGACAGGAGCTCTGTTTTACACATTTCTGAACCACCTGTCTGCTTCTGCCAGAACCAAGACCCAAATCCAATATAAACTAGTTACTAACAGAAAGTCTTTTAAGTAAGTGAATATGTAAAAGGATGGTGAACTTAGATGAATGAATGGGTAGCGGATCCATAGTAACTTACTAAGGAAACAAAAATTATTTGGGATGTAAGCCTTACTTTTTTTTTTTTTTTTTTTTTTCTGAGACAGACTGTCACTCTGTCACCCTGGCTGGAGTGCTGTGGCACTATCTCAGCTCACTGCAACCTCCACCTCCCAGGTTCAAGCAATCCTCCTGCCTCAGCCTTTTGAGTAGCTAGGATTACAGGTGTGCGCCACCATGCCCAGCTAATTTTTGTATTTTTAGTAGAGACAGGGTTTCACCATGTTGGCCAGGCTGATCTTGAACTCCTGACCTCGTGATCTGCCCACCTCAGCCTCCCAAAGTGCTGGGATTACAGGCGTGAGTCACCGCATCCAGCCAATCCTTACTTTTTAATACATGAACATCTACTCTTCCTGTAATAATCAACCAACTAACAAAAAAGCAATCCTGGCATCAAATAAAGATAAAACCATGGGTTAGGTGGTCATTGGTTAGGGCCAATGTATCAGTCAGGATGGGCTAGATTAAGGCCACAAACTACCCGGTCTCAGTAGTTTACAATCACAGAGATTGAGGTCTTCCCCAGTTGACTGATTACTGGCTTCAGGTGAGCAGTGTCAAGACATTGCTAGTCTCATGACAGGAAGATAAGCAAAGATACAGAATGTATGATGGCGAGCCACAGTGGGACACAGAGAATATTTTCAATAGTAGCTCAGTCCCACTACCTGTTCAAAGAAAAACTTTAGACACATTACATTTAACAGAATGTAGGAACAAAGAACGACTCATGAATCAGGCAGCCCCCCCGCCCCGTCCCCAAACCAGAATAGAGTCAGGGCAACCCCAGGACTGTTGCATGGATAATGTTTACAGACAGAAAAAGAAAAGTGGCATACACAAAATAGAAGTGGATACAGAAACAGCTGAATTGGTGATAGATCAGGGTTTGCCTTCTAGGAACACAGGTTGAGCAGTTGGTCCCCATGATTGGCTGAAACTCAACTGCTCAGATTGGCTGAGACTCGGCTACTAGTTACAATCGTAGGCTGCTGTCTGTTTAACCATCAAGTTCGGTTACAGGTCGCTATGCATGGAGAAACTGTTAGGCCAACCTTAAAATATGGATGGAGGCAACTTTAGGCCAAACTTAATTCAATGTAACATACCCCAGATGATCATTCTAATTTTCAGTTAGGCGATGGCAAACATGCGTTCTACATGTTCCTACAGATAGCCCATATCATTGTTGTTCTAACAATTTTAAAAGAATTATTTAAAGAAACCATGTTCTTGATGTTTGAGGACCAAAGCAGAAAGTGACAGAAACAACTTCCTACGTAATTTACTGTCTTCAGGAGGGAGCATGAATAAAAATCATGTCTACCCAGTCTTTCACTAATAGCTTTGGGGTAATGTTTCTTCCCTTTCATCATCATTTACGCAAAATGTCACACGGCACATTCCTTCATGTTAAACAGCAACACAACATCACCACCAAATAAGAGCTAATATGTACCTGGTAGTTAATATGTGCCAAGAACTTTTCTAAGTGCTTCACAGGCATTAACCAATTTAATCCTCACAATGACCCTATGGGGTAAGAAATACCATTATTTCCATTTCACAGAGACCTTATGAAGGACTTAATCGTATTATTTCCACTCAACAAGTGAGAGAAAAGAGGCACAGATAGATTAGGTAGATGCTCAAGGACACGTAGCTAGTAGGTGGCTGAGCTGGGATTACAAGCCCAGGTAGCTCCAAGTTCATGTGCACAACCTCATTCTAAATTGTCTTGCTCAGTAAAACGGTGCCCAATACATAGAATGTGCTCAAGAAATGCTTGTTGAGTGACTGAACAACTCAGCCCCAAAGGTATGAAATGGTGGTTGTGTTTTTGAATGTCTCTCCCTATCTTCACCCTTAATCTCCACTTTCTAATCTTCCTTTGGGAGTTTTCTGCCAAAGCCATACCTGGGGGAAAAAAAAGAGAGAGAGAGAGAGAGAGAGAGAGCGAGATCTAATTTTCCTTTCAACAATTTCGCAATTAAATGTTTCACAGATGACAACCAAACTAGTTATGTCCCACCTCTTTCTCTGCATTAGTTTTCCCAGCATTATACATAACCTGTACCAGTTGTTTACTCAAATCGGGAGAGAACCTTCTTTGGAAAAGTTCCACGTCTTTGGCAGTATTGAAATCAGCTTTCCCAGGACAGAAGTGGGAGGGAGTCCTAGACCCAGATCTGGGACCCCCATCCATGAAGAAATCAGAAGCCAGCAGCCGCCCATCCTTGGGTGTTTTGTTGTTTGAGCGTTTGCTGCTCGTCCATGGTGGTTGGTAATTGCTGGATTCATTGTATGCATTTGGTCTCTCAGGTGTATTTCCTAAACCAACATAAAAAGAAAATGATAAGGGCAAGCGCGTGGAGGTGTTTATGTTTTCAGCTCCAGCCAATTACTTGAGACCTAAAATAACAGTTAGTGCAGATGGAAGGGTGCGGATTATGATGCAGACTACAATGGAAACCCAAATCTCCTCTTGCAGAGCGAGCCCGGCACCCAGCTGTCGTCCACTTGCATTTAGTGTGGCTGCCACCCAGCAATTAGCACGCCTGGGCTGTCCTTTGGAAAAGGAGCAGAGAAGAACAATACCACAGCAAGTTCTCCTGGACCCGAAAGCAGGTGAGTCCTGCATGGAGAAAGCAAGGTAAATGATCCCTTTTACCATTGTTTCTTACTGGTGGCCAAACCATTAGCAAGGTGAGTCTGGTATTTAACACTTCTCCAGGTCCTTGAAAAGGTTGCAAGAAAAAAGGAAAAAAAAAAAAAAAAAAATCCACAGCAGCCCGCAGTGATTGAAGTTCGATGGCATACTCTATTATCTTCTCTTGTATGTTTAAATAAACCCCCAAAGCTTTCTGTTTCTTAGGTGATATGTGTACACATACATATCTCACATCTTGGCTGTCAACAGGGATTGCCAGATTAAATGACTGAAAGTAAATGAATTAAATTTTCCCAGTTAAATTTGAATTATAAACAAACAATGAATAATTCTTTACTATACCCGTATCCCATGCTGTATTTGGGACATGCTAAAAACTCGTTCATTGTTTCTCAAAACTTCAAAGTTAACAATACATGCTTTTTTTGTTGTTTTTCTGTTTTGTTTTGCTAAGTCTGGCAAGCCTACCCTCAGTACATCAAAGAAATATATCCTTGGTAGGGATAAACTTGAAATTCAAAGGAAGCGACGGGCCAAGAATATGTTCCTCCATTAAGGTGAGGGTTTGAAGTACAGTGGAATCACCTGATTGTTCCAAGTGTTTTCAGTCCACTCAGAAGTAAGCTGTAGCTCCCTAGATTGGATAAGTGATAGGAATAAAAATGGAAGTCTTGGAGTTAAAAAGTGTGTATGTTGTGTAGGTTAATAGGTGAAGGGATCTGACTCTAAAAGAATTCATGGTTGAGTCTGCTTCTCACTACCTTCAGAAGCAGGTCCTACGTAGTCCATGATCCACACTGTCCTGAATACAGCAGAACACAGAGACATAGTTGTCATCCCTGAGTCATGACTCCATCTCTTATTTTGAATTTCCTTTAGCTTCTCTGAAAAGGGTGTACTGCGAGGTACACGATTCCAAGCAGGATGAAACTATTTTATCAGCATGATTTCCTGGTTTCATCTGAATTACCTGGGAGACAGAAACCTAGAAGGCTGTTGTTGAACACTTGAGTAGATTCAAGGAAAAGATAGGTGCTGTGTGGGATTAAACACAAGTGACAATATATTTATAACTCAGGCATCAGACAAGATAATCTCTGCATATTAAGATGCTGTAGAAAAAGGATTAATCATTTAACTTATCATTAAATCAATTATCTCCTCTAGATCTGCCGTCTGTGTGGTTGACTAACTACAGGAATGGGGAATACCCAAAGATAATATGTTAGGGCTTGCCCAAACATTCGTTCCAAGTGAGGCCAGAGTTTAAAGTGAAATCAATATCCTGGACTAAAGCGTGTGTGTGTGTGTGTGTGTGTGTGTGTGTGTGTGTGTGTTTGTGTTTCTATGTATGTGTTTTTGTGTGTATCTGAGTTTGTGGGTCTGTAGAGTTTTTGCAGTCAACCCTAATAATAGCAATTTATATTCTAGAAAAAAATGATTTAAGTTTTATTTTTCTCAATTAAGCCACAACTCTACATTCTTCTATAGGTAGAAAACAGGTGTAGAGTGCCATGGAGAATGCAGTTAAATCAGAAACTTTCTGAAGAATCATTTTGCTGGACAGTCCTCTAATTGCTTCCTCTAATTATCATAAAAATAATAAAGATTTAGTAAGTGCCTATGAGTTAAGAAGTATTATATTAACTGTGTTGCACACTGAATTAAACAAACCTTCTTGAGGGTCTCATGACAAAAGATAGACTACACTAACCCAATTACCTAAAGCCAAGAGCCGGCTCTTGGCCATATCTATATTCAACTATCCAACCCAGCACTGATAAGGGGAAGGGGATGAGTAATAATTAATAAATAAATCCACTGCTACTCACCCAGAAGATGTACATACCATTATATAGACCATTATATAAGAGCCTCATCATGGATATAAACAGTTATTTTAAACACAAAGAATTCTAATCAAAAAAGCCACTTAATTTTTTATGGTGGTAAAATATACATAATATTTATCATTTTAACTGTTCATTAGTGTGCAATTCAGTGCCATTAATTACATTCACCTTGTTAAGCGACTATCACTGCTATCCATCTCCAGAATGTTTTATCTTTCCAATCTGAAATTCTATGCTCATCCAACAATGGTTTGCCTTTCTCTCATTCTGTCAGTCCCTGGTGGCCTCTATTGTACCTTCTGTTTCTATGAATTTGTCTGCTTTGGCTACCTCATATAAGTAGAATCATACAATATTTGTCCTTCTGTGTCTGGATGATTTCACTAAATATAATGCTTTTAAGGTCCGCCCATGTTGTAGCGCACATCACAATTTCACTTCTTAGGGCAGAATAATATTTCACTTTACGCATATGCCACATTTTTTCTATCCACTCATCCATTTGACTCAATGGACACATTGTGTTGTTTCCACTTTTTGAAAACTCACTTGATTTTTGTCTTCCACTATTCTTGTAAATATATTCAATGTGGGTGATCCTTTCTCTGGCCTCTCACTGAGATAAGAAAATCCTATGGTCACTCTAAATCACAGAATCTCAAATCATCAAAACTGAAAACTTGATTTGACTCCCATAGCCACAGTTGGCGCCTACTGGGATGACTGCTTGGTTGGGTTAACGGAATGTGGCCAAGCTCCTTTTTTCCAACAGCCTAGATTCCTCCATCAACCCCTACACCTTGCTAACCAAGACATCTCACCCTGCCATGCTGGGGAGGGTGAAGGGAGACAGGAAGGAAGATGACGAGGCTGCTTGTCTGCTGCTGGTATGAGATGGCTCAGCTCGCTCTGGGCCTCATAGGTGTTTATTGCCAATTGCTTCTGCCCTGTGCACTCTCATGGGTTCTGCACTGATTGGCACTCCCATTAGGGTCCTTCTGCTGAACCTGCCCATACAGAGCTATGCCCTCTCTAGGCTATTGACCCCTCTTCCCTTCCTTCTCGGCTGCTGCTCCCAGTGGTCTATATCATAACCTCTTTGGGCTAAAATCTCCTTGCCTGAAAAGTCCACCTTCTTAGGCAAAATCCCTTTTAAAACAATGCCTAGCCAACATCTCGTTTAGGGATTCCATATTTGAGGATTCCTAAAGGGGCATGTGGGAAGTTCCTAATGCTATCCCTGTCTATCCTACTTTACAAGAGGCCACTTCCACTCTCCCAGGGGATGAGTCAGGCCTCGGCTGAGGGACACATGCTCCCTGCATGATCCGATTCAAGCCCCTTTTGCTAGATTTCATGTGACAGACAGGCTCCCCTCTATGCTTTGGTCACTAAGGTCAGAGAAGACAAGTGGATCAGTTACATTTCAATCACTCTCTTCAAAGACTTCCTTCTTCAGTGCCCACTCTTGACCTTTTTATATCTTCCCTGAGGATCAGTGTCCAAATAGTTCTTGAACACTCTTTGGAAATCCCTGGACTCTGGCTCACATCTCACTCTGTTATCCCATATTCATCATATCTCAATAGCACAGGTGGCCACAGCATCCTACCAAGACTCATCACCTACAGCTGCCGTGAACTGTTCTTCATTTTGAAGGATCATCCCTATTTACCCCACAACAGCCCATCTCAAAGAAGCTTTCAAAATCTAGCTGTTGGAAGTCCTAGCCAGAGCAATCAGGCAAAAGAAAGAAGGCATCCAAATAGGAAAAGAAGACTAACTATCTCTCTTCACTAGTGATATGATTTTATACAGAGAAACCCTTAAGACTCTGCCAAACGACTACTAACTGATAGACCATTTTAGTAAGGTTTCAGGATACAAAACCAGTGTACAAAAATCAGTAACATATCTATACATCAGTAATGTCCGGGCTAAGAGTCAAATCAGGAGCACAATCCCATGTGCAATAGCCACAAAGGAAATGAAACACCTAGGAATACAGCTAACCAAGGAGGTGAAAGATCTGTACTAGGAGAACTTCAAAATACCCCTGAAAAAAATCATAGATGACACAAATAAATGGAAAAACATTCCATGCTCATGGGTTGGAAGAGTCAATATTGTTAAAATGGCCATACTGCCCAAAGAAATTTACACTACTCCTATCGAACTACCAATGTCATTCTTCACAGAATTAGAGAAAACTCTTCTAAAATTTATATAGAACCAAAAAAGAGCCCAAATAGTGAAAGCAATCCTAAGGAAAAAGAAGAAAGCCAAAGACATCACTCTACCCAGCTTCAAGTTGGGTATAGCCTTCAATATAAGACTATAGTAACCAAAACATCATGGTACTGGCACAAAAACAGACATGTGGACCAATGGAACAGAATAGAAAACTCAGAAATAACACTTGCAGCCATCTGATCTTTGACAAAGCCAACTGAAGTAAGCAAGGGGGAAGGACTCCCTATTCAATGAATGATGCTGGGATTTCTGGCTAGCCATATGCAGAAGAATGAAACTGGGCCTTTAACTCTCACCATATACAAAAACTAACTCAAGATGGGGTAAAGACTTAAATATAAGATATCAAACTATAAAAATCCTAGAAGAAAACCTAGGAAATACCCTTCTCAGCATTGGTCTTGGCAAAGAATTTTTGACTAAGTCCCCAAAAGCAATTGCAACAACAACAAAAAAATCAACAAGTGGGGCCTAATTAAACTAAAGAGCTTCTGCACAGCAAAAGAAACTATCAACAGATTAAACAGACAACCTGCAGAATGGGAGAAATTATTTGCAAACTATGCATCTGACAAAAATCTAATACCCAGAATCTATAAGGAACATAAACAAATCAACAATCAAAAAACAACCCATTAAAAAGTGGGCAAAGGACATAAACAGACACTACTCAAAAGAAGACATATCTGTGGCCAAAAAACATATAACAAAATTGCTCACCATAACTAATCATCAGAGAAATGCAAATCAAAACCACAATGAGATACCATCTCACGCTAGTCAGAATGGTTATTATTAAAAAGTCAAAAAACAACAGATGTTGGCGAGGCTGTGGGAAAAAGAGAATGCTTGTAAACTATTGATAGGAATGCAAGTTAGGTCAGCCACTATGGAAAGCAGTTTGGAGATTTCTCAAAGAACTTGAAACAGAGCTACTATCATTATACCCAAAAAACACATGCACTCATATGTTCATCACTGCGCCATTCACAACAGCAAAGACATGGAATCAACCTAGGTGCCCATCAGTGGTAGACTGGATAAAGAATCTATGGTACACATCTACCATGGAATACTACACAGCCATAAATGAATGAAATCATGTCCTTTACAGAAACATGGATAGAGCTAGAGGCCATAATCCTAAGTGAATTAATGCAGGAACAGAAAACTAAATACCACATGTTCTTACTTACAAATGGGAGCTAAATGCTGGACACACATGGACATAAACTTGGGAATAATGGATACTACAGACTACTGGAGAGGGAAAGGAGGTGGGCTGTGGGTTGAAAAACTGCATATTAGGTACTATGCTCACTACCTGGGTAAAACACACCCATGTAACAAATCTGCACATGTACCCTCTATACCTAAAATAAAAGTTGAATTAAAAATAAGAATTTAAAAATTTAAAAAAATAAAAGCAGCAACAAGGAGTACTCAAAATCTTTCTTTACATGTAATTTATCTCCGTTCTATTAAGTACATGCTCTATTAATATTTTTGAATTTAATTGAAACAGAAAAGCCATATAATCAACATATATATTTGAACAACATCAAAAGAGTAATCATTAACTTCATATGAACTTTCTATTCAAGCACAGGAGGAACTGCTTGTCTGCATGTCAGCAAAATTTGATGTCACCCTTCTGTTTAGTCTGATGAGGCGTCATGAAGGAACAGACCTCAAGTAACTCTTTCTTATCAAATCTGTTGACCTTTCCATAGTCTTTGTTTTTCATGCCTCTCTCTTTTCAGCATCTAACTCTGTTTCCCTTCCCTCCCTTGACACTTCTTCCTCCATTGGCTTGCACTATGCTCCCTTTATCTTTGTCCTACTTCACTTGCCAGCCTTCCTCTGGCTCCTTTCTCCTCCCACTTCTTTCTTATATTCATTCCCCACCTTCAGTTTTATATTCTCTTTCACTTTGCAAATTAACTCACTCAGTCTTGCAGCCATAGCTGCAGCTCCATTCTGATGCTTTCAGAATCTCTGCCTCTTCCCCTGCAAGAACTATTGCCACAATAATTCAGTCTTACAAGCCACCCCAAAACTCTATGGCTTAAAACAACAATCCTGTATTATTGCTCGTGTTTCTAGGAGAAAGCAAGGCAGTCTGCTGGTCATGGCTGGGTTTGGCTGGCCAGTTCTTCTACATTGGGCTGGAGCTCACTTAAGTGGCCAGTGGTCAGCTAGCTATCAGCTGGTCTAGGATGGCCTCAGCTGGGAAGACTGGCTCTCTTCTGTGTGTCTCACCTTCCCATACACCAGCCCAGACAGCCCAAGCATATTCTGACGTGGAAGCACTTTTCCATTTTAAGCTTCTGGTTACATCAAGTTTGTGACTGTCCCATTGGCCAAAGTAAGTCAGTGGGATGAGACCACAGTTACAAAGGGCAAAGGGAAAAACTACAAGGAGGTCCAAACAACTGAGGCTTTTAATGCAGTCAACTATCACAGTTCCATTGCTTTCCATTCCTGCTACCCACATCTTTAGTTAAGGAGCTTGTTACTCCATAGCTGACATACTACAACCTCTGATCCCCAAGCCTCTAGTCCTAATAAAGCCTCACCCATCCATTTATCCATTAATTCATTCATCAAAAAGTTTCTATATATCAAACACAGTGATAGATGCTGGAGATACAGTAATGAACAAAAATAGCCAAGACCTCTGCTCTCAAGAGTCAATAGATTAATAAAATAATCATAGAAATATTTAATTCTTAGAATTATATAATTCAAAAGAATTATAGGAGGCCAGGCGCGGTGGCTCATGCCTGTAATCCCAGCAATTTGGGAGGTCGAGGCAGGTGGATAGCTTGAGGTCAGGAGTTCGAGACCAGCCTGGCCAACATGGTGAAACCCTGTCTCCACTAAAAATACAAAAAATTAGCTGGGTGTGGTGGCACATGCCTGTAATCCCAGCTACTTGGGAGGCTGACGCAGGAGAACCACTTGAACCCGGAAAGTAAAGGTTGCAGTGAGCCAAGATCGCACCACTACACTCCAGACTGGGTGACAGAGCAAGAAGCCTCCATCTCAAAAAAAGGAACAAAAAGAATTATAAGATTACAGGAAAGCAATGTTGCTATGATCCTTGGAGCATGCTACACACTAATTATAAAGAAGGATAAAAATCATGATCCCAAGCAGGGTGTGGGGGGACAGACCCAAATGTAAAATCTAATAGATAAGAAAATGGAGGAAGGACTCTTAGAGTTAGGTTTTGAGGAGAAGATAAAGCTAAATGCACACATACATACATATGTATATGTATACACATATACACGTGTGTGTGTGTGTGTATACACACATAAATAGGTATGGCCATACCAATATAGAGGGGTAGATAGAAAAGAGGTCCATCAATCATGGAAAAGTGATTTAACAGTAGCAGAAATTGGCAAGTGAGACCAATCAAAAGGACAATGATGGGATTCTTTGTTTAAAAACAAAAGCACCACAGGAATAGGTTAAAGATCACCTGCAAAATTTGACAGTGCATGCTCCGTGAACTTCTGTTCATTGAAAATTGATAGTAATGCTAATGCAGACATAAGAAATAAAATTTCCAAGTAGCTCAGAATTTCTTTAAGAGCCCCAGGTGATTTCTGAAAGCCCCTAATGTCTGTTCAACATCAACTCCGGGTCTGAATAAGGTCTGGAGGCTCAGTTCACACACCATGCAGTCCGCGTGGGCAAAAGACCATATCCTTGAGACTCCATTTTCACTAGAAAGTTAGAGAATTATAGTATGAGCAATGCTAAAATGTGAAAAAGGATAGGGAGACCAACTAAGAGTAATATTCCACAATAATCGAAGGCCTTTACAGCTCTGATGTGTCTGGCATACAAATATCATTGCCCTCTGACTATGGAAACCAGAAGAATACTCTTCCCTTTCACTCCCCATAATGCTTTAGTTCTGCCAATGTTTGCTAATTCTCCAAATTATCTTATCCTAGAAGGATTAGTATCTCAGATATAAGCCTTGTGTGTGAAACAGTATCTTCAATTAATGTATATTTGATTTCATATGTGTGTATATACATACATATACACACACAAACGTACACACGTATCTTATACTTGTTAGTGGGCATGAAAAATGGTACAACTGCTATGGACAACAATGTGGAGGTTCCCCCAAAATTAAAAATAAAACTACTATATGATCCAGGAATCCCACTTCTGGGTATTTATTCGAAAGAATTGAAATCAGGATCTCAAAGAGGTATTTCTTTATACTGCCACGTTCACTGCAGCACTATTCACAATAGGCAAAGTGCAGAAAAAACCTAAATGTCCATTGGCAGATGAGTGGATACAGAAAATATGGTTATATGCGTATAGTGGAATTATTCAGCCTTAAAAAAGGAGGAAGTATAGCAATATGCAACAACATAGATGAACCCGGAGAACATTATGCTAAGTGAAATAAGCCAGCCACAGAATGATAAATACTGCATGATATTACTTAATACGAGGTATCTAAAACAGTCAAACTCATGGAATTAGAAAGTAGAACAGAAGTTACCAGGAGAGGAGGGAGAAATCTGAAATTGCTCAATTGGCATAGTTTTAATTAGGCGTGATGACTAAGTTCTAGAGATGTGATGTATGACATAATGCCTATATAAAAGTATTTTTAACAATACTCTATTGTACACTTGAAAATGTGTTAAGAGGATATATCTCACGTTAAATATTCTTACCAAAATAAATACATATATAGTATACATTATATATAATATATATGTGTAATATAATATCCTATATGATATACAATATGTATACGTATATCCACATATATTTCAAGAGCCAGAGATGGCTTTATGTGATGGATCATTCACAACCAGCCCCAAATGCTTGAAAGATCATATCCTGGTAGTTGTAGTTACGTTAATGTGGGGGTACAAAGTGATTTCTTCTTTCTACTTTGAATAAACTAAAAACTTGAGAAAGAGATGAAATCAGAACCAGAACGTAGACAAGATCATTCTTCCTGCTGTCCTTCCAAACATCCAGCCAGTTTCTGTACTGGCAAGAGGAAGAAAAGGGAATTTAGAGAGGAGAAAACTAAAATACACACCACACAATTTTAAGTACAATATTTTGTTTCTCAGGTGAGTGGATATTTTTATTTGATTTGGACATTTTGAGGATCTGAAATAATTTTAGCCTGAATCTGTAGAGCTGAATATTACTTTTTCAAAAGAGCATTTAATTCAAAAATTAAGTGGTGAATACTAAAGATCTCTGTAGCATCAACTACAGAAGGTATTTTCAACTCGATCCTACTGGGTCCTCTCAGTTAGGGCCCTAAAGCCATGCCTTTATAATCCCTGGCAAGTGCAAATATTAAAATTCACATATTGGATGTTTCCATATTGAAATATCAACCACAGATCTCTTTCTTATTCCATTCAAAACCACTTTGCATAGTCCAGTTACTGATCCTCACAGCATCCCCGTGAAAAAGGCAGTATTATGCTTTAGTTTCTAAATAGTCATGTGAAAGTTTGGTAATTTGCCTACCCCAGGGAAAAGAAGCAGCATTTCAGTAAGAGTCCAAAGTTCCTGAATCCAGATGCTTTGATCAGACTTGGGACATTAACCATTATTTGCCACATAAACCGAAGTATTGAATTTCACACTATCTAACCAATATGAATTCTGGCTTCTCTAACTTCAAGTAATTTTAGTTTCCTCATTTCCCTTTGCTTTCCCTGCCTGGATCTCAGGCTATAATTAGCCTCAGGTTGGAGGAACTGGCTGGAAAGTTCAGTACCAACTCGGAATGTTTTCCATCATTTGACCAAACCTCGAATGCTGAACATTTCTAACATTCAAAGAGGGTTTGTTTAAGTTTTCCAGTTTTACCCTCCTGGTTTCAAATGCCACCAGAAGCAGAAGGGCCAAAACTCTGTAAGGAGAAGCTATTTTAAACAAGCTTTCTGGCCCAGAGCAGCCTGAAAGGACCCAGATGCATCTGAGAGAAGTAGCCAAACCCCTGGGTGCCTGCGCAAATGGAGCCTCTGGAACCTGGGAGGCTTGGCTCTTCCAAGGAAGCACAATTCAAGAGTGGGCCCCTTCTTTTGCAGCAAAGCAGGGCATGACCTCGGCAAGGCAGTGGCTGGAGAGTAGGGCCAGGCAACCCTCGGGGAGGGGGACAGCCCATGGCGGGACTGCAAGGCCACCTGCGACGCTGCCTGCCACGTGGACACGTGCTGGGTGTCTGGAAGAACTCACCGGATTAATGTGTTTCCAAACTGCAGACTAGGTGAAAACTGAGAGTCTGGTGCCCCCAGAGGAAAAAGCCTTCTGTTTATATACACATGGCCACCAGCTAGGCAGATGGAGCACACGGGGAGCCTCCCTACATTGTGTGTCAAACCTCAAACTGTAAACTTGACCCAAACGCGGCACTTGAAATGAGAGGTCCGAGTGACAATCCAAGAAAATGCTACCTTAGAGGACATGAGCCTTGCCTCTTGTGGGTTTCTGCTGTCTAGAAACATCCAGGGCTTACAAAATTATGTCAGAGCAACCAAGTAGAAAAGTTTCAGAAAGCTCAAAGGAAGAAAAAGACATCTCAAAGAACGTAAACACTTACTATGTTATTATTTCTTTACTAAATTCCAGTAGATGCAAGGCTTTCCTCAGCAATGCTTCTCAAACTTTAATGGGTATAGGAATCACCCGAGGAACTGTAAAAATACAGATTCTCATTCAGTAGGCCTGGGATACAGCCCACGATGCAGAATCCCAACAAGTTCCTGGGTGCCATCGACACTGCTAACCCACAGTCCGCTAGTAGAGGAGGAAGCCATTGAAGCTCTTTCCTTTGAAATAATTCTCACTAGCTTCTCTTCATATCATTACATCACATTCAAGTGACAGGTTGGTTTCAGTGTCTGCCTTTTTTCTTTCTTTTGTCCTTTTGGAATGGTATTTCCCCAACAATACATCTTCATCTAGGAAAGGTTAGGAAGTAAATACTGAGGCCGGGCGCAGTGGCTCACCCCTGTGATCCCAGCACTTTGGGAGGCTGAGGTGGGCAGATCACAAGGTCAGGAGATCGAGACCATCCTGGCTAACACGGTGAAACTCTGTCTCTACTAAAAATACAAAAAATTAGCTGGGCGTGGTAGTGAGCACCTGTCGTCCCAGCTACTCAGGAGGCTGAGGCAGGAGAATGGCGTGAACCCAGGAGGTGGAGCTTGCAGTGAGCCGAGATCGCACCACTGCACTTCAGTCTGGGCGACAGAGCAAGACTCTGCCCCAAGAAAAAACAAAAAAAAAAAAGAAGCAAATACTGAAACTCTTGCTTGACTGTAAAATAAAGTCTTGGGTAGCTTAAATTTGAATTGCACCTTTATCTAAAGAAGTGAGAGGCTTGTGTGGAAGAGAGATGTGTCCTGTGTGGGCACCATCAGGAGTGTCCAGGAAAGAACATCTGTAACAGCTGGGCCTCTAGGACTCCCTAGCTATCTCAAACCATTGGATTTGCCAAAAGCAGGTTATAGTCATCCCATGAAGCTTTGATGTCTACGTCCCAATTTAAAACTCATCCCTGACCTCATTGTCATCATAGCATGGAAGTTTCTGGCTAGGACCTCTGTTAGAAAACAGATTTAGAAAATAAGGAAAATCCAGGCCACATAGAAAAAATTCAATAGCATTGTCCTCCTGGGATTTTAGAGTCCATCCAATTTGGGTGGTCCATCTCTGCCTCCATTTTCTGGCCATAGAATCTACTTTATAATAGACATGTGGAGTTCAGAGACAACGTGCGGCAATCATGTAATGAAAATCCCTAACAGAGGGTACTTTAATTGGATTGGACTGCACACAGAAGTCTATACATTAATTACAGGGTTATGCAGCAAAACATCTTTCCATCCTTGCTGGTATTTTCACAGGGCCATTAAAAAAGACACCTGAGCATTTTTCTCCCCACCCCGCCCCCCAACCCATGGTGGCATTTAGAAGCTGCAGCCAATCTAAGCGAGAATGAAAACTGTCATCCAATTCCTTGGCAAAGCCACAGTCCACTGCAGCCACTTGGGTACAATTCCCAAGCCAGAAGCCCAGGGTCTGAGTCACTTGCAGGAACTAGGACAGAGGGTGTGGGTCAATACACAAACTTAGAGAATCCTAACCAGTTCTAGTTAAGATAGGATTAAGCATTTTTCCAGGCGGTTCATTGATGACAAACGTGCCCTTTTGTCTTGGGCTCCTAGGGAAGTGGTAAGGCCAAGTTCACCAGCAGCTGGCTGAGGCTTTACTTATTGTCATGACCTGGAGGGTGCCCAGAAAAAGCTCCAACTGTTGCCTCACCAAGCTGCGAAGTTATGCTGCGGCTGCTGTGGCTGTTAACCCCGCCCGGGAAGGCCGTGCAGGGCCAGTGTGCAGGCCTTTGTATTCTGCCCCCTGGTGCCCCATTGAAACCTCAGCCCCGAAGATGACAGCATATAGTGAGGCTTCAACGAGCCCCAGCCTTAGAGTGTCTTTACACTCTAACCTGTCCTACGAAGACCCCACTGGAAGGTATAGATATCTGGCTAGAGCTAGGCCCAAAGAGAAAAGTTGAGAATTCGGGCCGTTCACTGCCACATCCAAGCCCTCCTCCCAAGCATCTGTACACCTAAGGCTGAAAGCATCTGGGGAGTTTCTAATATTAAATCTCCCAAGGATATTCTGCACGGCCCCTTGAATTGCTAAGTCATTATGAAGTGTGAGTTGACTCTGCAGTGGCAGCTGCACGTTACAATCCTCAGCTCTTAGGGCCCTTCCAGGGAATATTAAGTGTGGGAGAGAAAAATGAACCTGGTTTGGGGTTCAACTCAGGCTTGACTTTATTAGGGAGGGTAACAACACAGGCTCATTATGTTCATTGTGTTCACAGGGGATTTGCACTGAGAAGGGGTATGAAACACGCATCACATAAAGATTCATGAGCCTCATACAGGAGATGTAGCATTATTATTCTTTTTTAGATGTTAGCAAAGTGTCAACATGTGGCCAGCTAACTTCTCACAAGTGTAAGAGAAAGCGGTCTGTTGAGTTTCAATTCCTGCTTTAGTCAAAACAGGAGTAAGTAAAAATTGTGTCTGTTCCTTTTGAAAGGCTTGTGCCATGGAAGCTACTATCATTGTGTGTCTTTGTGTGTGTGATTAAGTGGATGAGGGAAAACCGAGGGAGTGTTGTGGGAGTTCAGCTTTTCTGAAGTCCTGTGCTGGCTACTGCAACTTAGAATCCAGGACTGGCATTTACAACCCATCACACAGGTTCTGTTGACCCTGTGTGTCGAAATTTCAAGTACACAGAGTGCTATGGCGGATATAGGCAGAGCAGAGCAGAATGAATGAGGTAGTTAATTAGGAAAATAAGTCTTTCTTCATCTTGGAACTACAAAACAAAATGACGTTTTGTTTGTCAGCAAGTAAAGCCAGTGGAGCCCGAAAATGAAATACGTGTGACTACAGTGGTTTGCCCACTTACAAAATTGTCCCATTTTTAGCATCTTCAAACAGGCATGTCTTTCTAAGGTAGAGGACGCGCTATATAATATTCATTAGTCAGCCCCAGGAGAAGCGTCTTCTCCTGGTTCCCCTTCTATTGTGAGATCCTCATGTGCTCAAAGTGTAGTTTTACCTACAGGTGTAAATTAGCCTATTCATTTGAATTGAACTAGAGAAAGGCAATGCAGGGAGCCTTCCCAAGTGACAACACAAATAAACAGCTGCAGATAACCACTGCTTTGTCCCAAATACAGAAATTCTCTTTGCTTTGTTTTCCTTTAGCTTCCTAATTTGCGTGTGTGTGTGTGTGTGTGTGTGTCTGTGTGTTAAGAGTGTACTATGATTTTATCTCTTTACTGAGATACATACTAAAGTTGTCCATTTAGGGGGAATAAAACCACATAATTTTAGTGTCATTAAAATAGTCTTTTTATTTCAAAAGTAAAATTCTTTTCCTTTCCTGGGCTTTAAAATACCTGTGAGTTGCCAGCCCGTTGTAGGGGTCAGACTCTCACAAAAATATTTCTTTTTATTTATTTTTCCCTTTTATAGTTTCACTTATGCCATGATAGACTTTACCAAGCACTTAACTCTCCCGGAGCTGATGCCTAGCATTTTAAATGATGGGATCCACATCCTGTCGGAGCAGCGGCTTGATGCCAGCGTTGAATTACTATTGAATAAGCAGCAATGAAATCTTTATCAAAATAATCAGTAGTTCCAAAAACCACAAATAACAACAGGAGCCGAGTTGTACTAAATCAGCAAAGACCATTGAGATATAATAAGTGACTGAGTCACTTTTTTCTACATCCCCCCTCTTGCAAAGTCTACTCGGCTATTTTCTTGCACAGCCTGGGGGAGGGCAGGTGGAGGGAAGGAAGGGCATTGCTCAGAAAGGAAAAAAAAAAATTGACATCACTGAAGTCACGTGATCGGCAAGAACCAATTGAGATGGGCTGTGGAAAGGGGAACAGTTAAATTTGTAATTTGGGTTGTGTGAAAACTTCTTTGGGCCTCATAAACAACCACAGAACCACAAGTTGGGTAGCCTGGCAGTGTCAGAAGTCTGAACCCAGCACAGTGGTCAGCAGGCAGGACGAATCACACTGAATGCAAACCACAGGGTTTCGCAGCGTGGTAAGCATCACCAACCCACAGCCAAGGCGGCGCTGGCTTTCTTTTTTTTTTAATCTTTAACAATTTGAATATTTGTTTTTACAAAGGTGCATTTTTTAATAGGGCTTGGGGAGTCCCAGAGGTATCCAGCAGGGGGGAAAAGAAAGAGAGATGTAGGTCTAGAAGGGTGAGGGTGAAACAGTGACCTGTCTTGGTTTTCGCTCTGAAGGTAAAAGAAATCACTGAGTCCCCCACCTTCAGAAGAGGGTGCATTTTCAGGAGGAAGCGATGGCTTCAGACAGCATATTTGAGTCATTTCCTTCGTACCCACAGTGCTTCATGAGAGGTGAGTACATGCTGGTCTTGTAATATCTACTTTTGCTCAGCTTTGCCTGTAATGAAATGGCAGCCTGTTTCACCTCGGTGCAGAGATACCTCGGTGCCTGCCGGTTCCCTGTCTGGTTTGTGGGAGGAATTCAAACTGAGGCATATGATTACAAGGCTATTGGATTACTTACTCATCAGATGGAAGCTCTTCAGAAATGTTTTAATAAATACTTAGTTACGCTGTTGGAGTGTTCAGTCGGTGCGTGAGAACTTTGTCAAGTGTGAGTAAGTTGTGCTGGTCTTGTTTAAAGGCTTAGAGATTACGAAGCTTGCACGAAGCTCCCTGGGTTTTAGTTTGCTGTCCCTTGCCCAGAACGACTGTGTCTGAGTTATCCTGAACTCGGCATGCTGTGTGGCCCAGAATGCAGCCTGCCCTGGGGCTTAGCAGGCACATGCACAAAGCCAGCCAGGAGGGCTGGTGCCAGTGTGGGGCAGGAGGTGGAGGCTCTCAGATAGCCTTGCACCAGCCTGGTGACTTCAGGGCCAAAGTGGCAAGGCAGCTGTCTCAAGGCAGAGAGTACAGGAGCCTGACAGACTTGGTTAGGTTAAAATCATCAGCACAGGGCTGTGCTGTTTTTCCTTGTAGCCTCAATGCAAACAGACGGCCAGCATCTTTCAAGAGAGAAAGGAAGCGGACTGTGGCATACTGAGGTCTCTCTGGAAAACGGCAATGAAGAAGGTTCCCAAGTTAAGCATTCTCACAGCTGAAGTCGTTAGATTACAGGCTTATGAATAGGAACAGCCAGGGTGGAAAACCTGTCTCCATTTTTGAAACCAGCCTCTTGAAATGCACAAAGCTGTGGTTGAGCTGTGAGTGTGTGAGTGTGTGTGTGCCTGTGTGTTTTGTGTATCTTTCGTGGTAAAAGAGGGCTGTGCTTAAACAAACAAAAATAATAACATAAAATGTCACAAAGGCATTGCCGTGTGCATCGGGGCACGCACTCTGACCAGTGCCTGCAAAGTGTTTCTTGATGGTTTGGCAAAGCCGAGATGGAGTGGGCTGGGATAGAAGAATAATTAATTTTCTGGCTACAGACTCTCTTGAGCACCCAAATAGTATCTGTGACTCATTATTTATTCATACAGCTAAGTGAGCAGGGGAATGCAGAGGGTTTGCCAGTCACTTTATCACAGCAAATGCTATTGTGAATGCACAGGGCTCTGTGTTTCCGGGTCCCTGATATTAAAAAAACTTGACGAGAGAGAGAGAGAGAGAGAGAGAGAGAGAGAGAGAGAGAGAGAGAGAGAGTGTGTGTGTGTGTGTGTGTGTGTGTGTGTGTTGGGGATGGCAAGAGAGAAGTTAAAGGGAAAGAGAAGAAAGCAAGTCATTAACCAAGCTCAAGTTTCAAATTAAAGAGTTTTCAAGTGCTTCTTTACTGGCAGCAGAGGGAATTTTAGTGAAGTTGAATCATGCAGACATGCATTAGTCACTAGTCTTGCAGCGTTGTTCTGTTGGTAACACAGACACACCGGCCACTGGTAAAAAGCTGCAAACGGCTCCCTGGCTGCGTTTCCTCTGGGCTGCTAACAAGCAGAGGAAGCAATATTTGTTGAATAACAGAAGAAAAGATCTTCCTGACTTTACTCCACTTTCAATACCCCCTCGGAACGTGTATTGTTTCCTATTTTATCAACTCAGGAAGGCAGATTCAGGAAATTTTTAAGCATTCCATTGAGCAGTAGGTTGGATTTCAGTGTGCAGTGCTGGCCCCTGGGCTCTCCTTACTGGCCAACAGCAAAGATGGTGAGGGACACGGTGACCTGTGCAGACATCAGGAAATAGCAGGAGTGCTGCTGTCTCCTGGACAAGCCCAGGGCTCCTGTGCCCAATGGACACTCTGCTGACCTGCCCTTGATTAGGAACGAGGGTCAGTTAGTTTTCACGGGGGCAGTGTAGGGAGGGGCCTGAGCTCACAAGACTCAAAAGAGCTAATCTGGAAAGGTTTTTCCACTCCTTCCTTTCAGTGAAAGGAACTCAGGGTTCTTTAGAATCTCTAATTTGATAATATAATATTGAGATTTACTACCAGAGGGCCAGGTGAAATCTTGGCAATTTCCTGGTTAATTGCATCCAAGTGATCCATCAACAGAAAGGTTTAAATTGTCCAGGTTAGCTGTCCACATCATTCACCAGAGCCGGAGAGGGGGCAAAATATCATTTCTTTTGGTACCGTTTGGTCATCATCTTAGAGCCTGATGCTAGAAGAACCACCATCCCTGCCAACAAATGGCTTTCCCCCAGAGTTCTCAGCCTGTTGCCATAGCTGGGCCACTCGCAGTGGTCAATGCGGTCACTTCTGGCTGCCTATAATTTACAACATGTGTTCCCTCCCCAACGGCAACTGTGAGCCGAAAGGGAAGACAGCATCTTTGTTTTCTTCCCGGGATGGTACTTTATCAGCCCATGCAATTCTCACAGAAGGAAACCTGTAACTCATTTTTAGCCAGATACCCATGTGGAAATGGGGGGAAAGAGAGGAGTGAACCCAAGCAAACCATTGTTCCCTTCCTTGAGAGAGGCAAGCCGGAGTCTGAGAGACTGGCACATGAAATTGATGTGGTCTACCACAGAAAACTCGGGGCTTTTTCTATCACACCACACCAGGTTCCCACCGAATTTGCTTAGGAAAGAAGACAAGATGCGATTGAAATTTCCTGGAATTATCACACATGGTGTGCAATGTAAAATTCTTGCTGAACCCAAACTTGGGTTCCCTTGAAAAGTGCAGTGTGTCGGCAGAAAGAGCTGAGGTAGGTGTGGAGAGGAAAAGCCTCAGCATGTACGTATTTTTGCAAAATGGCTCAGGTAGCCTTGTTCTTAGAAGTGGCTTAGTGGTCTATGCAAAGCCTGAACACTCACATGCCTCTGCGTTCCTAGAACCACAGGTAAAAATCTCAGCGAGACCGACTCCCTGCTTCTCTTCTCAGTGGTTCAAGTTTACCCCACTGAAGCAGTCTTTCAAAGGGAATTGCCGAGTACAAAGCTGCATATATAAAGTAAGTTCTTCTCTAAGCATCAGCTTGCCGCTCTTTTCAGAAGAATATTTATTGAGACACTTCTTCTGGCTTGCCTGAACTCTTAAGATCTGAAGATCTGAAGATCTTAAGAGTTCAGGCTTAAGCCACAGAAATTTATTTTCAGACAGTTCTGGAGGCAGGCTGGAGGTCTGAGATCAAGGTGTCGGCAAGGCTGGTTTCTGGTGAGGCCTCTCTCCTTGGTTTTGCAGAAAGCTGCCTTCTCCCTGTTTCATCACATGGTTATCCCTCTGTGTGTGCTGTATCCTAATCTCTTCTTATAAGGATACTAATTGCATTGTATTGGGGCTAGCCTAATGACATCATTGTAGAACCCTATGTCCAAATAGAGGCAAATTATGAGCACTTTGGGGTTAGGACTTCAATGTATTAATTCTGGGGAGACACAGTGCAGTCCCTAACAGTGGGTCTTAGCAAATCTGACTCACCCTGGCCCACAAGGAAACTGTGGGATGGGACATCCTGGCTGCTCTCCTGGATGTTGAAGAATCAGACTCTAGTTCCTCATTTGTGAGATGGAGTTTCACATCTGAAACTGCCCATACATTTTGAAACTATAAAAAAAAGGTGTGATAAAACTATCTAAACTCACAATCATGCCTTTGCCATTTAGACTTTTTGCACGCCAAGAAGCTTTAGAAAATGACAAGTAATTTTGAAATGTTTAAATGTTAAAAGAGCAAATGGCGGTTCCCCCAAAGAAACCATCTCTTGGCTCTGCTTTCTTGAGGAGGATTGTCTTTGTACTTCAGACTCACTTTGCTAGTGGGGTTTAGGGGGCTGTAGGAGGCCCCACAGCTGCTCACACACCGAGTACAGGGGCACGGAGCAACCAGTAGCAGAAGCACCTTTGGAAGCAGCAGCTGACCTGATTCTGAATGGCAAGGAGCCTTTTTGAGCTTTTGAAAGCAAATGAGTAGCTGAGACGTTCCTACATTCTCTCAAAATGGATCTGAAAGGTGTGCTCAGAAAAGATGTAGCCCTTTACTGAAAAATCAAGCCTGGTGAGATGCTGGGACAGAGGAGGGCTGCACGGCTGCTCTGCACACACAGACTTTAATAAGGAGCCCAGGGCCTAGAGGGAAGAGTCTGGTGGAATAAGAGCACCTGATATTAGAGAAAGCAATGACAGGAGGTGCGTGCAGGGAATGTGCTCAGATGACACAGTGATGGCCTTTTCTTTCTTTACTTTTTTCTGACTTTCATCAAATAGCATATAGAACTTCTCTCTTGAGCCTTAGTTTCCTCATCTGCAGAGTAAGGGTAGCAATAGTACCTGTTATTAAGGTAGCTGTGCGGTCCGAATTAATCTGTGTAAGGTGCTTTGCCCAGCCATATAAAGTAAGCAATAAATCTGAATGGTGGCTATCAATGTTCAGTTATCTAAGATGGCAGCCAGTCAACCCCTGTCTGCTCTAGGGAGGGAGAGGTCACAATGCCCTGGAGGACATTACAGGAGGCTCGCTGAAGAGAGGGGCACAGGAGTTGGAGGAGGGGAAGGTGGGAACAAAGAAAAGAAGGAAGAGTGATCTAGGCTGAGAGTACAGCCTGGGCAAAGTTAGAGCTGCAGGATCCCACATGGGCAAGGATGGCGGTGGGTAACTCACCCTAAGGGCTTTTCAACAGCAGGTCAGCCTCCCTTCCTTGTGGAGAAAGAGCAAGAGCCCTTTATGAAATTCAACTTAACAAGTTTTGATTTTAAATACAGAGGCTAGTTGGGGCACGATGTCATGCTAAGTCTTTGGTCTGAACACACAAGGACAACAGAGATATCTCTCTTCATTGAGACTGCTGGTGTAGCTTTATTTTCTCCAAGCGTCTTCTTAAGGAAAAAGCCATTTTTCCTGTGTAACTATGAGCAGGTTCTCTGGGCCACTGAGAGCCTCCCATTTCCCCTGCTCCTTGGGGACACTTGTGATCATGTTTTTTGTCAAAGCCCAGACATGAAGGTAGCTTTGATGGCTTGTCTTGTTGGAGGCAGCAGAGGAGGCCCACACAGGAAACTCAAGCAAATTTTCAGTTTCTCAGGTAACTTCCTAGTGACCTAGATGAGTCAATAGACGTCTTTGTGTCTCATTTGAGTTCTGCAAAATGGGCTAATAATATTCTAGACAAGCTTGCATCCAAATTACCAAGTTCCTGTTGGAAATCTTTACATGCATCGGAAAGAGGTACCATAAAACACATCACAAATCTTCTTAACAACACAAAGCCACTTAAAAATATTTTATTTTCTGTTAGAAAATAGTTCTCCTATCACTTCACACATGCAAGATACTTTCCCTCATTTTTGCAATTGTTTTCTCCAACTCCCATTTTTCAAGAAATCTTCAGAAGCTACTCTGGTGCCTGAATAGACATTACAATGTACAAAACACTTTTTCTGCAACTCTTGTTTCTCGGCCTCCTCTGTTCCTCCCCGTCAGATGCCACTAGTCCCCTTCTTTAGCCTTTTCGCTAAGCCTCCAGCCAAGCCGAAGAGTTATGTCTTTTTTGGCCTTTTCCCCCTCAAAAAATATAATAACTAGGATGTCCTGGAGTGGTTAAAAAGGGAGCATTTCCTTTGAGATCTTTGCTGACCATGAACACAATCAGGGAGTGCTTTAAGAGACCACAGGCTGGCTCCTGAACACAAAACAGGGCTCAAAACCTCCTGTCGTCTTCAACATGCTGGGAGAATAAGCTCAGACACACTCCTCTCACTTGCACAGGCTTCACTCTTTGCTGGGGAGACACGTCCTGTGCTCTCTTTGCTCTCTGAATCTCTCTCTTTCTCTCCCTCCCCCATCTTGCAATGACACTGTGTAATGATGCCAGAAAGGAGCCAAGGTGGAGGAATAAACACTAAATCCGAAACATGACAGAAATTATGTATTTTATTGCAATGACAGAAAGAGAGTAAAGCTCTTGCTTAGGTTTACCCATGAAAATTATGTTTGCCTGCACATAGGGAAAAGCTGAGCACAGTGGCTTGAGCAGACGGGCACTGGTCTGTGTGGTGTACAAGAGTTCTGAAGTGAGCAGTCCAGGCTGATACGGTGGGGCGCAGGACACTCCTATGTTTTGGGCCCACCATGCTGAGGCCAGGGAGCGATGGCCTGCACCTCTGATCTGTCCAGGCCGAAAGGACATGGGAGGCCTCAACTCCTTCTTGTGGGGCCTGGTATTTTTATTCAGGAAGGGAAGCCCTTCTCTGCAAACTTTTGCTGACATATTGCTTAGGCCACAATGAGGTCACAAGCCTCTGGCTGGAGGGAACTGAGGACAATGGAATTGTCACTTTCCAGCCTGGAGAGTGGAGGGAAGCAGAGAGGAAGGTGGCTGGGAGCAGATGTCTTGTGAGCCCAGAGCCGTATCTGCCAGACCTGGTGACAAAGATAAGCTGTGCTTTCTCAGCCATATTTTGTATCATTTGTTTTCTGTGCCAGCTGGGCTTTGGAAACACATGCAGAGAAACTTTAAGTCCTTCCTTCAGTCCCTCTTGGAATTTGCAGATGGATGCCAAGGGTGAATATTTATTCTTGACCCACTGAAAGCAAAATGGATAGGAGAAGGGATGAGGTGGGGCAGGAGGCTGGTTAAATGGATCGAAGTTCACACCTTTTTTCAGTGTCAAAGCCCCAAATCACACTTGAGCCTCTCCTCACCTTAGAATGAGCAACAGAAAACCAGGCAGCCTGTATCTATGGGAATGTTGCTTGCATCAGAGCCACTGCACCTTGCTGTGAGGGTGATAGATTTCTCGCAGCTGGAAATAGTTGCTTCCCACCACCCCCCACCATCTTCCTCACTCTTTTAAATTCTCAAAACTCCATCACCCAGCCTCCCAAACTTGTTTTAATTTTTAAGAGAATTCTTTTCTACAAAAGAGGGAAACTTTCTTTCAAATGACCCTCCACAAATTTCCCTAAAGATGATTTTATCTCTGATAGAAATATGAAAAACAGATAACCAGATAATTGCCCTCTATCTGGCTATAAACACTTATTCATACGTTGACTTTCTGCAAGTTACAGATGCTTTTTGCTTTGTAATTACTGGCCCTGTCTATTTCCTCTGCATGGATGCAAATCTTTCTGCCTGAGAAAGTCATTGCTTCATTAAAAAAAAAAAAAAGGAAAAGAAAGAAAGAAAGGATGAATGAAAAGAAAGTCGTTATTCAGTTTTTCTCTTGAAATTAGAAATTTCTTTTTGTTTTGCTTTCATTTTGTTTTTCTGCAAGATCGGTGTTCATTTAGAGAATTGTTGATTTTGTATGCAGCACTGCCCTCCCATTCCATGGTCCATATGTGTCTGTTTTTTGATGGACTTCTTTTTAAGCAGTGAGTTCCCCAAGACATTTTTGGGGCCCCAAATGGAAAAAGTCATCACAAATAGAAATCTCAGTTTGCTAGTTGGGCTTGCTCGATGGCTCTGCTGATTTCAAGACTGATGCTGCTTTGCGTAAATGCGAAGTTCATGTTAAATTGATTCTAAATCAAATACTCAACATGTTCAGTCTTGAAACATGTCCATTGGGAAAGAGAACTATGCAGCTCCAACATGTGGCAAAGATTCTACTTTTACTTTCTTTGCCAACATCCAACTTTTGCTCCTGGGCGTTCGAATACCCTCTGTAGAGACTGTGACTTCTCAAAAAAACTTTGCTAGTCTTGGGTGGAGAATGAAACAATAAGATTTGAGCAATAAATCAAATATAGCCTGAGAGCAACACCACAGAGCAGCCTCTGTCATCTCTTCCCCTTGGGAGATATATTGGTCTTGATCAGCTCTCATATACTTCTGAAGGAAAATGTGTAGGTTTTCATATATATGTTTTTTGTTGTTAGTAGATCCTAAAGAAAGAACCAAAAAATCTTGCAGCAGTTAGCTTGCCAGATTCGGGGGCGGGGTATGTTAAAAAGAACAAACAGAAGTCAGAACTCTGAACACACCGCTGGGTATTCCATAGTCACATTCCATCGTGGGTGAGTTTTTGTTGTGGGGTTTTGTTTTTGTTTTCGTTTTTGTTTTTGTTTTAGATGGAGTCTAACTCTGTCACCAAGCTGGAGTGCAGTGGCCCTACCTCAGCTCACTGCAATCTCCACCTCCCGGGTTCAGCCATTCTCCTGCCTCAGCCTCCTGAGTAGCTGGGATTACAGGCAGGCACGTGCCACCACGCCCAGCCAATTTTGTATATTTAGTAGACATGGGGTTTCACTGTGTTAGCCAGGATGGTCTCAATCTCCTGACCTGGTGATCCACCCACCTCAGCCTCCCAAAGTGCTGGGATTACAGGTGTGAGCCACTGCGCCTGGCCCATCATGGGTAAGATTTTTAAGGAAGACTAAAAATGTCAGAGTGGCACTCATTGCTCAAGAGAGAAGCACTTTCCCTTTTTCTGTGCAAAATTTTGTAATATATGTAGCTATCAATGTTTGTTTCTTATTAATGCCCCCAGAATGTGCAAAAGATAATTTAGGTTAACTAAGATATATTGGTTTTGGTGCCATTTTTTCCAGAAGCAGTTTTAACACCAACCACAGTTTGCTGCACTTTCTTACACAGCTTCTGTTTGCCCTTTGAACTCTGTGCACCGAGCCCCTCCCTCATTCCATACCATCTGCAGGCTGCATCTGGGCAGCTTCATCCAGCTCGCTAACAGTCACAGCTGAACTTGACATTCGCCCACTTTGAAAGTATAGAATTCATAAAATCTGAAACCACATATGTGTATAAAACCCATGCAAGAATAGGGAGGAACTAAAAGGAGGAGAAAAAGTAGTTCTCCTCTTCAGGAGTCTTCTCTCTTATCCCAGCCCCTTTCGTGTAACGAATGGGTGAATGGGTGAAAATGCAATTATTTAGGCATCGACAGGTAGGAACAGAAACTCAGGCTGCTATTTTATTATTATTTATTGTTATTGATTCTACTGTTTCTAAAGATCAGAATGGCTTTTACTTCCGGAGTTCTAGAGGAGAGGAACAACGTTAAGCAACCTTAAACAAATATTAGCACTGTGAAAGGTGCAGGGTCATATAAAGAAGTAAAAGTGCCGACAATGAAAATTCTATCTAACTGTCAATCATTCCATATCATTACTTCTTTTTTTTTTTTTTTTTTTAAGACTGTGTCTCCCATATGCTTCCCTCCAGGTTGTATTCAAAACAAAGAAATAATTGTATTACAGATGTGAATAAATCTGTTAAAAAAATAAATGAACCATGAGACATATGAACCATAAGACATTGGTCTACATGATGCTTTGTAAGTTTTATGTGCTGTGTTATAAAGTTATATAGAGAGTTATATATATGTAGTTCTATATCGTTTCAGTTGGCATCTAAAAATTATGTAACTATTTATTTGTTAAAACTATAATTACAAATATTTTTAAACTGCTAGAAAGGAAGAGCAGAATATTTGGCTGGAGTGATTTTTATACATTTCTCTACCTTAGGGCACCAGAGAGGTTCACTGGCCCAGGGTTCCACAGCTGGTTGGTGCCTGAGTCAGAATGAGAAACCAGGTCTTCTCAGCTCCTGTTACCCACAGTTTTGCAGACACTGAATTTATGAGGTGGATTCCATTCAAGCATCCACATAACTAGCAGACACTTCTCCTAATCCTCCTCAGTTCCCCTTTGCATTGCTCAGATACCACAATCCTTTGCATGTTAAATCCCTTCACCTTGTGAACTCATTAGGCAGGGCAATGTATATGAATCCCCAAGTCATTAAGAACATCCTTAAGCTGTGTTAGAAATGCAGTTGCCATAGGAGTAACCGGCCCCTGCTGCCCTTTGGATGTTCTCTTACCCCAAATCCAGCACCACCTTGGTTAAGCACCCGCCATGTGCCTGCGCACCTGGCTCCTTCGGCAATGTTGCAATTAACCAGGTTGGTTTTGATGAGGGTCTAGGGCAAAATCTGGATGAACACAACAGCCAATGTGCACCTCCATGCAGAGGGTTCAGAGATGGCCTTGGTCAAGGCTGCCAGGCTTCAGCTCTGGAAGGAGCCCTTGGAAGTGGGAGATTTCATCTTTGTATAAAAATTGGAACCCAAACTATAATTCCCATCAGGGATATATAAGATCACATCACTCCTGATTCAAAGCTCAGAAGTGGCCTCAGGAGAAATAAAGGTCCCTCTCTCTCTCTCTCTCTCTCTCTCTCTCTCTCTCTCACACACACACACACACACATGCACACACACACACACAGAGGCCAGCATTCAAAATTCACATGCTTAGGGAATCCATTGGGACTTCTCCCCAGGATGTGCTGAATTCAAGGAAACTTTCTCTAGGTGTAGCATAAACTGCTGAAATGCTCAACATCAGCCATTTCCAGACTCTTGATCTTGCCACCTATCAGTAAATATGGTTTCACATGCCCCACTATCTATGCATGGTTATTTCCTTATAAATTATATGCTGTACTCCTGTATTGATATAATTACAGTATGTGTATTATGAAATACATCCTCCAAATGGAAATTAAAATGAAATTTTAAAAGCACTAGTTGTTTTTCCTACCCCTCCATGGGCACCCCAATTTGAATCAAAAAATTCCTAGATACCAACAAATGTCGTGTCTCTGCTCACCAGGACGTAGCTTCTCTCTGCAGATCTTTATTTCTTACCCTGGAGGCTTCAGTCCATGTTGAAGTGTAAACTCCACTCAGCTCCTGGAGGAATCATGTTTTCTTTATCACGAGTTGCCTTTGATAGGGAGGTCAGGAGGAAGACAGGCCTAAGCACAGGGGTGGGGTGGGGGAGCAGGAAGCCTGTGGGCTTTAGAATTGAGGAGTTGGTTTCTCCCTGTCCCCAGCATCCACCACCTGTGTGAACTTCAGCCATTTATCGAACCTCACAGAGCCCCAAGTTTCTCATCTGTAAACAAAGGGAATGAGCCCTACTTTTCATGGTTGTCAAGAGGATTTGAGATAATATGTATAAAGCAATGGACACATAGAGGAAGTCAATAAGTAAAACGTAACTCTGAAAATGCCACTGAAGGGAGGCTAGGGACAGGAAAGCTATCTCCACCAACCTCAAGAACATGGCCCCAAAGCTGTTCCAGGAACCGGGCATGTATGAAGATAAAAAAAAAAAAAAAAAAAGAAATGTCTGCCTCTCTCATCATGTAGCAGTGCAGAAATGATCTTGGTGCTCTTTGGCAGAAGGTTGAGTTTATGAACATTAAAACTGATAGTAATAACAGCTAGCATTTATTGAGCATATGCTATGCGCAAGGCACTTGCACCGTTCCAAGCATTTTCTTGCCTTACTGCATTAAAATTTTGGCAAAACCCTGTGAGTAGTTGCTCTCATTATTAATCCCACTTAATGGAGGGGAAGCGTGGCCGGCCAAGGTTGGGTGACCTGCTTGTGGTTACGCTGCTGGGAAAGGTGCAGGTGGGGTCCAAACGGAGGCGGTTCCTGCAGCAGAGCCCACTGTCTGTCTGCCCGTGGAGCGGACAGGTGGGTGTTGAGAATATCTGTTTGGCACATGAGGGAGCTTAGCCTTACAGAGTGAAAGCCTTGCCAAGGCCCCATGGACGGGGTGACGCTGTGGGGTGGCACCAAGCTGGGGCACTGGCCACCATCCTGGTCTGCTTTTCTGACTCTGGATGCATTTGGTGGTTTTATGGCCCCACCATTGGTATCCAGACCTCTCCTGCCCACATGTTTCTCCCGTCAGAGCTGAGAGAGTTGTTCAGGTGGTTCCCAGACAGCCCAAAAGAAATAGGCCTTTAAGCCAGGGGTGCTCAAACTTGTTCCCAAGATGATGGTGACACGCAGGGGTGGGGAGAAACTGCTGCTATGTCTTCTTCCTGACCGACCAGTTGTTTTCATTTATCAATCTGAGAATCCATCCGAGGTGACATCAGGGTGACGTAAATTAGGCACTTCTCATGAAAAACTTAAGGCGACACTTGCTTCCATTGTTGTACAAGGCTGACCTTGCATTTTCACAGGCTTGAGAGAGCACCACCTTGAATTTTGTGTCCCAAGTGCATCACTTGCCCTATCCCAGTCCAGGCTGTGGAGCACATGTACATAAGAAACCACAGAATGATGTGCCCAGCAATCAGGGGCCTGCCATCTGAGTCCCTCCTTCAGGGGTGGACCACCCTAACCCTGACTGACCCTGGCCAGGGTTTTCCATGAGGCTTGCCCCAAGCACTTCCCATCCACTTATTCCTGAGGTTAAAATAAAAATTGTACCCAGAAGCAGTTGTTTCAGCTGTGACAGCAAGCAGTGGCCTCAGTCACTCCTGTAAACAGGACCTCATACCACTAAGTGTCAGTGGTATAACAAGAGTTGAGATGCACACGCCTACTGGTTGGCCTTTGAGAATGGCCTTTCTGCAGAGACATTTGTCATTTCAAAAAGTCCATGTCACCAGTCCTCTGACATCATGACAATTCCTTTTGTCAAGTTGGGTGGGGGGGGCGGTTTCCCCTTTTTTTCCCGCTTCACCTTTATTGTATAAAAGGCATTTCTCCTCTGATTATACTACAAAAAGCTACTTCTGAGTCACAGAAAGTTCCTTCCCTTTCTGGAGGGGTTCGGCATGCTGAAGGATGCAATCATAAATGACTTTCTCCCCCAAAAGCCTGCTCACAGCCAGCCATGTGAGTGCTCTGATCAATGGAAATGCAGGGGGCTGGCCAGCCTCTCACGGCTGCTGTGCAAACATCTTAACAGGACAAATTAAAAGATGTGCAAGCTAATTATTCTCCCCAGTAAAAAATAATAATGAAATAAAATCATAAAGCTCCTTAGGAAAGGAACCTGCTTTTCTTATACAGAACGTACAATTAACAGGAAAGTAAAAATTTCATGCTATAAACTAGAGATCATATTCTGGGCATCCTTGTGATTTGTTGTGCTTCTTCAGGCTTATTTGGCACTGTGTGCACACACAGCAGGGCTCGGCGGCCCAGCTGCTCCCTGCTCCCTCTTCTGTCTTCCCTCAGGGATAGTGGCCTCTACTGTCACCTTCAGACCCAACTTGGGTTCTTCCTGAGGATTCCTGGCTCCCAGACCCACAGCAGCCTCTGGGGAGGCCCAGGGTTCCCGACCCTCAACCCTCTCAGTTCAGGATCAAACATATCATTTACACGGAAGCAGTTGGAGTTGTTTTAAACAGCCACTTCACATCTCTCTATTCCTCTTTTCAATCACAACCACATGACCTGAAGGAGCAGAAAGTAGAGACCTGCAATGAGCCTGGACAACCCCCACCTGTGCCCCACATGGGTTCTCAATCTGGAGCCCACGTCAAACGAGGGAGAGGGAGGAACCCTCAATGCCATCCCGTGTCCTCCACACTGTTGTCGTGAACAATTCTGGCTGACCCCCTAAAGTTATGAGATGATTCCGTTTCATTGTGGCTTATGAATAATGAGAACAAATAACATTCACTTGCAGTGGTGTCAGGCACGCTACCTCCATCGTCTCTTTTAATCAAAAACCTTACCATAGTGGCACAGCTGCTAATTCCCACTGGCTAAAAATCAAAAATAAAATGAAGCAAAAACCAGGTTACAAAAGCAGCCCAGGCCACATGGCTTGTAGGAGGCAGAACCTGGTTGGAGTCCAGATTCTCTTTGGCTTTCCTGCTCCCATCTGGCCTCTCTGTGATGTGATGGAGTGGGGGGAGGGGAGTTTTACAGGTGCAGCCTGTGCGGTCTGAGAGTCTGTGTTCAAATGCCAGCTCTGTCCTTTCCCACTGAGTCACCTTGAACAGGCTACTCACCCTTTCTGTTCCTCCCTTTCCTCATCTATTCAGTGTGACGACGATGATGATTACCTGTGTGGTTCTTGCAAACACTGAATCAGAAATACACAGAATGCTGTCTGATACATGGTCGCTATCATCATAGGCTTTTCCTTTCTACCCTGATTTGCATTTTAAATTAGACACTATTTGACTGGATTTTCCCATTTTCTTCCTTACACACTACGCAAACCAAATCTAACAAGTGAACTCCAAGTGTGTCATCCTAGTGAGTGCGCGTGGTCACTAATGCATCCTTGTACATTGGATCTGTTCACTCCTGGCAAGAAACGGCTGAAGCTGGAGATGAGGTGGGGAGTATAACAGGAACAGACTCAGGCTGAGTGGGGGTCTCGGCCCTGGTCGATGTGCCATTGTACCCTGATCTTCCTCCTGTACATCTCTCTGGTAAAATGAGAGAGCTGGTGGCTGAGGTTACTCAGCTCCCATGTTCAAGGTAAAAGGCATCATGCAGGCTGAGGATCTGGCCTCTGCTCGCGGGGTTTCCTGACCTCGCCACAGTTGACATTTGCAACCAAATCATTCTCTGTTGAGGGGACTGCCCTGTGTGCTGTAGGTGGCTAAGCAGCATCCCTGACCCACACCCACTAGACACTAGTGACAACTCTTCCCTCCTCATGTTGCCACAACCAAATGTATCTCCAGACATTGCCAGATGACCCCTGAGGCTTAAAATCTGGAGTGTTTTTTGGAGAACCATAGCTCCAGAAAGACCTTAGAAACCAATGTATTGTTGCTGCTTCCCACAAATAAATGAAATGATGTGGCAGGTTTGACCATCTTTAGCATGTTTGCCTCACACACACCTAATTTGACCTCTGCCCTACCCCAGCCCCCTAATGCTGGCTACAGATGTCCACAAAAACTGATAGTGTGCAAGGGCATGAAATTAAGACCATCAGCCATGTCCCCAAAGCAAAGAGCAGAGAAGAAAAGGCAGCCATGACTCTGGCCTGCTGGGGCAACAAAGGCTTGCCATCTCTGTTATCTACACAGTGGAGATAATTACTCTCCCTAATTTTACAGACTGATGACTGGGCTATAGAGTGGCCAGATAATTCATCCAAGGTCACACAGCTGGGAAATGGCAGGGCTGCACTCAGTCCTAGTCTGGTTTTGAAGTCTGGGTGCCTGACCAATAAGCTGTGCATTTTTCAAGAGAAGGCCTTCTAGAGAGGGTGTGACTTTGGTACTCTTATCCTGTGAAATAAACTTAAAATGAGTTATCTTGGTCTCTAGTTATAGATGTCATAGGAAGTAGGACAATGATTTGGTAATCAAAGAGCCCTTAACTCTTTTAAAATTATTGTCAGTACATAGTGCTGTAATTCTGAGTCCTCCCAGTACCTGATTTTGAATAACTCATTTTCCTTCTCTTTTCCTAGTGGGGATCATCAGTATTTCTTTGATGACTTTAAAAATCTAGGAGGAAAGTAACCTACAAGACAAGATAATGATAGATTTCAAGGACCTATAGATAATACATTTAGTCAAAAGTTTCAGAAATCCCAGTGCATATTTAGTTTCATTTTTCTATGTGTTATTTTCAAATCCTCTCTGGGAGGTCACTTCTCCATGCTTATTTGAACAACTTGAATTTCTCCTGAAATTGCTGGTAGTAGTCATTAAAGGCAGCTGACAAGGCTGCTGTTCAGCAAGAGAAGTCATTGCACAGGTTATGAGAGTTGGGATACGTGTCTGCATGAGGTGTTAGAGGGACAGAGAACAGGAATCCCACATCCCCATCACAGACATGGATGGACACACTTCATCCACGTTTGCTCCCTGAAGCAGTAGTACTTCCAGGCTGACACTCTGATGACCATGTCTTCTAGGATGCCCATTGGGAGCTCATGCAAAGGATCACGTTCTTCTTCTTGCTCTGGTTTATTTGGTTTATGTGTCCATGAAAGCTTTTACCAAAACTTAATTCCAGCTTTTCTGTTTATGAGTGTATTCTTTCAGAGACTCTGAGCAATTTGAGAGATGGCCCATATGTCACTTACCTCTCCAAACACAGAAACTGGCAGATTTTGGGCACCCAAGAAATGTTGGATGGATAGATGAATGGGCAAATGCATGGATGGACAGATAGATGAATGAATGAATGAATAAATGAATGCATCAGCAGATGGAGAGATGGACAAATTGATGGATAGATAGAAGGATGAATGGAAATGAATGGATGGACAGACAGGTAGTTGAATGAATGGATGGATAGATGGATGGATGAATGACAGAGGGAGGGAGGGAGGGAGGGATGGATGGACAAATAGATAGATGGACCAATGGATGGATGGAGCTTCACCAGTCCTGTGCTTATGGCTTGCTTATGTGTAAAAACCCCAGTGGGTACAAGCGGAAGAGGCCACATTGCTCTCCTCTCACATACAACCACAGCAGGAAGCAAGTAACTGGGATTTCCACCCAAACTTGGTTCCCCTTAACTCCTGTGATCAGCTAAGGGTAAGAAGCTGTATGTGGGAGTATCAGAGCAGAGAGGAGCAGGCAACATGGAGCTGGTTCCAGTTCTGTCCAAAGGGTGCCAGGCTGGAAGTCATGTAGGTGTCCCTTGTGGGAAGCTGGATGAGGGTGCAAGGAGAAGCATGTGAGAAACACCACAGTCAAGGGACTTCTTACTGCCCAAGAGCTGATTGGCTCATGCTTTAAATTGAGTACCTGTGTGGAAAACAAATCTCTATGACCAAGAGGATTCATAGTCACGGGACTGATCATAAAGTCTGGTCCCTTTCCCATTGGGTTACTTATAGGACATCAATCAAAGAACAGAAAGGATGCCCTCTTTTCCACTTTATCAGCTTCAATAGACTTTCTTAATGGAAAAACTCAACTCCTATTTTTCCTCTTCAAAAAAAGGTAACTAGTAGGATAACAGAAGAGGTTTGGTAAATAACTTACAGTAGACTTCATTCAGTTCTAAGTCTCACCTATTTCAGTGACATTTCAGGAAACTGAGTGAGGGCACGGATTGTCCCGCTTATCCAGCTTTGTTCTCAGTACCGTTTCTCCATATCTTTCCATTTATGGGAAAATCTCCTTCAGTGAAATGTTTAGAGGTGATATGACGTATGTGTGTGTATTCCTTTTCCATTTCAAGGCTGCTGGCATCTGTCAAACAATCTGTAGGCGCTGGTGCTCCTGATCACCCCTGATCATTCCCCAAAAGCCCCTCTGTACCCAAAGGCTTCTCAGCCAGGCTTGGCCCCCAGTCACTTAGAAGCACCCATCTGTGCCCATAGCCACATCCACATCTAAGACAGATTCCATCTGTGTTGAGGTTCATTCTCTGTTCCATTCAGGAATGTTCCTTAGTGGATCCTCCACCCAAATAATAACTTATTTTTAAAAAATATTTTCATGGACAGATAAAAGTGGTAGGTACTTTTAATGTACAGCCTTTTTAGATTTAAGTTTTTAGGATTCCACATATAAATAAGACGATGCAGTGCTTGTCCTTCTGTGCCTGGCTTATTTTATTTAGTGTAATGTACTCCAAGTTCATCTATGTTGCTGCAAACGACAGGGTTTCTCTTTTTTAAGGCTGAATAGTACTCCATTGTGTATATGTTCATCACAGTTTCTTTATTCAATCATCTGTCAATGGACACTTTGGCTGATTCTTTATCTTGGCTATTATGAATAGTGCCACCATGAACATGACAGTGCAGAGATCTCTTCGACATACTGACTTCATTTCCTTTGGATATATACCAAGAAATAAGATTTCTGGATCATAAAGTAGTTCTATTTTTAATTTTGGGGGAAACCTCCATACAGTTTTCCATAATGGCTGTACTATTTTACATTCCCACCAAGAGAGCTCCCTTTCTCCGCAACCTCATGAATACTTGTTATCTTTTGACCTTTTTTTTTTTTTGAGACGGAGTTTCACTCCGTTGCCCAGGCTGGGGTGCAATGGCACGATCTTGGCTCACTGCAACCTCCGCCTCCTAGGTTCAAGCGATTCTCCTGCCTCAGCCTCCGGAGTAGCTGGGATTACAGGTGTGCGCCACCATGCCCAGCTAATTTTGTATTTTTAGTAGAGACGCAGTCTCTCCATGTTGATCAGGCAGGTCTTGAACTCCCGACCTCAGGTGATCTGCCTGCCACGGCCTCCCAAAGTGCTGGGATTAAAGATGTGAGCCACCGCACCTGGCCATCTCTTGACTTTTTGAGAAAAGCTTTCCTAACAGGTGTGAGGTGATAGCTTACTGTGGTTTTAATTTGTATGATAAGGAGTGATGTTGAGTATTTTTTTATACTTACTGGCCATGTGTGTACCTTCTTCTGAGAAATGTTTTCTTCAAGTCCTCTGCCCAGTTTTTAAATCACATTATTTGTTTTCTTTCTGTTGAGTTGTTTGAGTTCTTTATGTAGTTTGGCAATTAATACCTTATCAAATGCTATGATTTGCCAGTACTCTTTCCCATTCTGTAGGTTGTGTCTTTATTCTGTTGAATGTTTCCTTTTCTGTGCATAAGCTTTTTATTTTGAAACAATCCCACTTGTCTGCTGTTGTTTTTGTTGCGTATGCTTTGAGATCATATTCAAAACAATCTTTGCCCAGACCAATGGTAAGAAGCTTCGGCCCTATGTTTTCTTCCAGTAGTTTTATAGTTTCAGGTTTTAGGTTTAAGTCTTTAATCCATTTTGAGCTGATTTTATGCCCTCTTATCTTTGCAATTTTTATACTTTTCTTTGAGATTTTATCTCCTGGTTTCATTTCCCATGGGTCTATTTAGTCAATCTCCTTTTTCATTTATTTAGACCATATTTATTGATCTTGCCGGTTTAGATTTTCCTCATTACTTTTCTCTTCTTCTCCGTGCTTGTCACCTTGAAATATCTTATACCAGTGGGTTTTTTTTTGGTTTGTTTTTTGTTTTTTGTTTTTGTTTTTTTTGAGACAGAGTCTTGCTCTGTCACCCAGACTGGAGTGCAGTGGTGCAATCTTGGCTCACTGCAAGCTCTGCCTCCCGGGTTCACGCCATTCTCCTGCCTCACCCTCCTGAGTAGCTGGGACTACAGGCGCCTGCCACCGCTCCTGGCTAATTTTTTGTATTTTTAGTAGAGACGGGGTTTCACCGTGTTAGCCAGGATGGTCTCGATCTTCTGACCTTGTGATCTGCCCGCCTCAGCCTCCCAAAGTGCTGGGATTACAGGCAAGAGCCACCGCGCCTGGCCTCACCAGTGGTTTTAACTGGAAGAAGGAGGCAGTGTGAGGAGTAAGGGGGTCATTTGGCACAGTCTGGAGACATTTATAGTTGTCACAACTCAGGGGGTAGAGGGGACTGTACTAGCATCCAGTAGGCAGATGCCAAAGATGCTACCAAATAGCCCACAATGCACGGAACAGAAATGTGATCGTGACAAGGTTGACAAATCCAACCTCGTACTATCACCAGGATTGTGGTTGTAGAGATGTGTTTCTGTCCTTCTACTTTTGGTGTTTTACCTTCTGGAAAGTGCCCCCTACCCCCCGCCACCACCACCAACAGCAGCAAAAAAAATGGGAAAGCAATTGTGCAGGTCTTCAGAGCAGAACGCAAGTACATGTCAAATAGGAGACAGAGCATCTGAAGGGTCTGAGAAGCTAAGGTGGCCATAATCACTTGGGGATCTTCGAGGCCTTTCATGGTCCGGTATCTATGATGGGTAACTTAGCATGATAAAAGGGGATACTAATTGCTGTATCATTCGAAGGAGGAAGCTATCACCTTAAACCTATGGTATGAAGACTCTCTAAGGATTTTGAGTGTCAGAGGGAAAGGAAGAAGACTGACAGAGCACAAGAGAACCCAGCCTAAAGAGTCAGGGCTGGAGACAGACCCACCATATCACAGGTTAAAGGTTGAGGAGAGGAGAGTAGGACTTGCCAGAGTCCTAGAAGCAGAGTTGGGGGCACCACTGAAGTGGTGAGGAGGGTGCCAGGTGACCAATAGAAATATGCCTGAAGCCCAAGAGGGAAGAAATTCCTACAGAGGTCAAAAGATCCCCTTAAGAGAGAAGCTAAGCACTAGGACCAGCAAGCTGGACCAGGAAGAGCAGTAGGCCTGTGATTGGGAAAGTAGTGAAGGTGCTGGAAGCAGGGGATGGCTAGGAACACTAGGAAGCATTTCTCCAAAAAGAAACCTCGCCAAGGGCTGGGGCCCTGGAGGTTGCCAGCACCAACTGTGTGCCAGGCTCTTTCAGGTGGTCTCCATTCCTACCCCACTCACCTGTCCAATGCCTTAGAAGCCAACATTGTTATGCTGGTTCTGTTAATGAAAACAATGAGGCTCAGGCTCAGAGTTTAGATAACAAAAATTTTGAGCTCAGAAAGGCTAAGCAAGAAAACTAAGGTGACATGGCCAATGATGCTAGCTGTGTCAGGATCAGAACTGAGGTATGTTGATTGCTTTCCATTAAACCATGTGAAGCTAACTTACTAGCATACTACCGTTCTTTCAATCTGCTTCATTATATGTAATACACTTGAAATTTCCTTTAACTTGAGCTGAGAGCTGGGCATTTGAGTTGACAACCCATCAGGCAGAAAGGAAGAAGGGAAGCCAGCCGGAGCAGAGAGAAGCCACCAAGAGCTCCATCACTAGGCAGTGAGAGTGAAGGGCAAGCATCCATCGTTTGGTTCATAGGTTTGGTGACCTCAATTTCAAGTGGAAAATTAACTATATTAAACAAAAAGGAACCCCCTCTCCAATTCACACTGCAGACAGATGAGCGGGGGGTCTGCGTTCCCTTTTTCCCACTTCCTCTGTGTCTTTGATGACCGTATAACCAGATTATCATGACACTCTCACCACTACCCCATTTCCCTTCCCAGCTTCTTCTGATCCTAGACCCATAGAGAGTGTCCCTGCTTAATAACACTCTGTAAAACATGTTGGTGATAGATAAGCCATCAGTAAATTTCCTGAATGATCCATGTGGACATGACACTGTGCTAGAAAGCAGTCTTGAACATAAAGATTATATAGCGTGAAACGGTTTCAGATAACTTACGGTCTGGTCAAGGAGGCAAAGCCTAAGCATGAGAAATACTCAGTCAACAAAATGAGAATCGAGTAGGCTATCATCAATACCACAGCAGTGGTGGACCAGGAAAGTAACTGCTTGCTGAATGGGAAGCCGTGATCTGAAGAGGGTTCGGAAAGGAAGATGGAAGTCATTTTATTCCAGGGATGGGGAAGACAAAGGAGAAGAAATGAATGAGGCAGCCAGGTGGCTCCACGAATGCTCAGGGGCAGTAAAGAAGTCACTGAGGCTCGCCTGTGAACAGCAAAATTGAAGTCAGGTCTTTGAATGCTGCAGTGAGAAGGCTGGACTTAAACCTGCAGACCAGAGACTCCTAAACTTGGCAGTACATAAGAATCCTCACAGCGTTTGTTAAAATGTAGGTTCCTGGCACCCACCCTGAGAAACCATGATGAGTCAGGCAGAGAGGCCCAAGAATCTGCATCTTAATAGCCCTGTAGTCCCAGCCATACTTTGAGAACCTTTCTGTAACAGGAAGTCTTTGACTGGTTTTGATGAAGTCTAAATGAAATCTTCAGGAAACTTCAGGCCTAAGCAAAACTGAGCAGAACCTATTTTTACAGCTGACAACTAGCACTGCCTCTGGAGGGACCTCTGTGTTCTAGCTACTGTCTGGAGATTTTATTCACATACCATGGATTTCTTAGTCTCTCAGTTCTCAGATACTATTACTAATTAAACATGACTCAATAACATGCATTTTTAAATGTAGGCCACAAGATCTTAAAGCCAGTCTGAGACAACATTGGGTCTAGAATATTCAAATATGGGCTCCAGATTCCGTACCATTACACAAAACTATCCAACTTCTGAAAAATGTGGACATGTGTGAGTTCTACCTGCAAGTTGCAAATGTTTCATTGATAGGAAAGAACCTGTGGTCGGGCTGGGGTTTTTGTGTGTGTGTTTACATTTATTTGCCACATCTCACCCTTCCTCCCCCATCTCTTGGCTCAGAACCTAACCTAAACTCTCCTGAATCCCCAAGGCCACTCCCAGCTGGGATTTTTTAAGTACCTTAACCATTTCAAACTTTCCTTCCCTTTGGAACCTAAAGGAATTTCATTTTCCATTTTCCATTAGCAAGGTGGCTCCTGTTAAACCAGGGCCTCAGGAATAAATACATCTTGGTTTAGATATTTGCACATCTATTAGGTTTTACTCTAAAGCGGACTGTCCGGACGCCTTGCTGTTCACAGTGTGGTCTTTGGACTGGCAGCATCACCACCACCTGGGAACTTGTTAGAAGTGCAGAATCTCAGGCCCCAGCCCAAACCTGCTGAATCATCGTCCCCATTTGCTCAAGAGCCGCGTGATTTGCCTGATTTTCATACACATTAAAGTTTAAGGAGCCCTGTCCTAAATCTCCCGCCTCCAAGCTGTCCCCGAAATGTTGGCCTCTCTGCCTCAGAACGCTTGCAGAGATGGGGCAGTGGAATCAGTTTCATGTGGGGGTAGGGTGCGGGCTTCACCCTCTCCCGTCGCCCCCTGCCCCTCCACCCTGCCCTTCTTGATGCTGTCCCAGCGGCTGCACCTGCAGAGTTTTCACTTCTCTGGGAAGCCTCTTGACACAGACCCCGGTCCTTGCCTCTAGGGTGGGGCCGCTCTACCTCTTTTCTTTCAAAGAGCCTGGGATGCTGACAGCCTCAGATGGAGGCATCCTGTTTGTCGAAAAATAAACCGGCAGTTAAAGCAGGGTTGCGAGAGCGAGAAAACCACAGGCCTGCGCGCCGCTGATAACGCGCGAGCAGGCAGCTTTTGCAGAAGTTCCGTCGCTGTGGCGCGCTGCGCACCAGAGCTGCGCCACCGCCTCCCTTCCTGTCTGGGCCGCTCGCGTCCCCGCCGTTTCTGGCTGTTGCTTTCTGCGTCGCTCTTTCAGTTACTTCGCCCATTGCTTTTTCTAAAGGATCCCCTTGCTGCTGCGCCATGAGGGATGGATCCACCAACTCCCCGGGCGGATGCGCCCAGACCCTGGACCCATAGGGGGCCAAAATTTACGAGCTGTCATGAAAATGACACCGTTTAAGAGAAGTTGAAGTTGCTTTCTCTTCTACAGTATGTAATGCTTTGACCTGGTTAAAAAATAAATTGTTCTTTAATAAAAAATAAAGAAGAAATACAGAAAGAATACATCCTCATGAGGCCTGTAATGCCCAAATGAAAAGGGAGCCCAAAGTCCAATACCCAGATTGCTTTTATTCTTGGAGCGAGTTGGCCTGGCCTGATTCTATGCGGTGAATAACTAATTATCAATCTTCCCCTTTTGAGGGGTATTAAAGACTCTTTCCCCATGTGCCTGTTATCAGATAAGCTAGGCAGATGAGAAGTCAGTGGGTAACCACAGGTACAACCACAATATTCACTGGAAACCAAAAGATTTGATCCCCCGAGGTAAAGAATATACTTGAAAATAAACCTGAAAATAGTTTTGCAGGAGCCGAAAAACTCAGTGTTCCCGAATCAGTAATACAAACTTCTCTAAGCATTAAAAAGTACAAGCACTCCTAAAAAGGACATCTTGAGTCATAGAAAATGATGCCTACTGGGGTTGATTGAGTCCCTTTGGAAGAGACCCCTGTACTATGGCGCACCAAAAAGTCTCCATCATTGTTGGGGCCTCTGCAGTTGTTCCAGCTACCCAGTGTTTTTTTTTGTGTGTGTGTGTGTTTGTTGTTGTTGTTATTCTTCATGTCCAAAAACAGAGTAGAAACAGGCCATACTCATTCCTTAATCTTCCTGTGTTCATACTGAGTAAGCACCCTAGATGAGTAAGAATCTACCTTATTTTTAAGAATTTGCAGAGAACCATACGATTTTCCCTTTTCTTCCCCTAGAAACGTCCTCAGGTTGGCTAACTTTCCTATTGAGCAATTCCTCGCGGCAATCACTCCGCACACCTCTCATCTGAAAGGCTGTCTGCCCGTTCCTATGAGCTTTTCTTCCTCTGTCTCATGGCCTCACTCCTAATTATTCATGTTCTCCTGCTGAAGGCTCCTTGACCTAAATATAGAGAGACCCATATATTTGGCTACTTATGTAGAGACCCTAATAATGAATAACGCAACTTTATGATGACATAAAGGAGTGAAAACTCAGGCCAAAGAAAGTTTAATTCTTAGGGAAGGAGGAGAAGGCTGCCCAGGGATAGCATGTGCTGGGTGTTAATAGCCACGTGCATAGCCTGTTGGGGGAAATTGGCTCTCTCTTGAGTCTGGTGTAGGGCATGGGAACGTCTCGGGGAGGAGCGGATAGGATGCTGCTCAGGTTGAATAGGGCTGGACCGTGAGAGCTTTGAATGCACTTAAGAAGGAACTTTCTTCAGTGGACCAGGGCCAGGCCAGATTGATGAATGATCGATTCCTATTATTTACCTTGAGGTCCTCATGGGGACATTTTAAATGGACTTCTTTCTCATTTATAAACTGTCATAAACAAATGACTAAAAGATGTCTAAGTGGTGACTAGAAAATAATAAACCTCATTTTAGCCATATATTTCAGAATTTACACATCTGTTATTGTAGCGTCCTTCAAAGTCATCCCATGGAGGGAGAGGGAGCACCATTCTAACAGCACCATTATTACTTTAAACATCTTCGGATCTGCTTTTTTAAAATGACTTTCAGAGTTAGTGTATTGGCTAAACAAGTAAATCCTCCTTACTTTTAAATCACACCTCATTTTTGAACAAGACAGGTGTTGTCAAGCTTCCTTAGTCACCTTATTTGTCAAGAGTCTTGATCTTAAATGGCTCTGGCTGCTTCTAAAAATCAGACCCATCACTTATATTCCAGACACTGAGGTTATTCTAAAGCATATGCATCACTGTATGAATTCCAACTGGATGCTGAGAATTTCATCATCACTAGAAAAGAATGTCAAGTTGCAAAGTGACTAGGTTGGAAGAGGCAGTATTAACTACAACATCTTAGGTATGTGTTTAAAAAGTCATCTCCAATTTACAGTCACACCTAGTTAAAAAGAAAAAAAAAAAAAAAACCTGGTGCTGTCATAATGTAGTACTTTCAGGACAGGAACCTAACTATATAACTGATCCTCACTTTCTGAGAAGTTAAAAGGATAGGATGCAGAAAGTGAGTTAAAAGTCAGTGAAGTCCTTTGGAGAATGCCCGAAGATCTGCTTTTACCACAGACATGCTCTGATTATTAATAGCACACAGATAAAGACATTGTATTTTATTAGGGTATTGGTTAGGTTGCTATGATAGAGAGACTCCAAATTATCAGGGCTTAAACAAGATAGAAGTGTGTTTCTCTCTCTTGTAGAAGTCTCAGTAGATTGGCATGGCATCTTCACAAAGAACCATGTTTCTTCTACCCTGATGGGCTGCCTTCTGCAATGACTGGCATTTATCTCATGGCTCAAAATGGCTGCTCCAGCCCCCAACATCACATCCACATTCCAGCCAGCAGCAAGAGAGAATACGGAAGGAGAAGATCTACTCCTTCCCTTAAAGAGCAGGATCTGAAATTTGCCCAGACACTCCTGCTGACAAATCATTGACCAGAACGTAAAGAAACATATGGAGGCACCTAGCTGTAAAGTAGGCTGGGAAATACAGTCTTTTGCTGTGCAGATATGTGCCAGGCTAAATATTTGTTTATTGATTTATATTTACTTAATATGTTGATATATATTTACAGTTAGTATAAATATAGTACATATGTAAACTATATAATATAATATATAGTAATTTAATACATGCATATGATAAAATATATTTCATTTAATATTTAATTTATGTATTTATTTTTACCAAACAAGTCTGTGACACCCTAAACCTCCTGGTACCCACAGATGCTCTCCTTATTCTCACTTTCATCCCTCCTCAATTGAGCCATCACCCCTGTGAATCAGGCAATGTTGACTAGATTCCTGCGCCCCCCCTTTCTTTCCCCACATTCAGGCTCCAGTCCTGTCTTTATCCAGATTCATTTACAGCTGGAGACTAGCCAGGAGAGAAAGCAAACCACTGGCCTCAACTGGGCAGGGCTGGAGCCCAAAGTGCAGGGAAGCCCTGCCCTGCCCTGCTAACCCCGCAGGTCAACTTGAACCACCTGAGTGCCTGTGGCCTCTCTGCTAGGGAGGAGACAGTCATCGCCAGCCCAGCCCCCTGCCATGAGCTGCAGCCTCAGCCTGATCCACCCACCTGCCTGGGACAGGGAGAGAGTGACAGAGGAGAAGGGAAATGCTTGCAGGTGAAAATCTGCCTGCTCTTCCTACAGCAATGACATGTGGGCTTCGAGTAGTTTCTGTTTGCATCATCTCACAAGGCTTGATTGCTAATTTTCAGGACTCCTGCAGGCTGGCAGTTAAGCAAAGACATTATACAAAATTAAATTATGCAAACTTAAGAGTTAAAGGCCAGGTGTGGTGGCTCACACCTGTAATCCCAGCATTTCAGGAGGCCGAGGTGGGCTGGTCACTTGAACCCAGGAGTTTGAGACCAGACTCGGCAACATGGCAAAACCCTGTCTCTACAAAAAAAATACAAAAATTTTCCAGGCATGGTGGCATACACCTGTAGTCCTAGCTACTGAAGAGGCTGAGGCTGGAAGATCGCTGGCCCTGGAGGCTAAGGCTGCAGTGAGCCGTCATCATGCTACTGTACTCCAGCCTGGGCAACAGAGCAAGACCTTGTCTCAAAAAAAAAGGTCAAAAACTAAAAAATCATCTCTGCCTTATTATTATTATCATTGAGACGGAGTCTCATTCTTGTTGCCCAGGCTGGAGTGCAGTGGCGCGATCTCGGCTCACTGCAACCTCTGCCTCCCAGTTCAAGCAGTTCTCCTGCCTCAGCTTCCTGAGTAGCTGGTATTATGGGCACCCGCCACCACACCCGCCTAATTTTTGTACTTTTGGTAGAAATGGGAGCTCACCATGTTGGCCGGGCTGGTCTCGAACTCCTGTCCTCAGGTGATCCGCCTGCCTCAGCCTCCCAAAGTGCTGGCATTACAGGCGTGAGCTACCACGCCCAGCCCCTGCCTTACTATTTTACTGCAGTTTACAAAGATCTATATGCACTTGGGAGTATTTGTCTCTTATCTCTAAATGGTGGAAATGCTCTATCATAGGGTGTTGCTGTGATAGGAACTATAATGATCAGCAGTGATTGCTAAAATCTGCAAATGTTATAACTCAAGGCTGTTTATCCTGAAGAGCTGATTGTTAAACGTTCCCAGCTCCTGCTGGTTTAGGGCTAGGAGATTACTGATACCAGACACCCTTCAGGCTCTCCTGCCGGGGGCAGGCTAGAAAACCAGTGGGCTCCATCAAGAGTAAGACCAAAAAGGAACCGCTCTTTACCCCCCAGCCTATCTCTCAACATGCCCTTGCCTACACACACCTGGTGCAGACGCTTCCACTTTCTTTCGTCTGTTCAAAGCCACATTCCTTTGCCCGGTGCTGCTGGTAAACCACGGAACCGCCAATCAGCTCCTTCAAGACTATTGTCTACACCCTCTCTCAGCTACCTGTTAGCCCGTGTTCAGTCTGGAGGGGACAATGATCCCCAGCAAACTGCTTCTGAAGCTTGAGTTGACTGTTTCACAATATAAACACATGTATTTCACATTGATATGCGTCTTGGGGATCATTGTCGCCTGCACCTGGAGTTCTTGCCAGCCTCTTAAACGGGAACTCCTCCCCTTTTGGAAGCATTGAGAGAATGGCTCTGAGCTTCTTTCTGCCTCTGCCTTCTGTCTTATGAGAGGAGAGGCACATCCAATGGGAGAGATTGGGAGAGGCCTTCTGGGGACAGCCTGCCTGATATGGTGCCTTCTCCTCTGCCTCTGTCTCTCTGGATGAAGCCTGAGGCAGGGCCTACTCCCACCTCAACTATGCCCTGATCTCCGGGCTCAGCAGAGATGAGGCCAGAGCAGGCCCCTGTGGCTGGCTGGGTGGGTCCCTGCAGGTACTTCTCATGGTCCACACTCAGATAGAGACTGGAAGAAACCCCAGATGGGCTCTTTCTCCAACTCAACTCCAAGCAAAATGCTGATATTTACTTCTTCATTTTATTTCAGGGTTTTCTCAGTTGCGTCAGAGCTTGACATGGGGAAGATAGTAATGTTTAGCTCAGTGTATTTATATATTATGTGTATGTGCACACACATAGTGTTCATAGTGTATTTAAGTTACTATGTTTGCAGCTTCTGTCATTATTGCTTATTACACAAACAGCACACAGAAAAAATTTCCCTGATAGAGAAAAGAAATCAGCACCTAGAAAGTTAAGACCATGTATTTAGTTAGTTCGTAAACACTTATACAGTGCTTGCTATGTGCCAGGAATTGTTCTAGGTGCTTTGCAGATCGTAACTCATGTAATCCTCAGAACAATCTTTACACAGCAGCTATTTGCCCCATTTTGCAGATGAGAAATTGAGGCACAGATTGGTGCACAGGGTTACAGGGCCTGACTCAGATTTTCTGGCTCCATGGTTCAATGTTACTTTGCCAGTCGTGGGGAATTAGCATACTCCAAAACCGAGGGACGGAGTACTCACCTGGTGGGCACTGCCAAGATGGAATTTTCTCTTAAGACTAAAGCTACACATGTTATTGTCTCCCCAAAGTCATTACCCAAGTGCCTCAGCCAGCCAGCCCGAAGGTCAGCGGGAATGATAGGAAGCCCCAGATTCTTTGTGGGGGCCTCATTCCCCTTCTGAAAGGCTGCTGACAAGGACTTAGGCCAGAACGTTCCATAAGTCCCCATAGAAGCAAAGTGCACTTTGAAAGGTGGTAAATACATTTTGTAAATAAGTCACTATTTAAGGGCATTAAGCAACCCACCGGCTTCATTTATTTAATGATTTAGGGGTTTTCTAATCAAGATTCTCACTTGCATGTCAGCCTAGACCACAGAGAATCAGTCCTGGCTTAAATCTAAAACTGAGCTGGATGATGAGGCAAGAGGAGGAAGTCGATGCAGCAGCCAGGTGACGTTGGCAGCTTCCTCTTCCCCATCCTTGAGGGGACAGTGACTAAGAAAGCACCTGGACCAATGCTCAGGGGTGCTCATTGAAATTCTTTTGCATACGCCAAAACATTTTGGGTCTCATTGCCTTCTACTTTATCCTCCCAGATCTCACCTCCGCTTGCTTTGCCTTCTCAATAAAAAGCTTCAGGAACAGCCCCAAAGGCCCCAGAAATTAAAACTAATTACATCTGTCTTCAGGAGCCACTTTCTCCATGAGGGCGATCAAACCGAAACACAGAAGCACTGTGTTTTCTACCCATGGGCCACAGCAGCCCAGGATTCATCTCTGCTCCATTAAAAGCATGATGCTGTGATGAAAAATGCTCAAGGGATCATTCTTTTGTTTATTTCCAGGTCCTCTGGAAAGTAAGGTTGGGGAGGAACTAATGAAAACTTTCTATAAAGAAGGGGAACATTTATGCTATTTCTGTTTAACAAAAAATCTAATTGCAACTCTTAAAGAGTTAGAAAACAATAGTTTTTCAGTTTTCTTTATTGCTATATATACAGTATTAAATCATTTTGACTTGTGTTGCTGTTTTCCATGTTTGAAATATCTGGAATTGGGAAACCCTAGGACCCAAGATGAATCCTGGTCCACCTAAGACTACGTAAACAGCCCATTATCTGCTTCCCCGTTACCAAATTTGTCATGAAATTGACAGTTTCCTGATAAGGCTTTCTATTTCTACAAGAAAGCAGCCCTTCGCTAAAATCTCCTGGGTACAGGAGAAAGTTGAAGCCGTGTGCACTGATCAGCACGCTATTTTCCCAGCAAGTAGCTGTGTGGAAAGGGCAGTGCTAATTGTCCCCTTGTTCTGGCGATGGACTTGGCTTCTGCTGGTTTGGGTTTATGATTAACTAGGCAGAAGGCTGAATGCAGTTGTCAATCCCTTCTCTGGAAGGTTGTTTGCATAGATCTTATTCAGCTTTCTGGGGTGTGTGGGTATAATCCTGTACGAGGTGCAGAGGCTCAAGGGCTCAAGGACGTTTGCCACATTTTCTTGCTGTGATTCCAGAATGCTTTGTCCGAATATAGATAATGATTGAATTATTTTAATTTTTTAAGCGTTAGCATTTTCTATGAGGTTGTTGCTAACTTGCTCAGTGCACTGGCAGTATTATGCCAGGCCTCTTACAGACATAAAAGAGAGCTATGTATCTTTGTCTCCCAGCAGTTTGAGGACAGAAGACATACACATATATGGAATAGGTGGGTAGAACCCTAAAGCTGCACAGGACTAAGCAGGGCATGCAGTAATACCATAGCCATTCAGACGACTGGAAGGCTAGAAGGTGTCTGGAGCCATTACAGAAGCCTCAGGCCAACTCAGGATTTTGCCATTAAAGGAGAACAGGGAAAGGTATCCAGGAGAAGAAAGCAGCACCTGTAAGGCAGGAAGTGCCATGTGTGGTTGAGGATGATGAGTGGATCACTTCAAATGAAGGGGATGCAGTGTTAGAAGGTAATGATGGGATAGTTGACCAGTTCAGGTTAGCCCAGGTCAATCTAAGCCAGATGGTAAGACTTCCTCCTGAAGACAGTAGAGATCTATGGAGACTTTTGAGCTGAAAGTGTGGTGAGATTATTCCGTTTCCCTTCAAACCCCAAAGAAAACCAAGCTGCCTTTGCTCAAACAACTAACATTGGCTGAGGGTGCTTGGAGAGTCAGTCCTGAGCTAAGTCTTAGGCCTCCAGAAAGATTAAGATAATCCCTGTTCCTGAGGGGTTCCTGATCTCATGCAGGTTCACCGCAGACCGTTGGGCAGGTTGGATACTGTAGAAAGGCACCCCACTGAGGGGTTCTGTGGGAGGTGAAATCCAGCCTGGGCTCTGCTTGCCAAATCAAGGGTCCCAGGGTGAGGTGTGACTGCATAGAGGAAGGGGCATCTTTTTCAAACAAAAGGGTGATCCACTCACCAAGCTGTGTCCCTGAGGGGCTGCATATGTCCAGAGTGCCTTATTTAATTCCCCCAAGTTAAGTGGTAATTCAAATAATATCAGATCACACTAAGAAATCAAATTACTTGGCAGGCCTACAGAGGAAAGATTTCTCATGAAAGATTTGTAAGATATATGCATTCGTCTGCTCGGGCTGCTGGAACAAAGTACCACCAACTAGGGGACTCAAGCAACAGAAATTTATTTTCTCCAAATTCTGGAGACTGGAAGTCTGGGATCAAAGTGTTGGCAGGGTTGGTTCCTTCTGAGAGCCATGAGGGAAGGGTCTGTTCCAGGTTCACCTTTTGAGATACTAGGGGCTGGGCCTTAGAAATATGAATTTGGGGCCAGGCGCAGTGGCTCATGCCTATAATCCCAGCACTTTGGAAGGCCAAGACAGGCAGATCACTTGAGGTGAGGAGTCTGAGACCAGTCTGGCCAACATGGTGAAACCCTAAAAATACTAAAAATATAAATTATCTGGACGTGGTGGCATGTGCCTGTAGCCCCAGCTACTCCAGAGGCTAAGGCAGGAGAATGACTTGAACCAGAGAGGTGGAGGTTGACGTGAGCCAAGATTGCAGCAGTGCACTCCAACCTGAGTGACAGAGTGAGACTCCATCTCAAAAAAAACAAAAAAAAAAAAAAAAAAAAAACAGGAACTATAAATTTTGGGGTATGGGCACAATTCAGCCAGTAACAATATACTATAATCTCCATATTATTCATTGATTTAATATTTGAGGTGCCCTGGCTGGCCCCAAAGCTACCAGCCCTTCCAATTCAAGTGGATGGTTCCACTGTTAAATCTTCATTGTTTAGCTAAAGATTTTACTTCTTTCTCTGAAAGGACTGCTGGTTGTTCGTATCCAGGGTGAATGCCCCGCAGATCCTTTCCTGAAGATGGCGATGATAAAAAGCCCATTGGAGAACACAGAGCTATGAGAAAGATGGCGAACACAGACTCCCCAGTGCTCAGTCCCCCAAAACATAGACCCGGAGTGATTCACAGCAGGGCAAACTTGGAGTCCCCAAGTTCCCTGCTCATTTTATAGATCAGAACCTTCTGGCCCAGGGAGGTAAAGTAACTTATCCAAAGTCACACAGGATAGCCTGAAAACTAGACCTCAGGTGTCCTCATTTCAGTATCCTTGGACCCTATCACAACTGGCCCCAATACACCCTCATGTTTTCCAGTTGCCTAGGCATGTGTGAAATGAGCCTGATCCCCAACCAAAATGTGACACTCTGACATCTGCAAAGTGATGATGCAATTGTCCCACCCCTCTCCTTTCAGCACCCTTTGTTCACTTGGAGCTCCCCCAGCACAATAAGCTTTAGATTCTTCATTCCTGACAAGCCAGATAGGTTGTGAGAATTATTTAGATATAAAAAGCACGTGTGCTTTGCATATTGAAGTCTCTGATCTCAAACTCTGGAAAGAAAGGCTTTATCCCTATCACAGGCATTTCTTACCCTAAGAAAGTAAAGGAGGTCTGGGTGCAGGGAATGGAAGGTAGACAAAGACTGATTCCCCACTTCGTGCCTCCTAAATCGCAAGTGATCCCAGCTTGATTCTGAGGGAGGCCAGCTCCACCTACTCCTTCCCACCCCCTCCCACTGTTGCCTCTTTTCTGTTTAAACCCTCACCCCCTTCCCATTACTGCTCTTTGGGCCCCCACTCTGCACTTTATGAGCTTCTCTGCCTGCCACCCACCCCTAGGCAACGGCTACTCTGTATCAGCTACACACACACACACACACACAATGTGCACACATTGCAAGGCTGAGAGATTCTACAGATTCTGATACAACAGGCTCTTATAGTCGGCTAATGTAGAGCCTCTTGGGTGGGAAGGACATGAAACAGCCCTGGATGGAAGGGAGCCTGCGGCAAGTGCTAGGAGGTCCCCAGAATTCCCGTCTTGGTCCCTTTATATCTGGACCCTTCAGGCCCCAGAAATGGGGTATCAAATGATTACACTAGCCCCTGGACCATGGGTCTGGATAGATTAAGGCTGTTTTATCCCCTCAGGCAGAAGAAGGAGCAGGATGAGGGAATTGAACTCTATCTATTTTATAATTTGCCTGAGTTCAAGAAAGGGAGAGGATGCTGATTCTTCCTCCTCCAATATGTAGTCCCTCATTTTAGGACCCAGATCTCCAATTACTTCTGCAGCTGGCATATGGCAGGCAAAACAAACTCCAGTGGACCTGGGCCATTCCATAAGCCTAATTCCCACTGGTAACTTTATTTTAATAGAAAGCTTTACTCACGCCCCAAACAACGGACTCACCAGTATTCTTTAGGAGATAAGTCTGCAAGAAGCTGTGTACATCCTGCAGCATTTGTTCTAGATCAGCCACCTCACCTTGTGGTCACACCCCACACACAAGGGAAGCAGAGAGCACTGAGGACAATGGCACGTCTGTTGCAAACAGACAGCAATGGAAATACAGCTAACCATACCCAAGGCCTGACTTAGGCAAAATTGCAAAACAAGCATTGTTTCCATTATGCCCAGCATCCCAGTTTGGTCTCTTTCCCATTGACAGGCTCTTCAGAGTTTTCCAAAGCTGTTATTAGGTGACCAGGCTACTTGAGTAGTTCTGAAGCCTAAACTAACATGCATCAAGTGTACTATCATAATGAAATAAAACTCACAACAAAGGTCACCCAACACACGTTTGATAATTTCTGTAATTGCTATTGGGCTGCAGAGTGTGGTGCAGGACAGCTTGTACATTGGAGTCATAAAGACTGAAGCTTAACTCTCTGCCCTATCATTAACTAGCTCTTGACCTTGAGTGATCTGTCCACCTCTCTGAATCTCAGTTTTGTTGTCTGTAAAACAGGGACAACGCGTACTCCATAGGGTTCTTGTGAAGTTAATGGGAGATGATGCAAGTAAAGTTCTCTTCTAGTTCAGGGCCTAGAACACAGTAAGTGCTCAATAGATGCCCCTTTGCTTCCTTCTTCCTATATGATCAATAAGTATGCCTAGTAGGCAATTGACTTTTGCATAATCAAAGCCTGTGATGAGTTTTCTAGTACTTGTTATGAGTGTCTGTGTTTGAAGTTTGCACCTCAGCCACCACCACTTCCACCACTGGCATCATTGTATCTCCTTATTGGTGAGTAGGATGAGTTTCTTTTACCATAAAGCACCTTCTGTGATAAAGCAGCCTTAATCCTCCCAAACCCATTATCCCATGGTAAACCTTCTCTTGTCTTCTAAATATGCTCAAGAGCTTCTCTTACCAAAACCAAGGGGAAGAAAGCCAACACCTAAATATCCTCCCTTGGCTTCCCCTAGCAACAACAATAAGAAGAATTATTAATTATTATGTGGTGTCTATTCTAAGCACTTACCGTCCATTAACAAGTTTAACCCTCACAGCAACCCTCTGAGTTAGGTAGGATTGTGATCACCACTTCACAGATGTGGAAATTGAAATGCAAAGGGTTTTAGGCACATGACCAGGATCTCACAGCCAGGAAAAGGCAGAGCTGGTGAACGAGCCTGGGCAATTTGGCTTCAGCATTTCTGTGCTTACTCCATGTTGCTGCCTCTTCTCCATCGGCTGTTTTCTCTCCCTCTTCTCCAAATCTGTCGAGTTGAGTGCACTCCCTTCCTTGTTTCCTCAGTTCCTACCAGGACAGCTGTGTGGGCTGTGCAGTGCACGCTCTGCTACCCAGACCTTGTGGGAAACCCAGGGAGGGAAGACCAGGCTCTGATTGGAGTATCGCCACGTGCTACTGAGGGAGACGCACAGACAAGTCACAATAGTGCAGCAGCGAGTGCTGTGATGGATGTTCACAGGGAGCTGAGGGCTCCACAGCACACAAGAGTAAACGGCTGCCTCGGCAGAGAGGCCTCAGCCCTGTCTGTGGCTGGAAAGCGAGCTCTGAGGACGCCCTGGCAGTGCCCGTGGAGGAAGCTCCGATTTGCTGACATGGGTGCTGTTACCAAAAGCACACATTATAAAAACTATGGGGCAGTGGTTTCTACTGGCTCTCCTGGCTTAACATGTTATGGTTCTGGGTTTTCAGAACCACTGATAAGGAGAAAGCCATATCATGCTTGACCTTCCCAGGAACTCTTTGGAGATAAGCTGAGCACGGATGATTATCTCCTTTCTGTATGTGTGGAAACTAAGACTCATGCGTTATGAAATGTACCCAGGGCTAGAGATGACTAAGTATCGATCCTGGACTAGAAGGAAGGTCACCAGATTCCTAATCAAGTGTGTCTATGCCACTACTCCTCACCTGAGCAACTATACCACCTAGGCAGGATGTATCATTGTTTAATTCAGTCGCTGCAGGAGATTGAAATATTAGACTGATTATGTATGGCACACAACATGAAAACTGAACTCTTAGATACCAGCTGAAATTGTTCATTTCCTTTAATAATCAAATTAATTAAAGTACAGCTGATTCCAGTTAACTAAGATATTAATTTTTTAAATTATGTGTACTTTTGTCTTATTTCAAAAGTTCATTGGCGCAATCTTAAAACATCAGACATGTTTAAAGAAGTGAACATGAAGCATAATCCTAGTAATTATTCCAAGTCTCCTGTTATCATTTTGGCATCTTTTTTCCATAATATTAAAATGTATTTTTATTTGGCATCATACTCAAAGTACGGCTTTGTGAACTACCTTTGTCTCTTTTAAAATGTTATGAATGAATATATTTTATTCATTAAAAATTCTTCTAAACTATCACCTTAATTTTTGCATGGATTTCCATAACATAGTAGTTTACTTAACTGGCCTTAAATTGTTGATCATTTAGATTGTTTCTAATGTTTCACTATAATAATGTTGCAATGAACACCTCTGAGCATAATCTTTGGATGCATTTCTGATTATTGCCTTACGATAAGTTCCTAGAAATAGACATCTGTTTATCTGTTTCAAAGGATACAAGGATTTTTAAGAGTTTGGGTACTGACGCATTGCCCTTTCAGGAAAGGCTGTACCAACTTACATTCCACCTCACAGTGCATGAAGGTGGCTATTTTGCCTCTGCTCTTATCATCACTGGAGATTATCTCCACTTTGTTTTATTATTTTTTTTCATTGTAACTCTTCTCCAATTTGGGGATGAGGGTCTTTAATAAACTCAACTTTGCAATGACCTTCACCTCTTGTAATAACTTCTCAGAGTTGCTCTGTTATTGTGGTAGCCATTTCTTTCTGTCTGCAGAACTATGAAAAGCAAATAATGAACAAACTCAGTTGATATTCAGTTATAAACTAGGTTTATATGTATAAAGGTGCCTATGTGTTGGTCTCATTTAGAGTAGATTTTATAATATGCAAGTGTCAACTGTCAAATATGTTGCCTCAAACTTTTTCTGGGCTGCAAGGCAAGGGTGACAATTCAGCTAAATCTATAGACCCCCAATATAATGTTATTTACTTACAAGTACCAATGGCTTAAAAAAGGCAGGACATTTTAAAAGGTAAATGATGTAGATGTGTGTATTCATACTGGGATAGTATGTTTGTAAACATGCAGTAACATGGACATTCACATTGTTCTGTCATGGCAAGAACTAGTGTTTAAATCAGGGCTCAGCAAACTAAAGTCTGTGGGCCAAATCTGGCCTGAGCCTGATTTTCTAAATAATGCCTTATTGGAATACAGTCATGCCCATTCATTTATGTATTATCTATGGCTGCTTTCTTGCTATGACAGAGTTGAGTAGTTTTGATGAAAACCTTATGCACAAAGCCTAAAATATTTATTGTCTGACATTTTACCATAAAAGTTTACTGATGCCTGATTTCTACTCTAGAGTATCTAAAGAGTTTTCACCAGGGACACTTTCCTTTCTCTTTACCACGCTGTGAGAGCAAGTGTTGTTATTCATCTCAATGTATAGATGTGTAAATGAATCTCTTCAAGGTTAAATGACTGTCCAAGGTCATGCTCAGAGATTTTGTCCTATATCTATGTCCATATAGATGTCAAACCTGTGGGTCACTAATTCTTATTAATCCGAGTATTTTGTACATGAAGAGAGAGTCCGCACCTCTAAAAGTGGATACCATTCCAGTCAATCTTGCCTTAATGATTCAGAAACCTGAAGCATCTTCAGAAATATCTGAGAGTTATACAAAAATCTATTAATTTATCATGGCTCAGAATGACAGATGTGAGAAATAGTCTGGAATCCCCTGTAAACCTTGTAAAAGTGACTGTAACAAAAGAATAATTTCCCACTGTAAATTTATTAATATTCTACGTGTTTTTCTCTCATAATCCTAGAAAAGGAGGTCATGTGGGTATTTGGGCTTTTGGACTGCTGGGCCTGATAAACAGGAAGGTCCTGGAAATTTCACCATGAACAACTAACATGTACTCTCAGAGTAAGGCATCAAGACACATACATAAATAATAGATACACATGCCAGCCCATTTTTAAACTTCCCTATTAAATTTGAACCTCACATTAGATACGGAGGATTAAGCTAACGATCATATTTACTTTAGTCAACTTATTTTTTTAAAAAATCACCCTAATTCAAAGTTTGTTTCTGACCAGCTACCTTCTTAATCCTGTAGCACCTGCCAGAAGACATCCAATAACCCACTCTTTAGGTCAGAGAAAAACATACAAAAGAGAAAGCTTTGGCTGGAATGACTCATGTTACAAGCCAGCTGCTTTCCAGAATCCGTTAAGCTTCAGGGTCCAGATCTCTTTTTGTGGCTTTCTACAGACTTTATTTGAACAGAGAAATTATAACAACACTGGCCACATAAAAGTCAAGGAAAGAAGCTAGTTGGGGTAGCAAGGGTGCCCCAAATCTTACTATACTTTAAAACAAAATGGTAATTAGCAAGAATTCTTGTCTGGTTCATGGTGATAAATGCTCTTCTGCTTCCACTGGCTGTTGAAGTGATGAAACTTGGATGGGATCAATTCTGCCTGACAGTCAGCAGAGCGCCTGTCCACAGGCAGTGGCCACGGAGGGCACTGAAACCCCTCCTGGCATTTTTTATTAATGTAGATTTATTGCTTACCTTCCTCTGTTTCCTATGGCCAATGCCAAGTTGTTTTAAGTTCTTCTTTTCTGTTTCAGCCCGCAGAGGGATCCACCAGATCCCCGTACATTAACATACGAATTGACAGCAAAGAGCAATGTCTATTCCAGGGATGGAATCTTGAGTTTATCCCAAGTGACAACTCTTATGAATTAGTAGCGGCTGTTTCAGTGCCCTAGAGCTGGGGCTTGAGAAGGAGTCTCGGTAGGAAAGTTGCCTGGATCAGTGGTCATGTGTGTCATGGGCTTGGGATCAGGAAAAGTCCTGAGAAGGGGAAGCATCTTCACTGTTCCTGAACTGTTTAACCTTTTCCCCGCTTGCTCCAAGAATACTCACCAGCAGGGCTTGCAGGTGCACCATTTATCCCCAGTTAACTTTACCATGAAATATCTCACTTTCACTGTTGTTTGCATCACTCTATTAGTTTAGTGCAGAAATAACTGCATTACTGCCATTACTTTTAATGGCAGAAATAACTGCCATTACTTTTAATGGCAGAAATAACTGCCATTACTTTTAATGGCAGAAATAACTGCCATTACTTTTAATGGCAAAAACCACAATTATTTCTACACCAACCTAATAGCAAATCGACTTTGGAAACAAAAGATATCATTCTATTTATAGCATTCTGATTTTGGTAGTGGCATCTTCATTTACAAAATATAGTAATTCTCAGTCACTGAAAATGTGAATTCTAGAAAACGTAGCATTCCTACTTGTGATATTCACATCATTTTCAAACAGTTGTTGGCTAAAGATTCATTTGATGAGTCCGATTTTTCCAAAATAGATGATTCTGATGTTTCAAATGATCCTAATGATAGTTCTGTTTGGAAATAACTCCAAAAACAGTTTTTAGATTTTATTTTCACATTGAAAATCAGACAGATTTGCTTCAGCCTCAGTGAATGTGTTTATGTAAAATTACATGAGTGCTGGCAGTGAGCTGTACCTTTTTTTTTTTTTCTGAATGGGAATGGCCTGGGGTAGTTTCCTATGTAGGACTTTGTGAATGTGTGTGTGTGTGTGTGTGTACTCAGGGTGGTGTGACTGACCATATTTTATGTTTACCTGTTGATTCATTTAACAAACTATTATTAAATATTACTTTCTAACCAAGTAGCATCACAGAAGCTAGGAACAGAGAGAAATGCAACAGACAGTCAGGCAAAAACATTCTTGTCAACAAAGGACATGTCTTAATGTGAAGTGTCTATTAAGAAGCCACAGAGCACCTAACTGTCAAGTGCTTTGAACTGCTGCTTATTTAAACATTAAGGTAGAAGACCTGATTTTTTTTTTAAAAAGGAGCTTACTCAATGGATTAAATTCCTAGCAGTTGTTGTTACTACCCCAAATCTGTGGTATTGGATATGTTTTTAAAAATAATGTTTCTGGAGCTTATGGAGTAATAATACCTTGCTATTGGCATAAATGTAGGGAGAAAAAAAAAAACACCTTGAAACTAAAACATGCAGTATGGTTTTCATATGCCTTAAAGCCAGAGATGAAATGGAACCCAACTTCGTATTGCCACACAATATTCAGCTGTCACAGACTTCTGTGCTTTCTCTGAATTGTTCTAACCTAGGCCCTCATTACCAATATCAACTTTTTATTCAGTTCTGTGTGAACACTCAGGATAGACTTTCATCCAGTCTAGTTATACTAGGGTGTGATTTGTCTAATACGGCTTCAGCATCAACTGATAGGGCCTTAATGCTTGGAAGTGGCATATGGTCATCTGCTCATCTTTTACACATGAGAAAACTAAAGCATAAAAATGTTGAAGTATTGGGCCCAAGCTCCATGTTTGGTTAGTTAAAATTTTAAACCCTCCTGGAAAAAAAACTAGAGTCACCCTTTAAGCATTTAGCTTCCACATTTTTTACTCATTCACCTTCATTCCATCTAAATCGGAGAAGCATGGTGTATCCCTGTTGTCCCTTAAGGGCTGGCGACAGGAATGAGCAGGGCCAACTCTGACCAGTCCATGTCATGCTGCATAAATGGGAGAAGTGCCCATTGTCCTCTAGCAGGGCTGGCTCCGTGAAGCCTTTGAACCATCTCGGTCTCCGTTTTTGAGTGGTGCATACTTAGGTGGCTGTGATGCTCATATCAATGTGTCTTATCCCAGGAATATAATAATGTGTAATTAACACTAAAATTGCATTGACCAGAGTGTAATTATTCTTTGGAGAATCCGTCCAAACTTCATGGTCTCCTAGTGCCTCAAGATTATATTGGTGAACAACACTCACTCAGTGGGGTTTGTGCGAAAATGTTGGTTCCTTCCTTGTGGATAAACTGCTAGAAAGCGGAGAAGACATCAGGCAGGATTTATTTCAGTCTTCAAAATCATGTAACATGTTCACAAGCCCAATTTGGGTCCCTAAAAAACACATGACCTAGTAGAGAGTTTTATCCTCACATCAAATACTAACAGTAGTTTTACCAACATCTGTGAAATTTTAAGAATAGGATACATCATGGAAAGTTTCGAGTGCAGGGAAGTTGACACAGGGTTAAAAGATGCAGCAGGATCTCCCTCCTGATAGATCGGATTTCCTTTTGATGCAGTTCTAAATTCTTTAGGGCCAACAGGGAGACCACCGATAATTGCCTGTAATTACACACACGCCCCGCTCTCCTAAAGCCAAGCATCAACCTCTCCAGCCTGTAATTCAACACACACACGCCCCGCTCTCCTAAAGCCAAGCATCAACCTCTCCATTACAGTTAGGGGGCTCCGTTTTTTGCTGTTGCTGTTTTTCTTTTCTTTTCTTCTGTTTACCTTTCTTCCCTTTGGATCAATGACTCTTTTCGTGCAAGGTCCTACTTGATGTTCTAATAGAAGTGTAATTTTATCTTCTTCCAAAAGCCTACCTTCTTCAAAGCCTCTAGTGATCATTCCATAATCAATATGGTTAGAAGCACCGAGTCCACCACTAGGTATCTGCCATATCGGTGATGAAGGAGGAGAGGGTGAAAGTGGCAGCATTAACTGTACTTGAGCATGTCCTGGACTCACCGTGATAGAAGTTTGATCTTGACGTTAAATATTCTCGCAGTGCACATTCAACAAATAGGCTGATGTAACAAAATTAGAAAGTCTGCCTATGCAGATGTGCACAGCCTACCTTTTCCCCCTTTTTTTTTTTTAAATGCTACTGTGGTCTGCCCCATCCTCATCAGGCCTCAAGGAATTCTCTCAGCCCAAAGCTGAGACAAGCCTGAGCATTGATCTTTCCAAGGACGTGTTAGGTTGACCCTCGTCTTTGACTCAAGTCACCTTCACGTATCGAACACCTTCCACATGGTGGCTGGAAGTTGATGCTAGTTGTTATGGAGGAGGGAGGATCAGAATGTGAAGAAATAACCTCCAAATACTAAAGAAGTCCTCCTCTAGATGGGAATGAAAACACTCGCATACATTCCCCTACTATGCAGCCAACTTGAATGTGTACATGGCACCACCGTGAAAGTGCCATTGGTTGTAGGGAGATGAACCGATTCTGTCTGGGGGAGGGGCAGGGAAAGTTTTTGGAGAATGCGGGTTTTAAGTGAGCCCTCAGGTTAGATGGAACTCCCCAAAGCAGATGAGGGAGTGAAGAGGACATTGGTACCAAGGAGCACCACGGATCAGACACTTAGAGCTAAAATAGTACAGCATGCGTTTGTGAAAAATAGCATGGCCCAGTGGTGGCGGCAGTGGGTAGATAGGAGGAGGCAATGGAAATAACAGGGAATAAACCTGTATCCATAAAATGGGGCCGAGTTCTAAAGGGCTGTGAATGCCAGGCTGAAGAGCTTGGGTACCAGGGAGGATCAGGGGCATATTTTAAAACTGGAACATGAAGTAGTTCTGGATTATAAAAGGATCTCATCCACGTTTGGGGGTGATATGAAGATAAGTAAGCTGATCAGTTTGGAGGATGTTGAAACAGTAAATGTCACAAAATAAAAGGGCCTGAACTAGGGTGGTGGCAGTGAGAGTGGAGAAGAGGTAGGAGATAGGCCACCAAGGAGGTTGGCAGGTGATTTGCTCGAAGAGCAAGAAGTAGAGACCAGCAAGAGGTGATGTGAAGGTCTGGACTCTGGTAGCCAAAAGGGTGGTTATCCAGGAGGAGAAGCACTGCAGGGAGACCAAGGGTGGAGCCAGGGAAGGAGAGGTGGTGGCACATGTCTGAACATACTGAATGTGGTGGCTTTAGCACATCCAGAGGACGGTGGGCCACCTGGAGAGCAGGGCTAGCTGCAGGGATGCAGGAGTGGAGACCCAACTGGGCCAGGGCATTAGGGCACAGTTCTGAGGTGGGGCCGGGGGAGGACATTTCCCCCAAAGCCTGAGAGAAAATGTGGTGGCAGCCACAGCACCTGTCTAGAGCACAGCTACATGTCCACTGCCCATACCACAGGGCTCAACCTCCAGGACAGCCCTGCCCCACTGAATAGGACACAAGCCCGTAGATGAATATTCTGTAGTCACAATCAAGTAAGTGAACAGAAACACATGAGATTAATTTACTTTTTTTTTTTTTTTGAGATGGAGTCTCGCTCTGTGGCCTAGGCTGGATGGTCTCGATCTCCTGACCTCGTGATCCGCCCGTCTCGGCCTCCCAAAGTGCTGGGATTACAGGCTTGAGCCACCGCCCCCAGCCAATTTACTAATATTTTTAACCCACTATAGCCAAATGTTACATTTCAATATGCATTCTATATAAAAAATCATTAATGCCCTAGCTTATGCTCTTTCTCTTTACCAAGTCTTTGAGATCTGGTGTGCAGGTTACACTTTCGAGCTGTCTCAGCCACGTGCTTATTGCCCACATGGGGCTAGTGACACCAATACTGAGCAGTGCAGCTGTAGAAGTCACCTAAGGTACGTCCTAGACAGAGTAACAGTGTCATTTGTCCTTCTTAACTGGGTACTTCCCAGAGTGGAATAGGAGGTGGCAAGTACAGTAAATGGGGACTGTCCTGGGTGAATCAGGAGCTCCTCTCTTCTATCTTTCCAGCACGTTCTGCCTGGTAGAGAAAGGCTCTGGACAGGCCTTGATTCAGGCTCAGCCATCACCTACTCTAAAGCACCACTGAGCCCCAGGATCAAAAGATGTGGTGACACCACTTCTCCATGCTCCTCATTCACCACTCAAAGGAAATATTAATAATGATAATATGGACCAACATATGCTGAGCACCCTTTATGTGCCTGGTGCTGTGCCCCACACTTCCTATGTGACAACCATGATACTAGTATTATTGCTGTCCTCTTCAGATCCAGAGAGGTTGCCTAACTTTCCCAAAGTCACCCAGCAGAACAGGAACTCCTATCCATGTCTGCCTAAGGCTGGTTCCCAGGCCCTTAACCTCTGAACCATGTGGGTAGTTCTCCTCTATGTCTGCTAGAGGAAGGGTGCTTTGGAAGGCTTGAAAGAGAGAGATGGGGAGAGAGAGTAGTGTGGCTTTATTGTGTTAAGCAGATGACGTATCCTTCTCATGGTGTTTCCTGAAAAGGACACTTAGTTCAGTGTGCCTACTTGAGGCTTTTATGGAGGCAATGCAGATTTTCAATAAAAACATTGAGGCTGTTTCGTGTTTAAATCTCCAATCTTCGATGTGTGGGTGCCTCCATCTCCTTCACTGTAGCCTTTCTCTCAAAGGCAATGCATACAACGACTCCACAATCCAGCACCTGGATGCAACGCTTTAGTTTAGGTCCTCAGCACGCAAAGGCTTGGTGACCTTAGTAGATGAGACTTTTTGTCTGCCTTGTCTTAGAGAATGACTTAAAAGTGGGATGAGCCTGCCAACAATGATGTGAGCAACTTACTCACTGTCAGGGACCCTGGAGAGATGCTTCCCAGCTGTGAAGATGTCATCCATAAAAACACCATCCCAGTCATTCCAGCTGGAGTGGACGTACCGGTCACCACACATCCCAGTTGAAAGAAAGTGACATTAAATGTGTCAAGGCCATGAGGCACACCTGCAAATGTGGCAGGAAAATCACATTTGCATAAAATCACATCATAATAGTGCCACGCCATGCTCACCTGATACTGGCATGAAATTCAAAGGGTACTTATAAAAGATAAGAGATGGAGGGGAGGAGACTTCCAGCTGCAGCCAAAAGCCGTGTTCTTCCTCCATGTGCAGCATTTATAGCATGAGGGAAGGCACCTAGCTGGCAAGTGCTAAGCGGGTGTTTCAGAGTCGGTCCAGCAGAGTCTGAGCTGTAAGAAGGAAGCGAAGGGATAGCTAGAATCATGAATGTCCTTTACGGGATGATGATTAGGTGCCAGGGATGAGGATGGAACTGTGGAGCCTGTCTTTTAAGTCATAGAATATGTCTGGAAAACTGATAGTTCCTAGGCTTAAAAATAGAGAATATGTAATATGAAGGTTCTTGGTATAGATTAATTAAGTTATTGGTGGGGTATGGGGTGGGGCCATTGGTCTGATATGACTCCAATTTGACTCATGCAGAATTTAAATGTGGTGCTTGAGAGGATAGAAGAGGCTATTTCCTTGCATATACAATGAGTCATACAATCCTAATGGTGTTTATAGGACTATAGACAAATTGCGGGGTCAGTGGGGGTCTTTACTGAGTAAAATGCAGGCTCTCTCATCTCTGTCTGTATCTCTGTCTTCATCTCTCCCATTTCCTCATCACTCCATCACATTGGGTCAGCATATTGGTATGAAGAAGAAATTTAACTCTAATAAAAATAATCATTTCTGGAGACCTCAGAATAGATCAATAAAATCTACCTATGCCTTCCCTTTCAACAACTCAGTGGTGACAGCAGGTTTTAAGATTTATGCTGTGGATGGAGAAAAGCAGAGGTGGTTAGTCTTAAAACTATGGCACAGAAATTGAAGCCGATAATAAGAATTTTTTTAACTGTATCTTAGGAAAAGCCAAATCAAAGTCTCCCGGTGATAGGGAAGTGAGATGAATTTAAAACATGGGCACCACATCCAAGCTGTGTTCTTGGAGGCCTGGTGTATGGTCCAGGGCCAAGTGTAAGCTGGGATCACAAGACAGACACTTCTCCAGCAAGCAGACAACAAGGGAAGGCCTCAACTTAAAGCTGCCTCTCTTGTGAGCCTGAAAGTTGAATGTCTCTGTTTCCCCAAAGATATGATCCCATGTCATTTAATAAAATCTTCAGGTCCAGAAGCAGTAGAGATGGGGTGGAATCAGGTAAGGTCCTGCTTCAAACAATCCATCGACCATCTGGGAAAATTGAATGATGACTTCAACAATGGACAGGGTGATACAAACAGGGTCAGAGTTCCTGGGTTCTAGTGTAAGCTTGATCTGTGACTTTACTGAAGACATGCCCTCAGCTAGGCCCTGAAATTGTCATGCTGTTCTGTGGAACACAGATGGGGAGCTGATTTTATTCGTGGTCCCTTAAGATGTGCCATAATACTAAGGTCTACAACTCAGAAGCCATGATGGGAGCCACTATGGCCCAGTAATTGAGGTCTTGTTAATTCATACAAAAGGAATATCTTGGTTCTAGCTTCTGGGCTTCTTGTTTTCTAGAATTATTTGATACAAGAAAATTCTGGCATAACCACAGGCACTTTGCCATCCCGTGGAATGTCACCATCGTGGGTGTGACTGGTATCAAACCAGTCTCTTGGTCCAAGTGTACGCAAGTAGTCAATGGCTGGCAGAGTCACGATGAATAACCACAGTTCTGTATTTCCAAGTTCTCCCTTCTTTGACTGTACCGTGTCTAGAACACAGTTAATAGTTTTCTCATCCCTTTATTTTCTCAACAGTAAATGGTGGTGGGAAAAGGTTTACCACTTTAAAGAAATCTTATATGGGTGGGATTATAGAATATGTGTGGATTATTTTGAAAATATGTTGGATCAATAGATAAATAGAATTGGAAGGTACCCGCCTGTGCTCTAGCCAAAGAGTGCATTTGAAAGAAATGAAGCTAAAGAATGTGTTTTCTTTTCTTTTCTTTTTCTTCGTGAGTATGTTAAAGATACAGTTTCTCCAGGTTGCATCACAGTGGTCATTTTAGGTCCTTTCAGTCTCAGGGAAAGAAGCATCCATTTCTCATCTCAGGGAGACAGTGAGCTTCTCTTCCTAAGGGAAGCATCTGCCCCTGAGAATGGAAACACAGGAACTAAGCCTTGAAGAGGTGCCATTACAAAGTGTTGAGCTTGGAGATAAAGCTGTGGCTTTGTGGTGTTCTGTGGGAGATTTCATGGCTTCATGAAGTCAGTGATGTAATTCAGGCAAATGTTCCCAATATCTATTTAATATAAGACATGGTTGAGTCATCTTTTTTCAAAAAAAAAAAGACAGCTTTTCTCCTTCTTGTTCACTCATCATCATCAAAGTAAAAATCATAAGTTAAGTATGTGCAATGGTACATTTGTTTGGCATGTAGTCATGTCTGCATGTACTGTTTCCCACTTCTGGGAGTCTCCCATTACCGTTCATCCTTGTTACTCACATGCAGGCGAACCCATGATTTTCCTACCAGCTGTCTACTTGCTCCCTTGCTATTGAGACTTGCTCTCACCCAGCCAAAGTCAAGTTCTTGGCATCCCACATTTAGCCATAACTGCATCTCCACTCATACGGGGTCCTTTGCCATTACAGATTAAGATGGATTAAGATACTGTGATGACTTTTTCAGACTGGGAAATGATTTCAAATGTACTCTGATTCAGGGAGCAGAACATTGGAAGGAGAGTTGATGATGTGAAAACAGCCCAAAGTGAATTTGCTTTTCAAGTGGGAGGAAATAGATTAACTCACCACTTCTTTGGGTGTATAATGAAGTCGTATTGTTCTTGCACCACCATGTTTAGCCACAATGTTAAATTCTGTTAAGGAAAGTGTGAGGCAAAAATCCCACTAGTAATCACTTATTGGTCTTGTCTCATTACAAAAATAATAAATGTTGTTGTACTTGTTTTTCTCATACATTTTACACTCACGCTTGCATTTGATAAATATTTATCTTGAATGCCTACTCTGTGCCTGACATGTTTTAGATGCTGGAAATACAGCAGTGAACAAACATAAAAATTCCTGACCTCGTGAAATTTGGATTTAAAAGGGGAATTAAAATAATAAATAAGTAGGCCAGGCGTGGTGGCTCATGCCTGTAATCCCAGCACTTTGGGAGGCCAAGACAGGTGGATCACCTGAGATCAGGAGTTCAAGACCAGCCTGGCCAATGAGGTAAAACCCCATCTCTATTGAAAACACAAAAATTAGCTGGGAGTAGTGGCGTGTGCCTATAGTCCCAGCTACTTTGGAGGCTGAGGCAGGAGAATGGCTTGAGCCTGGGAGGTGGAGGTTGCAGTGAGCCAAGATCATACCACTGCACTCCAGCGTGGGTGACAGAGAGAGACACCATCTCAAAATAAATAAATAAAATGCACTGTGTGGGAAAATGATACTAAGGGCAATGGAAAAGCATAAGACAAATAAGGGGCAGCTGGGGGTGCAAAACTGGTGAAGGAGGGGCACGTCGAGAAGTGATGAGTGTCATGTGGCATACTCACCTGAAGGAGGTGACACTGGGAGCCATGCTGATGTCTGACTCAGGAGCACACCAGGAAGGAGAAACAGCAACTGCAAAAAGCCAGTTAGCATTTCAGGATGGGTCTTATTACTCCTGTAAAAATAATAATAATAATAATAATAATAATAATAATAATAATATTGGGATTTTGATGGGGGATTGCATTGAATCTTTAGTTTGCTTTGGGTAGTATGGTTATCTTAACAGTAAGTCTTCCAATCCGTGAACATGAGGTGCCTTTTCATTTATCTCGTTCTTTAATTTCTTTGAGTAATATTTTGTGGTTTTCAGTAATGAGTCTTTTGCCTCCTTGTTTAAATTTATTTGTAAGTATTTTGCTCTTTTCAGTGTATTTTGAATGAAATCGTTTTCAATTTCCTTTTTGAATTGGTCATTGCAAGTATGTAGAAACTCAACTGATCTTTGTGTGCTGATTATATATTATCCTACAAGCTTGCAGAATTCACTTATTAGACCTAATGGGTTTTTATTTCAGGATTCTTTAGGATTTTCTACATACAATATCATGGCATCTGCAAAGAGATAATTTGACTCCTTACTTTCCAATTTGGATATCTTTTATATGTTGTTTTCTTAATTGCTGTCACTAGAATTTCTAGTACTGTGTTGAATAGAAGTGACAAGAGTGAACATCCTTGTCTTGTTCCTGATCTTAGGCAAAAAGCTTTCAGTAGTTTATCATTGGGTATTATGTTAGTTGTGGGTTTCTATATATCAGCTTTATCATGTTGAAGTTTTCTTCTACTCCTAATGTATATTGAGTGTTTATTTGGGTAATGGAAAAGTTTTGGGAAAAATGAATAATAATTATTATTGCCAACATTGTGAATGTAATTAGTGCCATAGAACTATAGTTAAAAAATGTTAAAATGCCAAATTGTATGTTATATATGTGTATATATATATAACCATAACTCAAAAAAATATAATAGACCAAAAACCTATTGAATTGTACATTTGAAATAGGTGAACTATATGATATGTGAATTGTATCTCAATAAGGCTATTAAAAAAACTTTTTAAAAATACAAGTAAGAAACTGTTGCAAATGGAGATTTAAAAAAATTATCGAGATGGTAAAGAAAGTGACGGTTTTGGAGGTAAAACCAGCATTGGTTGATGACTGGTAGATGGAGGGAACGAGCAAAAGAAAACAGGCATGGAAGTATCACATGTTCTTCAGCATAAGAAATCTGGAGACTGCAATTGCCATAGAGGACTATGGGAGGAAGAAATTTGGAAGGAAAGACCAAAGGTCTGAATCTAGAGACATTCGAGTCTGCCTTTTGCTTTCTGCTGCCTTATCCTCAGCTCAGCCTGGCACCAGAAGAAGTGGCTCAGGGACAAGCTAGTAACCAGGTGTTCCCTGCATGTGCAGGGCTGTCACTGAGAGTGACTTCCATCCCCATTTTTCCTGGAAGAGAACTCAGATTAGGAGGCCATACCAAAGGCAATGATGTGAGAGATGGTTGAGAGAGATAACAAAGAATTTCCAAGTATTAAGAGTAGTTAATGTTAATTATACAAGTCCAAAGAACATGAAGCACTCCACTATGGGAAAATGAATAAAACGGCTGTCTGCATGCCCTTCCAGAACCTTCCATACAGTCATGTATGGTAAGCATTTTTTTGCCAGTTGGTTGTTAAGCTTTAGTGCCTGATGTCTTCCCTCTAGATTTAAAAAAATCAGTAGACACAGTTTCCTCTTTGGGAATTATTATACCTCTACCTTGAGACAAGAATTCCTTAGATACTTTTCAGCCTTGAGTTTTAAGATGTTTCAGTGCCTTATATCCATAGTTCTAACTTTGGACATCATTTGCTTTTGTTTGGATTGCAATTAAATAACTGTGTAATAGTCAAATATTATAAGTGTGGCTCCAACGTCTTGGGTGAAAGCTCATCTCATTCAGCCCAATAAAGATGAAGCTTACCCACTAGGTAGAGCCAGCTGAAATCATTTGGAAAATTTCACTTAGCTTTAATCCAGCAGGTTCCTCTTTCTGTTGAATGGTATCAGTGGTGAGTTCCTTAGAAAGCTTAGTCTGACATGATAGTCACGCTTTTAAAAGGAGGAAGACCAGGATCTACACGGTCTTGTGCCTAACGGGAGAGAAGAGAGGAGCCAGCTCTTCCACTCATTTTCCATGTGCTTCCCATGGGCTGAAGGCCTAACCATGTGTGGTCACAAAACCCAGCACCGAAACAGCTGTCCCCTTTCATCTCGATCCTCACATGTCGAACACTAGATTGTGTGTGTGTTTTCAATACTCTCTTCCAGGGAGTTCGGAACACACGTGTTCCTTTTAACTCCTACCAGACCCTGAGATCTGCAGGCCAAAAGGACCATTCTGGAAGGAATTTGGAAAGATCAGGGGTCAGCTGTTGAGCAACAGCCTGAGGTTCAGGAAGCACAGGTCTGCCAGGTCAGCCCCTAACTCATTCACCCTCAGCTGGGGGCTCCATGACCTTGATGTATCTTGGTTTTGTCACCCATAAAACACAGATAGCAACACTTCCAAAACAGACACTAAATGGAATGCATTTTGTGATCTTTGGAGAAAAGGCAGCCTGTTAACATATGCTAACAACGTGTTATTCTGGGCAGGCCTGGAGCCACGGCCTCCCATCGCCACCAGAGTCATTTGGTTTCAAGAACCTCTGCCAAGAACAGCCTCCAAGCTCCGGCTCTGGGTCCAGCTGGCATGAGATAAAGGGCCACTCTGCCCAGTTGTGTGTGCTGCCCTGTTCACCCAAAGGCCTTAATTCAGGGCTTCCAGTGCTGATGGCCACTACAACTCACCAATTCCACCTAAGAACAGACCTCCTTATCACCACGTGCCTGCCTCCCATCAAGTCTATTAACTCTCTCGTTGGTGGGATAGAGCAGTCTAAGCTGGCTCCTTCAGAGAGAATGGTTTTGCTTTGGAACACAGATTTACCAGTTGTACCTCACGAGTGGATATTTAGTAGGGTGAGAGCGTTTGTGGTTTGTTTTGGTCTTAAGAAAAAAGAGGCCGGGCGTGGTGGCTCATGCCTGTAATCCCAGTACTTTGGGAGGCCAAGGCGGGAGGATCGCAAGATCAGGAGATCGAGACCATCCTGGCTAACACAGTGAAACCCCGTCTCTACTAAAAAATACAAAAAATTAGCCGGGTGTGGTGGCGGGTGCCTATAGTCCCAGCTACTCGGGAGGCTGAGGCAGGAGAATGGCATGAACCTGGGAGGCAGAGCTTACAGTGAGCCGAGATCGCGCCACTGCACTCCAGGCTGGGCAACAGAGTGGGACTCCATCTCAAAAACAAAAAAAAGAAAAGAAAAAGAAAAAAGCTGACCAGATGAGATGAGGACCGGGCTCTCTGGCTCTCTCTGCACTCTGTGGAGTTGACTTTCATGTTGCCCAAAACCAGATAAAATCCTCTGAGGAGGAGGACGAAGGATGAAGGTGGGGCAGGGAGCAAATGTTGCCAGGAACTGTCACTGTTATCTCTGAAAGTCACACGGTGGTCTCTGGACGTTGTGTGGTCCCTCTGAGGAAGCCACAGGGGCATTCTCAGGAAAATGGGACTGATCTCTGTGTCCCCTGCTCAGGTCCCCTTTTCCTAAGCCCCCTGCTTTTCCTCTACATCCCCTCTCCCAGTCCTTCTTGCTTCCCTAAATATTTTCTTGAGAGGAAACCAGGGCAGCAAAGATATTAATATTGACAGGCTCAACCCTTTCCTGATGGTCTTAAAGTTTAAAAGAGAAACATGGAAGATGCAATGCTTACCCAAGTCACACATCTTGAGGGGTAGATGTCTAGATAATGTCACCAGGGCAAGGCAGAGGCAAGGGAGATGGGGGAGGGGAGTAGAGATGGCCCTGGACGTGCCAGGTGACCATACGCTCAGCCCAAATGAGAGCCTACCCTGGGTCCTTCCACCCTATCTTGCAGAGCCCTCTTCCCCAATGCACCCCAAATGCACAGAGAAGGCCAAAATGAAGTGCCCAGATTGGGGGTGTTAGGGAGACAAGGATGATGGGCTTGGGTTATGAAAATCATCTTGGGAAGTTTGCAGTAAAAGAATAGTGCCTGGCAGCTCCCCTTCTGCGCTGAGCTCCAAAGCAGGAGGAAGTGGGGTTGAATATCAGCACGAAGAATTTAAGATAGACCTAAGGAAGCATCTCCACACAGAAAGAGCTGTTCAGCCGGGTAAAACATTCCTGCCTGGGGTGTAAGCCCCTCTCTTTGAAAGTCTCCAAATAAGCAACAGTTCTATCATCTATTGAAGCTGATCGTCAGCAAGACGCCTTCCAGTGCCAGGACTACTTTACCGTCTAATTTTAGCAATTCCTCTTGGCAAAGGAAGGGTTTCCCCTTTCCTCCGGCTATCTGGTGTTCCACACACCATCTCCTACTGCTTCCTTTGATGTTGGGGGGTTCTGTGGACTCAAGGCCAGATACAACACCGGAAGAGACACACTCATAGGCATTACACTGCCCTATCTCACCGCAGCAATAAGAGGCCTGTATTTTTTTTAATTGTGAATTTGAGGCACTCGGTTTGAAAAATATGGGCTGTCAGGTTTGGGATTAAGACTCAGTATCAACCATTATGTCTACAGCCATGCAAAAGTCTCTTTTTCTTTTAAGGGCTGGGATGTTTAAATCATGATTTTATTTCAGTTGTTCATTTAAAGATTTCATTCATACTTTTAACTCATTGTAAATGAATGCAATTGAAGCCCATCACATAAAGATAGAAAGCGGCTGAAAGCCATGAGAATGTGTTTCTCATTGTGGAAACAAGTTAAGTCATTTTCTTCTCCCAACTAAATTTCTTCAGTTTGGCTAAGGGAATTTTTTTTAAAAGGAATCATAAGTTCCAAATTAGTTTTTCATCTCAAAAGTTAACCCTATGGAAAATGTGGCAATGTTTCTGAGTTTCGCAAAATATTGCGATAGTATCTATGTCTTATTGCTCAAGATCTAAACTCTTATGTTTGATAGTAGGGGTTTGCTGTGTATGTGTGTTTTGTTTTGTTTTGTTTTTAACATCTTGGCCTCACAGTGTAAAGTGATAAGCTCAGGAGGAATGTTGAACACCTACGTTACTAGATGACTTACGGCAACACTTTCTGTAACGAGGATCTCTCTAAAACCATCTTTTTTTCCACTTACAGTTTCAATAAGAGGAGATCAGTTATGAAATGAAGTAGGAGAGAACAATAGAGAGAGAGAGAAAAAAAAAAAGAGTTCAGCATTCCTGTTTAAGCTAGCTAATATTTTTTAAATGTCGACACTGTTCCAGGAACTCTGCTTTTTAGGCCAAAGATTCTGCCCTGGTCTTCATCCTCTCCGCACCCCCAGCATCTCGTGGGCTGACACATCCACAGGGTTTGAGAAAGAGACACGAAAGGTCAGACACATGACACAGCAGGAACTCAGGAGGACGTCCCTGCCGCTTGCTCTCTTCTGATAGATCTCCCCCAGCCCCCAGTTCCCAGCCTCTGACCCCAGTCCCACCTTAATAATGTCCCTTTCTCTCTATTTTCTTTCCTGTACCACTTTTCCCTCCATTTAACCCTCCTCCTCATCCCTTCTCAGGCAGAATTGTCACACCTGAGCTCTACAACTGAGCTGAACAATATATACAAAACTCAAGCCCGGTTTAGGCAGGCCTGACCCCTGGGATAGCTCAGGGCGGTGGTTCCTTGGGAGAATTCCTGCTTGATGAGATGGAAGGCCCAAGTCAATAGCCTCATGGTCCCTCCAAGTCTGAGAGTCTGTCATTCTACACACCTGTCCACAGGCTGCAGACATATAAAGGTTCAGGTATTAGAAAATATTCAAAGAATTCTCAATGTTCAAAATTCTGAAAAGCAAGTCTATGCTGAATGTGTGGTGGGGGCATTCTAAAAGATAAAAATGATGAATACAAAAAGCCAAATATACAAAGAAACACCTACATATACATACACAGACACCTACACATGTACATTCCAAGAGACAGAGAAAATAATTAAGACAGCATTAGTTCCTAAATAGCCTTTTCTGTAAATTCCGTGACAACAAAGGACAAGGAGTAAATTGCAGTATCTAAAGATTTAAATATCAGAATACCTACCAGAGGCCAGGCATGATGGCTCACGCCTATAATCCCAGCACTTTGGGAGGCCAAGGCGGGTGAGTGGCTTGATCTCAGGAGTTTGAGAACAGCTTGGGCAACATGGCGAAACCCTGTCTCTACAAAAAATACAAAAAGTAGCTGAACATGGTAGTGCACACCTGAAGTCACAGCTACTTGAGAGGCTGGGGCAGGCGGGTCACCTATGCCAGGAAGTCAAGGCTGCAGTGAGCTGTGATCACACCTCTGCACTCCAGCCTAGGTGACAGAGCGAGACCTTGTCTCAAAAAAAAAAAAAAAAAAAAAAAAGAATAGCTCCCAGAAAGTAACAACTTTTATTTCAAAGAGGTCAAGTCTCAACAGAGTTGTCATACTTTTTTTTTTCAGTTAGGAAAAATGATGACTTTAATGCATTACTCATTTTATCACTTTTAATTTACCAAAACCAGTGAGAAATTGGGTTCCCAGCCCATGAAGTTCCACCCTTTGTGGTCAGAGCTGAAAGGGTCAGAGAGTCTGCTGGGAAGGGTGGAGCCTGATGTGTAGGACCCAGGGGGACACATTGGCCTCACAAGGTGGGGCCTCTGTGGCCACCAGCCATGCTCAGGAGCCAGTCACCACCCCTCAGTCCCCCAGCATGGCACAGCCTGCTTAGTATCCATTGCTGACTTCGGCTACTGGTCAAGTTTCCTTTCAGGCTTAAATGCCACGGGTGTCCATGCGGGTCTGATTCATGTTCTCCTGGACTTCTTGCCACCCTGTTCACGGGCCGGTCTGGAGCTCCAAGACACTTGCCTGCAATGGCGTTGCAGTTCCAGCCAGGAAAGCCAATTACTTGCTTCAGAAGTTGGCTGAAGTCTCTGACGGTGTACGGGAACAGAAGTGCCCAGTCAGTATTTAGGCTGGAAGTTAATTCCTGTTTTCTTAGGTCAGTCTACATCTATTGACCAATTTAACTACAACCACAAAAGTCTATATATATGTGTATGAGTCTAACATACCAAAACCCTTCATTATGTCCTCATCAGTAGAAGAAGATAATAGATCATTTTATTTTTATTTTTCTGTTTAATTTTCAATTTTTATGGAAACATAGTAGGTGTATATGCACCTAGGCATATACGTGTGTAGTAGGTATATACACATAGTAGGTGCACACCTGTGGAGCCGTGATCACACTGCTGCATTCCTATGCACCCACTGCACCTATACACCTCTCATGTATGGGGTACATGAGATGTTTTGATACAGGGATGCAATATACAATATATAATAACCACATCATGAAAAATGGGGTATTCATCCTCTCAGCATTTATTCTTTGTGTCATAAACAATCCAGTTATACTTTTAGTTACTTTTAAATGTACAATTAAATTTTTATTGACTGGGTCACCCTGTTATGCTATCAAGTACCAGGTCTTACAGATGATTTCATTTTACGTAGTTTACACCCTGGGTAAATATTTTACCCTTCCTCCAAGTTTATAAAATGTCTTTGAAATTTTTTTTAAATTTTCTTTAAAAATATATGAATGGCAATGGTCAAAAAAAAAAAAAGTTCCATCTAGATGTTCTGGTACTGTTAAATGATCCAGTGGTTGTCAAAACTTGCTCTGTGTTTCCCATCACGACCTTTACTTTCTCCTTCCTCATTCACTAAGCGGGACTGACCTTTCTTCTGTTGCTGACGGGGCTTTTGAGACAATTCCATTTGTTGCCAGCCGGCCCAGAGGGAACAACCCTTTCCCCAAAACCACTTGCTTGACTTCAAAGGATATGAAAAAATCCACTTTTAGGAAAATTAATGAGTGGAGAATCTCAACGAGTGATGTGGAATAAATTAGAGCATTGCATTTATGCCAGGTCATTCACACCACATTCCTCAGTCACATGCCCGTGTGTGTGTGTGTGCGCCTCTGTGTGTCTGTGTGTGTGCCTGTGTGTGTCTGTGTGTCTGTGTGTGTGTGTGCGTGTGTCTGTGTGTGTGCGTGTATGCGCGTGTGTGTGCATGTGCTTGTGTGTGTCTGTGTGTGTGTGTACCTGTGTGTGTCTGTGTGTGTGTGTGCGTGTGTGCATGTGTCTGTGTGTGTGCGTGTGTGCGTGTGTGTGTGCATGTGCCTGTGTGTGTCTGTGTGTGTGTGTGCATGTGTGCGTGTGTCTGTGCGTGTGCATGTGTGCGTGTGCGTGTGTGTGTGTGTCTGTGCGTGTGTGTGTGCACGTGGGTGTGTGGTGCATGTGTGTGTCCGTGTGTGTGCGCGTGTGTGTGTGTAGGGACAAATAGACATTGTCCTCTGACTCCACTCTGGCTCCTATTAATGGTGTTTTACCTGAAAAGGCAAATCAAGTGGAAAGTCCCTGAGGTTCCTAGGAGCCCCTCTGGTAAAGTTTTGTTTGCCTCTAGAACTGCTTTTTTCTCTGAAATTGTTGTTTTCTTAAAATAATGATTTCTACCCTACATTTTACATTACCCCATCCCATAGCTACATCACTATGCTTGCATTTAAAATTATCCCTGACCAGGGGTGACATCGTTAAGGCATATAGATTAGATTGGGAAACTTGGCTTTCTGTTCTGGGAAGTTTAAAAAGCTTCTGAAATTGCCACGTCTTCCTCAAAGCAGCCACCCTAGAAGTACGGCAGAGGTGATGGCATCTGCCAGATACGAGGCATGTGAAGCGCCCAGCACCTTCCACAAGTGCTTCCCAAAGGCCCCAGATGCCCTTCCTGGCAGAGAAAGAGAGTGATCCTTTCAGGGAACCCTCCGCCCTGCTGGCAGCTCTGCCTAGAGAACCGTTCAGTGGGAGTCTCCACTCCCCTCCCTGCTGAGGCCTGGGCGGGCTGCCTGCACAGTCATCCTCCTCATTGCTAGCCCTGACATGGAGAAACTGGACTTGGATGGGTCCCTCTGGCCACAAGGTAGCTGCTTTGCAAAGCCCTGCCAGGCCAGCTCTAGGACTGTCTGAGTCTGAGCTTGCTGGGCACTGCCTGGGCTGCCACGAAGGCGTTTGTGTGGCTATGCGGTAGTGAACATGCCAAAGGGCATCGCCATCCCATTTGTTGGGCTTGTTTTTTGTTTTTTTTTTTTTTTACTTTGTAATGTTTAATCTTGTGAAAGAAACCTCATAATCTTTGGAGAGGGGAGTTTTTCTTTATACCTTTTATCACTCTCTTACATCACCACTTGTTGATTGATTGAGAGATTCAAGGCTGGTCACCCCTAGAATGTTAATTCCTTGGAGACAGATTCCGTAACCAGTCTCACTGTCTAATCCATCCTCAGTGCCTAGAACAGTGCCTGACTCATGTTCACTTCAGGGATTCACTTTCTAAAAAGGGAGATTGAAGCCCCAGGTGACTGCCTCCTGCTTCCCCACGTCTGGCTGCTGGGAATGTGCCCCAGGCTCCTGGCTCGTGCTCCGGCACTGTGTACCTCCCAAAATGCCATCTCGTGAGAGGAACACGCTGGCCTGCCGGTGCAATGTGTGCGCCATCTGGGAGTCCCCCACTGCATCCACCACCGGGCAGAACTGCCAGGGAAGCAGGCCTGCTGGCTCTGTCCCCTGTCCTGGGAAGGGGCAGAAATGCCCAGGTCCCTGGAGACACCACCTGCTTCACTCTCCTGAGAGGGGGTGCGTTACTTTCCTGTGCTTGCCATAACACATTACTATAAACTGGGTGGCTGAAAAAAACTGAAATTATTTTCACAGCTTTGGACGCCAGAAGTCCAAAATCAAGGTGTTGGCAGGACCTTGCTCCCTGTGAAGGCTCTAAGGGGGACATCCTTCCTTGCCTCTTTCTACCTTATGGCAGTTGCCAGCACTCCTTAGCTTCTGGGCTACATTAGTCCAGTCTCTGCCTCCAGCATCATATGAGGTCTTCCCTCTGTCTGTCCATTTTATCTTCTTATAAGGGCATCAGTCATTAGATTTAGAGCCCACCCTAATCCAGGATGACCTTATCTTAACTAGCTACTTCTGCAAAAAAGCTATATCCAAATAAGGTCACAGTCTGAGGTTCTGTGTGGACATGAACTTTGGGGAACACTACACAGCCCAGTTCAGACCATACGGACATGGGAGCCGTTCCCTTATCTACCACTTTTTAGCCGTGTGACCTCAGGCAAGTCACATCACCGCTTTGTGCCTCTGCTTTTCCACCTGTAAAACAGAAATAACAGTCATCATCGTCATCATCATCATCGTAATCCCTGCTGGAATGCTGCCGGGCATACAGTGACAGCTATGCAGTTTGGTCAGATAAAGTCAGTCAAGTGCCCGTAGCTGCTATGTAGAGGTAAACTGCATGGACAGCCATGTCATCAAGAACCCCGCTTGGGGTGACACAGAAGGGAACAGACTCACAGGACCAGCCAGGTTGCACAGGGCAGAGCACCCACCCAGGCTGAGGGGGCCATGGTAGATGTGAATATTCTTTAACTAGGGGGATCTAGCCAAGGGAAGAGAGGACCAAGGGAATTTCGGGAGGAGGTAAAGGCATGTCCAAGGATCTAGGGGCAGGTAGGAGCCTGGCATGTTCAGAAAACCTGAAGCAGCTGGGATATAGCAAGAGAGGCAGGCAAGGTGGAACCACAGAGGCTAGACCCCGGTCTTCGCCAGCCCAGCAGTGAAGACAGTCCTCCAGCATTGCTGCTGGCTTTAGTGATCAATGATTCGTCAGCCCAGCAGTAGAGACAGGCCTCCAGCATTGCTCCTGGCTTTAGTGATCAATGATTCTCTAAACCCCTGGTTGGACAGAATGACCCAGTGTTCCCTTGAACGGTACGGCTCTCTGTGCAAATAAGTGAGTGACCTGTGGCATTCTCCTCATGAACAGAGTACAGATGTTTCTATGAAAAAGTTACTGAGCATTTGTCTGCTTTTATGGAAAACGTGTAGCGAAAATTTATTCCCCAGCCGCGCGTGGTGACTCACTCCTATAATCCCAGCACTTTCGGAGGCTGAGGCAGGTGGATCACCTGAGGCCAAGAGTTCGAGACCAGCCTGGCCAACATGGTAAACTCCGTCTCTACTAAAAATACAAAAATTAGCCAAGCATGGTGGCGGGCGCCTGTAATCCCAGCTACTCGGGAGGCTGAGGCAGGAGAATCGCTTGAACCCAGGAGGCGGAGCGAAACTCCATCTCAAAAAAAAAGTTACTCTCCGTGTCCCAATGTTGTATCTGTTAATGGAAGAGCCCCAGTTGTATGGGTGCACGTCTCTGTGGTTTACCATGTAACAGCAGCAGGAAAATGAAGCTCAACCTCTCAAAAGCTTTCAACTAAAGCCCTCCCTCTGATCCATCTTTTTTTTTTTTTTTTAAGTTCTAGGGTACATGTGCACAACGTGCAGGTTTGTTACATATGTATACATGTGCCATATTGGTGTGCTGCACCCCTTAACTCGTCATTTACATTAGGTGTATCTCCTAATGCTATCCCTGCCCCCTACCCCCTCCCCACAATGGGACCCAGTGTGTGATGCTCCCCTTCCTTGGTCCAAGTGATCGAGAACATGCGGTATTTGGTTTTCTGTTCTTGGGATAGTTTGCTGAGAATGATGGTTTCCAGTTGCATCCATGTCCCTACAAAGGACACGAACTCATCCTTTTTTATGGCTGCATGGTATTCCATGGTGTATGTATGCCACATTTTCTTAACAGACTGGATCCACCTTTTATGACCAGGCCTATTGCACTGGCTCATTTTTCCCCACCATGGCAAAGATCTGTCGCTGATTCTTTTTAGCACCAGGAATGTCACACAGTGGCACACGTGCAGCTCTGCCATTCTGGGGGTTCCTGCTCTTCCCTGGGGAAGCTTCCAGAAGAAACTGCCTTGTCTGCAAGTCTTCCATGGCTTGTAGGCTCCAGACCCTACTTGCATCACAAGCAAACTCATTGCTGAGATTCTCGTTTTAAAAAGCATCTTCCTATTTTGTCGCATCCGATGCCTCACTCAGCTGCATGAATATATCTGATGCTTACTGGTGGTCAGGGGTCTCTGAATGAAACTGACAGACAGAGACATTCAGGAGGGAAGCAGCTCAGTGCAGCAGCAGAGAGATAGAACCTTGCAGCCTCAAGTCAGTCCCTGTGCAGAAAAATGAACGATAGAGTCATAGAAGCTCAGAGTGGGAGGTGAGCCTTGTAATTGTGAAAACAGCTCACATTTACTGTGCATCCACCCCTGAACTAGAGATTCTATGTATGCCATTTCATTTCATCCTCCTTCCACCCTGTGAGCATCCTCCCGTCCCCAGCCCATGAGGAGACAGGTTAAATGGTTAAATGACTGACTACTTGGAGCATAAGAGGTAATCCACCCTCTCCCCAGTGTACAGATGTGGCAGGTGAAGCCCGGGGAGTCTATAGGGCCTGCAGAAGGGAACAAAGCTTTGTAAGAGCTGGATCCCTGTGGTTTATCCTTTGTGCTACTGCTTATAGTGAGCTGAAGAGCTTTGGTCAAAACTCTTACTAGACATTTCAGCTTTTGCAGCACAAAGACATTTAAATTCTACCAGAACAAACACTCTTGTGGCCAGTTTTTCATAGTTTTTTTCAGAAGCTACTTTGGGTGGATTTGATGTATCAAAAGAGAATTATCCTCAGAACTCCCCAAGTAGACTAGGAGGAGAGAAACTGCTTTAATCAGGGACATGCCATGCCAGGCAGTTGCCCGAGGGAATGATTTCAGAAGCCTGGAAAAGACTCTGGCCTCCAAAAGTAACTTCCTCCCCCACACCTCCTAGCACAGCCTCATGCCTTTGACTTCAAGCTTAGGTAACCTCTGAGAACTCAGCTCTCATAGAAAGGTAAAACTATCAGTCATTTAAGCTGTAGTACAAACTAAGAAGCTACCCCAAGCAGAGTACAGAATGACAAAGATCAATATAAAGAGATCTGGGGCTGGGCACACCTGTAATCCCAGCACTTTGGGAGGCAGAGACAGGCAGATCACCTGAGGCCAGGAGTTCAAGACCAGCCTGGCCAATATGGAGAAACCCTGTCTCTACTAAAAACACAAAAATTAGCTGGAGGTGGTGGCGGGCACCTGTAATCTCAGCTACTTGGGAGGTCGAGGCAGGAGAATCACTTTAACGCAGAAGGCTAAGGTTGCAGCGAGCTGAGATCATGTGACTGCACTCCAGCCTGGTGACAGAGCGAGACTCTGCCGAAAAAAAAAGAGAGAGAGAGATCTGGGCCAGCCAAAGGCTGGATCTCTCCACTTTGCCTGAACCTGCACCTATTGGGATCATGTCAGTTCCCTTTGAGGATGTAGGGGCCTCAGAGCCTGGAAAGCCACACCCCTATTTTCCTGCCCACTATCAGCTACTGGATCAGAATCCACCAACTGTTGACACGTTCAGCCAGTTTCTCAAACATCCTCAAGTTCAGGGTGTTCACTTAGGACAGGATTATGGGTGCTGGAGGCGACCATCCCAGTAATAATCATAATAAGTTGTTGCACACCGTGTCCGGATGTCAGGTGAGGGGATGAGTAGGGAAGAGCCAACCAAAGCCAGAAGCAACAGTAGAAATAACAAGCTACTGTTCTCGGGGATGGCTTCATGGTAAAGGCAGCATCTCAGCAGGACCTAGGGCTAAGAATGAGTTTGGCAGACGGAGATGGGAAGGACAGTCGTACAGGAGCCGAGGCGAGTGCCCACAGCACAGTTTTTGAAAGTACTAGATGATGCTGCCACGCAGAGCCACAGCAGAACAGCAGGCTGGGCAGCTAAGCCCCTGCCATCCCCTTCCCTGGGATCTGCGCCGCCCTGGTCCTTCTGGGCTTATGTATGAAAGCAACCCCAGGAATGTTGATGAAACATGAGACTGGTGTCTCATGCCTGGTGTCCTCCAAAGTGCAGCCATGCCAGTCTCTCTCGGCAACCATGTTTCCCCTGGCTGTGTCCACAAGTCCTTTGCAGATACAAGGGAAGAAGGACCATACTGACCCCAGGGACCCCAGGAGCTGGGCTTCTCTGATCTTCCTTGGCACCCCTCCTCTACCTTAGCTGGCACCCGATGTGGGGCAGGCAATAGGGATGTCTCGGGTGTTCTAAGCCGAGCCTTGGGGAGGGGCGCATACTGACTTGTCTACAATTATAGGATGTTAGAAATTTACAGAGTGAATTCACAAACAGCAACTCCTCTGAGCCCCACAGAATCCTGCAAGAGAAGAGAGGGGTGGTATGAATTGTCTCATTCTATAAATAAGAAGGCAAACTGAGGTTCTGAGAGTCTCCGTGACTTCAGGCCACCTGTGCCCTAGGGATGGGAGTCCTTCCTCAGCCTGGGTCTCTGGCATCACACAAGACTCTCCCCTCTGGAGCAAGTCTGCCCACAAAGGCAGAATTTTCCAGACCCTTCAAGAAATCTTATATTTCGTTTTCTCTTTTCTAAGTGACATGGGGTTCTGCCGAATTCCTGTTTCTGCAGAGAGCTGTAGCCTCTTCTCCTTTCCACATACTTTGGTGCTCTCCTAGCTGGGATAAAATGCTTTTTTTCCCCCCTCTTTGGTTTTATGAGAATCTTTTTTAGCGATGTCAGACTTCAAAGGAAGCCTCCTCACCATAAAGATCTCAACCAGACTCACATTTGTGACTCTTTCTCATGCCCGCGTGAAAAGGACAGTGGTGCTAACACATGGCTCATCTCCCCCTTGACATTCAGCCTCCTTTAAGTGATTTTACAAAGCCCCCTCACTTTCTCTTTCGGGTCCTAAATTAGTATGTCAGGAATCAACAGCTGGCTTCTCAGCCAAGAAACTGAGCGCCTGGGGACTTCATTCGTCACTGCTGTCTGGAGCCCCGAAAATCTCGTGCTCCCTGGCTCGTGTCAGCAGCCCGCTCCCCTCAAATGTCTGGCTCTCCTCAGTAACTGGCTACATGCTCCTGTTCTTGCTAAGTCACTGAAACCCTGGCCACAAGGCGGACGAAGTGAGATTTAATTGAATCTTTCGGCAGTGATTCACAGAACAAAACCTGACTGTCTGACCTGGAAACCACATAGTGGGGAGTTTAGAAACCCCGAGCGTAGTCAAAACAATGTTCCTCTTTCAGCCATTGACTGAAGTTCAAAGTAACAAAGCCGTAAGTCAGAACAAGCCATTGTCATGGCAAGGGCGGTGCAAGAAACACACTTACCTAGGCGTGCAGCCTTGTGGGGTGAGGCTTCCCTGGCCTGTCAATCATGTCCGTTCCATTGGGACTGGCTTCAGGGGCAATGTGGCCTCCTGGGAGAAACTTCCCAGCTGGGTAGTGAGCTCAGTGGTTGAGGTTAGGAGACTGTGTTAGTTTCTTGTGGCTGCCATAACAAATTGCCATAAACTGGGTGGTTTAAAACAACAGAAATGTATTCTCTTACAGCTCGAGAGGCTAGAAATCCAAGATCAAGGTGTTGGCAGGGCTGAGCTCCCTCTGAGAGCTCTAGGAGAGGAGCCTTCCTTGCTTCCCCCAGTATCTGGTGACTCCCAGCAACCCTTGACATCCCTTGGGTCATCTTTGCATCACTCCAGTTTCTGCCTATGTTTTCACGCGGCATCTCTCTGTGTACCCCTGTGTGTCTTCTCCTCTTCTTACAGGGATGCTGATCATTGAATTTAACAGCCATCCTAATCTAGTATGACCTCATCTTAACGAATCACATTTGCATAAAACTGATTTCCTAAAAGCATGACAGTCTCAGGTTCTAGGTAGATGTGGATGTTTGAGAGACACATAGGGACCATGGCTTATTTGCTAAATGCCACATATCTCTCCCTCCCTGCCCCCATCTTATGGAGTTAGTTATTCCATCCTCAATTTTGAGACCTCCTCCACAGACTAATCTCTTGGTGCATGATGTTGAATCTTGACCTTTCAACTTTCAGGTCTGAGGAAAAAAACGGTGCCAGCTTTTGACATAGGACCCAGTGTGATTTGATGGAAAGAGCATTGAAAGTTAATGCAGGGCAGGCTGGAAGGTGGAACAGTGGACAGTATCCAGGGACATAAACGATCAACCAAAAGAGTCTGGGCCGGGTGCTGTGGTTCACACCTGCAATCCCAGCACTTTGGGAGGCTGAGGTAGGAGGATCCCTTGAGCCTAGGAGTTCAAGATCAGCCTGGGCAACATGGTGAAACCCATCTCCACAAAAAATACAAAAATTAGCCCAGTGTGGTGGCGCATGCCTGTAGTACCAGCTACTTGGGAGACTGAGGCAAGGAGGATCTCTGGAGCCTGGGAGGTTGAGGCTGCAGTGACCATGATCATGCCATTGTACTCCAGGTTGGGTGACAGACTGAGACCCTGTCTCAAAAAAAAAAAAAAAAAAAAAAAAAGAGTCTGGTCAGAGTTGTTGGTAGACTACCGGACACTTTCTCTAAAACCATTTGTTACACGGGATGCCACATCATTGGAGAAGGAAATGTTGGTGGCAGTGAAATGACTGTAATAATATAATATATGATAATAAAATATGAGGGAATAAAATAGGTGTTACCCCATTCATAACAGTCCCTGTCTGTCTGTGAGAAGGGAAGACAAATCCACTGAGGAATATTAAAGAAATCCCCCATATGGTATCCCCAGAGGGCTCCACTCTAAACATTTGGAGTAGGGGTCAGTACAGGGGTTGGTGTGTGGTTGCCCTGGGACTGTTTTAATGCTCACCATGGGCTGAGAGCTTTCAGAGCAAAAATCATGTGATCTCCAAGATCTCACATTCTGGAATGTTCTTCCATTCACAGCTCCTATTCCTTCCCTGTCTAGTATCCCCACTCCTACAGACTGTACTTGCCATCTTCATGGTGACCCCAGATGCCTCTGGTTACCTCTGCTCTCCAAGCCAGTCAGCAAGCACCCTTTGATAAACCTAGCTCTGCCCTGATGGGCCTGAACCCAAGACTGGGTCACTCCATTGAGGTCCTGCTGGCAGCCTACTACTCCCTGCTCCATCGTCTATTGCAAGAGACTGTGATTAGACCATAGGGAAGTGAAGGACCCTTCAATCTAATATCGATATTAAATTACTCTACCTTTCAATGGAGTTCTAAGTTCTTTACCTTCATTTATTAACTCAGGATGACCACTTACTTTCTCTGCTCTCGTTCTAAGTCTTCTAAGTAGTATTGGAATCACATAACTACTTTGACACAATTTTTTTCACCCTAACCTGTGCACTGAATACTCAATGTTTCCATGCACAACCTCTTACCATGCTATATATTTTGGGGCTATTCCAAACCTGGCCTGGGCTGCCAGCCCTGACCCCGATACCATGCAGCCTGTCCTCTGCGAAAATCCTGTCACCCCTGTATTCCTGAGAAGAGAAATGAGTACTATGGAAAGTACCTGATCACTTCCTCCCTTCACGTGACGAGGTCTGTCTGCATCTTCATGTGTCCTCTCTCTGATGCACATTGTATTTGCCCAACTACTTTGCAGAGATGTGCCACATAACTGTATTCCTGCACTCAAGCCCTCCAGCTTCCTTTAGAACTGTTCCATCAACCCGTCATTCCCTTCTTTTCCTTCCTGCACTTCTCTCCTCTCCACTCCTGGTCTCTCTCTACTGACTGGGCATTTCTCTTGTCTTAAAATACTCTTCTTTTTGACCCTGCTATTTCTGCAAGCCACCAACTTCTTTCTCTTCTTCCTTTTGCCACCACTTCCTCTGAAATAGTGAATCTCAAACCATTTTCCTCCACAGCGCACCAGAGCTGTGGCTATTGCAGTGGACTCCCCCACAGATACGTTATATGGAAGACTGTGTATAGTTCTAGAATTCTTCGTCATTCCCTCCTTTTTTTTTTTTTTTTTTTCTGCCCTCATATGGGACCTTCTGGTGCACAGTGACATACTGAGATTGGCCACTTTGCTAACTGATCTGCTACTCTGGGGCCTATAGTCTAGACCACTTTATCCTCTAAGAACAAATCATCCATCCTTGGCCTTGCTTTTTCACACTGTGATGATTTCTTCTGTCATCTTATTATCACTACTTTTTCCACATTTTTTTCCCTGGCTACTCTGCGTTCTCTCTCACTCCAAATACATCCTAGACCCTGTCCTAGGCTCTCTTCTCTCTCTGGTCCACCTTGTCCCCTTTGTGAATCTGGCCTCTCTTGTCTTGAACACCATAGACCCGTGACTGGCAACTCTCACCCTCCAGCTCAGCCCGTCTCTGGGTTCTGGCCTTATTTTCAATTGACTTCTGAACACATCCACTGGGGATGCCCCTCTGAGGAACCTTGAGGCAAATATGTCCCCAGTTGAATTAATCATCTTCTCAGATTTTCCAGCTCCCCTATTTCTGGCAGCAGCACCATTGGCCCCTGAGTCAGCAGGGCTAACCTTCAGAGTTCATGGTGATGACCCTACTCCACCCCCATACCAAACCGCTAGCTAAATTCTAGCTACTCCACTCTGCTATTTCTGCAAGCAACCAACTTCATTCTCCTCTTCCTTTTGCCACCACTTCCTCTGAAATAGTGAGTCTCAAACCATTTCCCCCCACAACACACCAAAGAGTTATAGCTATTGCAATGGTCTCCTCCACAGATAAGTTTGATGGTAGACTGCGTGTAATTCTAGGATTCTTAGTAATCAAAACCCCTGCCCCAGGTAGCCAAGGATCAAGTTTGTTGTACTCCCAGCACACAAAAGAGATTGTCTTAGATAAGACACTAAAGAGATTGTATGTCATTACCATTTCATGTAATTACCATTTATTTGACGTTTAGAGCATGCTGTTAGATGTTGTGATAACCCAAGAATCAAAATGTTGATAATAACTTATCAAAAAGTGAAAGCTATGTAGTAGAGTAATAAATTTATTTTAGTATGATTAGTAGGAGTAGTAAATTTAAGTAACTTTTCTTCTACCCTCATTTGTAAGTCTTTTAAGAGTTCGAGAGAAATAAGGGCCATTGTCTCTGGAAAAAAATGACTCATTCAGTAGTTTAGCTTAGCGCTTCCTATGATTCAATTGCCATTTGAGTTTCTAATGCTTAACCTCCCTAGAAGCTACAACAAAAAAACAAGACAGATGCCTGGAGCATGATTTGTTGGGTTCAATAAAGCCTTAATCCTCCAACATTTCTACCTCATGTACTTGCTGGTTAACAACGCATTTAATGCCTTCTCCCTTTATAACCTACCGGACATCATAGATGAGAGAAAGAACTGGAGGATGAAGAACTAGGTGCCTGGAATGATCCTAAAGATTCACTTGGGAAACAGCTTAATATAGTCTTAAACATTGTCTTAAAATGTTTGGCAACAGACCAATGTGGCTTCAAATCTTGGTTCTACCACCTATCAGTTATAAGACCTTGAAGGATGGTTTAACTTCTGAGTTCATTACCTATTTCAAAAGTAAAGATAGGCTGCGTGCAGTGGTTCATGCCTGTAATCCCAGTACTTTGGGAGACCAAGGTGGGCAGATCACGAGGTCAGGATTTCAAGACCAGCCTGATCAACATGGTGAAACCCTGTGTCTACTAAAAATACAAAGATTAGCCCGGTGTGGTGGCAGGTGCCTGTAATCCCAGCTATTCAGGAGGCTGAGGCAGGCAAATCACTGGAACCTGGGTGGCGGAGGTTGTAGTAAGCCAAGATCACGCCACTGCACTCCAGCCTGGGTGACAGAGTGAGACTCCGCCTCAAAAAATAAAAAAAAGTAAAGATAATAATAATATCACAATTGTTAATCAGGCTATATTTTTTAAACATAAACAGAAAATTGACAACTAGGTATGCTAAGAGAAGAGTTGATGGTGGCTTTCAGAACCTAAACTCTCTCTTCCTTCCCTTTCTTTCTCCCTCTCTCTTTCACTCACAAACACACACGGGCACACACACACACACACACACACACACACACACACACACACCTTCTGACTTCATAATTGAGCCTTGGACTGACTCTGGGACCCTAGTAAGAGCTACCCCTTCATCAACAACAGTCTTTATTTTACTTAATGAATGATGTAAATGGTAGTTCCCTGGGTAGCTTGGACTTAGAAGTCTATCCCTAGAAGAATTCTCTACACCTTGTATATGGCACAAGAGACTAAATCCTTGATAAGAAAGAGGGTAGCGATTTATAGTTATAATGATTTACAGAGATAAACACTAATATCCATAGGATAAAGAAAAGGCAGGAAATGGACAAAGGCATTTAGTGACCTGCGGATGAAATGAAGTACCTTCTGTCTACATGGCTCCTCCAGCATTGGAATGCACTCGCGAACTGGCATTGCGCACTTCTGTCTCACTTTCCAGCTGCATTTTTAGCAGCTGTTCTGAGACTTGCCCTTGCAGGCTTTTGTCAGAGCATCAGCCGCATATAAAGAAGAGTGATTTGTTGAGGGGGGCTCCTGGCTGCACTGATGGCAATGACCAACAGATACAAAAAGACCGGTCTCAGTACCATTTTGTAGCTAAGGAAACAGATGCAGTCATTGTGAAACTTCAAGCCATATCATTATATTGAAAAGAGACAAAAAAAAAAAAAAAATAGGTCATCACTGGGTGTTTTGGAACATTTGAATAATCAAGCTAAATGGATTGAATTAACTATCAAGTAACATCTTCTTTGAAAAATCAGTTACCAATATAGCAGGAAATAATATTATTCTGAATTCCATGCCTCATATGGATCCAAATATTTGTAAATCTAGTCATTATTAAGTCCATAAATAATACTTTTTTTTTGGACTTTCAAATAAATTTTCCAGAAGAAAGTGAAATCCATTCCTGGGTGAGCTTAAGTTGATCCATGCAAAATCTATCCCTTGGCACCAGGCTTCTAGAATAGGTCCAGGGACTCCATATTTTTATTTGCTCAATATTTCTTATTTGAAGGGAAGCTTGAATAGTACAGCTACAGATTTCCACATCTAATTTTCACCAAAATTCAGATGAGTATTGCCATGCCTCACTTATCCTAAACAATAACAAATTTGTCATTCTGTTACCAGCAGAATTAAGTGTGTGGCCCATGTTTCCATGGTTGGAACAAGGACTCCAAGAGGAAACATCTATTTTTCTCACATCAGATTGGTATGGAAGTGAAGGACTTCAAAACAAACTCCCCAAGAAATGCTATTAAAGCCACTTCCTCATGTTTAGACCCTCAGCTGTTGTGGATCTTAGGAGGGACCCTTCCACAAACTTGTCTTCTCCTTTGATATTTTAGCCTCTTAATAATTTTAAGTCAACCATCCATAGCTGACGGTTTTGCTGATAAAGTACCTTTATAATGACAGACTTGGTGTTTAAATTTCCGCCTACGTCTTCTCTAAGTTGGTGACCTAATTGTAGCTGATGCTTCCAGTAGAAATACTCACTTGGTAACCTCAAGCTATTTCTGGGCACAGCTGAAATAAAGCGAATTGCTTTTTAAGCTGATGATTCCAGGTTCTGTATCTTATTTTCCATTTCTCCTTGTCCATTTTTCCATGTAAGTTTTATCTGCTACCTATAAACCATGAAAAACAAATTATTCCATTCAAATCTTTGGAGACGGCTGCTCCCTGGCACACAATCACAGTGTCTGATCGTTTTTCTGGTTTTGAATTTCTGGAAGGGAAATCCTCCTCATGAGGAGACTTCACTTTCCATCAGTCATGGGGAAAACTGTTTCCCTCGGGATAGCGGAGGTCATTTTAAAAGAGAAAACTCAGCAGAAATGAAAATCCAAGCAACTGATTTTTAATTCATGTCTCTTTGTTCAGTGATGTTGGTCCTCATTCTGCCTGTGAGATGGGAATAAAGAGAGATTTCGGGAAAAGTGTGAGGCCAAACATGGGTACTATTGAATACCACCTTCATAATTTGAAACAAGGACCAACTCCTCCTGTCTTCACAGGCAGAATCCCCCATCCCCAGGCTATGTAGGGCCTGATAAATGTGGGGTGACCCATGCTGGCCTGGCTGATGCCCACTGGCCTGCGTTGGTGAGTACATTGTGTGGTCTCTTCCTTGGTGTGATTTTCCCTGGGTACTTGCAAGATGCCTTATTTAGAAAGAAAACAGCAAGGCTAATGGTTTCAGAGAACTTCATCCACTGTTTATATGAAGAGACTGAGACTCAGAGGGGCTCCACAGCCTGCTCTCCAGTGACAAAGCCAAGACCAAAGTAATAACAGCAGATCCTTATATAACACTTGCTGTCAAGCCAGGTACTTAGACATAAGCACTTTATGTCTATTGACTCATTTAATCCTTCCACCAACCTGCAGGATAGGTGTTGTTTAATCCCATTTTACAGCAAGTAGCTTGCTTTGGGCCATGCACTAGCAGGGGCAGAGCTGTGCTCTGGGGCAGGTGACCTGGCTCTGGAGCCCACTGAGCTGAACCCAGCACCCTCTGCCTGGCGGAGCCAGCTCTCTTGCCTCTTGGTCCTACCCTCTGTTCTCTGCTAGGTTGCTTTGGGACCAAGGGGAGAAAAAAACTTGTTAATGAAAACGGGGCCCAACATTTCAATGCTGGTGTTTTTTATACTACTATGAACGTCATCAGAGTGCTATCTAATGCACTTACAAACAGATATGACTTTAAACCAGATGTGAAATAGACTTGCCAGATAATATATAGACATGTCTTTAAGCAAAACATTGAGCAAAAGGTACCTCGCTGGTAACAACCATTCAGAAGAAAAGTCTATCACAAAATGATTAATACAGTCCTCCCCAGCCAGAAAGGCTAAATAGCAGTCTGGTGGTTTTCGTTAGCATTTGTTTGTGAAGGTCTGCCTGAATGAGACTGGAAGTCCCTCCAAAACACATATGTGCCTATGTAATTCTCTTATAGAGCACCTGATAAAATACCTATGGAAAGATTTTTTTTAATAAATATTGTTTGATGGCAGTTATAGAGAGTCCTTGGCATTGATCTCTGAGTAGCCAACCTATGCAAAAAAAAAAAAAAAAAAAAAAAAAAAAGCATTGGTTGTAAAGACTATGACTTATAAGAAAGAATTATAAGGGTTTATAGCATATAAAGCTTGAGGCATGTCTTGGAGCATATATCTATGAACAAAACCAAATCCAGAAAGAATCTCTCTTATTGCAGGGCCTGTGGGTCACAGATGCTGTTCCAGAACCCAGGCATGGGAATATATGCAGCAACCTCCAGACTTGACAGTTCCCAATCAGCTGTGCTTGGCTGGGGCCTTCAGGGCTCAGAGCTGGGGGCGAGAATGGAAATTACAAGAGATCTTTACTCTCTCCAACTCAAGGGACAATGGTCTGTCTCCTAAGAGCCTACCTGGCCCAGGATGGGCAAAGATACCCTTTGTGTGTGTGTGTGTGTGTGTGTGTGTGTGTGTGTGTGTGTGTGTGTGTGTGTGTTTTGTCTGAGAAGTCTGGCAAGGGAGAGACCCCAAGGTCACCTGAAAATCTCCTCTTTGCATCCAGGTGGCTTAGGAAAACATGCCTCAATATCAGAAAAATAAGCCTTCCAGTAGACAGAGGTTTAAACAATACAACAGCCCACAGTGTATCAGTAGAACTGGCAGAAACAGCAGACTATCCCTCAATTACCCTCTACAGCTGTTCATAAATATTGGAATTTCCTTGCCTTGATCTGGCTCACAAAATGAGCAGCAAATGTTGAAAAGTTTAGTGCTTTTTAACCAGGAAACACACAACTATGAAATATGTGAAGCTGTGGTAGACAAGTTTTAAAAAAACAGGAACTTTCCGATAAAGTAATGGTCTCTTAGTGACATCTTGTTATTCCAGTAAAAATAGATCCCAGAAATTTGACAGTATATTTTTCCTTCTGGGAAAGTACAAATAATAACACATCAAAATTATGCTTTTTGTCACATACCTGAGGACAGTAAAAAGGGAAGGAAAGTTTATTTATTTTTTATTTGTAAAACAACATTTCCATTCATTTACTCCACAAGGACCACTTATTTTTTAGTTCTGTAGAAAACTAACCTAGAATGAGCACCCTCATACATATCAACAGTAAGTAAGTCATCATGGCAGAATTTTTTACAGATTTCTCATTGGTCAAAAAATACTGTTTATGGGCCCAGCACGGTAGCTCTTGCCTGTAATTCCAGCACTTTGGGAGGCCAAGACGGGCGAATCACGAGGTCAGGAGATCAAGACCATCCTGGCTAACACGGTGAAACCCCGTCTCTACTGAAAAACACAAAAAATTAGCCGGACATGGTGGTGGCGCCTGTAGTCCCAGCTACTCGGGAAGCTGAGGCAGGAGAATGGCGTGAACCCAGGAGGCGGAGCTTGCAGTGAGCCAAGATCGCACCACTGCTCTCCAGCCTGGGCGACAGAGCGAGACTCCGTCTCAAAAAAAAAGTTACTGTTTATTCGAAAGACATTGGACATTTTACACATTACCTCATGAACCCATGGTGAAAACTGTGAAGTAGATGGCATCACAGTTACGTTCCTTACATAGCTATGGGTCACACCAGAAGGATGTTAGAAGAAAGACGGAGACAGCTTTTTGGGCTCTCCAGTGACATTCTCCTTTCAGGTTTATGGCCAAGTCATTCCAGTGTGTTTCCAAGCTCCAAACATCTTTGTAGAAGCAACTTCCAAAAGTATGTGTGAAGTCACACATAATCCAGTCTGGATCAAATACCTGACTGTCCCCACTTCCATGTGTATGTGTTGTAAGGACAGTTTAAAGTATGTTTTGGGATTGAAATCCTATCCTTCTCTCTGCAAAAGCAGGCAGTAATAGATTAAAAATGATGAACCATCAAATTACAGTTTTGACTGTTATGATGGAGTCTTGGAGTGATTTGACCAAATAGAAACTTTAGAATATTGTCAAACTGCTTGGTACCTAAATCCATAGCCCAAGTTCAATGAATCAAGATAACCCTCATGGGGTAGTCTTCCAGAGCTTGTAAAAGGAATACGTTTTCTCCTCTGAATGGAAGATCGTTGAAAAATAACAGCACTCCACCAATGATTATTATATTGGCTCAAAATTCCATTCTTGAGAAGGATGAGCAATTGATCTTTGGACACAGTGGGGAATTCAACACCATGTAGACTACTCTTCGTTTTCAAATGTTTCTTTCCTTTTTAAAGACAAAATTGATCATTTTGATTGATTAAACAGAAATTCACACAATAGCCATAGTCAGTAAAACAACAACAAAACACAACATTACATGCTCAACTACTCTAATTTATTAAATTATACAGAGATTTCTCCAAAGAATATCCATTGAATTGGTGAAGACAAATATGTTCACAGCTATTACTTAACGGAAGGAACATTTCCCCGTGTAAGTGAGGTAATTTGGATAGCAAGAGTAAATTCAAGGCTTCAGAGGCATATTATATTGATGTTCCCCCTCATACTTCCACCTCCAGCATTTTTAACTTTTCTACCGATATCACCTAGCAGAATGCATGGCAAAAAATAAAGGCAGATTATTTTACAGGAAACACTGGTAGCCTGAGGGACGTATAATAACCAACACGTAACTGATCGTGATGCTCTAGCAATATTGTTTTCCCCAGTAGTTCTGTAGGTTCTCTGTTTGATTTTTGAATCAAATCTTTCACGTAGCCTATCAGTTGTCAACCTATTTGGCTAGGAGATTGTATCCGTCCTCCCTTCTGTGATGCAGACTTCACCAGACGTTAGAGAGCTTCCAGGGTGTTCATCAAAATGTCATGGCAAAGCAAGTTTGGGTCTACACCATGCATTCCCAATGGAAGCAATATTGCACCCAAGGGGATGAAAATTAGTACTCAGGGATAGAAAAAGTGTTAGACATTATAATGGCTTGTGGACCTCCAAAGCTCAATCCTCCTGGAAAAAATATTATTCCTTAGTATTTTGTTTCCCTCATTAGGGGGAATTTAAATTTAATTTCGTTTTTCTCCTGGAAGGATAGTGATCATGCCAAAAGGAGCCCATATATTTGAAGAAATTTTTCAATATGAGAGAGTAGGCAGTTGATGATATACTCATGCGAGACATATGCTAATAAATACTGACTTCAAAATTTAAGCAAGGGCTTTGTATTAACCTGTAATCTCAACTACATCTCTCACTGAACTTGAACTGTGTGAAAATGATTAGCTTTTCTTCTGTGATTTTTTTTTTTTTTTTTTTTTTTTTTTTTTTTTTTTTGCAGAGGCCAATTAATGTATTTTTTTTTTCAATCTCCCTCCAAATTTCCGATAAGGCACAAGTAATTTTCAGAGTTAAACTCTGGCTTTCACCTATATTTTGTCCTGATTTTGTGAATCCTGACTCAAAAATATTCGATAGCATCCTTCTGCAGATAAAACACAACTCGATTGGCCATGAAACCAAGACCTTCCATAATTTAGTCTAAATCCATCTTTCCAAAACTACTTTCCTTAACTCTGCTTTATTAACTCTTCACTCCAACAAATAATCCTGTCTCTTTTATGTTTTCACCCACCCTGTCTCCCCTCCAAAACTGTTTCTGTCCCCCACCAGCTACACACCCATCTGCTCTTCTGTGTCACGAATGTCACTGTTTTTACAAAGATTTTTGCAATTGCTACCCTCTCCACCCCTCCTTCCCTAGCTAGAAGCTACCTCTCCCCTCTTCTAAACCCACACAGCTCACCATTTGGACAACTTTTAGGATGTTTAGCACTTTCCACCACACACCATTGTTTTAAGTACAGTCATCCCCCGGTATCCATGAGGTATTAGTTTCAGGACCCTTGTAGAACACCAACATCTTCAGATGCTCAAGTCTCTTTTCTAAAATGGTGTAGTATTTGCATATAACATATGCACATCCTCCTGTATACTTTAAATCAACCCTAGATTACTTATAATACATAACATAATGTAAATGCTATGTAAATAGTTGTTATACTGTATTGTTTAGGGAAGAAAGACAGGAAAAAAGTCTGCACATGTTCAGTACAGACAACCATCCATATATACTTATCTATATATAGAGAGATCCACAGTTGGTTAAATCCATAGAAGCAGAGCAGAGTTTCTTTATGAAGCCAAATATGTATCTTCATAATGCCCCAGAGGGCAGAACTTCGGTCTGATTTGTAGGTAATGAGGTCTAATGAAAATAGCTAGGGAAAAGACCCTGGGGGAAAATCTTTTCCTCCACCACTTACTAGCTGGCTCTGCCTACTATTACACTTGCTTGCTTTCTCTTTTAGCATATGGGCAATTTATCCGATCACTCTGAGCCTAGTTTCCACATCTATAAAATATGGTGAGAACTTAACAAGTTAAATTTTCTAGCACATAGTAGATATTTAAAGCATGTTAAATAAATTCATGCCATTATAATGTTGGAGTCCGTTGCTTAAAATATTTTCCTCAAAAGTCTCAATGGCTGACTTGCAAAAAAACAGATTTGTTAATGGATCTGTTAAAATAAACAAGAGCAAAATAGCCTTTGCTATTTTTGTATAGTGTTAATCATTCTGTTCCTTAAAGAAAAGTCCCAGGGAACTACTTACTGTGGGGAGGGCCCTTTCTAGAAGGAGTGCCGGCAGAGAGCAGGAGGAGCAGGAGTTGGCCTTCACAAAGCTGGTGCTGTCTTCATCTGCACCACATTTCATTTTATTCATTTTGTGCCCCTCATCTGAACCCTCAGTTTCAGGTTTGGGAAACAGAACCAAATGGAACATGAAACATAAAACAAGGTCCAGGCAAACACAGTGAGCTCTCTCTGGCTTCAAGTCAAAACTTGGCTGAACCACAAAGCTTCACCTGGTTTTGAGTAAAAACCACACTGAACCACCTTTTTTTTTTTTCATGGTTTCGGTTTGCAAATGGGGTTTCATGCAAAGCTTGCCCTCGTTTCCGTAGAGTTCCCTAGCAGAGCACGGGCAAGTCTTCAGCTAATATGGACTCTGCCCCGTCAACACCCCTGGCCAGCCTGTGTGGAGGTGACTGATGCTTACTTACTGTTCAGACCTCAGAAGGCCTGGGTGTTGAGCGATCTTGCTCGTGTGATGATTAAGACGACAGAAAACTATCAGGCATATCAAGAAGAAGTACAATCAATTAGTTTCCCTCTTTGCACTTGGCTTTTGCAAAAACAGAGAAGAAAATTTTTGAAAAGCAGTGAATTTATGAAGGGGCAGGAGGAGCATTGCCTAAAACTCTATCTATGTGTGGAGGCAAAGAGATCTGAAACGATTCTTTGGATAATCCAGGCCAAAATTCTGATTCATCAGAAATCTTGAGATAATAAAGGCAAAGTGGGCTAGAAGAGTGCACTTGTGGAAGTTATGAAAAGAAGCTCAATTTTCTCCTCACTGGCTAAATGCAGACAAAGCCATGATATCAGCGATGCATTTCTCCCTGGAGATTTGTAGTGGATTTGGTGTCATTCGTGTGCTATGCTGGCAATAGTAGAAAGGATTAAAGTGTTCCTTAGAAGCTAACAGTGTCAGATGAGACATTTGCCCTGGGTAGTGATGACATCCCTGAGGGAACGAGGTCTAATATAAAGGGTCTCCAAGCTGAGTTTTCTATGACATGAAGGGAGGTTTATGTTGTTTTCTTGGTAAATTAAACTAGTACTTGGGATTTACAAGCGGATTTATAGGAGGATTGTAATGATGAATGCATGAAGAGGGGATTGAATCTGTGATAAAACATTTATTATATCAATACACGCAAAGTTTGGAAAACTATAAGAGAAAATAAATGGCCTGTTAAAAATCACTTATATATGTGTAGTATCATAAAATTCACATACAAAAAATTCCCACACATGATGACACTGGATCTGGGTCCTGGAAAGATTATGTGTCATGTCCAGTCCAGGTCAGGAAGCCAGTATGTTCCAGGGATTTGACCTTCCCTCGTTCTTCTCCATTCACAGACAAAAATTTGTCCTCGGCATGATAACTGTGTAGCGAGGGAGACAATCAAATACACCAAACACTACAATATAACAACATCACAGGCACCAAAGTGGGACTATCTTTTAGAGATATGAAGAGCCTGAGTAAAAGATTCCTACATCTGCCTCCTCTCTTTGTGCATATAAGCATGCAGGACTGAAAACTAGGAGATAGTCTCTAAGAGACAGATGGAGGGAGAAAGAGCCTTAGTACCTATCTCTAGTGAGCTGGGAAATCCATTCAAGTGATTCGTTTGGGATATATTGGTTTTGAGGATTCCATGAAATACACAACAAGAGCTCTCAAGCTTCTCTAGCAATGTCAGTCCAGAATTCCAGGGAAATAGTTCTGGGCTGGAGACATGAATTTAGGAGTCACTAATGTAAAAATAATAGATTAATGATCTCACCCAGAGCAAGATGTTGAGGGAGAAAAGTCAAAGGAAGCATCGGGCTCTCTGCAACCCATGGGTCCTGTTGCATGCAACTGGACAACAGGGGATTATTAGAAAAGAAGATGTCTGCCAAATGATGCCTGCTGTATGGAAGGCTGCACGCCACCAACCTCATCCTTTGTAGAGTTAATCAATGCAAAGCCCCAAACCACTTTGTCATTTAAATAGAAAGTCTTGTCTCTCTAAACCTAATATTTCAACACCTGTTTACACAAAAGATCTATCGAGAGAAATGTTTTATTGGATGATAAGATTCACAACAGAATTCTATGAAATAGCAAATATCTTTAGTGATGGTAACGTATGATTCATTTGACAAAGCACAAAGCAAAAATCGCATTTATCCATACTTTTTAGGAACATGAGTTTGCTTTTGGTAATTTTCGTTTGTTTGTTATATAGGGCAATGTATATTATAAATTTCTTTAAGTAAATAATGAGCAAGTGGACACATGAGACAAGAGATATAAATAATTTTACTTCCAGAGGTTATTTGTCATGAAAACTAGTAAAACTTGTATTTATTTAATTACCATAGAATTGGAAAATGTTTTGCCATAGAATATTGATATGCAGGCAGAAACCAAATGGACATCTCCCTAGATGAAAAGTATGAATTCAAAGCCCCCAGTGGTCAATGTTGGGCTCCTTAGTTCAATATTTTAGGAGTGATCTGAAAGAGCAGGGCAGGCAGTGAAATTTCCAGTTTTTCTAGTAAAAATGAGCTTATCCAGGTGCCGTATAAATGGAATGAACTACAGAAAGATTTAGGTAGTGGATATAAAAATGCCATATAAACTTAAAAGTTGGCCTGTTAATGTGTTTAAGAGAAAGTATTCTAAACTATATTTTTTAAATGATGGTCTCTAAGAGATCAGTTGTAACCCTGCAAAGGGTCATTAAAATCGTGCTAAGATCGTTCCTCCAGTGAAGACATCAATGCAATTCACTGCTTCATCAGGGTAGGCCACAGAAATCCTTTATTAGGCCCCGGTCAACCACACAACATGCTGTTGTGCTTGTTCTGTAAAATATGTGGTGCTTGAGGTTTGATTGTTGCAATTCATGGGCTTCAAAGAAGCCTTTCTGTCCCCTCTGAGCTGCCGGAGTTTACCTCCCTCTCTCTCGCACTCTCGTGGGAACCTGTGCCCTACCTTCTGGTGTAGTTAGGCCTGTATTCCCTCCTTCACTTCAGTGAAGGCTAGATATGCACCTTTCCTTCTTTGACAAAGACCTTGTTCATAGTATGTACACCATACATAACGAATGATGGAAGGATGGGTGGATAGGATAGATGGTGGTTGGATGGATGGATGGATGGATGGATGGATGGATGGATGGATGGAAGGATGGATGATAAAAATTTTAAATGTATCTAGAAGGTGATAAAAGTGATCAAGATAATAAAGTACCTTCTTAAGATAAAGCAAAAGAATTATCATTCTTTACAGCGATTATAAGGGAGAATTAATATTAACAAAATTCTCAATGTTTGGCCTTTCCCAGGATTCTCCTTATCAATCTATTATTTAGAAATCAATTAAGGGAAGTTAAGAAATTTTAAGTTACATGCTGTATCTTTTAAGATCAGAGTCTTCATTGGCAGCTACTGTGTGTCCTCATAAAATCTTCTTTGATAAGAAAAGAACTGATCTAACACTTTATTTCTTCATAGCTCTGGGAGCCTAATACTAATAAGTCAATTCAAACTGTAGATAACCACAGCATAGTATACCTAATCCCAGGCATTTCGGACACATTCTTCAACCTCTCTGAGCCTCAGTTACTTCATGGGCATAGCTGAAATTAATATATAATACCTACATAAACGACATACCTACCTAACCTTGTAAGATTATACGGATCAAATGGGCAATAGATGTAAAACCCTTAGTTTACAAACAACTGGTAAGTAGTTGAGCCATTACTGCAAACCAAAATTATCTAGCTCTGGAGACCTTTCACTTGTCTTTTAATTTTGAAATAATTTGAATGTACAGGGAAGTTGCGAGAGTAATACAAAGAATGGCTCTATACTCTTCACCCAGATTGACCAACTATTAACCTCTTACTACATGAGGCCATGGTTTTCATCAGTGTGCAGTGGGTCCATCATAGTCCATACATGAACACAACCATGGTGCCTGCCTCACAAGGTGAGTGTAGGGATTAAATGAGTTTGCAGATGTAAAGAATAATATGCACACATTAAGAGTGCACCAAAGTGGAACAGGACCTCTGACCAACGCAGGAGCCCAGTCAGGTAAAAGGTAAAGGGTGAAGGGAAGTGGGGGACTGAAAAAAACACTGGAGGATTTTTCTGAAGGCTGAAGGGGACTTTTGAGGGCAAAGGCCAATCTTAAAACCCCAGCCATCCAGGATCACAATAAAACAGCAGTGCCCCCGTTCTGCCACATCTGTCTTCTCCCAGGGAAAGGGCTGAATTTGAACAATCTACAAAGAATATGGACTGATATAATTTGGAAAAATAAGTACTGCTATTGCCAACCTGATTTCACCACCCTTAATGATGTTGGAGTTGTCTGTGGTGCTTCCAAAACTAACTGCTGTGGTGAGTAGAATATCTCTCCACCATGTCTCCTGACATACCCCAAGCCTTGAAGGGGAAGGGTTCCTCTTCCTGATGTTGCCATGATTCTGAGAAGTGAAAAGAGACCCTTCTAAAGCATCTATTTCATGTAGCTATACAAAGTCTTATTGAAAGGCATGAAAAAGCATTAAATACCATAGTCCACATAAATTATCTCAATGCATAACAAGTGTGTTCTTAAAGTAATTATCTCCAGAGGCAAACCGTAGCTGGGAGAAGGAAGATGTGAACGTCTGCCATCCAGCCCTTCACATCCATGGAGGCTGCACATGGTCACCGCAAAAAATGTCAAAATCCCCAGAACAGATACGATCCATACCTTGTAAAACGTTCTGTATCCCACATAAAACAATCCTCAAGATGATCAATTTTGTAAAGTAAGCGTGACACCAGCCTTTTGTCTCTCAGTTGTCATTCCACTGTTGACTTACTTGTGGAAAGTTATAATTAGATTCTGCCTGGCCTTTTTTTCTTCTTTTTTTTTTTTTTTTTTTTTGGCTTTAACTGATAAAGCACCGTAAATCCTGGACATCACCCACGAGAGCAGTCACTTATGAATTTTGCTGTTTTTTCACGCATTGCACCATATGCAGACCCGGCTAAGAGGCATGGGTTCGTGTTCCTGGCATGCAGGAGAGTCACTGAGAGATATCATATGGTCTCCTGGCAGAAGTACAAAGTGCCTCTCGCTGTTTGATCTACTGTCTTAAACTTAAATGCAAAATCTGATAATTGGGTCAGGCAGGAGAAGAAACTGAGCAATAAAGTTCTTTTCATTTCCTTTTGCTATTTCTCCACGTTTCATCTTTTCTTCCTTTCTTCTCCTGTCTTTCTCCCATCTCCATTTTCTGTTTTTTTTTTTTTTCTTTTGGCCCCTACAGGAGACAGCCTGCCCTGTGAGTAGAATGGATTAGAAGAGATGGGTTTGTGGTTAGACAACCTGTGAAAGGGTCCCCAGTCACCTCTGCCTGCTCCCTGCTCTATGCGCATTTTTGCTCCATTAGCAACCACACTGGGTAACCATCTTCAGCTTGCAAACACCAAAGTCATGGCAGGTTTACTTGCTGAGAAATATTACTGCCTTTTCAGACAGGGGTGTGTTTGATGTAAAAGGAATTCATCCTAGTCGCCCCGGTTTGGGCCATTAAGCAGACAGAGGCCTGTACTTCAAAGGGCGCAAGAGATAAATGAAAACTGAACTTCCTCTTTACACAGAAGGAGACCTGTAATAGGAAAAGCCTGACTTACACCTTTCTGCTCAACAGTTTCTAAATGGGGAGACAGAACTTTTCCTTCTTGATTTCATCACTCCAAGACCTATTGCAGAATTGCCTGTGGGGTTACTGAATTGTTTTAGCTACGTGTAGAACCAAGTAGGTCTTCCTAAAATACATGAATTCAGCAGTCGCTGCGGAGAGTACAAAGTTCAGAAATGACAACACCTTCTGTAAGCATCGCTCTTTCACATCACAAAGGGCAGTTACCCTCAGGTGAATCATAGAAGTTTTCCACAGGTCAGGCTACCCGTTCATGGTAGTAGATGCTGCATGGATACCCTCAAGCAGAGTTGGAATGTTCCAGAAACTCCTGGGGTTTGGGGAGGGGGTGCTTGGGAGCAAGGCACACTGGCTACTGGCTGTCTTCATCTGCACCCCGTACTGGTATTAGTATAGACAATCAGCTGGACTCAGGATAAAGAACATTCTAGAGAGTCTTGTCTTGAATAAGAAGGCAACAGGGAGACCACCTGAGGAGCTGGTAAGGTAGAGAAAGGTGTTTGCCTCATGAGGATGTGGCGGATAAGTTTTCCCAATGGTAGCAAAGCCACCCTCTTCTGTGCCGGGTGCACCGCCTTCGGGGGTCCTGTCCCACGTTTGGACTCTTCAGAGGCCACGCCAAAGGACATTTTCTACCAGGACCTCCGTTTCTGAAGCGTCCCAGCATCCTCTCTGATGATCCCAGACTGCCTTGCAGCTCTAAGAGACTCTGCAAAGAGACACATTGCTTTGGAGGAATCGGCCCCAGGCCAAAGTAACAAGCAACACCAGAGTCCCACAGAGCGCTAAGAAGCAACTCACTTACTCATACATAGACACACAGATGGACAAACTGGGATGCAGTCCCGGATCTAAGCAACTCTGCAACCTGCCTCCTGGGGACATTCACGCCCTTGTGATGGTTGCAGGAAGGTGGATCGGGGGTTTGAGGCTGGTGAGGGAAATACAGCAGCCTGGAAATGTTAATCAGTGTTTTTCTCGGACTTCAAGGCACTGGGGAAGTGGGACCAGGGAGGTGTCCACTATTTCTCTAGTTGCCTCAGTCACAGCACCTACATTAAGGAGGCTGCAAAACTGGTTTCCATCTGACGTGGAAAAGATGTTTTTCAGAAATTGGTGATTATATGAATTGCCACTCCCTTCGATGGAAGCCACCTTGGAAATAAAGGCAGTTGCCCCAGTGAGTTCAGCATGGTTTTGTCAGTCTGCTAGCTGCAGTCTTTCACTCAAACATTTGATACCCTGCTAGGGAGGGCTCAGAGGATCCCAGTGTTGGGATCAATGAGTCACCCTCACTGTCACAATCACATCAGGCCTCGTCATTTTATGTAATGTGACTCTGTGTCACTTCTCACCCCTATGGGGCTGGAGAATCCTTTTCTCTTTAAAACACTACATTAGACCTCTTCATCTTCACACCAGAAATGACTCTTAGATGCCTGCAAAAGGGTTGATTTGAGACAAACTGGGCTCCTGTGTTCAGGACTGGACGGCAAAATTCAGTCTCCCCCGTGACCCTGACGTGGCACAGTTGAGTCTCAGTGGCCTGGTGAGGGGTCCATCCATGATTCCATCGGTCCAGGCGAAAGCTCAATGGGAAAGCACTTTTTTTTTTTTTTTTTTTTGAGACTGAGTCTCACACTGTTGCCTGGGCTGGAGTGCAGTGATGCGATCTTGGCTCACTGCAACCTCCGCCTCCCAGGTTCAAGCGATTCTCCTGCCTCAGTCTCCCGAGTAGCTGGGATTACAGGCGCCCGCCACCACGCCTGGCTAATTTTGTGTATTTTTAGTAGCGATAGCGTTTCACGATGTTGGCCAGGTTTGTCTCGATCTCCTGACCTCGTGGTCCACACGCCTTGGTCTCCCAAAGTGCTGGGATTACAGGTGTGAGCCACCGCGCCCGGCCTGGGAAAAACACTATTCTTAAAAACACGTTTGTGAATGTGTTTTCATTACATCCCTAAGATTTTTTGCCAGTTACTGAAGAAATTGGATAATTGCATGAATAATCTTTTTTTTTTTTAAACATGCCCTTACTCTTAGGCCCCTGTGCTCGCCTTCCTTCACCTCATCTGGCACATTTTCGTGAAGAGAATGATTTACAGTCACTGCAGGTTTCTCGTTTGTAGCCTCCATCACCATAAAAAGTGAAAATTGAAAACTCTTGGATGGAAATTAATGTAGATACAACATTACTACAAATCTTTTATGGCATATGTAACCATAATAGCATTTTCAGCAGGAAAAGCAAAAATAAATAGAAGGGCAAATGATGTTAATTTCCATTTGCAGCAAACCCATAATCAGATCAATTATCTGATCCTTGGGGAGAAAGTAAGTTGTCATTGATTGGTGGGGTGAAGCCGTCTCTGAATGTCCGTGACAGAGTGAGATACTTATGGCAATTGTACATTGAAAGCAGTCAATGAGGGGGTGCGGGTTGGGGGTACCTCAGGCCTTCCTCTGGACAGCAGGGCAGTAAACCAAAGCATCTTCTCTCTTCATCGGCCATGTGGCTTTACGCAAGTGGCTTAACCATTTGGAGCTCAATTTCCACATCTGCTAACTGGGGATAATGAAAGTATCCACCTCATACCTTTGTAAGGTTAAATAAATTGATCCATAGAATGCACTGAAAATGGCGTCAGGCACTTAGTAAACCCTTGAAAAATGTTTGCATATCATTTAATATTATTTTAATTATTTTTTATTATTCATGATGCAAGGTAAAGAACAACATTTGGACTTAGACAATGAAAACCCAAATTTAAGCTCCACTACTTTCTTGCCGTGTGATCTTGGGCAAATTAACCACTCTCAGCCTCAGTTTTCGCATCTGTAAAACAGGGATCTATCTAATGTATAGAAGTGTGCAGATGAAATCGGGTAAGACATGCAAAAGCACTGTGTGACTGAATGCGAGACCTCGGAATGTGCCTTTCTCCTGGGGACATCAGAGACCCACAGGAGGGGACTGCTCCATCGAAATCGCCCTGGGATGTGGCTGGCGCGTAGCCATCCCCGTCCTGGCGTGCAGGAGTGAGGATGCTTACTTTCTGCATGACTTTCCCAAACTGTTAACCACAGGCCACACAGGTGTCACCAGGTGTGACCCTTAGCAATGTCCTCCTCAGCTTCTCTTTGCAGCTCTGGGGCCAGGTCAGAGAATGGCAAGGCACAAGGAGGTAGATACTTGATCCAGAAACGCCCTAGATTGCAGAGCGTCCGGCTTCACAGGACTCCCCTGCCTGTGTGTGTGTGTGTGCTCTGTGTCACAGATTTTCATCTCGAAAGTCCCATAACTGGTGAGTATGACCACCAGGAATTCTAGGGAGGAAATGGGACTCCACAGAAAGTAAACAAGGACATGCAGTTCTTTATACAAATATCCTGCACAAACACTCCAAACATCCTTTTTATTTATTTATTTTTTGTTTTGCCATGAATGGGAAAAGCTTTTTTTGTTGTTGTTTTTTTCTTTTTCTTGTGTTTTTCTTTTGTTTTAAATTCTTCCCTTGTTGGTTCATTTCTCTTAATGCTTTGTCTCCCTAAAAGAGCTACCTATGTAAAAACGGAAGTATCTGGCCCTACCCTGTGGAAAACGAGACTAAACCCGAGGCTGCAAGATCATCAGGATTGCATAAAAACGCGCCAGATGATTTTTATTTTCCTTTCCTGACTGGTCTGTTACTGCTTTCTGAAAATTTGGACATGAAGTGTGGATTATAGGGCACTCAGATCTGTGTGTGTAGATGTGTGGATGTGCATGGTAGTGTGTGTGCATGTGTGTGTGCACGTGCGGGAGCATATGCGTGTGTGTGTATATGTGAGAGTGTGCATGTTGTGGGGGACTGTGTGTGCACATGTGTGAAAGTGCATGTAAAGGAGTGTGTGTGTGTGCATGAGCATATATGTGTGGATGTAGCATGTGCATGGAAGGCTGTGTGTGAGCATGTGTGTGTGTTCACATCCCTACCTGTATTGGTGTGTGCACATATGTGAGTGTGCTTGTGTGTGGTAGGGTGCGTGTGGGAATGAATATGTGCATGTGTACAAGCATATACATGCGAGCGTATGTGTGCATGCGTGTGAGTGTGAGCCTGTGTGTCCATGTGTGTAATGAGAACACTGTGGGTGTTGGTGCTGGTCTAGCCAGCCATCATGCCCTCAAGGCAAGTCAGAAGAGATCGTACGTCTTTTGCATTCAATGCACAGATGAGGAAGCTGAGGCCCAGAGGACATAATTTACCTGGTCACAAAGCTGGTTTGTGGCAGACACTGGATCAGAAACCATCATACTACTTTTCCTTACTCTTTGCTCCTCTCTGAGACACCACCACCTACAAGACCGATTCCTCACCTCTGCCTCCCTCAACTTTGTATTTCTTCAACATGAAGGCATAGAGCGTGTCTGTAAAATGTTCCTATGTGCCGAAAAGCGCACAACCTTCCTTTGTCATCTGAACTTCTTTTCTTTTTTTTTTTTTTTTTTTTTGAGATGGGGTCTTGCTCTGTTGCTCAGGCTGGAGTGCAGTGGTGCGATCTGGGCTCACTGCAGCCTCCACCTCTCGGGTTCAAGGGGTTCTCCTGCCTCAGCCTCCTGAGTAGCTGGGACTATAGGTGCCTGCCACCACACCCAGCTAATTTTTTGTTTGTGTGTTTTTTTTTTTTTTTTGATACGGAGTCTCGCTCTTGTTGCCCAGGCTGGAGTGCAGTGGCGCGATCACTCACTGCAAACTCCGCCTCCCAGGTTCACGCCATTCTCCTGCCTCAGCCTCCTGTGTAGCTGGGACTACAGGCGCCCGCCACCGCGCCTGGCTAGTTTTTGTATTTGTTTTAGTAGAGACGGGGTTTCACCGTGTTAGCCAGGATGGTCTCGATCTCCTGACCGCATGATCCACCCACCTCGGCCTCCCAAAGTGCTGGGATTACAGGCGTGAGCCACTGTGCCTGATCCATCTGAACTTCTTGAGTTCAGCTTCCATGGTGCTGCTGTTGGCATCACATGTTCCAGGTCACTTGGTTGAGTTTGTTGGTTGGTCTCTGTTCCTCCAGTGGTCAGCACGTATCCCCCAGCCCTTATTGCAGTGGCTGATACTTCCTCTCCCTCATCAGTTCTATGAGTACAGGGGTAAAACCTGGAACCAATGAATGAATGAAAGCAGTCCCAATCTCCCATCTACATGATAAGCTTTATCTGTTTGAAATTGAGGCACTCAGGCTCTTAGAACATACAGAGATCAGGTGTGCTGCTTGCCTGTGCCAGGTTCAAGATTCCTTGTACCTGACAGTCAGGCCCAGTGGGTCTCTCCAAAGCCTCCCTTCTGGAGGAATCTGCTCTCCACATTAACTGTGCTCTGGATCTCCCTGTTTCAGCATCGTGGTAGAGACAGCTGTGCTGAATAATGCCCCATTGATACACCGTCAATATTCACATGTTGTCTCACCTCTGGACCTGCCCAGTTCTGATACTTCTTGGGGGTGGTCTGTAGCTTGAACAACTGATAGATCAAGGGAGGGGGAATCAAAGGCCACGCTTGGCTGTCAAAGTTCCCTTATTTCAGGCCTTTTCTTCTTCTCCTCCCATGGTTGCTGGGCAAATGTTGAACATCTGAATGCAACCAGCTCACATCAATTTTTAAAACATTGAGGTTCAGTGACCAATACTGAGCAGCTGCTCAGTCAGTGGCCAAACTAGGACGAGAGATGACTCTCAGTTCCGGGCTTTTTCATCCTCACTTAGCAGCTCCCCATCTTACAAGGACTCCTCTCTGCAGGAGCTTTAAAAGGCCACTACTGTCCTGGAAAGCCTCTCTGCAGATGTGCCCCGGGGGCGGAAGGGGTGTCATCTTCCACGTGGATTCAGCACCTTTGTCCCAGTTGGCCATAAACACGGAGCAGTGGCTCAGAGTTCAGGGAAGCCAGGACTGGTCTTTGGAAACCAAAGAGTGTGCTCCTCCGCACCCTAGGTGCTTCGTGGGCGTTTCTTCTGTGCTGCCTGCTGGGCTTAGCACTTAAAGATACAAACAGCAGAGTCCCAGCCCTGTCCCAAGAGGCCCGCAGTCTCACCTGTGCTCTGTAACAGAGTTCTCAGCCTTGACGGCTCCTCAGAACTGCCTTAGGAGCTTTGAAAACTCATCCAGAACAAAGTGCTGATGTTGGGCAAGCCTGTTTCCTCCTTCCCTCCGTTTGCTGCGGGCTCTCTTAGAGGATAATAGGGCAGGCATGTGATTTGACTGGCAAAGTTCAAGAATGCCTATTCAAATTTGATTCCCATAGCCAAGCTCACCAAGGTTACAGGACAGTGACAACGGTGAGGCAGGAAAGTGAGCAGTGTGCGTCAACTTACTCATTTGCTTCTCAGAAGAAACGCCATGTTCCCCATCTCTGAATCACCCTTTGCAAAATGATTGCAACGCGAATGTGTATGTCTGTGAACGAGGGAGGGGGAGCTTGCATGGTACATAAATCTGGATTTGATGGCCGAGATCTTTTGGCTTAACTTTTTAAGCCCAAGCACAGCCGCAAAATGCCAGGGTGGCGTGCTAAAGAAAAAACACACAAACAACAATCACATCAATGGTTGAGCAATCTTAAGATTTAACAAAAAGAAGGGAAAAATCTTGCCAGATTACTACAAATTTTTATAAGTCGTTCCTTTACTGACTGTCTGGTGATATTATCTTTTATATGCTAGCAAAAGGGAAGAGTTAACAGGAGAATGAAAAGCAGAGAAAGAAACTTTCTTTTGGTCAAACAGAACATCCTGTTTTGAGTTCTAAACAAACTCTTCAGTTGTGGAGTTCTCAGTCCTTTGCCTCGGGCGAAACACAGCCTCTTCTTAAATGTTTAAAAATGTTTAGTGGGAGCAAACAGAGCAATGAACTTCTCAAACGTCAAAACAATCTATAAATGGAAAAAAAAAAAAAGAATTTAAATACAGTTTACGGCTGAGCGCAGTGGCACATGCCTATAATCTCAGCACTTTGGGAGGCCAAGGCAGGAGGATCACTTAAGCCCAGGAATTTGAGACCAACCTGGGTAACATAGCAAGTCTCTACAAAAAACATTTTTAAAAAATTAATCAGGCAAAGTGGCATGCACCTGTAGTCCCAGCTACTCAGGCGGCTGAAGTGGGAGGATCACTTGAGCCCAGGAGACTGGGGCTACAGTGAGTCATGATTATGCCACTGCACTCCAGCCTGGGTGACAGAGTGAGACTCTGTCTCACAAAAGGAAAAAGAAAAAAAAATTCCACTAAAAAGAACAAGAACTGTTGAATGCATCAGAATGCATACTGAGAGAAGCACACTAATTCAGAGACATAATTTACTGAAAAGTAGGAATCAATCCTTCAACACCAAATATGCCTGGTCCTCCCTCTTCTTATGGAAAATTTATTTGGTGAAGAATATTGTCTGTGTGTCATGACTAAAATTGTTGCTCACCTAGGGACTGTAACAGCCTGACTTATGGCCAGGTGTCACTGTTAGTAAAATATACGAGCTGCTACTGCTTGCCATGAAGCCACTTACCTCTGTCCTGCTAATACATTGTTAAAGAAAGTGATAGGATCTTCACAAGCTACCAGGAACTGAAGTTCAGATGATCAGAATCACTAAATTGCAAAGTCCATTGTGGAAATTTTACCCAGACTTTTCTTCAGATACCACAATTTGTCACTCTCTCATGTGGTGAGTGAAAATATTCAGAAAACATATGAATGTCCTTGTTTCTTTAATTATTATTATTATTTTGAGACAGAGACTTGCTCTGTCACCAGGCTGGAGAGCAGTGGCGCAATCTCGACTCACTGTAACATCTGCCTCCCCTGCCTAAGCCTCTTGAGTAGCTGGGACTACAGGCACATGCCACCAGATCAGGCTAATTTTTTGTATTTTAGTAGAGACAGAGTTTCACCATGTTGGCCAGGATGGTCTCGATCTCCTGACCTCATGATCCACCCACCTCAGCTTCCCAAAGTGCTGGGATTACAGGTGTGAGCCACCACGCCCAGCCATGGATGTCCTTGTTTCTTAAAATGTATTTGGTTTTGTTAAAATCTTGTCACTAATGAGGAACTTTTATGGCTACCATACCACCTACAGCTTCTTATGCTAAAAGATCATTTTATCTTCACCATTGTCTGTTAATTCCAAAGGACTCAGCTGATGATACAATTCCTGAATAAGAGGGGACGTTTGCAGGCAGCTCCCCAGCAGACTCCTCCTAACCTTCCCATTGTCATTCACCCCAAGACATTTACAAGGCTCTTTGTCCAATCTTCAGGCAGCTTTCCCTTCTCCATATGTTTACAGACACACACGTTAAGCACTAAGAGTTTGTTCAGCGGTCACAGCCAGCACCATAAGGGATTCTTGGGGTAAAAATTATACACAGGCAACAAAAATAAACTCCCTACTAGAACTCAGTTACGTTGCAGCCACCAAGCACCAAAGGGCCCTCTATTGCTTCATCCTAAATCTGGGCAAGTCTCAGAATGTCTTTGACCTTAACCTTTGATTGACTGTATCCATGAAAGCCTCAGTTTACTGGTTTAAATTTAACAACACTGACAGATACAACAACAAAACCCAGTAATCTAAGTAGTTTATTGCAATATGTTCCAAAATAGGTTTTCCAAATCAGATTCAGTGACCCAAGCTTCTTCCATCCGTAGCTCTTCCATCTCCCAAAGGTGTCGTGTTGGTCTACACCCAGTCTGCAGGAAAGGGTGAGAATGGAGGATATTGCAAGGGAGCCTTTGGGACCAAGCCTGGGATGCTCCCCACTTCTGTTCATAGTCCACTGGTCAGACTCAGTCACAAGCCAGTTTCCACCTATCGGGAGCGGGGGTGGCCAGGACATTTCTGTAGTCCTGGACCCAGGAAGAACAGGAAATGGATTTGGTGAACACATGGTTGAGTCTTTACCACACACAGAACAGCTCTGTTCCTGGAGACTCCCAGATTTTGCCCCAAGCTTCTCTCCTGTGACCAGTGCCCCGATCTGGTGCTGGACCCCTGCCTGTGTTACTGAGACCTGCTCTTCTGTGTCTCTGCTTGCCAACCCCCTGTGCAGGCCGACCTCCACATGCCAGATTTCCCACTGGAGCCCTCTGAACATAACCTCACCTGCCAGCCCAGTCCTACATACCTGGTCCTCCCCTCCTCATCCTGTTACTAGGTTGCCCCTGTTACTAGGTTGCCCACCCTGCACAATTGCTCCTTCTTTAGTCCCCGCTTTTCTTCCTCAGTACTGATGGGTTCCCAGCATGGATCAGCCTCTCCCTGGAAGCCTAGGCTTATCAACTCTAGGACCAGCCAGAGGCACTCACTGCTCTTGATACTTTTTCCTTCTAACTCCAGTTTCCCGCTGAGCTTTCTCTCTCAGGTACTCAGGTTCCTAAGGAAATGAACCACCCAACACCACTCATCCCAACCCGGATGAGATGCTTTCAGCTCCTTAACTTTTTCTAAATATTTGCTTCTTTAGCACATTCAGGTCTTCTTCTCTTCTCTCTTCTGGTCTTATTTTTAATGCACTTGTGGGCCTTAACTCTGTGTCTCTCTCTAACTGCCAAAGGAATCTATAGTTTATTTTCTTTCTATTTATTCACCAACATCCACACTGCATTTATGATGTGCTAGACACTATTCTCCATGCTTTAGTATTAGCTTGTGTAATCCTCAGAATCCTATGAGGTAGGTACATTGTTATCCCCATTTTGAGGTGAAGGAACTGAGGGACAGAGAGCTTGCATACCTTGCCCAGGGTCACACAGCTGGTAGTTTCTCCCAGGAAAGTCACAGTGCTCTTTTTCTTTCCCCTAACAATACCACTGGAAACCGAGCTCAAAAGACACTGAGTCTTTAGAGCATGCATGAAAGCACTTAAAATCATTTGCCTCGCTGGGCTGGTTTCATTTTACAAATGTTCACTGAGGCTCTGTAGGGGAGGGGAAGGGGTTCACCATGAGCACACAGCTGGGTGCTGGTGGGGTTTAGACTTGGAGTCTTATGTTGTCTACTTGCTCAGTAATGGGCACTGTTTCCACTCTGTTTTGTCCTGACCACACCTCAGCCTGTTAGACAGCCCCTTATCTCATAGGAGATAAATAATTGTAATTCTTCTGAGTGCCCCCAAATTCTTCTGTCTTTCAAAAAAGATGAACGAGAAGGAGTTATTATTTTACCACCATCCTTTGCAAGGATGCATTTGATGCGAGACTTGTACAGACAAACCACTGGCAAGAGGAATTCCCATTGGTGGCCTGATGGGCAAAAGGGTTGACTACTGGGACAGACATCCTGCCCCATACCCTCAAGATAAAGCCGTAGAGTCAACTGCCTACACTACATGTGCCAATAGCCAGACACGACATCAGCCTAGGGATTCCAGATGACCCTGAAAAGGCTAAAGATTTCTAAGACAAGAACACTTAAGTTTATAAACATAATCAAATGGCCAGAGGAGGTGTGTGCCTCGTTCCAAGATCCTTGCAAAAGCTCAATGACTATGATGTGTGAATATCATCGTGATGTGTGTCTAGAATGTGTGAATATCTGAACGGCCCAGATGTCTTCAGTCTATCACCCTGTTATCCTCGGATAATAGAGAAAGGATGAGGGAAAAGCCCAGGCCAGACTCCAAGTGGGCCATTTTTGTCATGTCACCCAGGTGGCACTGGAGAGGTGCACGGGCACCCCTTGCCCATAATTCCATGAGTACTCAAGAAGGCAGTCTCTCAGGGGGCCTCCTCATTAGCTCAAGGAAGCATTTACCTTCCAAAGACAAATGAGTTCCTGGCTTGCCCCAGGTAAGGACACTGTGTGTTGAACTTTTCACATTTCACAAGCCATCCTGGCTCCTGGCTTCCTGTCACAAACATTTATATTTCCCGCTCATTTGCCCCTAGTGTTCCAGGGAGTGGTGTGAGGTTTTATAATTGATAATTATCATATTTAGTGCCCCATAATGCTTTTCATCTTCAAAGTAGTTGGCAAATATTACCTAACACACCCACGACGTCAGCCAAGTCAGAGTTTCTCTCCCTATTTGGCAGAGAGGAGACAGCCTGGCCATGGGTCAGGTGAGCATCAGGTCACAAAGCTCGGAGGCTTGGTGGCCAGCTTCTTTCTTGTGTCAGCTTTCCCTGCCATCACATCCACTCCTTCCAACAAGAACAATGTGGGTTCCTGTCCTAGCGGCACAGGCTGTGCTCTGTAACCCATGGCCCTGCCACGTGGAAATCGTTAGGTTATTTTTAAGCTTATTCTTTGCAGCAAGCCTGGTGGGTAAATTCAAGACTGAGGAACAAGAGTAAGTTTACCTCACAAATGGAAGTAATTTTGTAAGCTTTGAGGACTGAGATCTATGATGTAGTAGTACTCCCTGCATATCACTGTATATACGGGAGAGAAAAAGAGGAAGAGGAGGAGAATGAGCAGGACCGGACAAATGGGCTCACATGTTCTAGCCATTCAGATCCACTTTGCTCAGTAACCAGGGGCCTTAGAACCACAGCCCATGAGTGAGCTAGTCACCCATTCGTGCCCAAGAGCACAAAAACACAAAGTTGTATCTAGGGCGTGGCATCAAAACAGCATTCATCAGGCAATTTGGTGACAAACAAGACTGGCCAAGAATGTGACGCTGTTTAAACAAAATGGCCCAGTCACTGTGTTTTTTATTTCAGTGGTTGTATCTTTAAGGAGCTGTAGACGTAAAAGTGGCCTTTCGAAGACCCAAGGGGCTTGAAATTTCACAATAACAACTTCGACAAAAAAAAATGACCATTTTCTGTCTACTTATATCCTTGTTCTGTGTGTTCACAATTCTCTCCCAGTTCATCTTTCAAATGAGAGACTTTTTTGACTGACTTTTCAGGTAAATTCTGCCGACTGAAACTATTGTAACCAGAAAATGTATCTTTCTGCTTGGACCATGGCAAAATGCACAATGAATCTTCACACAGTTAAAGCTGGGTGTGACGCTATCTGCCTTAGTCACTGGAAATCCATCTCACTCCACCTCTGTTGCGGCTCATTTTAGGGTTTAAGGTTGTGTCCAAACCCACATCTCCACCATCCCTCCCTTAAAAAGAAAAAACAAAAACACATCTTTTGCTGAATTTCATTTCAGAAACAGGCAGGATTTATTACAAATGTGCTGTTGTGTTTTGGCTGTTAGCTGACTTTATTTTTATACTTTTGCTTACTTATGCATGAGAAAAAAAAAAAAGACATTAGTTGAACTAAAAGAAATTTGAGCCAAACTCCTCTTGACAGTTAACCTGGTTGAAGTGCAGTTGACTTCTTGCCTATTCCGGAAAAGCAACCAAATGTTCCCAGTAGCTCCTTAATGCAATTACTTGATTAGAGAAAGGCATTTCATTTCCTAACCACTACAGGAATAAGCAATATAGCTGTCAATAATTTTTCAACAGAGCTTTAGGCATGGTGGTCACCATTCGACCACAGGTTTATATGCTCATTAACGCATTTCCATCAATGCTTAAAAATTCACCTTCAGAACGCCTGGGAGCCTTAAGGGATTTTGCTGTTAGGAGAGCAACCTTCTTCATCTGTTTTCAGGTTGTTATTTTGTTGCAGAATACTCAACACATCACAATGATTTGCCTCAATCTTCCATTTAAGTCAAATTGGGTTACATTCAGTGTGCCTGTCCTCTTGGCTTCCTTTGAGGTAAGAGTTATTAATCCCAAGAAAGAGTAATGCTGTCTCCCTTTCTTCTCTTCATGAACTTGCCTAGTTTTTCTGACCAAGTTAGTCTACACCACAGTGTGCTCTAATGATAAAAATAATTGCTTCCATATATGGAGCACTTACCATGGGCCAGATATAGTCCCAAAGTCTTTGTTCATATTATCTCGTGCAATCCTCACAACTGCTTAGAATGATCATCCTCCAACTTTAGTAAGTGTAAGAGTCCCCTGGATAACTTAAAAAAACAAAAAACAGACTTCCTCCCACCCACAAAGATCTGGATTCAGTAGCTTCCAGATGGCTACACAGTGATTTGCAACGTAATAGTCCTGTGGGTGTTTCTGATGCAGGTGGTCTGTGCAACCATACTTTGAAAAATAAAAAACTGCCCTAGGAAGGAGGCACAGCCATTATTCCCGTTTTTATAGATAAAAATCTGGGGCTGAAGAGGTTAAGAAACTTGCCCAAACTCACCCAGGAATCAAGCTGAAGGCTGTATTTTCCAACTCCGAATCCCATGCTTCTAATCAAAGGTGCACCACCTCTCACTTATTTTCCTTGCCAAGAATTAATGTCAAAATCAGAGTAATTAATGCTAGCTGCCATCACAAATATTCCCAGGTTTCAATGTCTTCATACCACCAACGCTTATTTCCTGCTCACACAAAGACAGATGCTTTGAAAACACCTCCTCTTCGAGAATCTCTTCCACGCAGTAATTCAGGGTCCCAGGCTGCTCCCACCTGGTAGCTATGGCATCTGTAATTCAAGATCTAATGTTGCTACAGTGAGGGGAGAGAGGGTGGGTGGGATTATAATATAGGACACCTTTAAGTTCTCAACCTGGAAGAGATTAGCTCATTCCCACTTGCATCCCATTAACCACAATCTAATTAGTTGGTCCTGCCCTAACTGTAGGAGAGGCCAAGTAAAGGTTAGGATTGCATGGATATTGAAGGGAGAAGTCTCAGACATGTCATAAGCTCCTGAAGTTCCCTAGTGTCGTTAGCCCCTGGGGTTGGAGCCCTAATTCTTTACCCTCCTGCCTTTGAGGTTCTGCTGCAGCCTGACCCTTGCGATAAAATAATGAGACAATCACTCCTGCCGCAAGGAGTCAGATGTAAAAGCTATCCCAGAAGGGATCCCAAATAACTATTTCCCCTCTCCTTTTCTCCTCCCACCTCAAAGACAGCTTTTTAACCCAGGCCTAAAACTGTAAGACTGAATCTTATAAAAGTCATCTCTACTCAACTGTAGTTAAATGTGTAAAGGAAGGTGACTCTTTCTGTAGCTTAAGATATCACCACTGAAGTGATATGTTTAAAGAAAGAGACTTGAATGTGCCGGCAGATAATATCTCAAGTGACACACACAAACTTGAAGTTTGGTTTAGATGTGGGTCCACAGAGCAAGGTCTAAAAGTCTATGACTAGTCAATGCTTTGCTGAAAACTTGAAGAAAATCGTTTCAGAAATATCAAAGTCATTTTTTTGCAACAAACTTGCCATCACTTAAGCTCACCTTCTTGGACTCCAGGCTTTCTTTTGCTTACTGAGTTTTCTGTTCCACTTCTTATCTTCCTCCATCCAAGGTGCAACAAGCCTTTCTTGATACCTTCTTCTTAGCAGAATTAATTTCTTCTCTCTCTGGAATGCTCCCCACTGAGTTTATGTTTTCATTAGATCATTGGATCAAGTCACATTCAGACTATACTGTAGTGAGTTGTAGACTTGTCTTTCCTAAAGACTAATAAATATATCTTTTCCAGCTTTCCTGTAACTCCATAAGTTAGAAGTTGCATTTAGAGATCAGATGAAAGTAGTCATTTAAACAAAATAAAAGTTTATTTATTTCATGTGATAATTCCAATTGTAAGTAGCCCAAGGTTAACTGGGCAGCTCCACCATGTCATCAAAAATCTAGACTCCTTATTTCTTTCTTCTCCATCATCCCCAACACTTGGCATCCATTCACAATGGTGCTTTGTGGCCCAGGATGGCTGCCTGAGCTCCGGACATCATGTCCACATTCCAGTCAGAGGGAAAGGGAAGGAAAAGGCCCTTTAGAAAGCTTCCCTGGAGGTTTCATGCAGAAGGTATTCACATGACTGTGCCAAGCTGCCTGCAATGATGGGAAATGGCGTCTCTTACCTAAGCACATTGTTATCCTCAACAAAATCAGGGCTCTGCTTATGGCCACTTTTCGAAAGGAAGAAAAGAAAATGGACGTTGGGTATCACACAGAATTTGCACAAAACAGTACTTGTCAATGCTTGTTGCAGTAAATTAAGTTTATGTAGATGCATAATAATGCTATACAATGTAGATTTTAAAAAACTCCCCCAAACAGAGACTCCTTGACTGAGCTATCATAACTGTAGCCATCCCTTAAGTCCATGCTTTGTGCCTGTCAGATTTTTAAACATGGAAACAGCAATAGCTTTATACTTTAGTTGGAAGGGCAGCTGGGTGATGGCAGGAAGGTCACATCCTCTTGAGTAGCAAGCCCTGCAATTAGATGCCAGCTTGATCAGACATAGCCTGTGTGATTCAGCTCAAATTGCATAACCTCATTGAGACTTTATCTGAAAACTGGAGATAAAAAGACCTACCTGCCTCCTGGTGTGAGGAGGTAATTAATGAGGAACAAAAGACCTGCCTAACACCAGCAGCCAGTATGTTCCCAGCAAACAGTAATTATGACCTGAAAATAAGAAGAAAGACCAGCTGCACAGGCCTATGCATCTTGGACATATTAAACCTCCCAAACATCAATTTCTTTTTCTGTAAAATGAGAACACTATTTTTTACTTTCTAGAGAGGTGTTGATGAGATGATTAAATGAAATAAATAAGAGAGCTGTAGAATTATAAAGCCATTGCAAACTTAAATATAAATTCACTCCTTCAAAGCATATGTATTGACTCCATTTCATGCCAGACATTATCATGTATGAATAAAAAGCACCAAGTGATGCCAAATTGCCACTTCAGGTCTCCCAGTATAATGACAGGCAAATTCCATACTATTTTTTTTCCAATTTTAATAGCCATTTATATATTCTTTATTATTATTATTATACTTTAAGTTCTGGGGTACACGTGCAGAATGTGCAGGTTTGTTACATAGGTGTATACGTGCCATGGTGGTTTGCTGCACCCATCAACCCGTCACCTACATTAGGTATTTCTCCTAATGCTATCCATCCCCTAGACCCCCATCCTCTGACAGGCCCTGGTGTGTGATGTTCCCCTCCCTATGTCCATGTGTTCTCATTGTTCAACTCACACTTATGAGTGAGAACATCGGGTGTTTGGTTTTCTGTTCCTGTGTTAGTTTGCTGAGAATGATGGTTTCCAGCTTCATCCATGTCCCTGCAAAGGACATTAACTCATCCTTTTTATGGCTGCATAGTATTCCATGGCATATATGTGCCACATTTTCTTTATCCAGTCTGTTATTGATGGACATTTGGGTTGATTCCAAGTCTTTGCTATTGTGAATAGTGCTGCAATAAACATACGTGTGCATGTGTCTTGATAGTAGAATGATTTATAATCCTTTGGGTATATGCCCAGTAATGGGACTGCTGGGTATTTCTAGAACTAGAAATGGTACTTCTAGTTCTAGATCCTTGAGGAATAGCCACCCTGTCTTCCACAATGGTTGAACTAATTTACACTCCCACCAACAGTGTGAACGCCTTTCTGTTTCTCCACATCCTCTCCAGTGTCTGTTGTTTCCTGACTTCTTAATGATCGCCATTCTAACTGGCGTGAGATGGTATCTCATTGTGGTTTTGATTTGCATTTCTCTAATGACCAGTGATGATGAGCATTTTTTCATGTGTCCGTTGGCTGCATACATGTCTTCTTTTGAAAAGTGTCTGTTCATATCCTTTACCCACTTTTTCATGGGGTCGTTTGTTTTTTTCTTGTAAATTTATATAAGTTCTTTGTAGATTCTGGATATTAGCCCTTTGTCAGATGGATAGATTGCAAAGAATTTCTCCCATTTAGGAAATAGGCACAGGCAAAGACTTCGTGTCTAAAACACCAAAAGCAATGGCAGCAAAAGCCAAAATTGACAAATGGGATCTAATTAAACTAAAGAGCTTCCATACTATTTTTAAAAGAAATTCTCCTATTCAAAAGAATTATAGTTCTTTAGAATGACACAAAAGGAATCACATGCAGCTTCTCAAGTTCGAGTGGTAAAGGCCACTTTGGTGGGATTGCTCTCATTCCACCTCTCGTGGACTTTTAGAATTCATTATGGTGTGTCTTCAAAACATCTGAGTCACCCACAGGAACCATGCCTTGGGCAGATGAGGGGATGAAGATTCCCCACCTGCAAGGATATGTCTAACACTGGCAGCACTGTAAAACACGAACACCTTGTCTCTTGGCTTCCAGATGCTGTTGACAAATTGCTGCTAATGTCTCTTCTAACAAACTTCATCATGAGCTATTAAAGAGCAAAGCATCAGTAGCACTACAATCGGTCACTAAATGTCAATAAAGGATTTATAAACAGAACTTTAATTATATTCTCTGGGATTCTGCAGAATGTCAGTGCCTCCCCTAAACCACGCTGGAAGTCAGCACAGAGATGGACACCTGTGGGTCTTACGGTGGGAAATCTTGGGGCGCCATCCATAGGAACTCTGCCTACCACGTATCCTCTCTGAAATGTAACTAAGTCATCACTTAACTATGTGTTTAATTTTTTTCTGAGACAGAGTCTAGCTGTTGCCCAGGCTGGAGTGCAGTGGCACAATCTCAGCTCACTGCAACCTCTGCCTCCGGTTTCAAGCAATTCTCCTGCCTCAGCATCCTGAATAGCTGGGACTACAGGCACCCGCCACCACAAGCAGCTATTTTTAGTAGAGATGGGGTTTCGCCATGTTGGCCAGGCTGGTCTTGAACTCCTGACCTCAAGTGATCCGCCTGCCTTGGCCTCCCAAAGTGCTGGGATTACAGGCATGAGCAACTGAGCCCAGCCTATATGTGCAGTTAATTATTACTTAAGCATTTCCTTGTAAGAGTTTGAATCTTTTTGCTTATAGGATATTCTTGTTCATTATACTCTAGATCAGCAGTACAAAATTACTTTCCAATATTTCCTCATACAGTTTCTTTCTCACAATTTCTGTTATTTATAATTTGAAAAATAAAATATTAGTTATGTGCACTAAACAACAAAATAAGATGCGGGTTATGAATGTTAAACAATACAGCTATGTAACAATGTAGCTGTACCTGTAACAATGTAGCTAGAAGACCTGAGGCCATAACTTAACTTTGGTTTTTTGTTTTTTGTTTTGTTTTTTTTTTTTTTTTTTTTTTTTTTTTTTTTTTGAGACAGGCGTCTCCCTCTGTCGCCCAGGCTGGAGTGCAGTGGCGCAATCGCGGGTGCAAGCTCCGCCTCCCGGGTTCATGCCATTCTCCTGCCTCAGCCTCCTGAGTAGCCGGGACTACAGGTGCCAGCCACCACGCCCGGCTAATTTTTTTGTATTTTTAGTAGAGACAGGGTTTCACCGTGTCAGCCAGGATGGTCTCGATCTCCTGACCTCGTGATCCACCCGCCTCAGCCTCCCAAAGTGCTGGGATTACAGGCGTGAGCCACCGCGCCCAGCCAACTTAACTTTGTATCAGTCTCTTTCCTTCCACAACTGAGGGGCTTCCACCAAATAATAATCATGTTTGTTTAGCATTTGGCAGCTTATAAGGAACTATAACAATCATTTCATTTTAACTCAATTTGGTGAAAGATCTCTAAGACTGCTTCCTGTTATAAAATTCTATGATCCCATGATGTCAGTTCAGCAGTGATTCTGTTATCCTCAGCACAAGATGTCAAGGCCATCGTCATCTGCTTTATGCCGGTCAGTTTGGAGGGACATCACCTGGTTTACCTGAAGGATCTATAAATTCCTTGAAGAAGGGCCTTGTGTATTATTCATCCTTGTACTCCTAGGACCTAGATCCTTGCTTGACAGAAAGGATATGACTAGGAACATTTGCTGTGCATTGGCTGACGGCGAGAGTAGGAGGCTCCCTTCCCACTCCCACTCCACGCTGTGACAGGACGGCAATCTCAGCACAGCCTCCATCAGCCTGCCCTCGCCGGCGCGGGCGTCACATCCACAGCGCTTGGGTTTGGAGCTGCCTTCGTGGTTTTACTCTTAATCAACAAGCACACCTAGGGGAGGCCAATGTAGCAAGCAAAGTTCTCTTGCCTCCTTCCACTGGTAGGTTACCTTCTCAAACATCACCTTAACCATTCCTTGGCCAGACAAAGCATTCAACCTGGCCTCACTGGAATGTTGCTCTGCTGAAGGTTGCATCTCTGCTTTTATTACAGAAAATTGTGTTTTTAAAAAATGACAAACACAATTCACTTTCCAGAAATTAACTTTACAGTTCAGCAGCTGGGGAGCATCTATCTATTCAATAAGACAGAGGTTACTGTTTTTGAATCCTGCCATTAGTAAAACTCCCCAGTAAACCTCAAAAGTGAGCTAATGGCAATATTTAAACGACTTGCTCTACTGATACCGGTTGTTTAGTGAAAAGGACTTTGGTGTGTTATTTAGCTCATTTCTCCCACTTTTAGGTCAAATGTAACTACAACATCACAAACATCTGTTCGTCCCTTTCTTCCAAATCTCCAGGCAGTGTAGCTGTTTGGGGGGATGGGGTAGGGAAGGAAATAAATGAACTTCTCCAGGCAGGAAATTCTGCACATCTCGGCCGAGCACAGTGGCTCACGCCTGTAATCCCAGCACTTTGGGAGGCCGAGGTGGGCAGATCACGAGGTCAGGAATTCGAGATCAGCCTGGCCAAGATGGTGAAACCCCATCTCTACTTAAAATAAAAATTTTTTTTAATTATCTGGGCATGGTGGCAGGCTCCTGTAATCCCAGCTACTCAGGAGGCTGAAGCAGGAGAATTGCTTGAGCCCAGGAGGCGGAGGTTGCAGTGAGCTGAGACCATGCCACTGCACTCTAGTCTGGGCGACAAGAGTGAAACTCCATCTCAAAAAAAAAAAAAGAAAGAAAAGAAAAGAAAAAGTAAAAGAAAGAAAAGAAAGAAATTCTGCACATCCCCTTGTTTAGGCACCCTGGAGACAGGCTGTAAGTGGTCTACTGTGTACTGTCCCAGCTCTTCAGGTAGTCCCATCCTTGTCAGTCATTCCCAAATTAGGAAATTAGGGAAGGGTAGACCATCACATCCACAAATGATACCACCTCATTCCCATCCCACATTCTCATAGCCCCAGAGCAAATGCCTGTGAGCCGTGGCCCTGTCCCTGAGAGCCTGGACCTTGAGTAATTTAAGCAGAGCACCTTGGACCTCTTCTGAAAAATTCTCCTCTCAGAGCCTATTCCTATATAGAACTTTTAAAATGTTCTTTTGTGGCTGGAACCCCCAAGAGAATGAATACAGAGGAATGAAATGCAAGTCACTCTTGCTTGAGGTGGGGCACAGATGGACTGATCCTCTTCCACAAGGGCCCTGGCATGGCCCCCTGAGGTCAGGTTAGGTGCACATCGGCAGTTTCTGCAGCTGTTGTTGGAGAGGTATTGCTGTTGCTATTGTGGTTTGGTTTATAGAGCCCTTTTTTAATGTGTATGAAGAAATGATTTTTTAAAATATTTACCTATTCTAAATCTAGAACTGAAATATGAGCCTTCATTTCGAAAGTGAAACCTCCCCCCCCCCCCAAAAAAAAGATTTCTTTTGAATTAATGTCTGGGTGGGAGTGGGGATGGTGAGGGTAATGGGGAGAGAGATGAAACAGCACCCCGGAAAACCCACAGGAGGGGAGCTGACTGGGTGTTGGGGTCTAAGGCTTGGATATGAGCAAAGAAGGTGAAACGTCCTCAGAGAACTGAACTCAGAGACCTACAAATGCTTCCTTGCAGTGCAACAGTCAGTTTCCAAATGTTAGCAACGTCCCACATTGTCCAGAGGCACTTCTACAAGGACCTCAGAGGAAACGCTTTGGGGAAAGATTGGAAGTTAGGAGTAGGTTCGTGGACAGCACAGCTGTGAAGTCCCTTCAGACTGTGGTGGGCCTCTGAGGGAAATACAGGGAGAAAAAGAAAGGCTTCTGTGGAGGAAAAAAGTCTTTTGTGCCATTTACCATGATAGACAGGGCTTCTGTGAAAATTATTTATACCACCAGTGAAACAGCTGTGCATTCCTGCCATCCACGGGACATGTTTATGAACACATCGGGGTAAAACAAAATGGACAAAAACAAAAGACAGGGGCTTCCTTATAATGATGAGGATTTCTGCTTGCAGGAAATAAATGAACTTGTAGCATATCCACATGTATTTCTATAAATAATAAAATGTGAGATTGTTCAGTCATTCATGTGAGAGTGTGGGTGTGGGTGTTCATCTGTATTCTAAAAGCCGCCCCACCTAGAAGCCTTGTAAAAAGTCATCAATTTGAGCAGCAGATTGGTAAATAGATACATGTTTATATGGCACACGTGTATCATTACATCAACATAGCTGAGAGTAATGGTAGCCAAAAAAATCTGAAACTTCATCCTTCAATGTTTATTCAACTACCATGTATTAAATCCCAGCTATGAACACAGGGCTATATTATGCATTATAATAATAAATAAAATTTAGTCTCTAGACTCAAACGTCTTATAATCCATTTGGTAAGATGACACATGCAAAGCCAGGGAGAACAGTCATTGAGCCACCTGAGGCACAGATAGACTGCCATGTGTGGTCAGAAGAGGGAGAATGTTATGACCATGGGTTGAAGAAAGACCATGGTGGAATTTGCCTTTGAAGTGGTCTGTAAAGAGTGAGACTGCTTAACTAAAGTGAGGAGAAGTAGCTAATTACAGACCCAAGGCAGGACCTAGTGGGATGCAAGTGCACGAGTCTGAAGGTGGACAAGTTCGCCTTTTCTCTGGAGTTCAGCGGCATGTGACGCCTACATGTAGAGTCACATAGGAATTACCAGTCCCTTTGTGATAAATGAGAAAACCTAGAGAGAGCCAAAATGTCACAGCCCAGACTCACTTATGACTGCCACCCCATCCATGTCTGTCGGTCACCAGACAGCCCTGACCCAGGAAGCTCTTGCACACTCTGCTTGCAGAGCTGTACCCTTTGATAAATAAAGCTCTGCCCCAGCAGCCACTTCCTAAGTTGATTCATCAACCACATGTTGCTGTATTGATATGAGACCCTCTACAGTCTTTTTTTTATATAGCACAGGAATCAAGTCAAGCTATGGAAAAGCACCTTATTGTAACTTCCCAAACATCACCAAAAGACGAGGTCTTCCTGGAGAGTGTGGCAACACAACTAGGCCTTAAAGGATGGCAAGTGCAGAGGTGTGAAGGAGAAGAGTCCACACAGCTCTAGGGGCACATACAAGGGGGCAGAGAGGGGAATGTGCTGTGTGATCTGAACCTCCCCCCTAGTATTTGTGGGACCATGGCTACATGCTTGAGAAAGAGCAGGATAAAAGGTTAAAAACATTAATTTGGAGGGTCAGATTAGAATAAGGCATTTTTGAAGACAGAAATGTCACAGTGATATCATTTCTTTGGCAAGGTTCATCTGGAGAATGCATGAGACATGGAATGGAGCATGGAAAGAGACTGGCATGAGGCAGAGCTGTTCAGAGAGGGGATTCATGAAATGCTGAAGAGAGGAGGTGGCAGGACTAACTAAAAGTGGGACAGTCACTTGTTATAGTGAAGGTAGGATGGATAGAATTGGGCAACTAGTTAAGAGGGAGAGCCCATGTTTGTGACTACATGGTGGCTGGAAGAACAGGAGAACATGTCCAAACCTGGAAAACCAGGAAGAGAAGATCCTTGGTGAGAAGCAGTCAATGAGTTTGCTTCGGGATATATTGAGTTCCCAAACTTATCAAGAGGTGAGGCGTCCAGGTAGCAAATGCAGACATGGGACTGGAGTCCGAAGAGAAGCCAGATCTGGAGGAAGAGCTTCGATAGTTCACATTCATAGACATAATAGTCAAAGCCCAGGAAATGCCCAAGTTCTACAAGAAGGTTGTACACAGACAGCAGAGAAAGCCTTAAAGAATCTTACTTTAGGGAGCAAGAACAAAGAAGATGAAAGGAACTGTCAGAGAGGTGAAGAAAAGTCTCGAGTTCCCACAGTGTGGAGAACATACCAAAGGTAGAGAGCTTTTCAAGGAGGGCATTTTCAAGGGTGTTGCAGAGAAGTCTGGGAGGGAGGAATTGAATCAACTGGTGGTACTCTGACATTTGAGAAAGCAATTTCAGGAGAGCAGTGGGAGTAAAAAGCAGGTTCCTGGTGCTGAGGAGTGGAAGATAGTGAGAATTTGGAGGTGGAAAATTAGGCTGCTTTCTGTGGGGTATGAGGTATGCAGAGGAGTGGGTAGGGGAAAATGTACTCTCAAAGAAGGTCGGCTGTGAGGCCAAGGTCACGGGACGATGGGTTCCACTCATTGGGCAAGCCTGAGCATGTGTGTAAGCACAGAGAAATGGACCCAAATATGTTTGTGAGATTGTAGAATTGTTTTATTTTTGAAAAAGAAAAATTATAGGACGGCTTTGGCTGTATTTTATGTAACTATGATACTATAGTCCATCTGAAACTGTAGATGTGTACATACTATAGTTCATATCTGTAAGTGATCAATAAATGTTTACCACTCTATGGCTGGCACATCACAGATACTCAACAAATATTTTTGGCAAATTACACATCTTGATAATATCTATATTGGCATGCCTGTTCTCCACGAAATAACTTATTTAACTGTGCTCATATTAATCTTAGTTATGAAACAGATCATTTAGAAGGTGACATTGGAAACAAAAAACTAAATTCAAATACATAATTTGCCAGGCCTCATAAGCTGCACTTTGATGTTCTAACAACTTCCCAATAAGTCAGAAACCATCTGTTAAACACACAATTCATTCACAGTGGGAGTATTAACATTGAAAGTATCTGTCTTTCATATAGTTAGTTATTAGTTATTATACTCTCTGTCTCTCATATAGTATAGTTAGTAATTACTGAAAATAAGATAATCCTATTAATGGCCACAACATGATTTTGATGGTTAGTATATTCTCTAGCCATGAAAACCCAGACCTAAGCCTCCCCATTCTGCCATTCACACTGCAGCATGTGCCATCTGACCTAAGAGGAGACGACAGCCTCTCCTCTTCCACCATAGATTTCATTTGAACTATCAGAACCAAGTTTGCCAAATGACATTTGTGCTAGAGGAAGCACTCACATCAGGCCAACCACCCAAAGCAATACAATATTTAACCACATATTTCGGTGCTGGCATTTGTACCCACATAAACATTAACCAGTCGAAACTTACGGTCTCCTTGCCAAATTCTCAGAAGAATGGCTGAAGAAGTATCACATGGTGTGAATCTATACAATTTTACACTGATTCCTGTGTGATTCGGGGGAATTATCTAGCTTTGTTTAGTACAGTTGAGAAACTCAAAGAATAAGAAAATTGTTGGGGCCAGGCACAATGGCTCATGCCTGGAATCCCAGCACATTAGGATGCCAGCCAGAGAATTGCTTGAGGCCAGGAGTTTGAGACAAGCCTGGGCAACATAGTGAGACCCCACCTTTACAAAAGACAAAAATAATTAGTAAGGCCCAGTGGCATGCATTTCTAGTCCCAGATACTTGAGAAGCTAAGGCATGAGGATCACCTGAGCCCAGGAATTTGAGGCTACAGTGAGCTATGATCACACCACTGCACTCCAGCCTGGGTGACAGAGCAAGACTTCATCTTAAAAAAGTAAAAAAAAGTCTTGAGGGCTATAGTAAGCACAAGAAATTATTTCCTAAAACTCCTTTTTTTGTTCCTACACTATTCAAAAGGAAAAGATTTGAGGAAAAGAGAAAGGGTGTGATATAAGCAAATGCTCTATTTCGGCAAATCTTTCTGTAACTTCCACCACTACCATCTCTGTCAAGCGACTATAAAGTGAAAATATTTAGCTCAACATTTGTGTAGGAGGATTTGCGAGGGTTCCAAGTTTTCTCCCCACAATTTTGCAAAATCCAGTTGCCAATATACAAGTAATTTTAACTTTAGTGCTTTAGAGCAACCCCAAAGACTGAATTTTATTTATCTGTGAGCCTCTTTAAGGGGTGAAAAAACATCAACATAAACAACTGAAGGAATGTCACCTGGCAAAATCATTGACCCCACACCAGGACTGACTCCATGTTCCCTCCCCAAGCCATATTGGCTTTCTATAACTTCTCTCTTTTGTATGAAGTAAGATGGATTTTGATCCGTTGATCCCCTTATCTTTCTTCGGTGTAACAACTGGAAAACTGGCAATTCATGTAAAGCACTTTGTCAAGAGGGTAGTAAAGATCCTTTTAATGTTTTAAGCATCCTTTGTTGAGTTATTGTGTGCTGGAATGGGCTGAAGGTCCATTGTTTGGTTCATTTTGGAGCCTGGATGGGTACATCTGGTAAAGACAGCAAAGAAGTTAAAGGGGGAAATGTTTCTCAAGACACTCTTTTCTGTTTTTAGTTCCTGGGTAGTTCTTTGTATTTTTCCACACAGGGTGAAAAACACAGTCATAAAATCCCGAACAGTAGAATAGTCAGAATGAAATTAGTTAGTTTTCACTGAAGCGTTTGTGCTTGTTTCCTTCAGAAGCTGATCTTGATGACATGACTGTCCCTGTGGACCCTGCGCCTTTATGCTTTCCATATCCCCCAACTGCTCAGGGATGGACCGCGTGCCAATGCGGGCAGAAGGGACATGGGTTAAAAGCTGTACTCGCTGCCCTCAGCCCAACACAGGGAGGCAGTCCTAGGAGCTTGACTCGACTTCAGGGTTCACAGTTGATACGTGCATCTGGTCCAGGGAGAAAGAGGGAAACTGTCCTTCAACCTGACCCAAGGCTCTAAGCTCACTTGCTGCCTCACCCTTTTCCTCTCACAACACGAAGCTGTGACATGCTGAGTGGAGCCTCCTGGCTCTGAAACCAGTGTGATTTGCCATCTAGATCAATGCAGACTTCAGTGTGCACTGAGTGCCAGCAAGAGAGGGGCATCTGGTGTCATCTCACCCATGGAAAGGGTCCATTAGCCCTGCTAATTGTCCTCACCACTCTGCCTTAAAAATCCCCACTCACCCTTCCCAGGTGGCTGCAAAGGATCACTCATATTCAATTTGTGTCTGATCCTGGTATTTAATGCCATTTGTATTCATCAGACTAATGGAAATATCAATTAAGTCCAGTGAAGACTAGCTCTTAGCGCAATAATGGACACTTGTACCTGAGCTCAGAACAGAGGGAAGAAAGGCATCTTGAAGTAAATGGTGAATGATGATCAAGTGACTGTGAAACCTGCAAGTGGACCAATAAAGTTAAAGTATTGGTACAAATTTGTACACATTTGTATAGCCTTACCAGATACAGTCATCAGTGTACAGGCAAATGAGTATTTTTGCTTGAGTGCATTAGAGAAAGTCCAAAAATTCGGTCTTATAAATCTTGGAAAACTGCAATATAAAATGAGCTATGGAAGACCACCTAGCCTAATAATTGAACCAACACTGGGATCTGGCCCCAAATTCCATCCCTGTGGGCACAGAGGCTCACTCCAACATAGGCGGAGCCCCGGGGAATGATTTCTAAATATCCCATTACCATAAAATCTCTGGTATTTGAATCTCACTAATTCAATCTGGTATTTGATGGGTGCAGCAGGGGGTGACCAAGACATTCATAAAGTTTGAAGGGACTTTTTCTTCATTGTTTCCTAGTTTTCCTTGAGGAATCAGATGATATTTTGCATAGTTCAGAGGGCCCTCCAAAAGAAAATCAACAGTTTAAGGAGTTTTCTGCATTACTGAGATGAAGTAAGCTTACAAGCTTTAACTTGCTGAATATGTCTCTCGTTAAAGAATCTTCCATCCTTCAGAAAAAAAAAAAGGAAGGAATAAAAGAAAAAGAAATCATCATCTATAGCTCAACATCAAACAATAAAACCATTTTCAGCCTTCCATACCATTAAGAAATTAGATTCTATACATTAATCTTTCAGTTATCTGGCTCTAGTAAAATGGCCTTTAAAAAGAATGGAGGTGAATAGAGATAAAACATTTTTTTGCAGAGTATATGGGCTGACATTTAAGTGAGTTCTTTAGTAAGAGTCTTAACATGTCATACATGAGAAGACAAGAATTTTGAAAGACTGATTGGTAGATTATGTTAAGACTCACAAAGCAAAGTATATTTCTTTGGTCCCATGTTTGTGTAGGTCTTTGTGTCTCATAGCCAGGCTCTCTGTGTATTGAAGTTAGATGCCCTGCTCAGGATGTGTTGAATTGGGCAAAAATCTGAACCCACGTGGAAGAACAGAGAGCTATTCTCACAAAACAGCAGGTGGATTGTATTCAGGAGGAGTTCCAGGAGTTGCTGCAGGAACAGAGAAGTTCCAGGAGGAAAGGAGGAGGGAGACTTTATACTAGTGTTTTAGAACATGGTTAGCATTAGCAGGGAGCTACTAGCTCCCTCTGCTTCTACCACAGGCACCCTGGAGGCACAGAGGCTAAAGGGAGCCAGAGGGATTCCTGGACATTAGCGGGAACACAGTGATAGTCACAGTTGTGGATGAAGGCTTATCAGAGGATACTCTTGTTGTTCACACACTGGTCAGATGACTGAGGCTAGAGAAAGGGACAGAGTAACTCTGTCCAGACCTTTAGCATGCAGGAACCTGAGGAAAGACCATTCCATACTCTGCATAGAAGTGGTAGCCACAATTCTTCTATGGCAGTGACAAGATCCATCATTTCTAGTTCTCTGTGCTGATGTTTTAACAGTACTGGATCATTGCTGCCATCAAGAAGGCAATCTAGACGTGAGTCCAACTTGAAGAGAGCAAATATATTTTTGAAAGAACCCAAAACACAAACCAAAGGTTTCTGAGATCAATGGAGGGGATGCCTACTCTTCCCTAAGTGTGTCTAACTTCCTGCACCGCTTCTGAAAGTTCTAGATGAAGCATCTTCTTACCTCATGCGGGGAGCAGCACAGTTCAAGGCTAAGTGGAACTGGTTAGAGGAGAGACTTCTGAAGAGCTTCCAAGCCTTTTGCTCCTAGAACAAAAAACTCAGTGTAGCTGATCTTGTTTCTTCCCGCAACTCTGACTTAGGGCATAAAGCACATGGGATGAAAATTCTCCTTTTAAATCTGTCTCTGGGTTAAGAGAATGTATATGTATATATGTATATTCACCTGCACTCATACATATAAGAATGTGCGTATTGTGCTATCAAAGAATTGATGTTAAAAACCACGAGGAAAAGTATTCCTGCTGGGTGCCATTTATTACTTTCTGTGTGTTTAGAACTTCGCTTGAGAAATTCTAGATTTTGATGGTTAACATAAAACACTTTTAACCGGGACATTAAAGAACTAATGGCTGTGTACCACTTGGGAGATCACATGGAACCCTTTACTTAGGGTCCAAGAATTCTAGGCTGGGGCTCATGTGGAAACTGCCGTCATTAATTTTCCTCATAAATCATTAATGTTTCCCCATCCCATTGACAGCTTCCATTCCACAAGATTCTCAGTGGCCACTTTCTGACATTTTTTTCTCAACTCACACCATCCATGAGGCCTGCACAGCAAAAGCCATAGGAATTTACTGTGTACCAGAAGAAACTAACATGATTTTTAACAAAAATCTGTTTGGACACGGAAGAGAATCCAGAAAAGTTATGAGGTTGAAATGCTCCAGCGTCGTCATTGCAATCATGAAATGGGTGGTGGCTGTTGATTTCCCTTTAAATTAAAAACAAAAGAAAATAGGAAGGGGAGAGGCAGGCTTGGTTATATGTTGCACAATTGTTAGGCTAACCTGAAAGGTCTTGTCTGGGAGGAAGAAAAAATAAAAACCAAAAAAACTGGAAACAAAGTGATACAAAGATCACAGCATTTGAAATGTTCCAGAACTTTCCAAACCACTCTTGTAGAAGCTGGTTGGGATCTTCCCTAACACGTCTTCCCTAAAACAACAGCTTCCACAGGCTGTTGTCTTCACAGATGTGTTTTGATTCCCTGGATGGAAAGGTTTTTTTTAGGCCCTCTCTAGTTAGCCCCTGTTGTGGTGGGGGATTCTTGGTGCTTATGTTCCAAACCTCCCTGGGGCCCGAGTGCTAGTGTGTGTTTAAGGTGCTCAAGACTGAGACCAGAGGACCCCTCTTTCTTCTCACATTCTGATATGGCAGGTGGACCCGGATTTGCCTGGGCAAACTCTGTCTTACATGTTTTCTGCTGTGAACGTGTAACTTTCCTACATATCACACATGATCATTATATTCTTCTCCAATGGAAGAATCAAAGTCTATTTTAGTAGTAGATAAAGCTACATAGAGGCAAAATGACTGCATCGTCAATAGGCAGCCCAGCAGACATGACCATTTCTGCTACGAAAATAATATTTGTTCATCTGATGCTGTTGTCTGCAGAGGCAGCTGTTAGAATAAGAAAGTGTGTCTGTTGAGCCTAGCAAAGTATCACATTCTGTTTCTTGAATTGTTTTGTTCCAGAGGATAATTTTTTTGTGGAAAACTCAACGTTTGATCCATTAGGATTCTCTAACGTAGAAAGCATCTATTAGATACAGCAACCATTTACTTGTTTTTACAAAGTATCAGATCGGCAAAGTATGTTCATGAACTAGTTGTCTGATTTATTTATGAATTTCATCTATAAAACTTTTGTGAAGGAAACATTTAAAATAAGAAATTTGCCTCTGTTTGAGCCGAATCTAGAAAAATGTTGTAAGTATGAGTTTTGCCAATAGAAGAATAAAATCCCTTGATCTCAACACTTTGACAGATAGGTAACAAAACCAAGATCACATTTTACCATCAGATTATTCTCAGGAGCCTTTCTGATGAAAAGTTATTATCAGAAAGTTATTCCTTCTGCTACTCTATGTGCAAGCAAAAACATAATAGGGATTGTTATAAATGATTATATCAAGCACAAGAAAATATTGAGAAGAAACAGAATGGTATTTGTTACAGAGGTTTTAATGAAGGGCCAAGTTTCCAGCCTCATTTTTAAACAATGTGTGTTCATCATTTTCAGACAGATGTGGCATTTGGCAGGTCAGGAAGATCTCCACATACAGCAAAGCATTAATTTCCAAGAATAAAAGAAGGAGGAAGAGTAGGAGAAGGGAGGGCGGAGGAAGAAGAAGGAGAAGAAGGAGGAGGTATGGAGGAAGAGGATTGCAGAGCAGAAAGAAAATGAAAGAACTAGAAAATAAAACTTGTCTACATTAGACCCTGAGCAAGATATTAGACTAAGAGAATGTCTCTAAGCTTAAGAGAGAATAAAGCCATTCCAATTTTTCATTCTAATAGGAACCTAATTTAGCCCTAAATTAGTAACTGGAATAGCTTAATTAAATATTAAGTTCTGAGGAGGACTCACTTACTTTTTGTTTTGATGGAGACGACTCAGTGAAAGAAGATAAGTAGAACAACTTTACTTCTTCTGGAAGGTAACTGGCATGAGACTACTTCAAAAAAGTCATATTCAATACATATAGGCATTTAATATCTCAATCGCCTCATGGTAACGTTGAGGCTTTTCACTGTGTGAATGTTATATAACTCATGATTTATTCATTGTTCCTATTAATCAAAATGTAAACTACAGAACCCATAAATGTCACTAAATAGCATGGCACTATGCATATCTGAAATGCAGGACTGCCTGCATTATCAAAGCCCTCAATGAAGTAAGATTTGGCATGTTGGGGAAAATATGTAAAAGAAGAGATGATAACTTCCAATTTCTTCTAGAGATGGGGACCTTTTGTGTTACCATTAAATCCATGAGTCAGAGAAAACAATTTTAGAAAAAGAAAGCTCAACCTCACCTGGCATTTTCTGTTGAAAATCTCTAGAAAGGCAGGTGAAAAGGAGGATCACTGAGTCAGCAGGGAGGTTCTCTTCCTGCCCCCAGGCAACAGGGTATATTGTATCTTTTCTTTCTGTTTTTTTTCCATGGGAAACTACATCACCTCATAGAAGCAGGTAGAACATAAAAGATGAGCCCAGAACCCCACGTTGAGCATCAAAAAATTTTCCGATCCAGTTTCTCAGCATTTTTTTCCAATGGAAAGAAACTATTCCTTGAATATTTAGAGTGACTTCAAATAAAAAGTGACCGTTAATGAGGTAATCTTGCAATATGCTTGATGGTTATTTAATTTATTATTAAGTTGTGTTTTGCAGAGGAGATAAAATGTATAAACTGAGGAATAAAAGAAAACTTCATCGATTAACTTATTGGGATGATTTCAGAGACATTATTCCCAGAGCCTGTGAGTCACTGGAGGAGTTCCAGCTTAACAATAGGTTATTGTACTTTTTTTTTTTTTTTTTTTTTTTTGGCTGACGGCCACAATGTTACAGTGGCATATTCCCAGGTCCATCTGTGTTTTTAAAATATGACAGTAACAACAATAATAATAATAATAGTTTGAGTATTAAGAAAAGACAACATTAAAGAGAGAACGTTGCTTAAGTCAGTCCAGCCAAATAAATGATAACCTGGTCTTTGATTCAATGAGGCTTTATCAGGTGACAGGTGACAAAGATTGGACCCATGTGTGCATAATCTTGCGTGCTTCAGGCCAGGCCTCTGTCTGTGTAGGGAGCAAAAAGACATGGCACGCCTAGGTCAGTCATACAATAGAGTCCTTTGTCTCCCCTCTGTCTGTTCTGCGCAGTTTTTTAAATAAATACTTTTTTAAAAGCCAAACAGAGAATCATTTTCAGTTTTTAAATCAAATTAACCCCTTTTCCCACTAAACCACCATAAATTGTAGTCTGGATAGGAGGAAAAAAAAGAATTCTTTTCAACTGTCAAGTATTTACACAGAAATCACAGAAGATGTTATATGTTCTGCTAAAACCAGAGATGAATGCTTCGAGAGCTTTAAAACAGAGTCTTTTCTTTTCCACTCCGGCTGGCAATTACAGCAAGCAGACTGCACTCACGGGGCCTCCTGGCCAGGACCCTGCTAAGCGTTCTATCTGTCAATATTTCTTGCCACGCTGAGACTTTCTTCTCCTTTGCTCATTCGAGTGTTCTTGCAGTCTCATCCCTGGGCAATTAGATGAAATGCCATACCTGTAGCAGCCTCATACATTTACGCAGTTAGCAGCTTTTTATCACAAATGCCTTCTATGTGGACGCCCATCCTGTTTCCATTTAAATTCATGAACATCTGTTACACAGGAGATGGGTTAGCTACCAAGCACTACTGTTAGATTTCTCGCCAGCAAGTCTCATCCCTTCATGTGGTTTCTGTTTTCTTCTTTAAACAGTTAATTATGTTTTATTCTTTCTTCTATAAAAGCTAAATTTAGCCAAGTTTTATACTAATTTAAAACATTTTCTGGAAATGACAGAGTGCTATTGTTTTTTAAAAAAGCGGGGACATTGAATTCTAAATGGTGATCACAAATAAATATAAGGGGAAAATGAACATGGCAGCTTGTGTCTTTAAGTCTCAAATTTTATTTGATGTATGCGGACAAACAGCACTTGAGTCATAAATTCAGTTCACAGTCATTACTCACATATGTGTTGTGATTCAAAGCGGGGCTTCTGGGAAGGGGAGTCTCCTGTCTTTTTATCCCGCCATGTTAGCCTCCTCTTAGTGTGGACTGAAAGTAAACTCCGAATTCTGTCTGTCACTGGCTGCAGCTGAGTATACCGATGTGCTGTGTATAAACGTTGGCAAATGTACTGTTGTGTATACCAACTGCATTAGCCCATTTGCTGTTTGGAGATACCTATGATGTTTGCTTTTTAAGTTTTAGTCAACACGTTAATAGAAGGAGGAAAACTATAGCTCTAGAGGACATGCTGTATCCCAGTGATTCTTACCTAGGAGAGATTTTACCCAGGAAGGGACATTTGGCAATGTTAGGAGATGTTTTTGGATGTGACGTCAGGAGTAGGGGAGGCTACTGGCATCTGATAGGTAGGGGTTAGAGATGAGCCGAAACATCCTACAATACACAGCGTAGCTCTCCACAGTGATGATTCATCCAGCCTAAAATGTCAAGAGTTCTGAGGTTGAGAAACCCTGTGTTAACCAGGTTACAAAAAAAGTGTCTCAACTTGTTCACTGAAGGGCTAGCTCAATGATTATTATCATTCACAGCAATCATACTCTTACCACCAGTACTAAAATTCCTGAACCTGAGAGTTTTGTTGAATATGTTCGAAGTCATATTTAGCCATTATTTCATTTCTTTCTTCAGCTTCTTTATACCATATGTGTTTGTGAAGGTATTATCTGTGTCAAAAATGAGAAACTAAGAAACCAGGCACTTGACTCTTACGATGTTCGAATATCAGAGTTAGGATTTAAACCAAGGTTTAAGTCCAACCACATCCCAGTTAGGAATCGCCAATGCTGTGACTCCGTTAAGGAAATCAAGGCAGTGGAAGGAGAGCTCAGCTGTAGGATCCATTTCTTAGTTGTCTTCAGGCTCCCCAAGAACACATCAACTAGAATCAGCTAACACATGAGCGACACATTATTTTCATTACAGAAGTGTATTTCTATTTTCTCTCTAAGCCTCTTTATTAATTTTACTTTTCAAAACATATGCCACTGGGTTAAGAATTCATTACATGTAAAGATGTCACATTTTGAATCATCAAATGTAGAATAAAGACAATCAAAAATATGAAAACATAATAGCAGTAAGGGAGAGAGAGGGAAAAATGAATATAGGAAAGTCTAAAAAATGAAAAAGGGGAAAAATGAAAGAATGTGCCTGCTGTTTCCTAATGAGTAGCTGAAAGTCTTCAACCTATGAGGCCTCCTGGATCATCTGCCAATTGTTCAACCCAACTCCCACTCCTGCCTTCATCCTCTTTCCCTAATTCACACCCTCATGACCCCTTTTCATAATAGTCAGGATCCATCACAGCTTTGACCTCATGAGTCCATTATGCCCTCCTCTGTTACTGCCAGACCTGCAGACCCAGTGTCCACAAAGATGCTCCTATATTCTTCATTCCTGCTTCTCTGGAATGGCTTTAATGCCCCACCTAAAGCACCAGCATGTGAATCGACCTGTGTGTTCATATTATGGAGTCCTCTTAGCTCCTTAGCACCTCCAAGGCTAGCACCTCCAAGATGCTTAGCACCATCATCTGCCAAGACATAGCGAGCTGTCGCAATATCTGTGTGGCAGGTTCGGTGTGACATGAATGTCAAAGCCGCTCTGAATTAAGAGATTCTGATTCCCTTTGTTGAACTTCCTTTGGGTGGTCAGCCAAACATTGTCATTCAGCAAACATGGGTTAAATAAATATCTAGATGCAATCAAGAGAAACATGAAAATGACATGGCCTCAGTCCTCCAAAAGTTCAAAGTCTGTAGAAGGGACTAAAAAAGGTCTTAGCCTAAGATGATAAAGAAAAGAACTTGCCTCAAAAGCTTATATGCTTTTTGGGGTGGGGCAATAGGATGTACAGTTCCAAGGAAGTAAAAGTGAAAGCAAAAGAAAAGGCACAGAGCTAGTCATAGCTTATGAGAAACTTAGCTAAGCCCTTGCTCTCTCAGGACATATGCAGAAAAGCTGTGTCTTAGAACAAAGGCATACAAGTTATCTGCTGGATTCTCCCCATCTAATGTCTCTCATTGATCAAAAATTCACCCAATACAGCATTAATCACCCCTGCACTTGCAAGTTGTTACCTGGAACCCCTAGGAAGCCACTGGGAAATCCAAGCATCTGTAAGTTCTGGCCAAGTAGCACACAGGTCCAGCTGACTCCTCTTGTCAGTGAGCATCACACATGGGAATTCTTTGGTCTGAGATGGCAATAGCAGCTGCTGTGGTTTTATGACAGTATCCTTTGCCCCATTTCCAAGGCCACCCAGACCCAGAAGCAAGACAAGCTCCAAGGCACTGAGCCAGGAAGGTCTGGAGTGGTGCGTGAACGGGGTCCATCACACCAGTGAGTTCAGTGCAGTGTACTGCATGCCATGCCCAGCCAACCCAAAGACCAAGGCAAGACCTAGGAACTTTTGATTTTGAAAGGAACATAGGTCTTGAAAATACTCTACTTTCGCCTCACTATACATCGAACGTAGTAAAACAACAGTATTTGTTCTCTTTTCTGGTAATAAATCTTAATGACTCCAACTTGCCAGAAGTCATAAAAAACACATCAAAACTTGCTGAAGGATTGATAACATCCCACCGCTCATAAAATGTCAGATGTTGGATTCATTGTGAGTGACCTAAAACATTAGAAACTTAGATTCAATGGAAAATAAGTGTAAACAGCATCAGAGCAACACAGCCTCGCTCTGGATGTAATTTGACCTAGTTACATTTGGAAACACTGGTTCCTACCTGCAGGGTTACTTGTAGCATGTAACAAGGACGCATCTCACAGTACTCATGCACTAACAGCTCTGCAGAAGGGCATTGAAGGTTGGGGAAAAGGTGTTTAGTTTGAAACAAGTCCACCACCGAGATGTTCCAACCACTAATTTTCCAAGATAAACAGTTATGTCCTGTGTGTATAGCTTTGCAATCCTGATTAAAGCCAACAGCTTTGGGTTAACACACACCACATTACACCCATATCTGTCCCACAGTTTTTGGTGCAAACTCTGTTAATACCACTGCAAATGCATGTGATCATTATGCACATGTGCATGTATGTACTAAAGTGAGAAATAGGAGTAGAAGTGAATGCATAAAAGAGGACACATGCACAATAAGAAGAGAGATGGGTATAGTGTAGGAAAGACTGGCTAATTGGTCAGAAAATCGTGGACAAGAGAAATGGATACATGGGAAAGGAGTATAGGAAATGCCAGGGGTGATGAGGTTCCACTAGGCCCATTGGTTAACATGCAATCAGAAGCATGGCATGAGCATTTTCTAGAATGTATCACTTAGAAGTGAGAGACTATGTGGGGAAATAAACAGGGGTAAAATTTAGAAGGAAGGCAACTTGGATTTGAATCTCAACTCTACCACTTGAGCTCATAACCTCAGTAGAAGGGGGATAATATTGTCCCCAATATTAGGGAGCCATGAAGATTGAATGATACATTGTATCACAAATGATATCACATAATGGACTCCTCAATAAATTGCAACTGTTTTAGGTAGGTAAAGACCACTGGTATGGTTTTTTAAAAGGAAATCATAAATCAGCTATATGGAAGGTTATATGCAGGAAGTAGTCATTTAGAGGGAAGAGCCCACAACCCATCAGTGGTATAATGGTAAGTCTGAAGAGGACTGGAAAGCTATGTCTGGACTGTGGACATCTCTACAGAGGGCCCTGCCAACGCCTGAAACTCAGAACATATGAAATATAACTTGTCCTCTTTTCCTCAAAACCAGCTCCTCCTCCTAACTTTCATTTACTCTTTCATTCATTCATTAATTTATTATCTTATATATTATTCAATAAACGTGTTTATAATGTCTATAGTGTAATAAGCTTTCTACATGAAAACGGATAAAAAGAGCAAAACTCTCTATAAATTACTTACCTTCTTTATAAATTAAAACACCCTCTCAATCATCCAAAATGGGAATCTCATGGTTATCACTTGCTCCAAGGCAGTTCTAACGTCCCCACATCTGCTCTGTTCTTGCTTTTTCTTATTAAAGCTTCTAGTTTATTGGTTACCCTCCCCCACTTCAGTCCATCTTACATATGGCCAAGTTTGTTTCCTAAAAGTTCAGATCTTGTCATATTGCTATCATGCTCAAGACTCTTCCATTCCCCACTGCCTAAGGAATTCAGCACAGACTTCTCAAGGCCCTTTGAACGAAAACCCAACCACTCTATAAAGCCCTATCTCCCACTGTCCCCTCCACATGCTTCATTCTTTATTCAAGATGGGGACTATCTGGTATGCAGACAGCCAGCCACATCTTCCCCTCCTGCCTGTTGCAGACATCAATAATTGATCACAGCACTCATTCTTGCTGTGCTCAGTTGTGGTCTCAGAGTCCTTCCTTCAGCCAGTTCCAATCAATCAGAGCTGGGAACCCAGATGAACCTTATTTGGCCATCCCTCCTCTAGTCATCTCATCAGATAAAAGAACCAGAGTCTATTTAGGTACATACTATTCAATGGCTAATGTGAGTTGTAAAGTTATATATATATACACATATATGTGTGTATATATGTGTGTGTGTATATATATATGTATATATATAATGCGTATTGATTAATTTGTTTTCAAATGTAGACAACCCTAGCAAACAAAAGATACAACCTTCCAGACACTTAGAAAAATAATAATATTATTGGAGGGATTCTAAAGCAGTGAATCACCTCTAGGCAGCACAGGTGTGTAACGATGATTACCACAACCCAAGTCAAAATTCCTTTTATGCATTCATCAGAATGCTGGACTCCAAGAATTACACAGAGGAACTCAGAGGTAAATTAGATAATCCTTCTACTAGACAACAAAACCCATCTGATTCCAGCCCAAATGAGAAGTGGATGGCAGTGATGGGGCCTCTCTTGCCAATTCTAGCCAGCTTTGTCTGCTACGATTGTGACTGCTTGTGATCTCTTAGGATATTGGATGTGAGTTGCCTGGCAGATTCAACCAAGGAAGTCTGGGAGGTTAGGAGGAGGAACTGTCATCTTCTTTAAAAAAGTCCAGGAACAAATGGGTGACCTTAGAATTGAGAAACTACTTCTAGATATGGTTCACTTGCAGTTTTTTTCCTTGTCTTTTCTCAAGTCTCAAAATTTCATTTCTGAAAGGAATTGGGTAGAGAGAGATTTGTGTGTGTGTGTGTGTGTGTGTGTGTGTGTGTGTGTGTGTGTGGCAGTGTGTGTGTGGCAGTGTAGCCATCAGTATTCATTCAGATTGAAGAAGTCAATATGAAATCTAGAACTTTGGACTCTAAGTAATGCAACAGAAATTTCCACGATGATGTAAATAGTCCATCATTTTACGCTGTCTAACATAGTGGCCACTAGCCACATGTGCCCATTGAGCAGTTGAAATTTGGTTATTGCAGCTAAGAAATTAATATTAAATGACATTAATTTAAATACAAATATATATTTATTTTTAAATATATATTTTATGAGAGATATATATATATATAAAGAGAGAGAGGAGAGACAGAGAAATATTTTATTCTTAAAGCATATGTCATTCATTTGTCCTTAAAAAATAAAGAGTTGTATCTAAGTCTTTTGTATCTACTATAGGTACTAATACTTAAAAGGGGATATATGAATACTTAAATATTAGGAAAGTTTCAGAATTTTCCAGGATGACAACAATTCAAGGAATACATGGATAGAAACTTTAGGAGCCCTGAAGAACTCACTGTAACATAAGGAGTTGTATGTGTATGTTAAAAAGGATAGACAGTGACAGCAGAAGTGACTTGGGTAAACAGTATTCAAGTAAGGCCTCTCAAGGGGCTGTAAGCTGGTTCTTAGCCTCATCTTTTAAAGAGCCAATTTTTGTTAATGTCACTTGTTATTCTCAGATGAATTATATATTGAGTATTTTAAAAATTTTCCTCACTGGTATTTTATTCAAAATCAGTGCCGGTCTCCAGTGTCATGTTGTTTGGCCAAAAGGTATTCCCTCAAGGTATTGATCTGGGCATCTTGGCAATCATGAAACTCAATGACAAAATCTATAAAAAGTCAAACATTTGAGAATCTCTCTTAAAGAGCAGAGAGATCAGCATCCTCCCTGGATGTCCTCTTTCTCTACTGCCCCTTACCCACCACCCCTAAAAATGTATTTCTGGGAATAGATCCATTTCTGTGAGTTCATAATGAGTCAAATTATCAAAGCCAGGCTATTTCCAGCTCATAAACCGCTGGCCCCAGCTTTTGTATTTTTCCTTAAGGTGGTCCATTCTATAGTGTTGCTATACAAGTGTTTTATAACCAAATCCCTAAATAAATACACTCTGATTAAGTCAGACAGCCTGTTGACAGCCCTAATGCGTATATGATTTTCCAGGGAAGGACTGCATCTAATAATTTGCATTACTGAGTTCGAAAGGTAATCTGCTTCTCATCTTCCATTTTTTGGTGACAAGTTGCTTCAGGCTGATATACAGAGTTGAGATAAAGAGGGCATGCCTAGATGCTTTCTACAGGTTTAAGAAATTAAAAGAGAGAATGGGGAGTTCTAAAGTGAATTTGCACACAAAGTGAAATCCGCCCCCTCCCCACACACACAAAAAAAATCTGTAGAAATAACCTTGCAAGACTCTAGGGCATTTTCTGAGCCCCAGAACTTATCACTGCGTTGTGTGGAGACTGTCCTTTTTTAATGACCTTGGCAATGAGGTGGAAGTAGTCATTATGGGATAACCATGGTCACTGACCGCAGCTGTGGGCTCAACAAAAAACGCTACTGTTTTGACTTGTGCATCAGATCTTTATCTCAAGAAAGATACAACTTTGGCCAAAAAAATCTAAATCAGCCTTCTAGTTGTAACTTGGCGCTTTTTTTTTTTTTTTTTTTTTTTTTTTTTTGAGATGGAGTCACGCTCTGTCACCCAGGCTGGAGTGAAGTGGCGCAATCTCGGCTCACCGCAACCTCTGCCTCCAGGTTCAAGTGATTCTCCTGTCTCAGCCTCCTTACAGGCTTGCACCACCACGCCCAACTACTTTTTGTATTTCACCACGTTGGCCAGGCTGGTCTCGATCTCCTGACCTCAAGTGATCCATCCGCCTGGGCCTCACAAAGTGCTGGGATTACAGGCGTGAGCCACCACACCTGGCCTCGTAACTTGGCCCTTGTAGAGATGGGTATCAAGATAAAGAATCTATGGCAAGAGTATTTTACTTCAAATTAATTTTGGTAGTGTAGCCATTCAGTATTCATTCAGCTTGAAGAACTCAATATAAACCTGGAGCTTTAGACTCTAAGTAGTGCAATAGAAATTTCCACAATGATGTAAATGTTCCATAACTCTACTGTCTCCAGTATGGTGGCCACTAGCCACATGTGGCTACTGAGCACTTGAAATTTGGTTATTGCAACTAAGAAACTAATTGTAAGTGATATTAGCTTAAATTTAAATTATCACATAAGACTAGTGGCTATTTATGTACATTGTCACTCTATAGTAATGACTAATTCACAAATGTGGCCGCTTATTGAAGTTACTTGGAGAACTTTTTTAACACCAAAGACTGGGTCCCACCCCTCAAGGATTCTGATTTAATTTGGTATGATAAATAGCCTGGGCATTATAAATTTTTAAAACTCTCCAGGCAATGATAACGTGCAGTATATTTTGAGAACCACTGTTCTAGAAAAGACATTGCCAGAGCTAACTGGCTAGTCCATCCATTAGCTACAGATGCATTCACATCTCTGAATATTATCAACACTATACACAGTTTGATTTGTGTCTCCAAAGCAAGCTCTTTTCAGACAACAGGTTTCAGGAGCCTACTATGTGGCAGACCCTCTGTCTATACTAACAGCACCATTAATGTGCTCTAACATACTCATTGTATGGTGCTATGCGCTTGCAAGCTTCCATCAATGTCCAAAGTAAATGGCAAATTCCAGGCAAAGGAACCTTATTGAATTCAGAGTCTGAATATACAAGTTAAGTCATCTATAGTCAAAGGAAAAGGCTCAGGAGAAATGAGTTGCCCTTACATCCACCCAAGGCACAGAGGAGAAGAGAAACCATTTTTGACCCAGGGCACTTGCATGGCACCCACCACCACCTGTCCAAGACAAAACATAATGTCTGGGAAACTAGTTGCATCATAGGTAAGAGTCCCCAGATGAGAAATCCAATTCACAAATGAACATCAGCTTGCCCTACACATGCATGTCCAAAGAAATCACACATGTGGCTTGGTGTCCTGTGCATTCTGTGTTACAGGGAGCATGGCAAGGGAAGAGGAGGCTGAAGCCCAGCCTGTTACTAAGTTTGTTAATGGTACTTCCCAAGACTGACTTCTTTTCCTGCTTCACAATCCTGTAAACTCCAACTCTTTAATTGCCTCACTTTCTTTATGAATTTTCCCCCTTGCTCTTATAAAATAGGAGTCAAACTTTCTGAAATGCTTGAATTCACACTTCTTTTTTTTTTCCTACTGCTGGCCGAGCAACTCTTTGGGCAGGCAACTGGTTCCTCAGCACTAAACGACTCATTCCAGCAACTGACCTTTGGACAGCACTTTAGCCAAAGGGACCTCTGGGGAAAGGACATGCAGTGAGAGAAACCACTCCAGAACTGCTGAGCCACCCTTTGTAGACTCTATCTGCAGCTCTTCCTTGCCTCACACTTTTCTGTTGAGTAGCTTTGATTTTTCTCTCTAAGGTACTGATGTCTTTAGGGGACGTCTGTTTTATCTGTCTGGCCAATGGTGAAAGCGAAACGCTCCATACAAAGAATGATAAACAACTACCTGATTCTTCCTGTGCTTAGAAAATAAATCCTCTATTAAATCTTCAGTTCTTACTGCATTATGTTAAATCCCACCTGGAGAGACTGTTTCACGTATCTGAACCTGATATGTTCAAAACATTGGTTAAAAAGCCAGCTTTATGAGAAACCCCAAAGAGCTTTAGAAAAACACAATTTATGTTTGTTGTAGATCAAAATGCTGACAGATTTAGTCAATCAATAATAAATATGTGCTGTCTTTTCATCTTTTTTTCTTTTTTGAGACTGCGTCTCACTCTGTCACCCAGGTTGGAGTACAGGGGCACGATCATGGCTCACTGCAACCACCGCCTACTGGGTTCAAGGGATCCTGCTGTCTCAGTCTCCTGAGTAGAGCTGACAGTCGTACACGACCACTTGGGCTAATTTTTATATTTTTTATAGCGATGGGGTTCCATTACGTTGCCCAGGCTGGTCTCAAACTTTTGGAGTCAGGTGATATGCCCACCTCGACCTCCCAAAATGCCGGGATTACAGGTGTGAGCCGCTGCACACAGCCTGTCTTTTCATATTAAGCACATTTGCCTTTTTAAAATATATACTTTTAATTATTAAAGGAATACGTAATTTTTAAAATTAGAAAATATAATTAAAGCAAAAGGTTAATAAAAATTACCCAGAATACTACCATTTAGAGATAACTCCTGTTAACAATTGTGTATATGTTCTGCTCTTATTTTTGCCTTGAATGACTGTGATGAGGATAAATTAAGTGACAGAGAAGCACAGTTTTCCATGGCCCAATGAGATGCACAAGGAAAGCACTCTGTAGTACTAGCCTTTGGGAAAAACAGGTGACTGTGCACCCTTCTGATTATTGTAAACTCCCATCTCCATTTCATGCACCCATTTGACATTTAAGTAGCAATTATTTCTCGAACATCTTTCTGAGCTATGTTGTAATCATGCTAAAATATTTCATCATTTTTCTGCATCTAAGGATCTTACAATATAGTTCGCTGTATTTGTCCTCTAGGGCTGCCATAACAAAGTACCACAAACTGGGTGACTTAAGCAAACAGAAGTTTATTGCCTCAAAACCTTAGAAGCCAGAAGTCCAAGATCAAGAAGAGCTGGGCTCCCTCTGAAACCCGAAGGGGAAAGTCCTTCCTTACCTTCCCAGTGTTTGATGGTTGCCAGCAATCCTTGACATTCCTTGGCTTGTAACTGCATCACTTCAGTCTCTGCCTTTGACATCACATGGCTTTCTCCCATTGTGTCTGTGTCTTCCCACAGCTTTCCTCTTCTTATAAGAACACCAGTCATGTTGGATTAGAACCCTCCATGATGACACATCTTAACTTGATTATAATTGCAAAAACCCTATTTCAGAAATGGTCACATTCACAAGTACCAGAGATTAGGACTTCAACATATCTTTTAGGAGGTACACAATTCAACCCATAACATTGAGGAAGTAAAAAATAAACTCACATGATCCAATTTGAGAGTATTTCATAGCACCATGAAAGGCCTGTGTAATTATGTTTTCAGATATGTGACCCAAACTACCAGTGCTATTCATACAACTGTTTTAAAGGATAACATAGTTTGGAAAGAGTTTATGGATTTCATTGCACCTGCATAGGATTCATTGGAAAACATAAATTGGGGATGTTAAGGACTGAATGTTTATATCCTCCCAAAATTCATATGTTGAAGCCCTAATGCTCCATGGGATGATATTAGGAGGTGGGGCTTTTGGGAAGTAATTAGATCATGATGATGAAATCTTCATGAAGAGAATTAGTGCCCTTATAACAAGAGACATGAGAGCTTGCCTCCTCTCTCTCACACACACAATGTGAGGATACAATGACAGCGTGGCCATATGCAAACCGGGAAGCAGGCTCCCTCCACAGCTGAATCTTAATCTTAGACTTCCCAGCCTCCAGAAGTATGAGAAATAAATGTTGGTAGTTTAAGCCACCCAGTCTATTGTAATTTGTTATAGCAGCCCAAGCTGATTGAGACAGCGAAGAAATGGAAATTTCAAGAAAGAGATAAAATTGAACTCTTCAGCATAATACACATAGTACTCCTTCAAATGGCTTCCACGTTCCTCTTTGTTCTCATGCCCAAGGAGACTTTTTCAGTGATACTGAACCACATAGGAGTCTCCCAAACACCTTCTTTTGTACCACCATGCCTATGCACACGTTGCTTGTTCCAACTCAAATGTCTCTCCTCTTTTCAGCACCAACACACCACAGCCACAGATCAATTTCCTAGTGTCCCTTAACAAACTCAACCCTGATATCACTAACTCCAGGAATTTTGTGCCTTCCAAGACAATTAGTCACCAGCCACCCTGTGCCACCACTACACCTTGTAGCTATTGAGTATTAACCTGTGGTACCTTAAGGACAGAGACTGTGTCCCATTCATCTCCATATTCTCAACATAGAGCACAGAGCCTAACACTTAGCAAGTAGTCACCAAAGAAATTTAGTTGAACTGAATTGAAGGAAGTGAGGAGAGGAGCTGAGTTGGGCCCAGCAAAGGGACAGGATCCCAAGTTGCATTGATGGGTAAGCTGTTGTGAAGAGAAGTTAGCCATCACAGGGGAAGGGGCAGAATTGCCATGGTGGCGGGGTGGGTCTCTGAGTGAGTAAAGGCCCCGACTTGTGAACTGCCCTGTCATGTAGGAAAACACAAAAGCGTCAATACAACAACACCATTAGATTCAAGAGTGGGAAGACGGGAGATGTGGACAGTGGGCCCAGTGGCCAGGACCTCCTGGCACTGGGAACTATAGAAGGCTTTCAAGCAGGGAAATGTGTTCAGGTTTTAGTGTGAGAGACGTGGCTCAGCAGCAGCATGGAAGATGGCAAGGTGAGAGTCAAGGCCAAAATGAAGGGATCTACTAAGTAAACTCCAGAGACGAGCAGTGGGGAGGAGGTGAGGGACATGAACAGAGGGTGGGGAGGTGGTAAAATCAACAGAGTTGCAGTGCTGGGAAAGAAAGACTTGAGCTTTTGCACTTGAATGATGGGTGACAGAATTGCTGGTCATTGAAATGGGAAATACAAGAAGAGCAGAAGGTATGGGGTCAGCCACAAGTTCAGGTTGGCCTTTGTGCACCTTGAATTCTCGTGGAATGCCTAGACTTTATAAACTAGGTCAACAACTAGGTTACGGTTTTTAGAGTTTGGATTTTTTTTTTTTTAAGTAACAACTATAATCAGAGTTTTGTTTGAAATGAAGTTCTGGCTGTTCAGAAAGGTACCACAAGTTTTCTTGACGTCACAACTTAAAAATGTACATAACTGTCATCTGGGTGAACAGGGCCAGTCTCATCACTATTCAGTTTCTTCACAAATCCAATTCTGAACTGGAAAGAAATGAAAACCACAAAGCTAACTGACAGTGACAGCCCACCTCTTAAGGAGCACAATTTAAATATAGATATTTCATTTTTACTGTTGCACAAAGATGAAAGGGAATCAGCAGCCCCTGGGTGCTTGATAGTAATTATTTTTACTTTGGGGCACACTGAGCTGTTCAGCCACCTGTCCTAACGGCCAAGGATAAGCCGTACTGTGACAGAGGTAAAGACATAACTGTATCTTGCTAAGGTGAGAAAATTGGTCTTTAGGGTCTAATACATAAATAGGACATTGGTAATGACCATCTGTAGTTTTTTAGGCTTACATATCATTCTAATCATGGTCATGCCAATTGCTAGCTATTTTCTCCCTCTATAAAATAGAATAATCATAGAACCTACATCTAAGGATTGTTGTGCAGACACAGAATGATAATGCAGGTGAAGTACTTAGAATAGTGTCTGGCTTAGTATAAATGCTCAATCAATGGTAGGTATTTATTCAGTAAAAATGATTCTGATGTTTTCTATCTGTTTATGTCAGAAATTTCCAGGCAGCAGAAACCCAAATTGGGCAGAAAATATCCTGTGGTTTCCTAGTACCCCGTCTCTCCAGGTGTCACTGGTGCTATCCTACCAGAAGGACAGTGGGGAAGAGATGAGGGAACAGGGGGCTTCCCCAGGCCTCACCACCAGGGGGGACTCCAGCAGGCAATTGTGGTGACCCTACTTGTAAGGACACTTTGCAGTTCTGCAAATTCCCCCATGCTCCTTCGTCAGCCTGTGTGATCTAGATCACTGTTTCTCTCCTTCTGGAAGACTCTTCACCTCTTCTCTCCCTTACCCTGTTAATACCTGCTTGGAACATCAGTATAACAGAGTAGTTAAGAGCTATAAAATGACGCACTTCTTACTAGGTGTGTGACCTTTGCCAAACTAATCTCACCAAACCTTAATTCCTTGTCTTTGATATGAAGACAATAAACTACCTACCGCATAAAACTATTAAAAGAATTACGTCATATAAGAGAGATCAAGTTCCTAGCCCAGGGACGGCACATAGCATGTATTTCGCTTCAGTTCTGGTCTCACCAGAGCTACAAAACCCCTCCTGACAATCCAGGAAGGGGCAAAGCACCAATGCTGTCTTCTCCTCTAGAACCGGCACACACTTTGCTTATGGCACACAGAGCACCAGCCTCGAGGCCCCCACTTACAGGCCTGTCTTCTCTGTTAGAGACACCTGAAGGGTACAGGGGCCCCTCCTGGTACATAGTGGAATCCTCCAGATCCAGCAGGCTGCTCAATACATGCTGGGCAGTCATCAAGTGTCTACTGAAGACATAGATGAATCTATCAGGAAGGTTGGAAGTATTCAGAATCAATTAATAAGATTATCCTATCCTGCCACAGATTTTCAAAAAGGATTGATCATAGTTGAGTCTGTCACAATTTTTAAAAATCAATTATATAGGCCTGGCATGGTGGCTCATGCCTGTAATCCCAGCACTTTAGGAGGCTGAGGTGGGTGGATCACTCGAGGTTAGGAGTTCGAGACCAGCCTGGTCAATATAGTGAAACTCTATCTTCACTAAAAATACAAAAAATTTGCCGGGTATAGTGGTGCGCGCCTGTAATTCCAGCCACTGAGGTAGGAGAATCGCTTGAACCCGGAGGCGGAGGTTGCAGTGAGTCCAGATGGTGCCACTGCCCTCCAGCCTGGGCAGCAGAGAGAGACACTGTTTCAAAAGGAAAAAAAAAAAAAAAAAGTGATTATGTCAATAGAGTGAATAAGAATGTTTATATTTGTGCACCCTTGTTCATAGCAACATGGGTCACAATAGCCAAAAGGTAGAAGAAACCCAAGCCCATTGGCACACAAATGAACAAACAAAATGTGGTTTGTACAGACTGTGGAATATCATTTAGCCTTAGAAAGGGGAGACTTACGCTACAATATGGATGAAGCTTGAGGACATTGTAATGAGTGAAATAAGTCAGACACAAACATACTGTACAGCTTCACTTAGATGAGTTTCCTAGGGTAGTCACCTTGAGAGAGACAGAAAGAAAAATGATGATTACCAGAGGCTGTGGGGGAGGGGGAAACAGGGAGGTGGTGTTGAATGGTTCAATGGAGACAGAGTTTTCATTTGGGAGGACAAAAATGTTCTGGAGATGGAAGGTGGTGATGGCTGCACTACAGTGTGAATATATTTAGTGCCACGTAACTATGCACTTTAAAATGGTTAAAATGGCTGGGTGCAGTGGCTCACACCTGTAATCCCAACACTTTGGGAGGCCCAGGCGGGAGGAATCACTTGAGGGCAGGTATTTGAGACCAGCCTGGCCAACTTGTTGAAACTCTGTCTCTACTAAAAATACCAAAATTAGCTGGGTTGGGTGGCAGGTACCTATAATCCCAGCTACTCAGGAGGCTGAGGCAAGAGAATCGCTCGAACCCAGGAGGCACAGGTTGCAGCAAGCCAAGATCATGCCACTGCACTCCAGCCTGGGTGATAGAGTGAGACTCAGTCTCAAAAACAAATAAAAAAAAAACAAAAATAAAATGGTTAAAATGGCAAATTTTATGTTATATATATGTTACCACAGTGAAAGTAGAAAAAAATGAAAAAATATTTATTTAGCTCCTGGTATTTACTCAAAAGGACTTTCTTAGTATGTGGCTTGCCCACGTGAATGTGTGTATATAACTTCTCAACATATCACATCACAAGAGAAACAGGGATGGCCTCAGAACACAAGTTTTTAACTCTAGGTTTTATGTAAGGAACTGAAAAGTTCCTTAACAATCTAAAAGATTAAGGCCTTCTCCAAAGGTCTCCAAAGACCTCCAAAAAGATCTTTCCAGGTGTTCCCAGGTATGTAAAATATACAGCTTAAGTAAGGAACAAAGGTACAAATATTTATATGGGATTTTTTTAATTGACTATCCAATTTGATCTGAAACTGGTTAATTTCTTGGTGTGTTTCTGGTTGGAAGCTGCCCCCAGTAGGTGGTACCAAAAGCCACAAGTATTTTATTTCTTGCTTCACCTCATTGTGCAGAAACGGGACAATCACTGTCTCTAATGATGGCCATAATTTGCCATCAGGAGGAGGAAAGCCTGGGGTTTTGGGAAAGACTTTGGTTGTGGAATAAGAAAATAGTAAAAGAAACAAATTTAAGGGAGTGGGAGTAAAGCCTCAAAATGTGCCTACGTGCTAAAATGTATCTTTGGGGAAAAAATAATTGGGATTCCCCAAATTGGTAAAATAGTATGGAGCCAAGTTTCTAAATATGAAGAGTCCTTTTTTCCTTGATGATAGTTATTTTGCTATGTCCACACATCACACATGGAATTAGAATTCATTTCAATTTTTCCATCTGCACCTGGAAGGTCAGCTCCCGAAAGGAAGAGGCTTTTGCTGTCTGACTCACTGCCCAAGTCCAAGTACCTAATGCAGAGCCTGGCAAGAAGCATCTGCTCAATGACCGTGAGGAAGGAAGGAATGCTTCAACCTACTCCAGCATGTTTCAAAAATACAACACTAATTCAGGATGTGCTTGTTCCTTTCACAATTTGAATCACATTGGAAAAGTTTCATCTAAAATAGTTTGTTCTAATGTCCTACAATCATTATTTTGGGCACAAACCTAAATCTAATAATACTCAATTATCAAGCATCAGTTACCAAAATGCATGCCACTTCCTGAATCTAATTTTGTTTCAATTCTATAAGGAGACCACTCAATCGAAGAAGAAAGTATTTTTATCTCCATGCTAATTTGGTAAATCATTTTTTCCCCGGAAGAGTCAGGCTCCGCTGGGTGTCAGCCAAATATGTGGTGAGAATAAGCCGCTAAGGAGTGAGTGAAGCCCCCAGACTTATTGCAGCAAAGGGCAGGCCAATGGTGCCTGGTCAAACCCACAAACAGCAGGAGCTTCCATGCAAAATCAATACAGTTAGGTAGTAAGTCATTAGGTCAAGAAGTCAAACACACGGGATGGGTCCCTTATCTGTTCTCCAATAATAGGGCTCAAATGTAAAATGTGGTCTTGAATGAGGGTAGTTGTCTTGGTTCTTATTGGTCACCAGGCACCAGGTCAGGGATCCCTCACAAAAGTCCCTTGTCTCCATGGTCATCACTTTTCAAAGACTATACTTGCAAATCCACCTTATTAAGTTTGAGTACCAAGGGAAACTGCTTAGACTAGTTAAGAGCATGCACTCAGGAGCCAAACTGTCTAGGTTCAATCCCAGCTATGTCAGCTGTGTGACCTTAGGCAAGTTAGTCAACAACTGTGTGTCTCAGTTTCTTCATCTAAAAAATGTGCACAATAAGGACAATACCTACCTCATAGCATTGATGTGAAAGTGAAAGCCTTTTGTGTGTTCATTTATAATGAATTGATACATTACAACAGTGTCTGGTATATACTAAATGATATATCTCAAAACACACTCTACTGTCATTTCACACATATATTTCATGTATCATTTTGTTTTATTTTATTTTATTTTATTTTATTTTTTGAGACAGAATCTCACTCTGTCACTAGGCTAGAGTGCAGTGGCATGATCTCGGCTCACTGCAACCTCCACCTGCCGGGTTCAAGCGATTCTCCTGCCTCAGCCTCCTGAGTAGTGGGACTACAGGCACACTGCTATGCCCAGCTAATTTTTGTATTTTTAGTGGAGACAGGGTTTCCCCATGCTGGCCAGGATGGTCTCGATCTCTTGACCTTGTGATCTACCTGCCTCAGTCTCCCAAAGTGCTGGGATTACAGGTGTGAGCCACCACGCCCAGCCTCATGCATCTTATTTCATGTACTTTATTAAATTTATGAAAGATGTACAGTATAGCCCTCAGGATTTCAAAGCCACGATATTCCTTCTCAACAAAGAATAAGATCAAGGGCATCTATGGCAGCACAATATATAAGATAAGCAAATTTCAAAAATAAAACAATCTGTTAAACGTAGATCCTTCCTTCCACATAACCCTTGCAACCGGGGATGACTGTTTCACTGGGTACCAGTGTTAATCTGGCAATGCTGATAATGATCAGCTAAATTTTTTCAACTTATGCCAGGGGACAATTGTCACAAACTATGTTGAGAAGTCTCCTCAGGAGGTTTTCAAGGTGAGGGTATTGTCATGCCACTGCATCTCTCATCTCATGAACACCCCCAAGGGAAGAACTTGGATTATTACACAGCAATTTATCAGATCAAGTTGACCTTAACACAGAATCATCACTTGGGTAAAAGCCAAGGCCTTTTTTTTTTTTTTTTTTTTGAGATGGAATCTGTCACCCAGGCTGGAGTGCAGTGGCTCGATCTTGGCTCACTGCAACCTCCGCCTCCCAGATTCAAGCAATTATCTGCCTTAGCCTCCTGAGTAGCTGGGACTACAGGCACCTGCCACCAAGACTGGCTAATTTTTGTATTTTTACTAGAGACAGGGTTTCACCATGTTGGCCAGGCTGGTCTTGAACTCCTGACCTCATGATCCACCTGCCTGGGCCTCCCAAAGTGCTGGGATTACAGACATGAGCCACCACTCCTGGCCAAGTCAATGACTTTATAACAACCTCTTATTCTTCTGTTTATGCATCTAGGGTCCTGACAAGCCATCTTACAAATTGTTTCCGACTTCCAGTGATGATAATTGACTTGCCTTTCATACCCACCAAGTCCCACATTCATTTCAACACTTGCATGAGGGCTCCATGGTCCAGGCTTTCTCGCTCACTTTCTCTCTGTGTCTGCCCACCTTTCCATCTGTCTATCTTCTTTGAGATATTTCTGCCAAGAGTGAGAGAGATATCAAGGGATGTTGTCATTTCATTAAATTTGTTACCCAGCATAAATGTCTGTGATTGATGTAGTATTAAAACTCTGGTCAGCATTTCTCTTACTGTCTAATAGCCAGTCATGCATTTATATGTAGGATGTAGAATGCTAATGCAGAATTCCAATTCTTTTTGTTCAACTGAAAACTGCCTGATGATTTGCAATCATCCCAGTCACCCAGGCTAAACACCTGGACATCTTCATCTGTGCCCTAGCCTCACCCCAATGTCTGGCTCCAAAGTTCTGAGTGTCCTCTTTCACCCTGTCTCCATCTGCTTTCTGTTTCCTTGGCTTCCACGGCCCCCTCACAAAGACATGTGCCATATCTCCCAGTTGGCCAATGAGCTTCCAATCTCTACCTACTCATTCTTTTCACTGATTCCTCAGGCTCTACCTGAAGCATGGTCACTTAGGTTTCTCTGCTGCTCAGAATCCTTCTGTGATGCCCACCTGCCCATGGAAAAGAAGTCTCCAAACCTTAGCCATATACTTAGTTATAGGACCTCTATTGTGTCAGAACAGCATGGGGTCACAGCATGACCTTCACTATTTTCAGTCCTGAATCTAGGTCCTGGCTCTGCCACTTACTGGCTGGGTATCCTTTGGTATTACTGACCCTCCATAAATCTGCTATTTTATGCATAAAATTAGAGCAATCATGGTGCCTTTCCCAAAAGCATATTGTGAGCATTAAGTTAGATAACACACGTAAAGACCTGGCAGCTCAGAAAATGCCACCGTGACCCAGGGCTGGCCTCCCTTCCTGGCCTTCTGTTCTGCCTGGGCCCTCTCTTCCCACACTGATGTGTCCCACAGCTGCATCCAACATGTGCCATTCCATGACATCCCCTGTACTTTCCCTCTTCCTTGACTTTGTTTATGTCATGTGAGCTAGCTCAGATTCCTTTCCCATTTTTGCTTGTCTAAACCCTGCACTCCTTCCAGGCTCAATCTAGTCATCATCTCCTCCTCCGAGCCTCCCTCCTCGGCCCTTTCAGATGGAATTCGTTTTTCCCCCTTCCTGTGCTCCCATAACACTTGCCTTATACCTCTGTGATCTCATTCATGGCATTCTATATCGAACTCTCAGTATTTGGTGATCAAACTGCCACTTCCACTAGACTGTGCATTTGTTAATGGTGAGGGACCATGCCTTCATCAAATAGTACCCCCGAAAATTCTCCAGGATAGGACTTTGCCCATGGGAAGGGCCCACATTGTGTTCGTTGAACATGGGTTCATGTTTGTTGCTTTCTTACAGAACTCTTTAGAGTATATTAATGATCAGGTAACAGAAATTATCCCTTTCTCCCACCCGTGAAACACAAACTTATAGCAGCTGTAATGCAGCCCTGCATTTAACAGGAGGTCGTGTGTCTGACATGCAATACCAATGAGCCACTTGAGTTTCCTTTCACTTTTTGTGTCAGAAAATCAATCAGTGACTTCAGCAAAATCTTGAGGCTCTCTGCCATCACTAGAATCACAGTGAATAATTCATGACTCTTCCCCGTCTCCCCTTCCCCACACACACAAAAAACTCTTCTATTCTTAACCCAAATAACTTTCAGAATATGCATTACTAAATCTCATATTACTATACTTTTAAAGAGTTAAGAAGACAACCTATATCTCTGGGTAAAAGCTTTTCACTTCCAAAAACGAGGAATGTGAAGAGGCTGTTGACATTCAGCGCTTCAGACCCTGGAGAATACATTTTTCATATTTGTATAATGTTAACTTTTGTTCTCTGTCTCAGCAAAATAACACTGACCTAGAAAAAATGGAATTTGCAAGCCTTAAAGTTTGAAGATAATTGTAAAATGAGTCACCCAAACATTATTGATCTCTTGCACTTATTCCTCTGGTCTGACAACACCTTCCACTTTGCCAAGAAACAACAAATATGTTAAAATACATGATCAAAGTCGTCATGATTGTTAATAATATTTTACATTTGCATAGAATGCTTCTTCACATGCTTTTAAAATGCTTTTCTCCTTTGAGGCTCATAAAACAACCCTTCTCTGTAATTAAAGCAGATTCCATGAACATGAGTCTTTTTGCCCATTTGGGTTTAGGCTAGGCAAGGAAGAATGAATGGTCATGTAAGCAATTACCAGAGGAATGTCAAGTATTGTCCTCAGCTTAGCAGGACCAGACCAGTGATGACCTTGACTTTGCCTGTGAAGTGCTTCCTATACCTCTTCTTCCTTGTAAAGGGTGCACTCCCTTGTCTCCATATAGTCATTAATTCTTCCCTTAAATTTACCTCCTGTAAGTTTTGGTCAGAACTTAAGATGTTTCCAAAATATCAAAAAATAAAATAGCACAATAGGAAAATATGTTAAGGTTTTTAAACGCTTTTTCTACATCTTTCTTCCAGTACTTTGCAATAAAAAAAATAGTTCAAGTCCCATTAACTGGGCAACTGCTAGGGTAAACAGTCTACACGCGGTCTCATTGAATATCTCATTTAGTCCTCATAATGGTGCTGTAAAGGAGGAATCATCCTCATTCTATAATTCAGGAAACTGAGCATAAATGACCAGGCCAAGGTAAGGGACACAGCTGAGAAGCAGGGCCTCAGCTCACTGTGCATCAGGTTTAAGTGGACTCGTACTGCCATCATCACATGTCCTGGCTTTACGCTCAGATTGAAGGACAGGCAATTAATGGCAGCCTTTTTGAGTTTCAAATCCATTAGGACACAGGCAAAAAGAAGTGGGACACATGCAGATCCAAATGCCAGCTCAAGACCAAGTTGCAGAATGGGGCTGCGAAGTGCAACCACACAGGCTTCCCAATGCTGAATTCTCTAACCTGTCTCAGGCGCAGTTGAACCGGTATAAAACATGCCACATGAAGACACTAACCTGAATGTGTGCTTCCTGCAGGCACTAGCTCCAAGAGGAGGGAGGGAGGAGGGGACTGAGTTCCCTGAGCTGCCACTTCATTCTGCCATATGCCCAACTGACCACATGAAGGGGAGAAAGACCAGAGTGGTAGCTCCCAGGAGTGGGGAAGAAATGCTGCCCTCGTGAAATGACCCTGTCAAGAGTGTCATACTGTGGGTACAGTAGGTATTGAAATATACATGACTTCCTGGCAGGTACAATATCATCCTCATCACAGAATTGTCACACAAATCCCTACAGAAGCCAAAATGTCAGGAGGTTCTTGTTCCTAATGCTCCACTGACTCAGTGCATGACCCAGGGCAAGCCACTTAACTAATCTTAGTCTTAACATCCCCATTAATAACGTCTGCGTTGTTGACGGGAATCCTCCCTGTGTATAATTCTTCCATCATGGGGCATCGATGAATGGATCTTGCAAACTCAGCTACAAACAAACTCAGCTCCTGCCAGGAGACAGCCACTGTCAGTACAAAGCTCATATTTGCCTCCTTCCAAGAGTCCTTAGCAAACCATGTTTTGATGGAATGGCTCCTGGTTCACACTGACTGAGAAACAATTCCCTCGGCATAGCCTGAGTGACTTTAATACAGAGTGTTGGCCATATTGAGTAACAGTAGGTTATTTTATGCCTCCTGAATGTTCAAAGTCTGAGCAGCTACACACACTGGAACCCATATTTTACCCCATTGACAGCCCAGAAAGGACATATGGTTTAGATTTTTAGACACCACTCTATGTAAAAAGCCTTTCCTTTTCTAGAGCATATTTTTAGAGTCTCCTAAGCTAAACTCTGGGCAGAATTTAATCCATACAACCCTCAGTTCAATCAAGAGCCAAAACACGACTTTGTGTCAGTGTAATACATTGTTAACTGATATGTCAGAAAATCAATTAATTACTTTTAAGAAGCAGTTAAAAGTAGCCCTAGGATGCTGCCATGTGAATTATTAAAGAATACAATGTAAAGGGTCCCCATGCCCACCCCAGACTGAAACCCTGTGGCACAGGGTAGTGCAAAGTATGCTTTCTGCCCTGAGTCTCAACTGAAATTAGCGTGAGGTTGAAGGGGCAGAAAAGTAAAGAGAAGGTGACGAGGCTTAAGCTTTGTGGTGTCCGACTGATGTAGGAGGGTGCAGATGCCACCAAGCACTGTTCCCAAAGCTGACACTCCTGGCCTGGGGTTTCCATTCTGTCTCTACACCGTCTCTGCAGGAGATCCACTCCCATCTGCACCTCTCCATGCTTTTGTGGGTGAACAGCCCGACATCAGAACCCAACAGGATTCTTCCTTTCCCGAGTCCTGTTCATCCCAGAGAAAAGTCCACGCAAAGCCACTGCTCCCTCCTTCTCCTGCCATTTCTTCTTCTTTTCTTATTTTTTTATTTTAATTATTTTTGAGACAGAGTATCCCTCTGTTGCCCAGGCTAAAGTGCAGTAGCGCAGTCTTGGCTCACTGCAACCTCCATCTCCCATGTTCAAGTAATTCTTCCTGCCTCAGCCTCCCAAGTAGCTGGGATTACAGGTGTCTGCCACCACCCCCAGCTAATTTTTTGTGTTTTTAATAGAGACAGGGTTTCACCATGTTGGCCAGGCTGGTTTTAAACTCCTGACCTCAAGTGATCTGCCTGTCTCAGCCTCCCAAAGTGTTGGGATTACAGGCGTGAGCCACCACGCCTGGCCTTTCCTGCCATTTCTATGCCTGCTTCTAGATTAAACTAGACCAGGTGAAGGCTCCCCACCCCCACCCCAGGTGAAAGGCCAGGGGCTTCTCCCCACACCCTGGTTTGCATCGATTTGGAATGTTGAGCTCAGATCCAATCACTACTTATCTGTACATATCCTATGTGTCATCACACATGTCCTGTGTATCTGGAAACAATTACATGACTGATCCAGAGTTTCAGGTATGCATCAGATGTGTGCTTTCCAAATGCCTGCATCTCAAAGACTAGGAAGGCAATGGGAACAGTCTTCTGAGGGTGTAAAAAGAGGGACCCCCATGGAATACTATGCAGCCATAAAAAAGGATGAGTTTGCGTCCTTTGTAGGGACATGGATGCAGCTGGAAACCATCATTCTTAGCAAACTATCACAAGAACAGAAAACCAAACACCGCATGTTCTCACTCATAGGTGGGAACTGAACAATGAGATCACTTGGACTCGGGAAGGGGAACATCACACACTGGGGCCTATCATGGGGAGGGGGGAGGGGGGAGGGATTGCATTGGGAGTTATACATGATATAAATGATGAATTGATGGGTGCTGACTAGTTGATGGGTGCAGCACACCAACATGGCACAAGTATACATATGTAACAAACCTGCACCTTATGCACATGTACCCTAGAACTTAAAGTATAATAAAAAATAAAAATAAATAAATAAATAAATAAATAAATAAATAAATAAATAAATAAAGAGGGACCTAGGCTGGGGCAATGGGCCTGAGGGGACTGTATAGATGAGTCTTCCTTGCTGTGTTCTGTAGTTTTGACTTGGCCAGAAATGTTTTCCATCTGAATGAGAAAAACCATATATTTGCATAACCAAAACATTGGTGCAATATGTTAAGCAGAGGCCTCCTCGACCTACTGGCCAGTTGTGGTTGCCACTATGCCCGAAACTCAGAAGTGGTTGCTTAGGTTGTTGACCACACCAACCTGTGAAGCCCTCAGGGCACCCAAGAGTATAGCAAAACAGAGAGGAGGGGTGATGGAGATTTCCCAGGCTTCTAGCCTTACTGCCACCCAGTGATAGAAGAGTAAGTAGCAAAGGAAAATCTTTTTTCACCACTCAATGCCTGGCAGTCGTCATCTCCTTGCTCTGACATCTAGGATGCCTCAGGGTACCTAGGCTGGAGGAGGTGGCAGCTACAGTTCATTGTCATCGATTGATTCATTCATTCTTAAGAAGTATCTGTTGACTATCTACGTAGTTCCAAGCACTTTTCTTGATGCTGGACAGTATCAAGGACAAAACTTCTCCTTCACTCCATCCACTCCCTCTGTCACTTGGAGGATGGACAGCAAATACATAAATACAGAAATCAAATAAGACAAATGCAATGGTGAAAAGAAACCCATGCATATGACATGATACTTGTGATGGTTCAGGGGTAGGGAGCAGGGCTACTTTACCCATTACTTTAGTAGATGACAGTTGAGCAGCCATGGGAAAAACTGGGGGAGGTCAGAGAGAGGAAAGTGGTCCAGGTAGAAGGAAAGCCCATGAAAAGGTCCTGAGGCAGAAAAAGCTTGGCGCGTCTGTGGGACAGACAGAGGCTATGACAGAGCAAGCCGAGGAAGACAGGTGCTCCCAGGTCTAGGTGATGGGCTGGGCTGGTTTCCTCCAGGGCCTGGAATTCTGAGTGCCCTGGAAAGCCGTCAAAGAGTTTGGGTGAAGGAGAGGCACAATCTAATGTGTATCACTCGCTGGCTGCTTTACTGGCGTGGGGCAAAGGCAGAGGTGGAAGGATGGCTAGGGGTTCACTGCAGTGTGGGGAGGAGACATTAGCTGCCCAGGAGGGCTGGCTGGAGAGGCTGTCCCTCTTTTCTCCTAGCCACAAACTCCAATCCTGCAGACTGCAGAGGGTTCCTCTATCTGAGTATGGGTTCAAATGCAACTGTCAGGCACCTCTGTGGATCTCCCATTCCTCTGTCCTCATGTATATAAGATCTCCCTCCTAGGGTTGCTATCTATGAGATGTCAGATAATAGACGCAGGTGGCAGCTGTTGTTAATATCACCTTTATTCCTTACTTGATCCCCATAAATGCATTGTCGACATTGATTTTCATCAACCTTTATTCAGCAAATATTTGTTAAGCACCTACTCTTCTTCTCCTGGGTCCTGTGCCACCACTAGGAGCAGCTTGTGTGATGTGAAACAGGAAGGGACCCCTTCCCACCTAATGGGATAGCTCGGCCTGCCCCCAGTAAACTCCAACAAAAAAAAAATGCTTTCTGTGCCTTCTTTGCAGGCCTTTTACTGAAATATTATGCAATATTTAAATAAAACATCAGCATGAGCTAACTGGAAGGCTGAGGCAGGAGGATCACGTTGAAGCCAGGTGTTCACGGCCAGCTGGGGCAAATAAGGAGACCTCATCTCTAAAACTGTTTAAAAATTAGTGGGGCATGGTGGTGTGTGCCTGTAGTCCTAGCTACTTGGGAGGCTGAGGTGGGAGGAGCCCCTTGAACCCAGGAGCTGGAGCCTTCAGTGAGCCACTGCACTCCAGCCTGGGCAACAGAGCGAGACCTTATTTCAAAAAAAAAAAAAAAGAACAACAATAACGTAACAACAGAAAACCCAAAACACCAGCATTCACATTCGGAGTCCTGACCGGCAGCATGTGATTGAGGAGTGAGCCCACCTTGGACATGGTCCTGGCCTGAGTGAGGACCGAGGCTGGCATCCACTCACAGGGCAGCACCTGGACCCTGTCCAGCATCTGAAGAGGGCTTCATCTGGCACAGAACAACTGCAGGGTTTTACTGGGAAAGAGCAAGACTTCCTCTCTCACCCTCACGTCCAGGGCTGGTGACAGAGAGGACAAAGGGCAACAGACAGTGGCTTTTGCCTCTGCATTTGGCTTTCATTATACAGTTCTTGACTTCAGAAAGACAGTTCATTTGTTCTTAGTTCCCAGAAGTCAAAATGAATTCTGTACCAGAAAAAAAAAAAAGGTTCTGAAAATTATCTTCATTACTGAGGATTCTATCAGGAAATTACCAAAAGGAGAAAAATAGGACCTGGGAGAGTCCTGAGTGCTCCAGCCAGTGGGGAGAAGGTGGAGAAAGCAGAAGAAGTGTGAGCCCTTCGCTGGCTTGCCAGAGACTGGGAGCCACATGGATGTGATTTCCCTGCAACAGAAGGCTAAGGGTGAGCTGCGAAGTCTGAGAACCCACTGGGAAGACAGCACTGAACTAGGAATATGGCGGGTGTTCCAGCTGGTTTGTAGAAGCTGACTTCAGAGCCAATTTATGCAAATCTTGATTTGTTTAAAGCTACATTCATCACTGGCTTGTTTCAGTGGCCAAGCTGGCCTGTGGAAGTTCCTCACGCTGCAAAACACTGGGGACAGCCCAGGCACAGCTTGGTAGGTAATAGTTGAAGAAGAAGGAGGAGGAGGCGGAAGGAAGCGAGGAGGGAGGAGGAAAAGAAGAAGAAAGGAAAGAAAGAGGAACTGGAGGAGGAGGAGACAACAGAGATCATGGTGTGAGCAGAGAAAATTTGGTGAGAGGACCCAGAACCCTAAAGATTAAGTTTTAATCTTGCTAAAATGTATCAGCTTGGCTATACTTTGCAACAATGAAACAAGCTTATCTCCCATGGAGGATGGCCCGCTGGAGCCAAAGACTCGGGGGACCTGCCTAAGACAAGTCTTCCAGACTCAGCTGAAGAGGTCACTCTGGAGAAGTGCAGCTTATCAAACAGAACACCCATCTTTTTTTTTTTTTTTTTTTTTTTTTTTTTTTTTTTTTTTTGCTTTAAGGAACAGTGACCTGGTCTCTATAAGAAAGTGATACTCTGTGTTTGTAGCCACATGTGAGCTACATTGAGAAATTGCCTCTGTGCCCACAGAAGGAAGGAGTACCACCTTCTTCATCTATCCCATCCTATATTTTCACAGTTGCAGAGTTGGGTCTGATGTGAGACATGCAAAAAATGGCAAGGGAGGGACAAAGTAATAAACCTATCTGATGTGCTCCAAATGGATTCTGTTTTCCACGTTTAAAAGATGTAAGTGATATGAGCAAGCATTAATTCCTCAAGCAAGGTTTGATACTGAGTTCCATATTAAAGGCAAGCAAAGCAAGAGTCTTAGGGTCGGGTGTACTGTCAGGAGCATGGGGACTGCACACAGAAGGGACCACAAAGTTGTCCTGGTGTACTGTCAGGAGCACGGGGAGCCACACGGATTAGACCCCGAAATTAGCCCTACCTGCAATGCGGCCTTTAGCACAATCCAAGACAAGTTGAACCTTAAGATTCAGGCTTAATTTGTGCAAAACTAAAAGGCATAAAATATTGGTATAGGACAATCTATGCATTATTTTCTAAAGGTAAAGAGATTGTACATCTTACCCCTAACACACACACACACACACAACCAGCCCCAAGAAAATATATTATAGAAGAAAGGTCAATGGCTCTGTTCCTCTTTCTTTAGAATTATAAGATAAGCCTGTTACATATCCTGAATCATTGGTCCCATTCTATGTATATGCAAAAGAAGTTCAAAGGCTGACTTTGACAAAGGGTGTTTGGAGAAGGATGATAAAATGTGTCTGATAAAACAAACACAAAAGACTTTAGCAATAAAGACCTACAAATTGGGAAAGCAGGACTTGGGCAGCAGGGTGTGAAACTGTGTTATCTACAGCTTCAGCACAAAAAGATAGTGGCTTGGAGCAGAAGTCTTTATCTGGCCTTCACAAGAATGGAGATTGCACCTCCCCCGACCCCCCTGTCCACAAAACCCAGGAAACACCTTGCAGAGTTGATGCAATATTTGCTATCCCAGCCCTTGGTGACAGTTAAAATAGTGTTACAACATAACATTGAGCAACGACCTTGCTGTATCATCCAAGACTATGTTTTACACCACTTTTTTTCCCCCAGGACATTTTGCACATTTTTTAGTTCTTCCCTTACTTTCAGTTCAGATCATTAATAGGAAGAAACATTGTCTCTTCTTCCTTTCCAATACAATTTAAAAATACCTTCCTGATTGACACTTCAGGAAGAAGATTAATAATATTTAACCTTTTGCATCTTATCACATCATTTCTTGAGAATTTCAAAGAATCATCTGTATCTCTTCTTGAAGATGTATCATTATTCTTAGGGCTGGAGTTTAATTTATGTATCTGTATCTCTTCTTGAAGATGTATCATTATTCTATCCGAATGACTTTCTTAGGGCTGGAGTTTAATTTATGTGATTGCAATCAGGAAACCACTTTGAAAGGGAAGAAATCCATTTTGCTTTGCATGAGTTGTAAATTTTCTGTAAATAAAATTTCACAAGACCCTCCCTTTTTTAAAGAAGCAGCGAAACGGCTGTTGGAGGAGTGGCAGGGCATGGGGGTGGACCACTAATTCACAGGTCAGGGGGTCCCAGATCAGCCACTGTTTCGGGAGTTTAGAAAAGTCACTCACTTTTCAGAGCCTCCTTTTCCCTCTGTAAACTAAATGGATTTTACAAAATGTTTGCTAAGAATCTTTTCACCTCTAAACAAAATGACCCAATGCTGTTTCACAGAAGGATGGCCTTCAAACCAGCTTCACTCTGTTTTATTTCATAATAATCCTTCACCTTTGATGACTGTGTTTAGCTTGACAAGGCACTTCAGCAGCTATGATTTAATTTGGTTTTCTTGATAACTTTTAAATGGCATGATTTTAGACTTGGCAAAGGAGGAAGCAGAGGCACAGAAAGGTCAAGAGAACTTCAGAGAGTCACAGGGAGCCAAACACCAAGTCAAGTAACAAATTGAGTACTGAGAAAATAAGACATTTTAGGCTAGAGGCTTGCAAACGTTTTGAACAGCAAGAAACAGTAAGAAGTAAGTTGTATGCCAGGGCTCAGGGGAGATACGTCAATCAAAAAAAGAGCTTCAGGAAGCAGTATTCACCCTTACTACCGATGAAGCACTCTATTTTCCAGTTATTCTGTTCTATTTCTTCTTCTTGCCTTTGTTTTGTTATTATTATTATTAACGACCAATCTATGGGTCACAACCTATGGTTTAGAAGTCATCGTTTAGAAACTCTTCACATGGCAACATACTTCTTTTTGCTAAATTAGAAGTCTAGGTCTACTTCTCTGTGCTCCTTACCTGTGGGCAAATGCTAAGTGGGATTCTCCTGTTTAGGTTTTCTTGCTCTCAAGAGCTCCTGAAGGCTGTATACCAGGAAAGTGCTGTCCTTAGAGTCAAGGTTTTCACTGAAGGGGGCACATGACCCTCCTGGCTGGCTTTGAATACATGATCAAGTCCTCATAAATAATGAACACTAATGACAATATCAAAACACCTATTTGCATTGTACATTCGCTAAAGTCAGAGGGAGAATTAGGGCTGCTCCCACAAGAGGGCATGTGACTCTCTAAATAAAGAGCTTTAATGCATTTTATATTTAAACCATAAGGGCATGGGCTCAAACCCAAACTGAGATGGGCTCTGCTCCTTAAGTACTATTCTGGAAAGGCATTGAAATATTTATCCATCTATCTGGGTTCTGTGTTTCTAAAGCAGTTCCTTTCCTTGTACTACACTCCCGAGTGGGTCTGTTTGCAAATCCCCTTTAACTGGGCTGCCCTTCAGAAGCAAAAGGAGTCCTTTAGGGAAGTCATTGTCTATGAAACTTATTCAATGAGAACTATGAAGAACAGCCTTTTTTTTTTTATTTAATTGCATGTAATTCAAAGATTGTCTACTCTGTGCACTGACTGGGTCAAATTCTCACTTTCACTGCTCCATCTCTATGTGGCCTTGGGCAAGTTGTCTAACCTCTTTAAGCCTTCGGGGATAATGGTTCCTCACTTAATAGCATTAGCAAAAGGATTAAATGAGATAATGCACGGAAAGCCCTTGCCACAATGTCTGAAGCTCAGAATAGCTCAGTAAATGTTAAGGACCTCTACTATTTGTCCACTAAAATTTGCTCAGTTCTTATAGCCCTATCAGCATAAATAAGGCTTTTGATTTTGAGGAATCAATTCCACAGCTTTCTCTGTCCTCATGGGCTAGCAACACTTCATGGATGTCTAGTGACAAACCAACCCAGTTTCATGTTTTCTTAAACCCCCAAATAGGCTGGGCGCAGTGGCTCACGCCTGTAATCCCAATCCTTTGGGAGGCCGAGGTGGGTGGATCACGAGGTCAGGAGATCGAGACCATCTGGCTAACACAGTGAAACCGTCTCTACTGAAAATACAAAAAATTAGCTGGGCGTGGTGGCGGGCGCCTGTACTCGGGAGGCTGAGGCAGGAGAATGGCGTGAACCCAGGAGGCAGAGCTTGCAGTGAGCCAAGATCGCACCACTGCACTCCACCAGCCTGGGCAACAGAGTGAGACTCCGTCTCAAAAAAAAAAAAAAAAAAAAAAAAAAAAAAAAAAAAACCCAAACCTGTCAAAACCAAGCATAACCGAAATCTAATGCATTCATAGGCTGCTGTTCTGCTATCCAGTCTCTTCCTGGTATGATAAACTGTTTTCTTGACCAACAAAGCCAATAGTATATACACTTACATATTAGTTTAAAAAATAGAAAAGTATCATATTTACTTTAGAAAATCTAAAACTTTGTCTCAAAGGGAAATTCAGGTTATTTTCAGAAATACCGAATCTCCTTCTCTTTTGTTCACAGCAAAATAAACAGACCGCCAGGAGAGAGGATTCTTGTTTTATAGGTTGCTACAGAGGAGTTATGTGAGGTATACAACTCAGGGCTTCAACATTTAAAAATTTTAAAGATCAGTGAAGAAAGGATTTTTTTTCTAGAGAAGTTTTTATGTTTAGGTTCTGTAGGGGGAAAAGCTACTTGATAAGTTTCAGATGATCCAGCATTTTCTAGATATTTATTCACACTTAAATTTTTTAGAACCAGATATTTCAAGTTTAGTAAAAGCCAAGGAAGTATTAACTTTTGTTGTATCCATTCTCTATAATTGAAGAACCAATGTGCTTTTATGCTTCTATATAACTTCCTACTTTTTATCCAGATTTCCTAGTTTGACTCATAAGAATTCTAGAACACTTTAAAGATGACAAGTTAACAGAATAACATACTGGCTAAAGAAGTTTTTCTCTTGCTGCTTTACTTTAATGCAGTATCATGTCTTCACTAAAGGAATGTCTTTTGGGGAGAGTGTGATTAATTAAATCTATGTTTACCATGATCAGAAAACAATATCATACACAACGGTGAAAATAAAACTTACATATAACTTTATTTCCTTCTCATTCCCAGTAACAGAGGGGTTAACCTGAAGTCTTAATCCATTTCCACTCTAATTGGGAAAGGTGGGGGGTGGGGAAATCATTTCGGTAGCAAAATGAAAATTGCTAGCCTGGATATGCCTGAGGCAAAAAGAAAAGAAATGAATTCTCTTGTGAGCGTGATTAGTGAGGGGGAAGAAATATCAGCATCTTGCACTTCATTTCATGTCATCGTTCAATTTGCCGGTGTTAAATAATGACCTCCAGAGCAGTGGGTGGATCGGGAGAAGGGGGCGTGCAGGTCTCCTAGAGTGAGTTCACTGTGCACCATGTCTGGGCACTGGGTGTCCATCATTCAGCTCAATCAGGACCCGACTCCATTTGACAGCTCAGCTCCCAGGTGTGGAGGTTTGCAGACTAAAAGTGGAGCCCCCACTGGCATATTTGGTAAACTTTTCTTCTTTCCTCCTCAGAAGTCCACTTCATTATTTGGTGTCTTTGGTTAAAGAGAAGGCTAAACAGAATGATTTCTATTTTAGAAACTTTACTGCTTCTGCATTAAGGAAAAAGACTTCATCTAGAATATTTTTCTCTAAAACCTGACATACTTCCTAAATCGAGAAGTTGTCAATTACAGAACTTCCTAAAACAGAATGCTTTCGAAAACATCTTAAAGCCCACATTTATATAAATATTTGCTGTAGGCCCCCTTGAGAACTTACCTAAAAGTGCTGTATCAACCAATAATACATTTTAAATTCTCCTCAAAATGGGTATCTTCACATGCATTTGAATTTTTTTTTTTTTTTTTTTTTTTTTTGAGATGGAGTCTTGCTCTGTCGCCCAGGTTGGAGTGCAGGGGCGCGATCTCGGCTCACCGCAACCTCCGCTTCTCAGGTTCACGCCGTTCTCCCGCCTCAGCCTCCCGAGTAGCTGGGGCTACAGGCACCTGCCACCACGCTTGGCTAATTTTTTGTATTTTTAGTAGAGACGGGGTTTCACCATTTACAGGATGGTCTCGATCTCCTCACCTCGTGATCTGCCCACCTTGGCCTCCCAGAGTGCTGGGATTATAGGCTTGAGCCACCGCGCCTGGCACATTTGAATTATTAAGATAACTAGAAAAGAAAAAAATGGGAGTGTGCTATATAGTCACTTAAGATTAGTGCACTAATTGGCCGGTGGTCAACTAGAAATGACCTATAATTTATGTCTTGGCTCATTTGTGGTAATATTTTGGTGATTCATCTGTTTCTTTGCTCTGGCTGTTTTCAAAACAACCTACTCTGTAAAAATATGTGATAATATTTTTCAGTGTTGTTTGTATGTTTCTAATACTTTTTGGATGATCTCTGAATATAGCTTACATTGCACATATAAATATAAATTAAAAATTAGCTATCAAGTCATATCTATTTTCAGATGTTTTAGTTTAATTTTATTAAAAAATCTTTCCACTCTTTCTCTATACCTTTCAAAAAGAGAACTCTACAGAAATAGTGCCAGTTTTTAATTCAAAAATTCTAGCAAAATTTGCCTTACATTTTAGAAAATAGATTTAAATGGTAGTATTTTTCTAAGCAAGTCCAAAACAATCATATAAAAATAGTTTAAATCTCACTTAACTATTGTTTGAGATAAGTGATGTTTTATGAGAAGTCTCCACAAAAATGTTTACTATTCCATATCAGTGTATTATCCATAAAAATGGTGTCATTTATTGAATATCAGTTGTATAATATTAATAATGTAACCTGAAAATACGTAACCATTACAATACAGATCTTAGCAGTTTCATGAAATTTAGAAAATGTAATTATGTAATTAGAGAATAGGATTATTACTTCTACTGTTGCTTTTTCCAGCTATTTTATATTTCAGACTATATGAAATTTTAAAGTTTTTGTAGACTATGGCAATTTCATGACCCCACAAGAAAGCAGGATAGTGATAGTCTTAGCCAACTATTTCATGTAAAAGTCTGTTTTCCAAATTCGAAGATAGCAGGATTAATATGAAAGTATTTGCCATCTTATCCAAGTCCTATAGAATACTCTAAGGCTAATATTTGGCAATTTATTATTTAATTGACAAATGTAGATATCTCAGCAATTCCTTCACAGATCAAGACCTTGTAAGTAGACTAAGATCAAGAGGAAGATCAAGGTCTTACTCTGGATTCTTGAGTAGACTTTCTATGTCCCAAAACAAATAGGCGATTTGGCAACCAAAATTTAACTAAAGCTTCTATATTCCGTTTCTAAGTAATTCTGCTATGTTTATGGAAAATTTCTCTATAATCTATATAGGATCATAAATAGGAAAATTTTTATTTTAGTTAAAAAGTCACAAACTTGAGGTAGTAACAGTTGTAATAATAATAATAATGAACCTTATCTGTTTATTGCATAGGAATTCAACTATGTTGTACATCCGTATTATTTTTTAAACTATTATTTTGTAATATCATACATAGTGAAATTCACTAATTTGGTGGGGATGGAGTAGACAGAATTAATGAAAGAGCTGAATTTTCATATTTTTAATGATTGTAATAATAAATTATTTTGGATAATACTGAGTAACTGTGTCTATTCTCAATCACCATGTAAATTATAGAATACGATAGCGATGTGTCTCTGATTTTCTGGAAGATGCAGAATCTCAAGAGTTATTTTTATGTGTATACTTGTTTTAAATCATATCTCCTTGAATCTGCTTTTTAAAATAGGCAATACTTACGTGAAATTAGAGAAACCCTATGTGAAATGGGAAAGTCCTTAAAATGTCCTATCTCTGGTTGATTCTGGGTCCTCTTTTTCCTTTCTGGCCCCTTCCCACTTGAAACCCAAGTTCACTCTAGCCATATGCTGATGTGGGTAAGCACCAGACCCAGGCCGATTTCCCACAATTCCAACTGGCATTTGCATAAATGTTCCTGGAGCTGGAAAGCCCACCTTGTCCAAGCCTCTTGTTTTGTGGATGAAGAGGCTGAGGCTGGGACAAGGTAAATAACTACCTTGCTCGCATGGCTAGTGACAAACTTCCTATAGGTTCCTCTACCTTATGAGATAGTGAGTACTCCTGCACTCAAATATATTGGGGTTCATGTTAATTGCATGAATGAATCCAATCATCAATAACTCTAAAAGTCAAATTTGGAATTTGGAATCTGAGTGAATGATTACCTAGCTATAATTTGAAGATAATGTGTGTGTGTGTGTGTGTGTGTAAAAAAGTCACTCATATATATCTTTATGTAGAATATATAAGTATTTATGTCTTTATAATATATATTAATGTCTTCACTCCAAGTATCCAAGAATTAGTTGTCCATGTAGAAATTTGCTGTTTCAGCCAGCTTGGGGGAATTTCCTTTGCCTGTCCTGTACCCACCATTGTCCACATTTAAGTTCTAACATAGACCTACCTACTGCTCTACCAGCTCACTAAGGGTCGTCTTATCAAGCTGGTCTGCAGTTAATCCCCTACCCTCCTCCCTTCAAGAACCAGTTAAAATGACTCAGTTATTTTTTAACACAAAAGTTGCATAAGGAAAAAATGCTTTCCTATTTCATAATTCTCCTAGTGAAAAAGTAAATTATAAACACAAGAAATCCAAATAAATGATTCCATTTGGGAAGGAGCATTTGCTGTGGGATGGCATGTGGGACATGAGGAACAGGACCCCTGCTTTTAATTCATACGTTCATTCATTTCTTTTTTACTCAACTTAGAAAAATCATGTCATGTTTCTAATTCATTGTGGTGGAAATAGCTTTAAATATATTAACTAACTAAAATGCTTCAAATAAAGCAGATTACGAAAGAAAGCAGACTCTAGAAGTATTAGCAACTTTATAGACTCTGCATCTATCATCCACCAGAAAATCTTATTGGTGTGACATTCACCAATTAGGGAACTGAAGGCTGTGGACAAGTCCCTAAACTCCCCTCCCTGAAGCACAATTTTCAGATGCTCCACTTGGATATTTCCCCACAATGCTCAGCTGAAGGATATCACTCAAAGAGAAGACTGGTTTCATGTGGAGAATGACTTCTCAGGGTATCTCTTAAAACATACCTCTGTCTGTAGCTGATGGAACCAAAGAGAATGTGGAGAAGGGCCCACACCCTTTCCAGGGTTCACACATCGGCCCCTTAACCTGTGTATTCAACCCATAGGACTAACAGATAGAAACTGGTAAATCTTGTTTATTTTATTATTATTTATTTATTTATTTATTTTTGAGACAGATCTGGCTCTGTCGCCCAGGTTGGAGTGCAGTGGCGCCATCTCAGTTCACTGCAACCTCCGCCTTCCAAGTTCAAGCAATTCTCCTGCCTTAGCCTTCTGAGTAGCTGGGACTACAGGCATGCGCCACCACGCCCAGCTACTTTTTGTATTTTCAGTAGAGACGGGGTTTCACCATGTTGGCCAGGCTGGTCTCGAACTCCTGACCTCATGATCTGCCCGCCTCTGCGTCCCAAAGTGCTGGGATTACAGGTGTGAGCCACCGTGCCCAGCCAGAAACTGTTATCTTTGCCCAAAAGAGACGCTTGGACCTTCGAGGGTTCCCAGCAGCCCTTGAGAACCAATGCAGGAAAGTAGGGGCAGTGGTTTCTGTTATGAACCTCTCCCACATTCCCACTCCTTGGTGACTTCTTCTGATAAGGATGGATTCCATAGCTTAGACCAGTAGCTGCCTCACTGAGGTGATCTATTACTGTGTGTTAACTGGTAGATTGCTAGCAGACTGAAACATTGAGTGGTTTTTTGAAAAATGTATACGCTATATTTCAAAATAAACCTGTTTATAGGAATTCCTATTTGAGAATGAGTATCGTTTAAAAAAGAAAAATGTAAAATCATGGCCTATTAAAAATAGAACCTCCAATTTCTGATCCATAATGCTTATATTTAAAAATGCGGCCGGGCGCGGTGGCTCAAGCCTGTAATCCCAGCACTTTGGGAGGCCGAGACGGGCGGATCACGAGGTCAGGAGATCGAGACCATCCTGGCTAACATGGTGAAACCCCGTCTCTACTAAAAAAATACAGAAAAACTAGCCGGGCGAGGTGGCGGGCGCCTGTAGTCCCAGCTACTCGGGAGGCTGAGGCAGGAGAATGGCGTAAACCCGGGAGGCGGAGCTTGCAGTGAGCTGAGATCCGGCCACTGCACTCCAGCCTGGGCGACAGAGCGAAACTCCGTCTCAAAAAAAAAAAAAAAAAAAAAAAAAAAAAAAAAAAAAAAAATGCATCAGGTGTGTTTCATAGGGAACTAGTTTTGCTGGAAAAGAAAGGGACAGGAGATGCTTTTGTAATATTGTTTCAGAGCTCAAGGAAACCAAAGCACTGTTTTATAGGCTGAGGCATGCATGGCTGATGAATGTTAAGAGGAAATGAACAATGTGTGAGATTAACTTGTGGCTATCCATGGCTGTAAAAATGCATTAGTGGTGTTGACAGTGGTTAGTAGGCCTTTGCAACTCAGTTATTGCTGCTGTATATGTGTGTTCTTCCACCTTTGAGTCAATCAAGTGATGCTGTAATAAAAATTCTGAACTTCGCTTCGGGACAGCTCAGAGGGAAAACATGAGTCAAGAAAGATGCACTATTTAATGGTCCTCACTAACAGCAGTTTAAAAACAGGGCTTGCTCAAGCACTAGCAGACTAGTAGCAAAATTGCTATCCAGAGTGAATTGCGTTTTGAGTGGTTCCGGTAGAACTGTACTGTCCAATATGGTAGCCACTAGCCCCATGTGAGTATTGACCACTTACAATGTGGTCAATTTGAGATGCGCTATAAATGTAAAATACACACAGACTTTTGAAGACATAGTACAGAAAAAAAAGGAAAATGTAAATAGCTCATTAATAATTTTCATATTGATTACATGTTCAAATAACAATGTTTTCAATAGATTGGGTTAAATAAAACATATTATGATTTATTTTGCCCATTTCTTTACTTTTTTAATGTGGCTACTAGAAAATCTTAAATTATGTATATGACTCTCATTATATTTCTTTTTTTTTTTTTTTTTTTTTTTTTTTTGAGATAGAGTCTCGCTCTGTTGCCCAGGTTGGAGTGCAATGGCGTGGTCTCGGCTCACTGCAACCTCCACCTCCCCGGTTCATACCATTCTCCTGCCTCAGCCTCCCGAGTAGCTGGGATTACAGGCGCCTGCCACCACGCCCAGCTAATTTTTTTGTATTTTTAGTAGAGATGGGGTTACATCGTGTTAGCTGGATGGTCTTGATTTTCTGACCTCGTGATCTGCCCACCTCAGCCTCCCAAAGTGCTGGGATTACAGGCATGAGGCACCTTGCCCGGCTGACTCTCATTGGATATGCTGCTCTAGAATAAGAAAGAATGTCCGCATAGTTTTTGTTTGTTTTTGGTAGAGATGGGGTCTTGCTGTGTTGCCCAGGCTGGTCTCAAACTTCTGCGCTCAAGCAATCATCCAGCCTTGGCCTTCCAAAGCACTGGAGTTAGAAGCTTGAGCCTCTGAACTCAGCCTGTCCTCATGGTTTAAAGGCAACTTGTCAGGATCTAATAAGGAAATCTGACTGGTAATATAATGTTTTGACTATCTTGCAAGCTGCTGGCTACAACTGGGCACTCTGCAGGCAAACTGCATGGGCTTAGAATGGGCCGATTACTAAATCTTAAGTGTCCTCATTTGTAAACTGAAGGGAGTAATGATGGACCACTCACTGCTCGATAATTAAATGGGATAATTAATATATGTAAAGCGGCTCCTTGTGAGGCCTGATAGAAGATGTACTGGTGACTTCTATTACCATACTTGTCTTGGTCATCTCAGGCTGCTATAACAAAATACCACAGACTGGGTGCCTTAAACAGCAGGCATTTATTGCCTCATAGCTCTGGAGGTTGGGAAGTCTGAGATCAGGGTGCCAGCATGATTGGGTTCAGTGGAGGTAGGGAGAGAGAGAGACAGAGAGAGAGAGATCAATCTGGTGTTTTCTTATAAGGGCATTAATCCCATCATGAGGACCCCAGCCTTACAACCTCATCTTAATCTAATCACCTCCCACAGACCCTAATCATAGCAGCACATAGAGGATTAGGGTTTCAATGTGAATTTTGGAGGGATACAAATTTTGGAGGGATTCAGGCCATAACAACAACTTAAAAAGTCCAATCTCCACTGGGCGTGGTGGCTTACACCTGTAATCTCAACACTTTATGAGGCCGAGGTGTGCAGATCACTTCAGGTCAGGAGTTTGAGACCAGCTTGGACAACATGGTGAAATCCCATCTTTACAAAAAATACAAAAATTATCTGGGCATGGTGGCATATGCCAGTAGTCCCAGCTACTCAGCTGGGATCATGCCACTGCACTCCAGCCTGGGTGACAGCGAGACTCTGTCTCCAAAAAAAAAAAAAAAAAAAAAAAGCAAACAAAAAAATGTTCTATCTGAGATACTGGATCCTCCAACTCTGAGTGCAAACCTTGAACCAGATGCGGCAGTGGCATCACTGGGAGCTTATGGGAAACTGAGAATCTCAGGCTTCTTCCCAGACCTGCTGAGGCAGAATCTGTAGTTAACCAGACTCGCAGGGGCTCAGGTACACATTTACTTTCTGCAGTACTGCCTAGGGAATTTAAAGGTGAGTAAAACACAGCCTCACTGGCAAGGTATTCACAATCCACTGGTGCGTTTGTGTGGGAATGAGAGTGAATCTAGAGAGACTAAGGCAATTATCTAGTGCGCTGTTAGGAGGCTCCATAAAAAACACCCCTGCTCTCCAGTGATCCACAATCAACAGTGAGATGACAAAGGAGTCAAGTAGATGGAGATAAAAAATACCAGCTTTGTCACTGATAGAACTTTTGGAGAGCATGGCTTAGGTATGTGACTTCCTGCCCCTGAGTTCCAGAAGTAGGGAGACTCACTCACCAATACCTAAGCAGTGTCTCCCCAAAAGAGTAAGGAAAGGGAAAGAACATACCCAGGGTACTTGTTTTTTTTTTTTTTTTTAATTGCTATCAAACGAGGAAATTGCCAAGCTTAGCAACTTAAACAAATTTAGCCCACAGTTCTGCAGGTCACAAATCTGGTGGTGCTGTACTAGATTCTCTGCTCAGAGCTTCACAAGGCCAAAACTCCAGGGGTTGGCTAACCTGAGGCCTTACTTGAAAGCTTTAAGGAGAAATTCACCTCCAAGCTCATGCAGGTGGTTGGCAGAATGCAATTCCATGGGGCTGTAGCATGGTGGCCCTCATTTCCTTGCTGGCTGTCAACCAGGGGTCACCCTCAGCATCTAGAGACTGCTCTCTAGTTCTTGCAAGTGCCTGCTCTGTCTTCCAGCTACAACGCTGACTTCACTTCTGTCCCAGCCTGAGAAAACACTGTGTTTGTAATGGTCTCCTGTGATTAGATTAGGGCTACCAGGAAAATCTCTCTGTTGCGTGAGTCAAAGCCAACTGATTAGTAACCTTAATTACATATACCAAAAAAAATCTTTTTTCCATGTAACATAACCAGAGCATGATCCCTCATCATATTCCCAGCCCCAGGGATTAGGGTGGAAAGTTTGAGGGGTTCATTTTATGCTTCTGCCTTCTACAACTGGTTTCTGCTTCCAGCACTACTAACCAGATAATTCAATCTTTTATGGTGGAAGAGGAATGAGGGTGTAAAAAGAGGTCAAGAGTTTTACACTAAGGAATGTTGTTCCACATAGAAACCTGAAGCCAGGGAAGGGGTGGTTCCACTACCTCCTGTCACCCGCCCCACCCCCCCCAATATATTTAAATAGCTATAACCCAAAACACATTATAATTCAAGTCACACAGGAGATGTAGAGGTGATGATGAAACATGTGGTTGGTCTTTGAGAGGCAATTACACCTGAGGCAGAAGAATCTGCCCCCCTCCAAGATGAGGACAGGAAGGGTGGCTCTTAATCCTGCAGGACTGTACTAAAGACCTTGCATTGAATTCCAGATGCCCAGGAGAACATGGTTGGCAGAACTATGGTGTGGGAGACTTATCTGGAAGTACTGTGTACAATTAGCAGGAACCCCCTTTCTCGGAGATCTTTGTAATAAATCAGCAGAGAGGTAATGAGAACTTGAACCAGAATGATGTCAATAGGAATTGAAAGGTGGGGGCTGAATTGTTATCAACCAAAGAAACAAAAAACGAGCCCTTGGCAACAGACTGAATGAGGGCAAAGATCAATTCATGGATCCAAGTCTGGAAACTGGGAGAATGATGGTGCAGTGGGGAAAACAAGAGGAAGACCTGGGTTGAAGTGGAAGCTGATGAATTTTATCTTCAGTAAAATACACATGCCAAACACTAATTTTCTCAGGTTGCCTCCGTCTTACACACATGCACACATACACATACACCTCTCAACACTGGTCTTTCCCTCCTCCTGCTACCCCACCAGTTTCTCTCCCTCCTCCAACATGTTTCATTCTCCTTCCCTACATCCCATTTGCTTTCTACTCTCTGCTCTATTTCTGTTGCTGCCACTCAACTGAATCTCTTCTGGCAAAGGTTACATGGCACTCTCTGTAGACAAATCCAGTGGAATATTTTCAGTCCTTGTTTTCATGGCCCCTTTGTGGGCTTTGGGACATGGCTTTCCTCCAAATCTAGCATTTTCCTTTATTCTTTTTTTTTCTTTTTCTTAATTTTTTTATTTTATTTATTTATTTATTTTGAGATGGAGTCTCACCCTGTCTCCTAGGCTGGAGTGCAACGGTGCAATCTTGGCTCACTGCAACCTCCACCTCCCGGGTTCTAGTGATTCTCCTGCCTCAGCCTCTCGAATAGCTGGGATTACAGATGTCCACCACCATGTCTGGCTAATTTTTGTATTTTTAGTAGTGATGGGGTTTCACCATGTTGGTGAGGCTGGTCTCGAACTCCTGACCTTAGGTGATCCACTTGCCTTGGCCTCCCAAAGTGCTGGGATTACAGGCATGAGCCACTGCGCCTGGCTGCATTTTCCTTTATTCTTATTCCTTATTCTCTCCTCTTTCTTTTCCTGGCTCCATCTCCTTGATTGCTCCCTCTTTTGCTCACCCCTGGAATGTTGATAATCCCAGAACCCGTGAATGGTCTCTTCTCACTGGAAACAGTCTCTGAACCTACCATAGATAGTTTGTGCCATAGATACAATCTGAAACTACCATAGATATTCTGAGGATGTTCAGCTCATTATTTCTAAATGAAACCTCTCCCCAGAATTTCTGTTTTCCCCACCAGCACCTCCTATTCTGTTCTGGGCATCCAAAGCTCAGAGAGACATCACGATGTCTCTCTCCAAACCCACTGTTTCTGATCTTCTCTACTACTATTAATGGACAGATGTTGGGGAGACTCCTCACCCTCCCTCACCTCAACCCCTCTTTCCTCTCCATTGCTTCTACCTTAATCCAGATCCTCATGACCCCTTGTCTGACAACTGCAGTAGCTCCCCACTCCTCATCTCTACCCCCTCCAACTCACCGAGCTGTTGTTGACAGACTTATTTTTCTAAAATATAGATTAATTTTGTTATTTCCCAGTTTGGCTTTGATAGATCAATTTCCTTCATGTTGAAGTTCACATTTCCTCAGGTTGCATGTGCTTCCAATGACCTACCTATGTCCCTGTATTTATGAACTGCCACGCTCCCTCCCCACCGCACCAACCTGGTCTCAAACCTATGCCCAACCACACTGGAAATGACACACTGATGTGTTTCATAAACTCACGCCCTTGCTCATGATGCTTATTCAGCCCAGAGCACCATCTCCCCACCCCACTGTCACCTCCCTGAACCCCTCCTGTAGCTCTTTGAACCACCTACAAATCTACCCAGCCTCCAAAAGTCAAGTCAAAAATCACCTCTGCTAGGAAGGAAGCCTTTCCTGAGCCCACCAGGGGCTGCTGGCCCCTCTTCCTCTTACATTCCCTCCCACCAGTTCCTGGGACCCTGGACATGTGTCCACCAGCAGCCATGACACTTCTTTTCTCTCATCTGTTTGGCCTTTGTCACCAGGGAGCCTAGCGCCTTGCCTGGGACAGAGGTAGTGTTCAAGGAATGCTGAAGGCAAGTGAATCAAATACCTCGTATCTAGAAAAGTCCTAAAGATGCCCTTTTGAACTAGTGGAGTGGGGGAAAGACTAAAACACCATTTTATATTATCATCAATGTAAAAGCTTCTCAGCCAAATGGACCTTGGCTTTCTCCTCAAACTCTGTGGATGACAGAAATGACTTTAAAATCTGACTCCTAAAGATAGGAGGTTTGCATGGTGAAGAATTTCCAAGATACTTTCTGATCCAGACCCTGAGACAGCGGAGGATAAAAGTGAAAGATGAGATCAGAGTTAATTTTTTAGAACTCTACCAAGGATACTCACAAAAATAAATAATCATGATCAAAAAGGAACATAGCTTACTATGCATGTGGTCCTATATGTAGATATGAATGTATGTGTGTGTGTGTGTGTGTGTGTGTGTGTGTGTGTGTGTGTGTGTGTGTAGGTCAAGAGTAATGTGAATTTCCGCAAGCGCCCTGAACTCTCCAAGGGTGAGGCTTCTTATCTGTAAAATGGGGATAGCAATGATGTTCTTATAAGGATTAAATCAGGCAAAGTATATAAAAGCACTTCACCCATTGCCTGGCATATAATTACACTCAATGGGGGATGTAGGGAAGAGAGAAAGAGAGCACGCGAGCGAGCAGGCTGGAGGATGAGCTACCAGATTCATTGTTCGCTGTCATAAACACACACAACCTCTCCTCTCTTGCAGTTTGGGTTCTGGCATCTTTAACAGCTTCATGGGTAAATCACTTCAAACCTCCACAGGTGCTACTTCACCTGGGCAGCAGTTTCTCACCCCTCTACCCCTTCCCCCTCCTCAATTTAACCACATTTGCTGTGTTCTCAAGGCTGCTGATACACAACAAAGTTTTTAAGTTACCATAGTTTTCAAAATCCCCTCATTTTTGCCCTTGTTTTGGGGTTTAAAAAATCCTGGCTTTTTCCTCTGAATCGCTGAATTATTAGGCGTGTAGATGAACTTGTGTTTTCTTGCTTTCCTACTCCAATTTCTTAGACTCAGACACGGAAAAGCTTTTCTGGGTCTCAAGAGAGAATTCCCAGGATGGCGTGGTTCCGCTGGGTGTGCTGTCTGGTCAGTCTTACCGTTGTGGATTCCACACCCCCACCCCACTGCCCCCAACACCTATTAAAACTGAGCTGACATAACTTCAGGATACATTTGCTATTTCTTACCTTATTCACAATCAGTGCAAATGATTATTTCTCTGCCTTGCTCTTTAAAAGCAAAACTCTTCATGGAGTCATTTTATCTACTTGTAAACCACAATCTCGGTTTTTTTTTTTTTTTTTTGGATGCTCCTTTGAGACTATACATATTTAATTCCTTTCATATTTCATCATAGACCAGTCCTTCAGAACCTCTTATTTTAGTTGTTCCTTAACTTTGGCAAAAATATAAGACCAAAGAAGCTGCAAATCTTGTTTTCCTGCCTATTTAAACAGCATCTAGAAATCTGAAGTAATTCTCTCCTTTCTTATTTTAAAAGTTAAACACACACACACACACACACACACAGCATACTAAATATTGTGGCATGGAGTTAAAAGCTTTAGGTCTGCAGCATTTGAAATGCTCAAATCCTGTCTTTGAAGAACAGTATTTCCTCTTCGTGACTCAGTGCTGTTATCAATACACAAGGCTGATAATTTCAGATTCACAACATTATATGTAGATATTCAAAGGAAGGAAAAAGAGCTTCATGTGACTTAGCTTAATGGGTTTCCCTATAGTTGTAAATGTATAAAGTGATCCATATTTGGGAATTATCATATAACAATTATTTCTAATAGTAATTGATATAATCTATTAGAACTTGTGAGAGGTTTCGATGTAAATAATTTGCCTGCCTAGCAGAGAGAAGGGAAGGAGAGTAAGCAGGGGAAAATGTTTCTAAAATGTCCTATCATTGGAAGTAAATGATCGTACATGTTTTTGCATTAAGTTAGGGTTTGGTTTTAATTTTACCTTGAATTCTAATGTTCCTACACCTTCCAAATATATTTTAAATCTTCATTAAACAAATCACATTTTAATCACACACAGAGCTTAAAAGAGGTGATTCTACAACAGATATGCAGTATTAGCTAGCGAAGGAGAACATTGGTTGAAGGTACCTAAAACCACGTGCATAAGGAACAGTTTATTTCTTATTTGGTGATTTACTATTTTAAGTCATGTTTGTGTCAAAGCTATAAAAATCTCCAGTGCTAAAAAGTGTGAGAAGAAATGAGCTAGCCAAAAAAAAAAAAAAAAAAAGTCAGGGGAGAGTTAATTTTAAAATTTGCATTATTTTTATTTTCCTACTTTGTTATTTCAGAATGCATACTTGGAATGAATCCTCCTAGAGACGTTCACGGTATGTTACATTCCAAGTTATATTTCTAAATAAAATAAGCACCTTCATATATGTGTATATGATTTTATATCTATGTATCTCTATGTATAACTTGTGATATAATTTAACCAAATAATTAAGGCTGTTTTTGCTGATTCCAATATACTTAAAAGCAGTTCTCCATATTGTAAATGTTATACCATATAAAATATTTCAATGAAAGCTTAAATGATACCCTCTGTTCTACAGCGTTTACCATAGGTGCATTCTGCTGCTATTAAATGTCTCTATACCAGTCTCTAAAAACAAAATAGAGCGTGGCTTCTCTTACAGCCCAGTTTATTACCTGTGTTATAGCAGTGGTAATGCAAAATGTTCATGACAGTAAAATGTTTACTAAGCATTCCTAAATTTTAAAAAGATTAATTTTACAATGTCCTCAGCTTGCTACTTGTGAGGTACACAATGGATTTATGAAGTGAAAGTGAAATAATCACACATGAACCATAGCATCCCACAGAAACATTCAGATGGAGGAAGCATGTAATGGAAGAACGAAGGGCTCTCCCCCCTCCCGTAGTAATTAGATTTGAAAAGTGAAGTAATCTCAAAGCCACTTCAGAAGAAAAAAATGTTTAAATTTCAATGTTCAAAACTGATAGTGTGTATGGCAGGTGATTTGTACATACATGTTACTCCTTATCCAAATTGTTTTCCATCCCTGTGACATCAATACAATCTGCAGCTATTTGGTTCCAAACCATAGCAAGATACATTCTGTTTTTTTAAATGTAAATGGTCATTTAAAATAGAAATAATTCTTTTAGACGTATGATATTTTTACAAATGTAATTTTGGAAATATATTGCTCGCAAAGGATAATTTTAAGAGAATTGTTGAGATTCTAATCCCATCTTTATGCATATTTTGGGGAGGCTTTTGTAAGAGCAAAAGTGTAAAATATTTAGTTATCTTCTGAGACCACCTATAGTTATTTACCTAAAGTTGTAGAAGAAAAACGTCAATGAACTGTTACTGTTTTCCAATTAAATTATTTCTCTTCCAACTAACCAAGTACTACTTTTAAAATCCACTGCGGAAACTTACATTTCATTCCTGTTGTGAACGTTTTTTAATTCTCCTCCCTCCCTCTCCCCGCAACAAAATTTGGAAAAATCTGTCACGTAGCATCCGCCCAACGTATCGCTTCGTTGTATTTTTTAAAAATTTTGCATTATGACAAAGGTAAATTCTAGCATTACTCCAGGGAAACACTGGCAATGAACCTGGTAATGTTTCCTTTCCTTTCTCCCTTAGACAGGCAAAGGAAGGGGAATTCTATATTGTCGCTAAAATGAGCGCTCTGGGTGGAAAGGAATTTCCTCACTTCGTACACGCTATGGCTGTCCTTGAGAGTGCAGGCTCCGTAAAATGCCCGGCAGACTAAGGGGTTCCCTGTCCCCCCAGCCAGTGCCTCTTTCCATTCATCTTAGATCCTCAGTAAGGAGGGGCCGAGGTTGGTCTGTTTCTTGTTTTCAAGAGCGCACCGCGCTGCGCAGTTACAGCCTGCGCCGCTCCCGGGAAACCCAAATACCCCGCGATCCCATCGAGTCAAGCAGCAAAAGCTTTGATTGCTATCAGCATTTTGTCGGGCTTCAAACTCGGGATTTATCGGTTGAAACTCCTAGCTGAGCAGCTCCCACAACGCTGCCTCTGAGGGCTAAACTCGGTGCATGCAAGGCTGGGACCAACTTTCCTTCCTCGATAAGGGAACTTGACTCCCTCCTGGGAGACTGCAGCCCCAGTCCGACTCGCAGCCCCCTCGCAGGGTTCACGGTTTTAGGCAAGTGGCCCGAGACCCAGAGGAGCCTCCCTGGACCTCTCCGAGGGGTAAATCACCCAAGTCTATTATTTCCCCTGGAGTCAAAGCCTACTTTTGGAGCCGCTACACCCTCATGTTCCCTCCCGCATCTCGAGGGTCCCTGGGGATGCACTTGGGGGTGGCCCCAGGAGCGCTGGGTAGGATCTCGGAGAAAGGCATTGGAGAGCAGGCGAAAAGATTTCCCTTGCCCACAACTTGACTCTGGAGCGGGCCGCGTCCGAACCCGCAGGCAAAGGCGCTGCGGCCCCTGCGGGCGGGCGGGCGGGCGCGATGCACTCTGCTCAGGGACAGAGTTAGAAAGTGGACGTCTGGGGGATTTTACAACTGTAATTAGACTTAAAAAATCATTTTAAAAGAAAAACATACTAAGTTTTCTTTCCGAGACCCCAGGTCCATTGAAACAAAACTGCACTCGGGTGCTGGCAGTGAGCAGGGGGAGCGGAGGCCGGAGGGGGTGGAGGCCGCGGGCCGCCCGCCTTAGTCCCGGAAGCCCGGGCTCCTGGAGCACAGACACCCAAGAACGGGCAGAGGCGGGCCCCAAGCACAGGGACTTCGGGAAGAGACCCCCGACCGGGCTGCACAGCGGGGAGTCCCGGTCCGAGCGTCCCCAGCCCGGCCGGCTGCGACTCCAGATTGGAATCTCGGAGACGCGCCCTGGCCGCTCCAGCTCAAGTGGGCTCTGGTGGCGGCTTCCTATCTTTTCTCCTCGAACTCCAGTTTTTCCCGGGCGACCTGAAGGCCACGAAGGGGGCCGCAGAGCCCCGCGCCGTCGGGGGCGTTCCGGGCGCACCCGGGGCTGCGCGCGGCGTCCAGCGAGGGCGGCTGCTGCCCCCTGGCGACCGCCCGGGCCCGCAGCGCGTCCCGACAGCTCCGCGAAGTCCTGGCCCGCCAGTGAAAGGCTTCCAGGCCAGCCAGCCTCGGCCCCCTCCTGCGTCCGGGCCCGCGGCAACGCCCGGGGACAGTCTCTGCGCGGCAGCGGCCCCAGCACCCTAGCCCTGGGGGACAGAGGAGCGGGCGTCACGGGCCCCGTGGGGTCGGGCGAGGAACCGCCGCGCGGGTAGCTGGATTGAGGGGCTCCGCGGGAACCGCAAAGAAGCCCGCGGTGGAGAGGGGCCGCGGTCCAGGGACTGGGTCGCAGCCCTTGGGTGAACGAGAGGCCCGGGGAGATGCAGAGCCCGGCAGGAAGGGCGTGGAGGGCCCCGCCGGGTGGGGTCGGAGTTGGCCGCGCGCGCCGGGCTGGGGGCGGGGCCCTCGGAGCTCCGCGAAAATGCCCGCAGCGCCGCGAGGACTGGCGCAGGGGGAAGCGGCCGCCCGCGCGCGAAGCCGGGGTGGGTTTCGCACCTGGGGCCGCTCGCGCGCGCGCGGGGGCGGGGAGAGGAACGGGGGCCGCTTCCGGGAAGCCTGAGGGTAGACGCGGGGCCCGGGCGAGCTGTCTGGCTGCTGCGGGGGCCGGCGCTACGAGGCCCGGGAGCAAGTCGCCCGGCTGCTTTCAACTTTCCTTCCAGTAGCGCGTTCTTGGGGTCTTTCCTGACTAGGAAACTCCTCGGGGACCGCTGGCGCACACAGCAAGGGTGAGGCGCGCGGCGGGATCGAGCCGCGGCCCAGGCGTAGCGGTAAAAAACACCCATTACAGAAACCGACCCGAAGGAAGACGCTGAGAGCAAACGGCACGCGCAGACAGCCGTCCGGCCTCATGCAGTGAATCAGCACCGCTTCGCCGCAGCTGCCAGCCGGACGGTGCAGGAGAGCGGAGCGGCTCCCCGGGGCCCCGCGGCCGAATCGCACCCGCGCTCTGGAAGCGGAGGCCTGGCCCTGTGCAGCCGCGCAGCATCTGGGGCCGCCCGCGGGCTGCAGCCCCGGTTCGGGAGCCTCGTGGCGGCCACTGCGCCTGCCTGCAGCGGGTCGCGGGGCCGGGCCCTCCTTGGGCCGGCGGGCCCTGCTTTCTTTTCCCAGGTGTCCGGACCGTGTCCACTCGCGGAGCCGCAGAAGCCCGCGTGTGGCTGCGGGAAGGGGTCCGCACACGGGCGGGGCCCCTCGCCAGCATGCAGGCGTGGGTGCGGGGGCGCGGGCGGCGCGGGGGTGGCAGCCGACTCCCCGCCCGGGCTGCGTACAGTAGCGCGCGGCGGCGGGGGCGCGCGGGCCAATTCCTGGAGCCGGCGGCCGCGAGCCGCGCCCTGGCTGATACCGGAAAGGCCTGTGATTGGCCGTCGGCCGCCCCTATGCAAACGAGCTGAGGGAATGGAATTCCTCCGGCCGGGCTTACAGTAAAAGCACGTTCATTTCCAGGCACTCTCATTCATAGAGCCAGCGGGCGCGGGCGGGACGGGCGCCCCGCGGCCGGACCCAGCCAGAGCACCACGCTGCCCGGCCCTGCGCCGCCAGGCACTTCTTCCCGGGGCTCCTAGGGACGCCAGAAGGAAGTCAACCTCTGCTGCTTCTCCTTGGCCTGCGTTGGACCTTCCTTTTTTTGTTGTTTTTTCTTTTTGTTTTTCCCCTCTTTCTTCCTTTTGAATTAACTGGCTTCTTGACTGGATGTTTTCAACTTCTTTCCTGGCTGCGAACTTTTCCCCGATTGTTTTCCTTTTACAACAGCGGGAGAAAGTGCGCTGTTGTCCGAGACGAGCCGTGAAGTTGCGTGTGCGTGGCAGTGTGCGTGGCGGGGTGTGCGTGCGTGTGTAACCCGAGCCGCCCGATCTGTTTCGATCAGCACCGCGGAGCCCTGCCTCAAGGCCCGCTCCACCTGCTGCGGTTACGCGGCACTCGTGGGTGTTCGTGCCTCGGAGCAGCTAACCGGCGGGCGCTGGGCGACAGTGGAGGAGTATCGTCTCGCTGCTGCCCGAGTCGGGGCTGAGTCACCCAGCTGATGTAGACAGTGGCTGGCTTCCGAAGAGTGCGCGTTTGCGAGTGTGTGACTCTGCGGCTCCTCAACTCCCACCAAACCACAGGATCAGCCACAAACTTAACCAACATCCCCAAACCCGAGTTCACAGATGTGGGAGAGCTGTAGTACCCTGAGTGTAATCGACTGGGCCTTCTTCTTATGATTATTATTTTAAGATTAGCTGAAGATCTTTGAAACGCTGAATTTTCTGCACTGAGCGTTTTGACAGAATTCATTGAGAGAACGGAGAACATGACAAGTACTTCTAGTTCAGCACTGCTCCAACTACTGAAGCTGATTTTCAAGGCTACTTAAAAAAATCTCCAGCGTACATTAATGGATTTCTGTTGTGTTTAAATTCTCCACAGATTGTATTGTAAATATTTTATGAAGTAGAGCATATGTATATATTTATATATACGTGCACATACATTAGTAGCACGACCTTTGGAAGTCGCAGCTCTTGCTTTTCGGGACTGAAGCCAGTTTTGCATGATAAAAGCGGCCTTGTTATGGGAGACACTTGTGTTCTGTTGGGACTTTAGACAAAACTCACCTGCAAAAAACTGACAGGCATTAACTACTGGAACTTCCAAATAATGTGTTTGCTGGTCGTTTTACTCTTCGCATAAATATTTTAGGAAGTGTATGAGAATTTTGCCTTCAGGAACTTTTGTTAACAGCCAAAGACTGAACTTAACCTCTGCAAGCAAGATTCGAGGAAGATAGTCTCCACTTTTTAATGCACTAAGCAGTCGGTTGCTAGGAGCCCATCCTGGGTCGGAGGCCGATCGGCAGAACCAGAACTTTTCCCCCTCCTGGACTGTTAGTAACTTAGTCTCCCTCCTCCCCTAACCACCCCTGCCCCCGCCCCCCCGCAGTAATAAAGGCCCCTGAACGTGTATGTTGGTCTCCCGGGAGCTGCTTGCTGAAGATCCGCGCCCCTGTCGCCGTCTGGTAGGAGCTGTTTGCAGGGTCCTAACTCAATCGGCTTGTTGTGATGCGTATCCCCGTAGATGCCAGCACGAGCCGCCGCTTCACGCCGCCTTCCACCGCGCTGAGCCCAGGCAAGATGAGCGAGGCGTTGCCGCTGGGCGCCCCGGACGCCGGCGCTGCCCTGGCCGGCAAGCTGAGGAGCGGCGACCGCAGCATGGTGGAGGTGCTGGCCGACCACCCGGGCGAGCTGGTGCGCACCGACAGCCCCAACTTCCTCTGCTCCGTGCTGCCTACGCACTGGCGCTGCAACAAGACCCTGCCCATCGCTTTCAAGGTACTGGCCCGGAGAGGGTGGTGGGAGGACAGGCGGAGGCCGGCGAGGCCGGGGGAGATCCGCGAGGGCAGCGGCCAGGCGGGCGGGGCCGGATTCTAGAAAGGGGCCCCCGCAGCCCCGGGTCGGTCTTCCTAGCTTGGGATGCGGGGGGGATGCTGTGTTGCCGTGGCGACCCTCGGGAGGCACTCGTCTCAGCTTTCTGGGGCGGCCCCCCAGGAGGGCTGAAAACATCAGGGTGCCCCCAAAGACATCCACTGGGGGCCGGTGGGAACCTCCCTGGCAGGGGCCTTAGCTTTGATACAAAGTAGAAGAAGTTATAACCCAGCCCCGCAGAGACAGCCCGTCTGCTAACTTACTGCTGCCCCTACCGCTGGATTAACACCCAAACCATTTTGTCTTCCTCACATGAAGGCATCAGGAAATAAAATCGTGAGACTTTTCTGCCTTCAAGTCAGTGAAAAGAAACTAACAAGGGAAACTGTCAGGGATTTTCTTTCCCTCTTCTCCAACCGCCCTATAGGAATTAGCGTGTCCAAAGTCCACAGCGGGCGTAGTTAAGTTTGCAAAAGTTTTCTGAAGAGTTCTCTGAGTTTTTTAGCCTGCTCCTGCCAGAAGCCGCAAGTAGCGAATCCTGTTTCTTTTCCCGGAACCGTTCTGAATGCTATCATCAGCTCACCTAGATTAAGCCCGGGGCAGCGAAAGGTGACGAGGCTGTCTTTGGAGAGCTGGGGGTCCCAGCGGCCCACTTTCCTGCTAGAGGAGGGGGCGGCGCGTAGCTGGAGACTTCAGCGCAGCGGCTCCAAAGGTCTCCCTTCACTTCTCACCCCTGATCATCCCAAGAGCTTTGAGCTGCCTTTAAAAACCTTGGCCTTCAACAGGGATATGAAAACAACCCCAGGCGTTTCTAAACAACCACCCTACTACCCTAGCAGCAAGGAGTAGGAATTTAATTTCTTCAGTGGAGATTCTGTTTTGTCTTTGGTGGGTTTGAAAAGATGCGACTAAGTAAAATCAGTGCAGGTCATTTCCTGTTCATTTAAAGGGCTAATCAAGGCAGGTGGTTCCCAGTGTAAAGCTACTTAAAAAAAAAAAAATAAAATAAAAATTAAAAAAAAAAAAAAGGTTAAATAAGTGTCCCCTTTAAGGGGAGATTAAGTTTTTTATAGATCCAGGCCTCAGCTGGGTCTTGATCTTATTACAACGAATAATACTCACTTTTTAAAAAAGTATTATTGGGGTTATTTTTAAGCTTTATGCAGTTTCCACACTTAGATTGTGATTTCTAAAACAAAACGAATTTTGCAGTTGGCTTTGTCTACAGATTTGCCTCTTTTTCCACTCACTTTTCTAAAAGTAGTTTTTGGTTTTGTTTTGTTTTTTAGTAGGGGTGGAAATGAGGAGAAGGAACGTGGCAGGTTGCTTGACTCTTTTTTCCCTCCCTCCGTTTACTTAGATTTGGGTTTGGGAGACCATTTTACTTTTAAATCATTCTAACCCTTTGCATAAATGGAATCAGCGGTGACTCTTTAGGGCACCCGCATTGAGAGGGGACCCAACAGGGTTGGGCCATGGGGTCACTATCAGATAAAGAGCAGAGGCAAGACGGGCTGATAACCACCAAAGGCCATTAAAACCTGGCTGCCCCAATGCACTAGGGCTCTAAGAGATTTGTGGCTTCCTTTGGGGTGAAAATCAGGGTCTCTTCTGAACTCCCTCCTCTGCCAGGGAACCCACACTCAAATATATTAAAAGACTAAATGATTAATAAAGAATCTTCAGGAATTGGAGCAATTCAGAGTCTCAAGTCATTACATGAAAGTATTTATTTTCTTCTAAAAAATGAAAAATTATACATATTGCTTTTATGAGCCGTCAGAATTCTTTCTAGCAGAAACCATAATCATAGAGTTTCCTTTTTAAAATGATTTTTGGCAATTCACTTAAAAACAATTTGTTTTATTGAGTGATAATCTATAGGCTACTAAAAGTCAAAATACAGATCTCTTGAAAAACATTCAAGCAGGTCCCCTGAGAACATTTGGGGGAAAGGAAAGGATAGCAGAGAAATCAGACCATTTGATTAATATCTGTCACCACCCCAATCCTCATAAAAAGAGGCTTCTTTCTCCAGGAGACCTGCTCACTGCATAACTAGAAGAATAGACAAAATGTTCAGTGAGACAGCAAACGTGAAGGGATAAAACATTAGGGATAAAAGCAAGTAAAACATCAAAACCTGCCTACATCCTGAGCTCATTTACTGTGTGTCCCTGGCTTCACTCTATCCGCCCACCCAACCACCTCCCAAGCAGCTTCAACAGAAATTATTACTTTAAAATTTGGATCTTAAATAAGCCGCAGGCAATCTTCCCTAGGAAGTTAACCAGTAAATAATTATTATATTCCCCATGATAATAGCAAATGTGAAACAATGATAAGGCCTGATAATATTGATGAGACGATCATTTAAGGGCTTCTTAGGAGTATCCTGAAGTTCTGTAGGTAAATCCTCTATGTCAATCTTCTGAACTAAAGAGAGATTTAAAATTATGAATTTTCTTTAAAATAGATTACAATAGCCCTACTTGCTTATTTTGAACCCCAACCTGTTCTCCTCCTATTCCTTCCCTCCCATGGAACACCTTTATTTATAGAGTATGAGAGATACTTGTTTTTTACTGCTAAGAAAACCTTACATTTGCTGTGTGTTTTGCTGTGTTTACAGAAGTAGCCTAAAGAGCTGTTTTGATGACTTAGGATGTATTTGGTAATACCATGGTATTATAGCTTGTTTAGGCTCTGGTACACCACAGTCCAAAGACGTAAACATGCCTTCAGTAAGGAGGTTCAGAGGCCTTGGATTCTGATGGTAATATTCTTTTCATAAAAAGGAAATAAGTAATATATTTGTCGGCAAGATCATGGTCCCTAGCTATGCCTTAAATGTCATCTCAGCTGAATTCTATGTTCCACTCCACAGCCTTCTTTGAAACACTGCAAGGTTAAGGGATTTGAAGTAAATGAATTGTAACTGTAATTTCAGCCTAATTAGAATTGGTTTAAAATGCCAGTTTGAACTGTGAACAGGCTAGCCAAGAACAGTATTGGGAGGTCCATGTAGTACAGAAGAGAGTTGATATTTGGCCCAACTTCCTGATACTTTAAAAACAGAGAAGTAAAACAAAATATGAGATATCTTTGGCCAGCAAGTCCCTTCTTGCCTGTTTGGTCTGTGTTAAAATGTAAATGTTTGTGTTTCCTTACCTATTGTTTATAGGTTTTCATTCCAGTTGTTTCTTTTTTTCAGTTTGAAGTTAGGTATTTTTACATTCTCTCCATATTGCCCATCAGTGACAAAACCTGTATCAAATTAGCACACGTTAGTTTTAAATTAAAAAAAAAAAACTTCCTTAACCTGGCTTAAGTCTGCTTGTTAACAATTGGGCAATATACATTATTAATGAAATTGCCCTGGATTTAATAGTTCCCCTTTACCCGCCCCCCACCCCTGCACCAAAAAAAAAAATGCCTTAGAGATCAATACAAGGCCAGGTAAATGATATGTAGGTGCCTAAATATCGTTGATTCTGCTGCATTTAAAAAAAAAAGAGAGAGAGAGAGGAGTGGGAGTTAAACTTCTAATTTTTTTCTTCTTAAATTCCAACATCAACAACCTTTTCTTATTTAGCCTCCATGATAATTTTATCCTATGTTTGTTTCGACTTGGCGAAGGTCTCATGAATTTGCCAAATTACTAACGAGAATAGTATTGGAAAGATGAGAGAGGCACAGGCTTGGAGCACTGTGAGGGGAACAGCAGTAGGAGGCAGATAATTCAGAATCCATTCCTGTAGTTATAAAATAAGAGTTATTTATTTTCACCTTTTTACAGATCCAGACCCAACAATGAGTTACTCAGTTTGAAACCCACGTCGTCGAGGCAGTCTCTTGTATACCTTCTGAATACTGAGTTAAAATAGAGAAGCCTGGGTTACCACAGGGAGAGGAGGATGAGGAAGTAAAAATATGTGTTCAAAAAGGGCATTTCAACACCGTGCGCTAACTTTACAAAGGGAAGTGAAAATCATGAAAAAAAGGGAAAAATTTGTTTTAGGAGACTTAAAAGAGCAAAATAAAGCAAGCCCATTTTTCGGGAATAGAAAAAAAGAAAAAAACAATAACAATAACCAAATAACTGATCAGGGAGATTTATTTTAGTGATATCTTTTTAAAACAAAAAGGGAATTGTCGTATCACTGCTCTTAATTAAATGGCAACAAACACGCTTATTATGGGAACTAAATAGCTAATTAGAGGGTGCTCAGGGAATAAATAGCAGAGTTTTAAAATCTCCTCTATGGAAAACATGTCCAACAATTGGAATGAAAGGATTAAAAGGAGAGATAAAAGGCCCAGACCTCGTTTGGCAGTGCAAGTTGGATAAAATAGAGGAAAATGCCTCCCTGTTTCTATGAGACTAGATTGCCCTGCTGTAGTCTTGGGGTTGGAAGTATGCTCATCTCTCATAGTGAGTTAGTTCATGTTCTGTGCCACAACGACTGAAGCAGTTCTACTGAGTAAAAACAATAGCTAGTCATCTGGAGGCCACAGGGAAAGGGTGATGGCTAGGCAGATCATGAAAATGGGAATCTTGACAAACATGACTTTGATATCATACAAGTGAGTCCATGGCAGCCTTTTTTACATATAGAAAAAGAGGCCTGAAAATATATACCACAAAAAAAATTATATAGCAATTATTAAGGTAAAAATTGGGAAGTAGGAGGCAGAGGAAGGAGTGATAACAGTAGGTTGAGGAATGCTTTACTGTTACCAATTCAAAAACAGCAACCAAAAATGATGATGTAATTGGAATGAGTAATATAAATGTCACTACTGACTTTACCATAAAGAATGTCAGAAATGATCAGAATAAATACAGCTTGGGGCATTTCAATTTGAAGTTGTATGACTGCTTTGAAAAATAGAAACAAAGGAAATATAGCCAATAATAAATGTCTAGACCAAGAAAATAGTTTCTAGAAGGCCTAAATGATAGCCTTCTATCAAGAAATTGATACTATTGTTCGAAGTATCTTTAGGTCATACTCTTTAGAATATTTTACTTTGAAATTCATTTTCTTAACTACCTGAGTATAAAAAATATTTATCTACCAGTTTTCTCTAATATCCCTGATGAGACTTCATGCTTATTCAGTTACATTAAATAAATTCCTGGTCAAGATCATCTGGGCTAGCAGAAAACCTCAGGCATCTGTGAGGACATGAGTTTACACACCTTGGGACTCACAGATATAAAAAATGCAACTCAATTCTACCCCTGAATTGAGGGGAGTGCACAGAAGTGAATGTCCCGTCTTTCTGAGGTCTGTTGATTTTGTAATTAGTAAACGAAGGGTACATTTCTGATTTTTTTTCCTGTGTGCTGGAATTCATTGCTAGTAAAACTCAAGATAATAAGAGCAAGTAGGAGGTATCAAAGATGAACTATACAGGGACAGTTTAAGGACTTAAGAATCGTCAGCAAGATGAAATCTACTTTTAGCAGAAATAAGTTTTTTTGTTTTGTTTTGTTTTGTTCTGTTTTGTGTTCTAAAAGTAAAGTCTGGGCCTTGTTCAGCCTGTTAGTGGAAGTCTGAGCAAGTAAAAGATGGGTTAGATTATAAACTTACGAGCACAGGATGTTCTGTTTCTCAAATGGGAGGAATTTAGAAGAGATGATTGTATTCAGGAGACGACATAGCTTCTCAAAATCCTTGACATCTTGCTATGGTTCGTCTTGTTCCAACTGTGCTATATGACCTAATCTGGCTTTATTAGGTAAATTTAGTATATGTGTCATTATTTGAAAATTTACATATAGTTATGCATAATATATTAGGTTGGTGCAAATGTAATTGCAGTTTTTGGAATTAAAAATTGCAAACATCGCAATTACTTTTGCACTAACCTAAAATATAATAAAAAAGTGTCTTCCCATTATAACTTTTCTGTTGTTTTGCTTACGTTATCGTTGCTATTCCTCTGCAACCTAAAAAAAATCATTGAATATACAATTAATTTTAGAATAATCACTACACAAATGCCCTAAAAGTGTATATATAACATTCCTGATGTCTGCATTTGTCCCTTGACTGGTGTTTAGGTGGTGGCCCTAGGGGATGTTCCAGATGGCACTCTGGTCACTGTGATGGCCGGCAATGATGAAAACTACTCAGCTGAGCTTAGAAATGCTACCGCAGCCATGAAGAACCAAGTTGCAAGATTTAATGACCTCAGGTTTGTCGGTCGAAGTGGAAGAGGTACGTTATCTGTCAAAACTATGCTTGAAACACGTTTCATGGCAACAAACCCCTATTTCAAAATTCTAGTGATTTCTGTAATGGAATCCCTAGAAACTCGGTCTGTCTTAATGTTCTTATTGCTATGTCAAGCTCTTAAAAATATTTATTCGAAGTTTAATATTTTTAGCAGAATCTCTGTATTATTGCTTTATGTTACTGAGTTGATTTAAGACTGATTTGGAACATGCAACGTAGGAATTGTGAATTTCAAAGAAACTCTTGAGATTTTTATTAAAATGCAAAAAATATAAAACTTACCTTAATGGAAACTAGGATTATACAATTACAGTGAGGGTTCTCTCTTGGATAACAATACAAAAGCTGTTTAATGGAAACTGTTGACTTATGATCTGTGGGCTATCTGTGAAAAGTGGCAGAGTTTCGAATGACCACTTCTAATAATTTTAGGGATTTCCAGTGTATGATGTTGAAACATGGTTTCAAGCAAGCTAACCTTTTTAGAAAAAGACATGAAGAAATAATGTTAGTACCATTGATGGCAGTGTGATCTTCCTGTTGTATTTCTTTTGAATGCTTTATTTAGGAGGAGAGGTTGGGCCTGGTTAAAATTTTAGATACTAATAATATTAGAGACTGGATTATCCAAGAAATTGTTGCATTAGTTCAGCTCCATGTGTGGTTTTATTTTTCCTTGCCTTTAACCCATTATCAAAGCATTAGAGCAGAAATAGGAATCTTGGCTTATTGTAATTTTTTCTGGTTTCCAATTATTTTCAAGTATTATGTTTTCTTTACATTGTAAGAACCAAATCATATTTTATAAACAGCAATAAGTACTAAAAGTTTAATTGAAGGAGGTAAGATCGTTTTTTAAACTCATTTTTTGTAATATAGTACCGATTAAGCTTACAAAGTTATTTCAAGTATAATAAAAAGACTTATGGTAAATACCTAAATAACAGTAATACTTCTTGTATTGAAAAAAATGGAAGCACCAATCAAACAACATTTAAAATAAGAGAAATTATTACTCTTTAAAAAGGCGTTTAAAAACAAGAAAATCTCAGTTCTCAGAGAATTTGATTAGTCAGAAAGGAGAAAGGGGTAAAGGTGTGTTGATTATTTTGGTGATTATTTTTGCTATCCTAGCTATCTGGAGCACTTTCATAATAGAATCATAGCTGGAGAAAATAAAAAATTTATATAATGTGATTGAAAATTTATATTCATAGTACTATATTAATAATAGGGTAATGCAAAGAAAATTATATCCACTTTTTGAAAGCATGAGTGATGCTCTAAGATATAAAAGCATAAGTCATTAAATGGGTTCACTTGTCGTATTAAAAGTCCCCACCTTTCAGTAAATGGAATTTGCATTATGATTCAGAGATGTGTGTCTAGAAAACATCTTAAAGGCTTCGGATGAGTAGCTGGCAGAGCGGGTGAGAAGCCAATAAAAAACAAAGGCCCCACAGCCTGGTCCATGCCCATCGGCCTAGCTAACTCTCTTAATTCAGTTCTTGTGGATTTCTGCTGTTAGGAATCAATAGCTAAGTATCATTGAATTGCTTTTCTAGAGAAAGTATTATCACCATACTATGCATCTGTGTGGGTCTACATGTAAGGTTTTGATCAGAAAAGTTTTAAAAACGATTTAATGATCCGTGCCAGTGACATTTTCCCACAAGAAGTTCAGTAGTGGCTTTCCGGCAATGCACAGTAAATCAGTGATAATAAAAAAATGAGATTTTGAAAGCAGCGTGCTTTCTTTTCTGGCGTTGATGGCTGATCTTGCATCCCTCATTGGCCATTTCTGTTTTGAGTGGGTGACTAATAGGTGCTTGTGTTTACTTGGGTAACAGTGCACTGTTTCCCCAAGGTGTGGAGTGTTTGCATTTGGCTGCAGGATTTGTGCCAGTAGGCCCTTCAGTTTGCATAAACCCCAAAAAGTAAAATAGCTGCAACCAAGGCTGGGCTGTCTTCCCATACTCTGGAATGAGAAAATTAATTGAAATGCCATAAACGGACAATATTTTGAACAGACTCTCCTTCCCACCAGTGATAATAAGCAATAAAAAATATAGGAATCCTAATGGAACATTTGACCTAATTATAATTACTATGGATATGAATATTGTTGGTCTTGAGATATATATATATGTATTTTTTTTTTTTTTTTTTTTGGTCAGCACTACAAAACTAAATGAGCTGTCTGAAGGCCTGATTTGACTCTGTCTCATAATTTCTTTCCATAGTCATAAAATATAATTTGATTTTTCTCTTTCAAGTCTAAGTGTCAACACCAAAGCCTGCCAGATATTTTTCTTTCTTTTTTCTTCTTCTTCTTCTTCTTCTTTTTTTTTTTTTCAATTTGCTTCCCATTAGGAAGACAGCAGATGATTCTGACTAATTTTAACAATTAGTCTTAATCTTCCTCACTGAATCTTATCCTTTAAAAGTTTCATTATGTTTTATTAAGTGATCTTAAGACAACTGTTTCATTTTCTGTTTTTGAAAATGTGCTTGAAAATATCCCCTTGGCATGGACACACCACGCCATGGCTCAGAAGGCCCTGGCTCTTGGCTCATCCACACTTTCAGTGCCAATTTTGAATTCTGTCAAAAGCCACCAGTCTGATGGATTCTCCAAGGGGCCTAATACGTGGTGCAAAATGAAAGGTAGAAAAAGAAGTTCTTTTTCTGTGACCAGCTGCCAGTCCATGGGGATTGTAAACCTCGTAGAAACTGCCAGAGGTTGAACATGGAAGGGTTTTTCTCTGTTCTACAAAACGGATCTATCTGGGCGCTGGCTGCCGTCCAGGATCACAGCTCCTAACCTCGGGTTCAGTCCGTAACTGGGAAAACCTGCCTGTCCGGCTTTGACGGCCTTGCTGGCTACACTGGCCCGGTAGAAGCCTGAACCTTCTCTCTTTTCTTCCATTCCCTCCTTTTTCTCCCTGGCAGTTTAAATCTTGGTTCAGAGTGTATCTCACCCTTGGAATGTTTCTCTCTTTGATTCACTATCTCATGTAAATCGACCGCTCCTTTACAAAGGAGGAAGAGATAGGAACTCCCAGTAGATGACGGTTAGGGAGCTCTGGGGACCGGGCTGAACTCCAGAGGTCATGTGAGCACAGAGGTTGTTGTTCAGAACAATTCTCAGTTTAGCCAAATGGACTGGGACTCCATGACACCCCAAAAAAATTGAAGTTCAGGGGCAAAAGGAATTCTCTTGGGTGAAACGAATTCGCTGAGCAGCTTACATCAGTTTACATCTGCAGTTGAGGCAAGTGCTACATCACCTGCCACCTTTAGAATGCCAAGAAGGTGTATCATGGCTTCAGCCGAGAGAAATTTAAGAAATTTTAGCAATTGGTGTCCGGGCACGGTGGCTCACACCTGTAATCTCAGCACTTTGGGAGGCTGAGGTGGGTGGATCACCTGAGGTCAGGAGTTCAAGACCAGCCTGGCCAACATGGCAACACCCCCATCTCTACTAAAAATACAAAAAATTAGCCAGGTGTGGTGGCGGGCGCCTGTAATCCCAGCTACTCGGGAGGCTGAGGCAGGAGGATCACTTGAACCCAGGAGGTGGAGGTTGTAGTGAGCCGAGGTCGCACCACTGCTCTCCAGGCTGGGTGACAAGAACAAAACTCCATCTCAAAAAAGAAGAAGAAATTTTAGCAATGAAACCTGTGACTGCTTCATCCCTGTTGGAGTATTTAATCAGTCAGAGAATAACTGATCAATCAGGAAATGCAGCTTTAGTAATTTCATTTCAGAACCAAACAAGAAATCTCCCCGACTGCATTTTCAGCTGCATTGTTTATGCAGGAGGAAAGAGAGTCTTCTGCACATTGCTTTCTAGTTTTTTCTTAGAGTATGATTTTTAATCTTTTGGGAGCATCATAGATACTTTTGAAAATCCTTTAGAAGGCTTTTTCCAAGGACAAAAAAAAAAAGGATGTGTTCACTTACACACAGAATTTCTTATATTATTTCAGTTTCTAGGCTGCCAGAACTCATATATGGACCTTCTGGGTATCCGTGGACCCCAGGCCAAAGATTTGTGAATTTCGAACTTTGCATTGATCATGGAGGGCCAGTTTAGCCCTATGCCACACACAGTAGACACCTGAAAATGAATAAATACACGTACAAATGAGCTAGACATTTTCTTGAACCTGTGCTGTTTTGGTAACACCTGTGTTTTTGTTATCGCCGGGGTCTGGTTTGTATAATTAAGAAAGTAGATCCCCTAGAAACCATCAGCCAGGCCTTTGGATGACCATCAGGTACGCATACATGCCATCACGGGTAAAGGGGAGGGGCCTATTCTGTCATTGAAAGGACAGTCGCTTTGCTCGTACTGTGTCCACACCCAGCCCTGTGAGGCCAAGTGTTCTGTGGCCTGTCAGGTTGGCGCTGAGTTTCTTGGCAGAATTTGTGTTTACATTGACCTCCCTGGAAGCTTTAATCTTGCCCACTTACAAAATAATATCCTTTCCCGACACATTGAAATTCCTTCAGTATGTTCTTTCTGTGAATATCTTCCCAGACATAATATTTATCCTGTCACAATCCGGGTTATTGCATATTTGTGTAATGTTAGTTGCTTAAGGCATTTTCATTCTTAAATTATTTTACATTATTTGGGGTAATGTGTGGGAGGTTGCCTTTCAGGTGAGTGGAAGACTGTGGTCAAGAGGAAGAGAGGGTACATTAGGAAAGGAGAAACGGTACCGATACTCTAAACAAAGAGACATGGCTTGGCTTTATGTAGCAGTTGTTAACCAAGAGATGATCTGAATGACTCTCAGTATTATTGAAGGATCCAAGTCCTTCTCTATTCTATTACAGATTCATATAATAGAAGAAGGAAAAATTCATCTGACCACCCCAGAGTTGTTTCACGGATAATGTTCATGGTATAAACTGGCAGTCAGATCTCCTGGAAAGAATATAAGGAAAAGACATGTGTTATATTAAAATCAACTTTCCCATTTTCCCACTTTTTTCTGTTACATACTGATCTACACTTTAAAATAATATATATACTGAAATCTGTATTCAGATCTCACTGCAAGCAAATATAGATGAATAAAGACCCAGTCTCTGATATACCAAACCTCAACCAGCCCTAACAAATACTGCTTTTCGATGGGCAGGTCAAAAGCTTGCATCCATGGTCTGATGTAGAATTCATCTCTAGAGACCAAGTTTCTCATTCTGTTTCCCATTTGCCAATAAAAAGGTAGCAACGCTTTCCTAAAGCAAGTTGCTCCCTGCCCTGCTTAAAGCCTGGGGTGGCCCAGTCATGGCAAGGACCAGCAGGAAAAGCTTTCTTGAAAACTGCTTGTGCTTGCAACAAGCATTTTCACAGTTGATCCCTTCATAGTTCTCTTGCTGATTTTATGAAGTGTCAGGCATTGCTGATGGTGTCACACAGCTTTTTTAAATTGAGATTATTTGTATGAACAATATTTTATAGTTTGATGGGCAGAAGCTGTACTTCTCTCCACCCACCCTCAACCCCTTCCTTGCCAGCCAGCTTGTGTTTGGTGGAGACATTTCTTTTTGGTCAGGACAGAAGACTATCAATCAGAAAGTGCCTGCAAGAAAAATAATGGTTGAGTGATTTTTAGAGCTTCCTGTTTCAGCAACAAGCATTATAGACATAAACAGTGATCCAGCCAACGGCTGTAACCCTGCTCTGGTTCTAATAAATCAGTTTTGTATTTTCTTTTTTGTGCTGGTTGGCAAGGGGCAAGAGAGGGTGGAGAAGCCTGGCTAAAGAAGAACATATTCTGTGTTTCTGGGTTTTTTTTTTTTATTTTTAAGGAAAAATTACTTGTTGACAAGGAGAGATGGTGTACTGTCTTTTTTTTTTTTTTTCGAGACAAGAGTTTCACTCTTGTTGCCCAGGCTGGAGTGCAGTGGCATGATGTCGGCTCACTGCAACCTCCACCTCCCAGGTTCAAGCGATTCTCCTACCTCAGCCTCCCTGGTAGCTGGGATTACAGGTGCCCGCCACCATACCTGGCTAATTTTGTATTTTTAGTAGAGATGGGGTTTCACCATGTTGGCCAGGCTGGTCTTGAACTCCTGACCTCAGGTGGTCCAACCGCCTTGGCCCCCCAAAGTGCTGGGATTACAGTCGTGAGCCACCGTACCCGGCCGGTGTACTGTCTTATGGCTATTTTCTTTCTGTAGATGATTATGAAACAAGTTCAGATCAGTAAGGAGATATGATATTATTCCTACTGATTTGTGAATTCATATACTGTCAATATGGAGAGAGTGTGTGGTTTTGAAGGCTTCATTGATTCTTAGTCAGTGGAGTGTGTGTGTGTGGGGCCGGGGGGTTGGGGGGGCAAGGGAGGGAGAGAGAGAGAATGTCCATACTTTCATTGAGAGACTTCTGGGCCAAATTATCTTTTTATTTTTTTATTTTTTTATTATACTTTAAGTTCTAGGGTACATGTGCATAACGTACAGGTTTGTTACATATGTATACTTGTGCCATATTGGTGTGCTGCACCCATCAAGTCGTCAGCACCCATCAATTCGTCATTTATATCAGGTATAACTCCCAATGCAATCCCTCCCCCCTCCCCCCTCCCCCCTCCCTATGATAGGCCCCGATGTGTGATGTTCCCCTTCCCAAGTCCAAGTGATGTCATTGTTCAGTTCCCACCTATGAGTGAGAACATGCAGTGTTTGGTTTTCTGTTCTTGTGATAGTTTGCTAAGAATGATGGTTTCCAGCTGCATCCATGTCCCTACAAAGGACGCAAACTCATCCTTTTTTTTTGAGGACTACATTCATGCTAGTAACATCTTCTCATCTAAAGCCCAAATAAAGCAATTAATGGAAATTGATAAGTGAACAGTGTGGATTTAATGAGCTGCCTATGAATACTTTCACATGTGCTCGTTTTGTCGGCTCCCTGGCGGGGCATGGAGACAGATTGCAGCGCTTCAACGTTTGTATTTATAAACAACAAACGTTGATGGAGTATACATGCATTACTGGACTTCAGGCAGCATGTATACTCCATCACTGGTTCTGCTGTGAGTCCCACATTCAACAGAGATGTATTTTGGTCTGTGTTGAAGACAAAGCAATTCATGACATTCAGGTTGCCCTGCACTGATTTGGGATTCCAGCACATTGCCCAGCCCCTGTTAGCCTATATTGGGCAGCATATCCCATTCTGGAACTCCATTTGACGTCACCGAACTTTCTCCAACCAAGGTGTCAGGCAATTGAGGGCCATGGAGGAATCCCAGCAACTTCCTTTGAGAGGCTCACAGCCATTCTGCTGCTAGACTGAAAATGCGTGGCCTCTGATTTCCTTAGTGAGGAAGCATTCATTTAGGAGCCATTTAAACTGTGTTTTTCTCAAAGAAGATGTAAGTACATTTCCTGTTTATTTTTCAACTTAGATTAATTTGGGCTTTTACCTTGAGATTTAAGACCATCATTAAGAATGTATGGGCAGGGCCAACTGCAGAACCACCCCACCTCCCCCATCACCTAACCCAAGGACGTGCCTGTCCAGTTAATAGGAGGGCTGGCCAGCACTCTGGGGTGGTATGTGGCCCTAATTGAGTCACCTTATGCAAACCAAGGTAACTCACAGGAATATGGGCAGTTTGGGCATAATTAGTCATCTTGTGCTTATCAGATCTCTGGAGGTAGAAACATTCCAGTTTGCTCAAGGCATTGGGTTGGGGTCTTTACAGATTTTTTTCCTTCATTCTGTTTAAAACTATTGTATAGAGGATAGTCAGTATCAATCATCTATCTTTGTATCTATCTATAATTATAGAGGAGCTAGTCTAAACTCATATCATAATGAGGCTTTGCCTGCCTCTTTAAATGGTGTGTCTCTAGTACCTATGACAAATGTCTTGCCTTCATTATTCTATCTGAAACCACTGGGAAGTTTATTATCAGTATCTTGTCTCCCTGCCTGCCAATTTTGATCGTAATCTTGTTCAATGGTTCCCAACTGGGGTGGCTTTGACTCCCAGAAGACATTCGGCGATATCTGCAGACATTTTTGGTGATCATGTATTGGGTTAGGGAGTGCCGGTGGCATCTAGTAAGTAGAGGCCAGGGATCTACTAAACGTCCTACCACGCACTTGACAGCCTGCCCAACAAAGACCCAAATGCCAGTCGTGCTGAGATTGAGAAACTCATCTAGCTCTAGTCATGTGTGATCTAGCCCTGATCATGCATAGGTTAGAAAATGTTTCCCTTGCCCCTTTTATTCTGACATTCTGCCTCCCTGCAAACTTATCAAAATGTATGAAAAACTTACTTTAAAATTTATGAAAACCTTATTTTTAAAACATTGCACAGAATAAAAATAGAGAACATCACTGAATATTAAGTTTTTTTAAAAGGAAAACAAGCAGTGTTCTCTATGCGTAGAATTGCACCGTCCCCGTGGCTCCACTGACCCTGCCTACTATCCTGGGTCAGGGATGCACGGTGGCTGGAGGAGTGGCTGCAGGTGGGGTGGTGCACACAGCAGGGCAGCTTCTCTGAGAAGGCTCCCCACTGTAGCCCTCCCCTCATGAATGTCACACACTTGAGGTCCACAAGGACCGCAGAAACTAGAAAGCCCTCGGCCAGAGGCTCGCTGCTTTTCCCTGAACACTTCAGTGAAGAGGCCATGGAGCCACTGATCTAGAAATGGGAGTTGATGTCAGTGGACAGTGTCTACTCAAATTAAAAAAGTGATAAAGAACTGGGCACGGTGGCTCACGCCTGTAATCCCAGCACTTTAAGAGGCCAAGGCAGGAGGATCATTTGAGGTCAGGAGTTTGAGACCAGCTTGGCCAACATGGTGAAACCCCATCTCTACTAAAAACACAAAAATTAGCTGGAAGTGGTGGCATACACCTGTAATCCCAGCTGCTCTGAAGGCTGAGGCAGGAAAATTGCTTGAACCAGGGAGGCAGAGGTTGCAGTGAACCGAGATTTTGCCACTGCACTCCAGCCTGGGCGACGCTGCAAGACTCTGTCTAAAAAAAAAAAAGCGATAAAAGCAAGGTCTTGGTGTGTGTCACTGACAGACAGCTCCCAGACACCAAAACGGCTCAGTCTGCATACTCTAAATAAAAATGAAAGCATCGCATGGCAGGAGGGGAGACAGGACCAAGGTTTGTGGGTTTGCCGCCCACAGGATGGGTTTGCAGATGCCACCCGCAGACAGATGGCTGGGTTCCTCTGGAGCTTTATCCCACCTGTCCCAGCATGTCAATTTTGCCATCACTTGTTTTTATACTGAGATTCAGGGCACGATGATTTGAAAACAAAAGTCCACAGGGAGATTCCCCTAGGTGTTCCCAGTGCATCAAGGTAGAGCCTGCTGCAGGTTGCGTTTCTGGAATAGGTCAGGCCGTGTCTGCTTTGTTTGTTTGTCCATTTCCTTGCTTTTGTGCTCCATGGAAACCCTCATGCCTAATTTTCCTTCTCCGTGTATACATCTGCTTCCTTTAAGCGCCCCATAGTAGAGCAACGCTCCTAGATTCAACATAGAGATCACTTGTGTGTCATATAATCTGTGACTAGTAAGCATTGACTATCCAAATGGGAGTTCGTGGATGGTGTCTGAGCTGGGGACTGCACAAAGCTCACAAGTGGCTGTGGGTGTGCTCTAGAGAGAAGGTCACTGGGGAAAAAGCCCGAAAACAGCTGTGGCGTGCGAGGGTGTGTGTAGGAACGGAGACCCACGCACTGTGGAAAGGAAGTGAAGATGTGCTCGGGAGCCGCGAGGAAGTGGCTCCCAGGAATTTTCCAACATCACGAGATCCAGCCCTTAACTAGGAACCTCCAGGCGGTATCATCAGTGACTAGATGATGCCTGACACGTGGTCTGTGAATGAATGACTGTTCAGGACTGTTTGTTTTTTTGTTTTTTGTTTTTTTTTTTTTTTGAGACGGAGTCTTGCCCTGTCACCAGGCTGGAATGCAGTGGTATGATCTCAGCTCACTGCAGCCTCCGCCTCCTGGGTTCAAGCAATCCTCGTGCCTCAGACTCCCAAGTAGCTGGGATTACAGGCGTGCGCCACCATGCCTGGCTAATTTTTGTATTTTTTGTAGAGACGGGGTTTCACCATGTTGGCCAGATGGTCTCGATCTCTTGACCTCGTGATCCGCCTGACTTGGCCTCCCAAAGTGCTGGGATTATAGGCGTGAGCCACTGTGCTGGGCCCAGGACTGTTTTGATGTTAGGCAGTGCAGCCTAGTGGTCAGCACGTGTACTTTACTGGCTTCCCCACTATGTTTCAACTTGGGTGTTGTTGGCCAGTTATTCTTTGCTGTGAAGGGGCTTTGCTGTGCATAGTTGAACATTTAACAGCATCCCCGGCCTCTACTCAGTGGCCACTTGCACCCACCCTCCTGGTTGTGACAACCAGAAATCTCTGCAGCCATTGCCTCTTGTCCCCTGGGGGCAGATCACCCCTGGTTGGAAACCACTGGCTTGGAGCTATCTGTCTTTGAACAAGTTACTTGACCTGTTTAAGCCTGATTTTGACCTTGTCCGTCAAAAGAAGACAGAGGGACAATGAGGATTGATTACCTGGGACAAGACATAGGTTAGGAGTGACACCAACACCATGGGGTGGACAATGCGGACTCTGTGAGTGCATAGCAAACAACAGCAAACAGCAACAACAACCAGAGGTCTGCTTTTTTTGTTTGTCTAAATGGATGAGCTTCCAAGGAGAAAATACAATCCTTATCCTTATTTCAGGGCGCCATACAGTTCTGTGGTCGTGAAAGGGTTATATGCGGCAGGCCCTGAGATTCCAGTTAGCAATGGGAGAGATGAAATTAAATATGTACTGTAATTTGAAGCACTGCTTTTCATGGGAAAAGAAGTTCTTCCAACTCAGCCTTTCCAACTCTTTTGTCCAAACATTAATGGCATGCAAATATTTATGATTCATATGTGCCCCTTTTAATTCCCAACCGTATTTTAGCAGTAAACACTGCATTTTAATAATGAAGCAGAATAATCCCTTTGTCCTGTCGCTGGGTTACACAGGCTGGCACCCGGCAGCATCGCATTCTTCCTGAACGATCATTGCTGCCTCCACCCAAGTTGAAGGGGTTTTGTAGCAGTGCCACAGCAGCTTGCCTTGGACTGCACTTGAGGACTTCCTGGATGTTCTGCTGGAAGCCATTCTTAAGGATGTGTCTCAGCATTTTCATAAATTGCAAGTGAACATCCACGCATATTTTTCTCTTTTGGCCACATACAAACTCAGCACCGCTTCATCTGGCTGTTACTTGGAAGGGTTCTTACTACACTATTATCTTGCATTCTGGCCAAATCCCTGAACTCTAGATTACACCGAACCCATTGTGTCCTATTTAATATTCCTTTGATTCGTAATGATGACATAGAAAACACACACATCTATTAGCGATGATTCTGTGAGTCCTAGAAAAGTAGCATAATGTAATATGAGAAGCAGGCACACCTGTAGGACTCAGATGTGCCGGCCTCAGTCTTCCCATCTGTTCAATAGGTTTAACGATGCCTTTCATCTGTGACTCATATCATCTATGTTAGGATGATAAAAGCGAGATGGTGTGTATGTAACAATACTTAGGAAGAAGAGCTATGGCCTCTCTTGATGCTGTTTTTCCTTCTACAGCGGGAATCCCTGAGGCGAGAGGGGAGAGAGCAAGCCAGAGGCAACATGGGTCTTGCTGAATCAGAAAAGTGGGGAATGATGCTGTTTTTCAGGGCCCACTCCTCGATGGCAAGGAATTTGTATTCCTTTGTCCTACTAAGGGCCTACTAAAATGAGAGTGCATGAGATAACAGCAGGCATTCCATAAATAATCACAAGTAAATGCCTATGTAATAATAATAAAATTACAAACCTTTATTGGGCGTTGACCCTGGGATGGAAATATAGTACCTATTCCTGTTTTATTAGAACTCTTCCTCTGCCCCACCCCTAAGGTCATTTGCTGAGGGCATTTCTTTCATTCATTTATCAGATATACACTGTGCACCTACTGTGTGCCAGACACTGGGCTAGCATGAGAAATACGAAGGTCAACCAAAGAGAACCCACAGCCTTGGGGGCTAGTAAGAGACATGGCAATTAAGCAGGCCATCCCTCTTCTGAGTAGATAACACATGATAGATGGGTGTGGCGGGAGCCAAGGCTCAGTGGTGCAGAACCTGGTGAAGGTTCAGAGGGTCTCCCTGGACCACTTGTCATTCATTTGAGACATGCAAGTGACAAGGAGACTATACCGGTGGAGGCATGAAGAATCATGTCCCAGCAGAGAAAGCAGAGTGAGGAAGGAGCACCTGGCCTGTTGGGAGCTGAGAGATGCTCCAGGGGCGGGGGTTGGGGGATGACAGTGGGGAGCCTTACAGAGGGATAGGGCGGGGATTGCCTTAACATCCACATTGGGAATTTGGTCTGATCCTAATGAAATGGAGAACCACTTGTAACTAACTCCAGATACAAATTGTGGAAAGGTACTTGGTTTGCAGTTTAAAGAATGGAAAGGACATTTGGAGAGTGCGTGGAGAGCTTGGAGACCCATCCAGAAACTGAAAGCTCTCCTTTCTCCCTTCAAGCAGCCCCAGGCATGTGTATATCCAGCTTGCAAGGACCCCATTTGGTAGATGGCACTGTACCTAGAAGTCAGCTCCCACCTCAAGCTTGCCTCACCCTTCCCTCTCTTCCCTCTCTGCCTCCACACTCACCTACTTTTCTTCCTACCTGCAGCAGCAGGTGCTGCAAGGCTGGTGAGCAGGAGCTGACGCCCCCCAAGGCTTCCTTTCCTGAAGAATGTCCATGCCTCAGGCCTCCCTGCTGCAACTCCATGTGGCCTTGGGCTGTGTGTTTGAGGCACCCAGCTAGGGGCACTATCGGAGTCAGGAGGAGGCCAGGCCTAGGAGGTCACTTGGGTCACTCGCCCTGTGTGACCCCAGCCCAAAGACACAGCCTGATGGATGAGTGTAGTCTGGTGAATCCGGTGGCTCTCCTTGGGGGAAGCACAGGGCAGCAGGTGTGGCCTTGGTCTCCAGGGGGCTGCGAATTCAGGGTCTTAGGGTGTTTTGGTTAAAACTTGGTTCCCCAGCTGAGATCCTAGGGAACTGTGATATCAAAAGGAAAAGGAAGATTAGAAAGGGAAAACGAAATCCCGGGAAAGGAAATGCAAAATTGCACAAGAACATCATGTTGTTTGTGGGATAGGTGATATTCCACCAGATAAGGAGGTCCGCCCCTCCACTCCTTTTGCAAACCTGAGCTCTTTCCCTGCCTGCGGTTGAGCCCAGCACACCTGTGCCTTGGAAAAAGCAAGCTATGCCTTCTAAGTGAAATTCGATGTTGTAAAGGACTGGCTGTCAAACTGAAAGTTTACAGAGTGATTCATTGATTTTTAGAGACAGGGTCTTATTCTGTCACCCAGGCTGGAGTGCAGTGGCATGATCTCGGCTCACTGCAATCTCCACCTCCCGGGTTCAAGTGATTCTCGTGCCTCAGTCTCCCAAGTAGCTGGGACTACAAATGTGTGCCACCATGCCCAGGTAATTTATTTTATTTTATGTTTCATTTTTATTTTATTTTATTTTTTATGTTTTTGGTAGAGATAGGGTTTCACCATGCTGCCTAAACTGGTCTTGAACTCCTGAGCTCTAGTGATCCTCCCGTCTCGGCCTCCCGAAGTGCTGGGATTACAGGCTTGTGCCACCATGCCTGGCCTCATTTATCGAACTTTTCTTTATTGCCTCATAATAGAAGATACAAAGATGAATAAAATGCTGTCCCTGTCCTCAGACAACTCATTTTCATGGAACATCTCCAGAGAAAATGCTTTGCATGCCTTCAGCTTTCTCCAAGTAAAACAGCTATTTTTCAAACAACCCGTAATTCCAAACAAATGCTATTTCCATGGAAAACTGAGTTCTATATTCTAAGGACCTGATTTTCAATCTGCCTTTTCAGAGTAGTCCTGGTGCCAGTAGCTTAGGCCTCAAGTCTGCATTTTGCATGTGTGATGTGAGTGCAATTGGATCAAGTGATCTGGAAATACAGGTACTTCGCACAGAAGTATATACAGTACGCTGACATCTTAATTCAATTCAGTATGGAGAATCAAGAAATTATGTGCAAGTTGAAGAATTTGTATCCTGTCCAGAAATCTCCAAATAAATTAATTATACAGCTCCCCTGTCAAAAATAGTGGCAAATGTTTGGGTAAGGAAATGGAAGAGGAGCATAAGCATGAATTTTGGCTGTTAGATTGTTCCAGTGGAAAAGTGAGAAATCCACATTAAAAATACTTCGTAAAAAATACTCTAAATGCAGACTACTCCTGGAATGTGAGGGTGTGTTAATTTTTATACTTAGTTATCCACAATTAAAATTAGACCCAAAGCCATCTATTGTAAAAGGAGAAATCTCCCTGCAACCTTTCAGGATCTTGTGGGATTTCCTGAATTTGCAAAGAGCGGAACTTGAGCCTTCACTGACTCTCTTGGTTTTTAAAAGCTGCGGTGTTTTCCTTTAATTTTTCCTTTCTCACTCTTTGGGCGGTTCAAGACTTTGGGCACAACTGGCTTTCCTGCAGACATACACAAGAGTGAAAAATGTTGAGATTGTGTTTCCTAAGGACTCTGAGCCCCCAGGGCAGACGGCTCCTTTGTGTCTGCAGCCTTCCTTTGCGTGACAAAGGGCGAGTTTCACATCCCCTGAAACTGTCCCCAAAAGAAGAAGATGACTCATGCATACAGACCTACACTAAGGAGAGTGACAGGAACAGAGTCTTCCTGCAGAGCCAACGCAGGTAGACTGGGGACACCTACAAACTGGACCCCAGGAGGCCGAGTCACAACAGGAGTCAGGGCTCACCCATCAGATGCGGGGTGTTATAGACGGATTGTGCAATGACGGGACCTGGCTGCACTTTTAAATATGTTCTTCACACCTGGGCAAGAAATGACCCGGAGCTGCATGGCTTTTTGCTTTGTAACCTCCTCACCACCCTCAGCTCTTTGGGGAGCAGTGTGCACATTTGAAGCAATCCTGAGGTTTAGCCACTTCCCAGATGCGGTGAGGAAGTGGAGAGTGCGCTGGGCCATGCGGAACTGCAGGTTCCAGCCGTGGCTTTATTTGACCGCAATTGGCTGTCAGAGTTCACCAGCCCCAGGGCCGCCAACATCAAGACTAATCAAGCCTCGACCTGGGGCCTCCCTGGCCTTGGGGAGTGTGTCGTGGCAGCGCGTGTCCAGGAAGACTCACCCCTTGACCTTCTTCCCAACTAAATAAAGCAGTTAGTATTTTGCCCTGGCATTTGGATGGACACACTGGCGTCGAGTGAGACGACACATGTTGCAGTGAGGAGCACTGGCCTGGCTTGTTTACATAGTGTATCAGCCACTCACAGTTGCGCCTTACAAAGGTCACCAGCTGGCGGGGCAGGAGTGAACTTGAACTTGAAGTTCAAGTTGCACTTAGGCCTGGTAGCAGCTCCATCACCTGCTGAACACACACACACACATGCACGCACGCACGCATGCACGCACAACCCCTCCTCATGTCAGACATCAATGCCTACTTCAGCCCCAGCTCCTTCTTATGGGATCTGCCACAGTCTGGTCTTCACAGAATCACCTTTATCATGCCTTTAATGATCGTTCCACTGATATTTACTGAGACCTTTCTCTGTGCTTTGCTTTTATATTCAGCTTTCCATTTAACCTGCAGAACAACGCTACGAGATGGAATGACTATTATTAACCCCCTTTTACAGATGACAAAGCTGAGGCCCCAGAGAGGTCAAGTAATTTGCCTGAGGTCACACAGCTAGCAAGTGGCAGAGTGAGGTTTTGAACCTAAGTAGGTTGCCTTGAGAGTCCACACTGAATGAATCACCGCTGTGCTTCTACCTTCATGGGATTTTATATGGAATTCTTCTCTCTCATGGCTTCCAAGCCTACTTCAAGACAAACCTCATCTCCCTGTTGTTTGTTCTCACCTTCTTATTCAGTATGAATGTCTCTGCTTCTTTCTAAAGAATGGTCCTCGTGGAACCCAAGCCCTGCCTGGAACTGATGCTGCTGTGGCGGTCAGGGTTCAGTGAGCAGGAAGAAGAAGGACGTGGTGTTTACCCCTTTCCTTGGCTTCCTCCCATGCAGGCCACCTGTGACCCCGTGGCGGCCCCCTCTGGAACCAAGAGCTGCCAACTTCCAGCAGCACACACGGGGTCAGTGCTGGGGCCGTCTGTGCACTGATGAAAGCCTCTGCTGGTGGCCTCACCGGACCAAGGCCACTGGGTACTTCTGGGAGCCCTGGATCCTCCAGGCTACCAACGGGAACACTGGCCCTCTCGGCAGCAGCCCCATCCTTCCACCTCTGCACTTGGTTCCAAAAAGCCCATTTTGGGGCTGTTGCTATTTAGCCAACCTGCCCTCCCTTGCTCTCCTGTGACTTCTCACTATTCCGGCTGCAGCTTGCTGGGCTGGAAGAAACACTTGAGAGTCTTTTGTGCTCCACACCCATGTACTTAAAATACCAGGCCTATAGGTCATTTCAATGAGGGAATTTGGCTCATAACATGTGTGCCCCGAGGCACAGATCCCACTTCTGCAGACGCTGGCCAAAAAGGACTGTGTCCCAGCAGCCAAGGGGTGGGGCCACGGAGAGGGCAGGGCCACGTGGAGGGCAGAGCATGCGGGTCCTGTCAGGTGTGCCCGTTGCTGACTGCAGCCCAGTGTCAAGGCTCTGCTGGGTGTCACTGGAAGAATACAAAAGACGTGTAAGGCAGTTTTCGTGCTGTGGAAAAATGTCACCTACACCTGTGAAGAAGTCATCACTGTGTCTGAAAGATAATAAGCAAATGTCCTTGTACCCAAAGCTGTAAACAAGAGCCCGTTGTGAGGGAGACTGCCAGAATGTCTCCTCCTTGGTGAACCACATGACTGGCCAAAACACCCCACCTACTAGTGTGTGCTTGGTGGAAACGTCTCGTGACTGCACTTAAAATGAAGGGCATGATTGGGAGGCCAAGGTGGGTGGATCACAAGGTCAGGAGTTCGAGACCAGCCTGGCCAACATAGTGAAATCCCATCTCTACTAAAAATACAAAAAATTTGCCGGGTGTGGTAGCATGCACATGTAATCCCAGCTACTCAGGAGGCTGAAGCAGGAGAATCGCTTGAACCCGGGAGGCGGAGGTTGCAGTGAGCCGAGATCATGCCACTGCACTCCAGCCCAGACAACAGTGAGAGACTCCATCTCCAAAAAAAAAAAAACCAAAACAAAAAGATGGACATGAAATAATAAGAATTCAGATAATGACCAATGATTTCACAAATACTCACTTTGATTAATGAAAATGCTCATCCTGGTTATATAGGTTAGTCTGTGGTTTCCCAGATGGGGTGTCATGAGAGATCAACTGCCAGAGGCCCAAATGCAGCTCAGTAAGAAAATGCTTTTGAACTATAACCCAGGTTGAGTACCATTGGTACATTAGAACCACAGAGACAGCTTTTACTTTTTGGGGCAGTGGTAGGCGTGGATAAAGTATCTCCAGTCCAGATTCCTTATACTGGTGCTACTGGGTTTGCAGGTGGAGATTTATGACCTCGGGGACAATAACTGGAAGAACAGTGAGTAGAAAGCTCAGGGATATGAGTTCTACTGTATATCGAAGCTGTGTGACTTTGGGAAAATTACTTAACCTCTCTGAGCCTTAGCTTTGCTACCTACTCATCAAAGACAATAAAATCCATCTTGTTTATTTCATGAGATTGGTGTGAGAACCAAATGAAATAGTATATGGGAAAGTGTTTAAAAAGTAAGTTCTACACGACTTAAAAATGCCAATATTATGAATGCTACCGTTCTTTGTTGCCATTTGGGTAGTCATGGCTAGGGTAGTGGTAAGAGAGCCACTATTGGAGCAAGACTGTTCCAGAGGGTAAAACACACGGGTGCCTGTAGAGCAGTTGTCACTGGTAGAGCCATGATGGGAGCTCTTCCTACATTTGCTATTTGTACTGAGTTAAATAGTGTTCTGTAAAAAATGTATGTCCACCTAGAACCTCAAAATATGGCTTAGGGTCTTTACAGATGTAATCAAGATAAAGTCATACTGGACTTGGGTGGACCATAACTCCAGTGACTGATGTCCTTAACAGAAGAGGGAGGGGACACACAGTAGGAAGACAGTCATGTGAAGACGGAGGCAGAGGCCGGAGTGCTGCAGCTGCAAGTCAGGAAATGCCGAGAAACGCCACCATCCGAAGCTAGAAAGAGGCAAGGAAGGATCCTCCCTAGAGCCCCTCAGGGGGAGTATGGCCCTGCTGCCACCTTGATTTTGGACTTCTGACTCCCAGAATTGTGAAAGTCTTCATTTCTATTGTTTTAAGCCACCCAGTTTGTGATAATTTATTACAGCAACCCCAGGAAACAAATACAGTATTTTCATGAAGTCACTGAGATGCTAGAGTTGTAGGCAACAGAAGAATCATGTGTGGACCTGCCCACCTACACGTGGCTATGGGCATCCCAGGCCAGCTGCATTCTTGGAAGATGAAGTCAGAGAGTTAAAATTGACATTGCATATGCATACCATGAACCCCCTCATTTTGCTGATGAGGAGACTGAGATCTGGAAAGGTAAAATCATTTGTATTATATCCCCAAGCTTGTAACTCTCTTGCTGAAAGAACCACCTCAGTCTCTGTCTCTCTCTCATACACACACATGTACCCCTAGACCTACTCAGGACTGGGACAATGGCATTACCTATTGTTGTGTCTTCAAGGGACTTTTAAAAAAAATTTTAAATATCCCCTTTCCCCTAAAACCCCTTCTCACTTGCACCCTTTCCCACCTTTCTGTGAGGGCTACGTGAGTATATAGAAAAGGATCACCGCCTTCTGGGAGACTAGGTCTACACAGCCACAAACCGCATTCAGTGTGACACCCTAAATAATCAAAGGTGAAGGATAATTTATGACGCAGCCCAAAGAGCCATAAAGCAAAATGTAGTCATCAAGGAAGGCTGCTTGGAAAACAAGTGACTGCCCGTTGCCAAATGCTGAAGGCAGGAAGACTCAGGTGAAGGGTGCAGCAAGGAGCCCTGGATTGGCGAAGTGGCTGGAGGAAGGAACACCTCAGCGTCTCAGTGCCGTGGCTCATGAATGGAACTCAGAGGATGCACATCGGGAGTCAGGTGTGGGGAGGAAAGGGGGTGAGTGAGAAATTACTTGGGGCAGGGTCTTATTAGTGAGAAGATCCTTAAAGCGGGTTCTGGAATTCAGTCTCGATGATACAGGTGATAACCTTCCTGGGTTCTTGACAGAGAGGGAACAGGCTGACCATGAGGCTTGTAGGACCACCAGCTGTGGATCGTGTGGACATGGCTGCTCCCTGGCTGTGGCTGTCATTGCTCCTGGATCTGTTCTTGGAAAGCCAGAGACTACCCAGTGAGATGGCCAGTTGCCCTCAGGACCTACCTCCCTCTGTGGCAGCATTCCTCCACATCACATCATATGCCCTGCTTGCTGGGCCTGGCCAAGTCCTCTTCTGCCCACTTCTCTCCTTCAGCTAGATGCCATGGTAGGAAAGCATCCAGAGTGTCACCTGGTAACATCTGACTGATGTCCTAAAACTGGCAAATCCCCAAAGCCCAACAAGACTCATCTCTAGGTTCTGGGGACAGGCCAGCTGATGGGAAAGATGGATTTGGAGGCAGAGCCTCTTGGCACCCCTGATGCTCTGCTCCGTGGAAATCCCTCCCCAGAAGCATCCTCACCTCGTTTACTGGACAGGTCAGCCGAGACATTAGTTATAAAGGCACGCCGGGCAGAGCAGGCTTCATCATCTAATTGTTACTTGCTATTGCTCTTTTTATCATAGACTTTAATCAGAGAGAATCCACTTCTTTGGGGAGTGTTTGATGGAGGTTTCTCATGATTAGGAATCATGGCTTGCTGTGGCCAAATATTGGATTTTCATTGAGCATTTTTCTGTGGCCTTCCTTTGTGTTAAGACATGAGTGACAGCTGAAAATATTTTCCTTTCATCTATCTTTGATTTCACTTTATGCTACGTGATTAAGAGGAGAAACTGTGTTGATTAAAGAACTACCGTATTGATGCAGGAAGATTGAACATCAGACTTAATCAAATGTTAGGGTCCTATTATAGACCCGTGAGAAACAGAGAAGAGAAATAAGTGAAGCAGACAACTTACACACACACGCACACACACACCCTGTTGAATACCATGTGCCAGATACTGTTTTAACAGTGTTACTCACAGTAAAGAATTTCATCTCCCCTAATACACGCTCTAAGGTAGGAAAATTTGCATGTAACCATCTTCCAGGTAAAGATACTGAGGAACGTAGAAGTATCTAGTGACTTGCCAAAGGTCAGCTAGCCAGATTTATCCTCTGAAGCACTTTACTAACAAGAAATGATTTTAGATTAGTAAATCCATGCAATGAAGATTTTCTCACCTTTTATAAATATATGTTAAACGCATAATGGAAATTATGTGCATTTTTTATTACTAGTACTTGTTGAATCTCAGTCTGTCAGTTACATATACTTAAGTCCATTCATGAGTCATCAGTTTTGTTCTGGCTGATCCCATGAGTACCTGTAATAACATCTGGCGTTTTCAAATAATATTTAAAATCAACCAGACTTTGTCTTTTAAAAATATAGAGAGAATGATTCTAATTTAGCCTGTCTTCAAACTTAGAAATTCTATCTTTCCTGATCTTCAAGGGTACAAAGTAAGAAGAGAAAGATGGATATGGTTTCTTCTACTCTTCTTTGCCCTGAGTTATAAAATAATTGGGGAAGATGGCAGCCGGGAAGTTGGGAACCAGGAGTGGAGCGCTGCCACTCTGACTCTATGGTTTCCCGAAATCTTGACTTAACAGAAAATAAATTCTAATCTTTCTTGATCTTGTATTGTTTATTGATGGTTACATTAAAGCCCTATAACTGTGTGAAGTGTTACACCTAGGCAACTCTCATAGGCTTGTATTCTAGAATTGAAGCGAAGCCAAAATTCCGGGAGTGTTGTTAAAACTGGTAACTTGTGCTGAAGGCTGGACAGCATAAATTAATGATTGGTTATTCAGCAGATTTGTTCGGGCCACCAACCTCATTCTGTTTTGTTCTCTGTTGTGTCCCCACAGGGAAAAGCTTCACTCTGACCATCACTGTCTTCACAAACCCACCGCAAGTCGCCACCTACCACAGAGCCATCAAAATCACAGTGGATGGGCCCCGAGAACCTCGAAGTAAGTGCACCCACTTGGGGCTGGTACACCCTCCAGGCTGGTAGACTCCGGGACCATGTCACAGAATCCTTCATTCAACCTTTCCCCCAGGGGGATGTCAGGCCCCTGTAAAGCCAAAAAGTTGCATTGTCAATACTCTCGCTACTCAAAGCTTGTTTCTGTGCACTGAGCTCTTTTTGAAGCATCCTTTTAGAGGGCAAAAGGAAATTAGGCTGACTCAACCGCATGTTAGGACCATTCAGGGCAGCATGCAACTAAGGACTGCTTCCTCAATATACAGTAAAGTTCAACAGGATCAGAAACAAATAGTAAATGGAAGATTGGCCAGGCACAGAGGCAGCCCAAAGAGGTCTGAGGGTCAGAGTGGACCACAAGGGAGTAATTACCATCGATGCTAGGCCTTTTATTAATTCATGAGGGCCAGAGATGAAAACTATGAAAATGACCCTTTTCTTTCTATGGCACAGATCAAAATCTTATTACAGGCATGTTTAAGATAGAGAGTGGGAGGGTAGAAGAATGTCTGGAGAAAACCAGTAAATATAGAAAGATAGTACCAAAAAATAGCTCCTGTGAGGAAAGCTTTTAAAAAAAGGAATGAGGTTGTTTAGTCTGCAGAAAAGATGTCTTCACAGTGACTTAATGACTATCTTTGAGTAAACACCAGAGTAACACTCTTTTCCAGAACCACACCCTTCCCCAGGATCTGAGGCTGGGTTACAGTTCCAGGTCTGTGGAACTGCCCAGCACCCCCGCCCAGCATCCAGATGTCTCCAAACCATATCAGGTCCCTGGTGGAAAGTTAATACACTCTCTTCTTGGAGTGAGGGATATTGAAAAACAGGGCTTCCTACTGTCACAGAAAGCCAAGATGCGGGGAGGTCAGGTGGTAAAATGAAGTGGTTAAGAATTTGGGCTTTATGGGCAAGCCAGTGGAGTTCTTAAGCCTTCAGTGAGCTACAGAGCCTTGCTGAACCTCACTTTCCTCTTCTGTAATATGGGAATAATAATGAGAGCTTCTTCATAAGATCAAGCCAAATGATGCTATGTGCTTGATGCAGAGAATGAAAGCAGGAAATGTTAGTGATCCCCAGTAGGACATCACTGCTTTCATGCCTGGCTACTGCTCCAGTACCATCTAGATGACCTTCTCTGCATGGTGGTTTCTAGGTGGGGTTTTAAGGTAGTTCTCTGCAGGCTATCCTGTGATCACTGCAGCTTTTGTGGCAGTCTTTCCTGTGGTCCTGGCCACAACCTCGTGGCATCTGGATCACCTTCTGGAACCATTCCCCATGTTGTATCAACTTCCCCAAAGTCTTTGAGTGGATGGAGCTCTGCAGATAACCACCATGCCCACCAGGGACAGCCCCCCAGGATCTGGTGTTCCTCGTCTGCTTTTTCCCCTCCTTCCATTCTCTGGGCTCAGTGACTCCTTCCAAATCTGAATGCATTTTTCCCCAGAAGGCCCTCTCAGCTTTTTCTGAACAAGATTTTCTGGCCATGCCTAGACTTGGGAGACTATGGGACTTGATAACAGACCCTGATTCTTCTTTATGGGTGAAAAGCAGACCATAGACACAGACAGGACCACACAGGTCTAAGGAAGGACTATGAGCTCTTCCCAGGTTTCCAGAATAGGAATGTCAAGCTGGACATTCCTACGTTAATGTAACCCTGCATTCAACAGAATGTAAACACCAAAGCAAGTTTGTTCTCCACAGAGGACCAAAGAGGAAGCAGGCTTGAATTATGGCAAGGTGCCTGGCTGGGAGGAAAGCAGTTGTTACGTGTGAGGAGATCAACTTTGAGGGTAACTAAACTTAGAGAAAGGCTCCTTCGGGAGGCTGGAATCACTATTGAATCTACAGCCGTCTCTTGGACAGTTCAAATGCTGACCAGCCTGAAGAAGCTGAAGCCAGGTGACTTGGGTATACCCTCTACTTCTGTTATTTCCTCATGCATAAAGAAGGTTGGGTTTTGCCTCACTGCCAGCATTTCTGGTAACATTCAAAGAAATAACAAAGTTATTGAGCTTCAGAAAACAAATGGTGGCTACTCTGACTTTTAAGAATTGGCAGTCAGAGGGGAAAAAAGACGTCCATGTGATTGTAACGGTCTGGCTGTATATACAGTTTACTCTGCCCCTGCTGTTTTATAACTTAAGAAAACAGTTGTTATATGGAGACGTACCCTCTGAGCAGACAGAAGGGATCTGTGCCAAAGAAGCATCCATTTTTACACAGTCTTCTCTGCCAAATGGAATTTGGGGTCTGGGGAAAAACTAAATGCATGGAATAAGTATAAGTATGATATATAGAGGTGCAGTAGCCCCAGGTAGAAAGTCTCACATTTCACAAGGGACTTCTAGAAAAAAGCCAAGTGCATGCAGACTCCCAGGGTGACTTGGGTAATGCTGACTTTTCTCTTTGCCCTATGAAGCAAGAGGGGCCATCACTGCTAATTTTAGTATGCTGGTTTCTTATTGTTTGAACGTCTTCATTCAGGGTGGGAACTTCTCTATAGTAAGCTTTGCTCACAGCTGCTTTCCAGTGTAACATAAAAAGAGGACACTGCGTGTAAATCAGGATGCCCAGATGTTGCCAGATCTCCGGATGAACAGGACCTCCTGGGTCCCCTCCATGATTACAGTGCAATGAATTCTGGGTAATCCTGGCAAAATGGCCCTGGCATTGCCAAGGCCAAATTCAATCATTTTGGAAAATTCTCTAGTTTCATAAAATCAAAGACAATGAGAGCTAGGAGGGGCCTGAGAGCGACTTTAGGATCATCACTCCATAGGTAAGGGAAATCAGCCCCAGAAAAATGAAACAGTTTGCCTAGCTTTAAAAGAAATAGTTGATGATGAAGCATTAACAGCATGAGGAGTTCCTGATGTCTACTTCTGTGCTGTCCTTCATTTGTCTACCTGTCCATTCATCTGTTCATCTCTCCATCCATACCATACTGTCTGTACAGCATCTATTTCTTATGGTAGATGGAACTCTTTGAAATGGCCTCAGTATCCTCACATTTAAAATGAGGAGTTGGCTTATATGGTTGGCTGGCATATTTGGCTCAGCTCTAAGACTGTCTATTATAGAAGGGCAAATGGTAGTGCCTTATTGCAGGCATGGAGCCTTTGACTTGAGGTATGCGTGCAAGCTTAACTAAATAAAGCAGTTATTTGGCATTTGGATGGACGAACTGCCATTCAACCTGCCGTTCTGCTGATTCAGTTAAGGACTGAGAATGAGAAGCTGTGTCACAGCCCATCTGTTCATCATGCCAATGGGTAAACTTGATGCATCCCTCTCTTCTTCCATGGTTTTCAGTGATGAAGCTGTAGCAAAAAGTATATGCCAAAGAGAATTTAAAGTATTTTTCATTTCAGATGGTTTCTTGCTCTTTTACAGTAATGGACCTGCCCCTTAGAAAATCAAAACTTGTTTTCTCATATTCCATAGGATTTTAAGAAATATCTTAGGGTAGTATAGAAATTATTAATTGTCGAAAAATTAACTTTATCATGGAGCAAGAGTACCGTCAGAAGGTATCCTCTGCCTGGAATGGGTTCTTACCAGCACCAAGGCGGGCTCTGTTTTCGGTTAGCAGGTAGAGCACTTAGTAGCTTGTTGATATAGTAAGAGTGTCTCCTCCTTCAGCACAAAAGATAGAGTAAAAGGAGTTTTCAAAAAAAGGATATTTGAGAGTTTTTTGTTTAGTTTGTTTTTGAGACAGAGTCTCACTCTGTTGCCCAGGCTGGAGTGCAGTGGCACAATCTCGGCTCACTGCAACCTCTGTTCCCTTCCCAGGTTCAAGTGATTCTCCCACCTCAGCCTCTGGAGGAGCTGGGACTACAGGTGCCTACAACCACTCCCAGCTAATTTTTGTATTTTTAGTAGAGACAGGGTTTCATCATGTTGGCCAGCCTGGTCTCGAACTCCTGACCTCAAGTGATCTGCCCACCTTGGCCTCCCAAAGTGCTGAGATTACAGGCATGAGCTACTATGAATGGCTGAGAGTTGTTTTTTAATGTATGTTTTATATTTCTAGGATCTAATGAAAAACTCCAGCTCTCAGTTCACACATCTGTAATTTAGGTGACTCCTTGCTAATTTTGAGATCCCAAAGCATCTTCTCTACAGAGATGTCACTAAATAATTTGAATGCAGGAATTTGTTCAATGCCATGGAGGAAGATATTTTGCCAAGGAGAGGTTGAGGAGAGTGAGCAGTGAGGACCTAACTGACCCATCTTGGGTGGGCTGGTCCATCTTGGGTGGGCTGACCCATCTTGGTGGGTATGGATTGGGCAGCCTTTACCTGTCTGGTCAGGTATTTGTTACATCTGGAACACTGAGAAACCGAATTAAAAATCAAAAAGATTAATTCATGTATTGGCCTTTTCTGAGATAACTTCGGTCTGTCTCCAGGTTAAAGGAGTCTTTCACGTGACTGTGTTCTGTTTGAGCTCTTGATGTTATTTTTTTTTTTTTTTTGGTTGCTGTTGTTGTTGTTTAGTTAAATGTAGTTATTTCTATTTTAAAACTGAAAGAGCTGGCTGTAATTTTGGAAAGGTAGAACCCAGCAGATGCCGGGAAGTACAAGCCTGGAGGGAAGGACAGGCCTCTGCAGCTGCGCTCCTCCTCACAGGCAAGGATGACCATGTCTAGAGCTCATGGGATTCCTTTTGGATGGAGGCCCCTGCTCTCTGGACAGCCCATCCTTGAGGACCAGGCCGTTGATGTAGAGTCTGATGTGCTCTGTTTAAGGGTGGGGCTTCTAGCATCCACATATCAGGTGACATCTGGGATACTGGCTTAGAGGGCAGCTAGGGAGTAAGGTAAAATATGCAGCTTTCTTTTTTTTTTTTTTTTTTTTTTTGAGACGGAATCTCACTCTGTCACCCAGGCTGGAGTGCAGTGGTGCAATCTTGGCTCACTGCAGCCTCTGCTTTGTGGGTTCTAGTGAGTCTCCTGCCTCAGCCTCCTGAGTAGTTGGAATTATAGGCATCCACCACCATGCCCGGCTAATTTTTAATTTTTTTTTTTTCATAGAGATGGCAAGGTGGAGCCATTACTTACAAAACTTACAAACTGTAGAGTACTTTCTGAGGCATCAGCTTTTTTTCTGACTGATTTTTTTTTCCCCACCCACAGGGAGTTATAGTTAAAATAGGTTGTTCGAAGGGCCTAATCTTCACTCAGCTACTTTTTAAAGTACTTGGTTGAGATCATGTCATATGAATATAATTTTCTTCTATGACTTTGATTGTATATAGCAAATCTATTATGTATGTGAATATGAGAAATAGGATCTTTATATATGGAGAATGTACTTCAAGTGAAGAAGAGAAATTCATGAAAAGTACCTGTAAGCCAGGTGCCATGGTTCCCGCCTGTAATCCCAGCACTTTGGGAGGCCAAGGTGGGCAGATCACTTGAAGTCAGGAGTTGGAGACCAGCCTGGCCAACACAGGGAAGCCCCATCTCTACCAAAAAATACAACAATTGGCCTGGTGTGGTAGTGCATGCCTGTGGTCCCAAGCTTCTCAGGAGGCTGAGGCAGGAGAATTGGTTGAACCCAGGAGGCAGAGGTTGCAGTGAGCCGAGATGGTACCACTGCACTCCAGTTTGGGTGACAGAGTGAGACCTTGTCTCAAAAAAAAATAAATAAATAAAGGAAGGCGGGAGGGAGGGAAGGACGGAAGGAAGGACGGAAGGAGGGAAGGAACCAACCTGTAAACTGATGGTGATAATGGACCTAAAAATAATTGCTCTTAGGATTGAGTAACATCTACTTCACAATGTTATTTTCTCTTAATCATAAAAATACTTGATAATAGCAACAGCTAACATTAAATAGTGTTATTTGCCCAACAGTGTTTACAGTGCTTCACACATATTGATTTATATAATCTTCAAAAGAACAGGCAGGGAAATTGAAGAAAAAATAAATTGTATACCTTGCCTAAGGTCACACAACTAGTAAGCCAGCATGTAAATTAAGGCGTCCAGACGTTGGCATGCACCGACGCCAGGGTCTGTTTTTAAGAACTGCACTGGCCACTTTTTGAGCTTCATGGTAATGTAATTCCTGTATCTTTTATTAGGAGAGTTTATCAATAAAGTTCTGGGTCACATATGGTTTTCTTCAAGAAAGCAGAGCCCTGTTGCTTTGGCATTCATCATTTCTTTGTACTGACAGGAGGAATCAGTGTTTTCCCCGGCAGGGCTGTAGGAAATTCCCTCCCCTGTGTATTCGTAATACACAGCCACGGCCACGCTGGTCACAGGTGCTAGCGGTTGGTTCTGCTTCTGTCACCAGGGTCCACTTGGGGACCTGGCATAAAGGGGGACCCAACCCCGGGGTGCTGTACAACATAGACCTCTTCTTCCGGTGTTGGCCTTCAGGGAAGATGGGTAAAGTGGTGGAGTGACCTGCAGAGCAATGGTCCAAGTCTGGGTCCCCGTTTAACAAAGGGTTTCTTAGAGGGCTCATGTGCACAGCACATAGCTGCTGGGGGAATGAAAAGGTGTGTCACTCTTTGCTCTTGAATGGTTATGAAAATGTCAGATGGTTTTAGGGATCTGTGATCTCAGGATTGTAATGACCAATCCACAATCGCATTGCTCACTGGGAATTGCTTCGAGTGTATTTTCCAGATAGTGAACGATGAGCTACTTAATTCCTCTTCCCTTGAATTCATCAGATTTGGACTTGGACTTTAGTTCTTTCTAGATGCAATCCTGATCCACACAGGAATTAGAAAGTAATTCTTCCTCCCCTCCCACCTAAAGAAGGAGCAAGACAGAGGCTCAAAGAGGAGGGACATGCTGTCCTTACATCCCCTCCTCCCCATTTTGAAAGGCATTTCAGGCCAAGCGGAAAGTTCTGGGGGAACTTCGCCCTGGTACTTTAATTCCTTCTGTGCTAAGCTCCTCAACTACCTGATGACTTGGCAAACGCAGTTTTTAAAGCGTTAATAATAATTGTGTCTACATGTTTCCGGTGAATTTTAGAATGTATTTCTGTTGATTATTTTTAGTAGTATCAAACCAGACCAAGAAGAAGAATTTTATATGCATACAGATTTCCTTGACCCTAGAGTGGAGGCTAAGGTCTGAAAGGGCCCCTGGGGTGAATGGGAACCTAAGAGGACCGTGAAGGGAATGGGCTTCTGTCCCAGAAGCAGCAGTGACCCACCTGATGCAGCTCTGAGTAAGCTGACGTGGCCTATGTATTCCTGGTAACTCTTCCTATCTTATACAGAAGCCACTGAGGTTTTTTTTGTGTGTGGTTGTTTTTTTGTTTGTTTGTTTGTTTTTGAGACAGAGTCTCGCACTGTCGCCCAGGCTGGAGTGCAGTGGCATGGTCTCGGCTCACTGCAACTTCTGCCTCCCGGGTTCAAGCAATTTTCCTGCCTCAGCCTCCCGAGTAGCTGGGACTACAGGTACCCGCCACCACGCCCGGCTAATTTTTTATGTTTTTAGTGGAGACGGAGTTTCACCATGTTAGCCAGGATGGTGTCCATCTCCTGACCTCAGGTGATCCACCCACCTTGGCCTCCCAAAGTGCTGGGATTAAAGGCATGAGCCACCATGCTTGGCCACCACTGAGATTTTTTAAGATGGCATTTGTATTGCTATAGAAAGAAAACAAAGTAAGAGTTCCTTCCAGGTAACGTGAAAACCCAAAGAGATGATCTCTAGGCAGCTTCTCAATCTAATGTGGCAGCAGAGAAGAGGAAGAAACTTACACTATTACATCGAATTTCTCTCTCCGTCTGGACCCTTGCAAAACCATATCACTAATTTGAATGCCGCACCAGTGAGGTCAGGATCTAAACTAATATATTGCAGTCCTTGTTAGAATTCATTATATGACGTGCCATAAGAAAAAAAAAATCCTGTCTGCATTTAGGCTTCTGTTTCTTAAGCTTCAAACATGTAAAAAGGTTTCTGGATCCTGAATTCAGGGACCTGGGTTTTCATACTGGCGCCACCAGGCCAGTGGGTGTGAACTTGAGCAATTATCTTGAATACTTTCGTCTTCATTTTCCTCTCCTATTGAACCAGGCAATGGGACGAGATAATCTCTAAATTAGTTCTCACTCAAAAAGGGTAACAAAATATGGTCAGCAAAATAAAGCCGTAAGTTCATTCCCATAAAGTGGGCCCTTTAGAGGCTGAGGTCTCCAGGCCTTCTTGCCTGGGCAGTGCCATCCTAAATCACATCAGGCAAATCCACACGCACCCAGGCGGTACATGAGATAGACGTTGTTTTTTTGCTATAAAATGTTTAAAGGGCTTTCTAATTTGTTCTGAAATTCTCTGGCTATAAGTTGGCCGCTCTGCCTTCTCTGCCACCAACATGTAATCAAGACTAGGGGTTGAGGTCTCCATTTTGGCGCTTGCTAACATTATGGGAGCTGATACCTGGGGGAGTGGCTGGTCTGAATGAGTCTCTCTAAAACAGGGACAGTGGTGGTACCACCGTCACATCACTGGAAGGCTGAATGCAGCAGCCTCTGTGGCTTAGAACCGTGCCTGGCACACAATACATATTCAAAAGAGGACAGGTATGATTCAAATGTAGTCTTGAAATCCTTTTGGAAATGAGAAAACTTTAACCAAAAAAGATCTGTGGCTCCTAAATTTGAAAATTCATGAAGTTGCCATAGTGGTGCAGTTTTTTGCCATTTAATTAAACATTTATAAATGTTGATTTTTCTTCTGGATTTCGTTTTGTTATTAGACCCAGTAAAATTTCTTTTCTAGTGTATTTATGGGCCCTGGAAACACTGGGCACTGTTCCTAAGTCACTAATGGGTAAAATGGCCTCGCCCCCAAATGTTGCACTTTGTGAAAAAGTTAGAAAGAAAAATCACATCTGAGTATCACAGAAAGAAAAATCACATCTCAAAAGTCAGTGCTTCAGATCTAACATGTGGGTCCTGTTCCGTAGAGGCATGACACAGCTACAGAAGTCTCCTCCACACTGTCCTAGAAACGTGACGTGAAATGTGGCAGGTTTCTTGGGGTTGGAATTGTTGTACTAGGCAAATGCAGTGCGTCTCCCAAGGGTGCCTGGGATCTCTCACTGCAGCCAAGCTTTGCAGGCACAGAAACATGGCCAGCCACCCACTGAATTTCCTAAGTCAATGACCAGCACTGGAGACCCTTCCATGGGTGCAAGGCAGCTCCGCCTGCTGTCTGTGTCCTTCAGGAGTCTGATGAGGCAGCCCCCGCCTGGGATGGTCAGGCCTTGTTATTGGGTGCACGTCTCCCACGGGGATGGGTGGACCCACAGCTTTCAGATGCATTGCGGTTGGCAGTCACAGCGTCCCAGCGCATTAAGATACATCAACTCCTCTGCTTTCAGCTAGATTTAGAATCTTTTTCATACCCTAGCCACTTTCCACTTTTCATTTTGAAAAATTTCTCCTTGAGTTTTCTCAAAAGCTTTGGTTTTTGTTTGTTTTTTCCTGTAAGCCATGTAACTAGGAAAGGCATTAGTAAGAATCTGATACACTGGGTCTCATAGAACTCCACCACCACGACCAAAATAATAATAGTAATAATAATATTAACAGGTTAGCTTAAAGAAGTAGAAGCTACCCCCTTACACTAGATCTGCGTTTAAATTCATTTGAGCTCATTGGCAATTTCTGTGTTCTCCTGTTCATTGCATATTCTTTTCTTTAAAAGCAACTTTTAGAGAAAGTTTGCTTTTTTTTTGGCTATCAGAGTATTAATTATGAAAAGTTGGCAATACAGAAAGGATAAATCAGGTATTACCTATTACCGTACATTATGGCTATATTATCACACATATCACAAGCCACTGACATTCAGTTGGATGCGAAATGCCTTTTTTATAGTATGATTGACACATGGTATATTTTCATCAACTTCTATGTGTAAATTATGCATGATCACTGGTAAAATTCGTTATCATGAATAGCCAAATATTCTGGATTCACATTCATAAGTAAAAGCCAAGCTAATATATATATATATACACACACACACACACACACAGGCGCACACACACACACACACAAAGTTCTTTCTGTTTGCCTTTTCAAAAAGTAACACAATGGAATCAATTTGCCAACTCTCTAGACCCCTATAAAGTTAATGAAAGGCAGTATATTCATTTGGTACTTTCGTGATATACATATACTTTCCATTAAAGCCATTACTGACAAAAACCCAGGCTGCTATGGAAATCTTTCAGTGTGCTTCCGTATACTGAAATGTCAAACATTTGATACTTTGATTTTGTATTTGTTTTTGTTCACCATGGCTTAAAAGTCATCTTCCGATTATTTAAAATAAAGAGTAAACATTTGAAATAAGTTCCTAGATACTACATAAATGTATGGCCCTTTGAATTTGTTCCTGGTACCACCTTATTTTCACTTACCTTCGAAGTGGTTGTATGATACTTCTAGTTCATTCATCTGAAAGAGCTAGGAGAAATACGCAGAACCACGTCCCACACACCTCTCGGACACTGCTCGCCAGGCATAGCCCAGTGTTTCAAAAGTGAACCAGGGGTCTGGGCACGGTGGCTCACGCCTGTAATCCCAGCACTTTGGAAGGCCGAGGTGGGCCAGTTACCTGAGGTCAGGAGTTCGAGACCAGCCTGGCCAACATGGTGAAACCCTGTCTCTACTAAAAATACAAAAATTGGCCGGGCGCGGTGGCTCAAGCCTGTAATCCCAGCACTTTGGGAGGCCGAGACGGGCGGATCACGAGGTCAGGAGATCGAGACCATCCTGGCTAATACGGTGAAACCCCGTCTCTACTTAAAAATACAAAAAACTAGCCGGACGACGAGGCGGGCGCCTGTAGTCCCAGCTACTCGGGAGGCTGAGGCAGGAGAATGGCGTAAACCCGGGAGGCGGAGCTTGCAGTGAGCTGAGATCCGGCCACTGCACTCCAGCCTGGGTGGCAGAGCAAGACTCCGTCTCAAAAAAAAAAAATAAAAAAAAAAAAAAAAAAATAATAATAATAATAATAATAATAAAAATACAAAAATTAGCCAGGTGTGGTGGCAGGCGCCTGTAATCCCAGCTACTCAGGAGGCTGAGGCAGGAGAATCCCTTGAACCTGAGAGGCAGAGGTTGCATTGAGCCGAAATTGTGCCACTGCACTCCAGCCTGGGTGACAGAGTGAGACTCTGTCTCAAAAAGTAAAGTGAACCAGGGTGCTCAGGGAGCCTCGGTGAGCAAGACAGGAGTTTGCAGCTTCAAGTCTAAAACTGTGTTTCAACTTTTCCCATCTGTAGAATGGACTGCATGATACCTCCCTTGCTAGGGGATGTGAGGATTAAATGAGATAGCCTGAAAGTAGCACTGGAGCAGTGGCTGATGGCGAAGCTCCAGAGCTGGCTTCCTGATTCAGCCTGGCCTCCCCTTTGGGATCTGATTAACCTCCCTACGCTCAGCCTCCTTGTGTATCAAACCAGGAACATGGTATTGCTCTGTTGGAGATTATTGTGCAGATTGAATAAAGTAATTCATAGTAGGGCATAGCACCGTGCTGGGCACAGCAGTGCTCCTTCAATAGTAGCTGCTGTTATTAAAGCACGTGCTCTAGACAGGCAGGCCCCTTGACCTTGTCCCAAAGACCTTATGAGAGGAAACAAATGGAATTCTGTCCAAGTGGGGGCCAAATGTTTACCATTGCCAAGTTACTTAAAAAAAAAAAAAAAAAACTTGGCAGATTTGGCCCTCACGATACAGTACAATAAGGGCTTTTTTCTCTTTTCCTTCCATGTTACCTATTATTAATTCCAAATACTGCATCACTGAACGGGCTTCAACACATGTATTCCTCATTGAAACATAACCTTGTTAACCATGTTACCCTACTTCCTTGAGGGAGAGGTGATCTTTTTGCAATGAAAGTTTTTATCAAAATGCAGTTCTGCTTAACATGAAGCACCTATGCTGTTGTGTGACCTGCAAAGCTCTTAGCATCTAGAAGCTTCCCCTGGGTCATCTATAAGATGGGAATAATACTATGAGTTCTGCCTACTGCACAGGATTCTTTAGGATACATTGAGATAATATATATCAATGTGCTTTTTAAGTAGTCTGTCAGGTAATAGAAAGATAATTAGATAATTTAAAAAATAGAAAAATCTATTATTGTTTTGCACCCACTATATTAAAATCTTAGGGATTTTAAATAAAATTAATTGATTTCTTGAAAGTAGGTATCATCATGTCTTTCAGGATTAGTGAGAATAAATTAAAGAGAAAAAATGGAAACATTTAAATCAGACCCCACTATGAATCCATACTTTCAGAAATTTTACCTTTTTCCATTAGCATATCTTAATGTTTTCCCTGCCTACAACTAGATACCCTTTGTCAATGTTGAAAACAAAAGAAGTAACCTTGGCAAATAGTTGAGAACTGAGTTTTATTTGAATATACTTTTCTCTTACAAGACCTAATACAGTTTTTCTTCCAAAACTCTGTTATTCCAGTTTCTTTCAATGAAATGCTCACAAAACCAGAAGGCTTGGGAGGAGGCTCACAGCACCTAAGAGTTGCTGAGTCCGTATCCCTTTTTCCCCTGTGGCTTTTTATATACGCTCCTCGCCTGAGATTTCTGGATTTGATTTCAGGGAGGTGAAATCTTACACCCCTGAGTCTCAGTGCCAGTTTCCCAGGACGAGTCAAAAACTGCAGCTGCTTGGAGGTGAGAATGTTCCACGGCTCCAGAGGCCCGCTCGCTGTCCTGTTCATTTGCTGACATGCTGCCGGGAGCGGCTTCAGAGAAACCCGTTCCATTCTTTGGGTGATTCAGCCAGTCTCAAAATAAATAGGTAGCCGAGTGCAGGGAGAAAGAACTGGAAACCACTGAAATTTGAGTCTTGAGGGCCAGTCTGTTCTCGGGAGCTGCTCTGTTGAACTCTAAAAGGAATCTTGAGCCCTGGGCGAGGGAGCGGCCTGGTCTGGTGGAAAGACTGCGGGCCTGCCAGTGGAGTCTATGTCTGGCCCTGCCTAGCTCAGTGAATTTCAGCAGCTCATGTCTCCTCTTAGATCCTCAGGTTCCTCATCTACAGAAGGAGAAAGAAAAGGAGATTGAATGATTTTTAAGGTCTTTATCAGCTTCTAAAAGTTTGATTTGATGTTTGTAGGAGCAATCGTTCTTTCAAAGCACCATCTTCTAACCTCAGGAAAAAGAGCCCAGGGGCCACTGGGGTGTCCTGCCAAGCTGGGAAGACAAAGATGGTGACTGAGAAGGTGGGGGTGGGGCAGGGGGAGAAGGGGGAAGAAGGGAGAATGGATCAACTCACATCCCAGGCCGGGGAAAGAGATGAATGAAGGTCCACGCCAGAGTGACATGCTGTAAGTAGGGGAAATCTTCCTAACTAGAGTTCCCATGACTTTGGCAACATTTGAAAAAAAAAAAAAAGACATCCTTAAACCCACAAAGTACTCAATTGTCCAAGCCCCAACATGGCCAACTTCCCAAAGCTGGCCGGTCCGAGATCTTGGTGTTAACTCCTCAGCCAACTAAAAAGAGATGGTGTGAGTTCTGTTGACTTAATTGTTGGAGTGTTTCTGAGTGGGGCCGCCTCCCGCCCCTGCCTCCTCGCAGTATTATGGGCTGTTCTGCATTACCTGCCCTACCTATCTTCACAATCTAGCCGCAAACAGCTTCGGTTGACCACACCACTTCCCTATTGAAAGTTAATACTGTTTGACTCATTCTGTGTTACTAACTTGAAGCCAAAGAAAACAAGGCAGAGAATAACTGGCTTGTATGGAGTTTGGAAAGCTCTCAGAGGCCCCGCTTTCAAAATCCTATACAGTAGCTTTACTATATCTCTCCGCGGCAGCTGCTGAGAAAATGAGGGAAGCAGAAGTGGTTAAAAAAGAAGTTGGGGGTGGGGAAGAGACTGGGAAGGGAGCGGTGCGGGGTCCCCTTCTGGCTGGGAAAAGATGGGGTCATCTGCGGCAGTTTATGAGGGCTGTCTCTCTGTGCTGAGGTCTTGCTTTGACACACCAGGGTGTTCACACAGAAGAGGGACTGTTGACGGAGTTAAAAGGAGAGGAAAGTTCAAAACAGTCATTGAAAAGGCAGCTCTCCTGTTGCCTGCGTAACACAGAGGAGCTGGGAGGCTGGTCTCACCAGGTCAGGCAGCCATAGGCAAAGACTCAAGCTGGACAGGTCAGGGGGAAGGCGTGTACCTTTCAAATCAGGAAGGGATTGAGGAGGGGGAATGTTGCCGGACAGAAGGCTGTCCCGGGCATCCATCCTTGCCTCCATCCCTGCCCCCATCCCTGGCAAGGATGGAAACTTCCCTTCCTTCATTTCCTAAGTGGCTCAGATGTGGTCACCAGGGTGAATAGGAGGCACTAGTGTCTTGGAATAAATAGAACTTCCCCTCCCAATGTTACCTGGCAGACAGTGGACCAGCATCTTCATCACCATGCTGCGGCTCTTTGGGAGTCTAGGCAGTCACTCGCCCATTCAGGTAACTGATAAAAGAGGCCTCCCTCCTCACAGATGCCCCTTCTCAGCAGGTGGCTGCTTCTGGCACGTGGACAACAGTGCATAGAAGTGAGCCTGATGCCTGAATGAGGATGTCATGCCACAAACAACTGAAAACCTTATGTGTGAGGGAGGGCCAACGTTCTGTTCAAAACAACTAGCTGCTGTTGGCTTTTGTACTAGTGAGTACTCAGGAGCTGTGAGTGGCCAGGGTGCCCTGGCACAGGCTTTGCCAGGCCAGCCTAGAACTTCAGTTGGCATCTGTGACAGGAGAGAGGGTCAGAGTCAGATGCTGTTCCCCTGCTGTTGGGAAAGTCCCTGAGGCCCAGCGGGCAGGGCTTAGAAACAGGAGGGAATTTCCTTCCCTCTTTTTAGAAGTACAGAGGAGAGATCATCCTCCACACTGCTGGGTAAGCATTCCAGAATAAATCTAGTCAAGGAAAGGGGCTCACTCATTCATTCGTTGACTCATTCATTCATTTGTCCAGCATTTATGGAGGCATCACCCGGCCTTGGAAGGGCCCTGCATTTACCTCTGTCCTGTCCAAACATGCTCAGTGTCTGCCAATTATGCATGAGATCTGCTGCTGCAGGAGGGGAACTGAGATTCCTGCAGGGAGGTTAGGAGGCCAGTGTGGAGAGCTGCAGTGCTGGTGACATGCTCACGCAGGCAGTGTGTGTGCGCCTCCAAGATCTTCTCCTGGCCCCCAGGTCTTGCCTGTCCACCCCAGGGATAGCCCTGCCGGTGCCTGAACTCCAAAGCCAGGTTAGAAGCTCCAGGCAGTGTTCTGTGAGTCAGTGCTCATCTCTCCATAGTGTGCCACCCACCGTCAACACTTTCTTTCCCTTCTGCAAGTCGCCTTTTCTTTAGAGTCTGTCCCTGGGCAGGAACTACTCTGATCAACAAATCCGTGTCCCTGGTGGTTACCACTCTCTGGTTACTCTTCAGTTACACTGTAACTGGAGGTTTCCCTGAGATAAGACCTTAACCTAGGGAGGGCTGCTAATAGTTGGGATTATAGGCTGGTAGAAGAAGAAAACCTTGAACTTGGGAGCTGTCTGCACCCCTTTTAGGAAGCTGCCTCCACTTCCCGCACAGAGGGCTACCTCTGGTCAAGAGCAAAAGCCAGCAGGCGGCTTCTCTGCCCTGAGCTCAAGTTACCTCCTTAGTCACGAGACAGAAATGGACAGTGAGCTCTGGCTACCGGGGATGCAGATTTAGATTTTGAGTGCTCTGCTTTTAGGAGAGGCCCAAGTCTCCAAGAGCTCATGTGAGTGGGCGAAAAACTCTACTGCTCATGGCAATGAGCCCTGGACTCAGGGAACAGAGTTTTGTCTGGGTTTTTGTCCCGTGAGTCTTGGGCGCACGGTGCAGGGAGGATGGGGAGGGGCAGGCCTGTGTGCGTCTCTGGCTTGAAGCCGTGTTGGTTGTTGGTCTTGCCTTGGCCTTGGCCAGCCTTTTCTCTCCATTGGCTGTTGCTTGCTACACTTGTCTTGGCCCATGTCCTGAGAGCAATCACGGAATGGTGTGTGTGTGTGAGTGGATGTATGGATGTGTGATGGATGTATATGTATTATGTGTATATGTGTGCATATATGTGTGTATGTTTGTATGTGTGTGTCCCCATGTCTGTATATCTGCCTGTGTATATACGCATGTGTGTCCCTGTGTGATATATGTATATGTGTGTGTGTGTGTGTCCTGGTTTGTGTCTGTATGTGTATGTGTGTCTGTGCATGTATTAATATATGTGTCTGGGTGACGTATGTACATGTGTGTCTGTGTGTATGTGTGTATCCCCATGTGTGTTTTACGTCTGTGTGTGTGTCCAGGTATCTGTGTGTATGTCTGTGTGTGTCTGTATGTGTTTACATGCGTGTCTGTGTTTGTGTGTATGTGTCCATGGGTGTCTGTATGTGTGTATATATGTGTGTGTCCATGTGTATCTATATTTTTGTTTTGTTTTGTTTTTTGAGACAGAGTCTCGCTCTCCCACCCAGGCTGGAGTGCAGTGGCGCAATCTTGGCTCACTGCAACATCTGCCTCCTCTGTTCTAGCAATTCTTCTGCCTCAGCCACCCAAGTAACTGAGACTACAGGCGTGCGCCACCATGCCCAGCTACTGTTTGCATATTTTAGTAGAGATGGGGTCTCACCATATTGGCCAGGCTGGTCTCGAACTCCTGACCTCATGATCTGCCTGCCTCGGCCCAACACTGGGATTACAGTCATGAGCCACCATGCCCGGCCGCATCTATATGTGTTTATGTGTATGTCTGTGTCTGTGTGTATGTGCATGCATGTCTGTATGTGTGTATGTGTGTGCATGAGTGTGCCATGTGTGTTTGTATGTCTGTGTGTGTGTGTGTGTGTGTGTGAGAGGGTACTCACTACAAAGAAACAGAAGAAGCTGGTGCACTTTGCCTATGTCAGGATGCCACTCTCAACTCAGCAAAAGAACCTTTGACCCATTGTTTTTGATTTTTTACTATGAAAACAAATGAGTTTTCCTGACTGAATTTGTTTTGTTTCATTTTGTTTTTTTGAGACGGAGTCTAGCTCTGTTGCCCAGGGCAGAGCACAGTGGCACGATCTCAGCTCACTGCAAGCTCCACCTCCCGGGTTCACATCATTCCCCTGCCTCAGCCTCCTGAGTAGCTGGGACTACAGGCGCCTGCCACCGCGCCCAGCTAATTTTTCTGTATTTTTTTTTAATAGATATGGGGTTTCACGGTATTAGCCAGGATGGTCTCAATCTCCCGACCTCGTGATCTGCCTGCCTCAGCCTCCCAAAGTGCTGGGATTACAAGCGTGAGCCACCGCGCCCGGCCTTTTTTTTGGAGATGGAATCTCCCTCTGTCACCCAGTCTGGAGTGCAGTGGAGTGATCTTGGCTTACTACAGCCTCTACTTCCCGGGTTCAAGAGATTCTCCTGCCTCAGTCTCCCAAGTAACCGGGACTACAGGTGCAGGCCAACATGTCTGGCTAATTTTTTTATATTTTCAGTGGAGATGGGGTTTCATGATGTTGGCCAGGCTGGTCTTGAACTCCTGACCTCAAATGACCCGCTTGCGTCGGCCTCCCAAAGTGCTGGGATGAGCCACCACGCCCGGACTGATTTAACTTCTAATGAGACAATTCTCCATGAAACTATGCTCAGTTATGATATTATATTTTTTCTCAACAAGAAGTTTTTCTGTAGTTATATTTCAGCTGAAAACTTTAATTACAACTTCCTTCACCTGAAATGATTTCTACTTTCCTACAACCTAGTGGAGGGTGATTGGACGGCACCAGTCATGAAGGACCTGAGTACTCATTCATTCATTCAGCCAATATTAGTGAACCTACTAGGCTCCAGATGGTTTTGTAGGTGTTGGAGAGACACGGCTGTGCAGAAAAAGTACAAAATCCCTGTCCTTATGGACCTTACAGTCCTGTGGGTGCAGATAGACCCTGGGTAACATTAACACGTGCTATGGAGAAAACCTAAGCCAAAGAGCTAGGGATTGGCTGGATGGGGCACAGTCTGCAACTTAAAAGGGGATCTCCAGGAACTCCTCAGGGAGGAGATGACATTTTAGTAAATACTTGAGGGGTGGGAGGGGTCAGGTCCACAGGAATCTCAGGGAAGAGCTTCCTGAGCAGCGTAAACAGTCAGTGCAAAGGCCCCAGGGGAGTGACACGGGAGCAAGGGCAAGGGGGCCACTGCTGCCAGAGCAAAGAGGGGAGCTCAACCCATCTGCCTTCTAGTTTCAAGTAGGAGGCATTTGCCTTAGAAAGCAGGCTTAAGAAAATGCCACCTTGCCGGGCGCGGTGGCTCAAGCCTGTAATCCCAGCACTTTGGGAGGCCGAGGCGGGCGGATCACGAGGTCAGGAGATCGAGACCATCCTGGCTAACACGGTGAAACCCCGTCTCTACTAAAAAATACAAAAAACTAGCCGGGCGAGGTGGTGGGCGCCTGTAGTGCCAGCTACTTGGGAGGCTGAGGCAGGAGAATGGCATAAACTTGGGAGGCGGAGCTTGCAGTGAGCCGAGATCCGGCCACTGCACTCCAGCCTGGGTGACAGAGCGAGACTCCGTATCAAAAAAAAAAAAAAAAAAAAAAAATGCCACCTGACCTCAGAAACCTGTACTTTATGTCATCTGAGAGGCCACTGTAGGACCATGGTTTGGGAAGGCCCAGAGTAGGAAAGCCCCATGCACAGGTGGACCAGTGGGCGCTTGCTTTCCTGTTACCACCCACAAGAGTACAAAAGCTCTTCCCAACCAAAGGCTCTGCTATTCCTGCTGGTGATTCTCTGGGGCTAAAGCAGAACCCCTCTAGAAATCCGTGAGTGAGCAGAAGGAATTCCTAGGAAGTGGAGGCATCCTAGGGGACTTGCCAGGATTCATCCACCTCTAGGAGGCTTAGGGGCACGAGCTGGAGGAACGGGGACCTGCACAGGGAGTGTGGGCGGGGTGGGTGACGGGTACTCACCTAGGACTTACGTGCCTCCTGCCACTGATGGAAAAGGTGGGCATTCAGGGCAAACGTATCATTGTTTTCCAACCCAGACAAGAAGCTGGGAAATGAGAGCCTGGATGAGTGTTCCGCAGAGTGGCTTTCTTCCCAGGTGCAGCCTCTGACAACTTCTTAGCAAATTTGAAGGTGGGTTTAATGTCTCACTCCCTCTGGACTCAGCCTTGGGATGATAGAGGGGGAGGGGTGAAAGCAGAATGGAATGTCCCAGTCTGCAGGGTAGCACGAAAGGCTCTGTGAAGGCTTAAGGGAGAGAGGAGAGCACCTTTGAATACTAAAGCCCAAGATCACCTATAACTGACTGTCCAAAGGGTCATTGATGAAACAGCTGGAGGCAGAGGGAGAGTGAATTCTTAGGACACCTCGTGCAAAGCTGCTGACCCCCAGCACACGGAAAGGTAGAGCAGGCCAGGTGGGATCCCAGGCTGGGCGACCTGGTGGGGATGAAGACAGAGCTCTGAGACCAACCTGGCAGACTTGGCACTGGCTTCTGGAGGCCGGGTGTCTGCCTGAAAAAAGACAAAGGGAAAACTTTGAAAGTCGTAACCTCATTCGACATTGTTCAAGAAAGACCATGCTTAGAGCCATCCGACAAGAACCAAGAACCAGTTGAGTAGATAATCGCAGCAGATGTAATTGCTGTGGTGGATGCTTTTAGAGTCCCTTGGAGTAATCCTTCTTAGTCTCTTAATTCCAGGCTTACAGATATGGAGCCTCAGTGATGAAGAGACTTGTTCTTGTCCACAGCAAAGTTTGGTAGCAAAGCAGATTTAGAATGCAGAATTCTTAACGCCTACACTAGCATTCACATTTCCCTGGGACCATGTTGTTTCTCTAGAGGGGAGGAGGATTGTGGCATCTGCATTAACACTCGGTCCTGTGGGCACTCAGAAAACTTAGCTGCTGCATTTGTGGAATGGAATAAAGTTTCCATGTAACCCTTCCCTGCCATTCCCCAAAGTCTTTCCATAGATGGCAGAGCAGAAGTTACTTGCTACCTGAGAATTTGAGGTTCTCAGATTTGAGACTGTCATGATAATCAGACTGATTATCATGACAGTGACTCTAACAGCATGTGCCCAGTTATTGTGGGAGGCAGAGACAGTCACACACCTGCCTATCTGCGGGGCAGAGTTTGGGCATTTTCAGCTGCTCTGTGTGTACTGAAGAGTTAAAAAAATGAAAAGACGGCCACATAGTTATCACCAAAAGGAGGCCGTCAGTCATTGCTCGTGAACACAGTCTAAACACAGTTCAGGCATATTTAGTTCATGTGTTTTTCCCCAGCACACAGCACATCAGAAGCAGGTAGGAGAAGGGAAGTAGTAATGCACAGTGGAAGCCTGAGTACCAGGGGGAACTCTCCCTTCCATGCAGGTATTCCCAGTGTGCTCCCTGTATTGGCAGCCTCAGCATCACCTGGACCTTATTAGGACTCCAAATTCTCAGGCCCTTCACCCCAGACCAACCTACCAAGCTAGAATGCCCAGGTAATTCCATTGCCCGCTCAAGCAGGCCACAGTGTGGCTGGGGCTGTCTTCTGATTCTACACATACACTGGGAGCAGAAGTGAGATGGTCGAGGCAGAATGCAAACGTTCAGGGGCTTTCGTGTCTCTGAGATCTAAAACTATGTGGCATTGTGCACTTCTCCACTCTGTTCACTTTGAGTTCATAGAAATGTGTATTTCTAGGTGCACTGAGTGTACATCCCGAGCGTGTGTGTCGGTGGGTGCTGAATTTCTAGGTGCACTGAGTGTACATCCCGAGCGTGTGTGTCGGTGGGTGCTGAATTTCTAGGTGCACTGAGTGTACATCCCGAGCGTGTGTGTCGGTGGGTGCTGAATTTCTAGGTGCACTGAGTGTACATCCCGAGCGTGTGTGTCGGTGGGTGTTGAATTTCTAGGTGCACTGAGTGTACATCCCGAGCGTGTGTGTCGGTGGGTGTTGAATTTCTAGGTGCACTGAGTGTACATCCCGAGCGTGTGTGTCGGTGGGTGTTGAATTTCTAGGTGCACTGAGTGTACATCCCGAGCGTGTGTGTCGGTGGGTGTTGAATTTCTAGGTGCACTGAGTGTACATCCCGAGCGTGTGTGTCGGTGGGTGTTGAATTTCTAGGTGCACTGAGTGTACATCCCGAGCGTGTGTGTCGGTGGGTGTTGAATTTCTAGGTGCACTGAGTGTACATCCCGAGCGTGTGTGTCGGTGGGTGTTGAATTTCTAGGTGCACTGAGTGTACATCCCGAGTGTGTGTGTCGGTGGGTGTTGAATTTCTAGGTGCACTGAGTGTACATCCCGAGTGTGTGTGTCGGTGGGTGTTGAATTTCTAGGTGCACTGAGTGTACATCCCGAGTGTGTGTGTGTCCGTGGTTGTTGAGAGTGGGTGTGTTTTCAGACCTGCCGTCTTCCTGTAACTGACTTTGTGAGATTGGGCAAATGACATAACCTCTCTGAACCTCACTTCCCACACATCAGTTAAAAACCAAGGCTGATTTCTCTGGCCCTTCTCCAGTTCTGAAGTACTCCAGTCTTGTGGTGTTGTCTTAGCTTAACGATATGAGAAGAAATTGGGGCGGGGGAAAGTGAGGCTGCCCACAGTTATGTAGCACTAGATGATATATAAGCATGCATATATAATATGAATTTGAATGTATATTGACATTCTATATGCCATCATATAGTTTATATTATATAGTATATATAATATACATGTGATATATAATATTGAACAATATTTCCCAACATTAAATTAGCCAGCAGATGGTTAGGTTTGCAATTAGGGAGATTTATTTCACCACCTGCAAGGGGCTTCAGGAAGGGTCACATTCAATACTGTCACTTTGAAGTCCTAATGACCCCGCAACCTAAAGGTTAGACTCTGATGCCAGGAAGAGTAAGCTGTTCTCTACACACATTGATTTCTTTTCCATTGTCATAAAACAGGAACAAATCAAGGAAAGAAAACCCCATATTTTTATATCCAGATTCATGCAGTAAGTATCCAATTGACTGGCCAACATCTTCTGAAATACAGATGTCCTTTTAAAATTGACTATATAAAATTCTTACATGCTTTTAGAAGAACCACAATTTTATACATGTATATACAGATATATATATATATATCTTTTTGGTATTATGCTTTTGCATAGATTTGGCTCAATGGCTCATCATGACAGTCTTCTGAGTATATACCTTCCTCATTTTTCTGCTGGGAATCTATCAAGAAAACTAGTAAACACATATCAGAAACGTAGACTAATATGTTGTTGACTGCCAGAAAATTCTTTATTCTCTCTAACCACAAATTTCCAAGAAACGGTGACAATTTAACCTTATCTAGTTTCTTCAATGGAAGATTATATATTATATTTCTGTTACTTACAGCGACAGATCACAATGGTGTCTTTAAAAAGGCAGCTCAGTTATCAATGAGATATGCATACCTGCTCAGTTTAGTTTGTACAGCAGAAGAGTGAAAGCTGGTCTCACGATCCATCACAAAATATAACATTTAAGGATGCCCTAGTGAGCAGCCAACCCCAAAAACAACAGGAATGCCTTTGGAATGAAGTAAAATTTAGCAAATGGCATTGACTTATTTGTATTCCATACACTTTTTCACCTTTTTTGGATTTTCATGACTCTGCATACATAGTAAAATTCCAACCAAGTACTTTTCTTTTTTTTCAAAAATGAGAAAATGGTAATAGAAGAATTTAGGACGCTTTTCAACTCTGCTTAAGATTAAGATGTCCCAGTGTGAAATCCTGACTTGCCCACTACTTTAAGCACCGTCCTGTAAACATTCACAGTTGACTTCAAACATGCTGAAGAAGCCAAGCTGCCAGCATGCAGGTGTTCAGAGCTGCATCCCGGTTTTACCCAAGGGCTTGACCCAGGGTTGAAGTCCCTGCTGCCCTCTAAAGCCCAGTACTCAGTGAGAAAGAAGAAAAGTGAATTGGATAGTAGACATTTTCCATACTCCTCTATTTCTAATTCAGGGGGCAAATGAGCCTTTTAATTGAACACAGATACAGGAAACTGAAGACATAAAGTATTCATTTTCCCCAGCTTGAAAGTTTATATCGGAAGTTCCTATATTTCATGCAAAATATTGCTATCTGGCACATGAGCTCTGATGGTTTCAGAGAGTAAGAATTAGATGTTCCTTTGATCTAACTTATAAGTGCATCCGAACCACACCTTGAGTATGATAATGCTTCTCATGTCCCCTGTGCCTTGGTGTTACAGCTCTCCAGCACCATTGTGAGCCTGAGGGTCAAGACCCCCTACTAAGGCAATAACGTTCCTACTTACTCCCAGGAACACACGTGGGGAGAGTAGAATGGGCTCTTCCCCAATCCTCCAGCATTAAACTCAGCCCCGAGACTCCCAGGGCTTAGAAAACAGCTTAGAGTGAAGAATTGTTTTCTCTGGGAGTTATGCCTGAACACTTCTGCTAAAGCAGACAGTCATCAGTTAATCTCCATAAATGACTACAATTTTGGCAGGTATCAGCTGGTATAGAAATTGCTCACAAGTTAAAGCTCTCATTTCTAAGTTTATGGTAATGAGGAGGACTAATTAAAACAAAAAACAAACAAACAAACAAAAAAAACCTCACGTTGTGCCTGACCACAGGACTGGCTTACCTGAAATGATGATTCCTATTGGGTGTCTCCGTGGCACAGGTCCCCACGCTTGCTGGCTAAGAGAGACACAACTGGCAAGAGCCTTTCTTCCAAGGCTGATTGTAGACTGTATACCACGTCAAGTGCTGTGTATTCAGAATGACCTCGCTCACATCACTCCCCTGGGTCACCCACTGTCCTTGAAACAGTGTTCTTCAAAAATGCCACTAAGTGCCCGAGGAATGTGAAGTTTTGAAATGAACACAAAACCTGCCAGCAGCCTTTGCTGACTGGCATTATTTCTGAGGCAGACAGCTCTCCACAATCATGTATCCTGTCTTCTTCTTTCCCCTAACTCGTAATGCCAGGCATGAGACTGTGGTAGGGGGTTAAAGGGCTGAGTTATTATGTTTTGAATGGTTGTTCCATTGGAATTGTTTGTTTTTCTGCAAGAAAACTGCAGATTCTTCAGTTTGATCATCAGGAAGCCAAGGATCTATGGCAGAGATAAGAGGAGGGAGGAGCTAAGGAAGGCTTCATCCAGAGGCACTGAGTCACACCATGACTGACCAACACAGGGCGTTCTAGAAAAAAGACGTTTTCATACTTCTGAGGGAAAGGGATGATGGGAGTTGCTCCAAGACCTGGCCCCATGGCCTTTCATCCACAAAGCCGGTGCTTAAAATACTCAGCCGAGAACAGGCCTCCCACATGTGTGCTGAGCCTGCGTGACTCAGGCTGTTTGCGTTCAAGTCCCCTGTTGTGGGCTGGAGCGCTGAATCAGAGTCCAGATTTGCCTTGGTGACACATGACAGGAGGGGGCGTTGCATTTGAACTACGCAAATATTATGCTTAAGTATTTTTCCTCATTTTGGAGCCAAACAGGTCTCGTTAATGATAAAATCACTGCAATATAGTGGGCCCTTTTTTTCTGGTCTGGAATTTGAGACAGTGTCAACTGTGCCAAGGGGCCTGGCAGCAGGAAGAAATGGCCAGCCGTGGAGATTTACAGCCATAATGCAAGTTATACCATTTAATTTTATAATCGTAGCCATCGGGAGCTGGACTACAGTGTACTTCTCGTGGTCTGCTCTTACCCCGGGCTGTGGGAGTGGAATCAAGGGAGCCTCTTTCTAGTCTAGGATTGGGTCAGGGCATGTGAAAGAGCACTTTATGGGGGCAGCGGGCAGGCTGCTTCTCAGTCTGGCTTTGGGGACACTTGACAACAGGGAACAGGGGTTGTACAATTGATCAAGGACTCTTTATTGGAACCATAAGGCTGAGGAAGCAGCAGGCCATTGTTTTTAACAGAGAAATGAATGGCCCAGGCCTCCTGTGGCTACCTCCCTACCTTGGAGCCTCAGCTCTGCTTGACAGGACTGGCTCTGGTTTAAGGACATGTTGAGAAAACCATAGGCCCCAGTCCCCTGTGAGTGGCCTCTGCTTGCTGCCTGCTGGTGACAGTTGTTTTGGTGAAGAGCATCATGAGGACACTTGTTACCTGTGTAGACATTGAGGGGCCCACCATCCCATCCCACCAGTCCTGAGCCCTCTGGGGAAGCTCACCAGATAGGCTGCAGCTACCTCTGGGCTCCAGGGGGCCTATTCTGGGAGTATTGGACAAGACACAGGCGAGGCCTTCCTGTCAACTCCTTCTTAAGGGTACACAGGGGAGTCGGCTTTGGGGAAGAAGGAATGCTTGTGAAAAGCCTGTGAGGAGAGGGAAAGGGAGAGGGGCTGAGGGGCTGAGGATGCCCTGCATGTACCTGGAAACCTCCCCAGGGGCTAGGGGTTTGCAGCGACGCCTCATTTCCTCTTGGAAGGAGCCCTGCCAATAAGCTGCAGGGCCCACTTTGCTGCCTCTAAAACCAGCCGGTGGTTGGGTTTGCAGTAAGGAACAGTCGTTCTGATGCCCCTGGGAGGCCACCTTTCCTGGCTGCCATAGCATAGCCCCTGGCATGTGGCCATGTGTCCACAATTAATGCACCTCTTTTCCTCCTGGCATCACCACCACCACCAAGTTCTGTATCCCACTGAGTTGTGCCCGTTGGAAGTGGGTGTAGAGGGTTGGGGAGGGTGATGAGGCCCAGACTGGGGGAGCACTCTCTGGCCAGGGCAGTGAAAGGGGGCCCATTCTGCTGAGAGGACAGTGGCCCCAAATTCCCACTGGCGGCTAGCCCAATGGGCAAATCTCTACCAAGTCTATGTTGGGGTGAGGGGAGAGAGGGGAAAGATAAGAAAAGCCCCAATTTTAGGAAATCCACAATACTTTTTCTGATCTCTTCCCTCCCTCCTTTCCTGCTTCCCTTCCCTCTTCCCATCCCCTCCCTTCCCTGCTCCCCACAATAGGACATCGGCAGAAACTAGATGATCAGACCAAGCCCGGGAGCTTGTCCTTTTCCGAGCGGCTCAGTGAACTGGAGCAGCTGCGGCGCACAGCCATGAGGGTCAGCCCACACCACCCAGCCCCCACGCCCAACCCTCGTGCCTCCCTGAACCACTCCACTGCCTTTAACCCTCAGCCTCAGAGTCAGATGCAGGGTAAGTACCAGACGGAGCCCACTGCCCACCTCTCCAGCACCTGGGCCACCACCCACAGCCGGGTCCCATGTGCAAACACCCTCCCAGACCCACTGGGGTTTCCCCTTGATGCTCAGAGAAAGGCCTCGAACCAACAGCACCACCTGGGAGCTGTTGGAAATGCAGATTCTTGGGCCTCACCCCAGACCCACTGAGTCAGATCTGCCTTGCAACCAGATCCCCACAAGGAAAAGCACCGCTACAGAGGACACGAGGAGCTCTGGGTATGGATATCCATATTGGATAGATAGCTCTCTTGAATTTTTTAAGAGTTAGCTTTGGCTATGCTATTTTTTTTACCTACCCATTAGACTTGAAGACACACACACACACACACACACACACACACACACACACACACACGTCAAGCAAGGTGAAGATGGGGATGTTTCAAGTTCTCGCTATTGCCAGATTATTTGTGGGTTTTGCATCTAGTGTTTTTATTATTATTATTATTATTATTATTATTATTATTATTAAGAAATAGTAGAAATATATGGATGCCATCACATCAAGGGTGTTATTCGCCTATCAATATAGAATGCAGGTCCCCCTATCCCGTGGGGCTAGCTGGCAATTACTAAAGCACTGTAAGATGCAATAATTGCCTGAGGCCCACTGTGCCCAATTAGATAACACAAGAAGTTCATTTACACTGTAGAACCAGTGACGTCAATGACTGTTTGCTCTGTGATACCGTTTCAGAAATCCAAAAGGCAGACTTTTCTCTGTGCCATGCAGAATGCAGCTGTGTGTGATATGGTTTACAGTAATATTTCTTTCTCAAAGTAGCAGGTTTGTTAAGGAAAAGATAAGCAACACATCTGGGGGAAAGGGCAGGTGGCCAGCAATCGATGTGGGAGCTCCTTGCCCCTCTCGGGCAGCAGGAATTAGCTTCCCCAGGCATTTTCTGTATGTGAGTTGTATTGTGGGATGGACAAGCTTGTGTTCTTTCCTTCCAAAATATGAATTTGATATTTAGTACTTCACTCAGGAGAGCTTGACAGCCCATGCCATGGGTTCTCAAAAGGCAGGCCCACTGTCTCCCATAGAGCTTGACAGCCCATGCCATTCGCTCTCACAGTTAGGTTTCTCGGGGAAGCTCTTTTACTTGACTGGAAAATTTCCAAATCAATCTTCCAAGAAGATACTATGCACACAGCTAAGTGGCCTCTCTGTGGAGTAACCCTTTTGTAAACAAACAGAAACCGAAAGCTTGATGTTTTGGGGGGCTGCCTGTCATCTATAGGTTCATTTAGGTGTATTTAGGAAGAGGATCCATGAAACCATTGGTTTCCTGTTACATGATAATCATTAATAATGACTTCAAATGTGTACATTGATTTTTTTTTTAAATTCCAAAATACAAGCAGCTGTGGTAAATTAAGTCAAATGGTTTGTTAAGTGAGCGAGATGGGCTTGGGGCGAAACAATACTTTGCTTCCAAGGAGGATACAACTCTCAAGGAGATTCTTTCATCTTGCCTTTAAGGTCGTTTAAGCTAATTCTCATCATCTATTCATGTGTAAAATCGAAAGGAAGACTGTTTTCTTAGTCTCTCATTGCCCAACTGGCCATTTATACTACTAGGTTGATTAAAGGATTTGCCTTTTTCTGCTGATATGGGAACAAAAAGTCTTGAGCATTTTTAAAGGCAATGGAAGATTCAGCCCCATGGGGGGAAATTGAAATTGTCACCATTGAGTTGCTCTGTTTGTTTTTTGGTGAAGAGTGAATCTAATCCGATTTCCTTCTTCATCAGATATGCCTCTTTAACAACAACCCAAAAAAATGGGGGCAAGTTGCGCATTGAATTCTCATCCTGACGCTCCTGGGCAAAAGCATTATTGTGGACCGTGTGATGGGCATTCGTCAGCTCTTTGGAGTCCTATATGCTTAGCCGAGTATCAGGTTTAACACTAAGCATCGCCCCTGTTGTTCCTCATGAAAACTTTTTACTTCTGCAACATTTAAGAAATCATAACTCCCTTTTAGAGTTCCCCAGGGACTTGGTTGCTACTCGGAAGAATGTGTGAACTATATTGCTTGTGTTCTTTCCTTCCAAAATATGAATTTGATATTTAGTACTTCACTTGTAAAATTTCAGGAACAACTTTTGAAAAATAAGTATCCAGAATATTTTCATGTGAAACCACTTTTCCTTTTCCTTCTGTTGTTTCTTTCCTATAAGAAAACGCTGTTTTCCACTAATCATGTTTTGAGTAGACCCTTGGGCTCTTTCTCTTGAAATTGGAAAGCTAACAGGCATAATATGCAAGTGTTGTTCAGCCAAGACCTTCAGTTTGTTCTTGACATGTAGGAAAATGCTTATTTTCCAGGCTCAGCCCTGAGGTTTCTATGTTATATTTACAAAGATACTTTAAGAAATACAGCATGTGTTTATGGCTGTCTTTGAAATGGCAGTGGTAGTTTTCAGAAAAATATCCAATTTGTCAGAGTAGTTCTACAGCGGTGCTGTCCAAAAGCATGAATGTTTTTCAGCTTTACAGAAATGTCAGTAACTGGGGGTTTGGAGAGCTTGCTGGGATTTATAGAGAGGCTCAGGAACCCTACCTTGCTAGGACTTTATCGGAAGGGTTATGTCAGCTCCTCTAACTCTGTCAGCAAGAAAATACTGATATAGAATAGCACCAATACTTACCTAGAATCACATGTACTGGAGGGTCACTCAAAATAGACATCTCAAATTATCTGAAGCGTGGTACAGATTGAGAGGGGGCAGGTTGCCATGCCACTAAACTACTGTTTATTTGTTGAGGTCTTAACTATTAAAGGGCTGAGGTTTATTTCAACTTCCTATTTTACTAGGTCTTAAACTTGACTAGAAAGCCATTTTGTCGTGAGTAGACCCTAGGTCTACATGTTTCTCCCAGTCAAGACACCATCATTAACTTCTATGATCCAAGTCTTAGAATTCTTTTTTAATTTATTTCAAAAGATAGAACAGGGCAGATTCTAGAGCTGGTGGTAATGATGCCTGTTCAGTCACAACTCCCACCTAGAGAGGGGTTTGGGCAACCCGAGTGAGTGATTTTAAAATTTCACCCCTGATTGACCAAATATGATGTATCACATTTAAGGTGTCGTAATTTCCTCCTTTCTGGGAATATGAGGATGGAGTAATAGATGCTGGTACAGAAAACTGAAACCTAGATAAACTAGGAAGCCCATTTTGGTGTTCTTCTGCATGCTGGTTGTCATAAATATGTAGGAGGAAGGTTTAACTCTATTTTTTTTTTTTTTTTTTTTTTGAGACGGAGTCTCCCTCTGTCGCCCAGGCTGGAGTGCAGTGGCGCCATCTCCACTCACTCAGGCTCTACCTCCCAGGTTCACGCCATTCTCCTGCCTCAGCCTCCCATGTAGCTGGGGCTACAGGCGCCCGCCAACGCGCCTGGCTAATTTTTGTATTTTCAGTAGAGACGGGGTTTCACCGTGTTAGCCAGGATGGTCTCGATCTCCTGACCTCGTGATTCGCCCATCTCAGCCTCCCAAAGTGCTGGGATTACAGGCGTGAGTCACCGCACCCGGCCAAGGTTTAACTTTTTAACTGGGCCAGTTGTGAGCTATTTTGACATGGGTCAGACGTTTGTATATATCATTCCATTCCCTCAACAATCCTATGGTATGGTTTATAGACAGAGAATTTGAAATTCAGAGGTTAAAAATTGCCCAGTATCTCAAAGATTGTAAGTGATGAACTTGGACGCAAACCCAGACCTTCCTTGCTACAGAGCCAGTGCAAGTGGGGAGGCCGTTCCCTGGGCATGCACTCTTGGGTCAAGGATTGATTTACTACAGGGCTGACCAGTGTCGAGAAGAATCTCAGTCACCAAAGGAGGGATGGAAGAAGTGTTGGGCTATCCACTCACTTGGTATTCCTGTATTGAACGTGTTCTATTATAATTAGATGTTGATAATAAGAAGAAGAATTTTGGGGCCAGGCTGTGTGGTGGACACCTTAATAAACTGTCTCCTTTGGTACATGTGCATTCATTTGTAAAGTCTGGGAGAAAAGAAAACTCAGAAGAGTGCATCTCTAAATAGGAGTGAAAGAGGGTATACAAGCAGGGAGAAGGCTTACCAGCCCCTCTGTTTACTTTACTGGGGCCATTGCCTCCCTACTTTTGAAGTTCATTGGGACCAAGCGCTTATCATCCAAACCCAGTCAACATCTGATCCACTTTTATGAGTGTGCCTGCCTCACTTTGAGAGTTCCATATGGCCAAGAGAGACCCCTGACCTCTCAAATCATCTCCTGATTTTTAGTATTCCAAGTAACTTTTGTCTTGCTAATGATTTTCCCCAAAAATTAAAGTTACTTAGGAAGGTCTATATTCTGGTGCTGCTGTCTGCAAAACTCTGAGATACTGAAACGACTCTTTCTCAGTTGTATGGAGTTATTTAAGTCCATCTGATTCTCTCTTTATCATCTGGATAGACAAAAGGAAGAAAACCTTTCCACCTTCCTGTAAGAGAAGGAGATAAATCCTGTTTCCCTGCCTTGGAGGTAAAATATTCAACTGCATTGCATTGCTTTCCTTTCTCTCTCTCTCTCTCTCCTTCCCTCTCTTCCTTATTCTTCTAGCAACTTGAAGTTTAAAAACAAAGGGGGTAGGGGCTTTTTTATTACCTTGGAAGTGGAGGCTACAATCAAACACTAGAAATCCTCATATGTAAATCTATAAATGGTCATTTAATGGTTATACAAAGCAACATATTCAGTGTGAGAAATTAATTTATATGATAGGCTATAAACATGAAAGGTGAATGATTTTATTTAAAAATAACTTTTAACAAGGTGTAGTAGGGTGTAAGAGCCTTTCCAGGTCTACAGCATTAAAATCTTACCCTGAAAACAAGCCTGAATCAGGTGTTCACAGGAATAAATAAAAATCATTAAAGGAAAGAAGGGAGAGAGAGAGGAAATGAAAACCAGTGGGATGACTGCAGAGATTCACTGCAGGGCTTGATCTTAATGATAAAATATTTCTTCTGTACACTGCATATGTTCTGAACTTTCTCCTTATGCTTGTAAATATGCAGGCCAGCACACCCATGCACTGAAAGGTTTCATTTGGAAGAATAATAGTTTCAGCAAAGATGTAGTTGGAGCATGTCTTTGATATTGATGGCTACATATCAGAAGGCTTGAGCTGGGAATCTAATAGCCAAGAAAGATAGCAGACCATAGTGGCTAAGAAAGAATGAGGGCTCAGCAGGCAGACTGCCTTCGTTTCTACCACATTCACTACAGGACTTTTGGCAAGTCACTTAACCTTTTAAAGCCTTAGTTTTCCTATCTGCAAAAGGGGAGTAATACTTATGCTAGCAAAATCCTAGGACCGTTGTGAAACATAAAGCAGTGGACATTAGAGCCAGCCCATGGTTAACATGCAAAAACTGTTAGCTGTTATGATCAACATCAATAATATCAAGTTGCCTTAGTCTTATATATTATAGACTGAGTAATATATAAAGAAAAGAAGTTTATTCGGCTTACAGTTATGGAGGCTGGGAAGTCCAAGAGTACAGTGCCATCATCTGCTGAGAGTCATCCCATGGCAGATAGGTGGAAGGGCAAGAGAGCATCTGTGAGAGAGCTTGCTTTTATAACAAAGCCACCTCCATGATAACTAACTTACTCCCTCAATGGTAGCATTAATTCATTTGTGAGGATGGAGCCCTTATGACTCAATCACCTCCCAAAGGCCCCACCTCTCAACATTGCCAGGATGGCAACCGAGTTTCCAACATATGATCTTTTGAGAAGACACATTGAAATCATAGCATTCCACCTCTGACCTCCCCAAATTCATGTGCTTCTCATTTTAAAAAGACATTTATTCCATCCCAGTGGTCCCCAAAGTCTTAACTCTTTCCAGCATTAACTCAAAAGTTGAAAGTCCAAAGTCTTGTCTAAACCAGATATGGGTGAGATGCAAGGAAAAATTTAAAGCACATTCCATTAACTCTGAGGCTGTGAAATGAAAACAAGTTTTCTACAATACTTGCAAAATGTAATGATGGGACAGACACAAGGTAGAAATTCCCACTCCAAAAGAGAGACATAGGCAAGAAAATAGGGGTAACTGGTCCCAAAGAAGTTCAAAATCCAACAGGGTAAACAATATTAAGTCTTAAAACTGGAGAATAATCTCCTTTGACTACATGTTCTGCCTTCTGGATACAATGGGGCTAAGGCTAGGCCCCCAAGGACTTGGGCAGCCCTGCCCCTACAGTTTTGCTGGGCTCAGCCCAAACTTCACCTCTCTCAAGCTGAAGTCTTATGTCTACAGCATTACCAGGCTGGAGTTGTACACTGGTGGCTCTACAGTTCTGGGTTCTCAGGGACAGCCCCAATTCTGTGTTTCCATTAGGCATAGCGTTAGTGGGCACTCTATGTGGCAGCTTCAACCCCACATTTCTGTTCAACATTGCCCTGGTAGGTACTGTCTGCAGTGGTATTCCCCTGTGGTAAGTCTTGGCCTGAGCTTCTAGGCAGTCTGTGGCATCCTTCGTAATCCAGTTGGAGGAAGCCATGCTTCCACAGTATGTATTCTGCATGCCTACAGAATTAGCACCACACAGAGACCATCAAGGCATACTATTTGTGCCCTTCAGAATGGCAGCCTAGGCTACACCTAGGCGCACTGAAGCCACAGCTGGGGTGACCAAGGTGTGCTGCACCAGGATGCAGGAAGCAGAGACTAGAGGCAGCCCTGGGCAGTGAGCCCATGAAGGGTGCCCCAGGCCTGTCCCCTAAAATCATTCTACCCTCCTAGAGCTCTGGGCTTATGATGGGAGGAGCAACCTCAAAGATCTCTGAAATGCTTTTGGGGGTCTTTCTCCCATTGTTTTGATTGAGTAGAATCTGGCTTCCTCACATTCAAACTCATCTCTTTGGCAAATGGTTGCTTGGCCATACCCTTAGTACTCTCTCCCAAATACACTTTCACTCTTTATGTGGCCAGGCTGCGAATCTTCCAAATCTTTCCATTCTGCTTCTCTTTTAATTGCAAATTTCATCTTTAAGTCATTCTTTTGCTATCACATCTCACTATATGTAGTTAAAAGTAGCCACACAGCAGCCTCAATGCTTTGCTGCTTAGGTATTTCTTCCACAAATATCCTAGTTCATCCCTCTTAAGTTCTGCATTACATTAAGTCCTAGGACACAGACACAATTTCACCCAGCTCTTTGCAACCTTATATGTTATAAATATGGCCTTTACTCCAGTTTCCAATACCTTGTTCCTCATTTCTATCTGCAGCCTCATCAGAATGGCCTTTACCAGCATTCTACCAGCACTCTGGTCACAGACACTTAAGTAATCTCTACGAAGATTTGGACTTCCCCTAGTTCTGAGGTCTTTCAGACCCCTCACCAGAATTGCCCCTAATGGCAGAACCGTTCTTGGCAATGCAGGCTTTTTCTAGCCTGCACCTCCAAACCTGTTCAGCCTTCACAGTTATGCAGTTCCAAAGCCACTTACACACTTTCAGGTGTTTGTTGTAGTAACAACCCCACTTCTTGGTACCAACTTTCTTAGTTCTTTTGTTAAAACAAATGCCTGAGACTGGGTAATTTATAAAGAAAAGAAATTTAATTCACAGCCAGGCACAGTGGCTCATGCTTGTAATCCCAGCACTTTGGGAGGCCAAGGCAGGCAGATCACTTGAGGTCAGGAGTTCAAGACTAGGCTGGCCAACATGATGAAACCCCCATCTCTACTAAAAATAAAAATAAAAAAAATTAGCTGGGCATGGTGGCACATACCTGAGTCCTAGCTACTCGGGAGGCTGAGGCAGGAGAATCACTTGAGCCGGGGAGGTGGAGGTTGCAGTGAGCTGAGATCATGCTGCTGCACTCCAGCCTGGGTGACAGAGTGAGACTCTGTCTCAAAAAAATGAAAAAGAAAAGAAAAGAAATTTATTTCATACAGTTCTGGAGGCTGGGAAGTCCAAGAACATGGTGCTGGCATCTGGTGGGGTCCTTGCTGCATTAACCCATGGCAGAAAGCAAGGGGCACAAGAAAGCATATGCAAGAGAGAGCTTGTTTTTATAACAAAGGCACTTCAGCAATAACCCACTCATATGATGATGGCATTAATCCATTTATGAGGGTAGAATCCTCATGACCCATTTGCTCCCTACAAAGGCCCCATCACTCAACACCACCACAGTGGGATCCAAGTTTCCAACATATGAACTTTTGAGGGACACAGTCAAACCACAGCACAAGTATATTAGTTTCCTGTGGCTGTTTTAACAAATAACCACAAACTTGGTGGCTTAAAACAACAGAAATGTATTCTCTCTTAGTTCTGGAGGCCAGAAGTCCAAAATCAAAGTGTTGGCAAGACCATACTTTCTCTGAAGCCTCTAGGGGAGGATACTTCCTTGTCTCTTCCAGCCATTGGTGGCATTCCTTGGCTTGTGACTATATCAGACTGTATCATTCCAACCTCTTCTTCCCTTTTTATATGACCTCCTTTGTGTCATCTCCTTTTTGTCTCTCATAAGGATGCATGTTACTATATTTAGACACACTCAGGTAATTCATGATGTACTCAAGATCCTTCACTTAATTATAGCTTCAAAGGCCCTTTTCCAAATAAGGTCACATTCACAGTTCTGGGGGTCAGGAAGTGGACATATCTTTTCTGGAGCCACCATTCAAACGCTGTATCTTTGTACAAAAGATAGGGGACATCAGACCATTGACCAGGCACAGCAGGTGAGTCCAGAGATGACTCTCCCAAGTTTATCCCCCAGAACAAACATGGTAGACAGGTTAATGTGAACTGAACATCTCATCCACAGATGCCCCAATCGTGTTACTATAACCTCAGTCCATCATTTGTTTGAACCCAAAATCATAGTACTTTTATTTCCCAGCCAGAAAAATGTATGATTGTTTTTAGATGAGATCAGATATGTCTTAATATTTTCTAGAGCACCTATGCTGATGGAACCAGAGGTCCTGACAGTGATAGAGAAAAAGCTGTCTTCCCTGTGTCCAGGGAGCAGTGCCAGATGGGAAAACAGGAGGCACAGATGCCTCTTGCCCTAGCCTCCAAAAACTCATGACAGCTTAGATGGTAGGAACAGAAGATGACATGATGACCAAAGCCAGACAGTTGGGATGGACTCAAGAATTTGACCACCCAAAGTCAGGCATGTCACTGTTGTTTTGAAGCAAGCTGCCTTTTAAAAAAGCGACTTTATGGCCAGGCATTGTTGACTACACACCCATTTCAAAAGGATGGTGATTTACAAATCACCTGAAGATAGCCTTTCAAATTTGGACATTTAAAGAAGAAACTTTTACTGTAGTCATGAAGTAGTATCAAAGTTTACCAAAAGTTTGTATTGAGAGGAAGAACAAACAATATACGCTAATCTGAAAAACAGCTCTACTTAGAAAGCTACTTTTTGTATTCTTAGAAAGCTACTGCTTGGGTTTTCTTATTAGGCATGGTTCTCCAGAGTGAGTTGGTTTTACTCATCTGCATGATTTTTTCTTGCCTTATGGAACAGAAATTCAGACCCACTCGCATTCAGTTATTTTAGGGCTCTTTAAAATCCAGTATTTGTGATTTAAATGATGTGGAGGGATTTTCATTACCTCTGTCTTTGCTTATTTCCCTCTGGCCCTTAGAACACCCCACCCCGACTTTTTGGGAAATTGACGGAGGCAGAGGGTTTCACCTGCCTCAGTTGTCACCAGCCCTGTTACATTCCTCCTTCTAAGACTTAGCCTAACAGGGACCTTCTCATTATTGAACAATTGCCTTCAAAGCAGTAGAACAGCCCAATTGTTATGGAGATTAAAGATACTGATTGCAAAACTCCTGTAAATAAAATCTTCACTGACAAACCCAGTTTCTTTTCATAGACTTTTCTTCCGTAATCTCTTTCTGGCAGAACATCTCATGTTTTGATGTTAGAGATTCAGTTACCAACCACAGTAAATAAAGCAAAATAATAATAGAAAAATAGTATAGAACTCGCCCTAAAAACAAACATTGGCCAACCGTGTTTATTTTTTGTCTCTCTGTGCACTCCTGAGAATTGATAGGGGAAGAATATACCACCTCTTATTCAGGTTATTTCTGATTAGCAAGCTATGGAAAGTCTTCAGGTTGAGTTTTAGCCAGTTCACGCTCCCCTAAATGGCATGGGATATACCATTTTCTGTTTTAAGAGAAACCAGAACAATGGCGCTAAATGCTTGACTGAAGGTTTGACTAAATGTCGACTGAATCATGGGTAGGAAAGATTGAGCAGAAAAGACAGCCACTGCCTCCAGACACAGGATGCCACAATTCTGGGCGCCATCATTATTCCATATGACCTTAGGGTCATGTTTAGGGTTTAGCAGTTTCTCAATAGGGTTTCAAGATTTTGAAAAGTGTCTTCCAATTCTGATCTCCATAGATCCTATTATGGGAATTAACCTTTTTGGAAGGGGATTCTTGTTCTTAAAGATGAAATTCCCTACTTTCTTTCCTGGAGGGAATCAGTATGGGCAGAGGGAAGAGGAGATGGTGATCCTGACCTGTGAGTCTCATGTCACCTAACACCTATGGGATGGCATGAAGCTTGAGCTTTAAAACACACCAGGGGCTGGGCATGGTGGCTCACGCCTGTAATCCCAGCATTCTGGGAGACCGAGGTGGGTGGATCACCTGAGGTCAGGAGTTCAAGACCAGCCTGGCCAACATGGCAAAACCCATCTCTACTAAAAATACAAAAATTAGCTGGGTGTGGTAACGGGCACCTGTAATCCCAGCTACTTGGGAGGTTGAGGCAGGAGAATCGCTTGAACCTGGGAGGCGGAGGTTGCAGTGAGCCGAGATCGGGCCATTGTACTCTAGCCTGGGTGACAAGAGTGAAACTTCATCTGGAAAAAAAAAAAAAAACCCACCAGGAATGGAAATGGTGCTTAATTCCTCAACTATCTTGGTTCTTCCACCCAATCTGAACTGCGTCACTGAATCTGAGCCTTTGTAAGTCAACATCGTCAGTTCTGTTTAATAAGACTTGGGCCACTGTAGTGTCCAGCTCAGTCCTCGTGGAAGTATGGAGGACATGTGAGATCCTGCAGTTGGTGTCAGTTAGGGAAGATCTGTGAGTCAAGCCTCAAGGCCCTCGCTGAGTCAGTGCTAACTTCAGTATCAGGAGCTCACCCATCTGGGACGGTGAAGTCCCCCAGCCCTGTAAATTTCCAGTTCCTGCTATGGATGATGTCCTCTTTACCTTACGGCTTTGTGTGTTCAACCTGAGTCATTCCAAAGCCAGATCTAAGACCCAGAGAGCTTATGCTGTGCCAGTTCCTCTTTATATCACTGGAAGGACTACATATGTACACTTGCTTTGGGATTTTTTTAAAGAACATCTCAAGATAAAAAAGGAGGAAGAAATAATGTGACTAGGGATTGCACTTCCTGGAGTTGCAGGTCATATGAGGGAAGCGAACATGGTGGTTTGATTCAGTCTCGTGGGATTATTACACTGTTGTGGCCACTCTCACTCCATTAGTGCATCTCTCTGCACATATCAGATGGCAGATTATATAATGATAAAGTTATTAAAATATCTGTAAAAGTCAGCACAAGCTCAAGGGCTCGACTTGGCCTTTCTGCCCATTAAGTGGTTTATTTAGCTCTCTCATCTCAAGGCCGGTTAATCTTCATCTATACTTTGTTGTAAATCGCCCGCTACGTGTAACAGCCATAATTGCCTGAGTTTTAAGACACACTTCTATTGGTCATCCAGCGAGGCAGGTATCTTAAAGATGAATGCAGAAGCTTTTGAAGCATAAGACTCATCCACTTCCCCATTTTAAAATGGTAGCCTTTGTTTGTGATTGTGTCTATACCCGGGTTATCATACAGCAGTTGTGACAGCAAGATTATGACAAGGACATTGCCTGGCTCACGTTTACCGAAGGGAGTAATAAAATAATGATAGCTCGTATTTATAGAACAGACCAATGTTGTTGGTTCATTGAATCCCCACCACCAGTCACCTGTAGGTGCATGACATGGTTAGGGGGAAGGATTGCCCGGAAGGTCCTGCCTGTGGTGTCTGCTCTGTTTTCACGTGACCCAGCACTGTTTCCTTTACTACCAAGTCCCAGGCCCTCATCTGTCACATAAGTGATTAACCAGGTTGTCTTAAACATTAACATTCTATCATTCTGGATACTGCAGTTCCCATGAATTAATGGTCACCCCTAACTAATATTCTCAGGAAAACCAGTAGGGTTGTCCCAGAGCCCCTCACTCTGCTGCTGATTTTGAAGGAGCGTTTATAGTTTTGCTGTGTGAGAGGCTCTGAGCCACCATATGTTCCTAAATGAGAGAAGTCGTTGTCCAGACATGGATCTGTTTAATTTAATATGATTTACCACAAATTACGAAGCATGACTTCAGAATTGAATTTGTGCAAAATTACTGATGGCCAATTCAGGTGGAAGGGAAGGGAAATCTTGTTATTCCTATTCCAGAATCTCTTCCTGATTTCCTCATTTGATTCTTTCACGCCTTGGGGTAGGGGAGGGGAATGCATTCGCTGCTCTATAAAGAATTGTCCTTATTTTCTAACTTTCTCCCTGGTCATTAATGGCTCCCTCAGAGGAAGACACAGCAGCCTGGAGATGTTAAGGCATAAGTCAGTTCTTCTATCCATCCCTCTCCCCAGCCAAGATAGAGCTATCCTTTCCACCTCATCCTCAGAAGGGACTCAGAAGACAGATGGCAACCCTCAGAATGCACGTTGTGAGGAAGACAGAATGTGGGTCTGTAATGCCCCGTGTCACTGCTCCCCCTATGCAAACCATCATAACAATAATAGTTCCTAACTCATGGGAGAATTGTGAGGATTACATGAGTTAACATGAAGAAATCACTTGATGCGTAGCACATAGAAAGCGTTGTGTGTATTTATGAATCCTTCACAAAGTCTTTGCAAGGATTGAGATATAGTTTTATCAAAAATTTAGCATGGATCCCAGTACACTTTCAATACTTAATAAATGGTCAGTGTTATTCTTTTCACTATTACTGCTATTTATATGCTCTTATTGGTGGCATTGTTGTATCACCACAACAATGGCGATTATACCCATTGATCTTCTCCAAGTCACACAGCTACTCTGTGATAATTCTCCTGGTGTCTCCTTATTCCTCAGGAGTGATTATAGTCCCAGAGTGGATAAAGGTATTGGTGGTTTTGGTGGTATTTTCATTTGAGTTTTGTTTCCTTGGATAAACCCAAACAGGAGAACTTCCCATAACCAGGGTTCCACAAGACCAAATGGTAAATTGTTAAAGTTGAAAGGACCTTAAACTTCTTTGCTCAAAGCCCTATATTTTACTCATGAGACACTCGAGGTCCAGGGAGTTTCAGTGATTTTCTCAATTAGAGGCGGACCTAACGTCTAGGTTTTCGGGCTCCTGGCCCAGTGTTCTTCCCATTGGCTGGTTCGGTTCTGCCTCAGAGGTAGCCTCGGAACAGTCTCTGGGGTTGGTATGGATCATTCACTTGAACACTGAACCATGCTGTCCCTCACACTGCCTTTTCCTGGAGAGGCACCATCTCGGGGAGATGCTAGGTCCCATGGTCAGGTTCAGTATCCTATGCTGCTTCTCATTCTCCATTTTTAAAATGTTGAATTCGTGCTAAGGAGGAGTGATCTTTTTTTTTCTTCTTTTTTCTGAGATAGTGTTTCACTCTTGTCACCCAGATTCACTGCAGCCTCCACCTCCCAGGTTCAAGGTATTCTCCTGCCTCAGCCTCCCGAGTAGCTGGGATTACAGAGTCAGGATTACAGAGCCTGCCACCACCCCCAGCTAATATATATATATAGTATAATATATGTAGTATTTATACTACAGGTGATCTGCACACCTCGGCCTCCCAAAGTGCAGGGATTACAGGCATGAGCCACCATGCCTGGCTGTAGGAAGAATCCTTAAAGCGTGCAAGGAAGAGAAATCCTCCTCAAAGCCACACCCATTCTCCTCAGCCCCATCCAGCAAGGAAGAGATATCCTCCTCAAAGTCATGCCCACCCTCTGCAGCCCCACCCGGCACCCCAGCCCTGCTCCCTGTTGGAGACAACCAGCTACAGGAGACTGACAGGTCACTTCCTGATCACAAAGTCCACGTGGGTAGCAGGCAAGGGTGAACCCCGACCTATCCTATTACTTGCATGAATTGGACACATCGAACAAATGCGAATGGTCGGCCTCTTTGGTGTTTTTAATGAAGCAGCTACAAAAGGATTTCTTTTAACCAAGTTTCACCTTCCTTTGTGATTCTGAGTAAATACCATCCTGTGCCAATTCCTCCCACAAGCCCGGCCCTTTAAGCCTGCTTGGGGCTGTGGCTTGGGCTGGCGGGCCAGAAGCAGGACAGCAAACAGGTGTGCGAGTGTGACAGGGCAGAGGCCAGAGCCACAGCTGTGGGAATGTGAGGCCGCTTTGGCAGGCTGAAGCCAGGAGGGGCGGGAGGCTGGTGCTGACTGATGGTCCTGTCATCCCGGCTCAGGATGCCACTGCCAAACTTCATGCCAGTTGCTCCCTACAGAGAGCACGGCTATGAGAGGGAGAGAGCTGGGACCAGATGAAGGCGTCCCTGTGACGGCCACGTCCTTGTCCATGAATTCAGGGTCAGGGTGACGAATGGCAAGGCCGAAAGCTACCCTGGAATGTCACAGGAATTTGCAGAGACTAAATGCCCTTTCCTCAGAGGCACCAGAGTGGAGGCTCCTGCATTGACGGGTGGCTTCTGGGCACCGCCCCGACCCCCATCCCCCCCGCCCGCTTTACTAAGACTTGGTGATTCTGTAATCCTTCCTCCTCAGTGAAACTTATCTAAGAATTGATTAGGAGGAGAGACTGGAGCGTGGCAGTAACTACCAGTGCAGACCTGTCATCTCCATCTTCCCCGACTGTAGCGTGTGGCCCTTGCCGTCATGACCACACTCCCGGGGGCTCGTGCTCGGGGCTTGCCTCCGCAGTCTGAGAACCACAGATCTGAGAACAGATATGAGGAGGAGAGACTTTTCTTGCTCAAAGACATGGATCCACTCAGAAACAGCATTCAATGGTGCTGTGAGTTTCCTCCCAAGGTAATGACCTCCTCTGACTTGGGCACTTCTTACAGTGACTTTCAACTTCTGAACACAAGAGATGAGTGAATCGCAGAAAACTAGACCCCTTGTTAGATGGATGAGCCCAGAGAGGTTAAGAGACTTGCCCAGGGTCACACAGATACCACCCATATCGGAGCGCTCAGCTTTCCTTTCCCCTCCTCCCCAGCTTGGACACATTCCTAGGATTTGGATGTAGCAATGTGAACCGTCCTGAGCAGTCCCTTCAAAACAGCACTTAGGCGAAAGAGGGGCTGTTGGAACAAGACAGAACAAACACCCGTGTGCCTCTGCACGCTGCTCCACCCAGTTTCTCATCTTTATATTACAGAAAAAGAGTCTCAAATAACCCAAACAGGCAGGGTATGATCTGCAGACAGTCTGCAGGCATCTGCCCAAGAAGCTGCCGGTCGGCTGGTCCATCCTCCTCTGATTTATGTTGTGTGTGTTAAGCCTTAAATTGTTGAGTCTCTGGCTGGCTGCAGTGGTATTACTGGAGGGCTGGTGCATGTTTTCGGCTCACAGAGCTGGCTCCGGTACTGGAGGTGTTGGCCCCAAATCAAGTCCAATCTCACACCTGTCTGAGACAATGAGGGCCTTGTTAGACACATCTCCAGTGCAGGAGGCGCAGGCTGCTTATTTTTCACATTCAGAACCAGGAGGAGGGGGGTCTGGGACAAGGGAGATGGGAGAAGCCAAGGGGAGACTTGGGAAATGCTGGGGTCAGCCGCCTCTCGGGCCCTTTCCCTCTCCTTCTCCCTCCTCCCTTCCCCTGCTCTTATTTAATAAACTTCTCCTTACTTTTGGAAATTAAAAAACAAACAAACAATACTAACAGTCGCCCTCTTATGAAGGATAATTTCCTACTGCAGAACAAGGAGCTTGTGGCCTGTTGTAGGATAAATTCCCAGTCATGATGGGAGTGGAGCAGCCCAGGGGACAAGCGGGGTGAATAGGCAGCCCCCACCCGACCCCAGCACTGAAACTTGAGCTCTTTCCACTGTGAGGCCGCCTGTCAGTGAGAGGTTTTCTCTTCTGGTTTTCCCTCCACTGCTGACATTTCAGTGACAGCCCCAGAAAGCAGAGGGGACTTTGTCCCTAGCTCCATATTATTCATTGATGAAACCGCAAACTGTTCTGTCCTGGTTCAGCCTTCCTGTCCCTTGTGATCAGAGCAGACAGAGCAGGCCACCAGGACTTAAACGTCTGCAGACACTTTGCAAATCCAGTTCTCAAGAGGCCCTGACATGAGGCAGCCCTGGGTAGGAGCCCTTCTGGGTACAGGCTGGCACCCCTCAAGAGTGATGACCGCTCTGAAGGACCATTCCTTAGTCAAAGCCACCCTGAAATGACTTCCTATTACAGGACCACACAATGTGGAGGCCCACAGGATAGGAGTCAGGAAAAGGGCTTCCCAGAGTTATCAAAAACCACTCTTTACTGCAAGAGCCAACAGTAAGGAGCCTGTGTAGAGGAGCTAAGAAATTCTCACACATGTAGTGGCCATGTCTTGAGGGCTTGAGTAGCTCGACAAATCTCCCAGCTCCCTTTGTGATCAGGGAGGCTTTACCTGAGCTGGGAGGCATTTAGGTGCCAGCAGTCACTCAAACAAGAAATAGGCAGCCCTATCCTTCTCATCCATACACAACTCATTTAAGCACCAAGCCCCATTGCTGACTCATAATTCGACCTCAGAGACACAACAGGGAAAATCCACATGCTGTTTATTTCATTTGAGACTGAGGACTTACTAGAGATGAGGTTGGGCCAGTCTGTTTTTTGTAGTATAAGTCATTTGTAGCTCAGCCACCCTCGTATCTCTATATGTCTGTCATTTGACCATCCCAGAGGGGACAAAAGGACAACTTTTCAGAGGCAGCAGAGTGACAGACGGTGAATAGCAATGAGCATAGGCAACCTGGACTTCTGGCTACACTCCAGCCTGAGTTTGAATCCCCTCTATGTGACCTTGAGTGACGTGTGAAGACCCAATGTGCTCACTGTTGATACCTTGGTCGTCAGAGAGTCCAGGGACTGCACTGCATAGGTTCCCTTAGCCCTGCACTCCTGGTGAAACCTGTCTGAACATGTCATCTTTGGAGGAAAGTGGCCGAAGAAGCAGGTCTTGCTATTTCAGGCCAGCTGATGCCAGGGAGGCCTGATACCTATGGAGACCATGGAGCTACCAGTTTCCTGACTCCTTCTTCAGCCAGGCCTGCCTGCCTCGTTCTGGGCCACAAGGCGCTCCATTCTTCCGAAGCTCATTCTTGCTCTGAAATGACCAAAAAGTCAAGCCAATGAACCGGAGGGAGGCTGGGCACTGAGGTGGCTGAGTGCTGCACGTCTTCCCGCTTGACCTCATCTCTGAACACCCATCACCAATCCTGCCCACAACCTTTGGTTCATGCTGGATGCCTACCCAGAAAGTTCCTTCCTCTCCTCCCCACCACATCCCTGAATCCTGCCATTCTTCAGGGCACCTCACCTGCCCCATCTCCTCCAGAACACCTTCGTCCTTACCGAGGCCAGGACTGACTCCCTTCCCGACTCCTGACTGATCTGTTGGTCTCTGTCACTTTGGCATTTCCCCATGCATTGCCTTCTGCTGTTACTAGATAGGCTGCATGTTTGAGTGCTGCTTCGCCAACTGCCATGGCTATGATTTCCCACCATCTGTGCTGTAAGATAGTCAAAACTCAACCACCACCGATGAGATGCCATCCAGGCAGGCAACCCTGAGTGTGCCCCCACCCGCTACACACTCTTCTCCCCAGAGCATGTCAGGGTTCTGAGATCAAGCAGCTGGAAGGAGACTTCCAGGTGGGCAGGAACTCTCTCCTTCCCAGGACCCCCACAAACCTAGCCCAGAGCTGTAGAGAAAGGGGTTCGCATGAGTCATTGAGGAAGGATTTTTCCTTGCTCCTGGGATAGCAGGTCAAAACTGTTCATTTTAGGTTTTAGTTTCAGAATCTCCTGCCCTAAACAATTTCTTTCCTTACAAAGCACCAACTCTCTGCTGGGGCCCTTTGGCTGTTTCCTTTCTCCATTCTTTCTGTCTCCTTTCCCAGATCCGAGCTGGGAACCTGGGGAGGGAGCCTGGTGGGCACCACCTGCCCCTTCTAGGGCCCTTTCTCTTCTTGTTTGTGACAAGGAGGAGCCTAGGAAGTCTCCATGATTCTTGGCTTTCTGGCCCTCATCACTTTCACAGCCTTCTGCTAACTAAGCTATGCCATTGCCCTTTGCCATTCCCTCCGTGAGGCCAAACTCTCTCATTCCAGCCTCTTTGCTTCCATCTTCCTTCCTCTAGAGATTGCTCAGCCTCATCGGAGGCTGCCTTCTGAATCTTGACCCTGCTTTCCACGTTTCATTAGACATCTCGACCCCAAAGTAAGAGTGCATGATTTACCCACCACTTCCTTGGACCCCAACCCCTACTCACTGCTAGCTCCTGGCAGTGGCGTTCTTCCTCCTTCCTTGGTGTGCAGGTGTGCCCCTGTGTGGCCTCCTCCAAAAGCATTCTACATTGTTCTTGGTTCCAGCACTTCTGAAACCCATCCTTCCAAGTTTACTCTTTATCTTGCTTTCCCTTGTATTTTCCCACTCCTCATGGAAGCTTCTTTCCCAAACCCACCCTTTGCCCTATGGTGGGGGCTTCAGGACCCCCAGCCCCAGCCCTAGAGCATTTCAGTGCTGCCATCCTGCTGGCTTCACTTGGTGCTTCCTTCACACCAACTACAAAAGCCAAGGAACCTTCCCCAATCCCTCCCCTCCCCACCATTCTCCTAGCAGAATTACATTTTAATTTTCAGCTGGTTGGATGAAGAACCATTCCAACACCTCCGTGTCACCCACGGTTGACTAAAACAAACAAAAATGTGGGTCAGCAGAGGGGAGACCGTGGTCACTGTCCTTATCAACCTTCCCTTTGCCCATTCTTTGTCTTCTCTTCCCTCCACTTCTGTTCCTCTGAAACCTCTTTTGTTCAAATCAAGGGGAAAGTAATTCAGAGGTGCTGTTGAAACTGGTTTGCTTTTTAATTTTTTTTCAAAGAAGACAGGAAGTTCCTGTTTTTTGGAAAGGTTGTTCATTTCCAAAGAAGTTACACAGCCAGTCAGCTATAGGATGATTTCTGGCTGCATTTTTTCAGGGTAGTACACAATACAAAAAAATAAATCAATGAGCGAGAGAGAGAGAGTCAGTGAACACAAAGGGAGATGTTATAATAGGCTTTTGTTGGTACTTGCATTTTCTTGTTGAAAAACAGAGCAAAGACCCTGAGGTGCTGAGGTGCGGACAGAAGCCTGATGTTATCAGGCCCCCAGAAATCCTGCCTGCAGTCCAGTGGCAGGCAGGATCCAGAACTGGAAAAGACGGAGGCAACTGGTCCTGCTCAGCACAAACGGTGCTTTTAGTCTTTCGTAAACAGCCTGTGCCCCAGGGCTCAAATCCTTCAAAAGTTTGCCTGGGTAATTGCGTTTCATTGCTGTCTGGCATGTGCTCATCAGTCTAATCTGGAGGTTCAGACAGCCAGGCCAAAGCTTGCGAGACTGGAGGAGAGTGAGCCTGTGCATTTAATCCACTTGAAAGACAGAATAATACAAGTGCATCTAACTCATTATTTTAAGTGATGCTAGTCAAAAAGGGGATGGTGCTTTCCATAAAAGGGTTTAAAATCAGCCCGTTGCAGTTGCAGCCACTTGGCAGTTTAAGGCCGTTAGAAGAAAAGGCGCACACAGGTGACAGTGTGATCCCTGTCGCCGTCTGCTTGTCCCTGAAAGCCTTCCTCCTCCTCACGACCCCCTCAAAACACAGAAAGCAAAAGGAATGGTAACTTCCATCCCTAATTTTGACTTTGGGTTATTTGTACATTTACAGCAACAGACACCAACTTTTATTTGAGATTTGGGATTGTTTTGGCATAGTTTCAGGGTGGAGAGAAGACATAAATGAAGTTAGGACTTCCCAGTCCATCTGACCAAGCTGAGGATCTCACAGAGCTATAAGCAGGCAAAGGTGCTCCCCACCAGAACCATCTGGGCAATGTGCTTTCCAATGACTTCTACCTTTTTCTGAGGTTTAGCTAGGTCTTTTTGTTTTGTCAGTATATGGTAACTAGATTGATGGGAGGGTTATAGTTTCTAACTATCATGTAGTTAAAGCAGTCGTCTACAAAGAGCCAGAAGGTCTGTCCCTGCTCTGTTACAGATCTGCTGTGGGGAATAGAGGGAGTCCCTTCACCATTCTGCACTGCAGCGTTTTCTGAGATGGGGCTGGCATGGTTGTCTCTGCTGTCTCGGAGGTTGCTTTCTGCTCTATCATTCTATGAGACATTGGAATGAAACCTTAAGAAATGTTGACAGTGATTTGCATCATTATCTAGTTACATGTGACTCATGCCCAGGAAGCCCAGGAGAGGCAAGCGCTAGCCTGTCCCTTCCCAGATGGCAAAGCTGACGGTCAGCTCAGGAGCAATCTTGTTGGTAGTTCACACCTGCAGCTCACCCAGGGCTCGACATGCCAGCTCCAAGTCTGGGTGCTAGGCCATGAGGCTGAGAGAGCAGTCGCCTTAAACCTTAGCACAGGGATGGAGTTTCCCCCTGGGTGCATCATGACTGCAGCCACCCAGGATTCTCACAAGGGCTCCAGAAGGTGCTCACCACACACCTCATCTCCTCGTACCCCTCAGTTCATTTGTACTGTGCCCCAGGGACAATGCCGTGTTAGCTTTCCCCGACTCTGAAGAGCACCTCTGGAAGTCATATCTTCCATCTTGTCATCATGGTAGCTGAAACCATTGTGGCAGTGTGTGCTTTCCCTGAGCAGGGTTTTCGTTGACACTTTAGGGCACACTTGATCTTGTGGGCAGCGTCATTCTCTGTTGTAGGGACCATCCTGTGCATTGTAAGCTATTGAGCAGCATTCCTGGCCTCCACGTACTAGATGACAATAGCGCTCCCCCTTCCCCAGTCGTGGCAACCAAAAATGTCTCCAGACATTGCCAAAAATCCCCTGGAGGAGAAATCACCCCTGTTTGATGATTGCTATTTAAGAGTAATTGGGAAATTCACAAGGATCTTCTAGTCAATATACACAGGATCTCAATGCCTGAAAAAAATGTGAGTTCCTTAGCTATCTAACCTTGGTAGTAAGTCAGTTTTGACCCTTCACTTCTGTAGGTCCTAGCATTCCTGTTTTCCATAGGTCATCCCTCTTGTTGAGCAAGAGTTTCATAGTTGTCTGCTATCTCAACCTCTACATTTAATTAAAAAAAAAAAAATTCTTCCATTTTAGACCAAGCGTATAGCTTCTATGAGAAAGCCTTCCTTGGTCTTGTAAATCAAAGCAGTTCTCTGGAGGGAGGTTTCCCACTGCTGGGCTGAGTATCATCTTTCTCAGGGTGACCTCATCTATTAAAGTATGAAGGTTGTATTTGAAATGCCATTTACTTTCTCTAAGTCAATAAATGAAGCTGTGGATCTTTAGATCATCAGAGGTCTGCTTATTACCAGGTGGTTTTGTGTGTGTGTCATTTTTTTTTTAAATCGAGATCTGTGTTGGAGTTTAAAAGAATTCTGGCGGATTTCCATTTGCCTTTCTGAATCAGAGTTTGGGGTGAGTGAGTGTAGATTGCCCCTAGATGAATCTGACTTTATTAGTTTGTGTCCTTTGTTCAGAGCACCAGGGATGAGCTTATGAAAGCACAAATGGCTCTTATCTTCAAATGTTTCCTTTATGCTGCAAATTCCATCTCACCAACCTGTGTTATTAATCTATTGCAATCCCAATTAGTTCACATCAAGGTCAACTCTTTGGGGTGTGCAAAATGGCTGCAAACTTAAGTGAACAAATTCCCCTTGTGTAGATCTCACACAAAGGTAGAGGAGAAGACTGCAGCAGGGGAACTTAGAAGAGAGAGGGAGTTGTCTGATACCACAGAAGAAAGTGACAGTGATTCCCCTTGGCTCACAAGCCAAAGAAATCCAATTATTCCAAATAACTTAAAACTTGCACAGGAACTTGCCACCAAATAAGGGAAGATTTTAGCCTTTTATTCACTCTGTTGCTTGATGGCAAATATTTAAGAAACTTCAAAAAATAGAGAGGTGCAAGAGAGCTATTTCTCAAGGGCATGGAGGTTTCTTGGGGGCATTTCTCGGAGGTATGGAGGGCTATTTCTTGGGGGCTATTCCTGTGCATGGAGAAGCCTTGAGTTTAAGAGGTATAATAAACACTACTCCTCCAGAACTATGAAAAATAAGCCGGAGCGGGTGGGTCTGCAGGGCACTGTGTTTAGGAATGAAGGCTGCCTGTCCTGCCACCTCTCAGGAGCTCCCATCAGAACAGACAGTAAAGACACGAATGGCAGGTCTCCAGTTGTGGGGCAAGGTCCCTCCTAGTGTGAAGAGAATATACTTCCTGGATCTGTCATGATCTCTAGCATATCAGAGGGGGGAACAAAAACAACAACTAGGGTGGCAAGGCCCTACTGAACGAGAGGGACTCATTGTTCTGCACATTCAGAGACTTCCTAGTTTTATAGCCGTTCAGAGCTCTTGGAGGTGAAGGGGCAGCCAGAGTGAAAGACCTGTGTGCAGTGGCCAGGTCAGAGGGCATGTAGAAGACGACAGGTAGCATTCCCACAGGGCAGTTCCCTGAGGTTCTGTCCTCCAGCTCTTGCTGCAAGGAATTCTAGAAGCCTTGGCCTGATGTGTGGGAAAGGAAAACAAGGCGAAGAGGATGCAGGTTGGAAAAGAAGAGTTGTGACAAGGTAGTCAGATGGGAGGACTGCATGAGAAAAACAGAGGAGGAGAGCACAAGCAGGCACTTGATTTCACTAGCGTTTATTGAAGGGGATGAGGCACTTCCACTTGAGGAATTCTCCTTCCCTGTCAGGATATCCTTCAAATTGGGAGCGTGGAATGGAAGCTCTTAAAGAAAGAACGGCTGTCATTCATTGCGGGTCACACCTCACAAGACAAAGAGCAATGAATCCTCGATTTGTAAAATGCAACTTTCAGAATCTGCGTTGTGACTGGCACGGTGCAACACTGCTGTGTGGCCCTGACGCAGCTGTGTTCTGCAGGGTGGCTGCGGTGCTCCTTGTGAAGGAGGCTGGTGCTCTGTGGGAGGAAGGGCTTACGTCGCATCCTAGCAGTGCAGGTGCTACCCCGCTGGAATAGTGCACCTTGGAACTCTGGCTGCCTAAGAAAGGTCTCATTTCTGGTGTCTTTGTGGGGCCAAGCCTCTCCCTCTTCTGTCACCTGGAGCACCAACCAGCTAAGACAACAGTGCTCTCCAGACACTGTTATCCTTTCCTGGAAGGGCAGGGGAGAGAAGACTGTTTCCTGCCTTCAAGGTGCCAGCTACAGCATTGACAATATAGGGCAGAGGGGCACATTTCACCCTTCCAGGAATCTAAGGGGCAGATGCAATAACTTCTCCTCCTGGGGGGAAACCGAGTCTCCAAGGCATTAAGTTACTTGCTTCAGCACACTGTGAGAGAGGGGCCAAGCCAGGGTCTCTGTCCTCATCTCTCAGACTGCAGAACTATGCCCTTATTGTATCCTTACTGAAGCCCTTTTGGCTTTTAGAGAGACAGCTCTGGGATGAGATTCCCAAATCCTGAAAATGTTTGGGGCCAGAACAAACAAAAGCATCTTCATGTTAAGCCATCTTTCATGTTTATTGTTTTTAATTCTCCTTTTCCCCCATTCATGAGTTTTTCTTCTGATTTTCTTAGAATGCCATCCTCAGTGTTTGCTGCTTAAAACCAGAATCCCTGGCATAAAATCCAGTAAGCCTGCCTTAGGGCCCATGTCATATGGGAGCAGAAGACAACAGAGACTGCTTGCTGGGCTTCAAGCCACTCTAGAATTTTTCAAGCAGTTCTAACATTTTACAACATCAAAAAAGTGCCAAAGTAAAAACTAAGGCTGCAGCTAGGAGAGTGCCCACTGAGAAAGCCATGGTTGGTTTTGTGTAGAGGAGGGCTGCTGGGGTCACTCTGCTCCATGCCTCCTCAGCCTCTCCCACCACAGGTCTGGCTCAGGGACAGCACTCGGGTGCAGAGGGCTGGGGCGGTGGCAGAGATGGATGAGGTAGTCGCCAGAGGAAGCCCAGGCTGCAAACTGGCATGACACACACCTGTGTGGAACAGATCTCCCTCTGAGCTGGGCTCAAGAGCATCGTATTCTCCGATATTAACAACTCATAGGTTAGGGGGTTTATCATTTTGTAGCCTCTGCAGTACCAAACATAGTCACTTCTTTTTTTTTTTTTTCTTGCCTGCTGACACCCTAAGGCATTACAAGGACTCTGGTAAAATCTCAGCCATGTTACTTAATATGATCTGCCCCGGGGACAGCTCTTACTGTATCTGTTTAGCCAGAGGTATCACAAGTGCCTCTCTGGGAAATCCCACCGGCCCCTCACCAGCACAGTGGAGACTGGCTGGAAAGCACAGCCTTCCATGCCCAGCCTGGACTGCAGGTTGGCAATGATGATCTCCCAACCTGGGCCTTCCAAGCATAGAGCATTGAGCGTGCACAATCCTCTTGATATCAGGTGCCACCTCAATGGAGTGCTCTTCAGAAAATTCTGTTTCTTTAGCTTTGTGCAGTCCTGGGGGATGCTGTGCCTCTTCTGCTTGAAGCTTCCCAGCTCCCACTTGAGGTGTCAGTGATTTGTTTTACGGGAGTCAGTATCCTCGTTCTCCACCGAGGATCCAGTCCCAGGATGGAGGCTGCTTGAGATATCCGAGCCCTCAACACAATATTTCTGGCTCATCTTTTTCAAGGAACTAAGAAGGAGGGCAGAGGTGCTAGAGGAGTGGAAGGGAGCAGAAAATCATCTTTACCCTCCTGGAGAAGAAGGAAATGGAGGCGTGGAAGGGAATAAATAGGGTGGCCATGCAAGAATCTAAACACCCATGATGTGCTGGTGTTGCAGGAATTTACCCAACCTGTGTGTAGAGCTCCTTCAGGCCTGGAAAGTTGTATATGGGGGGCAGAAGTGCAGAAAGTGGGAAGTGCAGAACATCCTTATGGAAAAGATGTCTGCCACAAATGTTTATTTAACAAAGTACAGAGAAAGAATCTGTCTGCAAGGGAGGAGGCAGCAGAAACCAGAAGGTGCCTTCTGTTCCCTCTGAACTGTGGTCCCTCCAGCTGTGTGCACTGAAGGCCACTCTCCCTCCGCCTCAGGGACACGATACCAACTGAGAATGAGACGTGTTCTAAAAACACCCATCTTCTCTGGAAGCTAGTGACCTATCCTTGAACCCTCCCTCCAAAAGAACTCTGCCTAAATACAGAGCCTTTTTCCAGACGCGCCTCAGACTCATCTGGCTGAAGGGAGCAGCCTCATGGTGCAGGGTGAACTGTTTCCCCTGGGAACCGTCTGACAGTGCTAATGAGGAATTGCACTTTGCATTTATAGAGCACCTTTCATCTGTGGATCTCAAAGCTGCCCCACAAACATTAATTAACTCTCACACCTGGGAGGCAAGTGAGCCTGGTTACCCCCATTTTTAGAGGTGAGGAAACAGAGGTTTGAAAAGAAAAGGACTCCAGGGAGAACCAGCAGGGTTGGGGGTGGCCTGATGTGAGGAACCAGCATTCTTGATTCACAGGGCCCTGACCACAAAGCCACAAAGCTTCCCCGGCGAGGTGATGAATACGGGTCCCGGAAGCAGGGAGTGGTGGAGAGGCAGCCACAGGGCTCCCTTCTTCCCTCCCACAGGCAGCCTGCCACCTTCCAGGCTGGCAGGTTGGTGGTGAGGACGGGATCCCTCAAAACCTGAGGCCTTTAAAACAGCCTACCCAGGCAGGGTTCTGTCCCGGCTTGGTCTGACTGCTTCCCTTCAAAGTAATTGCTGGAACAATGAATGCATCTGAGCTACACATGACTAACCAAGATGTCTGCAGCCAGCCAGAGACGAACGGTTGGCAAATCCTGGAGCTGTTTCACAACCTCTCTTTTTTCCAGGATCCAGAGCTGGTGCTGACTGACTCATGTTGTCATGGGATTTCAATGATACAGCAACAGTGTGCTGAGCCGGTGTCTGCTACCTGGGGGTACCTGTAGTAGGAAGAGGTGACTAATCTTACTTGTGCTGTGCCGGAGCTTTGCTCCCTGCTGCAGAGGCCAGAGGAAACACTGCTTCTCAAAGACAGTGGAACTTTCAGGGAAACGTCCCTTTCAGAGCAGAGTTGCCCACCCCCAGGGACTCTGAAAGGCCCTGATATCACACACCTCTGAAAGGTGATGCTGGGAAGCATCTGGGGTCACCACCTTTGCCTGCAGGGGAGCCTAACCCTTTCTTCCCAGGGGTCGCAGACAGTGAGATGCAAACCACCACTGGGGCTCGCCCTAACACATCACCCTGGAAACTGACTCACATCTCTGAGTCCTGAGTCACATCCTGTTGTGTGTTCTGAGGTCTCCAAGAGGGCATTACACCAGCTCCCCATGACTGAGGTGAACTTGGAGGGAACCCTGGGAACGTCCCTACCTTCCTCCAGGCTGCAGGAGGGAAAAAATTTCCCTGCAGGAGGGAAATAACCAGGGCTGCCCCTTGGGTTTATATGTTCATCAAGCAGATTTGGGTTTTTCAAAAATAGATGGTAGAACCACCCTGTGGCCTATGTGACTTTTATTTTTAAATAGCTCTGAGAGATGACTGAAAGACCTGGCATTTTAAAGATGTCAGCCACATAACCAAGAAGGGGCTTTCTAACTATAACCTTCTCCAGGCCCAGGATGAAGGAGGGTGCCACCGCTCAAGGGGTGCTTCTGAGGGTGGGTGTTTAAAAGACCCTAGAGTGGACAGTCAGAGGAGGGTCAGGAGGGGTCTCTGTCCATCTTCTCCCAGCGCCTGTGGGGAGCACGAGGACAAAGACGGATGTTTTGAACTTTTCAAAGAACAAGATTTTTTGTTTCATTGATTTTCTCTAATACTTTCCTGTATTTAATTTCATTGGTTCCTAGTCTAATTTTTATTACTACTTCTCTTCTGCTTGCTTGAGGTCCGTATTGCTTTTTTTCTCCAGTCTCCTGAAGCAGAAGCTTCAGTGACTAATTCTGGATCTTTCTTTTCTAATATATGTATTCAATGCTATAAATTTCCCTCTAAGCACTGCTCTGTCTGCATCCAAAAACTGTAATAAGTTGTATTTTCATTTAGTTCAAAACACTTTTTAATTTCTCTTGAGACTTTTTATTTGACTCATGGCTAATGTAGAAGTATGTTGTTTAATCTCCAAATATTTGAAGATTTTCCAGTTATCTATTATTGGCTTTTTAGTTTAAATCCATGTGGTCCGAGAAAATACTTTGTATGCCTTCTACACTTTTAAGGATCTTAAAGTGTGTTTTGTAGCCCAGAATATGGCTTATCTTGATGAATGTACCATGTGAGCTGAAGAATATGTATTCTGCTGTTAGACAGTATATTCCATAAATGTTAATTAGATCAAGTTGACTGGTAGTACCGTTTAGGTCAACTGTGTCTTAATTTTCTGCCTGCTTGATGTATCAATTACTGAAAGACGGTTATTGAAGTCTCCAATTGTTACAGCATATTTACCTATTTCTCCTTGCAGTTCTATCAGTTTTTGCCTCATGTTTTTTGACACTCAGTTTTTAGATGGACATATATTAAAGATGATGTCTTCTTAGAGAATTCACCCACATTATCATCATGTAATTCCCTTCTTTATCCCTGAAAATTGTCCTTCCTCTGAAGTCAGCTTTGTATAAAATATAGCTGCTCTAGCTTTCTTTCAATCAGTGTTAGCATGGTATATCTTTTTCCATCCCTTTACTTGTAATCTGTATGAATATTTTTATTTAAAATAGGTCCCTTGTAGACAATATGTAGTTGGGTCTTGTTTTTAATCCACACTGACAATCTCTGTCTTTAAATTGGTGCATTTAGGGTATTCATCTTTAACCTAATTATTACTATAACTGGAGTAGTATCAATCATATTTATAACTTTTATATTTGTTGCACCTGATTCTTCCCCCCACCTTTTTCTACCTTTTATAGGTTTAAACATCTTATACGATTCCATTTTATCTCCTGTTAGCATATCAATTATTCTTTTTAAAAATGTTTTGTTATTGCCCTAGTTTGAAAAGTACATGTATAACTAATCTACATCTAGCATCAAATAACACTGTACCACTTCTTCCTTCCTATCATTACTGCCTTTTATTTCATTTGTCCACATGCTACAATCACACAATACATTACTATTATTGTAAAGTTATCTTTCAGATCAGTTAAGAAAAATAAAACTTAATTTTACCTTAATATAGTACTTTTCTAATGCTCTTCCTTTTTTATGCACTTCTTTTTAACGTTTCTCATAGGGCAGGTCAGCTGGCAATGAATTATTCCAGTTTTGTCAGAAAATATCCTTATTTCTTTGAATTTGAAGGATAAATTTGCTGGATGCAGAATTATAGTTTGGTAGCTTTTTTGTTGCAACACTGTACTCATTCTGCTTTCTGTTGGCATGGTTTCTGAAGAGAAAGATGATGGAATTCTTATCCTTGTTTCTCTAAGGGTAAGGTGTTGGCTTTTTCCTCTCTGGCTTCTTTCAAGATTTTCTCCTCTTTGGTTTTCTGCAGTTTAAATGTGATATGCCTGGGTGTAGATTTGGTATTTATTATGCTTGGTGTTCTCTGAGCTTTCTGGATCTGTAGTTTGGTATCTGTCATTAATTTTAGAAAACTCATAGCCATTAATACTTCAAATATTTCTTCCACTGTTCTCTTTTTCTTCTCCATCTGGTATTCCAATTACACGTTACACCTTTTGAAACTTTCTCACAGTTCTTGGATGTTCTTTTTCCTCTTTATCTTTTTGTTTGGTAAGTTTCTGTATCTTCAAGTTCATTGGTTCTTTCCTTTGTCATGTCCTGTCTACTAAGTTGTAAAGCCATTCCTCATTTCTGTTAGGGTGCTTTTAGTTTTTAGAATTTCCTTTCGAGTGTTAAGAGTTTCAGGCCGGGCACAGTGGCTCACGCCTGTAATCCCAGCACTTTGGAAGGCCGAGGTGGGTGGATCACCTGAAGTCAGGAGTTCAAACCAACCTGGCCAACATGGTGAAACCCTGTCTCTACTAAAAATAAAAAATAAAAAATAAAAAATAAAAAAAAAAGCCAGGCGTGGCGGCAGGCGCCCATAATCCCAGCTACTCAGGAGGCTGAGGAGGAGAATCGCTTGAACCCAGGAGGTGGAGGTTGCAGTAAGCCGAGATTGCACCACTGCACTCCAGCGTGGGCGACAGAGTGAGACTCTGTCTCAAAAAAAAAAAAAAAAAATTTCCATCTCCCTACCTACATTATCCATCTCTTCTTGCACGTTGTCTTCTTTTTCCATTAGAGCCATTAACATGTCAATCGTTGTTAAATTCCCTGTCTGGTAATCCCAAACTCTGTGTCACATCTGGGTCTGGTTCTGATGCTTGCTTTGTCTCTTCAGACTGTGTTTTTTCTTGCCTTTCTTGTAATTTTTAATTGAAAGTTTAATATGATTTATCAGGCAACAGGAACTTAGGCCTTTAGTGTGAGTTATTATTTTCATGTACCTAAGAGCTGGACTGTATTTAATGTTTGCAGAGGGTACCAGAGACTTCAAATTCCTCTAGTGTCCTTGTTTTTGTCTCCCATGTCATCTATGAGCTTCTCTATGAACTCCTCCTTAGTCAATCTACTGAAGCTCTTTCAGCCATAACCCACTGTTATTATAATATATTGGATCCTGGGAGAATCTGGTAGAGTTCCTGAATGAAAAACCCACAACAGTGCACTTCCTCCTGAAACTGTAGCCCCCAGGAGTGTCTTACTCTCACACCAGTCTGTACCCAGTCTCTAGCAATCTGTCAAAATCACCATTAAGTGTTCCCATCAGTTTATGAATTCAGAAATTCTGCTCCCAGCAAGCAGACCTCACTGTGGTTCTCTATATTTGCCTGCTTCTCAAAATTTGGGGTAGCAGTTTGCCCTGCAACTTCAGCTTTCCATTGGACTTAAGAAAAGTCATGGATTTTCAGTTTGTTCAGCATTTTTTCTTATAAAAACAAGAGTGATGACTCTCAAGCTCTTCACATTTTGGAACTGAAACTAGAAGCAGCAGGACATTCTGACATGAATTATTTAAAAGGGTCATTGTTGACTCTAGAGACATTTTAATATTGCTGCATCAAAAGATAAAAACACTCTCCTTTCTTCTCGTGTGATATATGCCATGTACACCTCTGAGCTCACCACTAACTTCAACTCTACCTTATCCCTAACTTCCCATTTCAAATGGAAGGGAATGGGGTTCGAGGATGTGAAAAGGGGTCCCTGTTTTACCCATTATTTGATGATTAAAAAGCTGAAAATAACCTATCACAAAATGGCCTCAGTAAAGTGGCTGCATCAGACATCATTTAGCCTGGAAAACTGGTATGCAGAAAGGCTTAAATTTAACTTTTTGAATCCAGTAATTTTTATTTATTTATTTATTTTATTTATTTATTTATTTATTTATTTGCGACAGAGTCTAGCTCCGTCACCCAGGCTGGAGTGCAGTGGCGTGATCTCAGCTCACTGCAAGCTCCACCTCCCGGGTTCACGCCATTCTCCTGCCTCAGCCTCCCGAGTAGCTGGGACTACAGGCGCCTGCCACCACGCCCGGCTAATTTTTTGTATTTTTAGTAGAGACGGGGTTTCACCGTGTTAGCCAGGATGGTCTCGATCTCCTGACCTCATGATCCACCCACCTCAGCCTCCCAAAGTGCTGGGATTACAGGCAGGAGCCACCGCGCCTAGCCCTGAATCCAGTATTTTTTAATGGAAACATGAGTTGGTTGAGATACTGAGTTCCTGCGTTCTCCATCCTAATCCCAAATTTCCAATCTCCTTCCCCCTTTACCATTTAATCTCCTGAGCCCAGCTCCTCTCCAGCCTGAAGAGTGTGTCTGTCAAGACTTTAGCTGTGAACAAAACACTATTACTTGAGCCTTATCCTGGAGCAAATGTGTGTGGTCTCACCAATGAACATCGGATAAGTCCCTTGGCATGGATTTCTTTTTCTTTTTCAAAATGTCATCATAAAGGTTACTCAGACCTATTGAGCATTTACTATGGCCAGAAATTGTAATACTTGCTTTCCATATGGTTTATCTCACTTATTCCTATTACTCTTTGAAGTCAGAATTCTAGCTATGAACCAGAGAAAATAAGTGACCTGCCTAAGGTCATCCAGTTGGTTTATGGTGAAGACAGGATGCAAACTGAAATTTGTCTGTGATTTAAGTTCGGTGCTTTCCCTAGTCTCCTCCTCTCAGAGGCAGAACATAAGCATGTAATAGATACCACTAGGGTTCTTGTTTCTACCTTGGGAACAGCTGTTTGCAAGTCCAAATCAGGCAGCTAATCTAGCAGTTAGCCCAGATACAGCCCTGAGGCACCCCAGTAGCTGTAACTCCCAGAAGGCAGGAACCTTCCATTCACTAGTGAGTCCCCAAGACAGTGGCCCAAGTGAAGCCAAAATGTTTGTTGGAAATATGAGTGAATAAAAAAGTAATTTCATGAACATATGAATGAATACATGAATGAATGAAGCAACACCCAGTATAATGATTAATGGAACAGGAAGATGCCTTTCCAAGCATCACAAGGTCCTGGGATCTTCAGTGACTAGAAGTGTCAGTGGGGCAGGGACCATATTGGTTTTATTCATCACTCTCCTACCAGGTAAATTAGCACATTCCTGGCACACTGTAAATGTTCAATACGCTTTTGTTCTTTTTGATGGACTGACTTATCAGAGGCAGCTCTTTCAAGAACAAGTAGCCCTGTGCTCTGGAGAATGATTTACAGTGGTTCTCCTCCTCAGCCTGTGGCCTTTTCTGGATAACTCCCATCTTACTCCCCTCTACTTCCTCTTCCCAGAATACACAGATTTATTATTACAGGCACCACTCTTCACCCCATATCTGATTCTTCCCTCTCTCTGCTTAATGTACAAGTAAAGCAAAGAAATACTGTGTAGGACCTATTGGAATTAGAATCCTGCTCTGTCACCATTGGAAAGGATTTAGGGATCATCTCCCTTCAGAGGTGAGAATAAGAAAGTGTAAGTGAGTAATCCAAGGTCACCCAGTTGCTCACCAGACAGAAAGACCCAGAGCCCACCTCTCCTGCCTGTTAGTCCAGTGCTCGGGTGGCCCATGAGTTCATGTTGGCCCTGTCAGACCAAAGACAGTAATGAATATTAAACCCAGAATGCACCATAGTATCAGGCCTTTTTTGTTTTTGTTTTCTATTAGTAACACATGCAGAAGAGGCAACCACTAAAACCCCAACATCAGAGGCTCACCATCCCCACCTTCTGGCCCACCACTGGCAATGAACCCAAGCACAGGTCACTGCGGTCTCGTGAAAGAAAACTGATGTGGGGGGTTGGGTGGGCTTCAGGGTGTTTATTGCCATCTCCCCCTCCAACACCTGAAAAGCTAAGTTACGGTGTGAAGTCAGAAAATGTGGAATCTGCAACCCTGTCTTTAAAAAAAAAAAAAAAAACTCGTAGAACTTGGACTTTAATCATAAAGATTTTACCAAAGCATATTTTTTAAAGGCTGTGAAATATTATGCAACGTTTGCATGGTTTAATTATGAGTTTAGAAAAGCCTAGCACAACTTTTTCACTACAGTAAAACATGACAGAGCATGAATCATGGCATAATACTTTATGCTTAGTGTGGCTTTAGACACGGGGTTAGAGGTGTGAGGCTGTCTACACAACAAGGCATGAATTACTGTACCGCAGTTCACACCCTGGGGGGCTTTATGATAATTCTGAAACCTCTTTTGTTTGCTTTTAAAATGATTAAAATATTGGAGTACTCTATATTCACTTAGTAAACGTGTGTATCTAGTATATACGCATGACTTATACAAAATATCTAAGTATATGGTTTTTTTTTTCATTTGGAGTAAAATACCTGCAGTAGCATGGGAATATTGAACAGTCTGCTATTTCTGTTTGCCTTTAGTTATTGGAAACACTGTTAGCTATAAGATTACACAGGAGCTTCAGCCAAGGTTGAACGTTTATTTTCTGCTGAGTTTAAAATGGACTAGCTCTTTTTTTTCTTGCCACCTCTTTAAATCTTCTAAAATTTGGAATAAAATGAAGACCTTTCTTTAATAATAGATTTCAAAGATGCCAAGTTAAACTATTTGCCCAGGAACTACCAGGTTTTTTAAACTTAAAAAATCAGTTATTTTCATGCACACACAAAAAAGAAAGAAATGAATCAGTATGAGGGAGGGAGGGAGGCTGTCAGAATACTGGGGAGGAAGATTTGGGTCTCCAAATGTCTGATTCTGTTATCCACTGTGGCAGCTTCAAAGAGATAAACAGAAAAGCAAATTTGAACTGCTGGAAATGAAAAGCCCCTGTAGGAAGCAGATCTGAATATTTTATAATGAGTAGAAATAGCTCATTTCTTTATGTCCTGATCTATACAAAACTTATACCCAGTATTGGAAAGAAGTCTCCTCTTCCTACACTGCTACTTGCAGGATCATGAAGCTCTGGCTGTGAAGACCCTTGGGAGTTATGGTAGTTCACTGTTATCTTTGTCCACAAAGGTGGGACATAAAGAGAATATTAATGTTTAACTCCAAAGAAATTAAAACTCTTCTAGTGGGACACTGTCCAATTTAAATTTCCTTACACATTTGCCTAAGAATAGAGCTGGTTTTCCTCCTCCTTTTCATCTGCAAACAGTATGATGCTTTTGAAAATTAAGACTCCTTTGAACACTGGAGTCAAATTGACAAAATCCATTCTGTCTAAATCTTTTGAAGTCAGACTTTTGTCTCTTTCCTATCCCAGGCCTCTTATAATGGCAATCTATAAAATACCTGCTAAAAACTCTGACTTTTAAAAGTTGCAAACTTGAAGTCCTGAAAAGGAACAGAAGGCCTGGGTTGATAGGGCCAGTTCTACTGCTGGGTTTGTGAACTAGTCATTAGACCTCATTGCCAGTTTCCCAGCCAGACCTTCTTTCCTGTCATCCTTGGGAGAGAATTCGCCTTAATATAAAACATTTACCAGCCCATGGAATACTTTTTGCCAAAGGTAAAGGTATTTAAAAAAAAAAAAAAAAAAAAGCCCCAAACTCCACATTCTTACCGAACACAGCTAGGTGATCCTGAGTTTATCAAATGTTTCTGATGATGATAATTCTAGTTATTGGCAAAGCTGAAATCATCTCAGCAGTCATGAGATACTTGAAGTTCTCAAGTGCTGCAGTTCAACAGTCTGGACATTAACACTCCTACCTTGAAAGTGTAATCCATTTCTCTCATCATTGTTAGCATGATTAAATAAAACCTTCGGAAGGAATAGGTATCAGGTGAAAATCTCCAAGAATCCAGTCTCTTTTGGAGGGAAATAATCCAACAGAGGCAGATACTCGGACTTGAGTAGGCTTATTAAACCCTGGTACATAGGCCACATACATGTATATGACCTATTTGAACAAAGGCCACTCGTTTCTTATTAAAAGACATTTTTTAAATCCCACCCCACTTTACATATAATTGATCTTTCTGATCCTCTTCAGATACAAGGCAGATCCAGCCATCCCCACCGTGGTCCTATGATCAGTCCTACCAATACCTGGGATCCATTGCCTCTCCTTCTGTGCACCCAGCAACGCCCATTTCACCTGGACGTGCCAGCGGCATGACAACCCTCTCTGCAGAACTTTCCAGTCGACTCTCAAGTAAGCCACTTGAAAACACATTCTTTGCAGCTGAGCTGAGGTGGAAGGTCCAGGAGACTAGAGGTGCATGAAGGAGTTGGCAGAACGTTATTAAAAATTGAGTAAAACATGGTTTAAAGACAAGGTGACCTATCTCTACTCTGAGTCCCATGCCCATGCACTGATTTTCTTGGATACTTAAGAGGCAGAGATTGTGGATATGAAGGCAGAAGTGGCTTGGAGAAGCAGGTTCCTTAGACATTCTGCAGTTGTTCACATTTGGCAGGAAAGGATGGCGACTGAAGGGTTAAGAACAATCTAAAAGGCCGAAGTGGCCAACTTTTAGGGCTCATTATTCCAGATGAATTCTGGACCGATGGGACTGGGCCATGTGGCGGTGGTAAATTTTCACAGATCACATGGACAGCACATGGGGGTACATGTGGAATGGGAAGTAAATACAGCCACCCCTCGGTATCCATGGAGGACTGGTTCCAGGACCCCCCATGGATACCAAAATCCAGGGATGCTCAAGTCCCTCATATAAAATGGTATATTTATATATAACATATATATCCTGCCATATATTTAAATCATTCCTAGATTACTCATAATACCTAATAAAATGTAAATGCTACGTAAATACTTGTTTTACTGTATTGTTTAGGGAATGACAAGGAGAAAAGTCTGTATATGTCTAATACAGACACAACCATCCTTTTTTAAACTAATATTTTTGATCTATGGTTGGTTAAACAGATGCAGAACTCACAGATATAGAGAATCAACTGTATACCCCAAATTAGACATTTCCAACTAAGCGCTGTTCATATAGAGGCTAGAGGAACACAGTGAAAAACTCAGGTGTCATGGTTAGCATAATTGTTGTTAATATGAGCTCATTAAGTATTAGTCATTTAACCTATGAGCCCTTTGGGCTTGGCACTCACCTTTGCTCGTGGGCAGGGAAATCAGAGTTACAGAGAAAAATCCCTTTGTTGAAGGCAAAAGAAGAAACTTAGTGTTTGGGGCTTTGAAATTGGAGCTGCACCAAACTGTGAAAATGCTTCAGAGAACTTCAGTGTTATGATGCCTGCAAACACCCTTGCATGTGTGTTTGGGGGAGGGGGTGGGTCTTGCCTTTCAGCTCTTGGGATCAGATTATAGCAGATTAGGGGACAGGCACAGGGGCAGCGGAGTCATGTCTGCCATTTTTAAATGTTGTGTAATGTTGCATTTTCCAGACAGTTGTGATTACTTCAGGTTTCACCAGATGCCTTAGCTGCTGCTTAGAGCTTCACAACAGTACTATTGACATTTGGGGCCAAATAATCCTTTGTTGGGGGAGTCTGTCCTGAGCATTGGAGAATATTTAGCAGCATCCTCGGCCTCTAGATGCCAATAGTATCCCGCTCACCCCAGTTAGGACAATAAAAAATGTTTCCAGACATTGCCAAATGTCCCAAGGGGCAAAACTGCCCCCAGGTGAGAACCACTGCCTTCCAGTATTCTTGGGTGCTACAGTAAAATAGGAAAGCCAACTTCAGTGCTCGGTTTTCACATTACTTTTGGCCATTAATGCCAGTGTTTTCATGGTACATGCTGCTCTAAGGCATTGAGAGAGTAGCACAGGTATCGTGGCATCTTGTTTAGCTTGTGGTTTCTAGAAGTTTATCCCTCAAGAACAAAGGCACTTGTCAGCTTTTACTGATTCTTCTCAGTGCACCCCTCTGCCCACTGGCTGTGGTCTTCATCTGAAATAATGCCTGTTCTCCTTCGAATGTTCCTGCTGTAGGCCTGTCCTTTGGAATTTATTACGTAAGTCTTCTGACTTGGTCATCACCCAAGATCAGCACCTTATAGTCCAAGAACCCTGGGGGCCAACTCCTCCAGCTGACTGGTGCTCAGGTGGACGGGTGACTTTTTAAATAAAAGGAATGAGTAACGTGCACTGCAAAGTCCCATATCACAGTTACATTTGTGAATACCCTGGACTTCAATCACCCAAGGCGTAAGGGAGAACATTTTATGGCATGGGAGTGTGAAGCAGATAAAAACCATGTCCCATTTCAGAACCCAAGAATGATTCTTTTCTTCTTGGAGGGAGGACAGAATTCCAGATGAGCTTTCACAGTGGCATAGAACAGTATGGGAGACTGCTCTTCAATTTGGCAGAACTCCCTCTGAGAAATCAAGCCTGGAGCACAGGCCTGAAAAGTGTTGTCATAAACCTGGAGGCGGGGGTGGGGGGGTGGGGGGTGGAATACATAAAAGGAAAGTGGCTGCCTGGCCGACAGCTTTGAGAACCTGACACTGCTCTGTGGCTGCTTTGCCTTTTAATCCAGCCCGACAGCTTTGTGCTCTGTCCCTCTTCCCGGCCCCAGCCCCACCTGGGCTTCCTTCTGCACTGGGGACTTGGACTCTGTCTGTCTCTCTCTCTATCCTTTGCAGACAGACTCCACACCTTGTCTGAAAAGAGTTGTCATCTAGAGGTTTACTTTTCTTTTTTTTTTTCTTTTTTTTTAAAAAAAAATTAATGTTTAGCTGCCAACCTGGGCGACAGACAGCATGCATTAATCTGAGTCATGCAAAAGCTCCTTTTAAGGCAGCCATTACCTGCTCAGGTTGTTTAATCCTCTGGGGGCAGTGGGAGGGGCCCTGGAGCGAGGCTGCTTTCATCCATGTCAAGCTGGAGAGCGAAGACTTGAGCCGTCATGGCAAATATTTAGCCCCATCAATGGGAAAACACTTGCAGCCAAAATACCTGGACCTCCTAAGCGCCAGATTTCCTACTCTTAAAAACTCCCTGTGAATATCAGGGGTCCCCAACTCCTCCCCCCTGCTGCTGAATCAGGGGACACCAGGCCAGCCAAAAGGACAGAAGAGCTATGGCTGGATGGGTGAATTGTGCAGACTGATGGATCTGAATAAGGGATCTGAGACAAGACACAAAGATGAAAACCAACATTTGAACAGAGCATTTGAATCTGAGCATATCTAGAGGGTCTAAGGTATTTTATTATCAAAATGTGTGTAAAAAAGATAGTTTGACCAAATGGATAGTCTTTTGTAGTATGACATTGCTCATGTATACACAGAAGGATCAGAGGCAGCATTTCAGCTCTTTCCTTTGGATGTTCTGCCCACAAGTGAAAGAACTATTTTCCCCCAACAGCTGAGACCGTAACATCATTCCAGTACTTATGTCCATGACAAATCACGGACTCACTCCGGATTCCAGTAACTTGGTACCATCACCACATTACCATGTAATAGTTGGAACCTACCGGCAGAGCATGTCCAGACATTGCTGTAAAACAGGGTGACCTTTCATTCATTTTCCAGTGGATTCACCTTTTTGTCTCAGGGCAAATGAAGCAAGAGGAATAATGGGCAGAGTCATTTATTTGTGTCCAGAGTATTGCATCAGATGACAACAAACTGACTGTATTTGCCTAATGCTTTTCCTCCTGTCCCAGCTTCTCCGTAGACTCTATAAATCTAAATGGAAAAATGGAGTAAAGCTTCCTGTTAACTCTCAAACATGTCACAGCTCTCCATGTCAGCAAAAACAAGTGACACAAGGCTTGCTCACAGATGGCCCCAACAAGTGGGCAGGGATGAACCCTGTGGAATGAGGTGTGGCCTGGCTCAAGAATTGACTAGAGCGTGGCCAAGGAAGGGCAGCCTCAGAACCACTGTCCGTTTACAACTTTTTCCCTGCCCACATGTCTGCCTGGCTTTGAAAAGATTAACAGGAGTGTTTGTTTGAAAGTCAGACTCCTGGTTTCCTCATTAGTGAAGGGATCTGCTACAGACTTGGGCTGTTTCTATAAACTTTAATTACCTCTCTGATGAGGAGTGTATCCCCTCATCACACTCACCCCAAAGGTACAGAGGAGTTCATTTTTAAAAATGTGTTAGGGCAATAAAAGACCATTAGAGGGAGGGAGGATGGGGTGTGGAAGAGACGAGCAAGCGAGAGAAAGAGAGAGAGAGAGAGAAAAAAAAAACCACTAGCTCTCCCTGCTAGAATAATAGGCTTGAAATATGAGGAAGTTGATCAACTGCCGATGCCTTCCAAAAACAGATTAATCCACCTTGGTAGCTTTCCTTTCAGAGCAAGCTTTTGGCTCTGTCAACTTTCTCTATCAGCCTGAACTCAAAAGGACACAGGCCACATGCCATCCGAGCTTAAGAGTTATTTTGTGTGTTGATCTGAGAACTTCACATTTTAAAACAATGAATTCATGTTTCTACCGTTTGTTGCTGTCTGTGGATTTGCTGATATAAAGAGGAGAGTCCTAGCCTGGTCATTTAATGAATAATTCTGAGGAACATGAACTACTCCAGGGTGCCCTCCTACATCTGCAGTGGTGGTTCTCAGCTGGGGTGACTTTGCTTCCCTCACCCCACCCTCAGGATATCTGGCAATGTCTGGAGACATTCTGAGTTGTCACAAGAGGGGAGGGGGATGCTACTAGCATCTACTGGGTAAAGCAGAGATGCTGCCAAACATCCTACAATGAATAAGGCAGCCTCCCTCCACCGCAGCAAATCATGATCTGGCCCAAAATGTCAACAGTGTCACAGTTGAGAAACTCTGATCTTCAGACATAGGGAACCCTGCCTAGTACACAAATCCTCCGTAGTTCTCAAGGGAGGCCTGTAGGTAAGAAAAATGCAGACAGAGCCAGTGAACCACAGGACAGCCCTAAAGCCAGTTGGTGAAACTGTAAATGCATAATCCTAACAAAATAATGCACAGTCGTAACAAAGTGAGTTTTAGAGACAAAGCTTTACAATTTCTGGTAAAATGTCCTCATGTGCAAAAAACAGAGTAGATAAATCAAGGTCCTACATCTACTTGTGTTGACAAACCAGTGAAGTGCGTAATAGAGAATACCAGGTGAACTCAAGGCCATACTGTTTCTAAAATTGTGGAACTAGTATAAAGGTAGATATGGAGAGGAGGAGTGGTAATGATATTCCCTGACATTCGCTCAACAGTTGCTACTGAGCCATACATTCACTTAAATACTAGGAAACTATCAACTTTTCAACTGTTGAAGGCCTATGAAAATGGCAGTTTTCTATCATTCAACCTAAATACTATGTGTAATGTATTATTATATATTAATAGTGTTAGGATATATATTATGTATAACATATTGTGTCAGTAACATATTTATGCATCCATTACATTAATTATTATATAGTGTCAAATTATCATTTGTTATATTAATATCACAGATTAGGTTTATATTATTATTGGTATATTAATATATTGATCAAATAGAGGGTCAGCAAACTTTTTTCTGTAAGGGGCCAGAGAATAAATATTTTAGGGCTGGGTGCAGTGGTTCATGCCTGTAATCCCAGCACTTTGGGAGGCTGAGGCAGGTGGATAACTTGAGGTCAGGAGTTCAAGACCTGCCTGGCCAACGTAGTGAAATCTTGTCTCTACTAAAAATACAAAAATTGGCCAGGCCTGGTGGCGGGCGCCTGTAATCCCAGCTACTCAAGAGGCTGAGGCACGAGAACTGCTTGAGCCCAGGAGGTGGTGGGTGCAGTGAGCCAAGATCACACCACTGCACTCCAGCCTTGGTGACAGAGTGAGACTCTGTCTCAAAAAAAAAGAATAAATATTTGCTCTGTGGCCCCTGCAGTCTCTATACTGACCACTTGACTTTACAGCAGTGGCTCTAAAGCAGCCATAGGCAGTACATGAAAGAATGAGTAAGGATGTGTTCCAAAGTATGGATGGACACTGAAGTTTGAACTTCCTGTCATTTTAACACGTCAGGAAGTATTGTTTTTTGCATTTTCAACCATTTAAAAAAAGTAAAACGCATTCTTACCTACTGGGACATGCAACAACTGGTGGCAGCCAGATTTGGCTGGCAGGCTGCAGTGTGCCAACCCTGGGATTATATCAACATTTTATATATGTTATACATATTGTAGTATATACTATTGCATATTACATCTATACTATACCTACTATATTATGCTATACTACATCATTTCATGTCATATTACATTACATGATATTCTATATTACTGTATTATATTACTGTACATTATACCATCCCTCCAGGCAGTAGCATTCTCCTGGTCTCCGTCCTGCTGGGCATAGCATCCTGGGTGACCTCATCTTTTTTGGGTGGCAGATTCTGGGTAGAAACCCTCTCCCTGGGCAGTAGCATCCTGGGTGTCCCCCATCCTTCCAGGCCTAGCATCCTGGGTGGCCCCCCTCCTCTCGGAGATGGCATCCTGGGTGGTCCCTGTCCTCCCGGGTGGTGGCATCCTGGGTGGTCTCTGTCCTCCCAGGCGTAGCATCTTGAGTGGTCCCCCTCCTCTCAGAGGTGGCATCCTGAGTGGTCCCCATCTTCTTGGGAGGTGGCATCCTGGGTGCTCTCCATCCTCCCAGATGGTAGCATCCTGGGTGATCCCTGTCTTCTCAGAAGGTGGCATCCTGGGTGGTCCCCATCCTTCTGGGCATAGCATCCTGGGTGGTCCCCATACTCCTGGGAGGTGACATGCTGGGTGATCCCCGTCATCTCAGCAGGTGGCATCCTGGGTGGTCCCTGTCCCCCTGGGTATAGCATCCTCGTCCTCTTGGGAGGTAGTATTCTGGGTGGTCTGCGTCTCCCCAGCAGTAGCATCCTGGGTGGCTTCCCATCCTCCTAGGCGGTATCATCCTGGGTAGCCCCCGGGGGCAGAGGAAAGAGCTGTGGCCTCCGCAACCCCCCACTCACTCCCGCTCCGTTCTCTTGCCCTCACCGCAGCGGCACCCGACCTCACGGCCTTCAGCGACCCGCGCCAGTTCCCCGCGCTGCCCTCCATCTCTGACCCCCGCATGCACTACCCAGGCGCCTTCACCTACTCCCCGACGCCGGTCACCTCGGGCATCGGCATCGGCATGTCGGCCATGGGCTCGGCCACGCGCTACCACACCTACCTGCCGCCGCCCTACCCTGGCTCGTCGCAAGCGCAGGGCGGCCCATTCCAAGCCAGCTCGCCCTCCTACCACCTGTACTACGGCGCTTCGGCCGGCTCCTACCAGTTCTCCATGGTGGGCGGCGAACGCTCGCCGCCGCGCATCCTGCCGCCCTGCACCAACGCCTCCACCGGCTCCGCGCTGCTCAACCCCAGCCTCCCGAACCAGAGCGACGTAGTGGAGGCCGAGGGCAGCCACAGCAACTCCCCCACCAACATGGCGCCCGCCGCGCGCCTGGAGGAGGCCGTGTGGAGGCCCTACTGAGGTGCCAGGCCCGGCTCGGCCCCGCGGGGCGTCGCCTCCTCCTCCGGGCGCCCTGGCCTCCTGTTCTCGACAAGCCTGGCGGGGCCCCGGGCCCAGCCACAATCCTGGGGCCGAGGCCGCCCGACGGCCAGACGGCCAGGATCTCGCTGTAGGTCAGGCCCGCGCAGCCTCCGGCCCCCGGAAGCCCACGCCGCCGCCGTCCGCCGGCGCCCCGGTCCTCGCGGAGGTGTCCGAGCCCACGCACCTCGAGGGTGTCCACCTGCCCCAGCACCCAGGGGACGCGCTGGAAAGCAAACAGGAAGATTCCCGGAGGGAAACTGTGAATGCTTCTGATTTAGCAATGCTGTGAATAAAAAGAAAGATTTTATACCCTTGACTTAACTTTTTAACCAAGTTGTTTATTCCAAAGAGTGTGGAATTTTGGTTGGGGTGGGGGGAGAGGGGAGATGCAACTCGCCCTGTTTGGCATCTAATTCTTATTTTTAATTTTTCCGCACCTTATCAATTGCAAAATGCGTATTTGCATTTGGGTGGTTTTTATTTTTATATACGTATATATAAATATATATAAATTGAGCTTGCTTCTTTCTTGCTTTGACCATGGAAAGAAATATGATTCCCTTTTCTGTTAAGTTTTATTTAACTTTTCTTTTGGACTTTTGGGTAGTTGTTTTTTTTGAGAAACAGCTACAGCTTTGGGTCATTTTTAACTACTGTATTCCCACAAGGAATCCCCAGATATTTATGTATCTTGATGTTCAGACATTTATGTGTTGATACTTTTTTAATTATTTAAATGTACTTATATTAAGAAAAATATCAAGTACTACATTTTTTTTTGTTCTTGATAGTAGCCAAAGTTAAATGTATCACATTGAAGAAGGCTAGAAAAAAAGGATGAGTAATGTGATCACTTGGTTATCCAGAAGTATTGTTTACATTAAACTCCCTTTCATGTTAATCAAACAAGTGGGTAGCTCACGCAGCAATGTCTTTAATAGGAGTTTTAGACACTGAGGGTCACTCTAAGGATCAGAAGTATGGAATTTTCTGCCAGGCTCAACAAGAGTCTCATGTCTAACTTCCTCCTTAAAACAGAGAAGGTCAATCTAGTTCCAGAGGGTTGAGGCAGGTGCCAGTAATTACATCTTTGGAGAGGATTCGATTTCTGTCTGGGGATTTGCTCACCCCAAGGTCATCTGATAATTTCACAGATGCTGTGTAAGAGAACACAGCCAAAGTAAACTGTGTAGGGGAGCCACATTTCCATAGGAACCAAATCAATGAATTTAGGGGCTACGATTGTAGCAATTTAGGGGCCCACCAGAGGCAGTCCTCAGGGAGCCAATTTCCCTCTGTGTGCCTCAGTGGAGACAAGTGGGAAAACATGGTCCCACCTGTGCAAGACCCCCTGTCCCGTGCTGCTCACTCAACAACATCTTTGTGTTGCTTTCACCAGGCTGAGACCCTACCCTATGGGGTATGTGGACTTTTACCTGTGCACCAGTGTGACAGGAAAGATTCATGTCACTGCTGTCCGTGGCTACAATTCAAAGGTATCCAATGTCACTGTAAATTTTATGGCACTATTTTTATTGGAGGATTTGGTCAGAATGCAGTTGTTGTACAACTCATAAATCCTAACTGCTGATTTTGACATATGTGTGCTCCAAATGATCTGGTGGTTATTTAACGTACCTCTTAAAATTCGTTGCAACGATTTCAGGTCAACTCTGAAGAGTATTTGAAAGCAGGACTTCAGAACAGTGTTTGATTTTTATTTTATAAATTTAAGCATTCAAATTAGACAAATCTTTGGCTGCAGGCAGCAAAAAACAGCTGGACTTATTTAAAACAACTTGTTTTTGAGTTTTCTTATATATATATTGATTATTTGTTTTACACACATGCAGTAGCACTTTGCTAAGAGTTAAAGAGTAAAGCAGCTTATGTTGTCAGGTCGTTCTTATCTAGAGAAGAGCTAGAGCAGATCTCGGAGAAACTCGGAATATATTCACTTTCATTTTCCACAGGATTCCCTCCACAACTCAGTTCCATCTATTATTCCATATTACATTTCTGCAGCTAAATTACCACAACATGTCAGCAAATGTAAAAATTTAATTTCTGAAAAGGACCATTAGCCCATTTCCCCCAAATTGAATGTAAATGTTCTTTTCAGCACATGTTGCGATGTCTGACCTGCAAAAATCCTGGAGAAAAATGAAGGAAAAAATTATGTTTTTCAGTTTAATTCTGTTACCTGAAGATATTCCAACTCAAAACCAGCCTCACGCTCTGATTAGATAATCTTTCACGTTGAACCTTTACTCTCAAAGCCATGTGTGGAGAGGGCTTGTCACTATTGTAGGCTCACTGATTTGGTAATTTAGAGTTTCACAGACTCTTACCAGCATATATAGTATTTAATTGTTTCAAAAAAAAAAACTAGACCTTAGTTGTTTTGGAGATAGGTCTCACGCCACACATTGTGTGTGTGTGTGTGTGTGTGTGTGTGTGTGTGAAAAATTGCATTCATTGACTTCAGGTAGATTAAGGTATCTTTTTATTCATTGCCCTCAGGAAAGTTAAGGTATCAATGAGACCCTCAGGCCACCCATATAATAACTGCATGTGTCTGGTCCAGGAGAAGTATTGAATAAGCCATTTCTACTGCTTACTCATGTCCCTATTTATGGTTTCAACATGCACACATATTTCAGTTCTGTTTTTCTCACTATCTGAAAATACATTTCCTTCCATCTCTTCCCCCCAATATCTCCCTTTTTTTCTCTCTTCCTCTATCTTCCAAATCCCACTTTCTCTCTCCTCATTTTCCCATGTTCTCTTAAGGAGATAGCACATACCCCCACCCAGTACCAAATTTCAGAACATAAGAAGGTCCAGTTCTTCCCCCTTCACATAAAGGAACATGGTGAGTCAGCCTTTCTCCTGTTTATGGGTTTCTTCCAGCAGAGCAGAGACATTGCCAACCATTTTGGATCTGCTTGCTATCCAAACGCAGCAACAAAAGCTTTCCTGGGCAAATCACAATCAGTGAGTAAATAGACAGCCTTTCTGCTGCCTCGGGTTTCTGTGCAGATAAACAGAAATGCTCTGACTGGAAAGAAAATGAATGGTTCCACTCAAATGTCCTGCAATTTAGGATTGCAGATTTCTGCCTTGAAATACCTGTTTCCTTGGGACATTCCGTCCTGGTGATTTTTATTTTTGTTGGTTTTTATTTTTGGGGGGAATGACATGTTTGGGTCTTTTATACATGAAAATTTGTTTGACAGTGATCTCACAAAACATTTTTTACATCTGAACAAAATGCCTTTTTGTTTACCCTAGTGTATACATTTGTTTTGGGATTTTTGTGTGTTTGTTGGGAATTTTGTTTTTAGCCAGGTCAGTATTGATGAGGCTGATCATTTGGCTCTTTTTTTTCTTCCAGAAGAGTTGCATCAACAAAGTTAATTGTATTTATGTGTGTAAATAGATTAAGCTTCATTATAAAGTATTGTTAATGCCTATAACTTTTTTTTCAATTTTTTGTGTGTGTTTCTAAGGACTTTTTCTTAGGTTTGCTAAATACTGTAGAGAAAAAAAATGCTTCTTTCTACTTTGTTTATTTTAGACTTTAAAATGAGCTACTTCTTACTCACTTTTGTAAACAGCTAATAGCATGGTTCCAATTTTTTTTAAGTTCACTTTTTTTGTTCTAGGGGGAATGAATGTGCAAAAAAAGAAAAAGAACTGTTGGTTATTTGTGTTACTCTGGATGTATAAAAATCAACGGAAAAAAATAAACTTTCAAATTGAAATGACGGTATAACACATCTATTGAAAAAGCAACGGGAGATGTGGTCCTATTTAAACCAGCCCCCACCTTGGGTCTACTTGTGTGGCAATTATTGGGTTTAGTAACAAAACATCCTGAAAATTCGTGCATGGGCTTCTTTCTCCCTGGTACAAATGTATCAAACGCTTCCTAAAGGGGAACTGTCAAGCTCGTGTCTTCAGCCAGATGACATGAGAGAATACCCCAGAAACCCCTCTCCCAGGTGTTTCTAGATAGCACAGGAGAGCAGGCACTCCACTGTACACAGTCCATGGTACCCATTCGAGTGGGCCACCTCCCCTCTCCTGAGAGCATTCATCGTGCCCAGCCTGTGCAGGGCAGCTGGACTGCTGCTGTTCAGGAGCCACCAGAGCCTTCCTCTCTTTGTACCACAGTTTCTTCTGTAAATCCAGTGTTCTAATCAGTGTGAATGGCAAATAAACAGTTGGACAACTACATACACCATATCCAATTGGTTTTGTCTTTCTCTGAGATGGACGGCTGGGAAACCGAGTAAAGCCCACTGCACACACACTAGAAAGATAACTCCGGTGAAAAGCTTCAGGCTGAAGCTATGCCCTTACCCCCAGTACTCCCAGCACACCCTGGCTTCTGAAGGCACAAGGGCCTGGAAAAGGCACAGGCTTCCAGGGTTGCTTCTCTGCATATGAAAGAGCACTGAAGCATGTTGTTTTTTTTTTTTTTTTTTTTTTTTTTGAGACGGAGTCTCGCTCTGTTGCCCAAGCTGGAGTGCAGTGGCCGGATCTCAGCTCACTGCAAGCTCCGCCTCCTGGGTTTACGCCATTCTCCTGCCTCAGCCTCCTGAGTAGCTGGGATTACAGGCGCCCGCCACTTCGCCCGGCTAGATTTTTTTGTATTTTTTAGTAGAGACGGGGTTTCACCGTGTTAGCCAGAATGGTCTCGATCTCCTGACCTCGTGATCCGCCCGTCTCGGCCTCCCAAAGTGCTGGGATTACAGGCTTGAGCCACCGCGCCCGGCCTGAAGCATGTTTTAAAAAATAATAGCAATAAAGAAACTAAAAAGAGTTACATGAGACTAGCACACACAAAGTGGGAAGACTGTATGTTGAACCTAAGACCAGCCATCTTCATCTGCCTTCATTGCTGTACATTACAGGAGTCAGGCTTAGGTAGTGGTTGGGAGTTTTTTAAAAGAAATGCTTCTCTCACCGCCACCCCGTGCAAAGTATCTTTACTATTTCAGTCTCAAGACTCTGGGTTCAACTCAAGGTATCTTCCCACCAAGAATTACTGTCTAAAGTTTCTTCCACTCTGTCATGCTGGCTTGTGGGACCTCATGACTGATAGAAGAAAATCTTCAGCTGAATCAAATTTAAAGGAGTTTAATTGAGCAATGAACAATTTGCGAATCAGGCAGCCCCCAGGATCCCAGCAGATTCACGGAGACTCTGGGGTGCCTCGTGATCAGAACAAATTTATAGACCAAAAAGGTAAAGTGAAGTACAGGAATCGGAAGTGAGGTACAGAAACGGTGAGATTGGTTACAGCTTGGCATTTGCCTTATTTGAACGCAGTTTGAACATTCAGCAGTCTATGAGTGGTTGAATTATGGCCCCTGGGGTTGACCGACCCTCCGCTATTGTTACAGGTACATACTATTAAGTTAGGTTTTTAATTTTATCTGACCATTAAGCTAGGTTACAGTTCATCCACAGGACTCAAATCTAGAAATATGGAGTCCTTCTCAGGCCATATTTAGTTTGCTTTAACATTGATCTTAAATGGTCTGCAGGATGACCACAAAAAAATGTCAGGAACCAAAGTGGGGTCAGCAAGAAAGGATGTGACCTAGAAGTCACGGCTCCTGAGCACAGGTAGGAAATAGGGGTAGGATCAGGCTGCACATGGACATGGCCATGCACAAAGAAGAAAACAGAAGCTTGTCAGGGAGACGTTGATTACCACATCTGTAGCCAGTTGTTAAACCAAACGTTCATGTCAGAGAGATTTTGTACCTTCCGAAGAGCTCAAGTTATTTCAGAGAAGAAACCTAGGCCTGAATAAGAAAACAAGAAACATTTGCGCTTTGATGTTGACCTTGATCGCCTGGCTGAAGTAGCGTTTGTTAGATCTCTCTTCCAGAAAGTTACCCTTTATCTTCCCCCACTTTCACTGTCCCCTTTGGAAGGAAGTTACAATGCACAGTCCCACTTAGGAAATGTGGAGTTATGCTCTCGTTTCCTTCAGGAGGTAGGAGTCCTTGGCTGAGGACAGTAGAACACCCCCCAACCCGATGGCCTCATGCCTTATGGGAAACAGAGCACAGGTGTCCTCCGTGTGAAGGCTCTCTCTGCTCCAGAGAGGGCAGGCAGCTCCTCCCCCTGCTAAGGTGCACCAATACCTGCCCCCACCCCTCTCCAGCCTAGAGGATCCAAAAGTTCAGAATGTTCAGTGTTCTAGAAGCAGCTCCATGTTGCCCAGTCACTTCGGGCTGTCTTTGTATAAGGCCAAGCTTTCACACCCACACTCCACCCACCCTCCACCCACCCTCCAATAATGTAGACAAAGTCCCCACCAGAGTTTCCCAGTGTGGCTCAGGATTCCAAAAAGTCACCACCATTTCTTGGGGGTAGGGGGAAAGAACTGGCTGAGCTTTATCTTATAACCTCACAGAATTCCCCACATCTTTATTCAAAATGAGCCCGCCCTGTGGTCATGACAATTCTTACCTGGGTTCCCAGAATCCTAAATCCCAGAATCTAAAGGGGACTCAGAGATGAATAAATGCAACCCTTCCTCAGATGTATAAATGCCTCTCCCCACCCCTTGGGGTTTCTCAGCAGACAGTTTTGCCTCCTTCCTGACTGATATATTAGAACTAAGTTCTCATGTTCATTTTTTTTTTCGGAGGGAGAGGAGATGGCATGGAATGTGTTTCCTGGCCCAGTGGGAGGAGTGTGAGTTGTGTAACAAATTTTAATATTGGAAATTAAATTTTGCATACCTCAAATTCTCCTTCTAGTTTCAATTTCATTGATGCTTTGTAAGAATTAATTAATGTTTTGAAAGTGTTTTGAGCATAAAAGTCTTACATGCCTACAAAGCATGATTATTTATTACGAATAATTGCATGCAGACACTTTTTCCTCTCACCTCATTGATTCTGTGAGGCTTTCTGCAGACTAAAAGCAGCAATGTTTTGCTTACAAAATGGCTGCCTTTCATCAAAAGCTTATTCTCTCAGTCATTCACGTATTGATTCATTTACTCATGTAATATTCGTTGAATGATGAGCACAGGGGAACTGAGGATAGTCACAATCCATGAACCAGGCAGACAGACAAGGCCAAGTTTATGGACCAGGCTTTTACAAGGACCTCACACTTTACGGTTCTGCTACCTTCATCTTAATTTTTTTTTTTTTTTTTGAGATGGAGTCTCATTCTATTTCCCAGGACGGAGTACAATGGTGCAATCTTGGCTCACTGCAACCTCCACCTCCCAGGTTCAAGTGATTCTCCTGCCTCAGCCTCCCGAGTAGCTGGAATTACAGGCATGCACCACCACGCACAGCTGATTTTTGTATTTTTAGTAGAGACAGGGTTTCGCCATGTTGGCCAGGCTGGTCTCGAACTCCTGACCTCGTGATCTGCCTGCCTCGGCCTCCCAAAGTGTTGGGATTACAGGCATGAGCCACCACGCCTGGCCCATCTTGAAATTCTTAATAGTTTCTTTAACAAGAGTCCCTGAATTCTTATTTTGCACAAGGCCCACAAATTATGCAGACAGTCTTACAGACAGGTAAACAGACCACCAAAGTATAGCATATGGGGCCATAACATAGGTATAAAAAACTCCAGAAAGGTACTAGTGAAACTTAACCTGAACAAGTTGGGGAGGACTTTAATAAAAAGGCGACATTTGCTTTCCAAAGACAGATTTCCAAAGAGAGGTTTTCATGCCAAAAAAGGAGAATTGTAATCTGTACAGAAGGAGGGTGTGAACCAATTACACACATTTTTTCCTAGAAACCATGGTACAATGACCAGGTTGACACTGAGGTTGAAGCTCTTTGCATATGCACTTCAGGAGAAATGTATGAAAGTGTTAGGAGATGCAAATTAAGAAAAACTACAACTAAGCAAGCTGAAGATAATTTTATCTGAAGGGTGATAAAGGGCCAGTTCTGAGATATTTCTGTGTCCAACATTATGTGTATGCACTTATACATGGACATAACATACGTATGTGCATACGCACATGCACACACTGTTAGGTCCACTTCTTAGATCACCAGGCCGATAAGGCCAGGGTCATCTGAGTCATTAAATGTACTGGATTGAAGTGCCATGGGGATGAAATTCTGGGTTCAAATTCCTGAGAAATCTTACTAGCTTTGCCCCTCACTAGTCATGGCCCCAAATTGCTTCCTAGCCTCAGGCTGCTGTCTGTGAACATTAATCCAAAACAGTACCAGAAGTCCCCCTACCACACACAGATAGTAGACACCTAGAAATATCCCTGCATAGGGTCATTATTGTGTTAAAAGAGAGAGAGGGACAAAGTTACTGTTACGGGTTGGCTTGTGTCCTCTTAAAATTCATATGTTAAAGTCCTAACCCCCAGGACCTCAGAATGTGACCTAATTTGGAAATAGGTTTGTTGCAGATACAATTAGTTAAGATGAGGTCATCAAGGATTAGGGTAGACTTCCAACATGACTGGTATCCTTATAAAAAGGAAAAATTTGGACACAGAAGCATGCATACAGGCTGAATGTCACATGCAGATGAATGCAGAAATTGGGGTATTGCTTCTATAAGCCAAGGAATGCCAAATATGGCCAGCGACCCCCAGAAGTTCAGGGAGAGGCCTGGAACAGATTCTCCTGCACAGTCCTCAGAAGGAACCAGCTGTGCTGACACCTTGATCTCAGACTACCGACCTCCAGAACCGAGAATAGATTCCTGTTATGTAAGCCGCCCATGTATAGTGCTTTGTTTGGGCAGCCTTAGCAAATTAATAGAGACACAGCCATGGAGAAGGTCCAGATTTTCTCCTAAGAGGCACGGACTGTGGTGCATCCTGAATCCCCTTCCTGTGCCTGGCGCTGACCCAGGCCTCACCTCTGCATTACTCCCCTGCACCAGATGAGCTCAGCCTGCACCCTAGAGTCAATGTGAGTGTTCAAGCGTCGTGTTTGTCACTGATTTTATTTCCCAGAAAAATGTCCCACAGGAAGGGGCGTGATCTCAACACTCCCCTCTCAAGCATTCAAAGTGGATTATCCACCTGGTGAGACAGCAGGCTTTAATCCTGTTTGGCTTGCCTGGGTCACCCAACATCTCTTCCCCATCAGTCAGCATGTGCTGAAGGAATGCGAATGACATACCATGGTCACGAAGCAAAATATAATTAGTAGGGTAAATTTGCTGAGTGAAGACATTTATAAAATACATTGAATAGAGAAAGCAGAATTTTTCCAGAATTGGGCTTAATTGTCCTGCTCGGTACAAATGGCATCTACCAGCCACTGAGAATGCTGCCTCCAGGTTGCTGTTGTAAGTCCTTGAATGAAACCTTATCATCTGTGAGACGGTAAAGCACAAGAGAATGCTGCCTGAGAATGCTCCCTGAGGCACAGTTGTAACTCCACCACAGGCTCACTGGGGTTCTGTGGGCGCATTGCACAATACCTCTGCGCCTCACTTTCCCAGTCTGTAAAACTGAGATAATAGGTTTATTGTGAGGTTGACATGCATCGAAGCACGCCAAGTTCTTTGAATAGTGCCTGCTACCTTATGAATGTTCTAAAAAATATAAGCCATTATTATCCCGTAATTCGTTCAACAACTCTCTGTCCTGTGCTTTCTATCTGCCTATTACTAGGGATTCCAAAGTGAATAAGACCCAGATCATGCCCTAGAATAACTCACACTCTTCCTATGTCCTAGTTCCAGAGAAAAGAACCACATCTCTGGCAGGAAGAACAGCATAAGATCTGTGAGTTTCTAGACACCAGTCTGTATTAGTCTGTTTTCATGCTGCTGACAAAGACATACCTGAGCCTGGGTAATTTATAAAGAAAAAGAGGTTGAATGGACTCACAGTTGTACATGGCTGGGGAGGCCTCACAATCATGACAGAAGGCTAAAGGCACTTCCTACATGGCGGTGGCAAGGGAGAAAAAGTCAAGTGAAAGGGGAAACCTCTTATAAAACCATCAGGTGTTGTGAGACTTACTCACTACCACAAGGACAGTATGGGGAAAACCGCCCCCATGATTCAGTTGTCTCCCACCAGGTTCCTCCCACAACATGTGGGAATTATGGGAGCTACAATTCAAGATGAGAATTGGGTGGGATTACAGCCAAACCATATCACAGTCTCAGGTATCTAGCAGCCTGGGCAGGCACTAGATTCAGACATCCACATGAGATGCGTTTCGCCAACTGTGTGCAGCTCCTCTGTCACTGATGAGTCAGTCACCCACTGTAGTTGGGAGCGGTGGAGGATGCAGCCGAAATGGCCCCAGGAGGTGCTGGGAGACCCACATACCAGGTTCAGCTGAGTGAACTTTTATTCATTTTTCCAGGAAGTATTTGTGGCATCTACTCTGTGCCAGGCCCCATGCCAGCCACAGGAGACGTGGCAATAAACACAGACAGAATCCTCTCCCTCCTAATGGCGAGGCAGACCCTAAGCAAATTAATAAGTAACATATTGGATGGTGGATGGGGTAATTGTTTCCTCTAGGGCTACTGTAACAAAGAACCACAAACTTGGTGGCTTAAAACAACAGAAATGTATTGTCTCACGGTTACAGAGGCCAGAAGTCTAAGATCAAGGTGCCAGCAGGGTGGATTCCTTCTGAAGGCTCTGAGGGAGAATTTGTTCCAGGTCTCCCTCCGTCTCCATTTCTGGTAGATTCTGCAATCCTTTGTGTTCCTTGATGCTATGGTCTAAATGTGTCCCCCAAAATTCCTATGTTGAAACGTAATCACTGATATGGCAGTATTGGCAGAAGTGGAGCCTTTAGGAGGTGGTTAGGTCATGAGGGTAGAGCCCTCATGAATGGGATTGGTGTCTTACAAAGGACTGGAGGGAACTAGGGAACTAGCCAGACTCATTTTTACCCTTCTGTCCCTTCCACCATGTAAGGCACAGCATCTGTACTCTCTGGTAGCAGCAAGGCATCATCTTGGAAACAAAGACCGAGCTCTCATTAGGCACCAAACCCTCAAGTGCCTTGGACATCCCAGCCTCCAGATCTGTGAGAAAATCCATTTCTATTGTTTATAAATTGCCCACTCTCAGGTATTTTCTTATTAACGCAAATGGACTAGGATGTTGCCTCGATGCATCACTCCCGTTGCCACCTCCTTCCTTAAGGCATTCTCCCCGGAGGATTCTATGTCCAAATTTATCTGTTCTTACCAGGATGCCAGTCCTTGGATTAAGCCCACCTGAATCCATCTTGATTCATCTTGATTGTATGACCTCATCTTGATTACATCTGGAAACACCCTATTTCCAAATAAGGTCACATCCACAAGTCTTAGGAGTTAAGTCTTGAACATAACTTTTAGGGGACACAATTTTACTTACAGTAGATGAGGATGTGGCTATGGAGGGCCAAAGAGATGGGCACACCAGGGTTGGGGAGCTACAATCCAGGGAAGGGCCCCCTGTGAAGAAAATGGAAGGATGTGGGAAAGTCAGCTAATTTAGGTAAAAGGAATAGTGAGTGTAAAGGCAGAGCTTGCTGGAAGGCCAGTGTAGCTGAAGGACATGGCATCACAGAGGTACCTGGGCCAAGTCCCATAGAGCTGCCCTTGTGAGATTTTGGCATTTCTTCTGAGTGAGAGGGTTTTGAGCAGAGAGGTAACACGAACTACTGAGAAGTTGCTAGATGCCTGTAGAGGGCATCTTGGTATACATAGAAAAGGGTGCCCCTTCTTCCAGGTAGGTGCAGCTTTGGAGAAAGGTACACAGCTCAGCCAGTGGAGCAGGGTTAGGTTTCAGTTCCCATTCACCCACTGGGACCTCCGTATAGGAGATTATTGCAGTGGCAGAGGTAAGAAGTGGTTGGATTCTGAATCTATTCTGAAAGTAGATCCAACAGGATGTGCTGATGGATTAGATATGGTGTATTAGTCCATTCTCACATTTCTGTAAAGAACTACCTGAGCCTGGGTAATTTATAAAGAAAATAGGTTTTATTGACTCACAGTTCGGCAGGCTACACAGGAAGCATGGCTAGGGAGACCTCAGACAACTTACAGTCATGCTGGAAGGCAAAGAGGAAGTAGGCACGTCTTACATGCTGGGAGAAGGGGGAAGAGGAAAAGGAGGAGGTGCTACACACTTTTAAACAACAAGATCTCAGCCTGGCAACATGGCAAAACTTGTCTCTACAAAAAAAAAAAAAAAGCAAAAATAAGTTAGCTAGGCATGGTGGCAGATGCCTGCGGGCCCAGCTACTTGGGAGGCTGAGGTGGGAGGATCACTGGAGCCAAGGAGGTTGAGGTCACAGTGAGCTATCACGCCACACTGCACTCCAGCCTGGATGACAGAGTGAGATGCCGTCTCAAAAGAAATAAAAACAAAAACAGGTCTCATGAGAACTCACTCTCACGAGAACAGCAAGGGGGAAATCTGCCCTCATGATCCAGTCACCTTCCATCAGGCCCCTCCTCCAACACTGGTGGTTACGATACAGCATAAGATTTGGGCGGGGATACAAATCCAAACCATATCATATGGTGTGTTAGAAAAATACGGTTTGGGGCCTAAACAACTAGGAGCATGAAATGGCCATCCTCTGAGATGAAAATTTGGAGAGGGGCAAGTTGATCTAGGAACCCCAGTCTGATAGTGGGGTAGAAGGGAACCCTGCACTTAATGCTCTTCAAGATTTCTTCCAGGTCCAACTATGAAGAATCCACCCAGGTGGAAACTATGGTAGCTGAAGAAAAACTGGTCTGCCCTTGTCAGGATTGCTGCATGAGAGCCATATACATGGACTTAATGGGAAAGCACTATTCCATTTTCCAACACGTATTCAGTGATCCAGATCCGACCCTTTGCAAAGCCAGAAGACCCTTGAACTTTCCTCCCCATGGTTTCATCGCCCATGTTGATAGGTGAGGATTGTCCTCTTCCTCTGGCCTTACTGCTGGTGGGCAGTGGGCTGAGTGTTGGCTCCATCTTCTCCCTATATCACCTGGCAGTGAAGAATGGAGGGAGGACTTCACTAAGCCTATGTGTGCCTTGAGTTTGATTGTCAAACAGAATGCCTTGCATGTTAAAACCTACAAAAGCAATAGGATTTATATAGCTGAAACACTTGTACCTTTCTTCCATTAATGAACTTTAGAGAGGCAAAAATTACTAGCTGCCTACCCCAATATCTGTTTTCCTTAGTTATAGGTTCCCCTGGGGACATGACTGCCTGGACAAAAGACCACACCACCCAGCCGCCTCACAGCTTGGCATCCCATGTGACAAATTTCTGCCCAGTGTTATCTAAACAAAGGTAGATATGTCAGCTTCCAGAAAATTTTCTTTAAAGTTTACGTGCTTTTCCCATTCTCCATCTCTGCCCCAGCCCTACTGCCTGAAGTGAAGAGGTGATGATTAGAGAAAGGGCACCACATCCCTAGAAGGGTGGATGGTATTAGGAGGAGCCTGGCCCAATGTCTTTGTGGAGGCCCCATCCCAACCCTGGATTGCTTGTGTCTGGATTCATCTTCCATGAAGGAAATTAAACATCTATCTCTCACATAAACCATTCAAATGTGGGGTTCTCTGTCACTGCAAAGAAACCTCATTTTAACTGACGTACACATAAATGGTTTCTGAGTCATCTTTGGCAGAAGCACTGACCCGGGGTAAAAGTGCTGTATCTTCTTTCAGATTCTGATTCCTTCTAGATTCTTAAGAGCCCTTCAGGGTGTTGAAGGACTACAAAGCAATGAAGCAGTGAGGGGAGGTGTGAGGGTAGCACTAGCATCTACCGTAAGGTGCTTCCCCTGCTAGTGCATCCCCAACTCTGCCCCAAGTTTCTAACAATCCTAAAATGTCTAGGTGGATTTGTTTGAAACCACTTTGACTGTGATCTATGTGCCTGACAAATGCCCTTAAAATTCTATCCAACTTTAGAGGTTTTTGCAGTATTTTCCATGTGCCATTTTCATTTGCCATCTTGCTTTTTTAAATACTCAGTCTACCTAAGGGCATCTCTAACTCTTTTTTAAATCTTTGATAAGCAGCCATCACATCTGCAGTGTTTTGTAGATAATGAATTAAAAAATATATATTTTGGTGTTGTCTTAGTCCATTGGGACTGTCACAACAAAATATAATAGACTGGGCAGCTTATAAATGATAGGAATTTTTTCCCTCAGTTCTGGAGGCTGGGAAGTTCAAGATCAGAATGGCAACATGGCTGGGTTCTGGTGAGGATGCTATCTGAGTTATAAACAGTGGACTTCTTGCTTTGTCTTCACATGGTGCAGAGGGTGAAAGAGTTCCCTTGGGCCTCATTTATAAGGTTACTAACCCCATTCATGAGGCCTCTACTCTCATGACCTAATCATCTCCCAAATGCCTCACCTCCTGATACTCACTTTGGAGGTTAGGATTTCAGTATATGAGTGTAGAGGGTATGCACACATTTAGAACACAGCAAGTGACATTTTTCCTTGTGAATAAATGGGAGACTTTTAAGCCAGATTTTCTAAAGATACTTTTCTCAAAATTTAGTTAATTATTTTTTAGTTAGTTTTAATCAAGTATGTTACCTTATGTTTAGTTTTACATGAAGAGCTTACAAATGTGAAACTTTCAAAGAGGTGAATTTTAAGAGAATTAGCCAATAGGTGATCAATCATTAGGAAGGTTTTCTATGAATCGGTTTTGAGTGATATGCTCCCTGACACATGTCACATTTCCAGAACCTATGCTCTGTAATGACTTGAAATCTCCAAGTCTCAGCTTCCGAAACACATGTAAGATACAGATTTTTAGATATCCATCTTATTTAGCTGCTGAAATAAAAGGAAAAAATAAAAAGGAAGACAATAGAAAATGTCAGAGAGGATGAAGAGAAATGACAACGCTCACACTTTGCAGGTGGGAGTATAAATAGATATTACCAATTGGAGAAATAATCTGACATTACTCCTAAAAAAACTGAACACATACTTATAATAAGTCCTAGTATATTCCTAAGACTATTTCTGGTAGTATTTTCCACTACTAAAAAAATACTTCACAAACTCCTTTCATGTGTACTCAAAGATGTATGCAGATGCTTACAGCAGCACTTATTGTAATAGCAAAACCTGGAAACAACCCAAATGTCCACAACAGAAGAATAAATAATGAGTTGTGTTACATTCTTGCAGTGGAACAGTATATAGAGATATAAAGGAATGGGCTGGACGCATTGGCTCACGCCTGAAATCCCAGCACTTCGGGAGGCCAAGGCAGGTGGATCACCTGAAGTCAGGAGTTCCAGACCAGCCTGACCAATGTGGTGAAACCCCGTCTCTACTAAAAATACAAAAATCAGCCAAGCATGGTGGTGGGTGTCTGTAATCCCAGCTACTCAGGAGGCTGAGGCAGGAGAATCACTAAAACCGAGAGGCAGAGGCGGCAGCGAGTCGAGATCACACCACTGCACTCCAGCCTGGGTGACAAGAGTGAAACTGTCTCAAAAAAAAAAAAAAAAAAAAAAAAAAGGAATGGATTACCATTACATAGAGCAAGATAAGTTATGGTAAAAAAATTAGAACAGTACATAGGGTATGATTCTATTTTATATAAAGTTCAAAAGCAAGCAAAACTACATAAGGTATTTTTTAGGGAGCGTATGTAGATATTTTTTAAAAAGTAGGGAAATGATTAACACAAAATTTAGGATCCTTGGTTACATTTGGTAGCAGAGGGATGGACGGGGGAATTCTGGGATTCAGTTGTTCTATTTATCAGCTTAGGTGGTTAAAGTATACATATTTATTTTGTCATTATGCACAAAATTTGGTTCAAGTAGACTGCTAACATGATCAAAACTCAATTTTGGATCAACTGAGTTTGCTCTGGTCCACAGTCCTCTTGGAATCCCATAAACTAATCTGTAATGTGACCATTAAATACCTGTGGTCAACAGGGGAACCAGGTAGAAAAGTTTCGGATTCCACATTCCAGTGCCTGTGGTTCTTGTATGCAAGGTAGAATTCATTTCTGTTGCACCATTTGGGTCAGAGGAAAACACCAACGTGCCATTGAGGCTGAAAGTATTCATCAGTGTAAGTCACATGGTGATCTGACTTTCTTTGAATGTTCCTTAACAACCACCATCCTCAAAGCCCTTACTTTGAGGATGTTGTTTATGATCCCTCTCGGGTTGTTCCATGAAACAGAGGCTACAGGCATGTTGTCCATAGATTAGCCTCCCGGATGTGGTTAATGGTTTCAATACCAGGGAATGGGGATATGTGTGTGTGTGCACTGAGGCATAGGAGATGGTTAGAAACCCTTCGTCAAAGTAAAAGAGGATGGCACCAACCACAAATTTAATTCAAAAACGAAACAGTGTTTCTTTTGGTTTCAATTGTCTCTCTCTTTCCTCACAAATACCTCACATCTGTGTAAAGATTGGCTCAAACCCCACTTAAAAAGCAAGCTCTTACCAAGATTCTAGTTCATTGATTAACAAGGAGGGCAGAAAGCTTGCTCTATGCTGTAAAAAGTTAGATTTAATTGCCCTCCTCCCTGGCCTCTTTTTGTCTAAACTGCAAAGTCTCGCATTCTTGAGACTCTACTTGGATTTCCTCCCAGTATTTGAATACATAAATATAGGTCTGTGAGTACACTGCCACCGTTTATGAGCCTTTTAAAGATCAAAGAGTCATTTTCAGCTCTTGGATTTGTCACTTTAAAACATACTGTACTTCGCCGTTTAATGGGTAGTTCTTTCAGAATGGCCCATTAGACTCTCCTCATCTCTATCTTAACACTGAGTCCTACAGTTTGTGTAAAGAAATGCCTTTAATGCAGAATGCAGGTCAATTTCCAACATGTTAAAATGCTCAGAATCTCCATTTACTGGAGCTGAGTTTTTAAGGGGTACAGGTCTGAGCCACCATACATGTCATTCTAAAGATGCCATTAGCTCTGATTCAAAATTGGTTGGTCACATTGACAAAAGAGAACATCACAAAGTCAGGAAAAAGTAAGAGTCCACAGAACACCACTTCTCCAAGTGCTGGCAGAACTTGAAATGTAAAGAATGACTCAAATTATGTAGCCTGGGGACCAGGTCATATTGCATAACAGCTTAACAGTGACGATCCTTGCATGTTTACCTTATGCTTTTTGGGCAACAACTTTAAATTCAGCATTGAGTTCAAATTTGAACTTTTGGACAGCTTCAGTATTTCTTACACAGATTAAGATGACTATAGAACAAATATGAGAAATAATAAAATGAGGAAAAAGAAATTAAACATCTTAAACTTTTAGTTTAAATTGATGCACTTGCTGAAATCATAAGCATGATCTGTGTGTTCACAGAACTGGTTCTCAGAAGCATACCGGGTTGCCTACCCTAAAGTTAGGTGGAGTTATTTATTTGGTATGTGGAAAGCAGGTTTTGAAAGATTTCTACCTCCATTGATGGTGGTGGAATAGTATATTGCAAATTAACACTCACACAGAGAAAAATTAACAATTTTAAATCACTGTGCGTGTGTGTGTGTGTGTATGTGTGTATGTAGACATCAAACCAAAGTAGCAAGGACTTCATGAGCCAATATCTTGGGGAAAAAAGGAAAGTTAAAAAGAAGTGAGAAGTGAGGTAAGTCTGACATATGTCCATGACTTTATTTTTCTCCTCAAGGCATTTTCTGTTTCTCAGAAAGATCCTGAGAAGCTAAGAAACTTCTGCATGTCTTGCAGGGGGCAGGAACAAAATTGGAGTGAAGGACTTGCCAAAGAAGAGAGGTGCTGGTAAAGAGCACAGGCTTTCCATTGGGGTGCTCAGAGAGCTATACTTGGGATAACAGCCTCACAAGTACTGAAACTCAGACTCTAATCACCCCAATATCTGCATAGGCAAGTCATTCCAGACCCAACTGACTTCAAAACATTCAGAGCCACAAATTATCTCAACAATTTTTTATACAAAATGCTTTGTGTTTAATTGCAAATTACTTCATACACCAGGAGACATGAACACAAAATAAAAAACTGAGAGAAATCAACAGAGAAAAGGAATAGCCTCACAGGCTTTAACAGACATTGAATTTAAAATATAGGTGATTGGCCGGGCATGGTGGCTCACGCCTGTAATCCCAGCACTTTGGGAGGCCGAGGCGGGCGAATCATGAGGTCAGGAGATCGAGACCATCCTGGCTAACACGGTGAAACCCCATCTCTACTAAAAATACAAAAAATTAGCCGGGTATTGTGGCAGGCACCTGTTGTCCCAGCTACTCGGGAGGCTGAGGCAGGAGGATGGCGTGAACCCGGGAGGCGGAGCTTGCAGTGAGCGGAGATCCTGCCACCGCAGTCCAGCCTGGGCGACAGAACGAGACTCCACCTCAAAAAAAAAAAAAAAAAAAAAAAGTGATTAATAAATCACTTTTATTAATCAAGAAATTAGATGGCTATGTGGAAACCCTCAGCAGAGAACTTGAACCTATAAAAAGAAGACAGTGTACATTCTACAATTGAAAAATGCTTGAACTGAAATTAAGAAATTAATGAATGAGTATAATAGTAAGTGAGAGAAAGCTGAAAAAGGAACTAATGAACTGGAAGATCAGTCAGAAGAAATAAGCAGAATGAAATAGTTTTGTTTTGTTTATAAATGGTACATATAGAAACACACAAAAAGGAACATAAGAGATGTAAGGTTACATGATGAAAGGTCCACTATGTATGCATTCAAAATTCCAGGAGACGAGAATGAGAATAGACAGGAACAATGTTCAAAGAGATGATAGCCAAGAAGTTACCACAACTACTGAAAGGTAGCAAGCCACAGTTTAAAAAGTGCTAAAAACACCAAGCAGGATAAATACAGTCATGTGTCACTTAATGACAGGATAGGTTCTGAGAAATATATTAGGCAATTTTGTCATTGTGTGAACCTCATAGTATGTACTTACATAAACCTGGATGTATACATATTTTTAGTTACATATATATACACACACACACATACATATATATTTTTCATATGAAAAACCAAATGTCTCAGCACCAATACTGAATATCAGTCATTTCCCCTACTTGATTTGTAATGCCAACATCCAGTGCCATACATCAGGTTTCTATTTATGCTCCATTGCAGTCTTATAGGACCTCTGCTGTGTAAGTAGTCTGTCATTGACTGAAACATGGTTATATGATGCATGAGCGTACTAAGAAACCTACATCTGAGGACATCATAGTAAAATTGCATTGAAAACCAAAAACATGGAAAAAACTCTTAAAGCCAGAGAAAAGAAAAAAGGCATATTATCTTCAAAGAGCAACTGTAAGACAAATGACTTCTAAACAGAAAAAGTAGAAGTCAGAAAATAATGGAGTGGCATCTTCAAAGTGCTAAAAGGAAGTAACTACAAACAGAACCCTTTACTCAGTTGAAATATATTTTAAAATGAAGACAGAATAAAGACAGTTTCAGATCAACAAAAACAGAAAAATTTGTCACCAGTAGTATGGTGATACAGAAAAATTATAAAAAGAATTATTTGAGAAGAAGCAAAATTATTTCCCATGGAAGTGTACACTCCGAGAAGGAATGAGGAGCAATGGAAATGTTAAAATACAACAGTATGAAACACTAAAAATGTCTTGTGAGGCTTAAAAATAGATAGAGAATTAAAATATGTGATAAAAGTAACCCTACAGGCAGGAAAAAACAAAGTATCCTATGGACTTTGCCTTGTCCATGAGTGATTTAAAAGGTATTAATTTACATTAGATTTTAATGTCAAAGATGCTTGTTGTAATTTAGAGTAACTACTAAAAGAAGATATAATCAGCAAACATTTAGCAGAGTAAAGGAATAAAAAAATTACTCCAAATAAGGCATAAATATGTACTAGCTATCTACTGATTGGTAACAAGTTGTGCCAAAACTTAACCCTTAAAACAACAAAACATTGAATGTTCCACAGATTCTAGAAGTAAGGAATTTAGGGGAAAAAGCTAAGCTAGATGGCTCCCAGAGTCTTTCATGAGCTTGCTGTCAAGGTGTCAGCCAGGGCCAGCCAGGTGAAGTCTTGCCTGGGGTTGAAATACAGTAAATGCCCCCTCCCCACCCCCTCCCCACCCCCTCCCCACCCCCTCCCCACCCCCTCCCCACCCCCTCCCATTAACCATGGTTTTGCTTTCTGAGATTTCAGTCACCCACAGTTAACTATGGTCTGAAAACGTTAAATGTAAAATTGCAGAAATAAACAATTCATAAGCCTTAGATTGCACACTGTTCTGAGTAGGGTGATGAAATCTCATGCCGTCCAGCTCTGTCCCAACTGGGACGTGAATCATCCCTTTGTTCAGTGTATCCATGCTGTATACCCTTCCTTTCATCACTCAGTAGCCATCTCAGTTATCAGGTTATCTGTTGCGGTATCACAGTGCTTGTGTCCCAGTCACCCTTATTTTACTTAATAAGGGCACCAAAGCACAAAAGTAGTGCTGCTGGCAATTCAGATAAGCCAAAGAGAGGCCATCAAGTGCTTTCTTTAAGTGAAAAGGTGAAAGTTCTCAACTTACGAAGGAAATAAAAAAAATCGTATGCCAAGGTTGCTAAGATCAATAGTACAATAAGGTGTTTTGAGAGAGAAACCACATTTACATAACTTTTATTACGGTATATTGTTATAATAGTTCTATTTTAATATTAATTATTGTTAATCTCTTAATTAATTTATAAATTAATTATTAAATTTATAAAGCAGGTACAGGCCTTTTATAATCTAGTCTTTAAAAATCACCAACTGTCATTTCTGTCTTATTCTGTTTGATAGAAATGAGTCTCTAAGTCTAGGTCACACTCCAGGAAAGAAAGATTAAAATCCTCTTCTTATCAGAGAATCTGTGGACATGGTTTAATACTACAATAAAATGAAAGAAAAAGAATTACAGAAAGTGAGACAAATAGAAAATCAAAGACAAAAGAGTAGATTTCAAACCACATATCTCAGAAACTATGTGAAATACAAAGATTAAATATTTTGGTACAATGGCGAAGACTAGGAGACTGGATAAAAAATATACTGCTAATAAGAAGCACAACTTAAATATGAGTATGCATTTAACAGAGTAACGGAATAAATACTTACTTTGAATAAATAATTTAAAGCTTATGAATTGTTGACTTCTGCAATTTTCCATTTAATGTCTTCAGCCTATAGTTGACTGTGGGTGACTGAAACCTCAGAAAGCAAAACCATGGTTAAGCAAGGATTACTGGACTTCAACCCCAGTAAGCCTTCATATGACCGCGGAGCTGGCTGACACTTTGATGGCAAGCTCATGAGAGGTTCTGGGCTACAGTCACCTCACTTAGCTGTTTCTGAATTCCTTACTCCCAGAATCTGTGGAAAATTAAATGTTTTGTTGTTTTTAGGTGTTAAGTTTTGGGGTAACTGGTTACAAATCAGTACATGATACACACTGCCTTTCTCAAGATCTTTCTCAAATCTTAAATATGATAAAGATTTAAAATAAAAGGATGGAAATAGATATACTGCATGCAAACACTAACCAAAAGAAAGCGTGTGTAACCATATCAATATTAAAATAGTCTTGAAGGCAAGAAGCATAACTAGATACAGAGGGACATTTTATAATGATAATGACATTTTGTTATAAAATGGTGAATTTACAGAGAAAATATAATAATCTTAAACTGATATGCCATTAACAACACAGACCCAAAATATAGAAAACAAATTTATCAGAACAATAAGGAAAAACAAATAATAGATCCACATCACAGTAAGGAGATGGAGTATTTTAATACACAAATAATAAACTTGACCTAATTGATACCTATACAGCATTATATCCAACAACTGTAGAGTAAATGGCAAGGAACGTTTACTACAAATTAACCCTATGCAAGTTTGCAAAGCAAGTCCCAACAAATTTCAAAATATTAAAATCATACTGGGTATGTTCTCTAACCTCAGTGGGGTTGGGTTGGAAATCAATAACTGAAAGGGAATTAGAACATTTCCAAATATTTTGAAATTAGGCACTACACTTATAAATAAATCATGGGTTTATGCAGAAATCTTTATAGAAATACATATATTAGATATAAATATATATAATATAAATTATATATTATAGATTTATATGGAGATATATAGGTCAATAAACATAAATCATATATGTTATATATTAATAAACATAAATTAGAAAATACATCAAAACTGTAAAATGTAGCTAAAGCAGTGCCTGGAGGGAAATTTGTAGCTCAAAGAAAGTAGATAAAAGGGCCTGGCACAGTGGCTCATGCCTGCAATCCCAGCACCTTGGGAGGCCGAGGCGGGTGGATCATTTGAGGTCAGGAGTTCAAGACTAGCCTAACCAACATGGTGAAACCCTGTCTCTACTAAAAATACAACAATTAGCCAGCCGTGGTGGCATGTGCCTGTAATCCCAGCTACTTGGGAGGCTGAGGCACAAGAATAGCTTGAACTTGGGAGGCAGAGGTTGCACTGAGCCGAGATTGCACCACTGCACTCCAGCCTGGGCCACAAAGCGAGACACTATTTGAAAAAAAAAGAAAGAAAGAAAGAAAGAAAGAAAAGAAAAAGAAAATAGATAAAAGGAAATGATACAGATAAGAGCAGAAATAATGGAATGGAAGACAAATGCAATGAAGATAATTTTAATTGGTCGGGAGTTCTTTGGAAAACTTATGAAACTCGAAAGTTTTAGGCAAAACTGATTATGACAAAAAGAAGAAAAAAACATCAATATCATGATCAAAAAAAGGGAGACTTCACTACAGACATTAAATAGATGTAAGATATTATAAGCAACTCTATGCCAATTAATTGAAAATTGAGATGAAATGAACAAATTCACAGAAAAATACAACATATCAAACTGACAGAAGAATAAAAACTCTCTAAATAGATTGAAGTGTCTATCAAAATAATTAGTTCCATGGTTTAAAACCTCCCCATAAAGAAAACTTCAAGCCCTGATATGTCTTTGATGAATTCTCTCAAACACTTAAGGAATTAATAACACCAATTTTACATAAATTTCTTCAGAGTATGGAAGAAATAATATTGCCTTTCATTTTATGAAGTCAAAATAACATTGATACCAAATTCTAAAACAAACATTGCAAAAAAAAAAAAAAGGAAAAAAGTACAGAACAATCTCCCCCATAAGCACATCGGCCAAAAGTCTAAACGGAATATTATCAAGCTGAACTCAGCAATCTGCAAAAGAATAATATATCAGACCAAGTTGGGTTTGTTCCAGAAATTCCAGTTGGTTTGCCATTTAATAATCAATTAATATAATAGACTAGCATAAATTGTGGTGTATTTATGCAATAGGATACTATATAGTTGTGAAAATTAATAAACTTATTAGCAAAATTAATAGATTTATTAATAATAAATTTATTAATTTTATTTTATTTATTATTTTATTATATTATTAATTTTTATTGTTTATTAATAATAAATTTATTAATTATAAATCTATTAATAATAAATTTATTAATTATAAATCTATTAAATTATAAATCTATTAATAATAAATCTATTAATTAATAAATCTATTAATAATAAATCTATTAATTAATAAATCTATTAATAATAAATCTATTAATTAATAAATCTATTAATAATAAATTTATTAATTAATAAATCTATTAATAATAAATTTATTAATTAATAAATCTATTTAAGAATTAATAAATTTTTATTGATAAGTGTATTAATAAATTTTTTCTTAATAAACTGCTGCAACAGCAAGATCTATCTCAGAAACATTCTTTTTGTGTGTATGTAGCACCATCTCTGCTCACTGCAACCTCCACCTCCCAGGTTCAAGCAATTCTCCTGCCTCAGCCTACTGAGTAGCTGGAACTATGGGCGTGCACCACCACACCTGGCTAAGTTTCATATTTTTAGTAGAGACGGGGTTTCAACGTGTTGGCTGGACTGGTCTCGAACTCCTGACCTCAAGTGATCTGCCCAGCTTAGCCACCCAAAGTGCTGCGATTACAGGCGTGAGCCACCGCACCCGGCTATTCACAAATGTTCTTTTTTAAAACACAACTGCTACCTTCTGTGTTTAAGAAGCAAAACACAGGCCGGGCGCGGTGGCTCAAGCCTGTAATCCTAGCACTTTGGGAGGCCGAGACGGGCGGATCACGAGGTCAGGAGATCGAGACCATCCTGGCTAACACGGTGAAACCCCGTCTCTACTAAAAAATACAAAAAAACTAGCCGGGCGAGGTGGCGGGTGCCTGTGGTCCCAGCTACTCGGGAGGCTGAGGCAGGAGAATGGTGTAAACCCGGGAGGCGGAGCTTGCAGTGAGCTGAGATCCGGCCACTGCACTCCAGCCTGGGTGACAGAGCAAGACTCCGTCTCAAAAAAAAAAAAAAAGAAAGAAAGAAAGAAAGAAAAAAAAGAAGCAAAACACAAAATCATACATACTGTATGATTCTGTCTATATAAAGTTCAGAAATAGGCAAAACTAATCTATGTTGTAGAGGTCAGGATAGTGATCACCTCTACAAAGAATGCAGCAGGCAGTGATTAGGAGGAGGCTTAAGACTACTTCTAGGGTCTGGATAATGCTCTATCCCTCGTAGGGGTGTTAGGTTCTCAGGAGTGTGTTCATGTGGGAGTAATCCATCAAGTTACATCATTAGTTATGATTTATGTATTTTTCTGTCTCTCTGTATACTTCCATGCAAAAACCTCTATAAACGGATTTACACATCGGAACGAAAAGTAGTTGTTTAGATATTCTGGATCTAAAAATCCAAGTTACATACTGAATCAAAGTTGCATAGCATTTACAATTCAAAAAGTGCATTTGTACATTACTTGTTCACTCTTCACTTCAGAGGTAGCGTAGGGTGTATATGTTTCCGTTGTACATATGAGGAAATGGAAATACTGGTAAGTGCAGTGATTTTTTTTCAAGATTACATAGCTATTATCATAATACCGAGTCATCCAAAAATTTAAAACACCCAGAATTACTGAACTATTGATCATATATTTGCCTTGGGCTCCAATTTAACACAGTTCATTTAAACTACTCCAGTGAAATTCATAAACATGGCTATACAGACTCCATTTTCCCCCATTGATTTTTAGAGCCAGATTATCCAGTGCAGGGTGATGGATAGAACATAGACTGCAGTAAGACCAAATGTGGGAAAAAAAAAAAAAATCCACACCTTGCCATGAATTTGGATAAGGTACTTCATTGTTCTAAACCTCACTTTCCCAATCTACAAAATAGGATCAATAGTACACCTCTCATAGGGTTATTATGAGGGGTCAATCAGATGACATGGGGGAAAAAATGCCCAGCAGAGTGCCTGAAAGTAACTTGTGCTCAATTATGTCGGTTTTACCCCTTCCTCCCAGCCACCAACTTCATTTAGGAGGTGAGTCATCTGCCCCATGGAGGTCAACCCAAAAGCCCTTCCAATGATCATAGAATAAGGCATAGAGGGGCACCTGAGATTATCTAATGCAGCAGAGGCACCTACAGGTGAACTGGCTCATTCAAGGTCATTAATTAGTCAGACACAGGCTAGAATCCATCCTTTCCCTTTGGCAAGTGGTAAATGTTTCCAGAGTGCATCTAGGATCATATTTTGGCATCCTGCTGTCAGGAATGAGGATGGGGCACAAAAGCCACCTGAAGTCAACCCAGCCACGGACTGGGGCAGCCCAGGGTCACAGGGGCATTTGAGGTAAGGAATTGAGACTCCATTCCCTACACTGAGAAGGATCCAGATAGAGGCCTCCATGCGTAGATCTATAAGGGAGATTTAGAGGGGTTCAGTTTTGTTTTGTGTTTCCCCAAGGCTCAAGTCTACCTGGTGGCTTCTACTTCCAGTAGACGATTTTTTTAAAGGGACCACACACATTTTTGGTAAGGGTAGCACGCACCCCCAGAAAAGAGACAACAGAACTTCCCTGGTGCAAGAGCAGGGCTGCATTTAGCCATACTCCTGCTAAGTGACAACAGCAGTAACAATGATGGTGGCTGCTAGCAATCCTCATAAAGGGCAAGCCTATTAAGTGCTAACTCTGTGCCTGGCTCTTTATGAAGCACTCGGCAGGGATTATCTTATTTAAATGATCTTTGAAATAACCTCTTTAAAATATTTATAGACATATAAAACAATATATGTCTACATATAGACACACATATATACACATATATACCCATACATATGTATTCTTTTTAGAGACAGGGTCTCGCTATGTTGCCCAAGCTGGTCTCAAACTCCTGGGCTCAAGAGACCTGCCTACCTCAGCCTCCCAAAATGCAGTGATTGAAGATGTGAGCAATCACACCTGGTCAAGAGATATATTATTATTTTCATATTACAAATACAGCAGCCGAGCCTTAGAAAAGTAGCTTGTTCATAATTGCACAGCTAGTAAGTGGCAGAGCCATGACTCCAACCGAAGTAATATCTCTCCAGAATGCATGTTCTTGGCCCATATTCTATACCACTTCCCCACAGAGTAGGTTCTTTGTTTATTGAATACATTAATAAATGAGCAAATGAATAAGTGAGTGAAAAGAAATATGGATTGAGTGCCTACTACACTCCATGCAGCAAGCTAGGGCTACTGCTAAATTTTCAGCTTGCAGGTAGATGGTGCCATCAGGCCCTGAGATGAAGAACACAGAAGTTTGAGCATCTGTGAGGCAGAAGGTGGTGGGCTGAGTTCTGACCCTATGATCCTAGGATGTCTATGGGGGGCATTTTGGGAGGTCTGCATCATAATCTCACCACATATTTTCTTTCCCTAAGTCTCTGATCCATGCAGAGATGGACAACAGACCAACTGAATTTCTCTGGGGTTGCTCGCATATGTGTCCACTGAGCCTGTCAGGATCTTCCTGATCAGACTGGTAGCTCTTAGAGAATAGGGACTGTTAGCCTCACACATCTTGCAGGTCCCACATCATTACTCACTGATTGATGATTCAGTGTGACTGTTCTCAAACTTGGGCCATAAATCGTTTGGGGGAACTAAGGTCTTAGGAGTGCACCCATCAAGCTTGCTTCCTGGTGACATTGTACATATGTCTCTTGACCAAGCAAGAAGAATTCTGCCGGCTTTCTGTAAGACACCCATGACATGCTGTCAAAGCTGAATGGTGTGTTTTCCATTAGTTGTCTATGAGCTTATTCCAGAAGCAGCAACCTTCAAGGATCCGTACAAATCCCATCTTCTCCACAAAGCACCACTGGCTCATGGCAGCCTCTCCATCCTTCAGACAATCACCAAGACTCACTGTCTGGGCCATAATTTGGCACTTGCCTTTTATTACATCATTCATTCTATATCGTATACCAACTGTAAGCTCCATGAGGGCAAGAGCTATGGCTTCCACTTCCTTGAGTAGCAAGATAAGACTTTTAGATACATATTAAGTCCACACATCTTTGTGGGGCATCAGTGATGTGCCACCCATAAACAACAGAAGCAAAGCAGATTAAAATTCCTTTTTGAGTGGAGGCACCGTCTTCCCTACACTCCCTTATTCTCCCCACAACTCTCTTCCCTTATTGCTACAGTGGTATATGCTAACTACTGAGAGGGGTTACAAAGAATATAGAGATCAGGGCTGGGTGCAGTGGCTCACTCCTGTAATCCCAAGGCTGAGACAGGAGGATCACTTGAGGCCAAAAGTTCGAGATCAGCCTGAGCAACATACAGAGGCCCCCATCTCTACAAAAAAAGTATTAAAACTAAAATTAGCCAGGTGTGGTGGTGTATGCTGGCTAATTTTATTTTTTTATGTATGTATGTATTTCTTTATTTATATTTTATTTTTAGCCAGGACTCTATCTACTCAGAAGACTGAAGTGGGAGGATCACTTGAGCTCTGATCACACCACAGCACTCCTAGGCAACAGGGCAAGACCCTGTCTCTAAAAGAAAAAAAGGGAGAGAGAGAGAGAGAGAGATCAGAGTCAAAGTTATGCCTTTGGTATTCCAAGTCAGGTCTCTGGGTGTCACATCAGGGTCAAGGTTTTTAATTTGCAAGAGGAGGTTTTTGAACTTCCAAAGAATATCAAGCCCTGGTCAAGGACACTGGGTACAAAAGAGCACACACAGGAACTAGATGACCATGACCCTTTCCCTAGAGACTAGACAAGTTTTCCCCACAGGTAAGCTTGGAACTGGCCCATGCTGGCAGCCAATTGTTAAATTTTTAGGAATTTTGTGAACTGCTTAAGGCTGGTAGCCTGAAATTGACCTTAATGGGAGTTTTCATGTCCCTGAAATCAGCAAGTGCTATAGATTCGCGCCTTTCTGCACACCTCTCCCCTTGCTATCAGAGCCAGTTGTTAGACATTTTGCCAGCACACCAATTCCTTCACCCCTTCCCCAGCCTGGGCCCTCAAATAATTGCTCCCCTCCCTCCCACCCCCAAAAGCAGTTGAGGAGAAAAGGCAGCAAGGCTGAGAAGAGATGGCCAAGACAGCACCAGAGAGCCTCAGAGAGCACCAGAACTTGTCCTCTCTCCCTGAGAGGGGTGTGTCCGGGGCCTCACAGTCAGGATACGAAGGAAACAGAGGTGGGAGCTGATGACTGGAGGTCCTCAGTAGGGCCACCATGACAAAGACTGTCTCTCTGATGGAACTTTAGCCAGCCTTCTCCTGGCCCTCCTCTCCACTAGGCCTCAGCCTTGGAATAAAGACTTGAGCAAATGCTAATGTCTTTTCTAACAGCCCAAGGCCACACCCCTAGAATGGCCCTACCCTCCTCAAAGTGCCTGTGTGAGAAAACTCAAGGCTAGCAAAAAAATCTACTGTTTGTTCCAGCCAACACCTGAGGATAGGGCTTCCGCCTCCCAGTCTTCGTGGGAGGAGAGAATCCTAACTTTGATAACGGTCAGCCAGCAGACACAGCTGGCCTAGTCACATTTTCACTGGTGAACTCTGTGTAATTTTTCACTTTCCTGATTCTACTGAGCCCCCGCTTGCCCCTCCCTGCTCCCTAATTCTCCCTTTAAAATGTGCAGATACCTCTGTACAAATCCAAGTTCAAGTCACACTGAACTCTTCTCCCCATTGCAGTAGTTATTCCTGATTAAAATCTGTCCTCGCCACTTTAGCTACTATCTGGCTTTGTTCATCTTTAACAACAGGCATCTCATAACATAACTAATTATTTTCATCATTATTATAAATAATTAACTAAATAGAAATGGGCCATGGTGAGAGTTTGGCATGACCCAAAGTTTATGATTAAACCAATTCTGTGTACCTGAGATCCAAAAGATGAAGAAAAAGAAGGAGGAGGAGGAGGAAGGAGAAGAGTGAAACACAGACAGCCATGTGCTGACTGCCTGGAAGTGGCCATGTTGGGACCACAGGTGTCTTGGCCAAAGCCAAAGAGGGCAGAGAATATTGACACCAGATGCTGTGGTTTAGGCAGCTGCTTTTCTGGGAAAAAAGGAAAGACAGAAACTCCTGAACTCACTGAGCTCAGTCCTAAAGTATCCAAGAAAAATCCAGTGTATATGAATGCATTTACCCTAAATTCATTAAGATTGTTTCTACCACTAGGTCGAAGGAGGACTACTCTGAATGGAAATTGAGTTGCTGGTGAGGCTGTGGCCAGTAGGCTAACTCTCACCAGGGCCAATGCAGGCCGAAATTCTCACAGCCCTGTGGAGGGAAATTTGAAAACATCTACAAAACTTACAAAAGTATTTGCCCTCTACCTTAGTGATTGCTTTTCTGGAAATTTTTCCTATCAGCCTTCCTATTGGCTGTGGTTATTCACTGCAGTTTTGTTTATAATAAGGAAAGATTGAAAACAACCCATTGTCCACCAATAGGAGGCAGGTTAAATCAATAATGGAATATTCTACAGCTGTAAAATAGTAAAGAAGCTCTCTACATAAAAGTATGGAAAGGAAACAAAGAAAGCAAGGTGCAAAACGGTGCACACAATAGGCTAGACTTTATGCAAAAAGGAAAAATTAAGAACATATATTCACTTTGGTTATATTTTTCAAAGATTCATAAAAAAACTAATAAAATGTAAATAAGATGAAAAAAGTTGTAGCTTTTTTGTATTGTTTTTGGTTTTACGTAATATGATTGTATAATCTGTTAAAAATAAGAGAATAAAACCAAATCTATATTTCTGCACAGCTGAGTTTGAGACTTGTGAAAATCACTACCTTCTCTACCTGTACCTTCCACATCAAGGTGTTCAAGGAGCATTTGCTGATTGGCTGATTCTGAGTCTATTGAGTCATTAACATTACATCTTTCAATCCAATAAGAATGTGGTGAGATCCAGGTTATGCTTGACCCGACCTGAGGAGCTGCGTGGTTTAAGGGAAACAGCACTTGAGTCAAAGTAGACAACTGGAGCCAAGATCTGGTTAATTTGCATATGACTTTAGACAGGTCACAGAACCTCTTGTGGCTTCAATTCTTACATCATAAAGAAATCAGCTCAGGTTAGAAAATATTATTGGGAGATGACCGCCATCTTGGAGCCTCAACACTGCCGTAAGACTCAGTGCCTGTCCTCAAGGTCTGGAGGACTGATGGAGGAGGGAAGCAAGATGAAGACAGGCTCTGCATAAGATATTAGGACCCAAGTCAGAGGGCTCTCCACGGAGCTCTGGATCCCAGAAGAGGGCCACCCCCATCCCATCCCATGGCTCATGGAAACCTCTCTATAGGAGAAGGATTTGAAGAGAAAGTATCTCAGCAAACAGAATAGGAGGAAAGACAGTGTGACCTGCGGCCCATGAGGGAAGCCCAGGCAGCAAGGATTACTGAAGTATCAAGCCTGGGACAGGAAGGAGTGGCGGGTGCAGCTGTGACTGTGCCCTTCCAAAGATCCAGCCAACTCTGACTCTCCAGGTGGCTGTGTTCCAGAGCACAGGCCAGGTCAGGGACAATCGAAACAAAATGGGCTCCACTGAGGACCAGAACCAAGGGAAAGGTCCCCCTGTATCCACTGGGGACCTATGGCTGGGTTGGCAGAAGCCTTTCTCCTTCAGGTCCAGCTCTGCCAAGCCCTGCAGAAGCTGCATGCATGAGTGCAGAGGAATTAAGTAGATGGTCCTTGGCACTTGTAACCCCATTCCCACCTCCAGCATCTTCACTGCATGATGTCCCTGGTGCCCAGGGCTCGTTCTGCCCTTAGGAACATGTGCCCACCTGAGATCCTTCTGCTGTCCCCGCCTCGTAGGGTTAGCACTGCCCCTAGTGTTGGCATGCCCCACTGATCAGTGGCCTTGCACCATGGTGCATGGCACCATCCTCATCTCATTTGATTCCCACCACAATCCTTTAAGGTAGTATCACTGTGTGCATTTTACAGAAAAGACAGTGAAGCTTAAAGCAGTTAATTGCCCCATGGTCCCAGAGCTAGTTAGTGGTAGAGCTAGGATTCGAAACTGAGTCTCTCCTCCCCAAGCCAGGGAGCTGAAGCAAGGTCTTTCTCCACGTGGAAGAAAGGGCCTGTCCATTTGCTTGACAAATAGGTTGGCTATTCCAAGCTTTGTCCCAACCGTCTTGGCTAGGCCACTGAGCTACTCCCATGTCCCAGCCCACCCCATCCATCCCCTAAATCCAAGGCCAGTTCCTTACCCTCCCCTGGGTATGGCTGGATCAGATTAGCAAAAGCAACAGTGCTCACAAGATTGCCCTACTTGGCTCCAACAATTAATTAAGAGCCGTCTGAGAGCCTCCAAAGGGCCTGCAAGCTCCAGCAAGATGCGGCACACATGGCTCTATCCAAAATATTCACTGTGTTTTTCCCTAGCTGGGGAACCAGTCCTTACCTGTTACCTGAACCTGATTAAATGCCCAAGCTGCTCACTCTTGGTGCCAGCCAGGAGCTAGCCTGCTGGTCCTATGGAAGGTGGGGAGGTGGCTGGAAACTTGACAATGATAGTCATCTGTCAATAAATACGGCGTTGTTTATGGGCTGTACCATGAAGCCTCCAGGGTCTGTGCCAGGCACTGCTTATTCTGGTCAACAGGCTGCTGGCACACAGGAGACCTATGGGCTTATCTGGGGCATGGCAGGAGCCCCAGAGACTCAGCCCAGAGGGGACCATGGGGAGGGCTGCTCTAGGCCATGGTGGGGGCCTCATCACCACCATTCTGGTTCCCAGGTGGTCCATCCTCCACCTGGCACCAGACAACCTGGGTCAGGTATATTTGGTTGTTATTCCTCTGCGTAAGACCTTCCATTGCCTTCGCATATACGGTTAGGACCTTGAATGTTGGAGTCTGATTTAGACACAACACTTCCTTGGAAAGCTCATACACCAAGAAGAAAGACACCTGCTATGACGGTGGTGGATCATGGCCCCTCATAGTCTTAGACTTGTCTTAAGGATCAAGTGGCCTGTGTCCTACCCTGCCGCATGGTCTATGTTCTGTCAGCATTAAAATTAGAGTCCTACTGGCTCTCCCTCCAAAATACATCTGAACCCATCCATTTTCTCCACCAACACCTAGACCAAGGCTCAGTAGCTCTTTTTGGTAAAGAGTCAGGTAGGGCATACTTCAGGTGTTGTAGGCCAAGAGGCAAAATCGAGCCTACTATGCAGTTACTTCTTTTTTTTTTGTTTTTGTTTTGTTTTGTTTTGAGATGGCGCCTCACTCTGTCACCTAGGCTGGAGTGCAATGGTGCAGTCTCAGCTCACTGCAACCTCCCCTGCCTGAGTTCAAGTGATTCTCCTGCCTCAGCCTCCTGAGTAGCTGGGATTACAGGTGCCTGCCACCACACCCAGCTAATTTTTGTATTTTTAGTAGAGATAGGGTTTCACCACATTGGCTTGGCTGGTCTTGAACTCTTGACATCAAGTGATTCACCTGCCTCAGCCTCCCAGAGTGCTGGGATTACAGGCATGAGCCACGGTGCCTGGCTGCAGTTACTTCCATAAAGAGTGACAGCACATTTCCATACTGTTTTATTAATGAAAATTAAAATATGACAATATTATTAAAAATTGAGGACAATAAAAAAATATAGTTCAACTAATGAGAAAAAAATGAATTCTTCTTTTAGAGGGGATAAAAATCTCACTTCATTGGGGTTCAGAGATAGTATTCTCTCTCTCATCAAATCAATCGAGAGTGTGTACCGTTCCTACTTAATGGGCCAGACAAAACCCAGCAGCCGGCCGGATTAGGCCCACAGGCTGCTGTAAGAAGACCTCGCCCTTGACGGAGGATATTGAAACAGGGTATTGCCAGGACATTGAGACAGCCTTCTCGCCTCCCCCCCACTCCAGATCTCCCTGCCTGCATTTTGGTTCCCCACTTGAGGATGGACCAGACAACCTAGGTCAGGTATATTTGGTTATTATTCCTCTGCTTAAGACCTTCAATTGCCTTTCCAAAGACAGGCTCTTGAAGGTTGGAGTCTGATTTAGACATAACACCTCCGTGGAAAGCTCATACACCAAGGAGAAAGACACCTGCTATGATGATGCCCATCTGCCTCCAGGAAGCCCAGAGCAGGCCTCAGAGGTCTGGGCACTCAGATGCTGCCTACAGGCGATGCATCAGGGCTCTGGAGGCCACCTTGGCAGGACTCTCGGCCCTCTGCAGGCAGCAGTTGCTCTGCCTGATCCCTTAAGGGGTGACGTGGGACAATGACAGAGGAATCTAGTCTGACTAGCTAACTATCTGCCAGACAGGAATTTTAGAGCTCAGTTCTGAGTAGGTTAGTGTGGACAATGGGCAGCGTGGTTTATGATAACCTGCTCTGCGCCAGGATCAGGAGGGCTGGGCTCCATTCCCAGCTTCTCCTCTAACCTGCTGGTGACCCTAGCCATGCCAGTAGCTCTCTGAGCCTGTTTCTTCAGGAGTAAAAAGTGAGGAGGGTGGTCCCCTAAACTGCTGGTAATCAGAATCACAGGTGGAACTTTAAAGACTCAGATTCCTGAGTCCCATCCACAATCTAGTGAATCAGGAGGTAGAGATACATAGATATACACACATACACATATACATATAATGCACATAATTATATATGCATGCATATATACTCATGTATAATATATAATATGTACAATGTAATCATGTATAATATCTATAATGTATACATTATTGTCATGTATAATATACATGTGTATTGTATATATTATATACTCATGTATAATATATACAATATGGTCATGTATAATATATGTATATTGTATATCTATATATCAACATTGTATATGTTTACATACATACACATATATACACATATAGATGTATACTTGCATCCCTGCATATATACACACCTAGGCATACACACACAGACCTGTGAGTGTGTATATCTTCTTGGTAATTTTGATAACTAGACACATTTTTAAAAACACTGTCCCTGGCCGGGCGCAGTGGCTCACATCTGTAATCCCAGCACTTTGGAAGGCTGAGGTGGATGGATCACAAGGTCAGGAGATTGGGACCACCTTGGCTAACACGGTGAAACCCCGTCTCTACTAAAATACAAAAAATTAGCCGGGCGTGGTGGTGGGCACCTGTAATCCCAGCTGCTCGGGAGGCTGAGGCAGGAGAATGGCGTGGACCCAGGAGGCGGAGCTTGCAGTGAGCCGAGATAGCGCCACTGCACTCCAGCCTGGGCAACAGAGCGACACTCTGTCTAAAAACAAAACAAAAACAAACAAAAAAACCCACTGTCCCTGGGGCTTTCTAGCTTTTAAGGGTCTATGTGATAAAGAAAGGTGCTGCCCACAAATTCTGTATTTCATACAATCTGATGACAAGCATATTTACGAACAATTGCTCAGCCCAGAAGTTGAAGCCACATGAGGGAGTTGCATGTATCTTGGGGTGAAGAAAGCTGCTAATAAACTATTTTATTTAGGTTATAGGAAAGACTCTAAATACATTGTAAAGCACTCCACAGTTCACGGTGTCCTTTTATTAACTTTATGCTCTTCAGAAACTGAGATTCACAAAAGCTGTGACGTTTCCAACCTCATGTAGCTAATTAGTTGTCTGGGATTTGACCCTAAGCTTCGAAACTTTGGACTCAGTGCTCTTTCCATCGAGAAAAGAATTACTACGAACATTTTTTTTCGAGAAGAATTGGTTGGATGGTCATAAGTTACTGCAAATGCCAAATTAATAGAATCCAAATTAATGACTTTGTAGTTATATCACAGGTGGGTACATAAAAAATTATCGTTCTTTCTGATTATTACTTCGTAATTGACAAATCATAATAATATATATTTATGGAGTCTAGTGTGATGTTTTGATATATGTATACAATGTGGAATGATTAAGTCAATTGAATTAACATATCTACCACCTCACTTATTCATCATTTTTTTGTGGTGAGACATTTGAAATTTATTCTCAGTAATTTTGGAAAAATTATTAAATGCCTTTATAAATTTAAAAACTTCCTGTCCCTACAAATTTTTGCTGACAAAATTTTCCACTTGGCTCAGGGGTATAAGGTTTCTGTTTATTTTTACAAGCAAAGTAGAATTTTTTAGCTGGACTTTTTTTGACAGTTACACTAAAAAAAGAACAGCCTGTGGACTGAAGTATTTTGCTGTTGTCACCTCTGGGCAGAGAGGATGGTGTAGGGTAATGCTAACACAAGTTACATTCACACATTTGTTCATTCATTAATTCGTTCATTCATTCAACAGACACCTGTGTGCTCACAGCATCATTCCCTGGAAAATGACTTTCATCATTTTATCTCCCAATAACCACACAGAACAGAGAAGCCAGGAGACAGTATGACCACTGAACCTGGGAGGACAGGAAGGCAGTGGAGGCATCAAGGTATTGAATCACTTGGTAGCTGCCAATCCAGCTTTGAACCTCGTTGGGACTTCTCACCTCTGTGGGTGCTGCCTGTTGACAGAATTATCATCCTTGGTTCCATCAACACCACATCCTCGTGCAGTGTTGGGAACTGCCCATGGCTTGTGGGAAGCAGCAGGATGAAGGCTGAAGACAATTACGGATCCACAAGTGGTGTTTTAGAGACAGGGTCTCACTCTGTCACCCAGGCTGGAATGCAAGGGCACAATCATGGCTCGCTGCAGCCTTGAACTTCTGGGCTCAAGCAACCCTTCAGCCTCAGCCTCCTGAGTAGCTGGGACTACAGGCACTACCACACCTGGCTAACTTTTATTTTTTGTAAAGACAAGGGGTCTTGCTATGTTTTCCAGGCTGCTCTTGAATTCCTGGGATCATGCGATTCTCATCTTATCTCTGCCTCCCAAAGTGCTGGGATTACAGGTGTGAGCCATGTACCCAGCCTACAAATGTCGACATGAGTAGGGCTCTTGTTAGAAATGCTCTCCAAAAGTGTCTTTATTTTATCACAAACATTTTAACACTCTTAACTAATACTTGGTACACCATATAAGACCCAAATCATTAGGCTTCAAATCAACCCACATGACTCATTTTTCCCATCTCTGCTTCCCAGCATGCAACCTGTAAAAGGCAGGGCCCCCTGGATGTCCCAATATGGTCCTGGGATCTGCTCCCTATGTACCACTAAAGCATCAGACCTTGACTTTGGATGCACACGAGAATACCCTGGAGAGATTCACAAGATATGAATGCCTGGTGGCACCCCCAAAGATTCTGATTTACGTGGTCTGGGCTGTGGTCTGGCCATCAGGATTTCTGGTGTGGTACTAACACACAGCCAGAGTCAGAAACCTCAGTCTGTCCTGTCTCAGAGCCAAAGACTTGTAGTTCCAGAGGCTCCAGCACTAAGGGAAAAGATCAAGGCTCTTTTAGATTTGGGAAAGCAACAAATATAGCTAAGTGACTAAAATTACCTTACATTCGCAGCCCTGCAGACCACCACCAACTTGCTACAGCTCTCGGAGGGGACACTCAGCTCAGACCTATAAACAGGGACCCCAGGTCAGTGCTCCCGCAGCTGTGGGCTCTGTTCACTGGGTGCAGCTTCCTGCCCCCCAGATATGCCTTCTCAGCCTCTCTCCTCGGTCCCTTTTTGTCCAGCCTGGGAATCCAGAAACTGAGTTCTCACTCCTACACCTTCACCTGGTTTGGCTTCTCTGCTCTTTTCTGCTGGGAAACAGCTTCTGGTCAGAGTAGTAGAAATGTGGGTCTTTCCCCCGCTTTATTTTCCTTTTTCCCTCCTGTTTTCTCCTCTTTTTATTCTTCCTGTACTCATCTTTCCCCTTTTTTGTTCTCTCTTCTTTTTTTCTCCTCCTTTTCTTGTCTTTCTTCATTTCTTCTCTCTTCATTTCTCTTCCTTTATCCTTACTTAGTTCCCATTTTCTCTTCCCCTTTCCTATCCCTCTTCCTTTTTTCTCTTCTCTATTTCCCTTTCCTCATCACCTTCCTTCTTCTCCCTTTCCTGGTAAGTATTCCTAAGGGTTTCCAAGCAACAGGCAGGGACCCATTGACTCCAGGACAAACCACAATGAAGACAGAGCCGAGGACGCTAGGCAGCCAGAGATGGGGAGAACGAGACATCACCAGCCTGGTTACAGAGGTCTCGCCGGCATAAGGCGCCATGCTGAGCCCTGCAGCAAGTGGGAAATCATTGAGTTGTGGAGATAAGACACACCCATGTGGAGAGGTGGTGAGACAGGCAGCACAGGAGGCATTTGACCAGAGGACAGACAGCACCCCAAAAGTTGTTTGTAGGCCAGTGGCTTAGCACTTGTACACAATGTAACACCTTTCCCCATAAAAATGTCTCCGACAGGGCAGGTTGCTTGGCCAGCTCGTAAAAGCCAACATCATCATAATGTGTTTAAAGCACAGCTCTCAAAGCACCTTTTCAGGTCCACCTACCTATATAGCACTGTTTACCTCAGCAGGAAAATTGATTTCTCGTTCCAACTTGCTACAAAAACATTCCCATTATCCCGAGGGTGGGGGCCACAGGGCTGGAAGGGTTGGGTGTTCTGGGCACCAGGAACTTGCTGAAGCATTAAGCGTGTGTGGATGAAGGCCCTGTCCAGGCCACGCATGCCCCTGAAGGTCTGAACCTGGAAATAAACCTAGGTGCATGGGTTATTCATGAATTAAGCATTTTGAAAGCAGAGCCCAGCCTCCTAATCCAGATACTTGATATATGAGGCAGAAAACAAGGAAGGGGGATCTCGGTCAAGGACTCTTCAGGAAGGAGGCAGGGATTGAACTGACCTAGGATGACAAGCAGGGTGAGGTCAGAAAGGACCCAAACAAGGTATGGCCAGAAAAGGGCCCTGGGCTTTAGGTACCACTGAGAGTTGGGCAGCGCGACCTCCAAAAGAAGCTGGGGAGATGGTGGGGGCAGCAGTGGGAGGTGAGGCATGTTGGTGGGAACTTTGAGAATCAGGCTTTGGATTTCCAGCTTTCGCTGAGTAAGTGGGTACAACCCATTCAGGGGTTTTGAGATGAAGGTAGTGAAGCACCTGCGGCATGAATTCCAATCAAGTGGAAGCAAATCGAATGGCGCGGAGTGGAACAGGAAACAGCAGAGGGAGTGTCACGTAGGAATTGTGAATATTCTTCCATGAATCTTGTGTCTGTGTGTGTGTGCACATATATATACATCTACATGTATGTATGGAAGCATGTATATTTGCACATACTTGTGTATGCGGTGGGTCACACTGACTCTTTACCATAGCAGGTTTTTCAGAGGTTTTGAGGAGTGATGTCTTCACATGGATGTTTTAAAACGAAACTAGAAGTGACTTGAAAGGTTGGTTTCAGGGGAGAGGGTTGGGCAGGAAGTGGCCCAAGGAGGAGGCAATTAGAAGAGTTGCAAGACCGTGGTGGGGGCCTTAAATTTGGGTGGTGATAGCAGGAACAGGATGAGTGGCCACCAGCCTCCCTGCAAAGAAGGTAAGCCCCACAGGGTCTGTAGAATCAGAGACAAGAATTCTAACATTGCCAGGGAGTTCAGTAGCCCATCTCTCAGCTCCAGGTGTCAGCCCCTGCAATTCCCAGGTGCCAGGAGTGTGTGTGTGTGTGTGTGTGTGTGTGTGTCTGTGTCTGTGTGATGTGTGTGTTGCCAAAAATTTTATTTTTCCTAACCTCCCCCTGTTCTGTGTCTCCTCCCAATTTCTTTTTGGATTTTTGAACTTTTAATTGAAAGACTGCTGCAATTTTAAATACCACATTCTAAAGAGAACTATTTTCATTTCATACCACCATGCATCAATAAGCGTAACACCTGTGGTTCATATAAGACTTACTGACCTACAGAAGACATTTTTATTCAGAGTCTGGAATAACTGCAAAGAATAAAAACCCAAATTTGGATCTGATGAAGGAGACCATGTGGGAGACTTATTCTAGCCTCTTCATTCATTCATGACAGGCAAAAGGAAAACACAGATTCTTTTTTCCAGGTGTGTGGTAACTTATTCCCAGCCATTAGAGATCTGCTCCTTATGTTAAATAGCTCAAGACACATTCAGAAACATACCCCTTGTTCCAGTCATTTCATCTTGCTAAACAATATCAACAAATTAGACATGCGTTTGCTCAAATTGCTGCTGTCTCTTCATAATGCTCACCTGGCAGGAGTCACTGATCACAGTTTATAAAGAAGCTGACACACCAACACCAACGCACAGAGGAGAATCCAGTGCGGGATGTGGTAGGAGGGGTGTCGCAGGGAAAAGGAAAAGGAAAACAAGGTGGCGGGGGATGGGGGTGGTGAGGGAGTGCTTCCTGCTTCTCAGTGCCTGAAAGCGTGAAACATAAAGGTGTCCTTCGTGCCTTGAGGAAGGGCCAGGTGGGCCAGCTTGCACATTGCTTGCACCTCAGCAAGTAGGTGCCCTGCTTCTGGATGAAAATCCAGAGAAGACGGGGGCAGTGGACGAATCGTGTCCTCCAGAGTTATGTCCAAGTCCTGCCCTCCATGCCTGTGCATGTGGCCTTATTTAGACCTAGGGTCTTTGCATTTGTAATTAAGTTAAGGATCTAGGCGTGAGATCTTCCTGGACTGCGGGTGGATCTTAAATCCAGGGACCGGTGTCCTTGTATGAGAAAGCAGAGGGATATTTGAGACACAGTGAGAAGTCAAGGTGAAGATGGAGGCAGAGACTGAAGGGATGCGTCACTAAGCCAAGCAACGCCGGGGGCTGCCAGCCACCACCAGAGGCTGGGAAAGAGACATGGAACAGACGCTCCCTCAGAGCCGCCAAAAGAACCAATGCTGTTAAGGCCTTGGTTTTGGACTTCCAGCCTCCAGAACTATGAAACGACACATGTCTGTTGTTTTAAGCCTCCCAGTTAATGGTGATTTGTTATGACAGCCTTGGGAAACTCACCCAATGGGAATACTCACTTATTGCAAGTGAAGTGTGAGACACTGATGTGAATATAAGGGGAAACAGGCTCACACAATCACATCCCCTTCTCCCAACAAAAAGAAAAAAGATGCAATGCCTTAGATAACCCTAAGAACTTGCTACCATAGCCACGGCTGCAGGACCACCACATGGGCCTGGGCCGCTGGCCTCGCACTCTCTCTCAGGGAAACACAGCCTGGTGAAAAGTCAGGAGCCAGCCTGGCTGAGTTTGAACCCTGGCTCCACCCCTAGCTGTGGGGCCTTGGGCAAGATATTTTATCTTTCTTCCTCCTAAGGTTGTTTGACGATTAAATGGCCTACTTATACGTGTTCTGTATTAGTCCATTTTCACGCTGCTGATAAAGACATACCCGAGACTGGGCAATTTACAAAAGAAAGAAGTCACAATCATGGTGGAAGGTGAAAGGCACGTCTCACACGGTGGCAGACAAGAGAAGAGAAAGAGAGCCAAATGGAAGGGGTTTCCCCTTATAAAGCCATCAGATCTTGTGAGACGTATTAACTACCATGAGAACAGTATGGACGAAACTGCTCCCATGATTCAATTATCTCCCACTGGGTCCATCCCACAACAGGAGGGAATTATGAGAGCTACAATTCAAGATGAGATGTGGGTGGAGACACAGCCAAACCATATCATGCTGTGTGTAAAGTATTGATAATAAACAGAGCAGTGTTAGCTATTACTATTAGTTCAGAGATCGTATTTCAAAAGTGGGAGTATAGGTGGCTTAAGCATGGGAGGAGGATAATACTAAAGAATTAACTAGACCCCTGTCTCCAGTTACAGTTTAGCTCTGACTTATAGGGCTGAGCTACAGAAGCCTCCCAGACCCGAGCCACGGGCAGGAGACAGCACACAGCACAGTCTGGTGAGGGCTGAGGGGGCCAGCAGAGAGGTGATGAGGCAAGGCTGGAGACACAGCCCAGACATGAGTCCAGCTGAGGACTGGTGGGTAACCATCCTGGGGTCTCTGCTGCATGTTTCCTGGTGGCATCAGAAATCTCGGCCACACTGTGTTCTCTTCCAATAAAATCACAAAGAGCACACAAAACATCTCCTTTAAACAGAAGTCAGCCACATAACAGAATGAAATCATCACTCCAGAAGTAATTGTAAAAGAAGACTTCACAATTCATGCCAGCAGCCTTGACAATAAGTGGCCCAGTCAAAAATTCACAAGATGATTCACCATAATGGCTGAAAGTTTCAGGTCTGGTGTCCAACTTTGTGGGTGAGAATCCCATCCCGGCAACTACTAATGGTGTGACATTAGCCAGGTTCTTTAACCCCTCTTTATCTTAGTTTCTTCTGTAAAGTATAAGGATCAATGAGATTTTATACAAAACCCTTAGTGTAATACTTCACCTGTAGGAAGACTTCAGTACTTGTGAGCATTCAGCACTGCTTTCTCTAAACAAAAGCGCAGGTACATTGGCATCACGTATAACCAAGTATTGTAATAATAGACAAAGAACTCCTAAAATCAATGAGAAATAGAATCACCCCAATACAAAAGAAGGACAGAAAGCTTCTGAAACAAGCAAGTCAAAAACAAAGAAGCCCAAATAGTCAATGCACATGGAACAAAAATGATCAATCTGGCCTGTAATAATAAAAATACAAAATAACAACACACACACACACACAAAACCAAACAGAATATGTGAAATTTAGAGGACTACCAATACAACGTGTTGGCAAGGATGTGGAGCTACTGGAACTCACACGCACTTCTGGTGGGAGTGTAAACTGATACAACCACTTAGACAAAAGATTTGGAAGTATCTACAAAAACTAAATATGCAATCTGACTCAACCCTTCCACTCCTAGGCACATATTCCTTGGGTGTGGGTGTTCATGTCTACCAAATGACATTACAAGAATGTGCATTAATAGCTCCACACTGAGATAACCCAAATATCTTTCCACAGAGGAATGGTTTATCCATGCAGTGAGGTATACACAGCGATGAGAATGAGAAAACTACCAATACACACCAACACAGGAGAATCTCACAGACATCACGCAGAGCAAAAGAAGCCAGACACAAAACAGTAGGTATTGTACATTTCCACTTATATGAGGGTCAGAAACAGGCAAGACTGTTCCAAAGTGAAAAAGGCTAGAATAGAGATTACTCGCCATCAGGGGACATTAGCTGGGAGAGGGTACAGAGAGCCTTCTGGAGTGGTGGAAATGTTTTGTACCTTGATCTGGGTAGTGGTTACGTGGGCATCTCTATACACAAAAATTCATTGAGTTGTGCACTTAACATGAGTGCATTTTCGTAAGTTGTGTCTTCGCAAAAGGTAAAATTAAAAAGAAAAAATAGTAATGAGATGTCGGCCAGGCACAGTGGCTCACACCTGTAATCCTAGCACTTTGGGAGGCCGAGGGGAGCACGGATAACCTGAGATCAGGAGTTCGAGACGAGCCAGGCCAACATTGCGAAACCCCGCTGCTACTAAAAATACAAAAGTCAGCCAGACATGGTGGCACATGCCTGTAATCCCAGTTACTTGGGAGGCTGTGGCAAGAGAATCACTTGAACCCAGGAAGGAGAGGTTGCAGTGAGCCAAGATAGTGCCACTGCACTCCAGCCTGGGTGACAGAGTGAGACTGTCTCAACAACAACAACAACAACAACAAAAAAAAAAAAAAAAAAAAAAAAAACAGACATAAAAGTGACTCATCAGAGCTCCATCCATCAGGCTATGGGCTACAAATGTGGCTGGGCCACGTGGACAGAAGGACACACGGCCTGGGTGTGGGAGAGGAAAACACACTGCTTTCAGGGCAGTGGAATTAGGGGTTTCCCTTTCCCTTCTCCCTCAAAGCCTTTTCCAATGAATCTAGAAATTTCAGTTTCTTAATAATGTTCCTGATGCTCTTCCACCTAGATGCAAAGGAGATCTATTCACGACATCTCCAAGAATGACCTCCCTAAGAGCAGCAGAGTGGTCAAGGCCTGCTTTCCCAGGGATTCATTTTCTTCTTACTTTTTTTTTTTTGAGACAGAGTTTCACACTGGTTGCCCAGGCTAGAGTGCAGTGGCACAATCTCAGCTCACTGCAACCTCTGCCTCCTGGGTTTAAGGGTTTCTCCTGCCTCAGCCTCCTGAGTAGCTGGGATTGCAGGCATCCACCACCATGCTGGGCTAATTTTTTTTTTTGTTTAAGTAGAGACGGAGTTTCGCCATGTTGGCCAGGCTGGCCTTGAACTCCTGACCTCAGGTGATCCACTCGCCTCAGCCTCCTAAAGTGCTGGGATCATAGGCGTGAGCCACTGTGCCTGACCAGGGTTCATTTTCAATGCTGTTGACATGAAGGCTAAGATTGCAGGGGAGGTCACAGTTTTAGGATCTCAGCTTTTAGAATGCTGCCTTTTTAACCCCTTCAGCATTTCCATCTTATTGGAAAAAGGGCAGGCAGGAGGGCAGACAGGAGGGAGGGAGGCAGTTGGGCTTTCTTCCTGTCCAGGGACCAGCTCTGCCCTCCTGGTCCTCACTCCCAACCCCGCTCCTTCCTTCCCCTGTTCTGTGCCTCTCCTATCTACTCCTTCCACCTCATAGGCTCTTCATGTGGCTCAGGTGAGATAATGCAGGGTGTGAAAGTTCGTTGTAAATGAACGCATCAAGTCTACGTTCCATTTGCTGTCATGATCTCCTGTGTCTTTGTTCCATTTGTGCAGGTGACCTGTCCCCCTGCCAGTCCCCATCCCCTCACCCCCAGTTTCATGGATAAGGACCAGCTGTAGACTCTGCCAGGCCTTGGGCAGTGTTGGTATCATGCTTGGAGGTGCTGCTCAGTTATGCAACCCACCCTTTGCCCCCAGCCAGAGCCACAAAGCCACTAGGGCAGTGTAGCGGTTTGTTTATTTATTTACTTATTTATTATTTTTGAGACGGTGTCTCGCTCTGTCACCCAGGCCGGAGTACAGTGGCACGATCTTGGCTCACCACAACGTCCGCCTCCCAGGTTCAAGCGATTCTCCTGCCTTAGCCTCCCGAGTAGCTGGGATTACAGGCGCACGACATCACGCCCAACTGATTTTTGTATTTTCAGTAGAGTCGGGTTTTCCCACGTTGGTCAGGCTGGTCTCGAACTCCTGACCTCAAGTGATCCACCTGCCTTGGCCTCCCAAAGTGCTGGGATTACAGGTGCGAGCCTCTGTTCCCGGCCCCACCGTGCCAGTTTAGCACAGTGAGGCACAGGGCCTTGCATGAACTGGCACCTGGGGGACCCCATGACGAGGTCAGAGCGGGTGAGAGGCACGCACCAGTGTGATTGAGCCGCTAGCTGGGACTCTGAGGGCAGCGTGGTGTGGCTTGAGAACAAGGAAGTGTCTGCAAGTGGATTCAACTGCAAGACACCTCCCCGGCCCACAGGGTGGGGTTGCCTGCACTTACCAGAGACGGTCCCCGAGTGAGCTTGATAAGCTGAAAGAGACGCTCAGGAGAGCCCTGACGGCGCTCCCCAGGCTGGAAAGGACAGAACTCCACACTGGCACTTTCATCTTCAAAGTTCAGAACCTCAGTTAAGTAATTAATAGGTCTGATCACGTTCACAGCTCTCCAGAAGAGACTCTTGGAAAAGCTCTGCTTTTCTTCCAGAAGTGTTTTCATGGCAAGCCCACAGAAGCCCCCTAGGAGGCAGCCTGTCATCCAATAATCACTTCCTCTCTCAGACCCAAATTCCAAATCCGCTCAGCAATGGGCAGGGCAGGCCTGAGCCACGTCCAGAGATTGGGATTTGCTGCCTCCTGGAGGATATTCTGAGTATAGCAAGTAAGTGAACTCAAACAATGCGTTCAGTAATGGGAAGAAAACAGCTGTTTTTGTCCGAGGAGCGTCTGGCATACCCAAGACTTCTTAAAGAGAGGAAAATATTAACCTAGAGCATAACAACCCCTTTCTCTTTTCAGTCAAAACCTAGACAGACTGTGTTGATATTAAGTTAACAAGTTCCATGGGCTAATACCTTCCGAATGAAATGAGAGTGTTCTTGAATTAATAGATGAAAACTCCCCTTCATACATCAGAGAACTAAGGAAAGGTAATCGCCCTCAATATTTATTTTCGATTTGGAAAATCCAAAGCAAGAAGGCTTTGAAGAAGTCAAGATCTGATTATAATTCTAGGCTCGGTGCCAATGGGATAAATGATCTGGCAACTTCTTTTGCACAGCTATCGACTCCATTTGCCTCTGACACCAAGTGCCCAGCATGGCACAAAGCCTCACAAAGTGCTCCTAAAAGGGTGTCATCTCCACACCATTGACAAGACTCAGAGTCCCCATGGCCATAATGCAACCCCCTCCTCCCTGGGGCTGTTGTCACCTCAACCCACTAAGGATCAGGAAGTAGGGTTTGCCAGTGAGGAGCCTGGAATCTTCAAGCCTGTTTGGCCATGGTGTTCTTGTGATTTAGTACCCTGGACTGGCACGTCTGGGGACTTTTTGCTCTAGACAAACTTTTTAAATAGGCCAGGTGCAGTGGCTCCAAACTGTAATCCCAGTGCTTTGGGAGGCTGAGAGGGGAGGGTTTCTTGAGCTCAGGAGTTTGAGGCTGCAGCCAGCCATGATCACACCACTGCACTCCAGCCTGGGAGACAGAAGAAGACCCTGTTTCAAAAAAATTTTTTAATAAATATAAATGTTAAAAATAAAAAACCCTAACGCACACACACATACATGCACACACACGTATACATGCACACACATGTACACACACACATATGCATGTGCAACGTGTATGCCCAAGCTATACTCTCTTTACCTGAGTTTTAATTTACAGAAGTTTCAACCTGGCCAGGCCCATAATCATGGAGAATGGGCTGGGAATGGGTCTGCAGAGGTTTCCAAGGACATGTTTGAAAAGCATTCTCCACCTGGGAGAGCTGGGTCAGAATTAGCACACTCTAGGAGAGTTGGGCAACAGCCAAGAGCGGGGCACACCAACTCGACTAACCGAGCCTGAGCCACTGGGAAACTCCTCATGGCAGTGATCACTGGAGCAGGCAGGGTCATGGCTGGCTGGGGCTCCCACCTCCGCCCCTCCCCAAGCGCAGGTGGGCATGCCATGGCGGGGCTGGGGAAAGGGCCTATGGCCAGGGTAGCACAGAATGACAACAAAGGAACAGTCAAGGCCTAACAAACAGAAACAGCAATGCAAATTGCCTAGAAAATGGAGCGGCAGTCACTGTAGCTGGCATTGCCCAGACTTTGGTTGGCTTCAGGGTGACAGGTCAAGAAGGCAGCTCCTCCTGCAGGCCAATGAGTTTGCTCCAAGAGCAGCCCTTTCCAGCTGACGCCCAGAGTGACCCAAAGGCTCTCCCGGAAAGTCCAGTTCGAAGACGATACAGCTGCCCGTCATGGAGCAACCTGCCCAAAACCACAGGGGGAAAAAAAATCCAATAACCAAATCCGAGTGACCGCACCCTGTCTGCAGTTACTCAGAATTCACTGGCCAAGGTCCAGGGAGCAGACCGAGTCAGGCTGAAGTCTATCCACATTTAATTTTCAATTGAAAATGGAAATAAGTCAATCCAAGAGAAACCCAGGGCCTGATTTAACAGCATCAACTGCCATGGCAAAGACATTGTCATGGGGGGGTGCCACAGATCAGCACCACCACCCCAGGGGAAGGTTGACACCACCACATCCAGATGCTATTCACTCACCTTTCATACCAAAGCTCATCCACTGCATAGCGGCTCAACGGCACTGCTACTGTTGTGTTCTTTTTACAGGTGAGGAAGCTGAGGCACAGGAAGTTGAGTGACTAAGCTCTCAGTGTAAATGGTGGGGCAGGTTTGAACTCATGTCTCTGGCTCTTTGGTTCTACATGCGTTAATTCTGATTATGGTGAAAGTCTGAATGGCTAGAAATATTTGGAGATTGTGCCCGGAGGACAGCTGCAGAGAAGTGACCATGGCTGACCCTGGGCAGCAGTGCTTGGTCTTGCTGGGAATCGTCAGGGCCTCTGCCAGCCTTCCCTGGGGGCACCAGGTGAGGTTATCGTGGATTTGAGGTCCTCTGTACCGGAGGCAGGACGCAGACACCATGAACAGCTCCAGGCAGGTGTTCATTCGCTGGCGGAACATTTGCGATGTGCTCAGCCATGCTGGGGGTAGGGGATGTGGGAATATTTGCACTGTTGGGTTAGGCAGGGCTCAGAGGGGAAGGCATCATGGAAGAGGATTTGTCTTGAGGAAGGAACACAGGAGACATGGCCATGCCATAAGAAGGAAGATGCCTCTCTTTAGGTCAGGATTTGACATCAGAAAAGAAGAGATCACTCCAGGCAAGGGCCAGGAGACCTGCTTCCCAGGGCAGAGAACTCCCCACTCCAGCCCCTCCTGGGGGAACCCTCTCCAACTGCAGACCCCAGGGTGGATGAGCAGCGATGTGATACCTTAGATGGATCCCACATCCCCTTCAGAAGCTAACGGTGTTTGGCTTTAGCTGACAATGCGCCTCCGGGGTGTGCCTCATTTCCAATGTCCAGCGTCCTGGAGTCTCAAGGTGCCACTTTGAGGGCTACCCTTGTTGCCCAACCTCATGTTTCCCTCTAAGGGAAAGGCTCATGCCCCCACTGCCAGGCAGCCCCTGACACAGGGGACTCTTGTGAGCAGGTCAACACGCAGCATGGATATGCGGAGGGACTCAGAGTTCTCTTGGTCGTGTCCCCTGTGTCTAATCCCCATTGCACAAGGAACTTGACTTTTCTGAACATTTTTTCCTCCTCTAAAAGATGGCCACCATGAGGCTGGATGCCTATGTTAAGTAGAATTTTAAAAGATTGATTTAGTAAAATATATACAATAACAATAGGCTTGGCTCAGGGTTTGCAGGGAGAGTGTGAGCTTTGGGGGAGTGCGACACATTTTTGGGTATTAGAAGACGATAGCAGGCAGAGCAAGATACCCTAGAGGATAGGCCAGGAGGTCCCCTCCGCAATCTGCATGTCTGGACACTTGCAAGGCAAGAAGCAGGTGAACGAGAAGCAGGTGAAAGTAGAAACAGCTCTCCCGTCCTGGTGACTCCTCTCCTGGGGTAGCCGGTGTTCCTGGGTCTGTGTTGAGCCTGCTGCATAGAACTTGGCCTGATCAGATACAAAGGGAGCAGCAGGAGTGACAGGCACAGTGGAAAACTGAGCATCCCACAGACCTGAGTTTGTGTCTTTGTTTGGATGCTCACCAGCCTTGGACCTTCAGACAAATTCCCAGACTTCCCATCTGCAAAGTGGGGTCAAGAGTCCTCAGAAGGTTTGAGTGAAGAACACAAGAGATAATGCATTAAATGCCTGGCACACAATTTATCCATTCGTCTTTGGGTATTCCCTCTTTTTTTGAGATTTCTCTCTATTTGTATTTTTTAGATATAGTGTCTTGCTCTGTTGCCCAGCTGGAGTGCAGTGGGGAGATCATAGCTCAATGCAGCCTTGACCTCCTGGGCTCAAGCCATCCTCCCACCTCAGTGAGGGGGTCCATGTGTGTTCGGGCATGTGTGCATGTTTTGGGGGAGAACCTTTAAGAGCCACTGCTCTGAAAACAACTTCCCTTCAAAGACCACCACAATCAAGCATGTAGTATGTCTCGGGGGTGGTCCCAGTATAGCAGTACCTGAGGGTACGTGAGTGTGCAAAAGTGGTGGCATTTGTGGTGGCCTGATAACCCACCAAGTTGTGTTAAACACTACTTTTACAAGTGATATGCATCAAGCTCTTTTTAGCAGGCACTTCTGGAGCACTACCTTCCTGGGCGCTACTGTATCCAAACACTGGCCATCGCAGATACTTTTGTTAATCCCTGTTATGCAGGTGGAGGCCTTGACAGTCCGAGATTTTGTGGCTAGTCCAAGATTGCTCAGCTGATAGCCTGGTGGCCTGTTATGCAGAACCCCTGCCTTCAGGTGACACTGGGTCCCACAGGCATGGTGAGGGACCTCCAGTCTAAGCTATTCACTCAGTTGGTGGAGGTGACAGAAAGGAGTCCATGACAAGGATTCTACAGCCTCCCTGGCTGGAGGAACACCTGGTTCCCTCCAGATCTCCCCTATTCTCCCTTGCTCTTCCCTTAGACCAGACACTGGTGTCAGTGGCTTATTTAAAAATTGTTCCTTTGAATGAGCACTCTGGGTCCTTGGCCAGAAGGCAACAAGTGCAAACTTGGTAATGGCTCAGTGCCCGCCATCCTCCTGAACTCCCCACACCACATGTCAGAGTCCCTTCTATCCAAGCAGGAATCACAGAAGGAAATGGGTCTGCTCAAAGAGAGAAAAGGTCTCTGATGTGAAAGGCAATGGGAAAAGGAGGACCATGAAAGGAACAGATCTCTGGATGGCCTGAAAGCTAATGGGCTTGAGGGGAGCAGGGTTGGGAATGGTAAGCTACCAGGACAATGTAGGGAGGGAAGAGAAGGGAGAAGGATGGAAAGTAGGGACAAGTAGAAGTTTAAAGGTGGTTGCTCTCTGCTGGGAGAGCCTGCCAAGCTGGAAGCACAGATCCCTCAGATCCCGGACACTGGAGTTCCTTCCTCTGGGGAGCAGTGGGCAGGCGTGTGCTGCTGACCTTGTCCTCATGACTTGCATGTCCATAGCCAATGTGTTGCTGATGGAATCTGAAAGGCTAGCACTGGAAGATGCTTAGTGGAGGGTAACACGGCCCATTTCATAGACAAGATTGAACTGAGCCCTTTAAAAGACTGGAAGGGAGTGCTGGACAAAAAAAAGAGAGCCAAAAAAAAAGACCTTTCAACCCAAGCCCTGCTCTGCATCGCAGGCAGCTTTTATCTCCATAATTAGAGGGCTCATCATGCTTTAAAATAAATCACCGGAGCCCAGGCTGGGCACTCAGAGGGGAGCTGACTGTGGGGTGCAGAGTCAACAGTGGGGAGTGTGGAGGGGTGGGATCTCACAGTCTGTCCCTAGGAGGATGGGAAGCGAGGTACCCCGGGAAACAGAGGCCCCCCACAGAGGCTTCTTTCCAGGTAGGGAAAGGTGTGTGGAGTTCAGCAAGTCACTGATTTTGTGGACATTACTGGGAATGACTGCGTTTTTCATTTATCCTTAAATGTAAACAGGTAACACGGAGGTGCCAGATGCATTTTTTTTTCCTTTTAGGAGACAAAACCAGAATTCCTTAAATCCTCTTTCTTAAACATAGGAATAGATATTCGAATTTGATTACGCTGAGATTGGGAGAAAAATGCAGAGTTGGATAACACACTCTTTGGTGGAGGCTGTGGGACTCTCGTGTACTGCCAGTGAGCGTGTGAACTGGCACAACCCCTGCAGAAAGAAAGGGAGTGATCATGAACAAAACTACAAATCCACATGCCCTCTGACCCAGTCATTCATCTTCTGGGAATTTGTGTTGCTGAGACACTTTTAAGATGACATGTGTGTGAGATAATTCATGGCAGCTTTGCTGGTGATGGCAAATACTTGGAAACAAACCTAGATGTCCATCAAGAAAGGATTAGTTAAATAAAGCATGCTAGATTCAAACAACTACTATGCGGCTATGAAAAGGAATGAGGAAGCTCTCTGTGTACTGATGGGGACAGAAGTTCCAGGACATTTTTGTAAGGTGGCTGAAAAACAAGGTACAGAATATTGTGTATAGAATGTTACCTTTCATGTAATAAAAGGGGTAGATAAGAGCGTGTGTCATATTTGTTTGTATTGGGATACACATATTCTAGAATACATATACCTCCACAAACAGAGAAATCATGTGGGAAGGGAGCCCAGGCCGATGGGGGAGAAGCAAAAGAAAGGAAACCCTTTTAGACTTTTAGATTTTGAAGCAATGTGAATGTCTAGCGTGTTGAAAATTTTCAATGAACAAACCGATCTGCCTTACATGAAAATATCCAGAATAGGCAAATCTCTAAAGACAAAAGGCAGATGAGTGGTTGCCAGAGTCCGGGAGGAGGGAGGAATGGAGAGGGACTGTTTATTGGATGCAGAGTTTCCTTTAGGGGTGATGAAAATGTTGTGGAAGCAGGCAGTGGTGAAGGTTGCACAACATTGTGGATGGACTAAATGTCAATAATGGTAACTTTCATGCTACGTGTATTTCACCACAATAAAAGGCAAAAGCTTGTTTGTCGTAATGGCTACATTTCAAATTCCATAGGGGGATTTCATTGGGAGATCATTGTTAATTCAAGAATTCTCCCTTCTGGCTCTAAAGCAAACTCAGGGAGACATTTGGAATTCAGATATGAGCCACTAAAGGGTATTTTCAAAGTTCTGCTCATTTTAGAAAGCTGGAGTGCAAATACATATTCCAGGCATAAACTATGAGCTCTTGAAAAACATGGGCTCACAGGAACCCTTATTTCCCTGAATTCATCAAAAGCTAGAAGCCAATGAGTGCAGGGCAGTAGGGGCGGGATGGGGCCAAGGGGGTGAGTCAGTGGCTTCCTGAGATGCCAGATGCTGGAAAAAGCAAGGATGTGAAGCCATGCTATGCCCCCGGGGCCAGGACCCACCGGGTGCAGGGACTGTTGAAGAAACAGAGGAAAATGTGACTTCCACAGAGCAGAGAAGCAACTAGGTAACCAAATACACAGACCCAAAGACAAGACACCTTTATTTTCAGGGATGCTGGTGTCCATCTGTCAGAGCCCTGAGCAGGTCCAAGTCTGCATCACCATACCTGGCACTCGACAAAGTTCCAGGTCAAACTGCTGGTTAATTGAGTTACCAGGTTACCTGGCCAGACAGATGACTACGTATCATCAACCAAGCACTGATGGGTTAGGAAAATAATCAACCCATTTGAGTTGGGAAAAGGGAGTCGGAGCAGAAAATTCCGAGGTTGAGCCTATATTCATGACCTCCCAGTAAAAATCCAATTTCTAGATATGGCTGTTGGGGAGGTTAGTTTATAGAACAAAACTTTTCAACATATTATCTCATTCATTCTTCAAAATTAACCTATGAGTAAGGGCTTCTGTGTTATTGATTAGGCAACCAGTATTCTAGGGTTTAAAAGTGGCTTCCCCTACTTGTTCAGTCTGTCAGTTACTAGATGTTAACTTGAAATCCTTACCTTTTTCCAACATACTATTCCATCTTCCACCATGATCCTGAGTGGTGTGTGTGTGTGTGTGTGTGCGCACATGTGTATGTATAATCCAGTCTTCACAGCTTATTTGCTGCGTGGCTTCGAAGATATTATTTGTCTTCTTTGTGATTCAGTTTACTCACCTGTAAGGCGGAGACAATAATAATGCCTCCTTCGTAGGAGGATAATTGTGGGCATGACACAGACAATGAATTTGAAGCAGCCGTAGAGGGCCTGCAACCATAGTAAATCAATGCTAGCTAGGATTATTATTAAAAATAACATGTAGTTATAAATGCAGTAAGCTCTCTCTTATCCATCATGGTTGAAAACAAAGCTTCCTGATTAAGAAAAAACGCTGATAACTATATTTGTCACATATATCACAAGTGTGTTATGTTTCAGAAATTTAAACACGATAAAATACACTGGAGTTGGATGCTCCATAGATGCTTTTCTCGGGCAATCTAGGCCTTTGGGGATCTGGTGTCACCTTAGAATGAATACCAATTTAATTTCCATGCCGCTATACAGGTCTATAAAATGATACAGGCAGTGGAAATGGGTCACAGAGAATTTATGGTTACACTGTGAAAACGTCAACCCAACTCCATGGTCTACTTCGTGCTTGGAAGCGAAGGCTGGCCTGGATGCGGTATGCACTCATGACTCAACCTTCTGTTGTCACTTGCTGTTTTTGGACTCTTCCAAGTTCAGAGTCAACACAAAACCCTTCCTTTAAAAGAACAGGTTGGCCCCAGGAGGCTGCTGAGTGACATGTCAAGTTGTCCCGAGAGCACACTTGCTTCCCAACCACCTGAGTCATGACAAATTGCTTGAGGCTTGTACCAGAGTAAAGTCTGAAAATATTTCCTCTTGCTGTCCCTACCAGACAGATGCTTCCAGAGTCAATTACTGAGTGGTGGATCTATGGCCAACCACCCATTCTCTTCAGTCACTGAGGCAAGTACCTTTGGGGTCCTCATAATTCAGGGAGAAATTCACTCTCAGAACTTCTCATAAATCTCCTAAGAGAGCACAAGGCCTCTCCTCTAACCTGACAAATCTCCTTATTCTTTCTACAACTCACTAGGCCCATTTCTACCACCTGGATGCTAATTCTCTTCTCCTGTTGATATTCCCAACCTCATCTCTATAGCCCAAAGCATTACCAAACTCATATTGCCCTTGGTGTCTGCATCATTCCAAAATTCCATCATATTTTGCTTTACTTCTCAGTAACAAAGCCTCCTTGGTCTATGTCGTGACTCCTATCAGCTCATTGAAGGAAGGATTTTTGTTCAATATGTCCTTCTGATCCATATGGTGCCTAATATGGGAATAGGCATTCGAGATTAAGTGTAGAAATGAATAAAAGAATCAAGTGTGATAGAAATCATTGTTCAGCATTCAACTCTTCTACAAATGATTAAAAATACTGAATTGTCCCTCAAAAGGTTTAATTTAGCACAGCACAGAACACTGTTTCTCAAACCGTAGCAAGTATTTGAATTCCCTGGAGGGCTGATTAAAACACAGATTGCAGAGCTTCTGACTCAGTAGATCTGGATGGGGCTTAATAATTTGCATTTCTAATGCGTTCCCAGATGACATGATGCTGCTGGTCCTAGGACCACATTTCGAGAACCCCAACCACGCATGGATCGTTGTCAACTATGAATCACAAGGTTTGGATACTAGTTCCAGCATTGCCGTATGTGGCCGAGGGACCTAGGGCAAGTGATTTAAGCTCTCTGGGCTTCTTCAGCTGAAATTTGTCTTGTATGATTGCTAATGTCGCCTTTATCTCCAACGTTATCTGAGCACAAAAGGTCTAAAGTACCCTTCCTTCATCATCTGCAGTGCTATCATCTTCATGAAATCTTAGGCAGCAAAGGCACCAGTCAGAACAACAACCACTTTTCAAATCTTGAACTCACAGAGATCAGCCCCAAGTGATGGGCCAGGAAAAAGCTCAGTAAAGAGGAGAAAACTGAGGCCAGGACTCAGGAAATTCACAGGGGCAGGAGATTCCCTTGAAGGAGGCCAGACCAGATTCTAATATGGACTCAGAGCCTGATCTAAGTCAAGATGCTGTCCCTGTGCTCCAAGTCCTGAAGGATTTTTTTAGGAAGCTAAAGTTGCAGGCTCCACAGAACCCAGTGTTGGCTCCATGGCCAATGCCCCAAGAAAGATGATCCTGGGACCAGATATAGCCAACATGTCCTTCCGCTGCCTCTAAAATAGATCAAAATATTGTCCCTTTGTCTTGATCTTTGGCATCTCCAAGGATGGGTTTCCCTCAAGAATGGAATCTTCACCCATGACTGAGTATATGAAGAGATATCCGTCCTCAGGCATGCTCAAGTGGGGAGAATTACCAGGATTGGTTCCATATCCTCAAAGGGAAAGGGCAAATATGGAATATTGACGTGCAGAGATGTTGACAGGCCAGCCCCCATGGTTGTCTTTAGGAGATGACAATGTAAAAATTAAGGCCTTGGCATTCTTGACACTGACACCCAATGCATTTCATGTAATAGCCATTCTTCACTTTTGTGTTGAGCCAGATTTCCGGTGTTTTAGCTGCTGCCTTCCCTGCAAGCTCTGCCATCCACTGAGACCCAACCTCAGCCATTCTTGGCACATCAGCCCATGAGAAGTCTGCCACTCTTGTTTCATAAGTAAAGCAGCATCCTTCAGGGCCTGGAGCTCCTGGACACAAAAGCCGTTTCTGGGAGGTGAGTAGTGTAGCTCTCAATGGTAAGTAAGTGATTTAAAAGGAGGGTTGCTGTTCTTTGGTCTTAAACATTTTCTCTTAGTCATGCCCATCTCTCTTCTGGTTCTTTAAAAAGTTTCTCAATTAATTGAGAAAGTTAGTGACTAACGAGATAACCATCAACATAATGAACACATGTGTTACACCTTGCTTTCCTGTGTTCTCTCTTGTAATCCCAGCTGCTTTGTAATATTAGGTTGGTGCAAAAGGCATTGTTGGTTTTGCCATCTCTTTTCATGGCAAAAACTGCAATTCCTTTTGCACCAACCTAATACTTGCTTTCTCTAAAGATTTATGGTCATTTTTAACAGTGACTCACAATCTAGATGAGACAATGGGGAAGAGCTAAAAGCAAGGAAGGCAGAAATATGGCTTATGCCTTGCAAGGCCCTTCACACGCATTTTCAACTAGAAGAAGTCAATCAGACTAGATATGGAAATGGGTCCCGTGTGCTTGGCTATGGCTTCAGAAGCAAACTGCACTCAAAGAGAACCTCCTTCCAGGCTCCCAGATCGAGGGGCTCTTCCTGAGGAGGTTTTTCAGGGACAAACAGTATCTGGGACAGACAGTGAGCATTAAAAGTGAAATAGTACCCCTTGACACTGTTGTTTAGACAAGGTCAAGATAATTTTTCTTCCATTTCCTCTTGCAATCTCAAAAAAACAGGTGTGATTCTTGTTGGCCTTGAGGAGACAAAGTAGCCTATTCAAGGCCTCCTCCACAACAGACTGACTTGATTCCTCCACTGAACTCTCTGCCCATAAGGCTGCTCTGCCTCCTGAAGCCTCTTTCTTCATCCTTCAAGGAGTTGTGCAAATGCAAATTCTCCTCCTGTTGATGGCTCTGCATTGGTGTCAATTGCTTCTGATGGAAACACTTATTGTATACAAAAACCTAGCTCCAAAACAGGAGAAAACATATTCTTTGCTTGTACCTAGTATTTCCAATTTTTATGCACTTTCCCATTCATTCTCATAACAGTTCCAAGAGCTGGGTAGAAAAAGCGTCTTCCAGGTGAGTAAGCTGAGAGTCAGCAAAATCAAACAACTTGCCCAAGGCCACGCAATGCTTTGCCCAGTCATTCTGAGTCCCAGTTCAGGAGGTAGGAGAAATAAAGATGGGGAATAAGACTGGTAAGATTGGTCTTAAGGAAACATCTACAACTGTTTGGTAGCCTCAATACCCACACTAACCACACTTATATGCCTCACCCGAATAAGGTGGGCCAACCTCTGAAAGCATTTGAAAATGGAAAAAATGCTTTATCGCTGAATAACACTTTCTACTGTTTTAAAAGTTCCTGGAAAACAGTGAACACTGTGGGATTACTGCTTGTGAATAATCGTCCACATTGATCCAAAATGTTCTTCATTGACTCCTGAATCAACTCAAGTCAGTGTCAATGGAAACCAACACTCACCATTGCACCAAAGCTCATCTCCACAAGATTAAAGCAGCCATTGTGTGCACATCTTCCTGCCAAGCCCTACTGATTGCTCTGTTTATTAAATCTCTACTGGCTTCTGTTTTGCATTTTTATATTCCGCCCAACAAAGGATATGCTGTTCTTTACTAAGATCCCTTGATTAAAAACCCAAGACTGAATCATCTTGCCACTCTCACCAATGCTAAACCCTGTTCCTGGATTCTCATCCACTTCAACTTCCTCCTCCATTCCCCTTATGAAGAGGGGATCTGAAATTCATGTTTCATGTTGTCAAACACATACGCACACGTATAAATGGTGTATCCCGAAGGCCTGAGGATGGGGAAAGGAAAAGTGGGCAGCTGGGACCTCCTATTCTCCTGATATTACATGGTGACACAAAAATGAGTTTCAGGCATTAGCTAATAATCAGGCTTTGAGTTCTAGATCCAAACTTGCACACAGCGTGAGAGAGAGCCAGGACTGGCCAGACTCCATTGAGCAAACAGAGAAGGCTCTTGTGATCTCAGGGGTTAAGGACTGGATTTCCTGGGGTAGCAAATCACCATTGCACTATCAAGCCCATCAGGAAAACAACTCAGGGGCTTCACCATAAGAGGGAAGCCTAGTATTCCAGGTGCAAAAGGCCCCTGCCTCGGCATTGCGAACATGGTGGTCCCTGAGGGTAGCATTTCAAATTTTGCCTGTGAGTGCCACTGCGTTTCAAAAGTTTATCCTCTTTAAAAATGGAAATGGGTTGTCAGACTTCTCAGAAATACCGAATAGAAGCTCTTTCACAGAAAATCAACATCATTGGTAACACTTTGATAGGTGATCTAACCAGTTCTCTGGCTGCCAGACAGGGCCAATCTAAGACATATCTGAGAGAGGCGATGCTTCCTTTATCAAGATCTCCTGAGAGGAAACGTCGTTCCCCCTCATTTCAGCCATTTCGGTGTTTAGTAATTATTCCTACCCAGAAATGTCTTACAGAACCAAGTCAAATCTCACCTGCACTTGTGGAGAACATTTCTTGGATCTGGTCCTCAGGACAAAGTGGGAACATGTTACTCTGTGAAGATCACATTCACAGAGAGGCCCAGAAAATGTTCTTATTAATACAGATAGGAATCATTTTATCTGTGAAGACATATTGTGGTTGAAACTATATATTCATTTCTTACCAAGGAAACTGCTTTTATCGCATTCAACATTACCAATGAGATAGCTACTGAGAACAAAGTCAGAATGCCTTGACTGTTTTCATCTCTCTCAAAACAAAACAAAAATGTCATTTTGTTCCCAGAACATAAAAACTCAAGAACTAGAATAGTAAATAATACTTCTAAATTTTTAATTTTTTTAGGACATAATGACATTGCATTATTAAATATCTCTGTCCTCAGGAGATGATTTTCTGGTGAAAATTAGCAAACCAACCCAAACTTGAAAGCTGGTCACCCGTCATCTCTTCCTGCTGTAAGATGTTCATGACTTATTTGAAAGTGGCTCTTATGAAAGTTGTAAAGTCATGACATAGCTACACAGGCTGTGTGGAGAATTGTGTGTCATATAGAATCAAAGCATTTTACTGCTAAAAAAAGACTTTGGAGACAATGTGTAGGCCAAATTTCTCATTTAGCACTAAGAAGTCTGAGGTCTGAGGACTAGGTCTCCGGCCATGTAGTGTCTGCTCTGACACATTTCATTTTACAAGGAGGCCTCTCTTGGTTCTTGTGTCCACACAAACCCAGAGTGCCATTTTTGCCTCCACTCTCCAACTCAGCATTCTTATTTTGACAGAGATTTTCATGTCCTCGTGATTTAAAATGCATCGGCTTGGCCAGTCATAGTGACCAACTAATCCCACCACTTTGGGAGGCCAAGGCAGGTGGATCACTTGAGGCCAGGTGTTCAAAACCAGCCTGGCCAACATGGTGAAACCCCATCTCTACTAAAAATATAAAAATTAGCTGGTCATGATGGTGCACGCTTGTAATGCCAGCTACTCAGGAGGCTGAGGCAGGAGAATTGCCTGAACCTGGGAGGCAGAGGTTGAGTGAGCTGAGATTGCACCACTGCACTCCAGCCTGCATGACAGAGCAAGACTCCATCTCAGAAAACAAAAATAAAAACAAACAAACAAACAAAAATCCATAGGCTTATGATTCTGAAGTGTCTTACAACACTAGTAAGAGAAACCCAGTCCATTACCCCCATAAGTCTTGTGGCTTGAAAAACTATGCTTGGTTTGGATGCATAATCCAAGAGTATCCATGGCCAAAAGATGAACAACGGAAGATGCATCAAGACTTGAAACCATCAAACAGGCATTGATGAATAACACGGGATGAAACTCAGGGAATGAGGGCCAATCAGTGTCTGTTTTGTTTCTCTAAACTCCGTGTAACTCCTCCCAGACTATTTGTTTCTTTCTAAAGATAATCTTTCCTACCACAGCAGGAACTGTGACCTTTATTATTCCTATTATTATTCTGAATGTGACTGAATGCAGGGAAGACCAAGGGGGAGAAATCTGTCTACCTTGTACCCGAGACACTTGGCCACCTGCACAACATGAAGAGAAATTATAACAAAGCATGTCATTGACCAACTGCAAAACAGCCCTTCCTTCTTCTCCACCCTCTCTCCCTACCCTCTGGCAAACGCTGAGTAAACAGGTATATTTGGTGCCAGGACTAGAAGGTCAACAAACTCCTGCTTTGTCAGAGGGACCTGGGACTCAAGTGAAGAGGACTTCGCGGAAATGTCGTACTTCCCGCTCCGCAGGTGTTTGAGCCTAAGGATTAGAAGTAAAAGTGTCTCGAGGAGATTTGCCAAGAAGATGTGCAGCAGACAGCTGATGCTAGGGTATGGCCTGGGACCCCCTGAAAAGTGAGGTTTTACTATCCCGACTGATCTCAGCCCTGGCTTGTGTATTGATGAGGGCGACTTCCCCTGGAAGGGTTATCACAGATCCCCAGACTCTTCTCTAGCAGGATAATTTGAAGATGACCCCAAGATTCCTACGCCTCGGTGTTCATGCCCTGTATAACTCTCCCACGCTCGAGGGTGGGTAGGACCTGTGAATGCGATGCAATACCACTCCTGTGACTAGCCTGCATTCCAGGGCAAAGGAGAAGGGATTTTGCATATGTCACTGAAGTTCCTGATCAGTTGACTTTGTTTTGGTACATTATCCCCTATCAGCCTGACTTCATTGGTTGACTTCAAGTTAATCAGAATGGAGCCTACCTATCCTGGGAGGGGCCGACCTAATCATGCGAGCCTTTTGAAAGAAGGTCTAGAGGTCAGAAACGGAGAAAGCTGGAAAGATTTGAGGCGGCAGAGACATTCTCCCGTCGGCCTTGAAGAAGCAAACTGCCATGTTATGGAGAAGGCTGCGTGGCAAGGGAGTGGTCTGTCAGAGCTGAGGCCCTCAGTCCCACAAATGCAAAGAGCAGAATTCCATCAGCAGCCAGTGAGCTTGGAAGCCATCTTTGAGTCTCACATCAGAATCACAACCCTGGGCTGACCTCGAGTTTAGCCAGTGACACCCTGAGCAGAAGTCCCAGCTATTCCTTGCCTAGATTCCTGACTCATGGAAACTGTGGGATGATAAATACATGTTGTGTTAAACCACTAAGTTTGTGGTTATGTGACACAGAAAACTAATGCAACATCCTAGGAACTGCAGAGAGGAAACGTATCCACATTTTCTCCATATCCACGTTTTCTGTATCCACTTTTCCCCTCAAGGTGAATCCTCAAGGTCAGAGCTTGTTTTACATACAGGCCTGGTAAATTGCTGCATGGCTGAGAGGTGGGTAGTGGGGGTCCTGGGAAAGGCTCATAAGATCTCTGGCTGTTGGGTTCATCAAAGGTCTTGTTGATCATGTAGAACGTGTTCTAGGAAAAGAAGTTCATTAGATCTTGTGGGTGATTAATGCTTCTTTGATGTTAGACAATCAAATGATTAGACATTGCTAATTTAGTCACAGACTACATCAATGTCCTAAATTTGGGAGTAGCTATACCAGAAGGAAACATGTCCACCAAAAAGCCCTAAAGCAAGTGGCTAACAATGTCTGAACTCAGAATCAGATCTGGGGCATGAGCTGCAAGGAGCATGATGCATTCCTATGCCTGGGGGACTATTCTCACATGTTATTACTGATGCTAAACCTGTCTCTCTCTGGCCCAGCGTTTAGAACTTAATAGCTGGAAACTGCATAGCAGATTATGTCGTCTAGTTCTTGCATTTGACAAATGAGGAACCAAGGTCCAGAGACATGAGCTATTTTTCCCAGAGCCACACAGCCAGAAGTGACAGAGGCAAGACCAAAACTCAAGTCTTTCAGCTACTTCCCATCTGCTCACCTTTCCTGTAGCACAAAATGAGCCAATGGTTACCTGTGGGGTAAATCACCAATGCTCTCCAACAGGGTATCCATTTCAGGTCTTGCCTCAGTCTGAATCCAGCTGTCCTTGCTGTGCCTGGAAACAGGACACAGCTCTCCTGACAGCCCAGCTTTCCTCTCATGTTAGCTGTGCTATCAGCTCTAGCATCTTTCATTGCTAAGCAATGACGAGGTGATTCAGCTGTCTTGAGACCCAAACCTTACCAGGTGGCTTGGTTTCCTGTGGCTGCAGTAACAAAATACCACAGACTGGGTGGATGAAAACAACAGAAGTGTATTATTCTCTCACCATTCTGGAGGCCATGAGTCTCAAATCCAGGTGTCAGCAGGGCCATGCTCCCTTTGAAGGCTGGAAGGAAGAATCTTTCTTTGCCTTTCCCAGCTTCTGCCAGTTGCTGACCATCCTTGGCCTTCCTTGGCTGTGGCAGCTTCACTCCAGCCTCATCCTCTATTCTCACATGGCCTTCTCCTCTGTGTGTGTCTTCTCTTCTTCTGAGGACATGAGTCACACTGGGCTTAGTGCCCACCTTAATCCAGTATGACCTCATCTGAACTTAACCAATTACCTCGGCAGAGACCCTTTTTCCAAATAAGGTCACATTCAGAGGCTTTGGGTAGACACGAATTTTGAGGGGACTCCGTATAATCCAGTACACTGGGTTTTACATGTGTGCCCAGAGCTAATCTCAACCAACTTCCCCAAAAGTAGAAATACTAGGTAGGTGCAGCCTTCTCCATCACTTCTGTTCGTCGCCCATTCCCACCAGATGCTGTTTTAACCCAGCCCCCAGACATTAGACAGAGCTAGAAATCACTTTACAGAGCATCCAGCCAATGGCTGTTAATCCTGCTCCCCCTGAGAATCACTTAGGGAGAGTTTAACAAAATCAGTGTCCAAGCCGAGAGGTTCCCATTCAGCTGGTCTGAAGTGTGGCATGGGTATTGGTAGTTTTTACAGCCACACCGAGGATTCTCGTATGGAGCCAGGAATGAAAACCCACCAATTGCTGGGTGCGGTGGCTCAGGCCTGTAATCCCAGCACTTTGGGAGGCCGAGGCAGGCGGATCACCTGAGGTCAGGAGTTCAAGACCAACCTGGGCAACATGGTGAAACCTCGTCTCTATTAAAAATACAAAAAAATTAGCGGAGTGTGGTGGCAGATGCCTGTAATCCCAGCTACTCAGGAGGCTGAGGCAGGAGAATTGCTTGAACCTGGGAGGTGGAGGTTGCAGTGAGCTGAGATGGTGCCATTGTACTCTGGCCTGGGCAAAAGAGCCAGACTCCGTCTCAAAAAAAAAAAAAATCGCCAATCTAGCCCAAGTTTTTAGTTTTCAGATGAAAGATGCAAGGCAGGTGAGCCTTCAGTCATCACTCCTCCCTCCATCTACTGCTATCAGTAATCCTTTAAGCCGCCTCCAACTGAAATGTTCTGCCCCCTCTAGATGGGGCAAGGGCCCCAAAGTTGGCAGAACAAAGTCTTTGTGGTGTCCAACACCCTTTACTCATGAGGAAGAAGCAAATAAGATCCCTGCATGACCACCAGGCAAGATGGCAGCCACCTCGCTGCCATCACAACCTCCTCATCAGTGAGTGATACACACTTGCGACCTCTGGAATGACACAGTGCTTGTGTAGGCTTTGTACACTGTCAAGTGATCTGCAAATGTACATCATCACTCATATCACTTCATTTGTGGTAGCAGTCTCTCAGCCTCAGCAACTTTGCAAAAGTTCTTAAGTGTATACTTCACCTGCTTATTCATTTGGTTTCCATGACACGTGTCCTTGGGTCTCTTTCTGGGCACTATTCTGTCTTCTTATTGTAATTGCACATTTTTTAAAAGCAAGAGCATTTTTGTTGCCTTCTTTTTAATCTTTATGCGTTCCAGTACGGTACTCTAGACAACAAATTCTTTCCCTCGCCCAAGCTGGTGAAAATATGCCAAATATGCAGCAGAGAGGTCTGCCCAGCACCCGAACTATCGCCAAATGACCTGAAGTTTTTCTTTTGAACAATACTGTCTTTTGGGACCAGTAAGTCATTTATGAGCTGAAAAACAACAACAACAAAAACAAGCCATTGAAAGATACCAATGGAGGCAAAGCAAGTCCTACAGCGCAGCACTGTCCAAGAACTCTGGGCACCTTCCTATCTCATTTTCTGTTTCTTGGCTCCACATGTGTGAGATCCCAAGATCGTAAGAAGGAATCATGTCACCAGAAACAGGCCTCTGCAGCTCAGTCAGTGACATATATAAAAATGAAGAGGCAAAGGACTTTAGGAAACTAACTTGTGTTTTTTCTTTTATCTTAGGTCAGTCCACACTTTGGGGAAAATGTATCCAAATGATAAGTATATACTACTATAAACATTTTAAATGATTTAACACATGAAATGACAAGAAAGGGCTGGCTGGAGTCTGGGCAGAGTGTCTAGGCAGGTCTGGGGGCCACTGGCCTCCCCCTATTCACAAATCTCATCACAAAGCAAATCACAGCTTCCCAGAAGGTCTACAGGGCTTACACACCTGTGGCCTGTGCCACAATCTTCTCTGCCATTGCCACGGAGTCTCTCTCCTCCCATTCCCTCCCTTCCTCCTTCCCTATCTCTTCCTCACCCCTTTCCACTCCTTTAAGTTCTGTTCCTGGAAACTCCAAGGTCAATCTCTTTTTTAGATATGGTGGTTTGTTTTTCTGAGCAGGAAAATGTGGATAAAGTCACTCCTGGGCCACCTTTCTGTGAGGCTGGATGGAAGCTGCCTACTGGTTTGAGGACAGGCTGCTGGGTTCTTTCCTTTACTAAGGATTCGTTTAAGTCAGCCCTCCAGGATCCAAAACAGAGCCAGAAAAGAGGTAGACTTTGGTGACAGAGGAGCTGAGCACTGCATTGTGATAAAAGTCACTCACAAATCACAGTACAATCGTCACTTTTTTCTTCCTCCCAGCCAGCAAAACAGCTGAGGCACAGACTAGAAGGACCAAGACCTGGCCAGCGAGAGGTGCCGGGTGTCCAGACCCCATCTAGTTTTCAATACAGTTACACAATCAAATCAAATCAATGGATTTCTTGATTGCTTGGCAATTAATGGGGGAACAATTAAGTTGGCCATAGGAGAGGGGCTGATCCCCATGGACACTTGAGGGTCCAGCAGTGATCTCTGTGCTCCCACCTGCAGCAGAACTTCCTTACCCTCTGATCCCACCATATGCAGCGCCCCTATCCCTCAGGGTCAGGTGAGGAGCCATGGAGGAGGTTTGGGGGACACAGCCATGGGGTGCAGTGGGGAGACTGCCTCCCCCACTGACCACCTGCACAGGCTGCCCTGGGCCTTCTGGGGCAGGAGCCATGAGGACAGGTTGGCCCCAGGAGGTGCGCTGGCCCCAGGAGCCAGGGCTAGTGAGGAGAGGAAGCAGGAGTCTCGGACCTCAGGATCCAGAACCTTGCCCCTTCCATCAGCTCCTCACCCATGTCTGAGCCGTTGGCTCATTTGGCTCCAAGAGGGAACACTGGGCTCCTGGGCTTGGAGGGGGAAGGTTTCAGAGTAGTCCCAGCGTTCTCTCCAATTTTTGAAGTACATGAGGCAGTGCCCAGCTACTCCCCCAACACTGTCTGTTTTCACAAAAAGAAAATGAGTGAGAGGTACCAAGAGCAAGTTGTGTTCAAGTTAGGCGTGACAAGGGCCTTCTAGTCCTTGAAGGTATTTCCATGGCAAAACAGAAAGCCACAGGACATAGAGGAGCTCCCCCTCCTGCAGACATTCTTTAGCACATCAGAAAACACAGCCTGACCTTTGGGTGTGGCCATCCTGGAAGCCAGGGCTGAGACCAGCAGGGTTATTGCACGCTTGGCTTCTCTGGCCCTGAAAGGCCGCCCTTTGATGCGTGGGCCACCCTGGGCTGACACCCAGAGGGCTGGGCTAGGTTTGGATGAAGTCTCAAGGCTGTGTGGGCATCAGTCCATGGGGGTCAATCCAACTAGTATCTGTGACGGTAAGGCCCGCCTGGCTTCAGGGAATGGGAGGAAGCGCCACCTAGTGGTGAGGAGGAGGGCCTGGCCTGGGTGGGCGGAGGGCTTTGCCGTTAGGGAGACCACCCACATTGATTGATCTGCTTTTCCACCCCTCAGGGCCTCAAGTAAATATCACAAAACTGAAAACAGTGTCTCCAAGCCAGACTAGAGGGGTCCCGGATAGAGCCGTCGGCCCACTGTGGAGGCTGTTCAGGTCACAATGTGCCTGACAGACAGCTGGACCAGCCTTGGACAGCCCCCAGTGACCGGCCGAGGGGGACAACTGAGTAGTGACCAATATCACAGGGTGCTGCCTTGTTGTAGGGAACCAGGAGTTCAGAGCATAACTGCCTTCTGCCTCTGTGAGGAAGGTTCAAGGTCTTATACACTGGTGAACTCAAACCCTGTCCACTTTGACAAATTACTTTTTTTAGGGCTGTTACCCTATAGGAAGAGTGAATTCCAGAAAAATTAATTTGTATACAGCCAGCTGCTTTGCAGCTTTTATAGAGAACTTCTAAGACACCGTCTTCTACACTATTGTGAAATATTGTTCCAATTTTCCAGATAAGATGAGTGAGACTGAGAGGTTTAATGTTCATTCAGATATGCCAGAGGTGGGCCAGGTGTGGTGGCTCATGCCTGTAATCCCAGTACTTTGGGAGGCTGAAGCGGGGGGGATCACCTCAGGTTAAGAGTTCGAGACCAGCCTGGTCAACAATGAGAAACCCCGTCTCCACTAAAAATACAAAATTAGCCGGCGTGGTGGTGCGTGCCTGTAATCCCAGCTACTTGGAAGGCTGAGGCAGGAGAATCGCTTGAACTTGGGAGGCAGAGGTTGCAGTGAGCTGAGATCACGTCATTGCACTCCAGCCTGGGCGTAGTCCGTCTACACAGCTCACTGCAGACTCCATCTCCCAGGCTCTAACAATCCTCCTGCCTCAGCCCTCTCGACCATGACTTGACCCGCCACTTCGCCAGGCAGCTTTCGACTCTCCCTGCCTAAATAACCTCCTTCAAGGCAAGGCTCACAGAGGATTCCACCAGAACCCTTGGCAATGGGAACAACGACCTTGTCAATCCACCAGCTGCAATGGCAGGTGCCACCCCTGCTGGGTCTCTGAGATCACAGAAGCAGAAACAGCTTCCTGATGCCCCAGACCTGCAAAGGCCCGGGGAATAGTGTAGTCAGTCCCTCTGTGACCAGGGGCCACACATCCCTTACAAAGTGGCCATGCCCTGAAATGCATGTAACTTATTAAACCAGAATACCAAGGTCTGAAGGGAAATTGGCCACAGAATAATGTAGACTGACACCCACATATGGAAAGAGAAGTCATTTTGTCACGTGAATGGCATCCCCCAGTGCATCAATTTCATGTATGCAGGGTTTTGTGAATTATGTGTGCTTAGAATGAAGGATATCTTGGTTCTCTTAACTGTAAAATAAAAGAAGGGTTGAGATTTTCTTGTAAAAAAAATTTTTAAAAGCTTGCTGGACATGGTGGCTCATGCCTATAATCCCAGCACTTTGGGAGGCCATGGTGCATGGATTACTTGAGCTCAGGAGTTTGAGACCAGCCTGGGCAACATGGTGAGACCCTGTCTCTACTAAAAATGCAAAAAAAAAAAAAAAAAAAAAAAAGCTAGGCGTGGTGGTGTGTGTCTGTGGTCCCAGTTACTTGGGAGTCTGAGGTAGGAGGATGGCTTGAGCCTGGGGGTGGGGAGTACTGGGGACTGGGGTGCAGAGATGCAGTGAGCCGAAATCACGTCACTGCACTCTAGCCTGGGTGACAGAGGGAGACCCTGTCTCAAAAAAATTAAAAAAGTTTTTAAAAAGCCATTCATCTAAAATTCTTCCAAAGCCTAATTATGAACCACTGGAAGGGGGAACTTGAGGGCTGGGTGGGTTGTGCTAAGAATGAGTTATTGCTTACCACCGGGGGAGGGTGAGAGGGGACAGAGCTCATGCTGCATGCGGGGTGGGGGTGGAGGGTGTGCGTGAATGTCTGTCTGTGGGAGTGTGCTTGTGAGTATGTGAGAGTGTGTGACAATGGTGTCACAAGTTGGTGTACACAAGTATGTGTGTCTACTGTGTGTGTGTCTATCTGCCCGCCCATCTTGGGGGTGAAAGGCTTGAACATATATTCAATTCCTAGAGGTAGACTTATAGAATGGAAATGATTGAGACCTCTGGTCTCTGAAAGTCCTCTTCTGGGCAGATTCTGTCATTGCATTTCCGTATGCTGCAGTATCCACAAAGTAGAACCTTGTGATGCTCTCATGTTCCCTTCCAGCCTGCTTTAGGACATTCTGTGTTTATAAGGGAAGTTTGGAGGCCAGGCGTGGTGGCTCACACCTGTAATCCCAGCACTTTGGGAGGCAAGGCAAGTGGATCGCATGAGCTCAGGAGTTTGAGACCAGCCTTGGCAATACGGAGAAACCCTGTCTCTACTAAAAACAAAAAAATTAGCCCAGTGTGGTGGTGCACCCCTGTAATCCCAGCTACTTGGAAGGCTGAGGCAGGAAAATCGCTTGAACCTGGGAGGAGGAGGTTGCAGTGAGCCAAGATCAAGCCACTGCACTCCAGCCTGGGCGACAAAGCGAGACTCTGTCTCAATTAAAAAAAAAAAAAAAAAAAAAAAAAAAGGTAAAGTTTGGGTTTTTATAAACAAATTTTCAGGCCTCTTGGGCAACTAGAATTGAGAATGGAATCCTCTCCATCCAGAAAAACTTCCACACAGCCTGAAAAGAATAATTTATTCACTATTTGTTCATGTTTACATTTTGTATGGTATGTCTTGAAGAACAAATGTATTTTGTTTTTTAAAATACACTGTAATGAAGATTTTGGTCCAGGAGAACAGCCCTGGAATATTTCTCACCTCCTTACACACATGTAGGTTTTTAGGGGAATCAAGAGGTGTGGGCTGGGGGCGGAGCTGAAGGCAGAGTTGGGGCGGGGCTGGGGAAGACCACCCAAAACCAGTCCCTTTCCTACAACTCCATGTAAAAGTGGAACACCCTGCAGGGTGTCTATGCCAGTCACTTGGACAAGGACTGTTCACGGGTGTCTTTGCAGGCCTCTTTAAGGCTCCTTTAAAATGCCTTTGTGATTCACAACTGAAATACGGATTATCTCTAATTCCAATGCCCGTAATCTCAGGTTCAAACTTGCTCTCACTATTTTATTTTATTTTATTTTATTTCATTTATTTCATTTCATTTCATTTCATTTTATACAGGGTCTCGCTCTGTTGCCCAGGCTACAGTACAATGACCTGATCTCAACTCACTGCAACCTCCACCTCCCAGGCTAGAGTGATCCTCCCACCTCAGCCTCCCTAGTAGCTAGGACTACAGGCGTCCACCACCATGCCCGACTAATTTTTGTGTTTTTAGTAGAGATGGGATTTCACCATGTTGGCCAGGCTGGTCTTGAACTCCTGACCTCAGGTGATCTGCCTGTCTCGGCCTCCCAAAGTGCTGGGATTACAGACATGAGCCACTACGCCAGGCCTGTCCTCACCATTTTAAAAGAAGCCCATACCATTCATTTTATTTCTTGAAACCTAAATGGGGAATGGGGAATGCAAAAAAAAAAAAAAAATTAAAGAAATTGGTTCCATTTAAACATTTTTATAATTTGTTTCATTTTCAAGGCACAAAGAGTTTATGTCAATCATTTTAATGTCTAAGAATACAAAGTTAGCACTAGTAACATCTGGTAGTCTAATAATTCATCATGCTTAAATGTAACATTACAAAACTACATTTTAAAATTTGCCCCCTAACCAGATGTGAAACAACGTAGACAAGGGTGACACATGCTAGACACAACCTCCAAAAAACGTATGGTTGACAAAGATGGCCGACCGCTGGGGTAAAACTGCAGCAGTCATAAGCGGGGAGAGAAAGAGACCACTGTTAAAGACTTTGTTTCTTTTGCTAGACATTTTTCACTTAATCCCAGGATAGTTTCTGTTAATGCATCTTACTCTCCTTCAAATGAATTGCCCCTCGAGCAGGTGTGCACATTAAAAATGAGCTTTATAGCATCAAACACATACCACAACCAACTCTACAAGGAGGGTTTTCTGTAAGATGTGTGCGAATGTCCGAGGAACACATTCTGGCCGATAAGGCTCAGCTCTTGTGAGGTCCTGATGAGTATCTAAACAACCTCACATTTTCTCTTCCACGCCTGGGGTTAAGGCCAGCACTCGGCCCACACACAAAGCTGTGATGAGAGGTTGGTTAGGGATGGTGGAGGCAAAGCCACAAATCAGCCAGAAACTCTTTTGAGTCAATAGTTTCTACTTCCTCCCTAACCGGACCATTTACCAGAACTGCCCAGGACTTGTCACCATGAATTTAATCTCCCTGGATTTTCCCTGCTTGATGTCTAGATGAGACAATGAAGGGCAGAAAAACATCGGTGACCGTGCTAGCCCCACACGATACCACCAGCACTGAGGGACTGCAGCCTTGGGTCTCAGAGAGAGCCGCCAGGAGAAGGAACCAAAGTGTGCTTGGTTCAGGTTTCAGGGCAGGGAGCTTCTCCAAGTTGCAGCAGATATTAAGAGTCCTGCTGAAGGCACAGTCTCCAAGAGAGGGGAGGGAGCAAGGACAGGAAGCTGGAACCAGAGGCACCGATAAGCACCCTCCTCCTTGCCTTTCCTAGAAGCAGAGGCAGTGGCATCCTGGAAGCAGAAATGAGGCAGAGTGGAGGTGACCCAGGGCTTCTGGTTCCTGCTGGTCCTTGCGTGTGCATCTGTGGGCTCCACAATTCCCCACTCCCTAAAATCTAACCTCCAGCATCTTCTCTGGTACTAGCAGTGCCCAATCTTTTTGTATGGTGTAAGTCCTCCGTGTATGATCATCCAGGTATTACCAAGAGGTCCCCTCACCAGTGCTTTAAAATAAAATAATGCAATACCATATATGAATGAAATTGTGTGTGTGTGTGTGTGTTTGTGAGAGAGGGAGAGAGAGAGAGAGAGAGAGAGAGCAAGATACTGAAGATTTGGAAGATGTTCTCCAGTAAGTTTTCAGTAATTAAGTGGAGTAAAACTGTAGGTGATTTTTAAAATGTCCTTCTTTACACCCTCTGACATTGCTTTAAAATATCAAGACAGGTGTGTCTCAGTTTGTAATTACAAAGCAGTATTTTCATTTTGAAGAAAATGTAGCTAATGTTTTAGAGAAGAAAAACAGGCTCTCAATGATTTTAAAAACTTTCAGAGACAGACAAGTTTTTTTAAAAATTGAAGGAACTGAACCCAAACCTAATTTGTTTTCAAATTTAAAATGAAAAATACATGCCCTAATTATCATAGATTCCAATGTCAGTGAATGTCACAGGTATAAATTAACATAAACTGAACAATTGGTGTGTCTAACAACAGATACTGGTATATTCAGATACACGAGTGAGTGACAAATTACAAGGCCGTGTATCATTTGGGGTTGAGTGGATCCCACTACAGGTGTCATTTTGTGAAGGACTTATTTGGGGGAAATGCATAGAACACACTCTTTCGTATCCTCGCTCACTCAACTGAAAAATAAGACAGAAAACAGCCCAGCTTCATTTCATTCTTTTTGCAACATCTGAATATGCGTGTTCAATCTCTTGATCAGCTGGACACGTATTTGTGAACTCATCTCTAGCATAAGCATTATTCAAGTATCTCCAGATGCCAGTCATTTCAGAAGGAAATTCAAAATCTCTGTACTTCTTGGCCACAATCTGAAAATGAAGAGAAAATCATCAGTAAAGGGGAAACTTACTAAGGCAGGCTCCCAAGTCAGACAGTCCATTCTTTTAAGGCATGTAATACATTCTTTCCCAGCTCCCCATGTCATCCTATAGTCATCCGGGCTACCCACCACGGCATTTTGACTTGCATAGGGCCATCTTGGGTGTGGGGAGGGCTCTAAAGGTCCTGGACTCACTACAGTGGCTGCACATAGTCCCCACCAGTTTGTCACAGACGGGCCTTGGGATCCGCTGGCACGAGTATGCTCTGGACTCTGGTGGATTTCTCCTTGTTTAGAGAAGAAAAACAGGCTCTCAATGTTTTTTTCCTTGCCTGTTATTTTCTTTCCATATGTTGTGCTACTGTGTTATTAGGTGCTTTGTGAATAAAGACGCATGTTGGATCTGCCATTTAAATGGTGCCCTCTCTTCTTCCTACTTGATGAACCTCACTTCCTGCAGTCCCAAACATCTGTGCATTTTATTGCTCCTGAATGCCATCATGTTGCCACTAACAGCATCGTCTGATTGCAGGGCCCACCTGTGCGGAGGGTAGATTCATGAACAAAGCAGATGCAAATCCCTACCCTCATGGGGACGGTGGGTGTAAGGAAAAAGCAGTCGAGAGACAGCATCACGAGAAACACAGCGGCATGAGACGCTTCCTCTAGCAAGAGGGGTACAGCTGGGGAATTAGTCAGAAAGACGTGCAGGACACTGGAGACTGTGCCAGTTTGCTAGGGTTGCCATAATAAAGTAACACATGCTGGGAGGCTTAGAACAACAGAAGTTTACTGACTCCTAGTTCTGAGGGCCAGAAGTCCAAGATCAGGGTATCAGCAGGGCCATGCATCCTCTGAAGGCATTCGGGAAGGATCTCTCTCCACTTCTGGCAGTGCCTTGGCTGTGCAAGCCTAACTCCATCTTCACGTGGCCTTCTCCCTGTGTCTGTGTTTCCAAATTTCCCCGGTTTGCAAGGATACTGGCCATCCTGGATTAGGTCCATCTCACTTCAGTATGACTTTATTTTAACTAACTACATCTGCAAAGACCCTATTTTTAAATAAGGTCACATTCTGAGCTACTGGGGGTTAGGATATCAACACAGGAATTGGGAGGAGGGCACGATTCAACTCGAAGTAGACACCCAGAGCCACAAAGGCCAGTTCGGCTTCGCTGACTCCCATCCCACTGGTTCCCCGGATGTCTGCATGATGCAGGTGTGGGATTAACGAGAAGATCTTTGGGACTTACTGCGCAGACTTTGGAGGACGGCAGTCATTGATGCAATGTGACAGCAAAGAAGGACCATATAATTTTCAAAGAGCCTCCTAAGTTGTTTGACACCTCTTCCTTGAATGCCAGCTTCTTGATACTCATGTTAAGAAGTCTGCTTTTCTTTTGTTTGTATGCACCTAGTTTTTCTTTGCCCATATTTTTGTTTTAACTTTCCTGTGTACATTGTTTAAGGCCATGCCTCTGAATGTGTCACTGAACTTGGTTTTCTGTCTTTCTTCTGTACGTATGTGTGTGTCCCCCTTTCTGGTCATTTAAAAGGTTTATGGTCATGTTAACTCTCCAGTGGTTTCCTATATAACTTTAAATATATAGGAATTCTGTATTTCTTGATTTATCAAGTTTGTTTTGTTTTCTGTGTTTTTGAGACAGTCTTGCTCTGTCACCCAGGCTGGAGTACAGTGGAGGATCTCAGCTCACTGCAACCTCCACCTCCCAGATTCAAGCGATTCTCCTGCCTCAGCCTCCCAAGTAGCTGGGATTGCAGGCATGCACCACCATACCCAGCTAATTTTTGTCTTTTTAGTAGAGACAGGGTTTCACTACTTTGTCCAAGCTGGTCTTGAACTCCTGGCCTCAAGTGATCCACCCGGCTCAGCCTCCCAAAGTGCTGGGATTACAGGTATGAGCCACTGCACCCGGCCTTCATTTTAGATGCTGCCTGTTAACACGTGGTGATGACAGATGAGGGTGTTTATGTATCTATGATTCTTTCCATTTCTTCTCCCTTATCCTCTTTCCAATGGTGGTAACAACATAGTTTATTATATTCTGACTCTATTCTGTCCCTATAATTCCCACTGCTGTTTGGTCTTAGAACTAGTTTCAGATTTAAAGGGGTTCTCTGTTTAGTGCCTGTTCTTTCATTTCACATACTTTCTCTGTTTCTGGATTCTTACTTTGATTATGATTTTATTATTTCATCATAGAGCAAGTTTATGCTTTTTAAAAAAGAGACCAGAGGTCTAGGTAAAAACAGTAATTGCCTAGACATAAAATTCTTACCTCACACATCCTTTTCCTTAATTCTCTGTAGATGTTAAACCACAATTTTCTGATTTGTAATGGGTTCATGAAGACATCTGGGGCCAGTCTGAATTTCTTCCCTATTTCGGTGGCTTTACTCGATTTCATTCTTTTTATTATTATTGCTGTTATTGTTATTACAGTATTATTGTTGTTTAGGTGCCAAAAAGGGTTATTTTTTATTCCCAAAGCTCAGTAATGTATCAAGTATGTCTCAGTGTGTTGACCTTTCTGGGTTATGTTTAACATGGCAGTGTCATTTAAACTAAAGATTCAGGTCATCCTTTAGAGCAAAGTCATTTCCCCCTTGAACACTCCCTTTTTTTTTTCCTTTTCCTTTTCTGTTCTCTTGTTCCTGGTTATGTATACCTGGGATCTCTCTAATCACCTTTTTTCTTCTTCCCCATTTGATTTCAGATGATTTTCTCAGGCTTGTCTTCCAAATCACTGACAGCAAGGCTACAAACACATACCACATACCACAACCAACTCTACAAGATGTGTGCGAATGTCAGAGGAAATGAATTTCAGCCATGTCTTTGTCCGTGTCTTACTACTTCTAACGGGACTTTTATTTCTGCAGTTCTTTTATTTGTCTTTACTTTTCTTCTTGAGCTCTGCCAGCCTGATTGCCATTCCCTTTGTGATAGTGTATTTTTCAACATCTTGTGTCTTGTCTTCGAGTTTTTTCTCAAAAAGCCCATATTCTCTCTCATTTCTTTGAGGCTGTGGAAAAGTTTCTGTATGAAATGTTCTTTGATGTGCTGGAGGAGCAGTTCTTGATCATATATGTATTTCCCATTTGCCTTTTTTCTGTTTTTGTTTCTTGTCTTTATCGTTCCTCCCCCCAACCCCCTCCTTTTCAATCAATTCTGTCTACACCAAGGTCTCACTGGCATTCTCTCTGGTATTGACCATCTTTGAATGAGGCAGATCTACTGGACCTATCATTTGTTTAAAAGCAGTGGGGAGGGCAAAGGGAGTGAGACAGGGCAGGTGGCCAGCCCATTGGAATATTTGCTCCCAAGCACCTTCTCACCAACCACTGCTCTGCCCCCAGAGAGACACATTAGAGTTGGGGTTAGGGTTAGGGTTAGGGTTAGGGTTAGGTTTAGGGTTAGGGTTAGGGCATCCTCCACTCTGAGGCTCACAGATTAGGCAGAAGGTCACTGTGGCTAAAAACAAAGCTTAGGCAATTCGTAATCTCTCTCTTGACTTAATTTATTTTCTCTGCTCAGCAGTCACAATGCAAAATGACACTTCCCTCCTTTCCTCCCACTTTACTTCCCCTCCAGACTGTTCCTCTGGATTGGGGGCTGGGTCACAGCCTAGAAAGATGGTGCCTCTGTATGGTTCCTCCTTCAATTCTGCCTCCCTAGAGCTCTCAGCTCAACAACGTTCTCTACCGGGAAGGTCCCTGCCACCCTCCTGGCCCACCTCATGCTCTAGTCCTCAAGCAAGGAAGTTTGAGTTGGGCATTTCAGGACTGCGTCCTTTACCTTTTGAGAAATCTGAACTTTGCTAATGATATGGAGAAACATGTAATGGTTCTGTGGCTCCTCCCACTGAAAGAAGCTTCCCACTCTTTAAGTCGGTGATCTGTCATCCCTTTGTAGTTTTACAAAAGATGATGCTGGCCGGGCGCGGTGGCTCAAGCCTGTAATCGCAGCACTTTGGGAGGCCGAGGCAGGCGGATCACAAGGTCAGGAGGTCGAGACCATCCTGGCTAACACAGTGAAACCCCGTCTCCACTTAAAAAATACAAAAAATTAGCCGGGCGAGATGGCGGGCGCCTGTAGTCCCAGCTACTCGGGAGGCTGAGGCAGGAGAATGGCGTGGACCCGGGAGGCGGAGCTTGCAGTGAGCTGAGATCCGGCCACTGCACTCCAGCCTGGGCGACAGAGCGAGACTCCGTCTCAAAAAAAAAAAAAAAGATGATGCTAATACCCTATTTTTATATTGTTTCTGCTGGGTTTCTGGCAGGGGAATAAATTATAAATCCCTTCACACTCTCGCCTTTTACCATAATTCCCTTAGATTGATTCTCATTTCCTTGCAGAAGTACTCCATCCTGGAAGATCATTAAGCTATTGGGTGTTGAGTGCTAAATGGCTTTGTGGATTTTGCTGCTGGGTCTTATAGTGGAGCCGTGAACTGCAATCTCACTGTAAAGCTTACCCTTTCTACTGAAATTTAAAATCATCTTTTCTCGTGGAGCTACACAAGGGGCCACGAATGCTCTGTGGCTGGGATATTTCTCCCCCTCTTCCTCAACTTTCATGTATTTCTGCAATGCTATGCTGGTCACAGTAGGGACTAAAAAGCATTGACCAAAAGGGACTCAGTCAAAATACAACTACGTAAATATCCTGTTGAAGGCAGCTCCCAAATTTAGCAGGTTTTGAGGGGTGGAGATGCTTTCATTAAATTTTGGATGTCCTTGGACTGGCAAAGCTATTGAAAAGACATCTGCCCAAGAGATCAGCAACCTCCTGAAGACCTGCATTTCAACTCAGCAACCTCAAGCACAAAAAGGAAGGGAGAAAAAGGGAGCAACAGAGCCAGGACTGACAGAAGAGGATAGAAAGAAGAAATGCAGGAAGACAAAGGCAAAAGAATGAAGCAGAGTCACCAGAGGTGGCTGGGTGCCCACAGGAGCCTCAGCACCATAGACTGTATGAAGCTAACCTGTAACTTATTTATCTATTTATATATTTTTTGACAGAATCTTGCTCTGTTGCCCAGACTGGAGTGAGTGCTCACTGCAACCTCTGCCTCCTGGGGTCAAGTGATTCTCGTGCCTCAGCCTCCCGAATGCATGGGACTACAGGTGCACACCACCACACCTGGCTAATTTTTTAATGTTTTGTAGAGATGAGGTTTCGTCATGTTGGCCAGACTGGTCTCAAACTCCTGGCCTCAAGTCACCTGCCCATCTTGGCCTCCTAAAATGCTGGGATTACACGCATGAGCCACTGCGCCTGGCTGCTAAGTTATAATTTCTAAATGCTAACTAAATGGGTTATTAGAACACGCAGTCCATGACTTATTTTTCCCAGTGTTTCTCCCATCTCCCCTACCCTTATACTACCACCTGGCTCTGGCCCTGGCAGGATTTTAATCATTAAAATGCCCCAGAGCCAGGCATGGGCTTCTTCCTGAGATATCTGGAGCTGCTACGGGCCAAGGACATAGCAATCTCATCATAACAATCACATTCGACTTCTTTAAGTGATAGAGCGGCTGGGAGGGCTGCTTTGCTGCAAAACACCAACAGCTAGGGAGTCTGAGTGTGGGGATATCTGCTTGGAGCTCCAGGGGTCACTCTTGGAAGCAGTGGATCGGGGACTTACATTTCGTGTGTGTGTATGTGTGTGTGTGTGTGTGTTTTGAGATGGAGTCTTGCTCTGTCGCCCAGGCTGGAGTTCAGTGGCACGATCTCAGCTCACCACAACATCTGTCTCCCAGGTTCCAGCAATTCTCTTGCCTCAGCCCCCCAGGTAGCTGGGAGGACAGGCGCCCACCACCACACCCGGCTAATTTTTTGTATTTTTAGTAGAGACGGGGTTTCACCGTGTTAGCCAAGATGGTCTCGATCTCCTGACCTCGTGATCTGCCTGCCTTGGCCTCCCAAAGTGCTGGGATTACAGGCGTGAGCTGCCACGCCCGGCCTGGGGACTCACATTTCTAAAAAGCTCCCCAGACAGTTTGTATGCCTACTGCCGTTGGAGAACCACTGGTCTGGGAGGTCTTTAAGCCCTAGTAATACATGACTCATGGCTCTTAAATCATGTTCAGCTACTATATGCGAAGGCAGGGCACCAAATATGGCAGAGACTCAGCCAAAAGCTGCCAGGTGCTCCCTGGTTGTTGAGGGTCCATGTTTTTTTTTAAATAAATAAGTAATTAATAACCTAATTGTTTTTAGAGATGGTGTCTCACTCTGTCACCCAGGCCAGAGTGCAATGCCACCTCCTTAACTCACTGCAGCCTCAAGTTCCTGGGCTCAAGTGATCCTCCAGCCTCAGCCTCCCATGTAGCTAGGACTACAGGTACACGCCACCATGCTCGGCTAATTTTTTTAAAATTATTTTTTGTATAAATGGGGTCTCGCTATGTTACCCAGGCTGGTCTTGAACTCCTGGCCTCTAGCGATCCTCCCACCTGAGCCTCCCAAATCATTGGGATTACAGGCCACTGCACCTAGCCAAGGATCACTGTTAAGAGCTAACAGGACACTCCTGTCATGCCTAGAAAGGGCCATGTAGAGCCCTACAGTCACCAACAGTTGACTGAGTTCACATTTTAACAGCCCCAGATTCCACACCGCTTCATCTCTAATTCTCAATTGCTAATGCCAGGTATAATCTATGAAATTCCTCAGGCTGCTTTCACATAACCTCTCTTTAGGCTGCATGAGTCAGGCTGAGAGAGAAGCAGAAGGTGGGGCCGCGTTCCCAGGCACTTCCCAAGAACACCCGAAGCTCATCTTCTGTGTGTACGAAAGCTGGGGTTCGGCTGTCCCTAACAGAACTAGCGTTTTTAATCCAAGTGTCCACATTTCAGACTGTTTAAATGTCTGGCCCAAACACAAATAAAAACAAAATAAAACAAAGCCCAGTTCGTGTACTCAGCACATGTGTCAGGAGAGAAGACGAACCTTAATAATATGGAGCTTGGGTAAGAGGTTGCAGTCAGCCAGCGTCAGCTCATCCCCATCCAGAAACTTCCTTCCAGAAACAGCGGCATCCTCCATGCTGTAGGCATCTATTTCATCAGGCAGAGGGCTATTTAAGTAATTATCCAGTTTCCTCAGGGCCTTCAGCAGGTTCTTTTCATAAACTAAAACAGGAAGGCAAGAAATCACAAAGAGAGGTCTTGCAAGTGTGTGTCACTTTTCACCAGCTATGATGGAGTCTGCTTCCCTTCCTCGCTGAGACGTGGCCAACCAGCAACGGGTGCTGGGAAGGCAGGAGGTGGATGCAGAATATCTGAATAAAGGGCTCACTCCTCCCTGGAAAATCACACTGCTGCTGTCTACACAATAATGCTACTTCTAGAAGTCATTTATGTATTCAAAACTATTTATGGAAAGCCTGTGGGGAGGCGTGGACTGGCAGAAACATCATTGAACACGATTCCCGTGGTGTGGCCGGAACACCTGGGTGGTGACTATTTTCCCTGAAAATGTTGTTTTCTGGGTTCCCAGCCTCAAAAGAAGCATTCCATCTCTTGAAGCCCACGTGCAGATTCAAAGTTGGAGGAGCTTTTCCTGTACCTGCAGACTCACTTCTCTACCCACCGGGACATAGATGAGAATGCCCCAGGAGCGCAGGAGCCGCCGTGCTAAGGCTCGAGTCTGTGTTGAAACAGAAAACAGGAGGATGGGAGGTACTCACTCTCGTTTGCATCCTTCTTTGTGTTTTTTATAAATGCTGAGAATTTGGCGAACACGTCGTTTCCGGCCGAATTAGACTCGGGATGCTGGGTCCCCAGCTTGGGATACCTTGAAAAGTTCAAGATTGGAGGATCACAGACAAGCGATGTTCTAGTTAAGATAATACTGTACAATGGAGAAAAACAGCTTTCTCTGGGTATACAAATGAAAAGCTTTCCTTCAATGTTTTCCTGACCCTTTTCCTCTTGAAAGTTGGGAAGTCACACCATCTAGGAGAATGGCACTGGATGGAGAGGTGTGGATTGTGGTTGTTGTTGATTCTTGGCAGTGGCCAGTCCTGGGACACAAGAACCCACCTGACCTTGCTGGTCTCAGGTCCCTCCCTAGTAAAATGAAGGGGATGGACTAGAAATAGCTCCCCTGAGGTCCAACAATCCATGATACTTCTTCCTAACACATACCCCATAGCTTCCAGCAGGGTGTCTAGGATACAGCCAACCACCCACCCTGGACCCATGTTCTCCCACTTCCTGCCATCAAACCCTGATTGCCAAGCTGCAGGTGCAGTGCAATGAAGCCCAGGCCCCCGAACTGTAATCTGGTTACACCAGGGGTATGATGAAGGAAGTGAGCTCTGTGGGCTGCAGAAAACCACACACACACACTGCCCAGAGCTTTAGAATTGATTACTAGTGGGGAAAAGTGACAATCAAGTTACAAACACCAGTTTTCTGAGGCCTACCTCGGGGGAGCTAATTTCTCCTCTAGAAACTCCTCGATCTTATTCACATCCGTCTTGACTTCACCATCAAAAGTCATAAAAGGAGGGTTTGTTCCGGGAGCCAGGTTCTGCAGGTCTGCAGGTTTCCTAGGTGGGAGGAAACAGCAGTGTTTATGGGCCGCTGCGAGAATCTGGACATTTCCAGGGCTTAGCCGTGTCCTCCCCAGTTTAAGAGAAGCAACTCTTGAGAACTGCAAAGTAGAGGGTGGGTTTACGAAAATTTCTTGCTGGCATGAAAGTAAAGGCATTCATTAACAAATGATGGGCTTGTTGATGTGCCCCTTTGTGAATACGGAGCACAAAGGGGCACATCAACAAACGGAGGTGAAAAAGTTAACTCTCCCCACTGTTACCAGTCAGGAATGGTGCTCAGACAGGATTGGGAGAGTCACAGCTGACCAGCAACTGGGGGAGCAGGTTCTTCACGGCACCCCCAACTCCTACTCCTTCCTGACTCCAGCCCAGCCGACCCTGTCGTGACTCTGCTTGGCCCAAACATGGGCTTCAGTTCAGACTCCAACTGAGGATGGACGTGCCCATGCAGCACCGTGGGCCTCAGGTCTCAGAGTGTGTGTGTGTGTGTGTGTGTGTGTGTGTGTGTGTAGGGAACTAGGTACAGTTATTTCAGTAAGGCAGACACCTTGTCTTACCTTTTCAGGTCCACTGTGGTCACGTTAAATATAACGCCTTTCAGCCAGAGAATCATGAAGAGACGCTGAGAAAATGGGCAATTTCCGATACTCTCACCATCATAACCAGCCTACAAGTGGAGAAGGAGAGTTCCATCTGAGCCAGGCTCACAATTATACATGCCGACACCACAACGTGCACATGCAAAATCATTGCAGGTTGATATGAATGATCATGACACTGTGAATATCCTCCCGAGGCCATTTACCAGCCTCAACGTGGAGTTGGCGGTGGATATAGGGGATGGGGGAGAGGACACCACACACACACACGCTCGCACACACCCCCCCACACACACGCATGCACACACGCATGCACACATGCACACAAGTGCACACACACAAGCACGCACACACATGTACACACACGTACATTCACGCACGTGCACGCACACACATGCACACACATGGACGCACATGCACGCACACACACCACACACGCACACACACACCACACACACACGTGCGCACACGCGCACACGCCCACTGCACACACATGCACAAAAGTGCACACACACAAGCACGCACACACACGCACACACAGATGCACACACCACACACACACACACACACATGCGTGCACACACACACACACGCACATGCACACGTATACACTGCACTGTGCATTTTCTTTCTTCCTTCCCCACCACCTCACCACTTCCTGCCACACTGGGCCTCTGAGCTGAGGAGCAGCAGTAGGAACTCCCTTCATCACCAAAGGTGAAAAAGAAAGACACGCCCTTTCCCTCCCTCTCTCTCTCCATCCTCTCCAAGGATCAAATATTCTTAGCAGCTATGGTATAATAGCTAAAACCTGGAAACAACTCAGAAGCTATCAAGAGTAGAATACGTGTATCAGTTTAGTATATCTGTGCCTTGAGATACTACACCACAACGGAAAAGAATTAGCTATTATACAAGCAACAGTGCATCTCACACACATAATGTTGAGAGAAAGACCCCAGACTCAAAAGCGTCCTGCATGATTCAGGGTAGGTAAAGGTCAAACTTGTCTATGATGGTAGAAGTCAGAACAGCAGATGTCCCTGGAAGATACTATTGTCTCGGAAAGACAGAAGGAAAAAGCCTTCTGGGTGGTGGCAATGTTGTTCTATGTCTTGATCTGCATGGTGGCTATGCAGGTGTATTTGAGTGATTAAAGTCCTAAGATTTGGGTACTTTACTATATGTAAGTGATATGGTTTGTATATTTGTGCCAACCCCAATCTCATGTTGAATTGTAATCCCCAGTAATGGAGGTAGGGCCTGGCAGGAGGTGACTGAGTCAGGGGGGTGGATTTCTCATGAACTGCTTAGCACCATCCCCTTCCTGTTGCTGTTTCGATAGTGAGTGAGTTCTTGCAAGACTGAGCTGTTTGAAAGCATGTGGCACTTCCCCCTCCCTTTTGCTCCTGCTCCGGCCATGTGACGTGTCTCCTCCCCCTTTGCCTTCCTCCAGGATTGTGAGCCTTGTGAGGCCATCCCCAGAAGCTGAGCAGATGCCAGGACCAGGCTTCCTATAAAGCCTGCAGCATTTGAGCCAGCTGAATCTCTTTTCTTTATAAATTACCCAGTCTCAGGTATCTTTATAGCAATGCACAAACAGCTTAACGCAATAAGTTTTACCTAAATACAAAAGAAAAGAATGTTAACATGCTAATTTAAAAGATATACAGAGTTCGATTCAGTGGGTCCTGCTGCATGGGGCCCAGGAATGTGAATTTTTAACACGTTCCTCCAAAGTGACATAATGCTGGTGGTCAGAAACCATGCTGTGAGTTCAAGCTTAGTCCAATCTTGGGCAAGAGATAAGGCTGGTGCCACCAGCAGTATTGTCAATGTGTAAGACAATTTGATGTGAACCCCCAATTAGAGGATCCATTGATAAGAAGACTTGCAGGGCTTTCCAGGTGATAAATACAGCTCCATTAACACAGTTAATAGACGACCTTACTGCATATGAAGGGGCACCAATAAACCCAGATTACGGAATTCAGAATCCCTAAGCTCTGGGCCTGTGCGTCACATCCCCTCCAACTCTCCCCTCCCCAAGGCAGCATTCATTTCCTCTCTGCCTGTTAGAGGGGAGGGTCTGAGAATCTCCCCAGCGGTCTTGAAGTTGCTGGGAGCCTGAAGGGTGGAAGGTGGACAGTTATGACACATACATCCAAGTGGTCACAACGACTCCCTGCAGATGGGCCCTGAAAAGCACCCGCTCGTCCACCTGAGGCTGTTCCCCACCTTGGGGTCCCACCACCCTATGGCCATTTTGAAGGCCACCCCCATCTCCTCCTCACTCCCTGTTCTGGAGCAAGGGAAGTGCAGAGCTGAATTAGAGAAAACTCCCAGTGGCTGATGACCTGGGAACCCTCTTAAATCGTGGAACTTTCTTAACTAGTGCAGGTTTGAGCACAGTCAAGCCAAGCAAAGGCGGAGCAGGGAGACGAAAGTGCAAGGACACGTGTTTTGGCCAGTCCCGACTTGCTCTGTAGCTTGTAAACCTCTTATTTTTATAGTAGTTACACGAAGCACAGCAAAGTCTAAAATAAGTTCTGCAAAGTAGGGCAACTGTGTGAGTTTTTTCTCCCGTCTCTCTAACCTTTGGGATCCTCTTATAACTCACTGTGTATGTGGCAAGTCTCTCCTGAGGGTCTGTGTCCCGTTCTAGTGAAGGGCATCTTGTTCAAGCGTCCCTCGACAAAGCTCTGCCTCGGAATGGGCCCGTCCTGCAGTGGCCTCTTTTCACCGTGGCATCTGCAGGATAATTATATCGCACAGGTCTCTCCTCTGTGCTCGGTCTCTGGTCTCAAACTCAAGTCAGTGATTTCCCTTGAAATTGTTATTCTTGCTATTTCCTGAACCCTGGCAGCTACTTCTTTAGGGGGGAATAAAGCCGGTAGGAGCAATAAATTTTTCAAAAAATAAAAACCGCCTTCGTCATCCAACTCAGTAAAAAGTTAAACTTCTTAACAGGCCCCTTCTCGGATCTGCCACTGGGACAGAACATCTGGCTAGAAAGAGGATGGGACAATATCTGTTCAGCCACAGCTTAAGACATGGAAGAAAGTTGCAATTACACATTTCCCCCTTTGGGGCCTTAAAACTGAATTTTCCTGACCCAACATGGCTAGTGAACCGAAGGCTGTTAGGCATTTTAGAATTAGCCAGCAGAGGTGACTGCCAATAAAACAGAATTTACATATCCAGTGTTGCCTCATCGCAAATTGCTCTAAAAAATTCCTTTCTGTCTCAGTCTGTTGTAAATGAGGGGGTTACGGGAACATGGTGGGAGTGACTGGGATGCCTCGCTGCCTAATTTTATTACTTTAATGTGCTTCAGTGCCTGGATGTGCCAGCAAAAATAAAGGCGAAGATACGCCATCTCCATTGCCCATTATTGAGCAATAATGGGAGAGGATGGCCTTGGTCATATTCATTAACCAGACAAGATGATGGGATAACGACATATATTCCGAGGGAATAACTGACACTGTCGCCATAATTGGGACATTTTATCACACACCGTTTTCTTTTCCCCCAGCGCTGATAATTCTCTCAGGCTAAGTGCACTCTGGGCTAAAATTTCTCAGCAGGATTCTCAGCTTACGAAGGAAATTTTTGTACATATACATTTCTGATCAAATCAAATTAAGCAGATTGAGAATGTAGAGTGTTTTTTGTTTCCAGCAAAGACTTAGGTGCTTGGATAACCCAGAATTGCATGTTTGCCTTTCAAATTCAACTTTGTTGAGTTCCTCAACAAAGGTAATTCCCAAAAGGTAATTCTCAAAAGAAAGAAACGGTGGCTCCAATGCCTCTGATGTCACATTCTGAGAAATTCTGTTGGCCTGGGATACCAGCCTCAGCATCTGAGAACCTGGGGACGCTGCTGGATCCTGGCCTTGCGAACCTCCCTGTCCCAGGGCTCCCCACCAAGGCCTGAGTTATGCGGGTCCAAATGGCACCACAAGGTCACCAGTTCCTCCTCACCACACGCCCTCTCTAAATTACAGACTCCCCTGCTGGCTCCTTTCATACTTACTCCACCCAAATTTAGATAAAAGACCTTTTTCTTAATTCCCTCTTTTTGTTCAGGCAAATGGCCTCTCCAGGGGTCTGGAGTTACATGTACAGGGCACCACCCACACAGCCACCTTCCACTAGAAAATCCTTGCCCCGCCGCTGCCTTCCAAGGACCAAACAAATGACTGGTATCCTGGCATAGACCTGACGGGGTGATGACTCCCCAAGACATTCTTGGCTGCTCCTCAGCACCCCACACTCTCCTTCTCACCAGAGCAGGCCACCTCCTCTCACCTTCTTGATTCTACCATCTTTCTATAAAATTCTGTGTGAGTTTACATGGTAAACACGTTCCATCAAGTAAGCACTTTTCTGTACTCTGCCCAAATATAATGAAAAACAATTTGGAAGCAGTGGAGAGAAGATCAACAAAGAGGCCACAAAGCAGTAATATTTTAATCGGTTATTTTCTGATAACTGGTTTTCAACCAAGGAGGCAGGACATGCATCCTGTGTGCAAGGAAGGATGCTGGTCCCTGCAGAAAACTGGGAGAAAGATGTGGCGTCTCGTGGAGGGATCTGGGAGCAAGCAGCTGATTTGGATCCATCGCAGGATGCGGAGAGTGAGTGAGTGATAATGGGCCGCTCCGTTCCAGCATGCCAGGGGGACTTCAGGCTGAATAGAAACAGTAGGTGACCAGAGGAGGCCAGAGTCAGAGACAGAGTGAGGTGTGGGAGGCCAGAGAGTCGTCCTCAGAGGGGAACAAAGGGGCCAGAAGACCCAGCCAGGGCTCTTTCTGTTGGCAGCTGAACCAAACTTACGAAAAGCCAGAAAGAAAGAGTTAAGGCAGATCAGATGGGAGGTGCCTCCCTCCTCCCAGTCCCACCCACACACTTCCCTGAATCCCTTCCCGGTCCTTTGCTGGATGCCTAGTGGCCTCACACGCTTTGAGCACTGGCAGTCAAACATGCACTTCGTGGCCAAGCAGCAACATCTTGGCCTTCAAGCCACACAGCCAGCCCTCCCCACCTCCCCTGCGCCTGTCCTGGCCATGGAGGCTGGGTGTCAGTCCCTGAAGCACAGGAAACTTCACTGCATGTACAACTGACGCTAGTGGTTGACGTACAGGATTGATGAACACCCCTCGTGGAATGTGTGAATTGTAAACTCAACCCAGGAGAGCCTGAGGGATATTACCATTGGCATCTGGCATGTGGAATGGTGGGTGCTTGTGAAAGGGACATGCGGGAGCCCTGGCTGCTCGCCACGCCCCCAGCCTGCACCCCCACGCCCCTGCATGGAGGCCTGACATTTGGATCAAGACAGGACCCAGAGATTGTCCCATCCCCTGCAGACGGTCTTGGGACACGGGCAGGGTTCAGCCCTATTGGGTGTTCTATTGCTTTCATGAGGAAATAGGTGGGGGAGCTGGGGTCTCTCTGCCCCTTTCTCTGGGGGTGTCTGGAGTCAGCAGCCCCTCATCTTCGGTCATCAGGGTGTTCCTAGTGCACAGGAAATGCTCACAAAATGACAGGGGCCTGAATTCAGTGGCTCCCATGCGCCTGGGGCCAGGTCCCCCGTAGAAAGTGCCTCACAGCTCCTCCCTGCTCATTCTTTGCTGGGCCAAAGTCCATGAACTTTTTCCCTTCCCGAAGTTCACAAATTCTCACTACTAAGAGATCACCCACTGAGAGTCATATCTATGGGAGGAGGAGAAGAGGAGGTGGGAGAGAAAGTGAGAGGGCCTGAGTCACCCACAGCAAGTCCACCAGGCTGCCTTCTGTGCCCAGCTCCCAGTCTGATGGTTATCACTTAAAATGCAATATTTAAATTGAACTGAGACCTCTTGATTTTGAATAGCTCTGTAAATTAAAAAAAAAAAATGAGACTCTCCATTTGCCTGATGAGTTGAAATTTCCCTTTTCAGGCAACATCAGGTTTCTCCAAGGCAACATGGTGGATGGGAGTGGGTGTTGGTGTTGGAGCCAGGGAGAGCCGTGTGAACCTCGGCCCCCCACTTACTAATTGTGTGGCTTCAGGCGATTCATTTGTTCTCCCTGAGCCTCAGTTTCTCCCTTTTTTTAAAAAAATAGGGATACATGCACCTACATCGTGCAAGATCTGTGTGTGATACACTGGAATACCTGGGCACCCAATAAAGGCAGCTATTATTGTCATTATCATCATCAACATCATCATCATTACTCTCCCAAACTTGAACACACCAGAGCAGACAATTATGGAGTGCAGGGTACCTTTTAACAAGCTTCAATTAGTGAGATTTTTATGCCAAATTGTGCAGTCCTTAAAGAACCACTGATTTTTTTCTTCTAAAGTAACACATCCTATACCTACTCCAAGTGAAAATTAGGAACTTAAGTCCCTTTCTAAATTGCAAAGCAAACAGATCTTCAGCCAGCAGACAAAAAGGCAAAAATCCCTGGCCAGGCATTCGTGTCTGGGAGCCAGACAAACCTCTTGTAAAAGGTCTAGAGAAGGGCACACCTGGACGGCTGAGGATACCTTGACCCGTGGCAGAGGTGGCAAGCTCCCAGAGAACCGCCTCCTTTTCCAGAAATGACACCACTGTCCTCTGTAGCGGTGAAAAGGCTCACACCACAGTCATCTGTAGTGGTTAAAAGGCTAAGGTGTTTTCTGACTTTCGGGGTGACGAAAGCCTGAGCAGTGGGTGACTGACTTTTTTCTACCACCCCCTCGAAGAGAGGGAATTCCATGGAATGGGAGGAGAACACAGCCGCTCCCCATCACAACTTGAAGTTCAACGCCTTGTGAATGCAGAGGCACGTGAAGAAGGGTTATGAGGATACAGGAGTTCCAAAGAAATTATTTAGGCAGATAGTGAGGTAAGGAAGTCCTCACTAAGGTTTTCCTTTTAATAAAAAGCAGCCTCTAAATCATTCCTTTCTTTCTTCCTTTTTTTTTTTTTTTTTTTGATACATAGTCTCACTGCATCGCCCAGGCTGGAGTGCAGTGGCGCGATCTCCACTCACTGCAAGCTCCACCTCCTGGGTTCACACCATTCTCCTGCCTCAGCCTCCCGAGTAGCTGGGACCATAGGTGCCCGCCACCACAGCTGGCTAATTTTTTGTATTTTTAATAAAGACGGAGTTTCACTGTGTTAGCCAGGATGGTCGCAATCTCCTGACCTCGTGATCCACCCTCCTCAGCCTCCCAAAGTGCTAGGATTACAGGCGTGAGCCACCGCGCCCGGCCTAAACCTCCATCCTTAACCTCACTTCACATGTGTCTGTGTCCTTGATTTCCTTGGCATGAGGCAACGAACCTCAGGTATCACCCCAGACGAACGATGCCACTTCAATAACAAGATGCAGGAGGAACAAACTAGCCCATTCCTTTGCGGAACAGGAATTACGGAAAATATCCTCCAAAAAGCAACAATTTCTAAGATGACTTTATAAACAGATAATAGGCCCGGTGCGGTGGCTCACACCTGTAATCCCAGCACTTTGGGGAGGCCGAGGTGGGCAGATTGCTTGAGCTCAAGAGTTCAAGACCAGCCTGGGTAACATGGTGAAAGCCTGTCTCTACCAAAAATTTTAAAAAAAATTAGCCAGGTATGGTGGCATGCACCTGTAGTCCCAGCTCCTTATGGAGCTGAGGTGGGAGAATCGCCTGAGCCCAGGAGGTCGAAGCTATGTGAGCCGAGATTTCCCCACTGCACTCCAGCCTGGGTGTCAAAGGGAGACCCTGTCTCAAAAACAAAACAAAACGTCACAGCTACCATTCACTGACTACCTACTCTGACTTCAGGTAAGGTTCTAAATCATTTATGGATGTCGTTGAATTTAATCCTCTCAAAATCGTGTAAGACATATCCTATTATTCCTCCCGTTTTATAAACAAGGAAACTGAACTTCAGAGATGCTAAATAACCTGGCCAAAGGTACAAATAGATTTCAAAGAATAAAGTGCACTCTCTCCCTCTCCTCTCTCCATTCAGTGGCCCCAGTGTCTTTCCTCGTGCCCAAGATGGAAACTGGACTCTTCCCTACCCTTTACCTGACCATCAGTCTCTCACTCAGCACAGCATTTCTGCTTTTGAAGCCGCTCTTGCCGGGTCTCAGAGCCTCGAGCCTGGGGGATCTCTCTGGCTGGAATTCCTAACCCTCTGATCTTTCCCGTATCCTGGACAAGGTTAACCCTGATAAGATGCCATTTTCCTTAGGTCATTCTGCTGGAATGTTATTAAAATGCAAATTGGAATCACAGTGCTCCCAGGCAATGTGACCACTGGCAAGTCAGCTGACCTTCTAGCGTCTGTCTTTCTTCATGTACAATGAAAGTATGATAGTGCCTACCTCTTAGTGCCGGGTAAGAATTAAATGAGATGGTACACATACAATGCCTAGAACAATGCCTTACACAACACTTAGGAACCTTGGATAATCTGCTCTCCTTCCTTTCTTCCGTTCTGCCTTCTATCTGTCTTTCTTCCTTCCTTCTTTCCTTCCTTCCTTCCTTCCTCTTTCCTTCCTTCCTCCCTCCCTTCTTTCTCTTTCCTTTCTTCCCTCCTTTCCTTTCTTCCTTCCGTCCCTTTCTTTTCTTCCCTTCCTTCCTTCCTTCCTTCTGTCTTTCTCTTTCCTTTCTTCCTTCCTTTCCTTTCTTCCTTCCATCCCTTTCCTTCCCTTCCTTCCTTCCTCCTTCACTCCTTTTGTCTCTTTCCTTCCTTCCTTCTGTCCTTCCTTCCTTCCTTTAGCACCCAACTGGTTACTAATTGTTTCCTGTAGGTGACATTCTTTCAGAGCAGGACAGTGTCAGCCTCCCTACAGAACAAGTGCTAATGCCTCCTTGCAGCCTGGCCCATGTGAATTTTCTTCCCATTCCCCATGGAAGCACAGGGCCAGGACCACGAAAGGTACCCCATGAAAACTCACATCATGGAGCAAATGACCGCTGTCCTCACAGGTCTATGAGACTCCTCATCACAGGCAGCTCCTACAGAGACAGCGAAACCCTGTCCTCACAGGCCTATGAGATTCCCCATGATGGTGAGCTCCTATAGAGACAGTAAAACCCTGTCCTCACAGGCCTGTGAGATTCCTCATCACAGTGAGCTCCTACACAGACAGTGAAACCCTGTCCTCATGGGCCTATGAGATTCTTCATCACAGTGAACTCCTACAGAGACAGTGAAACCCTGTCCTCACAGGCCTGTGAGATTCCTCATCACAGTGAGCTCCTACAGAGACAGTGAAACCCTGTCCTCATGGGCCTGTGAGATTCCTCATCACAGTGAACTCCTATAGAGACAGCAAAACCCTGTCCTAATAGGCCTATGAGATTCCTTATCACAGGCAGCTCCTACAGAGATAGTAAAACCACTCCTCCTGAAGGAGCGCCTCAGCAGGCCCCACAGTTCTCCTGGCCTCACCTATCCCCAAATGTCTCCTCAGCCTGCCTGTCCAGGGCTCCTTTCCCCACCCACCCAAAATGACAATCACTGCATGACCAACTCACCCTGGTTTGCCCAGGAGTGTCCTGATTTTAAAACTGAAAATCCCACCATCTCCCCCTAAGTCCTGGGCAAGCTGGGATTATTGTCTTCCCAGATAAAAGCCTTATTTTTAGATGGGGAAATACCACTGTTGATGTTTTCATCACCAAGAAGCAGGCCTTTGCTCCTCGGTAATGAAAACACCAGCATAGCTGCATCCATCAGAATTGATGGTTAACACTTTGAATGCTGAGGAGGTGGGGCCCAAGATAGGGAAATACCAGCTGCTGGGAAGAGAAAGGAAGGGGAGGGGAGGGGAGGGGACCAGATGAACAGGGCTGAGGTCTGTCAGTGTTCAGGGAGGAGATGGGAATTTAAGACAAATTTAACAAACTCCCCAAGTCTATGGAGAAACAGCTAGTACAGGGACGGCCTTTCCCCTCCTAGCTTTGGCCACCTTTGGAAAAGTCTGCTGCTCAGCTCAACTAAAGATGCAGTTAAAATCAGTGGTGTAGCTCAGGTGGCAAACCTACACCAGAATTGTGACGGACACTCCAGACCAAAGAGCACCACCCAAATAGGCCAGACACCAGGCCCTCCTCATTTCTGAATCTCTAAATCACTCTCCACAAAGGCTGCAATTTCTCTTTGATCCCCTGTACTGTTCCTGGATTAAAGAGAAAAGCAGGAGTCTCTGTCCAAGTCCAATCAGGAGACCCTGTAGGCATCCCCAACCCATCCGCAGCTGGTAAGAAACGAGTGCCCTGTGTACCTGAATGGGTGTCGCGTCCCAGGAATTTAGAGATCAAAAGATCAGTATCGATTCATACATGCCACCTTGGAACTTAGCCCCCAATTCTCATTCTAAAAGGGAGATACATAATTACATGCATTTCTCAAAATAATACATCTGAGGTCATAAGAAGATCGCAGATTCCAGTTCTGTCTTTTACAAATGTGATTATGAGCAAAATAATAATGGTCATGATGATAATGATAGCAACTAACGCATATGGAGCATGTGCTCTGTACTACTCATGGTTCTGAGCACTTGTATCAGCTCAGATTTAATCCTAGCAACAACCCTATCAGATATAGGTACTACTACTATCTCCATTGAAGAAAACCAACACACAGAGAGGTAGAGAAACTTGTCCAAGGTCACAAAGCAGGATTTGAACCCAGGCAGTCAGCTGGGATGCATTCTCTCATTCCCACCCTGGACAAATGGAGGGGACCCCAGGGCCAGCAGGGTCCTTCCTCAGAGTGATGGGAGTTGGCTTGTTTATTTGCTTGTTTGTTTTACCCAGCTTTGCTTTGTAAGGTTTGGAATCCACGGTGATAAGAGAACACATATCAGAAGCAAGTGGAAAGTGCAGAGTACAAACAACGGTTAGGACAGAAAATGGAGGTAGGTTGAGGTTATAAAACATGCATGTCCTGTGTGCTTGGGGTATTGGAGAGAAAATATTCGGCAGCCCTGGTGGACAACTTTGGTGGCCAGATGGGCCAGGGATCAGGGTGTCTCTACTCATGCATATATATTCTGTCTCCTCTGTAGGAAACTTTTGCTACAACTCCAGATGACAATGGGTTTGATGTTGCATTCCCCCACATCGACACCTAGAGCGCAAAAGGTTCTTCTGCCTGATTAGCAACAGGCCTCATCCTCCATTCTCATGCCCTTGGCCAACCTGGTGGGGCGGACATCCACCTGCAGAAACCAGGGAGTCCTGCGAAGCCTGCACCTGGGCAAACAATTCCACCTTTTCTTCCAACAGGGCAGGCAGGTCCATGGATCTCCTTGGAAAATGTCATCAAATCTGCTTTAACCCAGGCCGTCACAGCCCCAGGTAGCATATTCCATGTTGTTTAGCCAAAATAATTTGGGTCTGGAATTTTTTAAGGCAGGTAAAACCAATTTCTGTCTTGGCCATGAATCGCTTTCAATAAAAGCCCCCAGAGAGCATAGCACACTAGGTAAGGCCACTTCCTAACTTAGGAAAGGGACTGTGCAGACTTGCTCTTCTCATTTCAGAGTCTGAAAAGACACTGGTTAGGGTCAACAGGGCAATCCCCAAAGCAGCCAAGGAAATAACCACAAACTGACTTTCCAAATAGGTCAACCCTTGACCACACTCTCTCTGGCCATGGCCTGGAATGACCATGACAGAATGTGAGAGAACAAGCTCTGGGGCATTTACTGGTGCAGTAGGAAGAATAATGGCCCCTCAAAGATGTCCATGTCCTAGTTCACAGCATCTGTGAATGCATTACCTTGCATGGCAAAAATGATTTTGCAAATGATATCAAGGTTATGGATTTTGAGATGGGGAGATTATCCTGGATTATTAGGCAAACCCAGTCTCATCACATGAGCCCTTGAAAGTGAGAACCTTTCCCAGCCGTGGTCAGGAAAGGTTTGATTAGGGAAGAAGGGTTGGAGCAATGAAATATGGCTGGAGGCCGGGCGCGGTGGCTCAAGCCTGTAATCCCAGCACTTTGGGAGGCCGAGACGGGCGGATCATGAGGTCAGGAGATCGAGACCATCCTGGCTAACACTGTGAAACCCCGTCTCTACTAAAAAATACAAAAAACTAGCCGGGCGACATGGCGGGCGCCTGTAGTCCCAGCTACTCGGGAGGCTGAGGCAGGAGAATGGCGTAAACCCGGGAGGCGGAGCTTGCAGTGAGCTGAGATCGGGCCACTGCACTCCAGCCTGGGCGACAGAGCAAGACTCCGTCTCAAAAAAAAAAAAAAAAAAAAAAAAAAAAAAATATGGCTGGAGTAAAGATGGAGGATGGGGCCATGAGCCAAGACATGCAGGCAGCCTCTAGAAACTGGGGAGGTGAGGACCTGGATTATCTCCTAGAGCCTCCAGAAGGAAATGCAGTGCCTTGATTTTAGTTCAGTGAGACCCATCTCAAGTTTCTGATCAACAGAATCGTGAGTTAATAACTTGGAGTTATTCAAAGCCACCAAGCTTGTGGTAATTTGTTATGGCAATGATAGGAAACAAATACAGCTGGATTTCTGCATGGGAATCCTCAACTTTTCCCCACGATAGTTCAGCAGGTCAACTACTAATCAACACACAGAGCGAGGAGACCCTGAAGCAGGTAGTACTTAGCCTATTTCAGAAACTTCCTGCATAGAGTCACTGTGCTCATTTTCCAAAGACTTGCATGATGGCCATGGGTACCATGGAGAAAAAGTGAGAATCCCTGCACTGAACCTCTAACAACCAAGGTGCATTTGTCCATTCTCACATTGCTACAAAGAACTGCCAGAGATGGTGTAATTTATAAAGAAAACATGTTTAATTGGCTCATGACTCTGCAGCTATACAGGAAGCATGGCTGGGGAGGCCTCAGGAAACTTACAATCATGGCGGAAGGTGAAGGGGAAGCAGGCACATCCTACATGGCTGGAGAAGGAGGAAGAGAGCAAATGGGGAGGTGCCACACAGTTTTAAACAACCAGATCTCAGCCTGGGCAACATGGTGAAACCTTGTCTCTACAAAAAAATACAAACAAAAAATAGCTGGGCACGGTGGCATGCGCCTGTGGTCTCAGCTTCTTGGAAAGCTGAGACTGGAGGATTGCTTGAGCCCAGGAGGTCAAGGCGGCAGTGAGCTGAGATCACACTGCTACACTACTGCACTTCAGCCTGGGCAACAGATGAGACCCTGTCTCAAAAACAAAAAAAAGAGAAACAAAAAAAACCGATCCTGGCCGGGCGTGGTGGCTCACACCTATAATCCCAACACTTTGGGAGGCTGAGGCAGGCGGATCACAAGGTCTGGAGATCGAGACTATCCTGTTTAACATAGTGAAACGCTGTCTCTACTAAAAATACAAAAAAAGAAAAAGAAAAATTAGCCAGGCATGGTGGCAGGCACCTATAGTCCCAACTACTTGGGAGGCTGAGGCAGGAGAATGGCGCAAACCCAGGAGGTGGAGCTTGCAGTGAGCCTAGATCACGCCACTGCACTCCAGCCAGGGCGACAGAGCAAAACTCCGTCAAAAAAAAAAAAAAAATCTCATGAGAACTCATTATGAAGAGAACAGCAAGGGGGAAGTTCTCCCCATGATCCAGTCACCTGTCATCAGGTCCCTCCTCCAGCATACTGGGAATCACAATTCACCTTTAGATTTGGGCAGGGACACAGATCCAAACCCTATCACAAGCCAAGACCCCAACTCCTCTATGTCGACTTGTGAACTACAGTAACTGTTTCAACCTGAACTGTAGGGAGGTCTGCTTGTTCCTTCACATCACCTTTGGGGCCACAGCTTCTAAGGGACAAGCTCCAAATGGAACTTTCTATTTGGATTCACATGGTTATTTTTCACCAATTTTTCAACTTGGCAAGAGTGATTTGAAGTCCTTCTAGCCAAAAATCTAACTGCACAGATCTGGATCATCACCACAAGAAGATGAAGGGTCTACCCATGACATTTTGCCTTGTTAAATCTTGGTTCCTTACTATGGTTTTTAGAGCCTACCCTCAAACCTCAAGGTAGGGAAACAACTTCGGGAGGCCATTGGTGCCCCCTAGTGGTCAAAAGATGCACTCATTTATCACCTTCTCTTTTACCGTTCATCCCTAATTAGGTTTTGTGGGAAAATGTTACAAGTTAGTTTTTTAACCCCTCGGGGGGACTAACATCTAGATTTCCCTGGGACTCAGTGATTCCCTGCTACACAGGATTTTCAGTTTTAAAACCAGGAAAGTCCTGGAAAAACTAGGACAAGCTGGTCTAACCCCTGACAGACCTCTTAGACTTCACGGAAGAATTACCGGAAGAAGGCAATGTCTTTTTGTCCAGGAACCTCAAACAGAATTAGGACCTGAACATTGTGCTTTTAAAAATGCATCTTGATTTGAGGTCAGCAGCTAAATGGTGCATACTTTGCCTTATGTTAGGAAAACAGCAATTTAAGATTGGTAAATTATTTCTTGACTCTCATTAAAGAACAAGGGGTGGGGCTGGGGAGGAAGTCCAGTGGTGGGAGAGTAGGGTCACCGCATACGCTGGCAGAGCACACCAAGAAAAAGAAATTCTAATTCTCTCGAAAAGTGTTCAGACTCAGCCTTCTCAACTGGTTCAGAATTCCCCAGCTCTTCTGCAAAGTTATTTAGAAACGTGTAGTTCCCTGGAGGTGGGGGTCTGGGCAGGCATCTGCCTTCTCTTCATCTTTCCTTATAATGTTTGTAAGTTTTAAAGAGGCCAAAGGCTTAGAGCAATCTATTAACAAAGAAAAAAGCCCAGTCCTTCAAACATACTCAGGTCAGTTTCAATGACCAATATATGAAAGTTCTCTGCAGCTGGGAGCTGGGAATTGTATAGTACTTTTTGTTTACACTGAAACTAGTGAGTAAATAGAAATATCTTAAGGGTTCTTAAGGGAATTATTATGAGATCAGGTTTAGAGCCAGTATGGATTTTAGAATGCTTCCTTTTAAAAGACGCCAGAAATCAGAGACTTTACAGTCAGGTAGTTAGCAGGTGATCATCTATGTGTCATGATTTGCGAGATCTGGGAGAATACACCTGTCTAAAAATGCCCCCACCAGCCTTTCATGAAAGCCTGAATCACAGAGGATTGTCTAGAAAAAAGCCACAGTCTGTCAAGGTACATATGTGGTTGTCTGCCCTCAGGTCGAACTAAAAGGGGACACAAGCTCCAGTGACCTCTGACCTCCCCATGAGTTGACACTCTCTGTCCATTTCCTTACACACAAAGTAAAGGTGTTCGTTTTCACAACTTTTCTATACCTTCTCATCGGTGACACCTTCCCAGAGGTGGCTGAAGAAGTGGCACAGCTAGATGAGCCTCTTGTCTTAATAAATTACATTTTGTAAAGACATGCCTGTCAGATCTCTTTCTAAAAAGTTTGAGGCAGTTTTGAGAAACTGTCTTAATTACTACAGCTGCTCATTGTTGCCATAAAGTATCCTAGTATTCAAATGTTAAAATTAAATCACCTGGAATACTGAAAAAATGGCAACCTAAGATACTAAAAAGATGTGGATTGCTAAATTAAAGTTATCAATAGATCTTATTGAAAAGTTTTGCTTCATTTTAAAGGGCAAATAGAACAAGAGCCACCTCTAGTCAATTACGTCATCAGTTTCTCCTGCAGTTGACTTCCTTAATGGAACAATTTCAACAGAAAAAGCAAACAAATAAATGGCTCTCAGCACAAACAAAATTGCTTGTAAAGGAGCGAGGCAATTGCACACTGTGCTGTAGGACCCAATGCCAGATCAATAGTAGAGTGGCATGGTATTTTTCATTTAAATGCAAATTTAGTAAACCTTGCCCTATCTCCTCATGTTTAAGAAACCTAATCTGTATCAACCTGCTAGTTTTCCCCCTGACACTCCCTTTTTTTTTCCCTGGCCACAGAGATTTAAAGGAAAGCCTGTATTACTAAACCAAAACTACGGGTTTCACAAGCTTTACACTTAAGCCAGCCTGACATTTTGCATTGGTGAAAGGAGACAAAATAATCAACCAGGAGTGCATAAAAATCATATTATGTATTAAACCGGAAAACTTGGCTTTAAGCTTCCAAAGCAGGAAAATCAGGGTCAGAATCAAAAAAAAAAAAAAACTGTGGCATTTAGGAAAATCACAAAATTTTATTAGAACTGTTAATATGTTCAGAGGAGTGACTTCTCCAGTTTTAAGTGTTAGAATTCAGTTTTGCATTTCCTTGTAGCCTCTGAATCTTTACAAGTTAAAGGGTTCCTAGTTCACAAAAAATTTGTTTGCTAAACTTGAAAGTTCTTTGTCAGCAAGCAAAGACATACAATACCTCCCCGTAGAAGTCAGCAATTTAAAGAGAGAGCTTTAGGATACCTCAGACATTATGGAATTATCTGGAAACTTTACCTTCCCCCATTTTCCACTGTGAGTGACTACAACTATATTTTATGGCCTGGTTTGACCCACACAAGAGGAAGGCCATGGCCCAAGACCAAAGGGGATCAGCTGCTGTCCATTTCCTTACACACAAAGTAAAGGTGTTCGTTTTCACAACTTTTCTATACCTTCTCATCGGTGACACCTTCCCAGAGGTGGCTGAAGAAGTGGCACAGCTAGATGAGCCTCTTGTCTTAATAAATTACATTTTGTAAAGACATGCCTGTCAGATTAATAAATTACATTTTGTAAAGACATGCCTGTTTGTTCTCCAAACAAGGAGAAACACCAGCCTGGCTGGCCAAGGCTAACACTCTGGGCTTTATTATAAGGAATTCTTTTCTGTGCCACATGTTTTTTTGGGGGGGTGGGAATATATTATAACTCCCTTTCTACCCTCACCCTGGGGAAAAGAAAAGGAGGGGGCACCTATACTATTTCAGGATTCCCTAACCCTGACCCAGCCTGAAATCAGCTTCATGTAATTGTCCACAAACTAATTGAGGAGCAGATATTCAAAGGCTCCTGTTTTCAAAGGGGGCAGTTATGCTCAGTGACCAGGAAACCAATGTCCCTAACTGGCTGCAAATTATATGGTGAACACAGCAACCCAGTGTCAGGGTGATGAGTCACTTCATCTGCCACATGCAGACAAACCCACCTATACCACACAAAGGAGAGGCTGGGATTTTCCAAATAAGTTCTTGTGTCACCCCAAAATCCCATCTAGGCAAGTTCAGTGACTTAAGATATTGCCATATCTCAGTCCTGTGTTAAGGGGTAAAGCAAAGTAAGGCTTTAGAAAACTGGAATTCGAAAAGGAGGCAATAAGATGTTGTTCTCTACAGAGAATAACTTGCAAATATCTTACAATAAGGTGCCAGCAGGCAATTAAACTGGAAAAGATATGTGCTCTGTATTTCGAGAAGAAAATGTCATGTGACGATAACCTGGCTGTGCTGTGGGGTGACAGCACTGGCCTACAGGCTGATCCTGCACACCTGGATATCCAGGCAGCACTGTGCCCTCACCCCCTCTGAGCTGTGAGCCGGACCAGAGAAAGACGCCCACTTACCCCACCCTCACCCATCAAGAGGCCTGTCCTTTGTCAGGGAATATACAAGGGTCTGGACATTTCTGCCGGAAGTTCCAAACAAGTTCCTGTGATCCAACTATGAGAAACAGACTCAGAAAATAAAGAAAGTCTTTTCCAAGAATAAAGAAGAAGAAACTTGTCTAGCCTCAAGACTAGAGAGCTAGAGTCAGAATGACTCCTAAAAGGAAAGAAGAATCTGTTCAGATAAGACGGTGTGGAGCAAGAAGTATAATTTCACACTGTGTTGGGGTGAATGAAAGATGATAAAGTGTTTAGGGAAATATCAGAGAGCCAACAAAGACATGGAGTTGTCTGAAAGCTTCTGCCAAACCTAAGAAGGTGGATTGAAAAGAAAAATCTTCAGCAGCCACAGTCCCCAGAGAAGGCCCCAGCCTGACGTTTCACAGCGTCTCAGGGTGCATTTGTATTCCAGTATGTACTGCGGAGTTTAGCACCCCTGGAGCTATGTCAAGCAGTACCAATGGACACCAAACCATCCAGCCCCAGATGGTGCTCAGGAAAAGAAGAAAAGCTTCAAATCCCTTAACCCACCAAATGAGACACTTGTTAGAGCACCTTCCATATAAGAAAGTGAACTTGCAATGAGAATGAGCAGGACATAATAATAAACAATAATACCCCGAACGGTAGTGAGATACAAGGCAGGTGCTTTGAAACACAGACCGTGGAAGCCATCTCTGGTGGTGTTCTGCATGCACCTCCCAATTCCCAAAGGAAAAACATCATTCTTCATCCAAGTGCCTTCGAACACCAGATCATCTGACCTTCTCCGATGCCAACACGCACATGTGGGGTTGTGCTGAGCACTGACAACGTCTTCCTAAGAGTGGGTCTCACCACGACTGCTGGGCGTGTGGAAAACCAAAGGGGAGGTGCAGTGCCCAGAAATCCATCTCCTTCTCTGCTCCACCCTCTCCCTGCATCTGAAACTGCAGTTCATGAGGAAGAAACAAGAGGGCTGTCGGCTTCCAAGATGCAGGTGTGCGCAGCGCCCTCCTCAGGCAAAGGAAGAATAAAGAAGGAGCCCTTCGCTCTCTCTCTGAAAAGCGAGACAGCCGGTTCACCTCATTCCCTCACCCCACACTGAGAGCAGCTTCATGAAAGTGCCCTGAGAGATTAGAAAGGAAGATCCTGGCTGGACAAGTGGCTCACACCACCACACCCGGTAGGTGTGAAGTAGGGACTTCTATAGAAGGGACTCGGACACCTTCGAAGGAGTCATAGAATACAAGCAGGCTTCTTTGGGGGAAATTCTGACATTGCGGGCATCAGAATTTGCTACTTCAGCTCAAATTCTGGAATTTCTGTCTCCCTTTAGAGACAAGTCAAGTCTCCCTTAGAGAAGGAGGAAAATTAGTCTCATTGCACCCCAGTCATGAGACCCACTGCTGAGGTCCGCTCAGTTGTCTCCCTGCACCTCTGCCCAAGCCTTTCTCAGCTCAGTCACCTTCTCCCTTCTTCCTCTACAGTCTATATTAGCAAGCTATAGACCCTGGCTGGTCTTATCCCCACCTCTTGGTTAGGTGCAGGATAGAGCCACGTGGGGTGGGGCAGGCATCAGGCCATCCTGCAATGAAAGGGGCAAGGGCACAGCAGATGGAGCACACGGGGCATCTGTGCAGACCATCTGCAAGGCGTCTCCGCTTCTTAGCCTCTCTGCAAGTCCAGGGGAACACTAGCCACATAGGAGACCACCCGGGTGGCCCATTGTTCTCCGTCTTTTGTCTTCCCTCGCCTGCCCTCTAGTGGGGAGAAAAAGTAGCCAGCGAGGACAGCAACAGCCAACAAAATTCAGCAGCAGAAATAAGGCTCCTAGCGCAATAAGAGTCAAACCAATAGTGGGGGACAGGCGGGCGGGGAGCGGCTGGTCCTCTCTCTTGCCACACTGATGAGGACTGAGGGGAAAGAATATTGTGTCCCTTTGTTTTCACATCTTTGCTAGTATTGTCCATTGTTGTTATACCAGCTCAACCCATGACACAAATAGCAGGCATCACACTTCTTGTAAGTCTATAAAGGAAACGTGTATCATCATTGCGGCAAGGCCTATTTTAGAAAAGAATTTTTTTTTGGAAATAAATAAAAGTCCACACTTTCTAGAATGACTTTGTTTTCATGCTCAACCAATCCTTTAGACCATACCCCCAGTGGAGCGGACAACTCCACCTGGTGGTCATTGTCTGCAATTATCAGTAAAATTTGTCCAGATTCCTCACTCCAGGCCATAAAAGGAGCTAGGCTTTCCCTTAAAACAGACTTCTCACACTTCATTAAAACTTAGAAATTAACTTTATTCACCCCTACATTTAGATGCTAAGAAATATATTTTAGATCTTAACACTTTCAAACATAGGTCTAAATATTTCAAAAAAACCTACTAATCCTAAATATATTCCCAAGTATGTATAGTATTTTTTCTTTTCAGCTGTTGTAACAATTAATTTATTATTCAATGGATTAAGTTGGTGACTACCCTTGATCCACATTGATTAATTACTGAACCACATTGCTCCTAGCTTTCAGTTCTAGCAAAAGGCTTAATTATGTTAGTGTTCATTGTAACAGCAGGTAGAATCAAGGCATAAGAAGTCCTTGAACAAACAAACTGGTATTTGCCATCTACTCTCATATATGAATTATGCTTTAAAAACTCCAGGGCTATTTTTAATCCATATTTAATAATATGGCCTGATACCAACTGAAGCTTTTACATGGAGATGAAAAGCTTATTTCCTTGTGAAATTCTCACAAGGAATTATTGCAACAAAGGAACATCTTGTTCTAGAAAGCCTGCTTAATAATGCAGCCTGTTTTTATATACCCCGGTGGTTTAGGTTCTTGAATGACAGAGTAGTCCAATCCCTACAGTGACTCAAAAGGGAAAAAATGCAGGCACCAAAAGGAACGACCGGCTACGCGGAGCCTCCTTCCTTTCCTCTGATTGCCCCCTCCCCCTTGGAACTGCTTTCAACTGTTACTCCACACCTTCCATCCGGCCCTGTCTTTTCACCCACTCAGATTTCACTAGCTTGGAGGAGACATCAGTCATGGCACATCCCAGTCACCAACTGCCACTTAACAAATTACCCAAAATTTATCAGCCTAGGGTACCTGGTTTATTGTACCTCATGATTTTGTGAGTGAAGGATTTGAGCGAGGTTTGCCTGGGTGATCCTTCTGTTCCATGTGGCACTGACGAAGGTTACTCAGCGGTGTTCTGCCAGCAGATGGGCTGGTCTGAGAGGCCAAGACAGTTTCATACACATGCCCAGTGTCTTGTGGATGGTTTGGTCTGAGGGGGCCAAGACAGCTTCACACACATGCCCAGCATCTTGTAGAGATGGCTGGAAGGCTGGGCTCACCTATGATTGTCAAATGGAGTACCTACAGGTAGCCCCTCCAGCATGGTGACCTCAGGATGGTCAGTGAATAAGGCAGAAGCCACACAGTCTTGCATGACAAAAATCACCCAGCATCAGGTCCACTATATTCTACTGGTTACCAAGTAGTCACTACAGTCAGGCCCAATTCAGAGGGAGGAGAATCAGACCTCACTTCTTAATAGGAGTATTAAAGAAATGGCAGCCATCTTTAATCCACCACACCATGTGATTCCAGGCTGTGCCAAAATGCTCAAAGCATATGTTTTTGGTTTTGGATTTTTGTTTTATTTTGTTTTGTTTTGTTTTGTTTGACACGGAGTTTCACTCTGTCACCCAGGCTGGAGTGCAGTGGCACCCAGGCAAACCTCGCTCAAATCCTCGCTCAGCTCACGGCAACCTCAGCCTCCTGGGTTCAAGCGATTCTCCTGCCTTAGCCTCCCAAGTAGCTGAGACTATAGGCGCCCGCCTAATTTTTGTATTTTTAGTAGAGACAGGGTTTTACCATGTTAGGCAGGCTGGTCTTGAACTCCTGACCTCATGATCTGCCCACCTCGGCCTCCCAAAGTGCTGGCGTTACAGGTGTGAGCCACTGTGCCAGCCAAAGCATATATTCTTAATTATACTAATAAATGCTTTGAGCATTTTAGTTATTTACTAACTTGAACTGGCTTAACCCATTTATGCCTGAGGTTGCAAATTTTTTGTGTGAAAAAGCAGACCTTGGCGATGACCTTGAGCAGTAGGATATAAATAACTCCCACAAGCTTAGTGGTCCAGTAATGGAACACTAGGCATAAATGGGTTAAGAAAACCTTAGTAGTGTCTAAAAGCAATGGAGTTGTTGTTTTGTACTCAGCCGTGGGTGGGTGCTACATATGTGCAGGACTTCCCTTAGCAAGAGCCTCAATGCCTGGAGAGTGGCAGATCATTCTTGCTTTCTTGCTGTTTTTTATGATTCAAATAATCATAATATATTAGTGAAAAGGGCAGCTAACAAAAACAAATGTCCCCCTCCATGTCTGATGTGTTCATGCCTCTGAGTTTCTTTAAGCATTGGATTCTCTGTTTGGCGAGTTACATAACACAAAGAAGCCTCTGAGTGCAACCTAAAACTTCATCCAGTTTGATCATTTATGGGAAGAGAGTTGAAGGCATCCAACCCGGAGTTACAACAAAGAGAACAAAGCGGGGGGAGAGAGTTAAGTCTTTCCGAGGTTCTTTGAACTCACCCCCAACGCTCTGACACCAAAGGCACCAAAAAAGTGTTGATTTTTCTCATTTAGGGAGAAAGGGTGTCACTGGATCTCCAGACCAATAACACCTTTAGTTTGTGTGGCCTTCAAAGCAGATGATGGCTGTGATGTGCCCAGTATCTTGGACAGGTCATTTGGCCTTCATGCTAAGTACCCCATTAGAATATCATTGTGTGTTCCAGCCAGGGAATAAAACAGTGTCCTCCCTGCTCTGATTCGTCATCCCCATGTCCCCAGGTGGCTAGAGGAGGACCAGGGTCACTGCTGGGGGAACTGCTGGAGTGCATATGAGCTTCCTCCTACTGGACTGCAGCATTCTACACCCCACCACCATCACCCCACCAAAGCTAGGAAAATAAAAGTATAAAGCCTGAACAATGGGTCCAGGCTTTCTTCTCTCTCAGCAGCCAGCCACCCTCCCCAGTGGAGAGTCTCCCTAGCTGGAAGGCAAAATCTAGGTTTATGGAAGAGGACCCTGACTATCTGGCTTCTCCGGACAGTTTTGAACTCTCACACCTGGAAACCAAAAGGGTGCCATGGAACTGACAGCTACTTCATCAGCACTGTGGTGCCTCTCCTTTGTAAAAATAAGTGCTGCCCCTTAGAGATCAAGAAATAACTGCAGAAAGGAGACATGGAATGATCTAGGTCACACTTCCAGGTCCTCTTTGCTTGTGTACTATAATTCTCTCTCTCATTTTGGCCTTTACTTACACTCCTCATTGTAGTCTCCTACCATAGAAAGAGAAGGAAGGAAATAATCTTTCACATGCCATAGTACTTTAATAGTTGTTGAGTTAGTATGCTCAAAGTCAATGTCTGTAAACACAATCTGGCTGCTGAGACATCACTGGTTTAGGTTAAAAGAAGTTACGAGATAGTAATATAAAATTACATTGTACAAAATATGTAATTAAAAACTGACCACCTGACAGAGTAGCTATTTCTACATGGCTGTCATTCATCTGTTGTGCAGATAGATTGATAAACTGATTCATATTCCAATAGAGGGGCATATGGCAGGGGGCCAGGCCTCATGGTCAGAGATCTAGAATCTAACTTTCCCCTAGACTGTTGTCACTGCCCAGCCTGCCAGGTTGCTCTTCCCACTTACCCCAGCAATCTCCTGTGGTCTCCATCCTCATGTTGCATGGTAGTTGTTTTTTTCTGGATCACTGTCTAGGTTGAAGTTCTCCAGAAAAGCAGGGGCTGTGTTTGTTCTAATCACTGTTACACCCCCAGCCCCAAGCACAATGTCTGCTACTTGGCAGGTAACCAATAAATATTTGTTTTAAATATACATTTGGATGCAAAACAGCACTTGGTAGTGTGAAGGACGAAAAAAAAAGCAGCTTTTACTTCTCCCTACTTCAATAGACTCAACTTTTATGTGAACAGCCATATACTATTAAAAGAAGAGAAACAGTGAGTTGAAGGATAAAATCCACAAACGTAGTAAAAATCTGGAATATGTCAACAGAGTCTGTTTTCCACAAAAGCTTCAAAATTAGTTTTTAAACAACTTTTGATATTTGAGCATTTCAGTTTTCCCTCTGTATTAGTCCATTTTCACACTGCTATAAAAACTACCAGAGACTGGGTAATTTATAAAGAAAAGAGGTTTCACTGACTCACAGTTCCGCATGGCTGAGGAGGCCTCAGGAAACTTACAATCATTGTGGAAGGTGAAGAGGAAGCAAGACACTTCTTACATGGCAGCAGGGTGGGGATAAGGGGGAGTGCCACACTTTTAAACCATCAGATTCATAAGAACTCACTCACTATCATGAGAACAACATGGAGGAAACTGCTCCCACGATCCAATCACTTCCCACCACACCCCTCCCTCAACATGTACAGATTACTTTGAGATGAGATTTGGATGGGGACAAAGAGCCAAACCATATCACCCTCCCACTCCTTAAACATAAGCTATAGGTAGGCTTCATTGTCCTCCACAATTCTCTGGATCTCCTCATTCTCTATAAATTTTGGTCAATTCTTTCAACAGACCGGAGCACAAATAGACCATCTGGCTAAGAGACACAACCTCAGAGATAATATTTTTATATCACTGCATCACAGGTGATATTTTCACAATGGTTTTGATTTGTGGGAATCAAATAGATTTCAGTGAATAGTATACAAAGATCAAAGTGATATATCTTACATTTGAAGATGGGGTGATATAGGCATGAAGTGATCCTGCTATCTATACAGTTTAAACTTTGTTTTGAAAAGGGATTCTTACCATGTCACATGGAGTTTCATTCTAAAAGGGCATATGCTTGATAAAATGTAACTGTTAATTAAAAATAGAGGGAAAGGGGTAGGACTGGAAATACCTGATTCTTCAGTATTTAAGAAGTTATACAGTGTAAAGTAAAGCAACATTTAAAGATGTCAGTGAATGAAGTTGGAGATTTCTAAGAGTGCCATCGTCATCCACACTTTGCTTTCCCATGCATCAATTACAAGAAATTACTGAGACTAAAAGGATAAATTTTCCAGTGCAAACAGTCAGCACATTCCTATAAAAATGTATGAAACACATATGACAGACAAAATCTAACTTCTTTAACACAAAAGTCAGAAAGAATAGGTCAAAAGTCCATTTGAATAATGCAGAGAACATAAGCAGCCAGCTCACAGAAAAACAAATACCAATATATAAAAGCATACTTATTTACTTTTTAAATATATAAAAGTATACTCAACCTCACACATAATAAAATAAACGCAAATTACATGACAATGGACATCATTTTCACCTCTCAGATTCAAAATATTTGATAATACCTTAGCAGAGAAGTTTGGGGAAATAAGCACGGCACTGATATAGTATCAAAGGAGCATTACATGGTAGCACCTCTTTGAAGAGGAAATTTGGTAATGGTTATCAAAAGCTTAAATATGCACATCCTTTCCCCTAGCAATGCCATTTCTAAGAGTTTAGCTCCTATATATTATTATACATCTGCAGAGGGATATTCACTATACCATTATTTAACATATCAATAAAAGGAAGCTACCTAAACAACTACCTATGGGGAAATGATTATAGAGTATATGCATCACCAGAATACTCACAGTTCCGCATTTTTCACAAGAATGTGACAGAGCTAGAGGCACTGATAAGGAGCAATTTCCAAGACAAGGGAAGAAAGCAAGATGTAAACCAATGTATTTCCAGTGTACTATTTTTTTTTTTTTTAAAGGTAGATGTGGTGTTTTAAAAATTTGTCCACAAATTCTTTGCCTTTTCTTTTAAGTGGTGGAGTCTAACTCCACTTTCCTTGAGGACTGGACTTAGTGATCACATTTCTAATGAATAAAATAAGGCAGAAGTTACAGCATGTGACTTCTGAGACAAAGTCATAAGAGGTATTATGGCTTCTTCCTTGGTCTCTTTTAGATCCCTGCTCGGAAAAAGCCAGATGCCATGTTGTGGGGACACTAAAGAAGGCCTATGAAGAGGCCCATGTGGTAAAAAACTAACTGCACCTCCTGCCAAATAACATGTGAGTCAGTCATCTTGAAAGTGGATTATCCAGCCCTAATAAGTCCTTCAGATGAGACCATGGCCCTAGCCCCAATCAGTCCTTCTAATGAAACCATAGCCCTAGCCCCAGTTAATCCTTCAGATGACATCACAGCTCTAACTGTCATCCTCACTGCAACCACATGAGCCAGAACTACCCAACTGATAAGGTTTGGCTCTGTGTTCCCACCTAAATCTCACCTTGAATTATAATAATCACCATGTGTCAAGGGCAGGACCAAATAGAGATAATCGAATCATGGAGGCAGTTTCCCCCATGCTGTTCTTGTGATAGTGAGTGAGTTCTTATGAGATCTGATAGTTTTATAAAGGGCTTCCCCCTTCACTCAGCACTTCTCCTTCCTGCTACCATGTGAAAAAGGGCATGTTTTCTTCACCTTCTGCCATGATTGCAAGTTTCCTGAGGCCTCCCCAGCCATGTAGAACTGTGAGTCAATTAAACTTATTTCCTTTATAAATAACCCAGTCTCAGGCAGTTCTTTATTGCAGTATGAGAATGGACTAATACAGTGAATTGGTACTGAAGAGAGTGGGATGCTGCTATAAGGATACCTGAAAATGTGAAAGTTACTTTGGAACTGGAAAATAGACAGAGGTTCGAACTGTTTGGAGGGTTCAGAAGAAGACAGGAAAATGTGGGAAAGTTTGGAACTTCCTAGAGATTTGGAGGGCTCAGAAGACAGAAAAGTGTGGGAAAGTTCAGAACTTCCTACAGACTTGTTGAGTGGCTTTGATCAAAATGCTGGTAGTGATATGGACAATGAAGATCAGATTGAGTTGGTCTCAAATGTGGGTGAGGAACTTATTGGGAGTTGAAATAAAGGTGACTCTTGCTTTGCTTTAGCAAAGAGACTGGCAGCATTTTGCCCCTGCTGTAGAGATCTGTGGAACTTTGAACTTGAGAGAGATAATTTAGGGTATCTGGTGGAAGAAATTTCTAAGTGACAAAGCATTCAAGAGGAAGCAGAGCAAAAAGTTTGGAAAATTTGCAGACTGATGATGTGATAGAAAAGAAAAACCAATTTTCTGAGGAAAACTTCAAGCCTGCTTCAGAAATTTGCATAAGTAACAAGGAGCTGAATGTTAATGACCAAGACAATGGGGAAAAATATCTCCAGGGCATATCAGCAACTTTTGTGGCAACCCCTCCCATCACAGGCCTGGAAGTCTACTAGGGAAAAATGGTTTCATGGGCCGCAGGCCCCCCTGCTGTGTGCAGCCTAGGGACTTAGTGCCCTGCATCCCAGCTGCTCCAGCCATGGCTAAAAGGGGCCCAGGTACAACTCAGGCCATTGCTTCAGAGGGTGCAAGCCCCAAGCCTTGGCAGCTTCCAAGTGGTATTGGGCCTGCTGGCACACAGAAGTCAATAATTGAGGTTTAGGAACCTCTGCTTAGATTTCAGAGGATATATGGAAATGCCAAGATGTCCAGGAATAAGTTTGCTGCAGGGGCAGAGCCCTCATGGAGAACCTCTGCTAGGGCAGTACAAAAGGGAAATGTAGGGTCAGAGCCCCCACACAGAGTCCCCACTGGGGCACTGCCTAGTAGGGCTGTGAGAATAGGGCCACCATCCTCCAGCCCCCAGAATAGTGGATCCACCAATAGCTTGCACTGTGCACCTGGAAAAGCCACAGACACTCAAGACCAGTCCATGAAAGCAGCCAAGAGGGATGCTGTACCCTGCAAAGCCACAGGGGTGGAGCTGCCCAAGGTCATGGGAGCCCACCTCTTACATCAGTGTGACTGGGACTGAGACACGGAATCAAAGGAGATCATTTTGGAACTTGAAGGTTTAATGACTGCCCTACTGGATTTCAGACTTACATGGGACCTGTAGCCTCTCTGTTTTGGCCAACTTCTCCCATTTGGAATGGTTGTACTTACCCAATGCCTGTACCCCCACTGTATCTGGGAAGTAACTAACTTGCTTTTGATTTTACAGGCTCATAGGTGGAGGAGACTTGCCTTGTCTCAAATGAGACTTTGGACTTGGACTTTTAAGTTAATGCTGAAATGAGTTAAGACTTTGGGGAGACTTTTGGAGGGGCATGATTGTGTTTTAAAATGTGAGGACATGAGATTTGGGAGGGGCCTGGGTGGAATGATATGGTTTGGCTATGTCTCCACCCAAATCTCACCTTGAATTGTAATAATCCTCATGTGTCAAGCACAAGACCAAGTAGAGATAATTGAACCATGGGAGAAGTTTCCCCCATGCTGTTCTTGTGATAGTGAGTGAATTCTCACCAGATCTGATGGTTTATAAGGAGCTTCCCCTTTCACTTGGCACTTTTCCTTCCTGTAGCCACGTGAAGAAGGATGTGTTTGCTTCCCCTTCTGCCATGATTGTGAGTTTCCTGAGGTCTCCCAAGCCATGCAGAATTGTGAGTCAATTAAACCTCTTTCCTTTATAAATCCAGTCTTGGGCAGTTCTTTATAACAGTGTGAGAACTGACTAAGCAACTCACAAATCCCATCTAAGCAATTCACAAATTCCTGACCCAGAAAAACTGAATAATAAATGTTTATTGCTTTAAGGTTCTAGGTCTTGGGACAATTTGTTACACAGCAATAGATAGTACAGTGAGGATAAATTTGAATTTGCATAGAATATCTCTGGAAAAATATTTGGTGGGTATCTCTAGGGAGAAAAATTGGGAGGCTGGGCTTCATGAGTGAAAGAAGACTTAATTATCATTATATTATACCTTTTTATATTTCTAAATTGTACTATTCCAATGTATTATCTTTTCCAAAAAAATGGTAGGTAGATTTTACAAAATAATCTCATGGACTACATAAATATGTTATACTAAAATTTGTATAAATATATTTAACCTACATTTTATTTTGACTTTATATAAATCAAAATTTTTATGGTTTTTGTAGACAAAAAAAATTCTAACAATATATAGATGTTTAGTGTCTTAAATATTTCTTACTCACTGTGAAAGAGCTTGCTGGTTCTTTCGTCTACAACTGTTCTCCATTTTCCTTCTAAATTGAACTCCAATTTTGTGTGAATGGCATTGTATCTAGCCCAAGATAATGAATAAAAGTAGGTATAAGCTAAGAGTCAGTAAACTTTCTCTTAAAGGGCCCAGTAATAAATATTTTGGGCTTTGTGGTCCACAGAGTCTCTGTCGCAACTACTCAACTCCGCTGTTGTAGAGTAAAAGGAGTCATACAGGATACGTCAAAGAACAAGCATGGCTGAGTTCCAAAAAAACTTTGTTTATGGGCCCTGAAATTTGAATTTCATATAGTTTTCATAAGTCATGAATTATTCTTCTTTTAATGTTTTCCAATCATTTAAAAATGTAAGTCATTCTTAGGTTATAGGTGTACAAAAACAGGTGGCAAGCTAGATCTGACCTGCATGCTAGTTTGCTAACCCCTGGTATATATAAGCCAATCTCATACCCTTGTGCTTGTAAAAGGCCTGGAGGGGGTTGGGGCATAGAATCCAGTTCCAGCCACTAGACACAGGAAAAATCTGCTGCAAGAGTTACCAGGAGCATTTCTCCTCCCTGATGAAGGAGGAATGGGAATAAGAAGAAAACTCCTGACCCTTCCCTCTAGCTTCCTACTTGAGATATTGCTGGTCAGGATTTGGTGCTTAAGGCTAAGGCAGCCATCTTTTGATGATACAGGGAGACAGAACACAATGAACTAATCTGTGCCCCTGATGACAGGGGTAAGATGCTTTATCCACCTATCTCTGGATTTCTTGTTGTATGAGAAAAGTAAACTTCTGATTAAAGGCACTTGTTACTGGATAGTTTATTAATTGGAGCTGACCACACTCTTAATGATGTTCTCTTCGACATTAAATACCATACTGTAGTATCAGCTGGGGCATAAGTATTATTTATAACCAACTCTTAATATACACCAAATTGTTAGCCCATTTGCCACCTAACTTGAGAGCAAAGTTTTGAAAGCTTGGCAGAGCAGATGGTCCCCCATGCAAGAGGAGGAAGAAGCAATAAGAGACTGTCTTAAATTCAAGACTGGGAAATTTTCATAGCAGCATTAAATGAAGTAGATTTTATACCTCAGCACCAACAGCTCCAAATTAAAATGCTGCTTTCAGAAGGAGGAAGTGAGCCTGTCAGTACGAGCATGGATTTTAGCCGAAGATGGACTTAGATACTGTCTCCCTGTAAGGAGGAGAATGGGCTGACAAAAAGCATGGGGGTGGTTTTTTGGAAACTGTCTATGTTGTGAAGAAAATGTCTCCCCCAACTAAGCCCAGGTATAGGGCCCAGTTTATAAATCAACACTCAGGCAGAAAAAAACAAAATTAATGCTGGAAAATTTTAGAAGATTTGAATGCCTTTGTAACTCTCACAAAAACTTTTTCTTTACTGAATGTGACAGGAGTTCAGAGAATGATAGACCAAAGATCACCTATTTTAGAAAATCTTGAAGAATCTATACCAGGCATTATCAGAGGATCCCACACTCTGTGGACTAGAAAGGAAAACACTTTTGTCTCCCCAACTATAATTAAATCAACAACGATTTAGTGACTACCGCTGTGTCTGCAGGTCCTCTGCTGCATGCTTCTGTAGCCTGCTGCTCATCCTCCATCCCCCTTCCCTTCCTACCGGCATTAACTGGCTATCTGTTATGTGTCAAACAGCATGCAAAGGGCTAAAAGAACAATGATGGGAAAAACTACATGGTCTTTGCAGTGCAGGCTTCCAGTGGAGATGCTATAGACATAATGTATTGCATTGCCCCGTGTCTGTCTTCTGTGCTAGATGGTAAACTCTGGGAGGACAAGAAGCTTGTCAGTCCTGCTTACCAATGTGTCCCCAGACTCTAGCACAGAGTCCAACACACAGTAGGTAATATATCCATATGTATTGAGCTAACGTATGGACCCATAGCGTGAGGATCCCCTTGAGCCTCAAGCACGGAGCGGAGTGTTGGCTTTTACATACTCCTTCCACTTCTACGTTTTATCTACGTGTCTGAAAGGACACAATACATTTACATGCCTAAAGACCCAGGGTAGTATTTCTGAAGGTTTTCTGTGGGTCTTTAGATATTCAAGGAAATGGGATATCTGAGGCAGCTGACAAAGGCTGGCTGTGTGAAACCAAGGACACAAAGGAAACCCCATATGAGGGGAGGAACCCGTGCTGGAGGTAAAGAGACACATAGTTGCTTACCTATTTCCACCCCAAGTAACCCAGTACTGATTTCATATATGTCATCTGTAAGCAGGTTTTCTAAGACAATAAAAAAAATTACAAAACATTGTTTTTAGGTGAGAATTAAAGTCTCAGAAGTGCATCTTTGCTCACTTTCCTTCAGAACACATAGCACACACATAGTTGTGAAAATAACACCTCCCTTTCAAGCTCCCTGGAGACCCAGCCCCATAGAACAAATCTCAACATGGTCTCTCCCAGGGACACGGCCACAGAGAGCCACGCTTACTGGTCTACCAGGAGTCCATCAGATGCTGGTCCTGGCTCATTCTTGCCCAGCTGTGTGGTATGACCATGCTTGGAAGGCTCTTTTTTTTTTTTTTTTTTTTTTTTGGAGGGGCGGGGGCTCATTTCTGGATGACAGTGCTTATTCAAAGGCCATGTCCTTCCTGAGGTTTACTATATTTTATCAGGTCAGTTTCACCTCTTTGGAGAACCCACATGTGAATATAAAGGCAAGCTTTTTTGGCTCAGCAGTAACTGTCTGTTTACAGGTAAACAGGTGGTGTCCAAATCCTGGGTGGCCCAGGACTCATCACTGGTCAACACTGAAGTTTTTTTAAGTCATATCTAATCTGCCAGGAAAGCTGTAGCTCAGACTGTCCCATCCAAAGACCCTGACTCAAAGCTTACACGCCGGATTAGGGCAACCAAAGCTGTAAGCAAGACTTTTTTGGTGTGACTACATCTCCACTACCGCTGAACTCCTTACTTCAATGAAGTTCTTACTTAACTCTTTGCTGCTTGTTTTGCCTGTTGTTATTATGTTATTGTGTGATTATGTTATTATGTTGTTACCCTTTGTTATTATGAGGAAAGAAAAAGAACCTTTCTTACTAAATATATTGCAGTTACCCTATAATTTGATGACAAATAATTAACTCTTCTTTGAGAAAACAAAACTAAAAGTTAGCATAATCAGCAATTAATTTACCACAAAATAATTTAAGGCCTTTCTTGGCTGGTGCTATATGTTCCTGGCTTTTGTACAAGAATATATCCTTGCATGTTTGTACAATAAAACAAACTGACGAATTAATCAAATGACGACTCTCATAAAGATGGAGAATATATTAGATAGCTAATTAGAAGCAGATGTGGGGCAATTATTATTACATGCTACTACATAGTTAGCCATTACTTTTTGGTATATTTGTAACCAATATATTTATTTTTAACAAAATAAGAAGAGAGGCCAGGCATAGTGGCTTGTGCCTATAATCCTAGCACTTCGGGAGCCAAAGTGGGAGGGTCACTTGAGCCCAGCAGTTGAAGACCCGCTGGAGCAACAAAGTGAGACTTCCGTCTCTACAAAAATTTTTTAAAAAACTAGCTGGGTGTAGTGGTGCGTGCCTGTGGTCCCAGCTACTCAGGAGGCTGAGACAGGAGGACTGCTTGAGCGCAGGAGTTGGAGACCAGCCTGGGCAACATAGTGAGACCCTGTCTCAAAAAAAAAAAAAAATTGGAAGAAATGTGAAAGTTAGGAGTTCCCAAATACAATACGGGCTAATTTTAAAATGTGTTTGTTCAGCTGTTATATGAAGGCTAGGAGAATGTTTGAAAGAATATTGCAGTATTTTCCTTTAAACCCAGCTGTGAATTCCACACTCCAGCTATGCCGTAAAAACCCACCATGAGGACGCACCCAGGCATGTTCACAAAACCCAGGTCAGGTGTCCACTGTAGAATAGAACCCAGACAAAACTCAGCTCAAACAAGGAACCTAGAAAAGGCTAATTCTGGCAAAGAAGTCCTATTCTGAACTCATTTACAGATTTTACGTCCAGTATTTCAAACTCAGAAAATATGAGTCTAAAGGGTGTTTGTTTGGTTTGGTTTTTTGCTTGTTTTTTGCTTTGGTGTCTGTCATTTTTGTTTGGTTTCATTTTGTTTTCAAAGAGCATGATGGGTAGGATAAGAAGAAACTGAGACACAGTATCAATACTGTGAGGCTCATCATAAGTGGCCCCTCAGAAGTTAACCAATCTCAGCCAGGAGGGGTGGCTCAAGTCTGTAATCCCAGCACTTTGGGAGGCCAAGGTGGGTGGATCACCTGAGGTCAGGAGTTCAAGACCAGCCTGGCCAACATGACGAAACCCCATCTCTACCAAAAACACACACACACAAATTAGCCAGGCATGGTGGTGCATGCCTGTAGTCCCAGCGACTCAGGAGGCTGAGACACAAGAATCGCTTGAACCTAGTCTGCGGAGGTTGCAGTGAGCTGAGATGGCGCCACTGCACTCCTGTCTGGGTGACAGAACAAGAACCTGTCTGAATTAAGAGAAAAAAAAAAGTTGACCAGTTTCATCATTTGGAGATCTATTTGTTTCCTTAAGAAAAAAGAATGTAACAGCTGAGCACCAAGTCAATCATCAGAATAAAGCATTGTGGATAAGCTGCCCATCCTATCCCACTGCTGGTGCTAGGCCACATACTTCTGCCTACCCAAACTCCTCCCAAGCAATATTTGAGAAAACAAGTTGTATGAAAACGACTTTTCATAACATTCTTATCCCTAGAGATTAGAGGTAATTAGGTACCTAGAGGGATTTTCCCTAAAAATAAATAAAATAAATAATGGCAGGGATAACCGTTTCTGTGCAAAATCAAAGCAAGTGTATGGAAGCAACACAGATGTAACAATAGGAACTCACATGTATACTGTGCTTATTTCCAGCCAGGCACTTTTCTAAGTGCTTTCTGTAATCTAATTCTCTATTCCTCACGGTAACCTCAAGGGCTAGGTACTATTATTGTCCCCATTTTATCAATGAGACAACAATGATACCAAAAGGTTAAGTAACTTGCCCAAAGTTACACGGCAAGAAATTAGCAAAGCCAGGATTTGATCCCAGACCCACTGGCTCTAAAGTCCACGTTCTTGATCACCACACTAGCCAGCAGCCAGACACCCATTCAAGCCTTCACCACATCCCACACCTGTGTTCTGTGCTGGAGATACAACGATGAATTTCACACAGCTGAGGAAAGAGACATAGCAGGCTGAGGGCGGTGCCTTAACAGGGACATCTGACTGGGACTGGAAGAGATAACTCTTGGACTTGTGGCAGATAACCAGGCAGGAGGGCAGACAGGGGCGACGAGAAGAAACTGCATTCAGGCAGAGGGTACATAATGTACAAAGTTTCAAGGCAGGAAAGAATGTGGCTCCCTCAAGGAACGGTAAGTAGTTTAATCCAGCTGGCATAGCGAGACCACAGGTAACAGAGGGTGGGGACACCCAGCAACGCTAAGCCAAGGCCAGAGAAAGGAGGCAGAAATGACATAACAAAGGGCCTGTGGGCTGCCTAAGCAGTGGGGATTTACCTAAAATTCTGCAATAAACAACTAAAGAATTTAACACTAAGAAATAAAATGATCAGATCTCGTCCACAGCTCACTGGCTATTATAAAGAGACTGGATTGGAGAGGACAGAGAACTGAAACAGGGAGACTAATCAGAAGCTGTTACTGTACATCAAAACTGTGCTAAGAGGCTGTGTGCGGGAATCACGTATCCCTACAATCAGAGCAACGAGAAATTTCTTAATCCAAGGTGATGGAGAGGAGCATATTTGGGGCCACACAACAGCACTGCACTCCAGCTCTTCCCAGCAGTCTCCCAGGGGCTGATGTCCTGCTGGTTATGTCCCAGGGTCTTGAAAAAGGCCAGAAACAGCAACTTCTCGCTACGGAAGAAACACACACCGCTTCTTTCCCAAGTCCCTCGCCACCCAAACAATTTTTAAAATTCTGATGTTAGTCACTTTCAGAGCATTTCCTTTTATTTATTAAAATGTGCTTGATGGCCGGGCGCAGTGGCTCAAGCCTGTAATCCCAGCACTTTGGGAGGCCGAGACGGGCGGATCACGAGGTCAGGAGATCGAGACCATCCTGGCTAACATGGTGAAACCCCGTTTCTACTAAAAAGTACAAAAAAAAAACTAGCTGGGCGAGGTGGCCGGCGCTTGTAGTTCCAGCTACTTGGGAGGCTGAGGCAGGAGAATGGCGTAAACCCGGGAGGCGGAGCTTGCAGTGAGCTGAGATCCGGCCACTGCACTCCAGCCTGGGCGACAGAGCAAGACTCTGTCTCAAAAAAAAAAAAAAAAAAAAAAAAAAAATGTGCTTGCATTTCAGCCAGAGAGGTTTAGACGGTAACTGGTTTCTATAAGCTTGAAAGTATTTCTGAAGGATTATGATTCAGCATGCAATGCACATTCTTGAGCTTATTATCCCCAGTTTTCCTGGGTCTGGCCAAAGGTCCTCAGAAAAGGCTTTTTTAAACAAAGATCCTGGTGTGAACTGCTGCTGGACTTTGTTCTTTTATTTTTCACGCCTTGTAAATAATTCCTGTTTAAAATCAAAACTTTCTCAGTGGTGTCTCTACAAATTCCCCTACAGAATCCTTGCTCTCTTCCCATGTGAACTGAAGTTAAAAACATGACACACAAGCAGATGATGTTCAAGCCAACGGCATCTTGTATTCTTCCAAATTAAATGCTAAAACGTCCAATAAACACTATGTCAATAAGGCTCCACTTTTTCCCCTGAACGTGCATTGTTGGTTCTACCAAAATAGAATACCTTTTTGGAGTTGAAAACATTGACCAGCTTTGGGTCTCTGAGATTGAGTCTGGAAGGCACCTCCCACACTGAACCTACCTTCAAGTATTAAAGCTTCCTTTGGCAGAAATCCCTTTGAACACCAATAGGATGTGTTGCTTTTTTTTTTTTTTTTTTTTTTTTTTTTTTTTTTTTTTAACTTTTTAGTTAATTCGTTAATAACCTCCTGACTAGCAGGGCCAGTTAGGATTTTCAGGACAAAGGACAGTGGGATGCTGAACCCACAACCCCACATCCTCATCGCCCCCCATCGCACTCTCCATTGCCCCCACCCCCAAAGTCTTTGCTTCCAGGCCATTAAGTCCTGCCGCAAATGCTCTGGAAACTCTTCTTTAGGAAATCCCTGCAGTCCCGCCTCCCTCCCGCGCATGGAAGCGCCTGGTGACAATCAGGACACCACCGAGGGCTCCTCCCCGCGCGTCCCTCTGGGGTCTGAGATGACTAAGACCTCGAATGGAAGGGGGTCGTCCTTAGAGTTCAGGGAAGCGAGCTTTACCTTGACGAAGAGGGTAATGTCGTGCTCCTGCCCCAGGGCCCCCTCCTCGGACGCCTCTCCGTCCTCCCGGCGGCCGTTCATGCGCGCGGCCTCGTCGCCAGCCTCGGCGGGGCCCTCCTCGGCCAGGTGGTTGCTGAGCTGGGCTTCAGGCTCCGCGGCGCACCTGGAGGCCTCCTCATGTGGGCTGCTGTCGGGGAATTCCTCCTCGCCCCCAGCTGCGGCCTCCTCACTTGGCCCCTCCGGGCTCTGCTCTCGCCTTTCCTCTTCCTCCCCTGACTTCTGCTGGGGCCCATCCCCTACCCCGTCCTCGACAGCGTCTGCCCTCGCGTCCCCGGGGGCCGCTTCCTCGGACCCCTTTCCCCTCGGGACCTCCGTCTCCTCCGCTGCGTCCCAGGCGCGCTCACCAGGGCTGCGCCCCGCGCTCTCCCCGTCTGCGACCTCAATTGCCTCGGCCTGGGGCGGGAGGCTGCGGTCCCCTCCTTCCTGCGGCTCAGCCGAGACCCGGCGCGCCCCTCCTGCCGGACCCTCGGCGTCCATGCTGTCGCCCGCCGGGCACTCGGCTTCTACCCTGTCCCCCGCAGGGTCCCCCGCTTCTACCCTGTCCCCCGCAGGGTCCCCCGCTTCTACCCTGTCCCCCGCAGGGTCCCCCGCTTCTACCCTGTCCCCTGCAGGGTCCCCTGCTTCTAAGCTGTCCTCCGCCGGACCCTCCGCGTCTACGCTGTCCCCAACCCGGCCCTCCGCGTCTACGCTGTCCCCCACCCTGCCCTCGGCTTCTATGTTGTCCCCCGCCGGGCCCTCCGCGTCTACGCTGTCCCCCGCCGCCCCGGGCGCGCTGCTTTCAGGGGCCTCAGGTCTCTGCTCCGCCTCCTCCTGCCTCTCAGGGGCCGCAGAGTCCTCCGGCTCCCTCTGAGCCTCCCCGCGGGACTCGCCCTGCGCGCAGCTCCCCGGGCTCGTCCCCTCCACCTGCTGCGCGCCGCTTGTCTCCTCCCCTCCCTGCGGCACCTGGGCAACCTCCGGGGCTCCCTCCTCGGCCTCCGCCTCACCGTGCGCCCCCGTCGTGCCCAGCGCCTCGGCCTCCGGGCCCCTATCCGGCCCGCCGCCTCCCACCTCCTTCACCGCGGCAGCGCCCCTTGGCGCCTCCTCTGCGCCCTCGCTCCCCTCCGGCCCCACTGCCTCCCCGCCCGCGGATCCCGGCTCTCCGGGTCTCTCAGCCAGAGGCGCGGGGACCTCCGGCGGCCCCTGGGGACCCGGGGCACACCCCTCCGGCTCCGCAGCCTCGGCCATGGCCCCAGATCCCTGTCCTTGATCGGGACTCCTTCCTTGACGCTGCTTAGGGGTCGGTGGCGCTGGCCAAGGGGCGTGCTGCGGGGCCCTCCGTGCCCCTTGAAGGACGCCGGGTCAGGGCTCCGGAGGTAAAGGTTTAGCCGGGGTGCTGGGGCCTTGCGCGGGACCCGCAGGGCAAACTCCGCTTGGCCCCAAGCCTCTGCGCCCCTTCTGCCCAGCTGAAGCTCTCTGGACTCTTCCTCCACTGCTGGAGTTTCTCCCCGATTGAGCGTCTGCTTCCCACCCGGACCCCAATCTCGCTCACGGGCCGCGGAGGTGCAGTGCACGGCTGGAGAGGGCTGCTTCGCTCCTGCACCTTTGGAAGTGCCTGGCCCGCCGTCCGCTGTCTGGGGTTGACCAGAAGTCCTTGGTGCCAACTCCATCCCCTAGGGCTTGGGCGGGGTTTGTCTTCCCCTCCTCCCTCCCATGTTTGGGTGGCCTAGGAGCTCGGCCAATGAACAGCCTTTCTCGTGACCCTTGTGGATGTTGATGAAAAGATTCTGGTTCTCCTGGCCGCTTGAGTGTTCTCTGGAATGGCTTCAACTTCCAGAGTCATTTAAATCACCCCCTCCAAACACACACCCCGATACCCAAACACCTAATGCCCACCTTACCCCAGGAGTGAAGCATCAAGCTCCCCGGGTACCCAGCTGAAGATGTCCACATTGTGCCAGGTGTCCAAGAGCAAGGGTGTAAATCCCGGGGAGAAGCAGGGGAGGCTCCGCTGGCCACCTTCCCATGTCTGCAGGGACCCCGGAGAGGTTCCAGAGGCCCCTCATATGGAGGCACAAGGAGCCAGTCGAGTTTCTCTGACCAGAGATGGGCGCTGTTGTCCATGAGGGGTCACTTCTCCGGGCCTGTCTGGAGGATTGTGGGAGCCCTGCGCTGGAAAAAAGGTTACACCCTCATCTCCCGGGTCTCTTAAGACTGTAAGAGTCAGTATATCTTGCTGATTCTCCTAGATTTCTAAACTCACAACCAGTGCTTCTACCTCCAAGTTAAAAGATTGGGGATCTGGAGGTGGAGAAAAGAAAATTCAAGATGTGAAAGAGGGGAGTAATGGAATTCCCTGGGTTAGGGCTCTCCCAGGATCACAGACCCAATACCTTCTCTAAAAACGAAGTTGTTATGGTGAAAACTGTGTCGTAAGCTTATTATGAGTCAGGCTACTTCTAGTGGGTTACCAAGAAACTGGGTTACCCAAGGTGGCAGTATGTAAACGTGGTGGAACGGGGATCCCAGCTGAGGATTGATGATTTGTCAGGCTTTATATGGCTTCGATATTGGCCTAAGATACATGAGCCCCTGGTGTCCACAGAAGGTTGTTTTGGTTGAAAGAGGTGGGGGTGTCTTTGATGTGGCTTGGGGCCACACCTTTGGCCATGAACAGAATGTGTCTCCTTCTAATTCCCATTGCTCATCACTCATGGATGACAGGACGGGAGCCCAGAGACAGCCAGCTTCATGCTACCTTTCTCCAAGGCTGTGCTATCTGGGTAGGTACATGCCAGAAGCTTCATCACCACAAAGTGGCATCTACTCAAAGCATGACGCTCACACAGGTGAGCCAGAGATGCACGTGAGCTGTAAAAGCTCTAGGCGCCTAGAAAAGGAATCCTGTTGCATTCACTGGGACAAGATAGCAGCCATCACCCTTATCTTATAAAGAAAGATGAAGCCAGCACGTTCAGCCCCGAACAGCAAACACAGTACAGGTTTACAGTGCTTCATGCAAACCCCATGAGCCCAGATGTGTTTCAGAAAACATAATTGTTAGAAAGATGTTTGAGTGATTTTACTGTATATTACATAATACAGCACATCACTTTGTGATCAAACACATTAATATTTCTGCAGTAAGACAGATATGCATCACTTTTGGTGAGATATGGTAAAATCATACATAGCTTCAGGCCCCCCGCCCCCAGTTGAGTTTCACCTCCAACCGAGTTCAAGCCATTCTGGTTCTGATTCTAGATTAGTTCCCAAAAAAGTTTCCAGTATTCAGAGCCTTTTAGGATTTCAGAATGTATATAAAAGGATTGTGGAGCTGTGAACCATTGAAGGGCGCTGGTTCATTTGCACTGCTTAGAAAAAATGTGAGATTAGTTAGATGCATAACTTTGTCCTTAATAACAAACCAACTGTCTTCAATGCTCGACTTTTACAAAGAACCGAATTAAAGACATTTATGTGAGTAATAATAGTTAGCAAATTCTTTTAGCAAAGTCAGTAGATAAGAATTTCTGTGAATAGCATGTCTTGTGACATTAGCTTGCCCCCCGAAGTATAAAACTAACTGAGAAAAGTATTTTCCAAAACTAGTTCAGGTTGGTGCATATGTATTTGAAGGCACGTGTGTATTCACTCATTCAGGAAATATTTCAGAAACTTTAACTCAATCAAATTTAATAGAAATGTGCTGGCTATGGGGAAGAGGTTGGAATTTCTAGAAAAACCTCCTTTTGAATTGAGCTACAGATGATCAGCTACTGTTTGCAGACTTGGCACAGCCAGAAACAAAGCTATTGGCTGAGTGGCTGAGAACTGGCCTGAAGAATGTCTTTGCAGAAAACCAATGCTAATAAAGTCTGTTCTGTCCTGGAAACTGATCCTGTGGATCACACAGGGCTATTTGATCTTACAGGTTTGGATTTATTATTTTATAGGGTTGGGGGTCATTTACTCACATTGACATTAGCTCTCAAAATAACATTCTGTCTGCAGAATGTATAATCTTTCACTTAACGATAATAAGCATTTTTAAATTTTATGTTGTATCATTTTGCAAATTTGTTCAATTTTCTGTAATTAAATAAAGCTTATTTTTAAATAAATGCAGGCTCAATGCTGAAAATACAGAAGACAGAAAATAACAGCTCTTTGCAATTTTTCTGTAACCACATTACTGACAGCTAAATATTTTCTTTCAAGAGAGAAAGAGAAAGAGACAGATTGTTCTAGACACTGGATATACAGCAATAAACAAGATTGGGAAGGTCCCTCTTCAAATGGCGTAGAGCAAAAAAATAAGTAAACAAAGAAACGAGATAATTTTGGATAATGTTAAGCTTTATATAGACACATATGCCAATGTGTGCACAGACATGCCCAAACTGAAAACCTTAGCTCTTTTCTTCCACACCCTACATCCAATCTGCCAGCAAATCCAATTGGCTTCACTTTTTAAAAATACGTATCCAAAGTCAGGCATGATGGTGCACCTCTAGTCCCAGCTACTTGTGAGGCTGAAGCAGGAGAATCACTTAAGCCCAGGAGTTCTAGACCCGCTTGGAAGCAGAATAGTGAGATGCCATCACTAGAAAGTATACACCCACACACACACACACACACACACACACACACATAAAATCCAACCTCTTCTCTCTCTCTCCATTACTACTGTGCCAGTCCAAGTCACCATCACCTCCTGTCACCTAGATTATTGCCACCACCTCCTAACTAGTTCCTGGCCTTCGCCAGTCTGCTCTCCACTCCATAGCCAGCTGATCCTCTTTGGACATCATGAATCAGACCATGCTGCTTTTATGCTCAAAATCTTTCAAAGGTTTTCTGTCTCACACCAAGACAAAGTCAAGTCTTTATGCATGAAGTATGAGGTCCTATAAAATCAGGCAATCCCAGTCTCTTTCTGGCCTACTAGACTTCTGCAGCCCCTAACACACCAGCCTGATTGCTGTTCCTAGAACTCGTTGGGCCTCTGCCCAGGATGCCCGCTATATTCTCATGGCTTACTCCCTTACCTTGCTGCAGTCTCTGATTAGTTAATCCCAAACACTCCATTTTATTTTTATAAAATGGCTGGAGTGCAGTGGCGTGATCTCGGCTCACAGAAACCTCCACCTCCCGGGTTCAAGTGATCCTCCTGCCTCAGCCTCCCAAGTATCTGGGACTACAGGTGCACGCCACCACACCCAGCCAATTTTTGTATTTTCTTAGTAGAGATGGGGTTTCACCATGTTGGCGAAGACTCGATCTCTTGACCTCGTGATCTGCCTGCTTCGGCCTCCCAAAGTACTTGGATTACAGGCATGAGCCACCATGCCTGGCCCAAGCATTCCATTTTAAAACACAACCCCTACTCTTTGGCATCCTTCTCTGCCTTATTTTCCCCCATAGCAGTCATCTTCATCTGACACATAACATATTCTAGTTGTTATCTGTCTGCCCCACCTCACCCCACTAGGATGGCGATTCTGTGAAAGCAGGGGTTTTTGTTTGTCATTGCTTAGAATAGACCAGGCACACAGTAGAGCTGCATAAATATTTCCTGAATGAGTGAATGCACATGTGCATTCAAATACATATGCACCAACCTGAATTAGTTTTGGAAAATACTTTTCTCAGTTTTATACTTTGGGGGGCAAGCTAATGTCACAAGACATGCTAGTCATAGAAATTCTTATCTACTGACTTTGCTAAAAGAATACTTTAGCAAATTCTTTTAATTATTAGCAAGGGCCCAGTTAGTTCATATAAAGGAACACAAAGGAAATACCAAATAAATAGACTTGTGAAGGTCGCTATGAAGTCACTTAGAGACTTGCACATTGTTAACTTGGCCTCCAACACTAGATTAGCTGTTTAAATACCAGGGAGGGTTAAACAGAGGTGACAAATTGAGAGATGGATGACAAGAAATGAAAGTGTTGATAATTAAGTAACTTTTAATAATTATAGAGTTCTTCTGCCATACATTATAAGGAATCATGAAGCAGGTAAACTCTGGGATTACAAAGAAATCTTAAGGGCTTATAAACAATGTAAGGGTTTGTTGCTTTTGTTGCTTTTCCAGAAGGAATGGCCTCATTTCCATAGAAATCTGCTCTTTCTCTAGCAGGTATCTGCTCCTTTCAGAAGAGCCCTTGGGATTATAACGTATCTGTAACATTTAGATCATAGGATACACTTAGAGCTGACTAAAGTTTCTGCTTGCCTGGAATTCTTCTCAAACAGTTGCACTCACTTACCTACAAGTGGCCCCAAACCCGCTTCTTAATCTGGCTGGCTTTCCTCAGTTACTTGGTAAGGTACATTTCAGTTAAAAGAAGAGTGTCACTGCAGAATAGGTTATCCTAGGAGGCAGGGATTTCAAAGCCTGCTAGTCAGTAGATCCTGAAGCATGTACACATCATCTTGCAAGTCAGTAAGAACACTGCATGGAACCGACACAAATGACAATCATGGTGAAACGGGTGGTTCTTGGGTTAAATGGTCTGATTTAAATCCCTGTCCTATCTTGTCATAACTGTATGATCTTGATTCAGTTTTTCATCTGGAACAGTGAGGATTATAAAAGGAACATTGTCATTGTGAGTTGTTTTATTGATATATATTTGTACATATTTATGCAGTACATATGATGTTTTGTTACATGCATAGAATGTGTAATGATCAAGTCAGGGTATTTAAGGTATCCATTACCTAAAGTATTTATCATTTGTATGTGTTGGGACCAGTTCAGGTCCTCTCTCTTTGTTATTTTGAAATAGACAATATATTGTTGTTAACTTAACTATAGTCACCCTACTCTGCTATCACACATTAGAGCTTATTCCTTCTATCTAACTGTATGTTTGTACCAATTAGCCTACTTCTCTTCATTGTCCTACCATCCACATTCCCTCTGCAGCCTCTGGTATCTATCATTCTACTCTCTACCTCCGTGAGAGCAACCAGTTTAGCTCCCACATGGAAGTGAGAACATACAACATTTTGACCTTAACATAATGACCGTCATAGTGACCTTCCGTTCCATCCATGTTGCTGCGAATGACATAATTTCTTTCTTTTTATAGCCATATAATATTCCATTGTGTGTGTATGTGTGTGTGTGTGTGTGTGTGTATGTGTGTGTGTGTGTGTGTGTTGTGTGTGTGTGTGTGTGTGTGTATGTGTGTGTGTGTGTGTGTGTATGTGTGTGGTGTGTGTGTGTGTGTGTGTGTGTGTGTGTATGTGTGTGTGTGTGTGTGTGTGTATGTGTGTGGTGTGTGTGTGTGTGTATGTGTGTGTGTGTGTGTGTGTGTATGTGTGGTGTGTGTGTGTGTGTATGTGTGTGTGTGTTGTGTGGTGTGTGTGTTGTGGTGTGTGTGTGTGTGTTGTGTTGGTTGTTGTGTGTGTGTGTATGTGTGTGTGTGTGTGTGTGTATGTGTGTGTGTGTGTGTGTGTGTGTGTGTGTGTATTGTGTGTGTGTATGTGTGTGTGTGTGTGTGTGTGTGTGTGTGTGTTGTGTGTGTGTGTGTGTGTGTGTGTGTGTGTGTGTGTGTGTGTGTGTGTGTGTGTGTGTGTGTGTGTGTGTGTGTGTGTGTGTGTGTATCACACTTGCTTTGTCCATTCCTCTGTTGATGGACACCATATCTTGGCTACTGTAAATAGTGCCACCATAAACATGGGGGTGCAGATATCCCTTTGATATACTGATTTCTTTTCCTTTGGATAAATAACCAGTTAGTGAGATTGTTGGGTCATATAGTAGTTCTACTGTTAGTTTTTTGGTAAATCCCTTTCTGTTTTCCATAGTGGCTGTACTAATTTACATTCTCACCAACAGTGCCCTTTTCACCGCATCTTTATCAGCATCTGATTTTTTTTGTCTTTTTGATAGCCATTTTAACTGAAGTAAGATGGTATCTCATTGTCATTTTGATATGCATTTTCCTGATGATTACTGATGTTGAGCATTTCTGCACATACCTGTTGGCCATTTGTATGCCTTCTTTTGAGAAATGTCTATTCATGTCCTTTGCCCACTTTTTTATTGTATTATTTGGTTTTTTACTGTTGGGTTGTTTGAGTTCCCTGTGTATTCTGGATATTATCCCTTACCAAATGACAGTTTGCAAATATTTTCTCTGATTTGACAGAATGTCTTTTCACGCTGTTGGTTATTCCCTTTGCTGTACAGAAACTTTTTAGTTTAATATAGCCCATTTGTCTTTGGTTTTGTTGTTTATGCTTTTGAGTTCTTAGCCAGTTTAAATCCAGTGTTTCTTAGCTAATTTTCTGTCTAGATGATCTGTATAATGCTGAGAGTGGGGTGTTGCAGTCTGCAGCTATTACTGTACCGAAGTCTATCCCTCTCTTTAGATCTCATAATATTTGCTTTATATTTGTGGGTTTTCTGATGTTAGTACATGTATATTTATGATTGTTATATCCTTTTGCTGAATTTGTCCCTTTATCATTATAGAACAACTTTCTTCATCTCTTTTCACATTTTTGACTTGAAGTCTGTTTTATCTGATATAAGTATAGCTACTCCTGCTTGATTTTGGTTTCTGTTTGCATGGAATATCTTTTTCCATCACTTTACTTTCAGTCTATTTGTATTTTTACAGGTGAGATGAGTTTCTTGTAGGTAATGTATAGTTGGCTCATGCTTGCTTTTTAATTTATTCAGTCAGTCTGTATCTGTAATCCACTTACATTTAATATTATTATTGATATGTGAAGGCTTATTCCTGTCATTTTATTAATTGATTTCTGGTTGTCGTGTATATACTTTGTTCCTTTCTTTCTCTCTCATTTTTCATCATTGTGGTTTGGTGGTGTTCTGTAGTGGTAACATTTGAGTCCTTTTTCTTCCCATTTGTGTGTCTGCTCTACCAGTGGGTTCTATACTTTCATGTGTGTTCATGATGGTAGATATTATCTTTTCACTTCCAGATATAGGGATCCCTGAAGCATTTCTTGTAGGGCCAGTTTAGTGGTGATGAATTCCTTCAGCTTTTGCTTGTCTGGGAAAGACTCTATTTCTCCTTCATTTATGAAGGATAACTTTGGCAGATTGGGTTGTTTGTTTGCTATCAGCACTTGGAATATAGCACCTCATTATCTCCTGGCACGTAAGGTTTCGACTGACAAATACACTGTTAGTCTAAGGGGAATTCCCTTATAAGAAACTTTATACATTTTTCTTGATGGTTTTAGAATCCCGTCTTTGTCTTTGCCTTTTGACAGTTTGAGATAATGTGCCATGAAGATCTTTTTGAATTGTATCTATTTGGGAATCTCTGAGCTTTCTGTATCTGGATGTCTAATTCTCTTGAATTTTTCAGCTATAATTCCATTAAATATATTTTCTATCCCTTTCATTGTCTCATTGCCTTCTGGGACACCAAACATTTTAATATTTCATCACTTCACGGTGTCCCATATGTCACATAGGCTTTGTTTATTCTTTCTTATTCTGGGTTATTTCAAAACAATTGTTTTCAAGTTCTAAAATTATTTCTGTTTCATCTAGTCTATTCTCGAAGTTTTGATTGTATTTTATATTTCATTCAGTAAATTCTTCAGTTCCAGAATTTCCGTTTGGTTCTTTTTCATAATATCTATCTCTTTGATAAATTTCTTGCTCATATTCTGAGTTGTTCTTGTTTCCATTTCCTTGCATTGTTTTTCTGTGTTCTCATGTATCTTACTGAGCTTCTTTAATATCACTATTTTGAACTCTTCCTCTGGGATTTCCTATATTTCTTTTTCATTGCAATCTGTTGCTGGAGTATTAATGTCTTCCTCTGGAGTTACCATATTTTCTTGTTTTTTTCATGTTTCTCGTGTCCTTACATTGATATCTGCACATCTGGTGTAACGGTTGCTTCTTTCAATTTTTCAAACTTGCTATAATAGAAGAGGACTTTTTTACTAAAGATATGCCTGTGGTATTGGTTGAGTAGCACACAGCACTTTGGCTTTGATTCTTGGTGTATGCAGTAGTATACTCTCCGTATGATTTCTTCAGTTGTAAACAGAATCCATGCCATCTGATTTTCTCAGTGGCTTAGACTGTGGTGTTAGTAAAGGCTATGGTGAAGTGTTTTGCTGGGGACAGGAACTTCAAATGAGCCAGTCCTTTGGCACCAGTGCATTGATGACAGCAGTGGACTGAGCATGCTTGTCCTTGGGCCTCAGGGCAGGGTACACTAGCACTGGTGTTAGCAAGTCCAGGTGAACCAATTCTTGAGCCTCTAGGAGGCTTGCTTGGGTGACAGAAGTGGCAGTGGTAGGCCAGGTAGGTGGACAGATCCTCAGGTTCCTGAGCAGTGGGCATGGTGTGGGCAGTGGCAGTAGCAGTGGTAGAACAATCTGGCTCTCACATGGTCTGTGCTGGTGTTGTCAGTGGCTGGAACAGACTGGGCAAGCCAGTCCCCAGGCTTGCAGGTGGCATGTGCGAGTGAGTGCCACCTGTAGTGGTGGCAGCAGGTTGGGTCAGCCCATCCTCAGAACCCCAGGAGGAATGCTTATGTGCCAATGATGGGGCAGGGCACTCTCCAGGGGCAGGGGACTCTCCAGTCTCCAGGTCCCCAGGCAGCATGCTCAGACACTGGGGAGGGAGGACAGAGCTGGGCTGCATATAGGCACTGGCTGTGTTAGGCAGAGATAAAGTGATTTCCAGGCCCCTGGAGAAATACTCAGGTTAAGGTGGCAGCAGCTGCACTTCAGCCCTGCCGCTTTCAGTGGCAGCATCTTTAAACAAGTGGCTGGGGAGCATGCTTTTCAGCCCTGGGTGAAGCTGTGTAGCCTTTTTGCAGGCACTTGTAAATGCATAGAAGCCCTGCTTCTGGGGGTGGCAGCATCACTACCAATGGCCCGTTCTTTGGCTCTAGTGGCAGCAGCCAGCAGTGGCACTTGGCTATGAGGAGGGGATGTTATTGGGGCTCCAGGGATGTGGAGATGCAGGAGCTGTTGGGACCCAGGGAAGGATGCACTCTGGTGGAGGCTAGACTCTCAAAATAGCACTTTGCTGTAGCTGTTTAGGACTCAGGGGGTGTGTAGTATCCAGTGCGAGCTTCCTCTCTGGAGCAATGCTGTGCCAGTGCATGGTCTTATTTAGCTGCTCATGCTAATCTCAGAGCCAGCATGGATTGAGGGGCTTTCCCATGGGTAGAACTGCAGGGATCTGCAGTGGAAATGTAGGCTGCTGGGGGTCACTCACTTATCCTTTCCCTGCATTGGGGAGCCTCTCCAGGATCCTAGCCAATCAAAACTGAGCTGTCTTACTTCTCTCTTCCTCCTTACCTTAGATGTTTCCTGTCACTTCTCTGTTGAATTCCAGCATTCTCCCTTAGGTGATCTATTTAAAATATGACTAACTACTTGCTATTTTGGTCCTAGTTTGTGGAGGGAGTGAGTACCAGATGCCTCTCATGAGCTATCTTGAAGCTCCTCTTCTGTGGGTTTTAAATTGGATATAACATATGTATCAAACTTAGCACAGCCTTTGTTATTACTAACATGATAACCCCTCAGCTTAGCAGCTGAGGCTATAACTTTATTCTAAATTCATTCTAACCTGCTATCTGGTTTCTTAATCCAGAATACATTAGAAACAGCAAGATAGAGGGGCTGAAACAGTTGTCTTCATAAAAACAAAATGCTTAAATTGAAAGCAAAAATAATGCTTGAAGTCTTAAGTTTTAGTTATGAATAAGGTTTATTTTCTCATTTCAAATGAACAAAAAAATGACTTATTGATTGAAAGAAAGAAAAAAGGAAGTGAGGAAGAAAAAGAGGGAGGGGAAAAGGGAGGGAAGAAAAAAAAAAAAGCCTGATATGCCTGGCATGTAGTCGATAACAATGAAGGAAAATTTCAAAAGTAAATTGATGGTTGTGCATGTTGGGGAAAAACAACATAGATATTTGCTTTTATTTTATTATATTAATGAATTGGCATCATATTATTGGGACAAAACCCCAAAATGTGAATACTTCAAGTAGAATAACTTAATTTAAATAAACTACATATAACTATTTATTATATAATTATCCATCTTGCAAAAAAAGACATTGTATGTCAATTAGAAATTTACATTGGGTGTGGTGGCTTACACCTGTAATCCCAGCACTTTGAGAGGACAAGGTGGGTGGATCACTTGAGGTCAGGGGTTCGAGACCAGTCTGACCAACATGGTGAAACCCCATCTCCACTAAAAATACAAAAATTAGCCAGGCATAGTTGTACACGCCTGTAACCCCAGCTACTTCAGAGGCTGAAGCAGGAGAATCACTTGAACCTGGGAGGGGGAGTTTGCAGTGAGCCAAGATCATGCCATTGCACTCCAGCCTGGGCGACAGAGTGAAAACTCCATCTGAAAGAAAGAAAGAAAGAAAGAAAGAAAGAAAGAAAGAAAGAAAGAAAGAAAGAAAGAAAGAGAGAGAGAGAGAGAGAGAGAGAGAGAGAGAGAGAGAAAGGAAGGAAGGAAGGAAGAAATAAAGAAATTTACATAGCACGTTTCTTCTCTTCATATTCCTTTTTCTGCTGTTTAAATTAGGATTATAGTTATTTTTCATTTCTCTGTTTCAGGTGTGATTGCCAAAAACAAGATTAAAGTATTTTTTACCTTTAAAGTTGGTTTCTAGGGGAATGGCAGGAAGCTGAATCCTTGTTAATGGAGTCCAACAGAAGAAAAGGCAATGAATAGATGCAAAGACAGGAGAAAGTGAACCAGAAGGAGCAGCTGTGCATCCCAGTGCTAGGATTGTTCCCAGATCCCTTGTCCCCGGAGGTAGCATTTGAACTTTCATCCTTCACCTGTCAACCAGATGTGGTCTGCCAGACAAGCTCATGCCATCCGTATTGCAAGTCCTCAGTAAATATTCGCATTCTCTTAGAGAATATTCTCTTCAAAGACTTGGAAGATCGTTCTGTCTAGCTCCCTCTTGTAAATAAAATGTCTTGCGTTTTACCTCTGTAAAGAGGGCTCTTTACACATCAGATCTTATTTTAAGTGATTTAACACTCTTCACAACCCTGGGAGGTAGTTGTCCTGGAGTGGGGACAGGGGTTGCCACAGAATGAAATGACAGAAGTTGAACTGGATTAAATTACAAATGAATTGTGAAAAACTGGCTCTTTAATACAGCATTTTCTAAAATGTTTCCCACAAGGGCAGCTTGATCGCTTTCGGGCCTTGAGTAAAATAACAATCATAGTAATAACTCCTCGTAGTCATGAAGTAAGACTTGGCGCTCCACTTCCATGTAGAACTGTATTTTGGGAATCCACCTGCCTCTCTGTGCCATGGCACCATCCAGCAGGCTCACCCCTGCCCCTGCCAGCCTCCCAAACAATGGGGCTAAGTTTTATTCTTTTGAATAGGCTTCAAAGTGCAGTGGCATGATTCGGCTCACTGCAACTTCTGCCTCCCAGGATCAAACAATTCTCCTGCCTCAGCCTTCTGAGTAGCTGGGATTACAGGCACCCACCACCACACCTGGCTAATTTTTGTATTTTTAGTAGACATGGGGTTTCCTTATGTTGGCCAGGCTGGTCTCAAACTGCTGACCTCAAGTCATCTGCCCACCTCGGACTCGCAAAGTGCTGGGATTACAGGCATAAGTCACTGCGCCTGACCCCCATCGAACTTTATTGTCTACACACCAGCTAAAGGAATGAGTTGGATTCACCTTTGTCAATGGTGGGGTCGAAGCTTCAGCTCTGGCCTGGTCCACCTTCATCTCTGGCCTGGACCACCTTCATCTGTGGCCTGGACCACTGCAATAGCATCTTAGCTCTTCTCCCTGCTCCATGCTTGTCTCTAGGGTCTGTTCTCAACCCAGCAACCTGAGCTGTCCTAATAATAGGATAGATAACGGATAATGTCCCTGCTCTGCTGAAATCCTCCAATGGCTTCAATTTATACTTAGAACCAAATCTGAAAATCTCCAGGGGCTCTGAAAATCTCTATTACTGGGCATCATCACCCCTCCCCTCTTTGACCTCTGTCTCCTGGCTCATTTTTCCCCATCACTGTGCTGCACTCGATCTGAACTAGCCCCTGCCTGGAGTGCTCTACCCGTCTCTGCAGAACTCATGTTATGACTTCACTTTGCTCCCCTGCTGAGGTCACCTCCTCAAGGCTGCCCTCCCTGATGTACTATGTGAAGCACTTCCCTTGCTCTCCATCCTCTCATCCTGCTCAGGGTTCTATTTATTGACAGTCTCACTCACAAGACAGGAAGCTCCAGGATGGCAGGGAAGCTGGCTTTTGTTCACTGCTGTCTCCTCAGCACCTGAGTCAGTGCTGGGCAAACAGGAAGCTCTCAATAATCATCTGCTATATGAATGAATACTATTTTGAACGAGTTGACTTGATTATCTTTTTAAACTGACCAGATGTTTTAGGATTGTTTGCACAGCCAATGCAATTTCTTAGCCAGCCATCACATATGTATTTACTGGCAAGTTTTTCTGTAATTCACACCTAGGTGAAGGTGAGCTAGAAACTTAGCTTGTGAACCATCCTATAAAGTCAAGAATTAAATGCAACCACCTCATTTTTCTTTCCAAGGACTCATTTGTGTATCTCCCTCTTGGGTCTCCCCTCTTTTGATTTGCCTGAATCCCAGGAGTTTCCTCAGGGAGAAACTGCTGTGTTTTCCCACCTCCACCCAATGCTGATGCTCAAAACTGGGGACATTTCTCCCCTCGGTAGAGAGACCTGCTCTCAGTCCCACAGAGCCACAGAGGCTAAAACTTAGAGAGGAAATGACTCTTTCTTTGACTCCAGGTTCCCTCCAGGTGTCCCCCATACCATAGTTCTCATGGAATCCTTCCATAGGTTTACACACACAGCCTTTCCTGGAGCTCAAGTTGGCCCCAAGAACCTGACATTAGGGCACAGTCCAGCAGCACCACACCCCGTTGCCAGTCCTAGATGTGGGCTAGCTTCTCTTTAACCATCAGAACAAAAACATTCCTATTCTATCCTGACCCAGTACCCTAGGGCAACCCCATTTTTGTGCCTGTCTCTCAGTGAGCCCAAAATAGCCTCAGAAGAGGGCCAACCAGCCCTTCCTCTGCTGAGTTGTAGATGGCAGCTCCTTTCACCAAAGGAAAAAACAGAAAGAAATGCTTGCTTACCATCCAGTATAACACCTCTTTGGAAGGTTCTTAACTATATTTGTAAATAAAAAACAGCTTTTTAAACAACTCCACTTTTTATTTAAGTCCTTGAGTTTCACAGATGACACTTGCGGCATTTATTAACAATCTCTTATTAACATGTGGGATTGCCTTTATACAGAATTTTGAGATAAACCAAGGAGCCAGTGGTGACTCGTGCCTGTAATCCCAGCACTTTGGGAGGCCAAGGCCGAGGATTGCTGGAGCCCAGGAGGTCAAGACCAGTCTGGTTAACATGGCAAAACCTCATCTCTATAAAATGTACAAAAATTAGCTAGACTTGGTGCCAGACACTTGTAGTCTCAGCTACTCAGGAGGCTGAGGTGGGAGGATCACCTGAACCTGGGAAGTGGAGGTTGCAGTGAGCCAAGATTGTACCACTGCACTCCAGCCTGGAAGACAGAGCAAGATCTGTCTCACACATACACAAAGAAAAGATAAGTTGAGGGCAGACCAGCACTTTCTTCTCCCTCTTTTCTTTGTTTTCAGTCTCTAGGTGTCTTTGGATGTGTCTCTTAACACCTCTAATCCTTGTTTTCCCAACCTGTACTATTGGAAAGTGATCTCTTCCCTACACACCTTACAGGCTTATTTGGGACCAAATAAGAGTCTGTGTGAACAAAATTCTTACACTGTGAACACACAAAGGTAAGATATTTTTCATTAGATTTTTAGTGCTCCAAGGCAATGGTGCCCAAACAGCTGCGTATCAGAATTAATAGGAAAGTGTGTCTGAATGAAAGTTTCCTAGGCCTTATTTTCAGAAATGATTTATCCTGTTGCTCAGATGCAGGACCCTGTTGTTTGCTCTGTAGGTTCTGTAGTAATGCCTCCTGTTCTTTCAGGTTTGGGGATACTGTTCTATGGACCAAACATCTATACCTTCAAGTGAACCTGAGTCAGTGAGCAACCACCCCGAAAAGTATCTGTACTTTAAATCCTATCTCTATTTGAGAAATAAAAGCTTTGCACTCATTAAAAATTTTAAGGCATCTAAGACCAAGTGGGAAATCTATTTTTCTTGTAGAGACTCTTTGACAATTATTCGAAGTTACCCCATGTGAGAGCTCTGGTGAGTGAATGTAATTTAGGTACATTCTGACCATATAGAACTTGGTAGGTCTAAAAGCAAGTTGGGCACATGATAGGAAGTGAGGAAGGTCCTAGATTTTTTTGTGGAGTGAGAAAATGGGAGATGAGATATACTTCAAAATAACCATGTTTTGTGAAGATTTGATTTTTTTGGACGTATTTATTTATCCTTATAAGTGGTTTTAAGGCATTGCTGGTCTGTAACTCTCTGGTGTATGTATATTCATTACACCTGAAAAAATGCTGTTGGGTGAGTGCAGAAGCATTTAGCATACATAAAACTCAGAAGTCGTTTTATAAGCTGTCTTCAAACAAGGAAGTTGAATTTTCCCAGAATCAAATTGGCTCACATTTCAAGAGAAACTCAGAACTCACAAAATACCCATTGCATTTTTTTCTATGCCTAGCTAAACTCTTTTCATTTTTTTCACTTTTGCTTTAAGTGAGTATACACTGCTATAAATTCAGGTGGCAGGTCTCCTCAGTAGAGATAAGATTGGACGTTTCACCTATCAGAGGACTTTGGGGGCTTTGTTCAAGTTCTCTTTCATCAGATTTGAAGGCGTAATTGTTAGACTGTTGTAAACTGAGCAGTTTCTAGAGTCACAGAAACAAGAGAGACTATGTAGCTGCTTGAAATAGGTGGGTTATGCACTAATCCACAGACGGGAGTCTGCAGAGAAAAGAATTCTGTGTTGGTAGAATGGGAGTCAGCAAAAAGGAATCCCCCTGCTTCACTCTAAAGTTGTAGCAACAAAATGAGCTGGATCATCTAATTCTAAGGTGGCATGATCAAAGTCCTCAAAAGATACATAAACAGTATTCAAGAAGTTCATAAGGAAAAATCATATTTTTATATTTACCAACCTCTAACTGAAATTTAGCATTTTCTTTCTTTATGAATCTAGAAAACAAGTGGTAATAATAATAATTGTACTTGTGACTTTGTCCCCAAGAAGAATCACAGATTTTTTATAACTTATTACAGATGTGAGTTATCTCAAAATATTATTTACACTCATCACTACTTGGAAATTTCTATAGTTATTAGACCCACCTCTTGATTTTATTTATTGTAATAATAAACACCTTATGTGTCTGTATCACACATTTCTTAACATTTGATAATTATATATCAATATAATTGGCTTCCCTTGATGTCCTATACATTTTGGTTTTTGCATTGAAAACATTATTCAAAGAAGGGTTCCCCAGACTAGCAAAGGGTCCGTAAATCAGAAGAAGTTAAGAACGCTTAAACTAGAATTTGTTTCTCAGTGGTACATTATGTGAAACCTACATTCTCTTCAGAAGACTGCAGATGACACAAGTGAACTGATTTGTCAAAAATAAGACAATTAATGAAAACCTAAAAGCCTCAGAACTGGGGAAAAGATAAATAGATGTTTCCGCATTAAAAAGGAATAAGCTACAGATACTTGCAACAAGACAGATGAACTACAAGCGCATTTATGAAAAGTAGAAAAAGCCAAACTCAAAAGACTGCATACCATATGATTCCACTTAGTAAGACACTATTTCCAAGTCGAAACCATCATTGGTTGGCTGAGCATAGAAAGCAGGGAACAAGGATTGCCAACAAAGAGGGACAGGGGACTTTAGGGGCTTATAAAATGTTTGTGTTTCAATATATGTAAATTGTACCTTAAAATGCTCTAAATGTAACCCATATGCTAGTTACCTGAATATTCCTCATCTTCTAGCTCTCCCTCAGTCTCACCTGGTTCCCTCTGCTCTAACCACCTGCGTCTGCCCCATCTCAACCTCACCTCACTGCTACTCTCTTCGCTCCTCCTTGTCTTAGCCCAGGTGAATGCAGCCTCTTTTCTGTTGTTTTTCTAACATACCACCTCCCAGAAGGCAGTTGGGCATAGTTAGTATATAATTTATAGCCAAACCCATACACTTTTGAGCGTTAAAGTGATTACTCTGGGGCCACAGGTGCAGACCATGAGGCTATCCTGGAAAACTAGGATCCACAGCTCCTAGCTATGGGAGATGCTCACTAAAGGTTTAGGGCCAGTGATGGGCAGCAGGTCAGGGGCTGGTCCCTGCCCACGTCATCCCGAATCCTCTCTCAGCTTGCCCACTCGCAACCCCCAAATCCCTCTTCATTTGTTGTGCAAAACAAGTTATCAACCCTCTCTGTGCTTCATTCCTCACCCTGTTCCAAAGTCCAAAAGCCCAACAAGGGGCTCATACCACTCAGTTATCTCCCGTGATATGATTCTGCTGTCTGCTCTTGAACCCCCAGAGACAGTAGCAGTCATAGCTAGTGGGTCATGATTATTTAATAAGCTGAGCTCTTCCTGTGGATTATATGACACCTGGCTTTTAGGTCTCTGTGAGGTGATTAAAATCACTATGCCCATTTTACAGATAAGCAGACAGAGGTTCTGCAGCATCAGATAATTCTGGAAAGCAGCAGAGCTAGGAGTTCAACCCAGGTGTCTGAGACAGCAGGTGACCAGCACAACACTTACATCAGGCCAACATTGCCCTTGCCTTGTTCGGGGCACAGAGCACAGGTTTGCACGGAGCCAGTGTTTGCTGTCTGCCTGCCCCACCTCTACTGGCATGATTGCATTGTTTAAACAACCAAATGAACTCAACAGCTGCCAAATAAGCCAGTGGTTTCCATTGTATTTGGAGCTGTGTGAGCTCAAATGATCAGTGAAGAGATTTGCCAAAATGTGAGCTCATAAACTCCGGCTCACGAACCAGGAGAATGTTTCCTCCTCTCATGATAACCTTGTTCAGCATTGTGGAGTTGCTTCCCCTCAAGGCATTAAAACTTAAACTTGACACCACAACAGTAATTTCTCGATGACTCTAGATCTGTGAACGCAAGCTGAAAGTGTAAATGGAGAATTCAAGTATTAGTCTAACTATTCCGTAGCTGAATATGGAGAGTTAGAAACGCCTCCCAGGCAGATTTAACTTTTTCATTTCATCCAAATGCTTAAGAGTAAGGCAAAAACACCATGGCTTTATATAGCTGAAGTTCCCTTCTTTTTTTTCTTTTTTTCTTTTTTTTTTCTTTTTGAGACTGGAGTCTCGCTGTCTTCCCCAGGCTGGAGTGCAGGGGCGCGATCTCGGCTCACTGCAAGCTCTGCCTCCCGGGTTTATGCCATTCTCCTGCCTCAGCCTCCCGAGTAGCTGGGACTATAGTCACCCACCACCATGCCCGGCTAATTTTTTGTATTTTCAGTAGAGATGGATTTCACCATGTTAGCCAGGATGGTCTTGATCTCCTGACTTCATGATCAGCCTGCCTCCTAAAGTGCTGGGACTTGCAGGCGTGAGCCACCGTGCCCAGGCCCCATTCCCTTCGTTTTTAATGAATTTGTTGACAAGCTGGAGGGTAGGTACTTGAAACGTGTTTTTGTCATAGAAGTGAGATTGATAAATGGTAACTAGAGACGTTCATTCATGTGAGTCCTGGGAAGAGAGGGCAGAAAGGGAAGGGTGGAAAAAAGAGAGTTTCATTCTCCTTTCTTGGACCCAAAATCAATCTACCATAAATGTTTGTAAAATGAGCGAGTCTCTGGAATCTTCTCACCCACTTCTCTGAGGGTGTAATGTTGTGCTTGAGAATTGCAGGCTCTTGATTTCCTCTTACACACGAGGAACTCCCAATCTGCCCTGTCTCCCTCCCTTCATCATCGCGATCACCTGCCATCCCTCCTGAAGTCAAAACTCTTATCCTGTTACCAAGTGTAAGTTCTACTGAAGAGTTTTGAAACTAGAACAGCAAACTCTTTTATGGTGCTGACGATATGCCAGGCACTGCTATAAGCACAGTAACATACATTAACTCATACGATTAATATATGATTAATAGCATTGATGTAAATGCTAACTGATGTAAAGATGTGGGATAGAGAGGATAAGCAATTTGCCCAAGGGTATGCAGTCAGGAAGCAGCAGAGCCCCACAGTGCACAGTGTACCCAGACAGCCTGGCTCCAGTGTCTGTGAACCTAACCCCATGAACATAACCCTTCCTAAGGCTGGGGAAACATGTGCCTGGTTGCAAGCATTATGCCAGTGTGTGCATGCATTTAGCAGTCACGCACTGGGACCTGGGGCCAGGGACACAGGGGTCACAAGGCCATCTGGCCTGTGTCCTTGTGCAGCCACTTTCCTGGGGGGCTTCAGACAATTAGACAAATAATGACAACATGAGGAAGTAAATGTTCTGCATATCTAGGAGTATTTAGAAGGAGTGCCCAACTGTGACCCGGGGCCAGGCCAGGTAGGTGTGGGGAGGGTTGGTCAGCTCTGAGGTACACCTGAAGGATGAATAGAGGTTTTGCTGGCCAGGAAAAAGGTGGGAGATGGTATTCCAGGCAAGGAAAGGGCATGGGAAAACCCAGAGCAAGGAGCATGCCAGGGAAAAAAGTCATCTCAGTGAGGATGCAGCCAAGTGTGAACAGGGGCAGCAGGCAACTGAGAGGCCTGGAGAAGCAGGCAATGGCTGCACTTGGTTTTTACCTTTTTAATTTCTTTCATTTTTAGAGACAGGGTCTCACTCTGTTGCCCAGGTTGGAGGTGCAGTGGCACAATCATGGCTCACTAAAGTCTTGCACGCCTGGGTTCAAGCAATCTTCCTGCCTTAGCCTCCTGAGTAGCTGGAACTAGAGGCACAAGCCACCACTCTTGGCTAATTTTTTTCTTTTCTTTTTTTTTTTTTTTTTTTTAGAAATGGGGTCTCACTATGTTGCCCAAGCAGGTCTTGAACTCCTGGCCTCAAATGATCCTCCCACCTCAGCCTCCCAAGGTATTGGGATTATAGGCACGAGCTACACACCCGGCCAAGGACTGCACTTTAAGGCCCCACGAGCTCCATCAGAAAGTCTGGGCTTCATCCGAAGAGCAGTAAGGTACCCCAAGGGGCTGTCCACTGTGGGGTGGTATGGACCGCTGTGCACGTAGAACACGCAGGAGATGAGTTAGAAGGATGCAGTAGCACTCCCAGGGGATGAAGGTGGCCTGAATGATGCCTTGGCCTCCAATCTCTACAAATCTAATGCAACCACTTCCTGAAATCTAATGCAACTGCTCCCTGAAAAGTCGAGGCTCCAACCTTGGGAGTCCAGGACCTAAAAATTGTGCTGGGCTCAACACCAAAGAGTAGTGGGGTAGCGCATGTTTTCTGAAAAGGGCCTGACCTACTGCGGGGCTGTGATTTTTTTCCACCAGCAATTCTCAACCAGGGGCAATGTGCCAATGTCTGGAGATGTTTTTGGTTGTCACAGTATGTGGGGGAGTACTACTGGTACCCCGCGACCAGCCAGTGTTCTTCAAGACTTTCTCTTCTTTCCTTTCCCACGTTCCCAGAAAGCCTACAGGGACCACTGGTCAGGGCTGGCTGGCGGCTCAATGCTGGGAAAATAACAAAAAAGAACTGCTTATATTTACTTAAAGAAACACTGAAAGAGTAAACAAGAAATTGATCTAAATGGTTATGTAGGGGAAAGGCTGAGTGTGGGAATGATTCAACTCTGTGAATACCTTTGTAGAGTGTTTTTGACTTTTGATTCCTGTGCATTGATTACCAATTCAAAAATAATATTATTTTTCGCTGGGCGAATTGGCTCATGCCTGTAATCGTGGCACTTTGGGAAGCCGAGACGGGCGGATCACCTGAGGTCAGGAGTTCAAGACCAGCCTGGTCAACATGGTGAAACCCTGTCTCTGCTAAAAATACAAAAATTAGCAAGGCGTGGTACTCACTCGCCTGTAATCCCAGCTACTCGGGAGACTGAGGCAGGAGAATCACTTGAACCCAGGAGGTGGAGCTTGCAGTGAGTCGAGATCATGCCACTGAACTCCAGCCTGGGTGACAGAGCGACAGATTCTGTCTAATAATAATAATAATAATAATGATAATAATAATAAAGAAAGAAAAAATGGTTTCTTTAAGAGATTAGCAATTCAGATTTCCAAATGTCAATCCCTTCTGGACTTTATTTGTAAGCACTAGATTTTTCTTTTTCTTTTTTTTTTTTTTTTTCGACACATAGTCTCTCTCTGTCATCAGGATGAAATACAGTGGTGTCATCTTGGCTCACCGCAACCTCTGCGTCCCAGGTTCAAATAATTCTCCTTCCTCAGCCTCCCGGGTAGCTGGGATTACAGGTGTGCACCACCACGCCCAGCTAATTTTTGTATTTTTAGTAGAGACAGAGTTTCACCATGTTGGCCAGGATGGTCTCGATCTCCCGACCTCATGATTCACCCCCACTGGCCTTCCAAAGTTCTGGGATTATGGGAACCCGGCCAACTCTGGGTTTTTCTAATGACCTCTCTTCTTAATGAATCTGGAGCATCTTTATTAAAACTCCATTCTGGCTGATTCATATACCTCCTACACTGTACTTTGTGCATGTTTCACATGCTTCTTGTAAAATTTACACAGCTGATGTAGACCCCATTTCTTGAAAAAGGCCCAACCTTCCCTTTAGACTTTACAGAAGCCCACAGTGGACTGGTTTCAGTGAGCCTTGTTTTGTTTCAGGGCTTACCTGTGAAATGCATTTATTCCACCAGGAAGCTTTTGAAAAAATCAGTCACCTGATCCCTCCTTGGTATCCATAGGCTCTGGGAGGTCAAAGTTCCTGTTTTCTTCCACTGGCATCATCCCTTCACAAGCCTTTTTAAGTGCTTGTGGCTCGTCAGGAGGGCAGATCATATATCCAAGGTATATAAGCCCCCCTTTCAGGACGCGTTCACCTGTGAAGGGGTTTTTGGCAGGTGATCAGCCTCCAGGAATTTAAGGCCTTGACTTGCTGGCAAAAGCCCTAGATCATGGGACCCAAGCTCCCTGATTTGGTGGGTCAGCCTTGGAATTCATGACGCACCTAACTGTATCAGGCAGGCTGGCATGCGGCTTCTGTGCTCAGATAAGTGGAATCAAACACTTCCCAAGTTTCCAGGGACTGGCCCTTGGTGCCGGCCAGCTTCCTTTGGAGATGATGTAAGGCAAACAGAACCCTGAGTCCTAGATTTGGGAGCAAGGTGGGATTCATAAGCAAAAAAAGGGACTTCATGCTGGAGGAAATTCAATGCCCTGTGCAAGAGGGAGTTTTCCTTTTCTCTAGGATTTGAGGAACATGCAATGCCATCAGAGGACACTTTGGTACCAGGATTCTTCCCCCTGGTGACAGCATGAATTTTTTCACTGAAATAATTCCAAAGTGCAATAGTTTTAATGATGCTGAAATAGCCAGTTGTGAACACTGGAATTATGGCATCAGGGCCCCTTTGTAAGAGAAAACTTAGTAGCTAAGTTGGCTTGTTTTCATGAACTCATAAAAACTTCATTTCATAGACACATTGAATAAAACCTGTAATGGGAACTAAAATTTTAGTCTGCTGTATAATTTTTCTCTTAATGGAATCTTGTGCCAATAAGTCAAACATAAAGTTTCTGATGTAACAGCATAAGAGAAAGAAACATATAATGAAAACCATAAATTGGGTGGTATTATACCACACAGGGAGGTCTGACATTATCCAGCGAAATTGTATAAGCATTTGCTCTTTGCCCCAGCAATCCCACTCCTAGGAACCTTCCTCAAAAGGAAAAAAAATGCAAAGGAGAGATATGCACAAGCTATTCACTGAAGTGCTGTTTTTAATAGCAAAAGGCAGGAAACAAACCAAATGTCCATCAATAGGGAACTGGTTAAGTTAGAAACTGGTTGAGTACATTAGGGCATACGCATGCAACAGAGATGAGTGAGGAATTTTTCCCTATATTACTATGAAATGGTTTCCAGGGGACAGTTTGAAGTGAAAAAAAGGAAGAGAGAGAGAAGAGTAAAAAGGGTGAGATGGGGTACACACAAATGCACATTGTGTTGGTACACACAGGCCAGGAAAGAGGGGGATGAGAGACCTCCATAGCTCTGGTCTCCAACGAGTCCAGAGAAAAACAGCAGGGATGGTCTCTCTGAGCCGAGTTGTAGAGTTTCCTGATGTCTTCTTTCCTAGGCTGTTCCTGGATCCCTGAGTCCCTCAGTGGCAGTCTACTCTGAGCATCATCTCTAGGTTCTGACCCCCAAAGGCAACATCCAGCTATTCATATCATGGCAACGTCATGCTTCCCTGCGAGTGTCATTAATACTCTTCTACCACCGAGGGGCTCTTCAGAGGAAAGGTATAAATTAGCAACCAGGCTTGTTCACTAGTGGAGATTTTATAGGATCATAAATGGTAATGGGAAAAGGACTTGGAAGTTAAAATAAATGAACATAGGTACAATTCTTCTGTTACAATTTTTGCAATCTAAAACTGACCCAGCCCAGTGTGGTGGTGCACGCGTGTAATCCCAGCTCAGGAGGCCGAGGATCTCTTGAGTCCAGAAGTTCAAGACCAGCCTGGGCAGCATAACTGGACCCAGTCTCAAAAATAAAGTAAAATAGGCCTGATCCCTCTAACTTGCATCTAGAGAGGCATCCAATCTCAATAAATTCCCAGGTGTAATAGTCATTCCTGTGGTCACTGTGGTTGTCTCCCTATCATTCAGCCACACCATGGCCAAGAGGTGTGCAGACTGGTCTCTGCTATAGGGCTGAGTCCTGGGATCATTCCATCATGTGCATTTCCATTCACAGCCAACCACACCCATCACCCATGGCACATGTGATGGCAGCACCCAGCACCCAAAGCCAGGCTGGACCTGGTTCTCTCTCCTAGCTGGGAACCAATTCAGGAGGCTATAGGTTTGAGCACTCCTTCTTGGTTCCCTAGGGACTGGAAGTCACATGCACTGCCAGCCAGCCATGGCTAAGGAAAGTGAGAAGTGAGGGAGCGAGAACAGAGAAAGTCCCTGGGCTGGTGTCCCACTGGCATACTGTGGCTCTAGTGACCGCCTCTGCCTCACAGGTCTTGCAACTGAGATACAAAAACTTTTGATTCTGTGGCTTTAATACCAAGCTCAGCTCTGTAGGTCTTTGAAGTGAGCCCATTCAAGCCAAAGATTTGAGGCCTTTGGACATTGTGAGGAATCACAACATGACCAAAGGCAAGTGGGGACTTGAATCTGCACATTAGGGGAAGGAAGCTTGCCCCAGAAGGCACCGCACATGACTGGGCAGCAGACGGGTGGCTGATGAGTCTGGGTTCACATCCTGAAGCCTTGCCTCATGGGTGGGGACCGTGCTTTGCTGTGAGCCCTGCACCTGCTCTCAAGCCCTTCAAGGGGCCTTTTCCTCTCTACTAATGATCTAAGCAATGGACTTTTGTAACAGATCCCGGGGCACTCTAGACTACCGCCCAAGCCACTGCTTTTCTGCCATCCAGGTATCTGGGAAGTCAATTCATAATCAGTAGGTTTCTTGGAAAACATGGACTGGGGGTACAAAGAGGCATTTATCATAGATTATGAGAGAAGTCAGAAAACACAGTGCCAGCCTCAATGGCCCTGGGTGCTGAGATGCTGTGTCCAACACTTCTGACCTTCTCCCTTTTTAAAAACATTCTAGACTCCGTGCTGTTCCCATGATCTTTCTTCAGCTGTTCTAACTATTATATCCTAAACCACAGATTTCTCCGAAGTTCAGTAGATCCCCTGAGACTTCCTAAGACCCAAACTTACATTATTCTGGAGAAGGTGTTGCGGGATTCAGGAGGACAAGAGAGACCTCAGATTGAAACAGAAAAATTTTTATTGAGTATACTCAGGCCCAGCTGACTCAATGTCCAAAAGACTGGGCCCAGAACAAAGACAGCACCTGACTTTTATACACACTTTACAAAAGGGGGTGGGCCAGCTTGAAGTAAGCTTACAATGGCGTGAAAGCAGGGATACTGAGGGAGGACAAAGACAGTATTGCACATGACCGTTGCCAAGCAACCCAGGTGTCCGTTATCTAGTTTTGCCCGGGCACGGGCTTATCCTATAACCTTTACTATGGTGCCCAGGCAGCTGTAGTTCAGACCTACTCAGGCTTCTTATGACCTTTGTTGTTCTTCTTAGAGAAAACAGAATACTTGAAGTCACTAGTTACAGAGAAGAGGAATCTATAAACTCATTCCATAAAACATAGGAAATTTTTTTCTATGTTGAGGGAGTGCTGGGAGAGTCTTCAGAGCACATGAGACAACATTATTAAGATTTTTCCTAGGTCTGGGTTGTGCTGGTTGCTGCCTCTGGGACAAGTTAGCCTAATACACGAAAACTTTTTTTTTAGTTTTTTTTTTTTAATTTCCAGCCTCAAAGAAACCAACTCATCTTAGAAACTTGTAAGACAGCCCATCCCCCAGTAGGTGACGATTTTACCAGTGTAGAGCTCCCAGGATGCATTATCACTGCCAGCATCTGAGGCACTTGCAGTAACCACTCTTCGTGGACCTGAATCATGAATGCTTTCCATTAAGTGGCTCAGAGGAAAAACTATTGTCAAAGCAAGAATTGTCAGGGCAGTGGAACTGACTGGATGTGAAGTTCAAGCAAGAAGGAAGAATTGAAAGTGATGGAGAATTTGAGTTCCTGAACACCAGAAGGTTGATCTCCATTTATGGACATGGAGCTGGGCTGGAGAGTCTGAAGCTCCCCTGAGGTGGGGGAAATTTAAAGGAGTGGGAAAGGTGTAGGGGACAACTGTCCTCTTTGCCAACCAGAATCTAGTCACCCTTCTGGTAAGCCAGAACCCTGAAGTTTCTCCAATGATCTCACAGAGTCAATGGACATGAACTTGAATAGAACAGGATGTGTAAGCTGCTGCAATCATCTCGTCACCACGTGGAGCCTGAGAAAGGCATGAAGTGGGTGGGGGCAGGGACAAGATGGAGAGAGATCAGAGAGATTAAGGGACTCCTAAAGCAAGCTATATTGGCTCCACCTCAAACTTTTCTGTTACATGAGCCCAACATATTCTGTTTTGCTTAAAAAAAGAAAAATAAAATAGAATATTAAACAGTGCAACTGCTAATGTAGAAAAGTTTGGTGGTTCGTCAAAAAATTAAACATAGAATTAACCATATGACTCAGCAACTCTGCTTCTGAGTATATACCCAAAAGAACTGAAAGTGAAACTCAAACCAGTATTTTCACACCAGCGTCTGTGGCGACATTATTCACGATAGCCAAAAGGTAAAAACAACCCCAGTGTCCATTAACAGTTACATGGATAACAAAATGTAGTATGCACATGCAACGGAATATTGTTTAGCCATCAAGAGGAATGAAGTTCTGATACATGCTACAGCATGGATGAGCTTTGAAAATATTGTGCTAAGTGAAATAAACCAGGCACAGAAAGACAAATATTGTGTGACTCCACTTATATGAGAGACCTAGAATAGTCAAATTCATAGAGACGGAAAGTAGAATAGAGGTTACTATGGGCAGGGGTTGGGGGTGTGGGGAGGCCAAGCTGTTGTTTAATGAGTACAGAGTTAACACTGGGGGAAAATATTTTGGGTACAGATAGTGATGATGGTTACACAATACTGGGAATGTATTTAATACCACTGGATTGTATGCTTACAAATGGTTAAAATGATAAATATTATGTATATTTTGCCACAACTTTTTTAAAAAACAAAAATTTATTATCTTTCAGTTCTGGAGACTAGAAGTCTGAAATCAACATGGGGGTGGTGAGGGCGAAAAGGAAAAAAGAGGATCAGAGAGTTTTGATTATTTTAGTGACAGTCTACTCTGATAAACCAAGCACCTTAATTCCCATGGGAATAAGGAGATGTACCTATACACACACACACACACACACACACACACACACACACACACACATATATATGTGTGTGTGTATATATATCCATATATATATATATATATATATGGACAGATGTGTGGCTTTAAGAACTGCTGTGTGCCCTACGCCAGACAGCCAACTCATTGGAGACCCCGGGGGAAACAGTCAAGCAGGCCCCCTCCCTCTTCCTCCATCATTGAGCCAACGGTGCAGAACAACTGCTCAAGTGTCTGCCGCTCTCCTCAGAGATTGCTGGGGCCAACCCCATCAGACCTTACATCCCGCGGTGAGCATCTTAGGGCAGGCATTAAAAGCTCTGGTAGGCCAGGCGCGGTGGCTCAAGCCTGTAATCCCAGCACTTTGGGAGGCCGAGATGGGCGGATCACGAGGTCAGGAGATCGAGACCATCCTGGCTAACACGGTGAAACCCCGTCTCTACTAAAAAATGCAAAAAAACTAGCCGGGCGAGGTGGCGGGCACCTGTAGTCCCAGCTACTCCGGAGGCTGAGGCAGGAGAATGGCGTAAACCCGGGAGGCGGAGCTTGCAGTGAGCCGAGATCCGGTCACTGCACTCCAGCCTGGGGGACAGAGCGAGACTCCGTCTTAAAAAAAAAAGAAAAAAAAAAGCTCTGGTAGTCAGATTAGACTATCAAATGGAGTGAATCAAGCCCAGTGATGACAGGAATGTCAAGACCAGTGACTTCCAGATTTCAGTTTGAATCGAAATCACCTGAGACTTTCATAAATGCATATTTCTAGGCACCATCCCCAGAAATTTCAATTCAGGAAATCTAGGTTGGGCCTAGGAATCTGCATGTTTAACAGGCATCTCCAGTAAATTAGATGTATATGGTCATTGGATCCAGTTTAATAAATCCTTCCTTAGACACCAGTTTCCTGATTGGGGAAACAAACGAACAAACAAACAAAAACTTCTACTTTGTCAAAAGCTGTTAGTTGAGATTTTCAAAGTTGTATCACGACATCAGGTTCATCAGTATCAATGTTATGATCACTGTAGTGCTGGGAGTAGCATGGTGGCCTCAACAACCCTGACAAATCGCCTTGTAACAAAACAGCATTGCGGGAAGTCACCTTTAACAATCATTGGCGCATCATAATGAGAGTCTCCTCTTTCTTCTATTCAGGGTCATTGGGGTTCTGTTGCAAATATAACTGTGGTATCTGACCTGGGAACATCAAAAGGCGAGAAAACTTCTAATCATCAGGGGAACAGTCAAGTCTCCCTGCCCCCACGAGTGATGACTTATTACAACAGCTCTGGGTTGGTTCTTATGGGTTTGAATGTCCCCCTTCAGAATCCACCCTCTGTGGACTTGAACCTACCAGGGGATCATGGTGAATTCTTCCAAGGTCTGGGGAGGGGTTGGTGCTGTAGGCCTCTGGGAATTTCCAAATGGTGTCTCTCTGAAGGAGGGCTGCCAGCCAGCAGGTTCCAACAGGGTCACACCATCCCCATCTACCAGCTCCTGGGATTTGCAGAAACACAAAAGCAACTTTGCATTAATAGTCCATCTGAAACCCAGAGAAGATGTCACCAGGCCTTTCACCAAGACGTGAAGCCTCCGCCTGGCCCAGAGGGACACATGTGTACTCCAGGCTGCATTCTGAACCCTCATGCCTGTGGCCGGGCCATGCCTCACATGTCGTTCCTACTAAACCGACTTGCTCATGTCGAGCCCCTGTGGTAATCCATTCTCCCTTTTTGTTTTGAATCAGGGTCTCTCGTTGTTGCCCAGGCTGGAATGCAAAGGCACGAGCACAGCTTACTCTAACCTCAAAATCCTGGGCTCAAGGGATCCTCCCACCTCAGCCTCCCAAGCAGCTGAGATCACAAGTGCGCACCACCATGCCCGGCTAATTTTTTTGTTTTTTAAACCAGGTACTGTGAGTGCTCACCTGATTTTTGGCTCTTAGAAGGGTGTTTGTGTGTGTGTGTGTGTGGAGATAGTTGCTAAATTGGTGTCCTTGCTGGGTGGATGATGGGTGAAGCCTTTTATTCTACCATCTTGCTCCATCTCTCTCCTCCTTTTTATTTTTTTAAATAAAAATGGGGTTTCACTGTGTTGCCCAGGCTAGTCACAAACTCCTGGGCTCAAGTGATCCTCTGGCTTCTCAAAGGGCTGGAATTACAAGCGTGAGTCACTGAGCCCAGCCCGTCTACTCTCTTAGTGTTCCCATCTCCACACTGTTCTGTCTTCCCTTTACCAATTTATCCTCTTCTCAACTTTGGTCCAGATACGACGCCATTTTTGTAGACCAACCTTCCTTATCTTCTCTGAGGTCATACCTGAGTTCAAACACCAACTGAGGCATCACAACCTCTATGACCTTGAGTAGTCATTCATTTTTTCAGATATGCATCTGTAAGATGGGCTTGATAGTTCCATCTGTTTCAGGCAAGTTTCCCTTGCAGTCACAGGAACCACTCTAACTATTTTAAGCAGAAATAGATTTCACACAGGAGTTGTGTGCTTACAAAACCTTCACATGGGTCACAGAAGCAGGCTACAGAAGAGGCCTGCAGGAAAGACTCATAACACGATACCACAGGACTAACCCACCAGGGAAGCCACCTCTTTTAACTCAAGCACAAAACTCTGAATCAGGAAGTGGCACAGCCCCAGAACCTCTGAATCAACCTTTGCTTCCAGTGATGTAGCACCTCAACGGTGATGGAGATCAGGGGGCTACCATGACAATGTTTGCCCCCATGTCCTCTCCACACTGACTAGACCTGCACCAACAAAAATATAGATGCCCCTTACTGCCATTCCCTTTGCACTCAATTCAGTTCCAAAGTCAGCTCTCTCATGGCTGCACCTAATCAGCAGCTTCCAAATCATATGTGGAACCCTGTTTGCAAGGTAGGCTGGGAAATGCAGTCTCTGTCTCTTCAGCTCTGTAGAGAAGAAAAAGCAGAAGGTTGCAGTGAATAGATGAGGTCTGACTCACCTCAGAGGGGTGTGGTGAAGAGTGCAGCCAGACTCTGACATCCTCATCAGTTTATTCATTCATTTACTCAGCAAATGTTTATTGCCAGTTATTGCACCAGGAGTTCAACGATGAATGAGGCACAGTCCCTGCCCTCAGGGAGCTGATAGTCTATGCTATGGGCTGAATTGTGTCCCTTTTCCCAAATTCATATGCTGAAGCCCTAACCTCCAATGTTACTATATTTAGAGCTACGGTTTTAGGAAGTAAAGCTAAACAGAGTCATGGGGTGAGATCCTAAATTGATAGGATTGGTGACTGTATAAGAAGAGAAGCAGATATCAGAGCTATCTTTCTCTGCACACACACAGTGGAACTGCACTGGGAGGATACCTCAAGAAGGCAGCTGTCTGCATGCCAGGAAGAGAGTCCTCACCAGGAACGGAACCATGCTGGTCCCATGATCTCAGAATTTCAGTCTCCAGAGCTGTGGGAACATACATTTCTGTTGTTGAAGCCACCAGTCGGTGGTAATTTGTTATGGCAGCCTAAGCAGATTAAGACACTCCCAGAGGGTTCAGGCCAGAAAGCAGGCAAGTCCAGCACAGGCTGCTAAGTGCTAGTAGGGGACAACCACCAAGAGCTTTGAGAGCACAGAAGTGGGGCACCATTATAAGCCTTAAGGGGCCAAACAAGACATTTGGGAATCTAAGGGTAATGCCAAGATTCAGAGGAATGGCATGACCCAAACACAAGCAAGTCAATGGAGCTAGAAATGCCCTATTTTTAGGATGTTTGAGGAATTTGAAAAGGAAGGGGTGAGCGATCAGGCTAGAGCAGATCCTTGTAGGATGGAATCATTGGAAGGACTCAAAGGCATGCCACAGGTGCACTCGTCTACAGCTTTAATAAAGGTGAGGGATAAAGCCATCAGGAAAAGAGAATGGAGGCAACCTAAGAGAGACTAGAAAACTTAGGCACAAACCCTTGCTGTCCTTTCTCATTTGCACAGCATGAATTCGGTCTTCACAATGACCCACCAAACGTGTGCACGTTATCTTGATCGAAAGGGAGCTTTTGCAACTTTGCAGAGGGGTCTTTTAGAACCAGATGAGGCTGTGTAACTGGTTAAAGCAGATGCTACTGTCAATCTATACATCCTGAAACAGTGTAGACAAGCCAGCCCCCAGCGCTGTTGGCAGAGTTGCAAACTTTAAATGGCACCTTGTAAATCATCTCATCTTTGTCTACTGCAAAAGTCAGTACCAGACAGGGTGAACAACCATTCTAGTCTGCCCAGACTGAGGGGAGTGTTTCAAGAAGACAGGATTTTTAGTTCAAAAACTGGGAAATATTAGTTTGGTACCAAAGTAATTGCAGTTTTTACCATTAAAGGTAAAAACTTGAATGTTTTTAAATATTAAAAGGTTTTTACTGGCCAGGCATGGTGGTTCATGCCTCTAATCCCAGCACTTTGGGAGGCCGAGGCAGGTGGATCACTTGAGGTCAGGAGTTCTAGACCGGCCTGACCAACATGGTGAAACCCCATCTCTACTAAAAATACAAAAAATTAGCCGAGCATGGTGGCTCATGCCTGGAATGCCAGCCACTTGGGAGGCTGAGACAGGAGAATCATTTGAACCTGAGAGGAGGAGGTTGCAGTCCAGCCTGGGCGACAGGGCGAGATTTTGTCAAAACAAAAAACAAAACAAAACAAAAAAAAACACAGAAAAACACAAAAGGTTTTTGCCATTACCTTTAATGGTGAGAACCACGATGACTTTTGCACCAACTACGAGGGAAATAGCCTTATCTTACACAAGATGAATGCATGTTCAGATCTCATGGGCACTGTGGGCTTCATGCAGAGGTGCTGTGGGTGCCCCGCAGAATCCCTGAATCCCCTCTGCACTCACAGGCCTTGGAGGTCCTGCTGCAGGTACCTTGGATTCCCTTGAAGGCTTTGTTTCAGCTTCCCCGGGGGACAGGCTGGAAGTGCTGCATAATTAATGACACCAGCAACAGTCCTCAATGGGAGTGGGAGGATGCACACCCCGGCCTCCTTATCCTTTGGGTGGTCAACTCTGAGGGTGTTCCACAATGTTGCGCGGGCTCCACCATGTTGCGCGGCCATCACCAACAGCAGTCCATGGCTCCTTGCTGTGTCCTGTCTTACTTCCCTACTCCCCTCCCTGTGTTTCCCAGGATGGCATCATTTGCACCCAAACCCCTAACTTCAGGGCTATTCTGAGGGAACCCCGCCAAATACCTGCTGCTAAGGATGTTTGACTCTATATGGATTTAGAGAAGGGGGACAAGCAGGGAAGTGGCATCATTACATTTGTATTTTATTAAGAATAGAAATAAAAATTCCTGCCTTCACAAAGCCTACATTTGAGGAAGGAGGCTGTGGTGGGCAGAATAATGCCCCCCTGTGATATTATGAGATACTGTTTTTTGTCCATGGTTTCTGTCTTTCTTCCTTCCTTCTTTCCTTCCTTAAAGAAATAAAAAAAGATAAATCTTCTCCTTTATTTCTTTCTTTTTTTTTTTTCTTTTCTTTCTTCTTTTTCTTTCTTTCTTTCTTTCTTTCTTTCTTTCTTTCTTTCTTTCTTTCTGTTTTTTGTCCATGGTTTCTGTCTTTCTTCCTTCCTTCTTTCCTTCCTTCCTTCTTCCTTCCTTCCTTCCTTCCTTCCTTCCTTTCTCCCTCCCTCCCTCCCTCCCTCCCTCTCCCTCTTTCTCCCTCTTTCTCTTTCTTTCTTTCTTTCTTTCTTTCTTTCTTTCTTTCTTTCTTTCTTTCTTTCTTTCTTTCTTTCTTTCTTTCTTTCTTTCTTTCTTTCTTTCTTTCTTTCTTTTTCTCTCCTTCTTTCCCTTTTTAATGGAGTCTCGCTCTTCTGCCAGGCTGGAGTGCAGTGGCATGATCTCAACTCACTGCAACCTCCGCCTCCCGAGTCCAAGTGATTCTCCTGCCTCAGCCTCCCAAGTAGCTGGGACTACTGGTGCACGCCACCATGCCCAGCTAAGTTTTGTATTTTTAGTAGAGATGGGGTTTCACCATGTTGGCCAGGATGGTCTCGATCTCTTGACCTCGTGATCCGCCCACCTTGGCAGCCCAACGTGTTGGGATTACAGGCATGAGCCACTGCATCCGGCCTGCAGTCACATTTATATGTGATTGTCCATGCTTTGGTCATTCCTATCCAATGAAGTCTCCATAAAAGGGCCAAAGGACAGGGTCCAGGGACTTCCAGAGAGCTGAGCACATGGAGGTGGACAGGAAGGTGAGCAGAGACTCATCCAGGTGCTGGGATAGTGGTGGGTCCCGACTCCATGGGGACAGAAGCTACTGTGTTCAGGACCCTTCCAGACCTCATCCTGTGACTCTTCCTCTGGCTGTTTCTCTGTATCTTTTAAAATATCCCTTGTAATAAACCAGTGAGCATAGGTAAGTGTTTTCCCGCATTCTGTGAGCCTCCCTAGCAAATTGATCAAAACTGAAGGGGGTGTTGGAAACCCCAACTTGAAACCAGTTGGTCAGAAGTTCCTGAGACCTGGACTTGGGGCTGGTGGGAGGAGTGGCCAATCTTTTGGGACTGAGCCCTGGGCCTGTGGTTTCTGAGGCCATCCCCAGGTAGATAGTGTCAAAATTAAACTGAATTGGAGGACACCCAGCTAGTGTCCGCTGCAGAATGCAGAATTGATTGCTTGCTTGCTGGTGTGTGGGAAGTAATCCCCATAATCCCCACACATTTGGTCACAGAAGTCTTTTTTTTTTTTTTTTTTTTTTTGAGGCAAAGTCTCACTTTGTCGCCCATGTTGGAATGCAGTGGCATGATCTCGCTGCAACCTCTGCCTCCTGGGTTCAAGGGATTCTTATGCCTCAGCCTCCCAAGTAACTGAGATTACAGGTGTCCACCACCATGCCTGGCTAATTTTTGTATTTTTAGTAGACACAGGGTTTCACCATGTTAGCCAGACTGGTCTTCAGCTCCTGACCTCAAGTGATCCGCCCACTTTGGCCTCCCAAAATGTTGGGATTATAGGCGTGAGCCACCATGCCCAGCCGGCCACAGAAGTCTCCTGAGGAAAAATGTTTTGAGGTTTTTCTTCACACCCCCATGAAATATGTCCATGCCCTAATTTCCTGGAATCTGTGAATGTTACATGGTAAAGAAGAATGAAGATTGCAGATGAAATTAAGACTGCTAATCAGCCGACTTTCAAATAGATGATCCTGGATTGTCTACGAAGGGTCAATGTAATCTTAAGTGTCCTTAAAAGATGACAAAAGAAGGCAGAAGAGTTTTCAGGGTCAGAGAAAGAGATGAAGTGGGCCTGGCACGGTGGCTCACGCCTGTAATCCCAGCACTTTGGGAAGTTGAGGCAGGCAGATCACCTGAGGTCAGGAGTTCGAGACCAGCCTGGCCAACATGGTAAAATCCCATCTCTACTAAAAATACAAAAATTAGCCTGGCGTGGTGGCGGGCGCCTGTAGCCCCAGCTACTCGGGGGCTGAGGTTTGAACCCAGGAGGCGGAAGTTGCAGTGAGCCGAGATTGTGCCACTGCACTCCACCCTGGGCAACAAAGTGAGACTCTGTCTCCAAAAACAAAAACAAAAAAAGATTAAGTGATGAAAACAGAGGTCAAGATGATGGGATGGCAGGCTTTGAAGACAGAGGAGAGCCTCAAGCCAAAGGGTACAGGCAGCTTCCAGAAGCTGGAAAAGGCAAAAAAGTTGATTCTGCCTCTGTAACAGAACACAGCCTTGCCAACACCTTCATTTTAGTGAAACTCAGTGAGACTCATCGGGAACTTTGAATTCTAGAATTGTAAAAACTAAATAAATAGAAATCGTGCATTGTTTTAAGCCACTATGTTTATAATGATTTGTTACGGCAGCAATAGTAAACAAATGCTGGCACAAAAATGGAATATTTTACAATATTGTAATTACAAATCTACTGTGTGAAATGATGATAAATGTTATGGAGAAAAATGAATCAGCAAAGTGGGACAGCAGTGTGGGAGGAGGAAGGAGATGCCACAGGTGACACAGCTCATGGCTCCAAGTCCTGCTATCAGCGTGCAGAAGACCCACTTGGCAGGGGAGCATCACAATTGGGGATTTGCTCTGCTCCCTCTTCCTTTGACTTCTCTGTCACAGCTCTCCCCTTGATCCCACAATCCAACACCTAGGGCATCTCTGGGACTGTCATTTTGGAGCTGGTGCTACACATCCACGTTAATATCCCTCGAAGCAGTTGGTTCCAGCTGTGGCACGGAGCTCTCTGGTGAAATTGTCCAGATATAAACTTTCAACAGCTTCAGAATTTCATAAGGCCATTTTCATTGTCTTATTTCATTGTCAATGAGAGGTCTTTTAGGCATTTGCTTGGAGTCCACAATAGACACAACCTACTTTCAGCTGGACACTGATCATTGATTCACTTCAAGATCAGGATATGATGAACGTTTCTCAGGGTGGGACCTCCCAGAAGCAGCATAACCACTGTCCACCTGTTAAAATGCAGAGAACCTGCTCGTATTCCAGTGGGGAAAGCAAGTTCATATTTGTTATGAGCATTGAAGAGCTGCTTGGATGGAACTTCAGTCCCCATCCTCTTGACTGGAGGCATTCAATATTTATAAGCAAATGACATCACCTGCTGTTTTCTGTTTCATAGGAGTCCATTCGGATTACTAACAATATATTAGGGTAACTGTCAACAGGCACGCAGGCTTCCACGCTGGCCCCGTATTGGGGCAGAAAGAGTTCAGCAGACATTCCCTAGGGCTTGAAAGACCTCAAATTCATAGATACACCAAAGGGACAGAAACGCCAACACTGAACTGCTGTGTTCTCCTGATGTGACATAATGTGCCAATCAAATGTGAAGATGGAGACAGAGGTTGGAGGGATGCAGCCACAAGCCAAGGAACAACAGGAGCCACCAAAGCTGGAAGAGGGAAGGAGGGCTCCTCCCTTCGAGCTTTCATACTCTGGGAGTATGACCCCACTGATACCTGGGCTTCAGACTCTGGCCTCCAGAGCCATGAGAGGATCAGTTTCCATTCTTCCAAGCCACCCAGTTGTGGTACTGTATTAGCTCAGCTCTGGGAAAGTGATCACAGGGCAGTCTAGGTGTGCACAGCTCAGCAGTGACAAAGGTGCAGCAGAGGCTGATGCTGCTTGGAATCCCTTCATCATAGGAATGCTCCTCTGCTGAGGCAAAGTGACCTAGAATTAGCCACTCATTAACCAGCTAAAGTACTTCACCAGAGGCTGGTGAGTCTGGGGTGTCATCCTCAGCACCCCCACCCCCCTCGGACCTGAAGCAAAGGCAGGCTGTGGTTAACTTTCCATCACCTCCCTGCTTCTTGCCCAGTGGGTCTTCCCACCCTGGGTGGAGATGTCCCTTTAAACACACCTTGTTAGCCAGGAGCCTTCCCTAGCTCCACAGTTACCCTCCAAACTCTTCTTCCCACACACCTTTCACGGTAAAAGGGATACATCTCTCTGTACCCAGGAAGGAGGGCTTGAAAGCTGCCCCTATTTCCAGATGACAGGGACAGCCTTTTGGATATAATATTTATCCCCAATGACTACAAGTGCACCTGGCCCAGAACAGGCACTCACTAGGCACTCAATACATGCGGGTTCCCTGCATTTTTTTCCCTTTGCCTACTGTGAATTCACATCCAGCACGTATGGGCAGTAGTATGGGGCAGGGGCATGTTTAAGCAAGCAGGTCCCGCAGGGCCTTTTTTTTTTTTCTTTTCTTTTCTTTTCTTTTCTTTTTTTCTTTTTTTTTTTTTTTTTTTTTTTTTTTTTTTGTCTCTTTTGTCTATGTAGCAGCCTCTGAGCTCTCCAGATCTGACGATTCTCCCTAGGTCGGTCGGCCTGATGGAAAATGTTAAGTTCCTAACCACTTGGGAAGCCATTTACCTCTCTCTCCTTCCCCTATTTCTTCTTTCTCCCAGCTTTTATAAAGGGTTGTGAGCATGTCCCCAATGTTAGTTGAAAATGAATTGTGCAAAGCCTTAGGCCACGTTTTTGAAAGTCTGTCTTCTACCACTAGGTGGTAGTGTTTCCACAGCTTCCTCTCCCTCATCTGCAATTTGCTTGGAGTGGCCCCAAAAGACAAATGCATTTTATTCTCTGCACATTTAAGGGGAGAAAAACCCTCACAATTAGCTACTCTAAAATTGAAATCATTCTTTTACACATGCCTTCTGTATTATCTTGAAGAGGTGCAATTTGCAAACTAGTTTGTTCTGACAGGTTTATTTTCCTGCTTTAAATCAGGTGCTTTGTGGGCATATTACTAGATAATTGTTAAAAAAATTAATAGATCGTTTTTAAAGAAGTTTTAGGTTTACAAAAAAATTGAAAGGAAAATATATTGATTTTCCAGGTGCCCCTTTCCACTCCCACACAGTTTCCCTATTGTCAACATCTTGCGTTACTAAGAAACATTTGTTGTAATTGATGAGCCAATAGAGATACATTATTATTGACTCAAGTCCATAGATCACATTAGGGTTCACACTTAGTACTGTACATTCTATGAGTTTTGGCAAATGTGTAATGACATGTGTCCACCATTTTAGTATTGTACAGTATAGTTTTGTTGACCTAAAAATTCACCGTGCCCCACCTATTCACCTCTTCCTTCCTCCCCCTAACTCCTGGATCAATAGTTATTGATCTCGTTACTGTCTCCATTATTTTGTCTTTTCCATCTTGTCATGTAGTGGACATTATACTGTGTAGCCTTTTCATCTTGGCTTATTTCACTTAGCAGTATATATTTAAGATTCCTTCTTGCCTTTTCATAGCTGGATAGCTCATTTCTTTTTATCATTAAAAAATATTTCATGGTATGGTACAACACCGTTTGTTTATCCATTCACCTATTGAAGAACATCTTGGTTGCTTCTACATTTTAGTAATTATGAACAAAACTGCTACAAACATTTTTTGTGCAGACGTAAGTTTCAACTCATTTGGGTAAATACGAAGGGATGCAATTGTTGGATCATATGGTAAGACTATGTTTACTGGGGAAGTTTTATCAAGGAGGTTGGCTAAAGGAAAAGAATACTGTGAACATTTTCATCACAACATCATCTGCAACACCGGGGCTGTAGCTATCTTCTAAGGAAACTTGATTGTTCCTGACATTAAATGAGGCGGCTACAGGAATCCTGCAAAGGGCCCTTCCATTGTAATAAGGGAGGCCACGTATCAGCAAGGAAATGGATCTGCCTCCAACTTGCTGTATAAAGAGTCTACATTTAGAGTGAAAATATAACCTACAACTCCAACTGTCTTCTGGCCACAGCTAATAAAAAACAGGTGCATGGTGGTAGTAGAAGGAAAAACATTTACGTTTATAAAATAAAATGGCAATGGTGCTTCCACATTGTAGGAGGAAGTGATATGGTTTGGCTCTGGGTCCCCACCCAAATCTCACCTTGAGTTGTAATAACCCCCACGTGTCATAGGAGGAACCCAGTGGGAGATAGTTGAATCATGGGGGCGGTTTCCCTCATACTGTTCTTGTGATAATGAATAAGTCTCACGAGATCTGATGGTTTTATAAAGGGAAGTTCCCCTGCACATGCTTTCTCTTGCCTGCCACCATGTAAGACATGACTCTGCTCCTCCTTTGCCTTCTACCACGATTGTGAGGCCTCCCCAGTCATGTAGAACTGTGAGTCCATTAAACCTCTTTCCTTTATAAATTACCCAGTCTCAGATATGTCTTTATTAGCAGGGTAAGAACAGACTAATACAGGGGGAATGGGGCTTTGGTCTCACACGTGACTTGGAAACACCCAAATGAGGCTCCAGGAGTATTTGTGGTTGATAGACAGCAGGCCCTCAGGGCATAGCCTGCTTGAAGATTCAACCTGCCCCTCAACCCAACTTACCAAAAATAAGAAATCCAAGCAAATAATACAGCTTTGAGGGGAGGGTGAGTGTCTCCTCACAGATGGAATGTAGCTGAGAAAATCCAAGAGAGTCCCCAGGGTCAAGATAAGCAGAGGATTAGGATTGAAATGGGGAGTACTTGAAGCTTCTGTAGAGAAACAACCTATACAGGTGTACCAGTTGATGCACATGTGTGAACACAAATGCACATGTGTGCATACACATGCACATATACACATGCATATACATGTTCTCATACATATATGCCTATATACACATTCAAATTTGCATACATATATTTACATATACATACACACATTTATGTACAGAGAGACACACATTTATTGACATACATATACACATGCTATACACATAAACACACATTACTTGCATGCACTCATACAAGTAAATACCTAGATACACATACTACACTTACACAAACATGCATGCTGCAGATATGCATACATGCACATGTGCACATAATACACATATAAACACATACATATACACACACATACGCACACATACACGTGTATATATAGCACACAGAATCAAGCAAAATCCCAGACAACTCTTGCAATGAATGAAACAAACATTTGGCAGAAGCTAAGACATTCCTTGTCAATGCTGCATCCCAAGTGAAGCCCTCTTGCCAGCCACCGTGTAAGACATGACTTTACTCCTCCTTTGCTTTCCACCATGATTGTGAGGCCTCCCCAGCCATGTGGAACTGTGAATCCATTAAACCTCTTTCCTCTATAAATTACCCTGTCTCAGATATGTCTTCATTAGCATTCTGGGGGTCCACAGGCTGACAGCTGACTCACTCTCTCCCTGACTACAGCCAGACAGGCACTTTACTCCATCCTTCCTTGCTTAGAGCTGCCACTCACCTTGGGGAAACAATCTTATTCAATAGCAAAGGAAATGCCCGTTAGCTACCTAGCATCCTTAGATAAGTAAAGGCTTACCAGACATGCAAGGAAAATGCAAGCTAAATGAGAAAGACAGACAAATAAACAAGTAAAATTGTTTTGGAGGCTGCAGAGAATAACTCCGTGGACCAAGAAATATTTTAATCAAATTAAAACTCCAGAGAGATATAAGATAATAAAGCAATAATTTAAAAAACAGGAAATTTATGAAAAGGGAACAGAAAGCAAGGAAGATTAAATATATACTTGCTCAACATATCAATAGTGACAGGAAATAGATTGGGGTAGAGCAGGAGTGGAGGTGGGGTGGGAGGAATTACAAAGAAGCAGGAAGATACTTGCAGGAGGAAGGATATGCTCACTCTCTCAAAACTTATCACACTGTACAGTTTTAATATGTTTGGCGCATGTCAGCTGTACCTCAATAAGGTGGTTTCAAAAATACACTTGCAGGCCAGGTAATCCTGCAAACCTATAATCCTAGCACATTGGGAGGCCAAGGCAGACAGATCACTTGAGGACAGGAGTTTAAGACCAGCCTGGGCAACATGGCAAAACCCTGTGTCTTGTAAAAAAATCCAAAAATGGCTGGGCATGGTGGCTCATGCCTGTAACCCCAGCACTTTGGGGAGGCAGATCACGAGGTCGGAAGATCAAGACCATCTTGGCCAACATGGTGAAATCCCATCTCTACTAAAAATACAAAAAGTAGCTGGGCATGGTGGTGGGTGCCTGTAATCCCAGCTACTTGGGAGGCTGAGGCAGAAGAATCGCTTGAACCAGGGAGTCGGAGGCTGCAGTGAGCCGAGATTGTGCCACAGCACTCCAGACTGGCGACACAGCGAGACTCTGTCTCAAAAAAAAAAAAAAAAGAAAGAAAGAAAAGAAAAGAAAATCCAAAAATTAGCCAAGCATGGTGGCACAAACCTGTATGTAGTCCCAGCTACTAGAGAGGCTGACGCATGAGAGTTGCTTGAACCCGGGAGGTGGAGGTTGCAGTGAGCCAAGACTGCACCCCTGTACTCCAGCCTGGGTGATAGAATGAGACTCTGTCTCAGAAAAAAAAAAAAAAAAAAAAACCTTGCTCCACAAAAAGCTATATAAGCATTGGAAAAATCAATGTGAATCTGAGGAAAGTGATTAGAATATAAAGCAAAAGACCAACTTTTAGGGCCTCTTTAGTGCCATCTAAGGTGGAGGATGGGTGGACATCTCAATAGTAACCTCCATACTCACGGAAAGTTGTCTGAAATGCATACAGTCCAACCCTTAATGTAGAGTAAATTTATTCCTGAATTAAGCCAGATGGAGGACGGCACTGTCGGCTCCCTCAGAACTGCTTTCATGTAACAAATGGGACTTGGGTTAATGCTTCCCTAGCTGGCACTGGTGGAAACTCTGAGAACAACCTTATAAAACCTGCTCTTCTATTTATTTGAGGGGTGTTGTCAATCATCCATTTATTCCTTCATTCATCCATTCACTCCTTCATTCATCCATTCACTCCTTCATCCATCCATTCACTCCTTCAGCAGTCAGCTCTCAAGTGCTTGAGGTTGGGGATGCACATACAATTATAAGAAGGTGGCTGGGCATGGTGGCTCACGCCTGTAATCCCAGCATTTTGGGAGGCTGAGGCAGAAGGATTGCTAGAGCTCAGAAGTTCAAGGCTGCAGTGAACCATGACTGCACCACTGCACTCCAGCCTGGGCAACAGAGAGAGGCCCCATCTCTTTAAAAAAAAAATTATAAGAAGGTGCCTGTTCTCAAATGACACACAAATTTGATACCACCAGTATCAAACGTCTATTGTGTGCCTGGCATCATGCTGTGTACAAGAAAACCACTGCAGTTCCTGTCCTCAGGAGGCTCACAGTTTGGTGGAGAAGAAAGACAAGTGTTCTAATAAAGTATGGTTGCTGCATGTCATAAAAGTAATTAAGAGGGCATCATATGGTGGCCTGCATCTTACAGGGGACCACAGGCTTCATCTGTTAGAGAATGGAATGATCTTTGTTTGGATACCTAGTCCTGGCAAAAATTCCTTCGTAATCAACTCAACCATGGGATGAAGAAGGCTCCCAAGTCATGAGCTCTGCCCTCAAGCAAGGATTCAGTCTCGAAGCAGCTTAGGTGATCCACATAAGAAATGATGCAGAGAAAGAAAGGGTCCTGAGCTGAGAGACCAGGAGTGGGACTCTAGGAGAGGGGATAAACGCAGCTGACGTGGCACAGTGATTCAGCAGGGAAAGTGGATAGGACTTGGCGACTGGCTGCGTGGAGTGGGTGAGCAGATCAGTGGGTGGGGGAGTCAGGGATAAGACAAAGGGAGCAGTTTTCAGGGCTCCTGGGTTTCTTCCCTGGTTACTGAGCAGCTTGTGGGTACAAATCAGAACAGAGCAGAGCGAGCAGACTGGATGGGAAAGATGGCTTTCATTTTGACCTGTTGCATTTGATATGTTCTTGGGAAATTAGCCTGTGTTTCTGACCTAGGTAAAGCCCTTCAGCCTGAAGTCGCCGTCCAGGGGTTAGAGCGAGACAGTCTGGGAGGAAGCAGCTGTCTTTGATGGAGTTTTGTCCACCATTCCCTGATCATCCACCCTATAGGGCAAGGTCTCCATGGTGGAAGGTGATGACCTCCACTCACTGGGATGAGTGAAAAATATTACGGCTTCTATTTATATTAGGTTTTTCTTTTTTAAAAAAAGCAAATTATTCCTCTGCTGCTTTATTATGTGGGTTGACCCTGGTGCTTGCTCTTGCTGCAGAAGCCAGACAGGCAGGTGTCAGAGGGGCGCACTAGGTCCCCTGATGGGTGCCTGGGGTGCCAGCTGGCATGGGCTGACATGGCTCCACACACCTCTGTTTCCAGAATTGGGCTGTTATTGAAGATCCCAAATTTTCATTAAGAGATGTGTGGTTTATATTATCTAGTCTTTAACTGAGCCAATCCTCACACAAACAGACAAGTGTCTGGCAAGGATGCCTGCTAAGAAATGGTATGAAGCTATTTCTTTTTTTTTTTTCAGGATTCTTTTTATTTATTTTTTACTATTTTTATTTTTATTTTTTTGGTTATACATTGTGCACATGTACCCTAGAACTTAAGGTATGAAGCTATTTGTAAGGACACAAGCAGAGATGAATGGCAAGAAAGGAACAGAGCTGGTACATCTACCCTCTGCCCATGAGCAACTGCCAGTCAGATTGCAAGGTTCGAGCCACGGTGATGATTTAACATAAATAAATAAACCAGCTTGACCTAGCTCTTCAAGCTCAAGGTGCCAGTTAACAATGAGTGAGAAAGTAACCACTGTCTGCCGGAAACTTGTGCTACAGTAAGAACATCTTGAAAACAGAAGTTTGGAAAGGTTTCTGTCATTAAGTGATTTTATTGCCAAAAAATAATGTGTGACATCTATAAAAGCTCTCATATCTTGCACTTTAAACTAGGAAACACAATTTTATCAGCTGTCTAAAAGCTCAAGGGGTTCTGTGAGTTTTAAAACCCATTTGTGAAACATAAAAACGAACAACTTCCAATTAATGTGAAAAAACAACTCATTGATATCAAGCAGCATGGAAATTTACTCAGAGGTGATAATAATCCCTTCTAGATTTGGTTGATGGGATTGAAAAATGGATATTGTGATTTAGTAAGCACACCACTCCATGCCGCAAATAGTTTGCTACGATTTCCCGAAAGGGTGAGGCATGTTTAATAACATTACGTTTACCAAGACACTGTTAATAAGTCATTCAGAATAACAGGAGATTTTTAAGAAAACAAAATATTTTTGATTCTCAATAAATAAGATATATTTTTCATCATTTCTCAGCCTTTTGGATAAGTTCAAGTATAAAATACATTTTTCATTAATTCATTTAATAAATATTTATTGAAGGCCCCCTCTAGGCCCAGGACATTCTAGGCGGGGCAGAGTGGTTGTGAAAATAAAGAACTTGCCTTCATTAAGATTCCACTCTAGAGAAAATAAGGATGAGCACTCAAAACATATTTATATTTGTGTTTATTTCTCTTTTCTTATACTTTAAAAATTCCTATTTCTCTTTATGTTTTATAACGTGCATTATATATATTTTGGATAGAGTGGAGGAGACAGATAAGTTATAAATACTTGTGTTTTTATTGTACATCATGAAATATACACAATTTAATAATACATTGTAACATATATTATCTGCCTATATTGCTATATTCATGTATGATGTATGAACATATATTCATATACCATCGAGTATATATTAGATACTATAGATTATAATTACGTTGCAGTATGTGTCATATTATACGTAAGACATATAAATATATTTGCTTATATCTACTAACATATAGTATATGTTGCAATTGTATATAAACATTAATATATGTACATATATTTGTATGTTGTGTACATATTTGGTACTCATATGACATTGATACTGATAGATACTCAGATCCTCATACAGCATTGGTGTGCATATATAATCCTCCTATATTTTCCTAGTCCATTTGTTCTCCCACATTCCTAGATAACTTCACATTTTCTTCTCTTACCTTCAACACTCAATGCCACCTTCCTCATCCTCACACTCAGCCTCCTCTTTCACTGAGAAGATGGAGGTGACCACAGGTGGCTTTGACTATCCCTGCCCGAATATTGCATTGCCCCATGCACTGATGCCCAGGGCGTTCATGGTGCATGCTGCTTTCTTTCAGTGTCGATGGACGGATTTGCTTTGCCACCTTGGGCCCGCCTCTCCGTTCATGTACCAGGTGCCCTCTCTTCCGCACAGAGATGGCTGCAGAAATCCCCTCCCCCTCCCCGCCCCGGTCATCAGGCTTTCCTCTCTTCTGGATTATCCACACCTGCAGACAGACCTGGGGTGCCTTCTCCCATCTTTAACCAAACAAAACCCTCCCCTCACTCCCACTTCCTCTTCCATGTACTATTTCACGTCTCAGTTGCCCTCACAGTACAACTTCTTGAGACAGTTGCTTACACTCATTATCTTCCATTTTTCTGCTTCCAATTGGGCTTTTATTTCTCAGTAGTTCTCCAAAATTTCTCTTGCCAAGGTCAAAAAGGACAGCCAAACTTGGAAATCCAAACTCAGTTCCCTGTCCCCTCCAAGCTGACCTCCCAGCAGTGCTCGTCGCAGAAGGCTCTTCTCAAGCTGACTCTCAGCAGCACTGGTGCCCTCCTCTGGGAAGCCCTTTCTGGCCTTGGCTTCCAGAACACCCCCCCTGCCTGGCAACTCTTGTGCCTCTTTGACCCCCCTGCCCAGGTACCACAGCTGGCTGATGTTTGAGTGTCACCGTGCCCCTGGTCCAGACCCCAGACTCTCTTGTCAACAGCTACACTCACTCCTAGGGGATCTCAGTGGCTCAGTGGCTTCAGAGGCCATCTAGAGCCCTGTGCCCCCACTGTCACCTCTAATGGGTTTCTCAATCCTGAATTGCTCCAAAGTGAGCTAAGGATAACTGTTCCCCAACCTGTCCCTCTCACGGTCTACCTTATCCAGGTTAGAGGCAGCTCCTTCCTGTAGCCATGGAGTCAGTCTTGACGCCTCCTTTTCTCTAAATAAGGCAGATAGGCTGGGCACGGTGGCTCACGCCTGTAATCCCAGCACTTTGGGAGGCTGAGGAGGGCAGATCACTTGAGGACATGAGTTCGAGACCAGCCTGGCCAACATGGTGAAACCCCATCTCTATTAAAAATACAAAGAAAATATTAGCCGGGCATGGTGGTGCATGCCTGCAATTCCAGCTACTTGGGAGGCTGAAGCAGGAGAATTGCTTGAATCTGGGAGGCGGAGGTTGTAGTGAGCAGAGATCACGCCACTGCATTCCAGACTGGGCAACAGAGTGAGACTCTGTCTCAGGGAAAAAAAAAAAAACAAAAACGATTCTCCTCAGAGCCCACAGAAGCAACACAGCTCTGCGGACCCCATTTCCCTGCTTTAGACTTTTGCCCCCTAGAACCATACATTTGTATTGCTTTAGCTACTAAGCTTGTGGTAATTTATTATCACATCCATAGGAAACTAATAACCTGAGGAAATCCTGTTGTCTGAGCCTTCAAAACATAGAAAGTATCTTACCATTTTCTTACCACTTCGGGTCTTCCATCCAGACCTAAGTTCCCACCTCTTCCCACCAGGATGATGGCAACAGCCTCCTGAGAGGTCTCCAGTTTCCACGCTTGTCCCTACACAGTGTTCTGTGCACACAGCTCTCGAATGAGTCCTCCCAGTAGTCATAAGAAAGGTTAGGTTAGCTACTTTCTGCTCAAGCCTCCACCGGCTCCCTGTCTCAATGAGGATGAAACCCAAACTCCTTTCTGTGCCCTACGAAGTTCTATATGACCTGACCCTATCACTTTTCTGACCTTTACACTACTCACCCCCTTGATCACTCACTCAGCCCCAGAAGAAACCCATCACAGCCTTTGCACTGTTGCTTCAACAAGACGAGCAGCTGCTGCCCTGGGGACTTTGCACTTGCTCCTCTGCCTGAAGTGCTCTTTTCCAGAAGGAGCCATGGCACTCTTCCCCTTCTTCAGTCTTCCCTGGTTGCCAGAGCTGAAATCCTCCCTCCTCCCTATTTCCAATTCCTCTTCCTTGCTTTAGTTTTTGTTCCTTTGTACTTCACCATGCATATCATCAACATCCACGTGTTGTATTTACTTATTTTATTTATTATCCATCTTGCTCCTTCCCTCCACTACCACTAGGAAGTACACTTCAAGAAGTCAGGGACCTTGTCTGTTCTGTGGACTGTCATAGCTCCAGCATCTAGATAATTCTCTGCACATAGCATCTGTATTAGTCTGCTTTCACACTGCTGATAAAGACATATCCAAGACTGGGTAATTTACAAAGGAAAGAGGTTTACTGAGGTTTAATGAACTCACAGTTCTACATGGCTGGGGAGGCATCACAATCATGACAAGATAAAGGAAGAGCAAAGGCACATCTTACATGGCAGCCAACAAAGGGAGAATGAGAACCAAGCAAAAGGGGCCTCTATTTATCAAACCATCAGATCTCATGAGACTTATTCACTACCATGAGAACAGAACAGGGGAAACCATCCCCATGATTCAATTATCTCCCACTGGGTCCCTCCCACAACACGTGGGAATTATGGGAGCTACAATTCAAGATGAGATTTGGGTGGGGACGCAGCCAAACCATAACAGCATCCCAATGAGAGTAGGAGTCCCCTGATCCAAAGTCAGGCTGAGTCAGGCCTGGACAAGGCTTGCTTAGTGTTGTCACTTTAGCCTTCCTCCGGGTGAGTATACAAGCAAGAAGGCATCATTATTCAACACACCAGGCACTATTCGATGTCACTGGCAAATAAGATATGGCTTCTACAGTATAGGGTAGAATCAAGGAAGGAACACATCACAGCAATTAAAACCCAACCCTAAGGGAGGACAGTGGGAGAAGCACCAAGGATGCCCTACCCCAACCCCTTAAAGCAAGTTCATCCAACCCACAGACTGCAGGCTGCATGCAGCCCAGGGCAACTTTGAGTGTGGCCCAAGACAAATTAGTAAACTTTCTTAAAACATAATGAGATTATTTTTGCAATTTTTTTTTTTTTTTAGCTCACCAGCTATCATTAGTGTTAGTGTATTTTATATGTGACCCAAGACAGTTCTTCCAGTGTAGCCCAGGTTAGCCAAAAGATTGGACAGCCCTGCCTTAAAGGAAATCTGTCCTGTTGGAATTATGTCAGTGACATCAGACAGATCTCAGGACAGGCTGGCCCAGCATATACAGATGGCTTCCAAGGGAAGCCAGGGAAACCTGTCAATAGGGCAGGGATGAGGTGGGACGAGTCATTAATGTACCATCTGTCTTGAAATCCAAAGAACTCATAACAAGCAAAATAGCTCACTGGTCCTGGATCCAGATTCCTCCCTGGTATTCACTCCTGAGAAACTGGCCAGAGGGGAAGACCTTTTACCTGTTATTTTGCGCTAAGAGACTGCGACACAGAAGAGAAGGAGATCTTAAAATGAAAAGCTGGGACCAAGAGAATTTGCGGTCCTTCCTTTCTAGTCTGTCCTCTGTGGCAGGCGTTAGCTGGGCATGTGTCTGGCCTCTGCAACACCTCTGAAAGGAAGCTATTTATATCACCTTTTTACACACAGGACCTCAGAGAGGTCAAGTGGTTTTCCCAAGGCCAGAGAGATAATAAAGGACAGAGCTGGAATGAAGGCCAGGTCTCTCTGACTTCTGGAGAGTGTGCAATACTCCTGTAGGAGCGGTGCTTTTAGCTTGAAACAAAGGAAGACCTTTTGAACAATGAGCGCTCCCTGGAGATGCTGGGGCTGCTGACTTTCAGAAGTGGAGGCCCATTTGCTTCTGTGTATATCCCCCACCTCTGACAGCCTCAACAGGGCCCAAGAAGACAGGCCAGCTTCTGAGCAGCATCAAGGTCCATCTTCTAGACGCTTCCCGAGGTGGTATTCTCACCTTAGGCTTCCAGAGTTGCCTTACATCCTTAATTTAAATGATCTCCTGTTTAAGCTGGCTTCAGAGGTTGTGGTTGCTGACAACCAGAAGACTCCTAACTCAGCATAAAAGTCACAAGAGTGTCAGCACGCTTCAAAGAGAACTTAGAGAAATGTCAAAGTCAGTGAAGTTCCTTTCCACACTCAGAAAGACAAAGTCACCAAATTCTACTATTTTCCCTCAAATCAAATTTATAGCTGTCTTTCTAAATTAAAAAAGCATCATAAGACCATCAAAAATAACAGAAAATTTTAAGAGTGGGTTTTAAAAATGAACTTTGAGTAGGAAAAACAGTTCCTATTGCTAAAATAAAACAAAACAATAATAATAAAATAGCATAACATTTGTATTCATTTTATAGGTGGTAACAAAATAGAGCTTTCCGAATGAATTATTTAAGGGGTTTATTCATCGAAGCAGTCTTTGGTACTGTTCTTTCCTTGTGAAAGCAAACACCCAGAAAGTCAGCAATTTGCCTTCCACCTTAAATGAATTTTTTAAATGTCTGTAATTTCTCAGAATGTGCAGAAATGCCTTTGGTTCATTTAATAAACACTTGGCAAGTGACTACTGAACACAGCGTCCTTTAATTTCCAGAATAAAACAGGATGCAACTAAAAGTATCTGGAGTAAAACTTTCCCACCTGGCAAATGAATAGGCACATTTATCCATGCATCGGCACGTTTGCATAACCAGGCTGCAATTGATGTAAGAGACAGGTGCTAAGAACAAAAATAACCAAACACGGCTTTCTAAGCGCCTCTTCCCCTTTTATATTGGGTAATTGCAATGGCTGACATGAAGGAAATGTAAGGAGAGGAAGTGATTGGGAGGTGGTAGGATATATTAATTAAAATGTGTGTCCCTTGCCTATTTGAAAAAAAAAAATCACGGAGATTTTTTTTTTTCACTTATTTTGGTTCCTTCCCCTTCTGAAGAGCTGGATCAAATCAGCTCCATTGATCCAATGAAAAAGGAAGGCTCTCTACTTAGAAGCCAAAGGGGGAAAGAGAGATGGATTTTAGGTCCTGCTGCCACAGTTGGTAAAAGAGGCCCAGCTAACAATTTCCAAAGAACTAGTGAGGAATTTGTACATGTTTTATGGCAGCACAGCCTCTTAAGAGATTACCCCTAGGTATAGTTGATTTCACCCTTGGAGATGTCTGCAATGGTGTTGAAAGAGCATGTTTTATTTCGTTTCTGCCTGTGCTATTGACAGCTCATAGATTTGCTTTTTTCTTTTCCTTGGGAGAGGCTATTTATTGTTTATTTTTATTTTATAATGAAGTCTTGCTCTGTCGCCCAGGCTGGAGTGCACTGGCCCGATCTTGGCTCACTGCAACTTCCACCTCCCAGGTTCAAGTGATTCTCCTGTCTCAGCCTCCCGAGTAGCTGGGATTACAGGCATGCACCACCATGCCTAGCTAATTTTTATGTTTTTACTAGAGACAGGGTTTTGCCATGTTGGCCAGGCTGGTCTCAAACTCCTGACCTCAGGTGATCCACCTGCCTTGGCCTCCCAAAGTGCTGGGATTACAGGCATGAGCCACCACACCGGGCTCTCTGCTTATTTTCTTGTGCGAAGGTCATTGATCTCTTTGAGCCTCAGTTCTAAGAATCTGCAGTAATAACACCAGTTTGTTAAGATGATGTGGGCTAGTTTACGTGTATACCCATTAATGATTTAAGAGCCACACAGAAGAGATTAGTATTATTATTCTTGGAGTTACACAGACAAGTAATTAATCTGGTTGGAGAATTAAGAAAAGTCACCCTCTTCACTTAGCTTCCTGGGGGGGTGCAGATGGGGAAGGAGAGGAGAGAGGTGAGGATCCACAGATGGGGAGGAAAACGTTTGGTGTGGTCTGTATCTGAGCAATGACCAGCTGCATTCTGGAGTCAGTTACAGGTAACTTTGTCCTCACCACTCGCCTGAGGTTGTTCCTGCTTACTCCTATCTTAACACATCAGAGAGCCAGCTGCGAGGGTTTGCTCTGCTTGCATTTTGGCTTTCTGTTTTGTTGGTGCTTTCCTTCCCCTTGAACACTTTGTCCAACAGGCCCACTTTGCATGCTGTAAGCAGCTTATGGTAAGCCAGCAATGAAAGAGCATACCATCCTAAGGATGAAAACATGGACCCACCCAGCAACAGGTTGACTGGGTGTTGTTTTTCCAAAACCAGTGCCTCATCCTTTTGTTACCCTTTTCACAGTGCCTGGCTGAGTTTACCGAGAGTTTTCAGCTTTGCAGTGTCATCCATTCTGCTGCATTTTATCCAACGTCTTGTGGTCTTTTAAAATACCAGCCTTACTGAAATATAATTTGCATGCCATGAAACTCACCCTTTAAGGTACAATTCAGTGATTTTTCAGTATATTCAAAAAGTTATGCAAGTATCACCACAATTGATTTTGGAACGTTTTCCTCACCCCCAAAAGAAACTTCGTACCCTTTACCAGTCATTTCCCTTTATCCCCTTTCACAAACCCTGGCACCCACTAAACTACCTTCTGTTTCTGTGGATTTGCCTATTCTGAACATTTCATATAGATGCAATAACATGTGGCCTTTTGTGACTGCCTTCTTCCACTTAGCATAATGTTGTTTTCAAGATTCCTCCATGTTGTGGCATGTTATCAGCATTTCATTCCTTTTTAGGGCTGGAAAATATTCCATTGTATGGATATACTCCTGGTTTGTCCATTCTTCAGTTGGTGAACATTTGGACTGTTTCCACTTTTTGGCTATTTTGAATAATGATGCTGTGAACTTTTGTGTACAGATTACTGTGTGGGCATATTTCTTCCTTCTCCCTTCCCTTCCCTCCCTCCTCTCCCCTCCCCTCCCCTCCCCTTCCCTTCCCTTTCTTTCGGAGTTTTTGCTTTTGTTGCTCAAGCTGTAGTTCCTTCCCTTCCCTTCCCTTCCCTTCCCTTCCCTTCCCTTCCCTTCCCTTCCCTTCCCTTCCCTCCCCTCCCCTCCCCTCCCCTCCCTCCCCTCCCTTCCCCTTTCCCTTCCCCTTTCTTTCGGAGTTTTTGCTTTTGTTGCCCAAGCTGGAGTTCCTCTTCCCTGCCCTGCCCTCCCCTCCCCTCCCCTCCCGTCTCCCCTCCCCTCCCCCCTCCCCCCTCTCCTCCCTCCCCTCCCCTCCCCCCTCCCCCCTCTCCTCCCTCCCCTCCCCCCTCCCCCCTCTCCTCCCTCCCCTCCCCCCTCCCCCCTCTCCTCCCTCCCCTCCCCCCTCCCCCCTCCCCTCCCTCTCCTCACCCCTCCCCTCCCCTCCCTTCCCCTCGCTTCCCTTTCCTTTCGGAGTTTTTGCTTTTGTTGCCCAAGCTGGAGTGCAAAAGCGCTATCTCAGCTCACTGCAACCTCCGCCTCCAGGGTTCAAAACATTCTCCTGCCTCAGCCTCCCGAGTAGCTGGGATTACAGGCATGTGTCACCACGCCCAGCTAATTTTGTATTTTTAGTAGAGACGGGGTTTTTCCATGTTGGTCAGGCTGGTCTGGAACCCCCAACCTCAGGTGATCCACCCGCCTCAGCCTCCCAAAGTGCTGGGATTACAGGTGTGAGCCATGGTGCCCGGCTGTTTTCATTTCTTTTAAGTATATACCTAGGAGAAGAATTGCTGGGTCACATGGTCATTCTACATAGAACTTTCTGAGGAATTGCCAAATTGTTTTCCAAAGTGGCTGCGCCTTTTTACGTGCCCATCAGCAATATATTGTGAACCCTGAAAATTTGAGACAGGTCTCAATTAATTTAGAAAGTTTATTTGCCAAGGTTGAGGGCGCACTCATGACAGGCCTCAGGAAGTCCTGAGGACATGTACCCAGGGTGATCAAGGAACAGCCTGGTTTTATACATGTTAAGGAGACATGAGACATCAATCAATATATGTAAGAAGTACATTGGTTTGGTCTGGAGAGGTGGGACAACTTGAAACAAAGGCAGGAAAACTACTGCAAAGGCAGGAGGTGGGAGGGAGTGCTCAGGGTACAGATAGGTGATACACAAATGGTTACATTCTTTGAGTTTCTGATTAGCCTTTCCAAAGGAGGCAAATCTGTCTCAGTGATATGCATCTGTCTCTGTGAGCAGAGGGGTGACTTTGAATGGAATGGGAGGCAGGTTGGCCCTACGCAGCTTCCAGCTTTAGTTTTCCTTAGTGATTTTGAGGGCTCAAGATTTTCCTTTCACAGTATGATGTTTCCAATTTCTTCACATCCTTACATCACATTCTATTTTGTGAGTTATCTCTGCATGGGTATTACTATTCCTCTTGGGTTTCGCTCCTTGAGGACACAGACTGCCCTAAGACTGTGATAATAGTAATCATAGAACCATGCACATGGCAAGTTCTGAATAAATCTCAGCTGTTGGTTGGATATACTTTTTGTTATAATTACTAACACTTCCTAACTACAGAGTAAGCCTACTCTAAGAAAAATACAACTCTAATCTCACAACCTCCAAAGAACCGAGCGCATAAACAGAGCTACCATTTATTAAGCAATTACTGAATTCTTAGTAATATGTCATTTATTTAGATGAGGAAACTGAGATTCAGTTTATTTGTCCAAGTAGTTAAAAGCAAAACTGAAATTCAGACCCAAGTTCTCACTGTATCATACTGTCCAAAAAAAAAAAAAAAAGAATTCTATTTTTCAGGAAGAGACATGTCTGCTCACTTGAGGTCCTCTATTTTTCCGCTGTTCCCCAAAGGAAAGGGGTGATCTCTTAATTCTTTCGTTATGTCCTATTGTACATAACATATAGTGGTAATTCAGAAAAATTACTTCCAATTACATAAATTTTGGACAATGGTATAGTGACTAATACGCTGAAATAGAAAAGTAAGGCATTGTTATCATCGTCTAGTTCGGTCTTTATTGCGACTATATCTGACAATATACGGTAAGCATCTAACCACTTGCCAGTGGCCACAGAGCCACAGCGAGACTAGGTCTCGCTTAAATTCCCAAAAGTGGGTCCCTGTGCTTCAAAACGTCACCACATGGGAACCACAAAAACGTTGCCTCCCCATTTATCACCCCAAGGGCCCAAGAGCCGAGGACTCTGCCCGGCGCTCTTCAGCGGGCACCAGCTGTCAGAAAAGCGGAACTCGCGACGATGACTTTGCCCCTAACGAACATGGCCGCCCTGAGGCTTCGGGCTTTGGGCGGCAGAAGGAGGGTCACGTGAAGAGAATTCCGTTCCTTTATTGGCCCCGTCTCCTGGAAGGGCGGGGTACAATAACCCAACCGGCGCCGGCCTTAAAGGGGCCACCGTTGGATCCGCCGGTGGCCGGCCCTAGGGGCTGGGCGGGCGGGGTGGCGCCGCGCCGGGTTTCTGCCCCTCCCGCGCGGAACGGTGACGGGCGGGGCTGGCGCTGGGAGGCCGTGTCGCTGGGAGCCTGGTGACACCCGGCCGCCGGCCGCCGCGCGATCCCGAGGGGGTTAACCGCGGAGCTGCCGGCCGGGCGCGGACGGGAACGCGTGAGGCGCCGGCGCGCGAGCCCGGCGCAGCCCGCTGGGGCGCATAGGGTCGCGCGGGCGCGGGGATGGAGGACGGCGTGGCCGGGCCCCGGCTCGGGGCGGCGGCGGAGGCGGCCGAGGCGCGAGCGCGGCCCGGGGTGACGCTGCGGCCCTTCGCGCCCCTCTCTGGGCCGGCCGAGGCGGACGAGGGCGGCGGCGACTGGAGCTTCATTGACTGCGAGATGGAGGAGGTAGACCTGCAGGACCTGCCCAGCGCCACCATCGCCTGCCACCTGGACCCGCGCGTGTTCGTGGACGGCCTGTGCCGGGTGAGTGCCGCGCCGGGCGGGCCGTCGGGGCGGAGGGCGGACACTTGTTGCCCCAGGAGGCGGCGCGGGTCACAGCGCCCAGTCCCGGCCGCGAGGGGGCGGGGAGGCAGCGAAGCTCCCCGGGCCGCGGACCCCTCAGGGCTGGGGCGTGGGAGCGGTCCGGTCTCCGAGCACCCCCGGGGCGCGCGCAGCTCACCGCGGGGTCCCACAGGCTCGCCCCGGCCCGGTGTGCGCCCAGGCTTGTGCGACCAGCGGGGTGAATTCGCTCCCCAAGGTGGGGCAGCGCCGCCGCCCCCCGCGCTCTCGCCATGGCCCCACGTTTACGCGCTGGAGGAGGGGGTCACCTCATTCCTAGGGAGGAGGAAACAGACGTTGAGCGGCGACGTGACTCAGTGTTCATAAATAGGACGACGTCCCTGCATTCCCAATCTGCACTACTGGAAGCAAAGCCAATGTTTGGGTGAGGATCCGTGGTTGCTCATTAGCCAGCGGCTAGCCAGTTTTGGTGGAATGGTGTTGGGGGGAAGGGGACCATCTTTCAGACCTTTAGGATATTTAGTCAAGAACCTTGCCCCCTTGTATGAAGGTGTGGCTTGCTGCCATCGGGGACACCCAGTACATGGGGAGTTGACTCCCTCCCCCGCCTCTCCCCCGCAAAATCCACACAATTTAGACACGTTGGAGGGTGAGGGGCAAGTATGAATAATCAATAATGGTGGTGGGGAGGAGAAATTTATTTCAAATCTGCAGTTATTGTGCAGAGCAAAATTTGGACAGCGCGGGCGTCGCAGAATGAAACCGGTCTTTGAGAGATGCCCCATTAGGAGAGCAGCTGTCAAAAAAAGCAGTGCTTTCAGCGCTTGGCTGTGGGTCCACAAATGCTGTCAATGAACTATAGTTGAAGGCTGCTGCCAATACACCACCACTGTGAAACAGAGAATGGTGTGCGTAAATGTCATTTATTTATAACTTGTATGTACGCTTACTTTCTGAAAGGAATTACAATGGCCGTGTGCTTAGGTAAGCTTCCAGACATGCTTTCTAGAGCAACAATTGTCAGGAACTCAGGGTCTTACTGATTGATCTTACTCTAAAACCTTTTCCCCTCCGTATAAACTAAGCGCTAGCCAGCATTTCAGCGCTTTTCCTCAGGCGTTCTAGGCTGTCTTTCTGCTAGAACAAGGTCAAGTAACGTAAGACGGCACTTACTTGCAGTGTTGGAGAGAATTCTTTCCAGTGTTGGAGACAATCCTGAAATTGCGTTGCATGAAAGTTTGCCCACTTCACTAGCTATTCATTTTAACAAATACTTATTGAGACTTTGCTACTTTGTCCTAGGCTCTGAGGCTACATCAGTAAATAAAATAACATTTCAGCCTCCAGGGCGACATTTTTTGGAAGGGAAACAAGCAATGAAGAAATATCAAATATATCAGAAAGTAATGATGCTATAGGAAAGAGTAAGACTTGGAAGGCAGGAGGAGGGAGTGGAGGTCTGGGAGAGGAGGGGAAATGGCTATTTTCCATAAGATGATCAGGGAAGGTCTTACTGACACGGCGATATTTTGAGCAGAGACGATGTAGCTTCATTCAGGCTTTGCTGTTGATTGAGTGCTTACTGTGTTCCAGCCACTGGTTTAGGCCCAGAGGATACAGGGGGGAACATTTCCAGTTCCCTGCTTTCATGGAGCTTAGGATTCAGTGGTTGAGGGGGAGATAGACAATAGGAAAAAGGCAAGTGAACAAGATCATTTCGGATAGTGATAAATGCAATGAAGAGACTGAAACAGGTGAATAGAGAGCAAGGGGAGGGGGCTTGGTCAGAGTGGTCAGGTCCTAATGCTGTGGGGGTTCATGGGTTTTTTTTTGAAGAGCTGGTGAATGGGGGCAGGCCTTAAGGAACCAACAAGGGATGTCCAGGCCTGCAGCCATGAGCAACAGCTGGATGCTGGAGTTGGGGGAGGAAGTCACATGGCCAGAAACCCAGGTGAGGAGCCGCCTGCCAGGAGCTGTAGACTTGAAGGTGTGGAGTTGAGATGCTAAGGCAGGGTACAGGCAGGGAAGAAATTCCCAGACTTCTGATCCCGTTGGCAGAACTCAAAGGGCAGCCAGGAGGCAAGGGAGCCTCAGAAGTGGAGTCCACAGGTTGGGTCATCCTTTCAGGGCCCACAGAAGGGTAGATAATGGCTCTGGGGACAGTGTGGATAAAGGGGACTTACACAGGGGAGTCAGCAGGGAGCCACTTTAGATGGAGTGGCCCAGGGAGGCCTCTGCACAGCCTGGACCAGGCTGACAGGAAGAAGCTTCCTGGGGAGGTGTTTATGTGGCCGGCATCCCGGCAGACGGACTAGCAGATGCAGAAGCTCCAGTGCAGGGTGAACTCCATGTATTTAAAGGACATGAAGGGTTGCATGAGAGACAGAGAGGTGAGTGGTGGCTGAGGCTGGTTGGATAAGCAGCCAGAAAACATCCCCTTGGGGCCATGGTAAGGATTCAGTGTGATTCTAACTGAACAGCCTGGTGGAGAATGGCCTTCAGGAGGGAAACTAGGTGGGCTAGAGAGGAAGCAAGGAAACCTGGTAGGAGGCTGTTGCCATCATCCAGGGGAGATAAGAAGGGAGTGGGACTAGGGTGGTAGTATTGGAGACAGAGAAAGGGGTAGAGCCTCCATCTGAGCCTCTTCTCTCCATTCGGAGAATCTGGAGCTTCAGAATGGGGGTGAGGGAGGGTTGTGCACTGGTGTTCAATTCTAGGGTCCTGTAAGATGTACAGCCATCAGTGAAAACCCAAAAACCAGCTGGACTAAGGGAGTCCCAGTCTCTGAAGGCAAATAGTTCTATGCAGCGGGTAACCCGAGAGCTAAAGTCACGGCAGGTCCTCGGTAAGCCTTCCAGCAAGTGGACCATTTCTCATTTAGCTGAAACCATCCTTCTAGGTGGGAATATGTAGTTTCTGAGGTTTCAGTGTGGCAGCCTTACTATTAAGACTGGGGTGTCACCTTTGGATGATATAATTTAAATGTGAGTCCACTTTAGGTTGGTGGTATCTCCCCTTGTGTAAACAGATCATTAACTGCAGTGCTGACAAAAGTCCCTGGGGGTCTGGCCGTCCCCTCCTTAGCCAGCCTGTTGGATCTGGAGAGTGATGGTGTGAGGAAGAAAGACTGGATCAGACTTCTTTACATACAGTCACATGATTCTGTAAGCTTAGTCTTAAAGGAAAGAAAAAAAATTGACCTGAGCTACAGTTCTTTTGAAAATTTATGTCGGAAGCTGTTTTGTAACTATAATTAGCTTGGCCTGATACGTAAGATTTGTTTTCGTTGGCTGGCTCAGAATCAATATTGTAAATACTGTATAATGAGTTTGTTAATTAAATGTATTAGAGATTCACACTGTTACAGATGAATGAAAACTTTTATTAAAATATGATTATTTTCTGTTTGTACAAATATTTGATGAACATATTCCATTATAGTACTCTTTTTGTGAGTCTTTTTTTCTTTTCTATTTAGAAAAGCAAAGCAATTCAAAATGCTTTGAACCAGTAATTACATGTGCTTTGAATTGCTGAAAATGGTTAGTTGGTTCACTGGAATAAGAGTTTATTCAGTCATCATCAAGCTGACCAGGAATTTAAGAGTTCTCAGATAATATTCTGTTCATTTCCAAGCTGGGAATAGAGCTCTGTATAGTAATGGAAACAAATGCCCCTTTTTCAGTTGTCCAAAATATGAATATATATTTGATTCATAGAGCTTTGCCCGAAGGCTAAGTCAGAAAATTATAGAAAAATTTACTCTTTTCTCTTGAGTAAACTTACTTAAAAAAAAAAAAAAACTCACCTAAGATTTGTGATAGACATAGTATTATGATGACTTTCTTTTAATAACAAACTATTCAGATCAGCATAAAAGGAGTAGAAGTGACATCCTTACATTCTTTATGTGAGTGGAGACCTTTGAGCACGTCACAGTCTCTAGGAAGTTTTGAAAAATTCCCATTTCCAGGCCACTCCAATCCCATTCCAATCTCTGGGGCTGGGAATCGCCTGGGAAGCTCCTCAGATAATTCTAATAGTTGAGGTTGAGATTCGCTGTCTGAAGTCAGGGTTTGGCCTGACCAGAGGCATCTTATGTCTTAAAACGATCCCTGAAAATATGATGAAGCTCCACTTCCAGCTAGATGACTTACCCTTTCTGTGCCTCGATTTCCTGAACTGGCAACCAGGCCCTTGGTCTGCAGGCTTCCTTCTCCTGAGTATTGTTTGACCCTGTGGCCTGCAGGCGGGGTTACTGGCACCCGCAGACCAGGAGATGGGGCATGTCTTTCAACCTCAGGTTGCCTCCCTTCGCGTTAATTGCTCACTCTCCACCCAAACGGCGGATCACGCACTTGGCCTCCCAAAACTTGTTTTCTGGTAGCAAGACATCATTCGAAAGCAATTTGATGATTGAAGTGTTTGAGGACCTAAGGTGGCCCTGCTGATGTACACAGTTTCCACTCCTGAGGTTGTATATACTTGGCTGCATTTCTGCCTGTTCCTTTTCCAAGTCGGTCTGTCGTAGCATATTGTAAAATGTGACATCCTAGCAGGAGAGTAACAGTTGGGTTCTATTGCACTGGAAAATCCAGGCAGTTTTAGGCCATTTTCACTTTTCACCCTAGTGTGAGAGTGAGGCATGCGGTTTCTCAGATTTAAATTATGAATAAAATTTCCCCTTAAATGAACTTATCTCCAATATGGTATGGCGTTTAATTTATTTGGGAAGGTTCAGAATGTTGTATATTTTTGAAAGCTACATGTTACATATGTGCGAAGTTTATTTTCAGTTATCCACTATTTTTCTAATTTTAGGATGTCTGACTCTAAAATCAGATGTTTTTGACATCCAGAGCTGCTTTTAATCCTCCTCACCACTCCACCCCCTAACAAGTGCTTGGTACCCCTCTCATCTCAATCTGCTGTCATCTTCATTACTTACAGCATTTTTTCCTCCATAGCAGTAGCTTTAAATGTTACTGCCTGCAACTTCAGGCTTTTCCAGCCTCAGGACAATTACATAAAGGAACAAAAAATAGGCTTTGTGCTAGAGCAGAATAGCTAAAGCAGGGGGGCTGTTGGTTCCAATGTTTATATTTCAGGCTATATTCTTTGTCTCTTTGTTTCTCTCCTTTAAAAAAAATGTGATCCACTCATTTTCATACATATCACCAAGGGGCCTATTTGTGCAGGTCTGTGAATGCATCACTCCTGGTACAGTAATAGTGACTGTGCACACATCAGCGTGTGTGGGATGGGTAGACCCTGGGTGTACATTTTCTATGCGGAATCATTAGGACTCATCGCAAGGATGTTGGGGAAGTACCAGTCATGTCACATACAGTTCAGTTGTGAGAGACAATATTTTCCTTTGTAAATACTAGTCACCATCAAAGCATGAGCTTGCTGATGAGACACAGCCAATCATTCTGCCTTGATCTCTGAGCATTAGGAGGCTATACCATGGCAGTAGAAAGTAAAAATGGCTCTTCTTGGGAAAAACAGAAACATTTTCAAAGTGTAACATCAGGAGAGTATCAATTACCTTAACTCAAACTTTGACGTTGGGGAAAGGGTTGGCTTCATGTTGTGTAAATTTCAATCATCGTAGAAATTCTTTATTTGATTTAGTTGGGGTAGGGTTGTTTTATTTATTTTCTTCTCTGAAGATTTAATTGGGTTTAATATGCTCACATTCCCCATTGAAGTCTACCTGAGGAGGCTGGGAAGCATACTGGTTAAGGCTATGGGTCTTAAGCATGCCTTTCCCACTTATGCAGTGTGACTCTGGGAAGCTATTTATCCTACCGATGCCTTGGTTTCCCTGCCTGTAAATGGGACTGTTGATAGTACTCACATTTTATAATACACATAAAATGCCTGTCAGAGTGATTGGATCTGTATATACAATATAGGTTTGTGTATTAGTTATCTGCTGCCGTGTAACAAATGAACCCAACATTTAGTGGCTTAAATAATCAATGTTAATTATGTCACAGTGTCTGTGGGTCAGAAATTCAGGGATGGCTTAGGCTGGTGCCCCTGCCTCAGAGTCTCTACCAAGGCTGCAATAAAATACCAGTTGTGGTTTCATCTGAAGGCTGAACTGAAGGAGTGGTATCTACTGCCAGGCTCACTCGTGTGGTGGATGCTGCACCCTCTCCATAGGTGGCTTGCAGCCTGGCAGCAGGCTTTCCTCAGAGCAAGCCAGATGGAATGGGGTCCACCATCTTTTTGTAGCCTAATCTCAGTGATATCCCATCACTTTCACTGTGTTCTATTCTGAGAAGTGAGTCGGTAAGTGCAGATCTCACTCAGGGAGAGGCAATTACAAAAGGGCGTGAATACCAGGACGTGGGGCTCTCTGGGGGCCATCCTATAGGCGAGTGGTCCCCAACATTTTTGGCACTAGGAACCAGTTTCATGGAAGACAGTTTTTCCACAGACCAGGGGGCAGGGAGCTAGTTTCGGGATAATTCAAGTGCATTACATTTACTGTGTACTTTAGTTCTATTATTATATAATAAAATAATTATACAACTCACCGTAATGTAGAATTAGTGGAAGCCCTAAGCTTGTTTCCCTGCAATTAGATGATCCCTTCTGGGGGTAATGGGAGACAGTGACAGATCATCAGGCATTAGATTCTCATAAGGAGCAGGCAACCCAGATCCCCCACATGCACAGTTCACAATAGGGTTCATGCTCCTATGGGACTGTGCTGCCGCCAGAGCTCAGGCAGTAATGTGAGCAATGGGCAGTGGCTGTAAATACAGATGAAGCTTTGCTGGCTCACCCACAGCTCACCTCCTGCTGTGCGGCCTGCTTCCTAACAGGCCATGGACTGGCACTGGTCTGTGGCCCGGAGGTTGGCAACCCCTGCTATAGGCTGCCTACCACAGATAGATATTCGTTAGTACACTTTTTTCTTTGTAAACTTTTTTGACTTCTGTGGAACAATCTGTGTTTAGAAATGCATATGAAGATTTCTTTCTAAGGCCGGGTGTGGCATCTCACGCCTATAATTCCAACACTTTGGGAGGCCAGGAGTTTGAGACCAGCCTGGCCAACATGGTGAAACCCCGTCTCTACTAGCAAATACAAAAATTAGCTCAGCGCCGTGGTGTGCACCTGCAGTCCCAGCTACTTGGGAGGCTGAGGCTGAGAACCGCTTGAACCCTGGAGGCAGAGGTTGCAGTGAGCTGAGATTGCACCACTGCACTCCAGCCTGGGATACAAAGCAAGACTCTGTCTCAAAAGAAAAAAAGAAAGGGGAGCAAATGCAAACGAATCCCTGACATTATTAAAAAGACTTATTTGGGGGTGGGGGGGGAAGGATTTTTTTTCTAATCTGATTTTTTTCTTTTTAGCTTCAGCTCCATAAAAGAATACAGTTTTAGCCGCTACAGTTTAACATGGAACGCTTCATTGAGAGGACTATAGCTAGGTTACTAAGTTTCTAAGTATCAAGAGCAGTTACCCACCGTATTTCTGAACAAAGAACTCGGGAAACTAAACCTTTTATAACTTGGAAAGGTCCAGTACTTTTCCTTTAGTTACTAATTTCAGCAGGTGCCACATGAAATTCCCATGTGCAATCATAATTAATGCCAAAGAGAGAGATATTTGAGGTCAGCCTGAATTCACAATTCAGAGACAAAAATGTCATTTAATTCATAAAGTTCCTCAACATAACAATAACTTGTCTTATTTTATCACTGTATTAATCTTCTCAGGCTGCCATAACAAAAAACGCAGACTAGGAGGCTTGAGCAACAGAAATGTATTTCCCACAGTTCTGGAGGCTGCAAGTCTGAGGTCAGGGTCCCAGCATGGTCCGTTGCTGGTGAGGCCTCTCCTCTGGGGTGCAGATGGCCCCCTTCCCCCGTGTCCCTTCGTGGTCTTTCCTCAGTGTGTGGAGAGAGCAGCAAGCTCTCTGGTGTCTCTTCTTATAAGAACACTAATCCTCTTACATTAGGGCCCCACCCTTCCGACCTCCTTTAGCCTAATTACTTCCTTAGAGGCCTCATCTCCAAATAAAGCCACACTGGGGATTAGGGCTTCCGCATTTGGATTTGGGGGATGCAAGCATTTAGTCCTTAATAATCACCTTTAATTTTTGTTAATCTTTGTGCTTTAAAGATAATAAAATAGTTTCTGTTCATTAATATGAAGTGCTTTATTTTGTATATTAAGTACCCTGTTTATGTAATACATGTCACGGGTGCACCTAGCTGGGGCCAGTGTCACAGGCAGTAAAGGAATTTACCAAGACAGTTGTAGGTAAAGAAAGCCAGATTTATTAGAGAAAGTATGAAAATATGTTGCAGGGGTGCAACAGGCAGCACAGCAGAGAGGGGGCTGTCTGCCAAGCAGCAGAGGCTGGAAGGAAGTTTTATAGTGTTGTGCTGGAGGGGGCTATGTGCTGAACAAGGTCACCGTGCCTGGGGGTTGTTTGTGATTAGCCATTTCTCAGAATTACTGTTCATTGCTCTGCCCCATCTGGGGCCCTTTTCTCATTGTTGTTTACTTATCAGGACTCCACAATATATATCATTTTATCTGTATAAGAACCCTATGGCATAGGTACTGTTATCATCCCCATTCTACAGAGGAGGAATCTGAGGCCAAGTAACCTGTCTGAGGTCACATAGGTAAGGAACTGTTGATCCCTAGACTCAAACCCAATTTCAGCTAACTCTAAAGCCTGTGCTACTGCTCATCATCTTTTTTTTTTTTTTTTTTTTTTTGAGGCAGAGTCTTGCTCTGTTGCCCAGGCTGGAGTAAAATGGCACGATCTTGGCTCACTGCAACCTCCGCCTCCCAGGTTGAAGTGATTCTCCTGCCTCAGCCTCCTGAATAGCTGGGATTATAGGCGCCTGCCACCACACCCAACTAATTTTTGTATTTTCAGTAGACATGAGGTTTCACCATGTTGGCCAGGTTGGTCTCGAACTCCTGACCTTGTGATCCACCCACCTTGGCCTCCCAAAGTGCTAGGATTACAAGCGTGAGCCACTGTGCCCAGCTGCTGCTCATCATCTTAAAGTGTGGCATTAATGCAAGTGAATTTTTCATATACCTTTCACATCTCATTTCAATCCTAGGACAGTTCTGTGAAGAGAGTATTTTTACCTATGGGAAACCGAGATTCACACGAGTTACGACTTTTCATTCTTTCCGTCATGTATTTATATTGTATTTGGGTTCTCTAGAGGGACAGAACTAATAGGATAGATCGATATATATAAAGGGGAGTTAAAGGGGAATTCATTAAGGAGTATTGACTCACACAATCCCAAGGTAAGGTCCGACAATAGGTTGTCTACAAGCTGAGGAGCAAGGAAGCCAGTCTGAGTCCCAAAGCTGAAGAATTTGGAGTCTGATGTTCGAGAGCAGGAAGCATCCAGCACAGGAGAAAGATGTAGGCTGGGAGGCTAAGCCAGTCTACTCTTTACACAATCTTCTGCCTGTTTTTATTCTGGCAGCTGATTAGATGGTGCCCACCCAGATAGAGGGTGGGTCTGCCTTTCCCAGCCCACTGACTCAAATGTTAATCTCCTTTGGCAACGCCCTCACAGACACATTCAGGAACAATACTTTGCATCCTTCAATCCAATCAAGTTGACACTTAATATTAACTATCACATATATGTAATGGATGTTTATGCATGCCAATGGCGTGCCAGGCGGGTGGCACCCTGGTGCTCAGGTGGAAGGCAATACCTGGACACTGGCGCCAGGCAGACCCAGATTTGAATCCTGGCTCCATCATTCCATTCATTCATTCATTTATTCAACGCATACCTTTTGGGTGCCATCTATGTTCTGAGCACTGTGCTGGTTGCAAAACCGGCTACAGGACCCCAGGCTGGCAGCCCACTTCCCCAGTGTAAGGAGGGCACAGCCCTAGATAGATCTTGGTGAATGACAAACACCACCTCTCCCTTCATGGAGCTCACAGCCCACTTGCCTCTCACTCCCCACACCCTCATAAGGTAAATCTGACTTTTCCAAGTAGGAATCTGCTCAAAAAAGAGCATTTCTTCAGTGCAATCCTAGCTCTCTTCCATACAGCTTCTCTGGCTTCCACCCATACCCTGTTTTGTCCAGCATTTGGCTAGAGAGGAGATACATTTCAGTCGCTTGAACTTTGTGTCTTCAATTGGTCTTGGAAACATACGCAGTACTGATCTGAGATGAACCGTGTGTCAGGGATGATTTAGATGATCCCAAGATGACTGAGTGCTGTGGCTTATCCCTGTAATTCCAGCACTTTGGGAGGCTGAGGCAGGCAGATCACCTGAGGTCAGGAGTTCAAGACCAGCCTGGCCAACATGGCAAAAGCCCATCTCTACTAAAAAATACAAAAACTAGCCAGGTGTGGTGGTGGGCGCCTGTAATCCTAGCTACTTGGGAGGCTAAGGCAGGAGAATTGCTTGAACCCAGGAGGCGGAGTTTGCAGTGAGCCAAAGTCGTGCCACCGCACTCCAGCCTGGACGACAGAGCGAGCTGCGTCTCAGAAAGAAAAAAAAGTGGCCCCAAGACGGATTCTGTCTGGTTACTGCTTGAAGATTTGCCAAAAATAGCCTCGCAAGGCCGGATCACTTGAGTAAAATGTTTCTCAAAACACCTGCCAGTCATCGAAGACTTTTCCAAATGTCATGATAGCAATATTGATTGATAGGGTGACATGTCTCATCCCACTTTGTCCATCCTGGTTTATGCCTGTCATCCAAGGAAAATCATTAGTAGCAATCCCTCCCACTCTGAAGCTTGAATGATGAATTGTAATTAGTAATTATACCATCAATTATAGGTCCCCTATTTACTTAGCACTTACCACTTGTGCCAGATATTTTAAGTACATCACCTCTTTGAATCCTTCTTACAGCCTTCTAAGATATATACTATTATTTCCCCGTTTCATAGATGAAGGAGACTTCTTCACCCTTTATAAAAATAATAAGCACTGTGGAATCCCAGGGTAACTGGATATCCGACTCTGGGGTTCTCGAAGTCCTGGGGCAAGAAGATTCTTCCGAGGCTGTGCCTTTCATCTCTTCAATGAGAAATTCGTGCTGAGAAGGGTGACGAAATGTCCTCGAGGGTGCTCAATAGATATTGGCAGAACTCAAAAGCAGGTCTTTTTTTCTTGCAGCCTGCTGGTTTTATTCTGCCCACTTAATTCTCTGACGAATAATGTTCTCCCCTTTCCCAGAGCCATCCAAAAGAACCAGGAGCATACAAACCGGGAGGACTTCGGGAGTCTAAGCCAGCTGAAACAGGGGTACCCGGTAACATTGCCAGGGAAGGCTGTCCCCAGGCCGCAGGTAGGGGCTGCAGGAGAGCAGTCTCCAGCTTGTGGAGGGGCCGGAGAGCTTTGCACCTAGGGCTAGTCCAATGCTGGTCAAAGACCAGTGGTCACCGCTGGGGGGCAGTAACTTCATGTGTGTTCTGCAGTGGAGCTTGCTGGTTGACTTACACTTTATTTCAGGCATCAAAGGCAAAGTGCACTTTCAGAAGGGAGAAGTCATGCCTTTTGCTGCAGAGAAGCTATTATTATAAAGATAAGTGTGTAATTGAACCTTTCAAGTGGAGAGACACCCCTCTCCCTCCAGCAGAAACCATGCAGGTGAGAAAGCCGCTTCCTGAGTGGACCTATTCCCTGCTGCTGGGAGATGCTGTCCCCGTTGTTTAGAATACAAATAGGTGAGCGAGATCACCTGAGGGGGAGACTTTTGAAAGGAATGACCCTCCTCCTGAAGATGACTGAAATTATCAGCATTATTATGAAGAGAATATGAAATATGAAAAATCAGCATAAAGAAATACAGAGAGAGAACTTAGATGAAAACATTTTATTTCAGAGATAATGGGAATTTTCTGAGCGGGCTTCAGATACTAGGTTACTCAGTAGATTAAGCAGGAAAAGCTTTTGCTAGTAGGCAGGACACCCGGAGGATTCCAGAATTACACCGCTCTGGTCCAGTAGTGACAGTGTTCTGGGCTGGAGTCACGATGCTGGGGAATTTGTACAGCTTCCCTCACATGCATCCAACCTGTGGTTCTCAGGGCTGGTCCGCAATCAGTGCAACTGCTGTGCGGCTCCTCAAAACAGACCACCCTTCAGAAAAATTCGCTGTGTTACAGTTCATGAACTGCCTGGAAACACCTGCAGGTGTCTGGAAAGTGATTCGGGGTGCATTACATTGGTATCACTTTCTAGAATAGCTGAATTCGAGATGTATCTTTCAACCTAGATACAGGGTGAAATGGGGTGGGGGTAGAGAGCTTGTTGGTTGCGGGGGTGACTTCAGCATAGAACATTCTGTGTTGCGTTTGTGGCTTGGAATGAAGTGGACGCAGCTGGCTGCCTTCAGGGCTGTGCCTGAGATTCTGAGCATCTTCAGCTTTGTGTCTGTAAAGAGGGCTAGATGGTGGCTTACTAGGATGCTATGAGAATTGCATGTAGCATAGTAACCTTTGTGATCGTATCGAGGACAGGAGGTACTCAGAAAATATTTATTTAGTCTTTATCAAGGATCTTGTTTTCGTGTCAATGAGTATATTGTTACCGGTTTTATCTTAGGTCACTGTTTAATTTTTGCTTATTTTTCTCTGTATTTATTCTCTTTTCCCTAGGTGCAGGTTTTGTTGCTGCTTATTAATCTTAGTAATTTTCATGGCTCAGCTGAGAGTGCAGTGAGTGTGAAGGTGTGTATACCTACACTTGTGATCACTGTTATCTCTGAATGCTGAATGTGGACAGCATTCACCTTTATGGATGGACACCTACCTTAGTTTAGAGTTGTTCTTGTTAAACTACAGCAATGTACAGCAGTCGGGAGGATTGGCCGGGATTCAAATCCCAGCTCTGCCAGCAACTGGCTGTGTGACCTTGGGCAAGTAACTTAACTTCTCTGTTCTTAGGACTCCTGGTTTATCAAGTAGGATTATAAAAGCCCCTACCTCCTGGGGTTGTGTTGTGAGGATGAAAGGGCATAATACAAATAGAGAGCTTACAATAATATCAGGCTCATAGTAAGTGGTTAGTGTGAGTTAGCAATTTTATTAAAATGCAGAGATTACAGTGTCTACATTGCTTGCAGCTGCTTAACCTGTTCCTGGAACAGTGCCTGCCACATAGTAGGCACTTAATAAATATTTGTGTATCAGTGGAAGTAAAAAACCATCATGAACATGAAAATATTGTTCAGTCTATTAAACAGTAAACTTTATTTTCCCATGAGTAACTTAGGCACTTTCAGAAACTGTGTGTATTTTTTCAGGCCAGTGGGTTCTGCAGCTTAAAAATGTGCCTGCATGCATGTGTGTTTGTGAAGTCATGTGCATGTGTGTATGAAATGAGCAGATTTAGATGCTGAATATTCAGAATACCATAGCACCATATATGCTATGCCAGCAGACTAGCATGGCTTATTAACACTTATAAATTCTTGGAAAAACCTGTATTAATTCCACTATAGTATGTTGAGACTTTGCTAAAAGGATGTTTTAATGTGAAATGAGCTTTACTACAAAGTTGCAAAAAACTTAAGATTGTAAACACTTTTTTGAAAATAAATCTCAACATAATGAATATGAAGGCCTCATGAACCATAAACCATAAAAATCATTATTATTGAAGAAAGAAATCCTAGGCTTCTTAGTACAATTTAAAATAAAAATATTGTAACTGAGAAATAAATGCTAATGCTTGGTGGTGAGGTTTTTCTCCTGTCTCCTCACCTCCTTTCCTTTCTCTCCCTCTCTCCTGACCTTCCACTTCCCCTCCTTTCTCCCTTCTCTGTCCTGATTCCTAGAATGCCTTTTAGAGGAAAAACAGACCTTTTCGGAAATACATTGTCATCTGCTAAATCTCCACCTACCGCACCAGCCAGCCCCAGCACCCTGCTAGGAGGTGGCTGGTTATTCTTTGCCATATCTTGCCCTAAGAGGGCAAAATCAACTTGTGATAGTTCCTGTCTCTGAATGCTGCCCTGGTTTCCATTAGATTATGCTGGGGAAGATGACCTTTCTTAATGAAAGTAGGCAGCACCCTGCTGTGCTTTTAATTAAGTGAACTAACCTTTAAAAACACAATTCTCAGCCCTGCAGCAGCATGCCACCCAGCAGTCTGTCCCCAGTGATGGTACGTGAGCCACCTGTGTCATAGGGAGGTACCAGGGACTGAAGATCGGAGTGAGGGGCTTTAGCATAGAGTGATCTAGACTCGTGGTTGTTGGGGCCAGTTCTCTGTGCTTTAGGTTCAGGGTTACTTGTCCCTTATCTGCCCTTCTAGCCAGAGAACACAACATAGCCATTACAAGCTGACTCAAGCAAAAAGTTATCCTCCAGTTGCAATAGGTCTCCACCTGTTGCTCTTGCTGCCCACGAGGCTATTTAATGGCACTGGGGAGAAATGCCTGAAGAGCACGACTCATAGTAAGTACCATTTGCTGATAGTCAGCATCAACTATAGATTGCCACATTCATTAGATGATTTTTTAATGATCAACTATCACTTTGTTAATTATGCCTCAAATCACAGAGGCGTAATTAACTATCAAAGTAATAGTTGGTACCCCATCTTCTCTCAGCCCTTCTTTAGGGATAGCCTCTGTTGAGTGTACGTGTAGCGTTTCACACACACGTATAAACATATGTGGTGTATTTGGAAAGATAAATACACTTAAATACGTACCATCTGCATGTTTACATTACATAGTATTAGATTGCATACTATATTTTTGCTACTTGGCTTTTTAACATGTTGTGGATATCTTGTCAGTAGACTCAATGCCTTTCTTTTTTCTGAAACAGTCTCACTCTGTGGCCCAGGCTGGAGTGCGGTGACGTGATCTCAGCTCACTGCAACCTCCACCTCCCGGGTTCAAACGATTCTCCTGCCTCAGCCTCCTGAGTAACTGGGATTACAGCCACCTGCCACCATGCCCAGCTAATTTAATGCATTTCTTTTGATGACTACCTGATGATTTATGATTAGATCATAACACAACTCAACCAGCTATTCCTATTGATTGTCATTTAGGTTGTTTCCAGGTTTTTTCCCTATTATAAATAATGTTGCAAACAGCATTCTTTGTTTCTTATGTAAATGTATTTGTAAGATACATTGCTAGAAGTGGAATTTCTGAGCCAGAAGTATGGTTACTTTACGTTTTGATAGATATTGTCAGTTTGCTCTGCAAACTGTTTATACTGATGTATTACCCCCAGCATTGCACGAGTTCCTCTCTGCCCACATTCTCGCCAGTACTGGGGAATTAGAAATCATTTTGAATCATTGCCAGGATCTCTGATAGATGTAAAATAGTATCTCCTTGTTTGAATTTGCTTTTCCTTAATTAGGAACAAAGCTGACTCTCCAATATGCTTATTAGTCAGTTTTTGCTTTTTGTTTCCTCTGTAAACTGATTGTGTATATCTTGCGCTACTTTTCTGGTGAGTTTGTCATCTGTACTTAGGAATATGTAAGTTGTTTGCTTATTAAGGAAATTAATACCTTACTGCATATATTACAGATATTTTCTCCAGTTTGCCATTTGATTTTGTGGTGCTTTTACTCCATAGAAATTTGTATTATTTTTATTTGTAGTTCAGATGCAGAAACGTTGCCTTCCTTTCTTCTGAGGTTGTCTCATACTTAGGCCAAGATGTATAGGAGTAGGTTTTCTTCTAGAACTTTTACAGTTCATTGTTGATGTTTGCCTTTAATTCACTGGATCTTCTGGTATGAGAAGTGAGTTAGATTTCTGGTTTTCTTGTTTGCATGTTACCTGTGGGGTGTTCCAATATTGTTTACTAAGCAGTGCTCTTTCTTTGAAGATTTGAAATACCACCTAAATGACCAAATATACTCTTCCATCAGGATTCTTCTCTTGATCTTTTCGTTCATTTCTAAGCCAGTGTCATACTGTTTTCATGACTGTGACCTTACATTTTAGCCTGGTTTAACAATTAATACAGTGAATTCTCCTATTCTTCTTTTTCCGTATTTGTTTTCCTGGCTAGTATCATTTGCTTCTTCTTTGGGAACTCCAGAAGTGTTCTGTTACTTTCAAACTATCTTCTACTCCCTTCCAAGAAAGAAAATGAAAATGGAACATCCAAGCCCATTGATATTTTGAGTGAGATTGCTTTGGCTTTATGGTTACTTAGGAAGAGTTGACGTTATATCTTAGGTTCCTATGGTGTTATTGGCTTATGTAAGCCATCTTTTCTGCTACTCAGTACAGTGTTGAAGTTTTCTTTATATAGACCATATCTATTTCTTTAGTTTGTTTATTTATGTTTTTTTCTTCAATATGAACATTCTTAAGTAAATTTAAGAAATTATTTTAAAATGGGATTTTAAAATTACACTTATTTTTACCTCTATATAGAGAAAATTATTGTTTCTATGTATTAACTTTGTAACCAACCACCTGTACTAAAGCCTCTGACTATTTCTAATAGTTGATTCTTTTGCATTTTCTAGGTATAAAATCTTATCACCTGCAAATAACGATGATTTTTCCATCTTGTTTATAATACTCCAAGTTGCATTTCAACATTAAATTATAGAGGCAGCAGATGGGTATTCTAATCTTATGGAAACATGCTAATCTTTCACCACTGACCGTAGCCTGGGTGTGGCAATATGGTATTTTATCTCACCTTCATGTATCTTGACGACTTTCCCTGTAACGGACCTAGTTACCCCAATAGACACATCTAGTTTTCTTTCATTACTTTTACATAGGCTACAAGCTGACACACAATTCTTCTTTAAAGAAGCGGCTTCCCGAATGTTCTGTGAGCCACATCTCCATCGGCACGGTCTCGATGCTGCCCCATGGAGATCTGCCTAGGGTAATGAGAATGTCCTGTATCCACCCTGTCCACTGCAGTGACCACTGGCCACTTGTGGCCACTGGGTGCTTGAAATGTGGTGGCTATGACCGAGGAACTGAACTTTTAATTTTTTTTCATTTTAATTAATTTTCATTTAAATCGTCACACGTTATTGAGCACTTAAAATGTAGCTAGTACGACTGAGGAGTGTTTACTTTTAGCTAATTTTCATTGAAATAGCCCCATGTGGCTGGTAGCCACAGAATTGGGCTGCACGGGTTCCTCGCTCATTCATGGCAGGGTAAGATATGAATGCTAGAAAGGCCCTGGTGACTACTCGCTATGCCCAGAGATGCTGAGATTGGGCCCACGTCACACAGCAAGTTCATAATGAAACTGAAACTGGGAGCCCAGGATTCTTACTCTCCATCTCAAGCTGGTGTCGCTGTCCGATCCCTACTTTACTCCTCCACTCCGATTTCCCTTCTGTAAGTTATCACCGAAGTCCCAGTGTGTGCAGACCAACGCACAGCACAGTCAGCAAGCCCGAGCCTCGCGGACACCTGATCTAGTGTGGGTTCAGCCAAGGGCTGTGCAGTTGTGGAGTTTCCAGCCGAGTTCCTTCACTCCACAGTGTAAAGGTTCTCACAAGATAAAGGCAGGGAGGCAAAGTCCCTGGCCCTTTGTCGAGGTGGAAAGCGCCACGAGGCACTGTGTTGGTGTTCCATTATCATCAGGAAATGCCCGTACGGGTCCGAATGTATTTTCCAGTCCTTCTAACAGAAGACTTTCTGTATCTTCTGCATGGCAGCAGGGGTTGCTCTTGTCCCTGAGACTGCTCTAAACCTTACGAGAACCCAGCCTGCCGTGGTCAGGGAATGGAGAGAATATAGAAAGCAGAGCCTTCAAGAAGGCCCTCAGCCGAGGCTCCAGCGGGCAAGGAGGCTCCCGGTCACAGAGGAGCCATAGCCTTGCTTGCACTTTGAGTTCTTCCAACTGTAGCCAACTCTTTCTCTCTTTCCCCAGTGAGGGGGTTCCCTGCATCAGTCCCTGGGCCCCTGTGGGTCTCTTCAGCCTTCCCTCCCAGTCGTTCATTCAAACGAAGCAGGAGGAACCATGCTACAGAGACTCTTGGCTTTTTTTGGAGGGCAGGAAGGCCTCCGCTCAACCTGGAGATCACCTGTTGGAGCTTAGAGGTTAAGAAGGTCGGACACTTGGTCTTCTTCCTGGCACTGCTGCTCCCTGGTAGCAAGGCCATGGGTGCCTCAGTTTGCCCACTTGTCGGATGGGGCTCGTAATAGCCACCTCACAGGGCTCCGGGAATGAGGACATGAGTCCACAGACAGAAAGTGCTCAGAGTCCACCCTCCACATGTATCAGCACTGATCCACCTGCTCTACCTGCTCCGAGGGCAGGTGACCTCCAGGCGGGGCCCCCTCTGCTCCTTGGGGAGAATCCTTGAGGCAGCCTTATCTGGGGAGCACGGCCTACATCTGCGTAGATGGGCTGTGTGGGGGACCCCCAGACTCCCCTTTTCACAGCTGGACCACATATATATCCCACCCCTGCCGGGAGGTGGTCAGCTTATTCAACACCACAGGTCCCCAGCTCCTTGGGGCAGCCTGCCCAGTGGCCCCCATCAGAGCCGTCCAGGCACTGTGTGAGTGGGTGTTGGGAGCAGTGCCCTTCCAGTGGCCGGCGAAGGCAGTGTGCATGCCTGAATCTGCTGCCAGTTAAGAAGTCAACTCCTCAGGTGGGACAAGGAGCCTGGCCCTCCTGGGAACCTGAGCAGATTGCACAGTTTCCCTTTCTCAGCACAGCTCCTGCGCCGGCTTATGTAACAGCAACAACCTGCAGAGCCTGAGCTCCGGGGCTCATTTCCAGACCTGAAGTCTGTGATGAATAGATGGGTCTGCACACTCTTAGCAGAGAGCCAGTAATTTGCTCAAAGGTCAAACTCAGCTTGATTCAGAACACAAAATTACTAGGATTCTATTCTTTCTGCAGGTGTTGCTCCTGTGTTTTTCATGGTCAAGGAAAGGCTGTGAAGCACTTTCTTAGGGCTTAAGAGCTAAGGGATTTTTTTCCTCCTCTTTTGATGATCCTCTTTTCCAGCATCTCAGCACACCCCCAGATGGGAAAAGGCTATGATGCATTTCTCCCACCATTTATGCCAAACCCACTCTGTGCCAGTCACTAGAGCAAGTGGTTTCTGGGTGTGTGTATAAGGAAATGTTCTTAGTGCATTTGTTCTGTATCAGGCACTGTTTTCCATAGTGTTTGTCCTGTGCCAGGCGCTGCTGTAAGTATGGCACTGCCTAGAAGTGTGAATGCATTTCATCCTCACATAAACCCTGTGAAGCAGATACTATGACTGTCCCCATTTTATGGATGGAGTCACTGAGGCATCTGGAGGTGAAGTAACTTGCCCATGTTTCACAGCTGAGTTGGAGGAGGGGGCAGGATTTGAACCCAGGTCATCTTACTCCAGAGTTAGCATTCTTAACCACTACTTGCACTGCCTGTCCACCCTGGTCCCCCATTTCGTTTGCCACCCAGGATCCCTGTGAGGTATGCACTTGTTACGATTCCATTTTACAGTCAAGACACTGAGGCCTGGAGGGTTTGTATGGGGGCCAGTGCCTGCCTGGGACTCCAGTGCAACACCTGCAGGTCTGACTCCTAACACTGATCTCTGCTGTGCACCTGGCCCATTGGTAATTGTCATTTCTGAGCACCTGGACTGTGCCTCATCCAGTGCTTCTTACGTTACGCCTATCAAATGCAACCAACTGACTTAGGGGCCTGAGGCTCCCTGAAAGGGGTACCTTGCCACCCTTCTTCTTCTTTTTTTTTTTTTTTTTTTTTTTTTTTTTTTTTTTTTTTTTTTTTGATACGGAGTCTCTCTCAGTTGCCAGGCTAGAGTGCAGTGGCGCGATCTTGGCTCACTGCAACCTCTGCCTCCTGGGTTCAAGCAATTCTCCTGCGTCAGCCTCCGGAGTAACTGGGACTACAGGCACGCGCTACCGCTCCCAGCTAATGTTTGTATTTTTAGTAGAGACGGGGTTTCACCATGTTGGCCAGAATGGTCTCGATCTCTTGACCTTGTGATCCGCCTGCCTTGGCCTCCCAAAGTGCTGGGATTACAGGCATGAGCCACCGTGCCCGGCCCACCCTTCTTTTATGAAACATTCTCATTTTTTTCAGCTGTGTCCCTGACTACAGATTATTACATCTTTCCATGTGCTTGTTTACTGGTTCTGTTTCCTCCTGTGAATTGACTGTTCATATCCTTTGCCCATTCAGCTCTCAGACTGTTTATTTTACACAGGTCTGCTTTCTAACTCAAGGGTCACAACAGGAACTTCTCCAATGTAATCCATCAACATGTAACATTTTTGTCCCCTTTCTGTTTTGCAACAACTCTGAAAATAATCTCTTGCCTGTACTGCTAAATAAGAGGGTAAGAATGTGATTTCATCCATCCCCCACGCCTCTAGCCCCAGAATAAAAAGCAAGTGGAAACTAACGATTTTTTTCTTACACATATTGTAGAATTCCTAAGTCTGTCTGGAGCAGTGGGCACCCAGGCATAGACCACTTCTTTAGACTAAGCACCTGCTCTTTGAGGGCGGGGACTGTACCTGGTTCCGTTTTCCAGATATTCTTCCACTTGTTAATTTCCTAAACCTTTTTCCTATTCTGGAAACCGTGCATACCCTTTCCCCATGCATCAGCTGGCCCAGCAGCCAGAGCCTCAGCCCCACTTCCCAATGCCTTGAGGTCCAGCTCCTCAGTCTCTGGCAGGCCAGCATGTCCACTATCAGCAGGCACAGGTGTTCCGAGCCAGGCTGCCCCATGCCCTCTTCTGTGACTAAGAGAAAGACCAAGTGGGTCCATGCATAAGAGCTCTTCCAGTAATTGCAAAAGGTGGCAGGTGTGCTAGCCTTATTTGGCATCCCTTCATAATTTTGTGAAAGGGTGGCACTTCTGCCTTTGTCATATAAGCCAAGTCTTTTTCATAAAGATGTAATGATTTGGTAATTGGTAATGATGTATTGAGAGGGTTGGAGGAGGATGAGCTTTGCCTATGGTAAGAAGAGTTGTGCCTATTCTAGCAGCTCCAGGCACTCTGTAACCTGTGGTTAGGTGAGGGCTAGTTGGTATTATGTCAAAACACATGAAATTGCCAATACTTGAACATTTTTGATGAAAAGAATTGGTGCTTCACTATTGTGTTCCCCTCTGTGATCAGGTTTTTCCTATAGGACTATCTTATAATGAGCTTCTCCATAATTAAAGCAAGATTGGGAACATCATAAAAGATGCTAGTGTATGTAAACCTGGGGTCAAATTTTATTGTAATCTAGATAAGAAGGATTTAACTCATGTCAGAGCAAAGGCAGGCAAATAGTAATTTTTAATACTGCACTGCATTGGCACATAACCACTGTCCTCACGGGTCTTCTGTGCTGAAGCCCTCATGGGTACCCAGAGTCCAGTTCCCCGTCCTCTTTCCTTTGGTTCCCACATGCGCTTAGAAGAGCCAGCACTGTGGTCCTTTACCACATCCTCCTGGTGCTCCAATTAAGTAAAGCCACTGAGGTTTTCCTGTAGTTGTAGATTGATATCTCTGAATTAATCACGAGAGAACATAGACATCGTATAGGAAAATCTGGCCAGAAACAAGACAGCTTCAGCCAAGAAATGTTTTTTCTTGGAATCGGAAAACACAAGAAACAGATGATTGGGTTCTGTTCACGTTTGAAGGGAACATAAATCAACATGGGTTTATTCATAAATGATTCTCCTCTTACAGACTGGAGTCCTGGCGTAGAGTAAAGGCAGGCACATAGATGGCTCCAGGAAGGGGGCCTCAGGGAACAAGGAGATCAGGGATTTGTGTGGGTGTGTGAGGGTAAAAATTGCCCATGATATTACTTTGCCATCTAATCCTAGGGCTGGGAAAATGGGACTTTGCTCCCCTCTGCTTGAACTGTAATCACCTCCTGACCAGTGTTTATGTTCAGAAGAACAGCAGCCCAGCCCTGATCCTTGGGGTTTATCAAAGCTTTTTTTAGCCCAGTCAGTCAGAAGACAGTTCCAAAAGGGTGTGGGCGTGTAGCAGATGCCATCATCAGGGACTCATGAGAGCTATGCTGTTACAGGAGTGTGTCTGAGCCCAGCATGGCATTGCATGCAGACCAGGGCAGAGGGTGGTCCTGATGCCAGGTGCCCAGGTGGGCTGCGAGGCTGAACGCTGCCCGTTCCTTTCCAGAATGGAAGTTCAGACACTGGAGTGCACCTCCATAGTTTTCTCACATTATCTGGCTCCCCATCATTTTTCTTTCCTCTGTCTAAACCCAAGCATGGGGAGTTTTGATAAGACAGATCTGAAATGCTGGCAGGGTGCAAGGGAGGGGAGTGCTTCTTTATTTCATTTGGTGGCACCTTTCCCCCCAGCTTTATTAAGGCACAACTGACAAGTCGAACTGCGTGTATTTAAGGTGTGCATGTGATCTGCAATGGTGGATACCGAGAAATGACTGCCACAGTCAAGTTGGGGAACACGTCTTGATGGCACTTTTTAGAGCTCAAATCCCAGTCACGTTGTAGTTTGCTACGTGACCACCTACATTGTAATTTGGGTGGGGCAGGGAGAATTGGTGCAATGAGATGATGGCCAAGTTCCCTGGACCTGTGTAAAATAATGGACATTTAGGTATTAGCGCAACATATGGATCCACCGTGTGAGGATCTCAGAGTCCTTTATCGAGATAAATTTCATCATCGAATTAGAACCCAGTGGCAGTTTAAGAGACTTAATGTGAGCTCTATTTCATCTTAAAATAGTTGCACTCAAAGCTCAGCTTTAATTTTCCTCCACTTCATTCTGATCCTCCAGGGTTTCTCATGTCCCACAGAATAGAAGGTGCCCCTAGCATGGCTGGTCGGGCCCTTCCTGTCTGCCACTGTGCTGTTCTTTGAATATATCGTGTTCCCCCCTCAGGCCCCACGCTTGCCTTCTCCTGGAATAGTTTTCGCCCAGAAAGCCATGGCTCACCTCTGTTAGGTCTTGGCTCAGATGTCACTTTGCAGGAAACTGCCACTGGCCGGCTGGACCATCCCTTGATCTTCTGTCCTCAGCCTACTTTATTTTTTTCTCTGTGCCCCTCCCTTATGTCCAGAGGGCACACTGTGTTGTACTGATTACAAATTGTCCATCTTTTCCTATCAGAATGTGAACAGCATGTGGGCAGGGGTTTCATTTTGTTCACGGCTATGTTGTCAGCTCTTAGAACTGTGCCTGGTATATAGTAGGTGCATAAATACGTAGTTAGCATAAGCTGGGCAGTGTTCAGGGAGTGAGGACTGGATTGGGGATCTGTCTTGATTCCATGCCCTCCACAAGGAAAATAGGTTTTATGTGTCCTGGCAGGTTTCTTCTTCAGAACACTAGAGAGGCATCGCTGTGCACAGATCATAAGGGCTTTTATTCCATAAGCAAACCCTTCTTAGGACCTCCCAGATGAAGACGTAAAATATTGCTGTGCCCCAGGATTTCCAGACCATCCAAATCAAGTATTCGGATCACTCCAATATACAGCTATCATTCTGTAGATAAACCTAATATTTCAACTAGGACATAGTTGTATGTATCCATGAGATTCCAAGCTTCTCAGATACAGGAAGCACGTCCTCTAGTCCTCTTGTAGTCTCATCCTGAAGGCCTGCACTCAGGGACCATCAAGAATCTGACAGATCAGCCTTTCTTAGCCCCTGGCCCCAGCAGGAGGAAATGCTGTGTAAAAGCACAGCATCCTGGAATGTCAGACCCGGTAAGGTCACTAGGTGCTGAGCAGGTGCTGGGATGGGAGGAGGTTTGTTAACATGAAAAAATGTATATCAGGATAATGTGGGGAAAACACTCACTTCAGGCGATGCAGTGTAGAAAGGAAATTCAGGACAGTTTTGCCTATAGGTCTCTAGTTCTTAGTACCTTCTAGATGAGAGTACTGAAGTTAGTATCCTGTGAGATGTACTCATGATATATTCATTTATGTATTCATTTGTTCATTCAACAAATATTTATCAAATTGTTCTAGCAATGTACCTGGACCCAGGGGAAAGCAAAGCGATATCTTTGCTCTCATGGAGTGCACATTTTCATGGGAGAGACAGATACTGTTTTTTCGGTGTATTAGATTGTGAATACTACTGGAATTAAGCACATGGGGGCTGTGGTAAACAATAATGGGAGGTGCTGCTGGAGGGCCACTCTGAGGATATTTTTAAACTCAGCTCTGAAGGGGGTGGTCTGGACCTCTTTGGTAAGGTCCAGGCAGAGGGAATGGTTGGCACAAGGGCCTGTGGCCGACAGACTGTGGTGTGTTCACACAGGAAGCCAGTGTGAACAGAAGGTAATGACCAAAGGGAAATGGGTATTGAAGAATGTTCGCTAGTCTTCTGTATTAATCAGGGTTCTCCAGGGAAACAGAATCAACAGGATAGATACAGTGATAGATGTGTATATAGATATATAGAGAACTTCATCACGAGGATGTGGCTCACGTCATCGCGGAGGCTGAGAAGTCCCATGACCTGCTGTCTGCAGGCTGGAGACTTGAGGCTGGCTAGTCCGAAGGCCTGAGAAGCAGGGCAGCTGATGGGATAAATCCCAGCCTGAGGTGGGAGAAGATGAGATGAGCTGTCCCAGCTCAGGCAGGCGGGCAGGAAAAGGGGGCAGACTCCCCTTCCTCTGCCTTTTGTTCTATTCAGGCCCCCAACAGATGAGATGATGCCCGCCTACATTGGGAAGGGCAGTCTACCTTGCAGAGTCCACCAATTCAGGTGCTGATCTCCTCCAGAAACACCCGCACAGGCACTTCCAGAGATCATGCTCAGTCTGCACACGCCGGGGCCAATTTGACACGCAAAATTAACCGCCACTGAACTGCTCTAAGTCTTCTCATTTTTTGATGATCATGCCCTTTTCCAGGAAAATTAGCATCGTTTACCTATTTCTCCTTCTTAAAACTTTAATTACCAATCCTGTAAAAATAGTAGTAAGGGGAGAGTTTAAAAAGCCTTCCGGTTTTAGCACTTTGCCATCCACAAAGCTCTTTCACAACTGTAAGCTAATGAAAAGCAGTGAGAGACCTCATTTAAAAGGTCTACAATTAAATGTGTTCTTCTTGATCCCTTTGTATGATCCAAAGTATGAATACAATCTTTATTATGCTTTTTTTTTTCTTTACCAAACTTTTAAAAATTGTGGTAAAATGCACATAGCTTAGAATTTACCATCTTTTTTTTTTTTTTTTTTTTTTTTTTTTTTTTTTTTTTTTTTTTTGAGACGGAGTCTCGCTCTGTCGCCCGGGCTGGAGTGCAGTGGCCGGATCTCAGCTCACTGCAAGCTCTGCCTCCCGGGTTCACGCCATTCTCCTGCCTCAGCCTCCCGAGTAGCTGGGACTACAGGCGCCCGCCACCTCGCCCGGCTAATTTTTTGTATTTTTAGTAGAGACGGGGTTTCACCATGTTAGCCAGGATGGTCTCGATCTCCTGACCTCGTGATCCGCCCATCTCGGCCTCCCAAAGTGCTGGGATTACAGGCTTGAGCCACCGCGCCCGGCCTTTTTTTTTGTTTTTAAAGACAGTCTCGCTTAGTCGCCCAGGCTGGAGTGCAGTGGCGCAATCTCGGCTCACTGCAAGCTCTGCCTTCCGGGTTCACGCCATTCTTCTGCCTCAGCCTCCCAAGTAGCTGGGACTACAGGCGCCCGCTGCCATGCCCGGCTAATTTTTTGCATTTTTAGTAGAGACGGGGTTTCACCGTGTTAGCCGGGATGGTCTCGATCTCCTGACCTCGTGATCCACCCGCCTTGGCCTCCCAAAGTGCTGGGATTACAGGTATGAGCCACTGTGCCCAGCCAAATTTACCATCTCAACCATCTTTACATGTATAGTTCAGTGGTATTAAATATTAAATATATTCATATTGTTGTGCAGCACATCTCCAGAACACTTTTCTTGCACAACTGAAACTCTGTATCCATCAAACGTCAACTCCCCATTTTCTCTTCCCTCAGTCCCTTCCAGCCACCATTCTACTTTCTGTGTCTATGAATTCGACTACTCTAGGTTTCTAAGTATTTGTTTCTTCATGATTGGCTTACCTCACTTAGCATAATGTCCTGAAGGTTCATCTATATTGTACATGTGTCAAAATTTCCTTCCTTTTTAAGGTTGAATGATATTCCACTGTATGGATAGACTACATTTTGTTTATTCATTTTCCCATTGAGGGACACTTGGGTTGCTGCCATCTTGGCGATTTTGAAGGATGATGCTGTGAACATGATTGAGCATATCTCATCAGGACCCTGCTTTCAATTCTTTTAGATACATATGCAGAAGTGGAATTGCTGGATCATATGGTAATTTTATTTTCAATTTTCTGAGGAGCTGCCATTCTGTTCTGCACAGTGGCTGCACCATTTTACATTCTCGTCAATAGTGCACAACTGTCCTCATTTCTCCACATCCTTGCCAACTCTTCTTATTTTCTGTTTTTGATACTAGCCATCCTAATGGGTATGAGGTATAATCAATAAAAAGCTATACCTTTCAAATTGAAGTATAACATACATACAGAAAAATACACAAATCAAAACCTTGCTGAAATTTTACAAAATAAACACACCCATATCAGGTCAAGAAATAGAACAATACCAGCACACCTGGAAGCATCTTTCATGTCCCTCCTCAGCCATTATTCACCAGGCACCACCACGGCCCACCAAGTTACCCGCTATGCTGACCTCCATCACCATAGAGCAGTTTTGCTTGTCTGGAACTTTATATAAGTGGAAGCATGTTTTTCATCATATGTGTCTGGTTTCTTTTGTTCAACATTATGTTTATGAAATGCTTATTGACTACAGGGTTCTCCAGAGAAACAGAACCAATAGGATGTATATGTATACAGGGAAAAGTTTGTTTTAAGAAATTGACTCATACAATTATAGTGACTGGTAAGTCCAAAATCTCCAGGGTGGGTTGACAGGCTAGAGACCCAGGGATGAACTGATGTTACAGTTCAAGTGTAAAGGATTTCTGCTGCAGATTTCTTCTTGCTTGGGGCAGGCTAGTCTTTTTGTTCTGTTAAGGCCTTAACTGATTGGGTGAGCACCCCGCCTCCCACTGTGGGGGGCAATACACTTTACTCAGAGTTCACTAATCTAAATGTTAATCTCATCTCAAAACACCTTCACAGAAACATCTAGAATAATGTTTGTCCATATATCCGGTATCTGGGCACCATGGCCCAGCCAAGTTCACCTGTAAAATTAACCATTATATAGTAGTTCACTTTCATTGTTGTTTCTATTCTGTGGTGTGAATGTATCACATTTCCATTTGACTTTTCCAGTTGGGAGTATTATAATAATGCTGCAATCACAATCTCCTACATGTATTTTGACATATATATGTGTATATGTATATATATATATATATTCACTTTCCCTTGGTTATAGTACAATATTCTTTTTTATGACTCTGGCTTTGTTTTACTATTATTTTCATTTTGTAATTTTATATTTATGTTCATGAAAGATATAAGCTGATCACTTTTCTTTTTTATAATATTTTTCTCAGGTTTCAGGATCAAGGTTATGCTAAAAGCATAAAATATGTAGGAAAGGCCCTTTTGTTTCCTGTATTGAAGAGTTGATGTAGGATTCGTATTATTTCTTACGTGTTTGGGAGATTTCACTGATAAAGATATCTGGGTGTAGAGTTTTCTTTTGAGAATGTTTTTAATTAGATATTCAGTTTTATAAATAGATATAGAACCAATTGATTTTCTCTTCTGTCATTTTTGTAAGTTGTATTTTTCTAGGAAGTAGTCCATTTTACTTAAAATCTTAAATATATTGGCATAATATTTATATAGGCTTTGTGATATCTGTAGGACCTGTAGTTACATCTCCTTTTTCAATTCTGAAGGTGATAGTTTGTGCTCTTTTCTTCATCAGTCCTGTCAGAGGTTTATTAAATTTATTAATATTTTGAAAAGTCAACATTTAACTTAATTTCTATTTTTTGTTTCCTGTTTCAGTGTTTTCTGCTTTTTTTTCCTTCTGCTTTTTTTTTTTTTTTTTTTTTAACAGAGTTTTGTTCTTGTTGCTTAGGCTGGAGTGCAGTGGTGCAATCTCGACTCACTGCAGCCTCCACCTCCCGGGTTCAAGCAATTCTCCTGCCTCAGCCTCCCGAGTAGCTTGGATTACAGGCACCTGCCACCACGCCCAGCTAACTTTTTGTATTTTTAGTAGAGACAGGGTTTCACCATGTTGGCCAGGCTGGTCATGAACTCCTGACCTCAAGTGATCCACCCATCTCGGCCTCCCAAAGTGCTGGGATTAAAGGTGTGAGCCACCGCGCCTGACCTTTTCTCCTTCTACTTTCTTTAATTTCTTGTTCTGTTTTATTGCTTTTTAAAATCAATATGTAAATCATTAATTTTTACTCTTCTTATCGCATATATTCACATAAGACTAGAAATTTACCTCTAAGTATGGCTTTTGCTGCATCTTACAAGTTTTGATATGTCATATCCTTGTTATTTTTCAATTCAGGATATTTTCTGATTTCCAGTGTAATTTCTTCTTTGATCTGTAGATTGTTTAGAAATGTATCACTTTGTTTATAAACATTTGAGGTTTTTTCAAAATGTTATTGATTCCCAGAGTAATTCCATTATGTGATCAGAAAACACTCTCATCCTTTGACATTTTTTCAGGCTTGCTTTGTAGCTCAGCAGTAAGTCGGTTTTGATAAGTGTTTCATGTGCACTTGAAAAAAATATGCCTTCTTAACAACAACATGTATAGATGCAGTCACATAACAACAACATATATAGACAGTTGGGTTAAGTTTGTTGTTTGTATTGTTTACATCGTCTATGGCCTGTTCTTACCAGTTGCTGAGAGAGGTGTATTAAAATTTCCCACCATGATTTGGAGTTGCTAATTTCTCCTTTTTGTCCTGCCAGCTTTATAGATTTGAGGCTACATTGGATATATACAGATTTAGGATTACTGTATCAGCCTGGCAAATTGACCCTTTTTTATTATTAAATGTCCGTCTTTTTTGCTAGTAATGCATCTTGTCTTAAAGTCTATTTTGCATGATGTGCCAGCTCTTGTTTGGTTAGTATTTTTATAGCACAGTTTTCCATTCTTCTGTTTCCTGTCATCTTACTGTTTGTTTTCTGTTTGTTCTACTTGTTCTGTAGTCCTTTTCTTTCTTATCTTCTTTTGAATTATATTTTTTGTTTCTTTTCTTTTTGAGATGGAGTCTCGCTCTGTTGCCCAGGGTGGAGTGCAGTGGCACGATCTCGGCTCACTGCAAGCTCCACTTCCCAGGTTCACGCCGTTCTCCTGCCTCTGCCTCCCGAGTAGCTGGGACTACAGGCACCCGCCACCATGCCTGGCTAATTTTTTGTATTTTTAGTGGAGATGGGGTTTCACCATGTTAGCCAGGATGGTCTTGATCTCCTGACCTTGTGATCCGTCTACCTTGGTCTCCCAAAGTGCTGGGATTACAGGCGTGAGCCACTGCGCCTGGCCTGAATTATGTATTTTTAAAAATTGTTTCATTTTCCCCCTCTTCTAACTTGTCTATTAGACATTACTGTTCTTTTAGTGGTTATTCTAGATACTACAAAATGGTCCTTGACTTATTTTATTAAGGTCTAATATGAATTTAAAATTAGAACTGATATCTTAGCATGTGCTGCTTCTGTAGCTAATGCATTATTCTAGGAATGCTTATAAATGTGGTTCTTTTTTGTATATCAGAATGGCCCTTAGAGACCTCTTAGAGCTGTTAATGTTATAAATAATCACCAAAGTAAGTGATTAGTACCTTAAATACAGTAAAAGAGTGCAGTTGAAATCTTAGATAATCTTTAGAAATTATTCAACTTTTTTGAAATTATGTTACTAATTCTCCTAGAAAAAAAAGAAAATTTGTTTTAAACAAGAATGATTTATAAATTATTTTTTATAGTAAACTACACTGTTTGTGGAAAATATTAAAACATTGCCCTTTGAGCATGCAGAAGTGATATCCATTACATGCATAGCAAAGCATAACCCTCAGATAATTTTTGTTTTCAGTTTCTAATGCCACAGATTTACATGAAGTGATTAAGGACAGGTGGTTAGTGTGTGTTTAATTTTGTTATTTGGATTCAGGATGCTCTTATGAATCCTCTGGTGAAAGTCAGAAAGCAGAGTTGTGGGTACAGGTTGATTTTCAGAAAGCCTCTGTCACCAGACACGCAGGCACACTCTTCTGCAATGGTTTGAAGAAGGTGTTGTCTTTTCGGTTTTTACCTCCTTTGGACTGATGTCCTCTGTGACCTTTGTAGTTTTCCCCCTGCCTGTCCCTAATTGCACCATCTCGTCTAGCAATTTGATGAAAACCTCAATAGGTGTTACTATCAACAGGATTATATTTCATAGTGGAATGTAATTTTCCACTCCAGTCAGTGATGGAAGAAGAGTGGTCAGTAAGAGAAAACCTTTTTTGCAAGAGGGATGTATTTGAGGAGTGATTCACAAGAATGAACTCTCTTTATGAAGTTTAATTTTTGCAAGGTACAATTTCTTTCTTTCTTTCTTTCTTTTTTTTAACCATGGTGAGATCTGTTTTCTTAGATGTGGTAGAAACATTCAAAAAGAGAAATACTGTGGTGTTGGAAGGCTTATTTTTCATCATCATTTTGCTTTGAAGTTGTTTGGTGAATGCATTCTGAATGAGACAGTTTGGCTATTTCTAGCACAATTGAGTTTCTGATTTCCCTTTGGATTCTTAATATCTTTTGAGGGCCAGGGTGGGATATTAATAGAGATTACTTGAAATAAACTGTGAGATTTTTCTGCATCTGGAATACAGGCAACAAATTGTTACACGATGACAGCAGCAGGCTGTGATTGTTCCAGGCTGTCCTTGGCCAGTCCTATCCTCAGGAATCCAAGTAGGAGCAGGAACAACCAACCATTCCCTTATTCCCTTCAGGAGGAGGCTCAAAGAAAAGTTGTTCCAAGGTAATTGGGAGTAAACAGAAGCTGATCGTTAGACTTTATGATTATAATCAATAACAAATATGTGTGTGTGTGTAATAACAAATTTTGTGTGTGTGTGTGTGTGTGTGTGATGTAGGAAGGTGTAGTTTTTTCAATGGCCAGCCTTCAGGTCTCTGAAGTGGCTGATATGGTCATGGGGTCTCTCTAACTTGTGGTTAACTTTGTCAACTCATAGCAATTCAAAGCAAAATGGAGGCTATCTCTGTCAGTGTGCTAGGGCAGCTCTAGCATAATACCACAAATGGGGGCTTAAACAACAGACCTTTTTTCTCTCACAGTTCTGGAGGCTGGAAGTCTGAGATCAAGGTGCCGGTAGCTTTGGTTTCTCCTGAGGCCTCTCTCCTTGGCTTCTAGACAGCCGCCTTCTCCCTGTGTCCTCACATGGTCTTCCCTCTGTGCACACACATGCCTGGTGTCCCTTTATGTGTCCACATTCTCTCCTCTTATAAGGACACAAATCAGATTGGATTGGGGCCCCACCCTCATGACCTCATTTTAACTTAATTGCCTCTTTAAAGGCCCTATCTCCAACTGAGGTGGGTGGATCACCTGAGGCCAGGAGTTTGAGACCAGCCTGACCAACACGGTGAAACCCCATCTCTACTAAAAATACAAAATTAGCCGGGCGTAGTGCCACCTACCTGTAATCCCAGCTACTTGGGAGGCTGAGGAAAGAGAATCGCTGAACCCAGGAGGCAGAGACTGCAGTGAGCTGAGATCGCACCACTGCACTCCAGCCTGGGCGACAAGAGTGAAACTGTCTCAAAAAAAAAAAAAGCCCTATCTCCAAGCGTGTAGTCCAGTTCTATGGTACTGGTGGTTAGGGCTTCAACACATAAACTTCTGGGGAGTGAAGGACATGAACATAGTTCAGCCCATAACGCTGTTAGAGTCAGCTGAGGTGTCTCAGTTATATTCAGAGTGTCTGCAGGAATTTATTAGCCAACACTGTTGTTCCTAAAACAACCAGCAAGAGGCTCTCTGTCTCTCTGACACTCTTTAGAATGGCACCAGCCTCTGTCTCCACACCGCACAACCAACCCAGCAGCTAGTCTTGGGTGCCTCTTCAGATGATGTTCTGGGCTCCCCTGCTTTTCACCCTCCCTCTCACCCCTGTCTAAATCAATGTCCTCCCCTGCCTGTGTTATCGCGGAGAACTCCCCATTCTCGCTTCCCTCTTGCCACCCTGGAGCTCTGCCCCTCCACGGAGCAGCCAGTGGTATTTTGAAAATGTAAATCAAACCTGGCCACTCTCTTGCTCCGAGTCCTCCCAGCACATTTAGCGTGGGCTCCAGATGCTTGCCTGGGCATGTGAGAACGTGGCCCACTCTGCCCTCTCCAGACTCAGCTCCTCCTCGTGTCTTCAATACCATAGCTGGGCTACTCTGGCCTTGCTGCTACTGCTCTCGTGTGGGTCCCTTCCTCAAAGCCTGGAGTTCCTGGAAGGTTCTTCCCCCAGATACCCACACGGCTTACTCCCTCACACCTCCCAGTTCGCTGCCCAGATGCTCCTTCCTCAGGGACATCTTCCCGAGCCCCTGGGTAAGCCAGCGCACCGTCCCCCGACCCCAGACCATCTGTCCTCAAAGCATCTTCATAGCACTGGTCACTCCTTGACATCGGGGTATATAATTGCCCTATTGTCTGTCTTTGCTAGAACGTCAGCTTCACGAAGGCTTTTGTCTCATTTACCACTAAGTACCCAGTACCTTAGAAGCTTAGAAGTTCTTAGTACCTAAGACTAGCGCTTGCTTCATGAATATGTATTAAATTGATAAATGGCATTCTGTGGCTCAAGTGAGTCTGTGGTGTCAAAGGTTGTGCTGGGCAGACTGCCTTTGGTAATGGGCATGGACCCCTCTTTAGGTCCAAAGCAACCCCCGGGAGAAACTTGTGTTTTTCTCTGCCTCGTGCCCAGAATACACCTTGCCTGCGATGATGAGTTGAGAAGCTCCCCACAAGGGTAGATGATTCGTCTGGCTTGAAAGAGATTGGCTCTGTTGGCATTTTGTTAGCAAATTTAGAGTTGGGAGGTCACTAACAAGGCTAGTCCCCGATTCTGCAACCTAAATGGAAAGGCAGTTGCTTTGCAAGAGTGCCGTAGAGTCCGTGGGAGACATGCTTCTCAGCCTGCCTCTTGGTCCACATGTAGGCCAGCTACTTCCTGGGCTGCCTTTTTTTCAAAGATTTTTTTCATGAGTACTGTATTGAAACTTTCATGCAAAGTACCTGATAGTGTGTAATATTTTTAGGGCCTATAGGCAATGGAGGCTTTACATTTTTAGTGATTTTTTTTTCCTCATATACACTGGCATTGACCCTAGGAATGGTAGCTGTTTTTCTTTTAGGCTTGCTTGACTGCCATAACCAGAGCTTAGCAAATGGAGAAAGGGGAGTTGGGGATGTGGGAGTAGGGATTTCTTCTGCTTCCTCCTTCTCTTTCTTCTTCCCTTTATTCCTCTTCTTTGATTTGAGGGGGCTTTTCTGGTATGAGGGTAGAGGGGCATGAATTATACTTCCTCAGACTGAAAGGGTCTTCCGGGGCAACAGCAATTCATTTTTCAACTCTCTGAGATACTCATTTTGTTTTGTTTTTGAATAAACCTTCACTTGTAGTCTTCCTTTCTCTACCCAGTCCTGGAACTGCCTAAGCAGAGGCAGTTTGGACCCTAGAAACAGCATCTTGATTTGGTTGGGATGTTGGAAAAGGGATCTTTCCATTCTAAGACACTTAAAAAAAATAGTTATTAGGGAAGTGCAAACATTTTAGTTATTTAGACTTTTCAGTCTAGAAAACATTTTCAGTGGTTTTTCCTGTAGAGACTAAGGCATCTCTGAGACAATGGTGGGTCCATCTCCACAAGGACTTAGAACTCCCGAGTCGCCACTTCTGGGTGGTTCTTCTAGTGCTTGTCTAAAGAACATTTTTGAGCTTTTGGCCTAAAACTTTCTTCTTCCTTCTTACCCGTCCTTTTCCATAGACCTCCCCTGTGTTGCCTGCCTGCCTATGCTTTGCCTTGATTTACAGCATGCGCGTGCATACGTAGGTGCACGAGACAGCCAGGTGCTAGAAAGTTTGCAAGGCCAGGAGGGACATCACAGGGTCCTGGATTTTGGTCCCTTCTTCGTGCAAGCACCAGCTAGGCACTTGACCTCTATAGGAAGGATTCCCTCATCTATAGAGTGGGGCGGAGATCATGGTGAGCCGTGCACGAAGGTGAGGAACTATAGACAAAGCATCCAGGAGCCACGTCAGCCCTTCACAGGTGGCTGTCTATGCAGGCAGTCACCACACCCATCTCTCCGCCCAGCTTCAGCTCCAAGGAGCCCGCTTGGCCTGCTTTTGCAAACACTGTCTCCAGCTGCTTCGGGTTGCAGCATCTCATTCCTGAAACCCAGAGGACGTGACTGGATAATAGCCGGGCAAGTGAGCTGCGGTGATGTTTTAACACAGGCCTGATCTGATCATTCCTCACTCATTCAACCCTAGGCAAGCCTGGATTCATACTTTCCGTGGCCACCCGCGCCAGCCGGTTTCCATATCAGCCAGGGCGTCAGGAAGGTGGAAGGACACACTGTCATTCTTTCCATTCGCGCTGACCCTGCCTGCTATCAGGCCTGAATGCCAGCAGGTTTAGCTAAAGAAAGTTGCAACTGCTGACCAGGCTGTGCAGGCTGGCCTCTGTCTCTAGCACACCCGGGGGTAGACAAGATGGTTCTTGATGCTCTAAAGCTGGGTCTGACTTCCCAGGAAAGGAAATCAAACAGGGCCTCCTCCATTCTCGCTGGGAATCCTTGGTTGGGCTCTCTTTTGTTTTGAGCCATTGAAGTATTTGTGTAGACACAGTGGGTCTGAAAGTAATGCACTGTGACACTTTCCCCTCTGTTCTCTGCCACCGGGTGTTAGTGGGATAATCAGATAGCAATTTCCCTGTGGATTCTCAGTGGCCCTAGGAGATAGGTTAGCAGTGGTTATTTCTGTTTTACAGAGTGGAAAGGCAATTTTAAAGAAAAAAATATTCTTCTGCTCAAGGTCACAACTGCAAACCAGTGGCCCGGCTCATGGCTCTGGATGTGCCAACCTACCACTCTCCCCTTCTGAGGACTGGGTTGTATCTGGCACTGTGTTTCAGTTTTAGAAAATGTATTTGAAGGAAATGGGAGAGTGGGGTCTATTTTGGGACTCTTGAATAATTCCTTTTACTCTGTTTTCTATAAAGTGTAAGAGTGATTCATTAGCAAGCATAAGTAATATCTGAGTGATGCAACTGTACTACGTTAGGTTTTGGGACCTGGTTATTGAATTGGTCATGAACACTTGTCACATACATGCATTGAGTCATACATTGTTGGAGATGGAAGGCAGCTTAGTAATCATTTAGTCCAGTGGGTCCCAAATCTAGCTGTTTGTCAGAATCACCTATAGAGCTTATTAAAAATTCAGATACCGCGGTACTACCCAAGACCCTTTGTCTTTAGCATTGCATTTTTGGGGAGTGGGACTCTCGCTCTGTCACCCAGTCTGGAGTGCAGTGGCGCAGTCTCAGCTCACTGCAGCCTCTGCCTACCAGGCCCAAGTATCTTCCCACCCCAGCCTCCCAAGTAGCTGGGACTACAGGCAGGCACCACCATACCTGGCTAATTTTTTGTATTTTTGGTAGAAACGAGGTTTTGCCATGTTGCCTAGGCTGGTCTCAAACTCCTGAGCTCGAGTGATCTGCCCACCTCAGCCTTCCAAAGTGCTGAGATTACAGTCACGAGCCACCGCGCCCGGCCATAACATTGCATTTTTAACAAATTTTTGCAAGCAGTTCCTAAACAACTGGCCTAAAAACCTTTAAAAAACTCCACATTTGAGAATCACTGGATGCAAGTCCTTTTTTTCTTGGCTTGTTTTTGTTGGTCTGTTTGCTGTATGTGTTGTTATTCAGGTGAGGAACCAGCGGCCCAAAGGGTAGATGACCTTGCCTGGACTCACACAGATCTGTCACTGTTGGAGTCGGGATGGGAAACCCAGCTCCGCTCTTCACAGGCATGAGGTTGGGCACTGCATTTAGAGCAACCCAGAACACTTCTGGTGACACTTGGTAACATGCCCTGCACTCTTGGAAAGGCACTTTTGTCAGGGTGGATGTCTTACAGGGCCTACGATGTTCAGGAGATTCTTCCACAGCCCTTAGCAAAGGGCCGTCTACAAAGCCTCTCTTCCTCCCTGGGCAGGTCTATCCCCCTAGGGCCCAGAGCAGGGCCACCAAGACCATAGCAGACACCAGGAATTGACCCTGGTCTAGAACTAGTCTGTCCGTTCTGATCTGCTGCCCTGTGAAAGTCACTTGCCTGGGAACCCTGCTCACAGATGACCAGGCCCAGTGGAGAGATGCTAAGAATAAGTAGTTTGTTCGGATGGAGATTCCTAGGGGGTCTGGCTGATCCTGGCTGATGGCTGCTTACAGCACGAGACCTCAAGTTTCTCAATCTAATATTCTTAGTTCTGCATCAAACAGATGGGAGTTTATTTTCTGGATCCTGCCTATTCATGGAACTCATTTAATATGGAGGATGTTGTTGATGTCCTTCCTCATCTGCTTCTCAAGCTAGATATTTGCAGGTGAGGGGAGAAGAATCATAAGGTAAGCACTCAGAGATACAAGGGTCAAGGAGAATATAAGATCTTACGTTTCCAAACATACATCTTGCTCTTTTGTGTTTTTGCATGTGACCTTCATGCTGATTGTCCTCTGGACTGTGTGACCTTGGCACCCTCGGTTTCCTCATCTTATTGGTCCCTGTACCTCTAGTAGTCAGTGGGCTGACAGTCCACACCCCTCTGCAGGGCTCCAGACCTGGCTGTCTGACTTCCCAGCAGACCTTCCCCTCGGTCGTACCGCAGACTTTTCACACTGTGTCCGAAGCTGAGCCTTCATCTCTGTTCCTGGACTTGCTTCTCCTCTTTGGTCCTCTCCCATCCACTCCACTGTTTGTGCTAGAAACTGGGGAAGTATTGTTGGCACCTTCCCTCTCACTCCTACATATTAGCCAAAAGTTTTATAGATTTCACACCTAAGCAGTGATGTTTCAGCCTGCTTCCACTTTCCTGTGCTCAGGATAACTGCCTTGGTTCAGTCACTTTCATGTAACACTTCTTGCCTGGAGTACGCAGCAGCTCCTACCTAGTGTTCTTATTCCGCTCTGGCACCCCTCAGTGGCCCTCTAGTGCTCCCTGAGTGATCTTTTCTTTTTTTGTTTGTGAGACAGGGTCTGGCTCTGTCACCCAGACTGGAATGCAGTGGCATAATCACAGCTCACTGCAGTCTCTGCCTCCTGGGCTCAAGTGATCCTCCCACCTCAGCCTTCCGAGTAGCTGGGACTACAGGCACATACCACCATGCCTGGCCAATTTTTGTATTTTTTGTAGAGACAGGGTTTCACCATGTTGCCCAGGCTGATCTCAAACTCCTGGGCTTGAGCGATCCACCCACCTCCGCCTCTCAAAGTGCTGGGATTATAGGCGTGTGCCACCATGACTGGCCCAAGTGATTTTTCTAAAAACCTATGTATGTCATCATCTCACTATCATGCTTTTAGATACTCTTCAGTACTTGTCTGTTGTTCATAAGATAAAGCTCAAAATCCCTACTTTGTGAATAAGGCCTTTCATTTGGACCCTGTTGTCTCAGCTCTTGCTTCTCCCTCAGTCAGCTCATCAGTGCAGTGGTGCTCAACTACCTGAGATTCCTAGGACACAGGGCGCTGTAGGATGGAAACTGCAGTTGCCTCCACCTGGGATGCCCCAGACCCCTTCTTCATGGAGCTGACCCCTGCCGGCCTTCCGATAGCCTTTTCTCAGTAGAGGTTGACTCTGTTCCCAACTAATATCTGGTGTTCTGGAATGAAGAAACGATTTTAGTATTGCCAGCTCCTAGCACAGTCATTGCCGTGTTATGTGTGATCAATATGTGTTTGATGAGTCAATGAATGAGTTAGCAACTCCTTTAGAAACCAAGTCCTATAATTGAACCAAAGAGAAAGTATTATCCATTAGGTATCTTTGGGTCTTCTTCCACCTGCTTGTTTGTGTTGTAATATTGATGTAATTATCATAGATTTCTTGCTGAGCAGTGATTAGAGTCTCCGTAAACTCCATCCGTTTTAAACCTTGAAACATTCACAGACATTGACCAAAATATTCAGACTTCTTTAGTGCTAGTACATTGTTTTCAACCTGCTATGACTTATTTCTTCTAAAGACTACTGCTGGCTGATTTGCGTTTTGTTTTAATATTCATCATTCTTCCTGTGTGCACACAAGACAATCAAAGACTGATTTAAAGGTAAAGGGAAAAATACCATCAAGCCTGGAACGTGTCACAACTGCCCACCCCACACTTGGGTTTGTGTCTGAGTTGGACACTGTCCCCGGGGCTCTTTTTCCCTTGTCCTGGGTTCCTCTGGAAGTTGTCCAGATCCCTGCCCTTGGAGGGGCCCCAAATTTTGTTGCGAGAAAGAACAGCTCAGGTAGAGGGCACAGCCTCCAGAGAGGGGTGGTACAGATACGAACCTGCAGAGGTCTGTGACTTGTTTATTGCACTTATCTGACAAAGACAGTGTAAAACCCTGCGCTTTTATTGGGAAACAGAAGGAAGAACTTGTTGGACAATTATGGAATCAGAATTTTGTCACTGGGTGGTACCTTAGTGATCATCTAAGGTAAACGACATCATTGAGCTCTTGGGTATGAATGAAAATTTTCCACAAGCTCTCCTGCATTTCTTCCCCTCCAGCTACCATATATAGGGCACAGCAGTTTTGGAGAATTCCACGGGACCCTGGCTCACTTGCTCACTCACTCGGAGTTAAGGATCCCATGCAGTGTGATGGAAGGAACCCAGACTCTGGTGCTAGACTGGCCTGAGTCTGGCCTATTCAAGTTCTTTGAGTTTATTTCCTCATTTGTAAAATAATGCCTACCTCAGAGCTGTACTGAGGATTAAATGACACCTTTTGGGGTCACTAATGGTTCCTTACCACACCGCTGTCTCGTCTCTTCTTCTGCGGTTCAGCTATAGGAGCTCGTTTTGCATGTGTCATTGCTGTTAATGGAACTGCACTTAGGAAATCCATTCACCAATCTTTCTATGTTAAATGCCTTTTGAAAAACACTGTCACCCAGCACGGTGGCACACACCTGTAACCCCAGCTACTTGGGAGGCCGAGGTGGGCAGATTGCTTGAGCCCAGGAGGTTGTGGCTGCAGTGAGCCATGATCGTAACACTGCACTCCAACCTGGGTGACAGAGTGAGACCTTGTCTCTAAAAATATACATCTAAATGCAATAAGAAACACTTTCACTTTGCATAGCTTCTTTCTCACCTGCAGGCATCAATTCTCTGGGCTCTAGGTTTGACCTCCTTTGGGTGGGCTCGCCTTGAGAATAAGACCATCTCAGCCATAGTGCTTGGCATACACTAGAAGCTCAATAAGTAGGAGAGGCAAGAGGGAAGGAGGAAGAGAAGGAAGAAAGGAGGGAAGCGGGAAATGCTGGTACTAGCAAATGAGCATAGCCGCTCCAGATGGGGAGAAGGTGAACTGTGTTTGTGCTCCCATGGAGCCCTCCGGTGCACGCTGTGCAGGCTTGGATTGTGAAGAAGGGCCAGGTAATGGTGCAGAGAGGCTCCTTCTGACCACATCCTCTGATTTGGTGGAGAGTGACCCACAGGTACTGTTCGAAAACATTTGATGTAAATGAACCAGTTCTAGCAGATGCCCTCACATTTTGCAGTTGTGAGTTTCCTCTCATTTCTTCTTGATTCCCGTCTGCCTGTGCAGTTCTGCCTCCATCAGCCGTACATTGACATTTAGGTGGTTAACACTTGATGCCATAACCATTGTCCATGTTTTATTCATAATTTGACTCTAAAACCTGAAAAGTTGTCAGTATGGTTTATGCTATTACAGCTATAAAAATGTTCTTCGATGCCAGCTAAACAGCTGGTGAGGATTACGTTCCTTCTGAGTAGGTCCAGCTTCTGACGCGGGAGGCACCCGAGGAGAACGTGCTCAGCCACGGAAGCAGACAGACACTCCGTGTTTACACTCAACAACTGCTGAGAATCATTTCATGTCACGTTTACTTCATATTTGGATCTGACTTTCTTGAATAGCATTTTTATTTTTCTTAGAGTTTCTATTATCTTTTTTTGACATGTTGTGTGCTTTATTAGAGCCTCAAGTTCTTGTATCTTCTCCGTTATAGCAAACATTCTATTATTCACGTTTCCCATTCTGGACTGGCTTTTCCCAGGACCTGAGGCTGAGCTACCTCCTGGGGGCTTTTCTTCACTCTGTCCCTAAGTTGGGTCTAGTGCATCCTAAATCTCATGTCTTTCTCCTTTATGGTTTATGCCATCATTTTGCTGGACTACATTTATATTTTCTCCCCTAGAAAAGAGAATGAAAAGTCAATTGTCTGATTTCTTGAAAATATATGTAGTATCTCACCCTCACACTTGATTGATAGCTTGTCCGCATGTAGACTTCTCCAGTGGACATTGTTTCTCAGAACTTCTAAGGAAGCTCATTGGCTTATAGTGTCCAATTTGGCTGATGCAAAGACTGATGTCAGTCCGACTTCCACTCCCTTGCAAATGACTGATTTTTTGTTTCTCTTGAAACATCCTTCTTTGTCTTGGATATTCTGAAATGCTTTGTGGATGTGTCTTCACATGGGTCTCTATTCATAGTAGGCTTCATTTGGTGAGTCCCTTCCATTGGAAAATTCATCTTCTTTAGAACCTGAGGATTTTTATTGCATTCCTTAAGCTCTTCCCTTTAATTTCCATTCTTTCTGGGCCTCCTAGTAATGCTGGGCCTCCTAAGTTGGAACTCTGTATGTCTTATATTTTCCTCCTTTATATGTTTTCATGATACAGATAATTTTGATGGTTTTCTAATTAGAAAAGCAATGTATATTGTAACAGCAACAACAAAAATTATAAGTAGGCACGATTATAAAATGAAGCAAGGCCTTGGAGGAGGCAGGAGGAAGCAGAATTGAGGGAACAAAAGATGGCATTATCTTTGGGAGGAAGAGGAATGCTCCCTATTGACAGACCAGAGAAAGGGCTAAGAAAGAGTCCAGATGCAGGAGCATGTTGTAGCACACAGGGAGCAGTGAACTCGAGTCACTTGGCCTTGCTAGTTTTATAAAGTGCAAGTTGAGGTCTCCTACTTAGACTGAAGACTTGGGGTCACAAGAAGGTGTGAAACATGTACAGAGGAAACAAGTGGTGACTGGCAGTTTGACCCAGAGCCTTGAAGACCCATCTGAACTTATATAGGATGCAGTCGTAGTGGGACCAGTTGGCCTGGTTTTGTAATGTTCAATTATTGGAACCTATGAGCAGGAGCAGGGTTGAAATTTGGCAAGGTAAGCATGGTAACAGGACATTGATGAGGGAACTCAGCAAAGGCAAAATATTTCCATCAGTGATGGTTAATACAGATGATTAGCTAAATAATCCTTTTTCCATGTTTGTGACTTAGTCTCTTTGTGTATCCCTGCCCCGTTCACCATTACCATGCCAAAATCTGTCCCAAGAAGAACTGAGAAAAAAAGGATATTGGGAACTTTTGGTCCCAGAATGGTCTCTGCTAAAAATCTATCCATTTACATCAAGTCAATTATCAAAAACCATCCTTTGATCACTGTTATAAAACCAACATCTCACCCAAGAGAATAATTTCATCTTGCATGCAGAATTTGTAGCTGACATTTGCTTGGATCTAGGAGGAGAGTCCTGATAAGCCAATGATATGGTTTGGCTCTTTGTCCCCATCCAAATCTCATGTTGAATGGTAATCCCCAGTGTTGGAGCCTGGTGGGAGATGACTGGATCATGGGGGCAGATTCCCCCCCTTGCTATTCTTGTGATAATGAGTTCTTACAAGATCTAGTTGTTTAAAAGTGTGTAGCATCTCCCCTTTCGCTGTCTCTCTCCTGCCATCATGTGAAGACGTGCTTGCTTCCCTTTCGTCCTTCTGCCATGATTATACATTTCCTGAGGTCTTACCAGCCATGCTTCCTGTGCAGCCTGTGGAACTGTGAGTCAATTAAACCTCTTTTCTTCATAAATTACCCAGTCTCAGGTAGTTATTTATAGCAGTTTGAGAATGGACTAATACAACCAAATTCACCCTTTTTCATGGACTTTAGAATGTTGAGACTGGAAGAAACCTTAGAGATGGTCAAGCCCAGTGGTTAAACAGTTTCATTTTATTTTGTTGTTGTTGTTCTGAATGTCAGATCTTTATAAGTGAATTCTTTCACTGATCTCCAACACATAAAACAGCAAAGTGGAGCAGCCCCTCATGAAGTAGGGGTCTACACTGGAGCCCCCCAATTAGCTCCTAGTCACCCCCTGTGCCATCTCCACCAGCCCCAGGATGTCCCTTATTTTCTAGTTAATGGAACTGAGCCAGAAAGAGGCACATGGTGTCAGAGCTACATGTGCCTCCAGTATTCTGTAATCTTCTCCCTGCCACTGGAGAAGCAGTGGGTCCGGGACCCAAAAGGCATGTGAGTGAGTCCAGCCCTTGGACATCCTAGTCCTCACTGGGCAGAGGGAGCCATCTCCTGGGATTTTTAATTCGAGGCCTTTTTACCTTGAACTCTTGAGAAATCTCTGGGCATAGCAGGTTAACTGCTTGTGTTCTGGTCCCACCAATTTTCTGTGTTCCCTTCAGAGAAGGTGAAGGTGAATTCTGCAGATGTTCCATCCTACTATCTTTCAAACAACTGGGTACTGTGTCTCCTTAATGATAAAAGAGAGCTCTTCTTGAAATAGGATGATCATTTTCCACAGTTTCTTGGTTATCCAATTATACTAGTGGTGATTAAATTAGGTCTTTGATAGGCATGCAAGTAAAAGCAGTTTGTTGTAATTTACAATAATAAGTAAATTGTCTAAATGGTTTTAATATCATTAAAAATTTTTATCTGGTAGGCACAGTGGCTCACACCTGTAATCCCAGTACTTTGGGAGGCCAAGGCGAGAGGGTTGCTTAAGCCCAAGAGTTCAAGATCAGCCTGAGCAACATGGTGAAACCCCATATTCATAAAAAATTAGCCAGGCATGGTGGCACACACCTATATTCCCAGCTACTCGGGAGGCTGAGGTGGGAGGATCACCTGAGCCTGGAAAGTAACACTACAGTGAGCCATGTTTGTACCACTGCACTCCAGGTGGGGCAACAGAGTGAGACCCTGTCTCAAAAAATTTTTTATCTGTATTCTCTGTACAGTTCTAATTTAAAACAGATTGACTGACACTGTTAGGGACATTTGCTCTCTCTAATTAAAAATACATTAGTATTTTAACACAATACTTAACATTTAAGAGGTAGATACAAGTTTAAATTTTGTAAAATGTATTTAATTGATTTTAAGTGGTAATTTTTTTTCAGGATAATTTTGCAACTATGTCAGAAAACTAAATAATGTGACAAATGTAAACATGTTCCATTTTATTTATTTATTTATTTATTTTTGGAGATGGAGTTTCGCTTTTGTTGACCAGGCTGGAGTGCAATGGCGCGATCTCGGCTCACCACAACCTCCACCTCCCAGGTTCAAGCAATTCTCCTGCCTCAGCCTCTTGAGGAGCTGGGATTATAGGCATGCACCACCAAGCCCGGCTAATTTTGTATTTTTAGTAAAGATGAGTTTTCTCCATGTTGATCAGGCTTGTCTCGAACTCCTGACCTCAGGTGATCTGCCTGCCTCGGCCTCCCAAAGTTCTGGGATTAGAGGCGTGAGCCACCACACCCAGCCACATGTTTCATTTATTTATAAAATAACTCTCTGTAAGAACAGATCCTTTTTACTCTTCATCATCATGATTAATTTTTGTGAATTTTTGTTAAAGTTTGAAACTTGCTTGAGTCTATGATTGGGGAAAGAATTTTTTAAAAAATGTATTTTATACTAAGTCATGTAAATTTCTATTAAAAAAAGGATATTCTAGGACTGTGCTAAAAGCAGTTTGTAGCTCTCTTAAATTGTATTTGGAGCAAGTTCACTCGAGAAAATTAGATGTGGATTCTGGTCACATTCTATTTTTGGTTTATCGTAGTGTTACTGGGTTGATTGTGCACTTCATGTATCATATTTTGGTTTTGAGTGTTCCAAAAAAAAAGTCCACTATCATCACAAGACAGAGATGTATCATCAGAAAAAAGTGTTCTAGATGAAGGCAAAAAGAGTTTTCAGCCACTCAGCATGGGTATGTGGAAAACATGCTCCAAGTGTTTCAGTGGTAGACCACTAATTCAAGACGTCAGTCATGCTGCTTTGTAATCTTAACTCATATTGCCTAAGAGGTTGTCATTTACATCCTGTTCTTAGGATGTTTTTTTCCATACTTACCAGACCTCTTACACCACTGGTAAGTAACGAAAGCTATATGCAGAAGCAAATCACTCTAGTCTTTTTGATAATCCTTGTGCTTAAAAAGCTCCTTCTTTCTTTTTTCTTATTATTCCCTTACTTGTCTAGTTCTCTTGTTTTCTCCAGATCATATTTTTAGACATCTTTAGAAAGGAAAGACCCTTTTTCACTGTCTAGAATTTTCTAGACTGGTTGGTTTTTTAAAAAAAATCTCTATAGTTACTAGACTTATTGAACACTCAATTTATATAGGGGCTTAGGGTCCTTCAGCTACCCCAGGGGGCTTGGGCCTGGGCCCTCCCATCTGTCCTTCAACTTTAGGCTGTAGTTAGGCTGTGCCACCAGCTTCCAGGAGAAGCCATGGGCAGGCCTACCACTACCTTCACCCCCCTTCCTCCAGCCCCTTTGCCTCTACCAAACCCCACCCGAAGCCCCTTGAGTGGATCTTGTCCTGAGCCCTGTGGTCTCTGCATTCAAAGACTGGATCCAGGAAGGAACTAATCAGTGTCCTTGGGCAAAGTCTTGAATCCTTTATTATTTGAGATTATGACATGAGATTATTTCCTCATCTGTAAAGTGTAAATAACACCCGCCTCAGAGCCAAGATAAGAAATTTAAGATGATATATATGAACACCTAGCACAGTTGCTGGCACACAGGATGTGCTTAAATTGTGAGTCGCTTTTCCCTTCTTTTTCCTTCGTTTCTCTCCAATTGTTCCTCCCCTGCAGCCCATCATGCGCTCCATCCTGAAAGCTCTCCCACAGTGATTTCTCCACCTTAGCCTTCTGGCAGTAACTCCAGGGTGGGGAGGTGGGGGAAGGACAGGCCTTGCCTGTCTGTCTGAGCTCACGCATGCTATCATAAATGGATTTCTAATCTAGGATATGGTAACATGCAAAACATCACCACGGAAGAAAAGTGTGTTTGTTAGTATTTGTATTAAGTTATTTTGAGATAAAGGAAAAAGGCTCTTATTTGAGTCCAGTCTTTCAGGATTTATGGTGATTCCTACACAGCAATTCTTCCAATTTCAAAAATAAGCTTTAGTCCAAAAAAATTCTCTCTCTGCACTTGCTGTTTAGTGCTGGAAGGCGTTTTCCACAGAGACAATGCTGTGTTCTCAAGCCCACAGAAACCTATGCAACCTGTAGTGTGACTAAATAATACTGCTTAAAGGCTACTCTAAAATTTACACACTAAGGGATATGGTTTGGCTCTTTGTCCCCACCCAAATCTCATATTGAGTTTTACTCTTGTAATTCCCATGTGTTGTGGGAGGGACCTGGCAGGAGATAATTTGAATCATGGAGGCGGTGTTCCCCACACTTTTCTTGTGGTAGTGAATAAATCTCACGAGATCTGATGGGTTTTTTCCTCATTTTGTTTCTTCCTCATTTTCCTTTGCCACCGCCGTGTCAGAAGCACCTTTTGTCTCCCACTATGATTCTGAGGCCTCCCCAGCCATGTGGAACTGTAAGTCCAATTAAACTTCTTTTTCTTCCCAGTCTTGGGTATATCTTTATCAGCAATGTGAAAACAGACTAATACACTAAGAAAGATCTTGCAGAAAGGAAGACACTGAAGAAAAAAGGGGTGAAATGACATCAGACTTGTAATGGCTCTGGGCCTTCTCAGAGCTACCGGAAAGAAGGCCCAGGTGCACCCTGCCCTGCTGGTTCTGCCCCAGCCGTTCATAAGTGTGGTTCCTCAGAGAAGCAAGGCTCCTTTCCTCTTGAAGACCCCCTTCATGTATGATTAGCATGGAAGTCCTCCAGTGGATGTAGAGAGAGCCCTCTAAGAGCTCATTCTGCTGTAAACACAGGGAACTAAGGTGGCATAAACACACCGTGACTCCGGGAATCACTGCCATCTCGCCAACAGACACACTTTCTAGACTCAAAGTTACAAGCTCACTTCACTGTGAAGCTGGAAAACCAAATTCTCAAAGTTAGCTGAAAAGTTAAAAAAAATTTGAGGTCAAGCTCTGCCAGCTCTTCTAATTATATATAGCAAGGCCCTGTGATGGATTTGTGGGAGGCAGGGGGGAGATTTACATCAAAGGTAGAGCACTTTTAGTTGCTTTTTCTAACTTGAGCACAAAAAAGTGTCTAGATTTCAAGGCTGAATTCTGATTGTGGGGGCTGATGAGGTCAGTGGAAGTGGCCCCAGGTAGCTGCAGTGCTGAATGTAGCAGAGGTCAGCTTTCACTGTGCACTGCAGACTTCCTTCTAAAGGGACCATGGCATGCTATCAAAGCTGGGGCAGAGGTCCCGAGTAGGAGGCTCCCATCCTGGTGGAAGCTGCCTGAAGAGCATTGCCAACGCCCTCACTGCTCCCAGAGCCGGGCCCCTTCTGTACACTTAGCCATCAGATGGAATTTGGTCCTTACTTTGACACTGACCAACCAAATGCAGGAGAAGCATAGGGAAATATCTAGTTAACTCCAGTTATCTTCTGTCCACATAGCAGAATGAACTCTGGAGGATAAGCGGCAAAAGCGAGCCTCATGGCTCCAATCCCATTTTCCTCTTATGTTGCAATTTCCTTGCATCAGCAGCCCTGACAAGTGGGAAATTCCAGTGGAGCCCATGCTGCTAGGGACTTCTTAGGTGTAAGTGAAACCTTGGCACTTTCCCAGTCAGTAATTAGACAGAAATTCTGAATTTGAAAATAGATTTCAGATTAGCATGAGTGGTGAATTACTTTTTTTCCAACAGAAGGATGCCTCTTAGAGCTTGTGTTCTCAACTTTAGAAGTATTCAGGGTTTTTTTGTTTTGTTTTGTTTTTTATTTGAGATGGAGTCTCACTTTTTTCCAGGCTGGAGTGCAGTGGTGCAATCTCGGCTCACTGCACCCTCCGCCTCCCAGGTTCAAGCAATTCTCCTACCTCAGCCTCCCGAGTAGCTGGGACTACAGGCATGTGCACCACGCCTGGCGAATTTTTTGTGTTTTTAGTAGAGACAGGGTTTCACCGTGCTGACCTGGATAGTCTTGATTCTCCTGACTTCCTGAACCGCCGGTCTCAGCTTCCCAAAGTGCTGGGATTACAGGCGTGAGCCACTGCGCCCAGCCTTGGGGGTTTCTTTTTAGTGGAAATTACCTGTACCTTTCTTACTTTGAAGCATTTTGTTTGTGTCTACACAAAAGTTTGAAATTTTACATAGAACCACAACAGGATTTGGGGGATGGGGAGGTGGGAGGCAAAGCAGTACCATGGATCAGGTTTGTTAGTTTAAAGCTGGCATAGTTTAGATGTTTGTCCCATCCAAATGTCATGTTGAAACGTGATCCCCAGTGTTGGAGGGAGGCCTGGCGGGAGATGTTTGGGTCATGGGGGTAGATCCCTCATGAATGGCTGGGTGCTGTTCTTGCAGTAGTGACTGAGTTCTTACTCTCTGAGTTCACAGGAGAGTTGGTTGGTTAAAGGAGCCTGGCACTTCCTCCTCGCTCACTCTTTCTCTTGCCATGTGACACGCTTGCTCTGCCTTCACCTTCCACCATGAGTAGAAGCTTCCTGAGGCCACACGGGAAGCTGAGCAGAGCTAGTGCATGCTTGTACAGCCTGCAGAACCATGAGTTAAGTAAACCTCTGTTCTTTATAAATTACACAGTCTCAGGTGTTCCCTGAGAGCAACACAGCAGGGACCAACACAAAAACTGTCAGATCATAGAACAGTGAAGTGGGTTTGCTTGGTGTGCTTCTGGCCCCTCCTCTGCCCCTTTTTTCTGGTAAAGCCTAAGTCTCCCTGGTCCCACTCTGCATTCTCCATCCATTTCAGTGAGGGACTCAAGGGTGCTGAGAATCAATTTGAACATGGTCTTCCAGGTCACTGTGACCACATTTGTTTTCAAGGAAGGAAGATGGAACATATTTTATTTACAGTGTTGCCGTGAAGTGTAACTTTCAGCCATGTGGACTCATGGAATATTGGTGGGCATTTGTTCAGGAAGGACAACCTGCAGCAGACCCAAGTCCTGGAATATGGAGTGGATCTGGGGTTCACACTGAATCTGGAGACCCTGGATTAGGAGAAGACTCTGGGAGTCATTTGCCCAGAAGCACTCCACTCTGGGACTGGACTGCCCCGCCCCATGCCACATGGTTGCCTGGCCTCTACCTACTCTCAGGAAAAGGCAGCTTCCTCTGTCCCTAGACAGCCCATTTCATCTTTATGCAAATCTGCAATAGCGCCCCTTTCCCTTAGGCCAGAAATATCTCCACTTCTGCTGTAGTCTTGCGTAATACATTCCAGAGAGGTAGCAGGTTCAGTGGGTGGTGGAAGGCGTTCCTGTGTGAACATAGTCACCAGCCCCCGACACCCAGGAGATGGTGCACACGAACACACACACATTGGGGAGCAAAACCCAGGTGTGAGCTCCGCCCTTGCAGAGCTTCAGGCAAATATGTATGCATGGTCACTGGGGAAGAGACACCGTGAAGTATGTTATATTACAAGGTATACCGGCTCTTTATGCTGGTATTTATTATATGTAAGCTACACATTTTGCCAAGCACACATAGAAGGGGGGTCATTGAATTCATCTAATACTGCCTTTTGAAATGACAAAAAATGAATGAGTTAGTCAGGAAGGGGTTCTGGGGCTATTTAATGGCACCATTTCTTGTGTAGGCAGTGTTTTCCCATCTGTTGAACAGTTTGTTCTATATATATACACACTCATATAAGTGGTCATGAAAGAAGCGTCTTCCTCAGTTATGGCTGTATTCCTGTGTAATACAGCTGTTTCAGCTGCAGCGCCCTCACCTTCCCAACCAGCGTGTCAGTGGAGCAGTAGCCCCCATTGGAGGGCACAGGATGGGGTAGGAGACATTGCCACAGAGTGTGAGCTGGAGCAGGCTGCCCTTTGTGATCCACCAAGCCCTGAGAGCCCAGCAGGCATGTCATGTCTTTAGTTAGCACTTCTCAAACTATCTACCAGGGAAACCTGGTTTTTGTTTAAATTTCCAACCTCTTGCCAACAGATAAACGTAATATGATAAAAGTGAATTACTAGAAGAGTGAAGTGGACCAAAAGAGACATGGAATACAAGCCTTAGCTTTTTCTTTTCTTTTTGAGACAAGGTCTCACTCTGTTGCCCAGGCTAGATTGCAGTGGCACCATCATGGCTCACTGCAGACCTTGAGTTCCTGGGCTCAAGCAATCTTCCCCAGTAACCAGGACCACAGGTGCACAACACCATGCCTGGCTAGTTTTTGTTTGCTTGTTTGTTTAATTTTTGGTAGAGATGGGGTCTCACTATGTTGCCCAGGCTGGTTTTAAACTCCTGGGCTCAAGCAGTCCTCCTGCCTTGGCCTCCCAAAGCACTGGGATTACAGGGGTGAGCCACCACACCTGGTCAGCTTTTTCTTATTAGCTCCAACAGTCATACAAATTTTCTGATAAATTTAAAGGTTTTAAAGGCTAATTCTCTTTTTCTGGTTTTCCCTCATGGCATGTTGATGCCTGCCCAGCGATCACATTTTGGGGAGCACTATCCTAGATGACAAGCAGAGGTGAAGCCCCGGATTTTAAAATATAGATGTGTGTATTTATAATTATGAGGTTTTTATAAACTTTATAGAAAAAGAATTAATGAATATTGTATCCAACTTACATTACTTCAGCTTTACTTTAAATCTTTTCCAGTGATCACAGCCCACATTTCGTTTGGTTGTGACTCTCTGCTGTGTTGCTATTCCACTCTTATTCACTGGCCTGGCCCTCCTTGCTACCCAGGCTGTCTGTCCCCTGTCCCTGCCTCCCTGTTCTCCCCTTCCCCCAGTCTCCTTTCACATCAGGCTCTGGGCAGCCCAGGGCTGTCTTCCCTGAAATCGCAGCCTGGCTGCATTCCTTCCTTCTGGCGGTCTCACAGTTCTTATGGGGCAGCGTCTGGGTTCCTCCACCAATGGATCTGGCCCCTGCCTGCCTCTCTAGCTTCATTTCTTATTCATTTTCTGCCCTGTGATCCCCCCTGCCTCACATGGTTTGGCTGTGTCCCCACCCAAAATCTCATCTTGAATTGTAATCCCCATAATCCCCACATGTCAAGGGCGGGGACCAGGTGGAGGTGGTTGGATCATGGGGATGGTTTCCCCCATGCTGTTCTTGTGATAGTGAGTCTCCTGAGATCTGATGGTTTTATGAAGTGTGACGTTTCCCCTGCTGACACTCATTCTCTCTCCTGCCACCCTGTGAAGGGTACCTTCCGCCATGATTGTAAGGTTCCTGAGGCCTCCCCAGCCATGCAGAACTGTGAGCTGATTAAACTGCTTTCCTTTATAAACTACCTAGTGTTGAGTAGTTCTTTTTTTCTTTCTTGAGACAGAGTCTTATTCTGTCGCCCACGCTAAAGTGCAGTGGCACTATCTCGGCTCACTGCAACCTCAGCCTCCCCAGTTCAAGCGATTCTTCAGCCTCAGCCTCCTGAGTAGCTGAGATTACAGGCACCTGCCATCATGCCTGGCTTTTTTTTTTTTTTTTTTTTTTTTGGTATTTTTAGTAGAAATGGGTTTCACCATGTTGGCTAGGCCGGTCTGGAACTCGTGACCTCAAGTGATCCACCTGCCTCAGCCTCCCAAAGTGCTGGGATTACAGACCTGAGCCACCATGCCTGGCCATCGGGCAGTTCTTTATAGCAGTGTGAGAATGGACTAATATACTGCCCTACCCCATGGGCTTCAGCCATGCTAAGCTCCATGCAGTTCTGGAAGCCTTTTCATGCTTCCCTGCCCTTGGTGCTGATAAACCAGCACTCCACTGAGTGAATGGTAGCTGTTTCTTCATTTCCCCACATGTTTTTCTGTCATAAACAGCACTGACTTAAACATCTTCATACAATTTATCTTTTTTAATGTAGGAATTAATTTCCCCAAATGGAATTACCAACTCTCAAGGCTACGGACCCTTTATAAATATGGTTGCATATTGTCAAATGGCTTTCCAGAAAGGTTGGATTACTTTTCAGTGTCCACATCATTAAACCCTAAATTTTAACTCAAAAATCTTGTGTCAGATTGGCCCCAAGTTGAGTTTTACGCTAGATTTTACTGTGTAGTCTCACATTTCTGGTGGCTAAAGTGGGTGAACTGGCTTTCTGCTTTAGATGTTAGTTCTTCTAAGGTGGGGTCTTTGTCTCCCCACATTCCTTTACCCTGAAAACAGCGGACATGACAATCAATACTGATGGCAATGGTGTGTGTGTGGAGGTGAGGGGAAGTTAAAAGGTTTGTTTATGGAAGAGTCTCTGTTCTATGTGTCAAACAAAGGTGGAAATGAAGAGGAACAAAATAGCCAACTTACTAAAGATATTCTGAGGGCGTGCTGGTGGCAGCAGGTTGCCATGGATGCAACATGAATAGGATATCTGATTATCGTAGATAAGAATATCCTACTGTGCATTATTATAATGTCACTGGGCACCATGAGCATTTTACGCGTGTCTCATTGAATCCTCATCACCACTGCACAAGCTAGGTACCATGGTATTATTATTGTATTTTATGGATGAGAAAACTAAAGTACATGGAGATCAAATAACTTACCAAAGATGGCAAGGGTTGAGCAAAGCTGGGATTTGGTCCTGGGTAGCCCAGAGCCCTGATACCACCTGTGACAATGGAGAGTTTAACTTTTGCCTTTGCCTCAGTTGATGTAAAAGTGTCCTTTTGAAAGTATTCTAGACTTTCAAAGTCTGGGATAAGTTTCAGGTGAGTGAGAGCACCTTGGAAAGAGGGACTGAGGTGGCACCACCCATGTTGCCTCTGCTCTCCCACATCACTCCTTGGGGACCCTTTTTGCATGCTCCCCTTGCCCACAGCATTTGTCACCTTTCTTCATATGCCACCATAGAAATATGCTTTCCTGGGAATGCCTGGCACATGGTAGGCATCTAATCAGTGATGACCAAATGGAGCAGAATATTCAGGTAAGTCATGGAATATAGAGTGTTTGATTTTCCAGGAACATAAGAATGTACCAAAAGATGTCACTGCAGAGTAAATCAGTGCTCCATGAAGTCTTTATTGATTTTTAGCCAAAATGTAGCCTTAAGAAATTGCCCCGAGGGAAATGGAGCAAGGTGATTGTTTTATATGCCTTCATAATGAAATTCACAGAGCATTCAGTCAGATTTTCTTGAAGTGCTTGTTCAGTATGACCTCACAGAAAATATGGGGCAGATCTGGGAGTGCCCCCACTCTAGTTAATGCAGTCATATGGAAGGAAGTGTATTTGAGTGTGGCACTAGTGCGCTGCAGTGATAAATGACCCAGGATTTTCTGGGTAGTCTCTGAATGAGAAGGGATAGGATCTGGAGTCTTTTAAGGAACCAAATCCCTGAATCCTGTGTGCCTATGGAAAATTGCAGTGGGCAGGAGCAGCCCACTGTGCTCCAGCTGTCCTCAACTGTGGGGCCACTGTGGCCCCGAACACGGGGCCAATATTGACGGAATATTCTTGAGTTAAAATTCAGGTCTTATGGGGATTGACACGGTGTACGGATTCATGTTTAGTTACTGTTTTTTTCATAAGCAGGTTACTGAGGTAGCTAACTTCTTTGTAAAATTATCCAGAAAGAGGTCAACACTTTCCAGAAAGTGCGAGTTCTTGCAGTTCTGCTTTCAAGTATTCAAACCAGCCAAGCAAAACTAGCTCCAATATTTTTAACTCTTGGAGAAAGATTTCACTATTTCAAATGTATTTTTGTTTATGTAGAGAGCATTAGAATAATATTTAAAATAAGTTGGATATTGTAGGTGGGATCACAGCTCCTGACATCAAAAATAATCAAACCATAGCTTACAAATGGGATCATTTTCCCTTGTACTAAAAATAAAGTTTTAAAGTAGCCACTTGCCCCAAAAAAAGTTTCTGGTGCTGGAGAAAGTTGCATAGCTTGGGAATTTTTATCCCGTACTTACTCTGATCATGATGTCAGCACAGCACTAGTTTGTCAGTTAGTCCATTCTCATGCTGCTATAAAGAACTGCCCTAGAGAGGGTGATTTATAAAGGAAAGAGGTTTAATTGACTCACAGTTCTGCATTGCTGGGGAGGCCTCAGGAAACTTATAATCATGGAGGAAGGCAAAGGAGAAGCAGACAACCTTCTTCACAGGGCAGCAGGATGGACTGAGTGCAAGCAGGGGAAATGATAGGCACTTATAAAATCATCAGATCTCCTGAAACTCACTCATTATCACGAGAACAGGATGAGGGAAACCACCCCTGCCATCCAGTTACCTCCACCTGGTCCCACCCTTGACATGTGGGGCTTATGGAGGTTACAATTCAAGGTGAGATTTGGGAGATTTCGCTGGGGACACAGAGCCAAATCATATCAGTTTGTAAGAGTGTAGTAAGAATGGCTTTACTGGACATTGCTCTCTTTTGTTTCTTTATTTGACCACTAATTCTCCATTTAGCTACCCCCAGGCTCTTGCTGTACTTCCTAAACAAATGCATCATTCTTCTGACGTCTTTGTGAAATCATGTCGATATTTCCAATTTTTCACACATATTTCTTTTTGTCATCACTTGAACCAAATTTTCTTCTGGTACATTCTAAATTATTAAGTACTAAAATTATTAAAGAATTGAGAAATAGTTTCCATTATAAAGCCCTGTTTTCATCAATTAGAACTTTACAACAATCCTCTTTTGTAAAGTTTTCCAGGAAATGGATGTCCCACAAAAATCAACAACCTTAAAATAAATATCAATATGGGCACTATTGTTTGCCTCTGTTCTTTCTCCTTGATATTTATTCTTATTCTTTGTTACTTCTGTGTTCTAAGCGTAAAAGATGGAAAAATGATAAAGGAAGATCCTGCTTTCAAATTCTTAGGGAAGCCTAGGTTGCTGTGCTTATGTGGAGCCGTTCACAGAAGGAACTTTAAAATTAGCTGCCTCTCTGAAGCTCTGAGCCCCTCCCAGTGTGGACTTCTTGCCCTGGGACTTTCATGGGCTGCCTGCATCTATCCTAGAATCTGCCTGTACTGGCAACCCCTTCAGACTAAACCAGGCTTGTTACAGTCATGACCTGTGCAACCTCTTTTGCTCGCTTAGGCAAATTCTGGATTTGTGTTAGAGTGGTCAGAAATGCCTAGAACCTGACTTCTTAGATTAAAAGATAAAATTGCTGGGGGAGAAAGGTTTTTTAATGGTCTGAACATTTTCTCAGTTCAGAGCCTGAGACCTGCATGAGCTCACCAGTGCTCTCTTTAAGTAATGTTCACTGACTCACTGTGGAAACTTGAAGGCGTGTCAGTGTACCTGAACCTTGCCTTTTTCAGGACTAACTCAAAGACCTTCAGGAAGGAATATTTGAGTACAGCCATCCTGGACCACAGAGTCACAGGGCAGGAATTTGAATGTTGATGCTGGCGATTGTGAGCTGCCTGACTTTAGGCGAGTAGTCTCAATTCGCCAAGCCTCCTTTCTGCAAGGGTAAGGATAGTAACACCTTCCCTCCATCCTCTCCAGGTTTTGGGGAAACTTGAATGAGTTAATACATGTGAAATGACCTTGTAAACTGCAAAGTGTAGGTTGACTGTAACAGAATTATTATCAGTCAGAACCAGCATAATAAACTGGAAAATGTATGCTATGTTCAAAGAACATCAGGACCCTCTGTGGGACCCAGTTCCAGATACTTTGGCTGACTCAATCCACTGAAACAAAGGGTTATTTCAGAGCATGGCATTTAAATCGTTAGGCTTATTAGACTATTACCAGCCGGGCATTTGTGTACCCTGCAAATGAGTTCTTTATCTTCCTCCTTGCCTACGAAAGTTAGAGAAGTGCTTTGGTGGCTGCCTACGTAATTGGATTCATCGTGGAGCTCTACTTTAAGTTGCACTTGTCTGAACTCATTCTTGAACATATAAGCCACTGCCCAGAACAAACAGGGCTCTTCTTCCAGAAAGAATCCTGTGCTGTGAATCAGTCACAGATTATATTAAACTTCCCGACACTACTTAATTTGTCAGGCAAGTTTTGTTTTATTTTTTCCCTAATCCTGGACTTGTTCCACATTTTCCAACTATTCCTGGAGTAAGTAGACTACATCCATCCATCTTTGCATTCTCACAATTTCCAGTGACCCTAGTGGGAATTTCATGTAGCTAGACTGACAGCAATTTATATTTTGTTAAATTATGATTAATTGGAAACCTATTTTTAGCATTTAGATGGAAGGTTTTTTATAGTATTCCATTAGCATAGATATTAATACACTTGAGTGCTAATACCTCTGCCTTGCTTTCCCACACTTTGTTCACTTAAATAAGCTGAATGATACTATCCATGATCGTGTTCTTTCTGATCACATCCTTTTGGATTCCCTGAATTCCATCTGAGCGTTGGAGCCCAGGGAGCCTTTACCATTGATTTTGTGACAGACAGGGCTGAGATCCGGGAGGTGAAATGTTCTCCCCAGTGCAACTCAGTTTGTTACTGGAAAAGCCAGGGCTAGAAACCAGGACTTCAGACTCCTAGAACCAGTGTCCTTTTGAAGATGTCACAGTTCCTTGAAAAACCAGAGTAAAATGCTACAATTCAAAATCTTTAGGAAATATGTTAAGTTATTTGAGATGACCAAATAATTTTCTGTAGAGCTGAAGGGTATATAGCCTCTTGGTTGTTAGAAAAATGTAATGTTTAACCATTTGAGGAATCAGTGTCTAAAATGGACAGTGCAGCCCTGCCTTTTAAACAATGATGAATGTTTTCTTCTTGATCATTTCCTTTCCTGATGATTCTTAGCAACACCTTTCTTGATCTTTCCAGCTTCTCAGTCATCCCGAGTCTCAGTCACGGTGGAGGTGGAGTCAGGTATCAGCTTAAGCAGGTCTGAACCTGAGGCCTGCTTTCCTAGAGGAAGTCCTGGCCTGGCAAATCTTTCCATCTCTGACTGTCTCATGGAGTTCTTTGTCAGATTGTTGGTGGAGGGCTCCTGCACCAGGTAACAGGGCACCCCAGCTGCAGAGTAGTTTGGTGACGGGAACCTGAAGCAGCCTTCTCCCTGGGAGTTCTCTCACCTATTAGAATTTCTTTTATGGAATAGCCAAACGTCTTGTGAATGGTCAGCAGCATGAAAAACATTATCCTTTTCTATCAGTAACGCACAAGCATCTCCTCAACAGCTTGAACTTGTCAACATAGTTCATCACGGGCTTGATGGATTCTTCTTCACTATTTTAAGAATTTGTGTTAGGCCAGGTACAATTTCGTTGTCACTTTACCTCAAATTCTGATTCCAGGTGAGACATCCAAGAGAATTAAGCACAACATGTAGCCTTAGTTCCTCACCTATAAAAAAGAAATAGTACCTGTCTCCTAGAGTGGCTTGCGGGTTACATGAGAGAGTGAGTGTTGACTGCTTGCATCCATACCTGATAGGTGCCCAGCAGTCGATTTCAGATCGATGCTATTTCTCATCATCTTCATCATCGCCATCTTCATCACTAGTGGCTTCTAAATCTATCAACATCATCTTTTTTTGTGAAAGATCTTTCAAGTATGTTTCTCATCTTTCAAGTATGTTAAATGAGAAAGTTGTGTTGATGTTTACTAGTTTAAAAAATTATCTCAAATTTTAAAAAGCCACCACGTGATGCTTGCTAATGTAGCTGAATCTGTCACTCATTTTAGCGTCTTCCCCAAGCTTGGGAAAGGCACACTGTGATAGTTAAAGGTGCCTGCTGGGATCTCAGGGTGTTGGGTTGGAATCTCTTTCTAGCCTTCCGTTTGACTCATTCCACAACTTGAGCAATCACATGACCTGCATCAGCCTTCCACAGATGGAACAGAAGCGTGTAGGCTGCCACCTCCTACACCTCAGTGGGGCGTTATGGGGAATTATGAGTTAGTGTTTCTGACATAGGTGGCTGGAGTGAGCCATCCGAGTGTGAGGTATCCACGTGGCTTATCTGGCCAAATGGACATTACCTTTACCAGGGGCTCTGGTGTGGTCTTCACAGCTTTTATTTTATTTTATTTTATTTTATTTTATTTTATTTTATTTTATTTTTTGAACAGAGTCTCGCTCTGTCACCCAGGCAGGAGTGCAGTGGCATGATCTTGGCTCACAGCAACCTCTGCCTCCCGGGTTCAAGCAATTCTCCTGCCTCAGTCTCCCAAGTAGTTGGGATTATAGGCGTGTACCACCACACCTGGCTAATTTTTGTATTTTTAGTAGAGATAGAGTTTCACCATGTTGGCCAGGCTGGTCTCGAACTCCTGACCTCAGGTGATCTGCCTGCCTCAGCCTCCAAAGTGTTGGGATTATAGGCATCAGCCACCATGCCCAGTCTTTCACAGCTTTTAAAGGACCATAAATGTGTCCCCATATTTTCATCAGGAGTGCAGTGAAAGCACCCTTCTCAGCATGGCCCTGCAACCTCATAGGTAACGTGATTGATGTGACACCACTGGGCTCAGTGTTCTCTGTTACATTGGAAGAAACAAAAACCTTAACAATACTTGGTCTTCACCTGAATGGTGCACTGAAACATTTTGTCGTATTTTCCTAGCCTTTTGAAAAGGGTTCTAATATTTTTGCTACTGACTGTATTACAATGATTGCAAAAATAAACTATTTCCAAGAGAGTTCTGTTGTATATTTTTAGTATCGTCAGAGTATCAGAGACCTCACTTGAAAAATCATTAAAAATTAAATTATGTGTTTTCAACTTGTGTGAATTGTGCATTTTATTATGAAAGCCATCTTATGCCACATCCCTTTAGAATTAGTATGGATAGTGCTGACCTTATTTTAAACCTATTATTATTATTATTTTGAGACAAGGTCTCAGTCTGTCACCAAGGCTGGAGTGGAGTGCAGTGGCACGATTTCAGCTCACTGCAGCCTCAACCTCCTGGGCTCAAGCGATTCTCCTACTTTAGCCTCCCAAGTAACTGGGACTACAGGCGCACACCACCATGTCTGGCTAATTTTTCTATTTTTTGTAGAGATTGAGTTTCTCACCATGTTGCTCAGGCTGGTCTGAAACTCCTGAGCTCAAGCTATCCTCCTGCCTCAGCCTCCCAGAGTGCTGGGATTACAGGCATGTACCACCTCACTCAGCCTCGAGTCTTTACTCCTTTTTTTTTTTTTTTTTTTTGCCTTTTATTTTTTTAAAAATACCTTTTTATTATGGAGGTTGTCAAGTGTATACAAAAGCATGGAAGATATTCTAATGAACTTTCTATACTCAACTCCTCACCCAGCCTCAACAATTATCAGTACATCAGTACATGGAATCCTCCTTCCCACCCTTCACACCATGAAGTAATTTTATTATTATTATTATTTTTTTATTTTGAGACAAGGCCTTGCTCTGTCGCCAGGCTGGAGTGTAGTGGCACAACCACAGCTCACTACAGTGCTGACCTCTTGGGCTCAAGCAATCTTCCTGCCTTGGCCTCCCAAAGTGCTGAAATTACAGACATGAGCCACCTGCCAATCATGGGATCATTTTAAACATATCCCAGGCATCATATCATTTCATTTGTATGTATCTCTAAGAGATAAGGACACTTAACAAAGATAAAGTAAATGTACTTTCTCAATATCATCAAATATCCATTCTGTGTTCAAAAGTCCCCAATTGGCTCATGCATATCTTTTTATAATTAGCGTCTTTGCATTAGAATCAAAATAAGAGGCACTCATTGCATTTCAGTGATCTGTCTCTTCTGTCTCTTTTCATCTGGGTTCTCCATCCTTTGTCATAGGTCCCCAGTGAAACTGTTTTCATCTGTCTCATAGGCTGTCCCACAGTCTGGAAATAGCAATTGCACTGTTAGCACTGTTTAGCACGTCTCTGTGTTCCCTCTGATATGGTTTGGCTCTGAATCCCCACTCAAATCTCATCTTGTAGCTCCCATAATTCCCATGTGTTGTGGGAGGGACCCAGTGGGAGATAATTGAATCATGGGGCGGGTCTTTCCCATGCTGTTCTCATGATAGTGAATAAGGTTCACAAAATCTGATGATTTTAAAAACGGGAGTTTCCCTGCACAAGCTCTCTTTGCCTACTGCCATCCATGTAAGATGTGACTTGCTCTTCCTTGCCTTCCACCATGATTGTGATGCTTTCCCAGTTATGTGGAACTATGAATCCATTAAACCTCTTTCTTTTGTAAATTGCCCAGTCTCAGGTATGTCTTTATTAGCATCATGAAAACAGAGTAATACACCTCTATTTATCTAAACTCAGAGGTCTGGGAGCTTGCTGAAAAATCAGTTTTTTGTTTTTGTTTTGTTTTTGTTTGGACGAGACTACTTCACACGGAATATCCTGTACTGACTATTGCTGTACACCAAGAGGCATGTGATCACTGATTGTCTCCTTTTGTGATGTTAAAAGCGCCATCCCTGGCTTCAGCTGTGGTCAGTCTGGCCCAGCTTCTGCAATCCCCATCCGCCTTTCACCTGGTGGTTTCAGCAGCCAGTGTTTACCCTAGCCTCCAGATGTGTCAGCAGCTCTGAGGTTTCAGCACCACACTTTCAGCACCCAATACAGAACTCACTTTGAAAGAAAAATTTCTAAAAATGACTTGCTAGTAGGTAGTTAGAAATACTGAGTGATTCTTAATAAAGTAACGTTTCAAGGTGAAAGCCATGGCATAATTCAAAATGTGTTTACATTTTTTTCCATAGAAACACATACTTCTGAGGATGCTAACTAGGAAAATAAAAAGAATTCTGTCTCAAAGAAAGAAGATGAATATGAGAAGCAACCAGTAGAGTTAGCTTGTTTACTCTCCTCCCGAGAGCTCCAGCTAAAGATTTGAATAGTGCATTGTTTCTGAGATTTTTGTCTTAATCATAAGTAATTCTAAAGCATTTATCTTCCTTAAAATGCCAGCAAATTGAGGCAACTTAAAGTACTTCATTTCATTTAGGTAATAATGTAAAAAATCACTGATTAAATATTGAAGCGTCCCTTTGAATAAGGTATAATGACATGCCATCTTATAGAGCAGGGGTGTAGTTGCTGCTTCTTATCCCCTTTGCATCCTAATCTCGATTTCAGACCTCTCTTTGGTCTGAAAAGATTTCACTTTATAGCTTATTTGTTTCATCACAAGTAGAGCTGACTCTGGAATGAACTCACTGTGTTTTCGTAATGAGCCCAACACTGTGCTACAGGCTCGCCTACGGGAATATACAGTGTCCTTTAGAATCCAGAAAGAGTGGTTCATCTTAGGAATATATGGCCAAATGTTGATTAGGGATTTAGAGTTAAGATTTTAAAATTGTACCTAGGTGTCTGGGTTTTATATATCGTTCCACTTTTTATGTGGAATAAGCTTCATCAGAATCATTTCAGGAAATGAGAAAAGTAGGATATGGTTATGAATCAGCCATGGAAAACTACGGTATGGAATGAATTAGTCAGAAAAAAGGTTTCAGTGGCCAGCGTGAGCTGTGTGCTATCAGGAAGTGGCATGACTTTCCATGATTTTATGTGCTATAAATCATGTGGCATACTGATCCAGACACCTGGAGTCTTTTTTTTTTTTTTTTTTTTTTTTTCATTATACTCTGAAATAAAACTGAAAAGCACCAATGGAGCAAAAGTACCAAAACCCTTTCAGTAGTTACTGTCGGCTGGAATGGATCTCCACCCGCTCTGTGAGCTCTGCTGGGCAGGGATCATTCATCTAAAAGCCCATTGTGGCTGCTGGGTCAGGTCTGAGAAGCAGTTGGCTTCTGCAGAGTTGCTGCTACAAAAATGTGGCATCTGTCTGTTTCTTTTGTTTGTAATACTTTTTCTCATACCCCTGTTCTAGCCGCTTCTAGAGCTCTGCCATTTATGATCTAGAAGGTAGTTGCTTTTCCCTGTGTTGTGCTGTGTTTAGAAAGGTAGTCTGAAATTCAGAATTAGGCAGTTATGTTCCAGTCTTCCATTGTCCTATTAAAGAGAAAAAGAAAAACTTGGGCAAATGGGGTGGATTAAAAGTTCGGGTCATGTGATGTTCATAAAGCTATATCTCCAGAGGGAAATGCTAAAAATATACTCAACCACTAAAATTGCCCATGGAGGGAAATAAGTTTATTGCTTTATTGGTCATGTAAGTCAGTTAAAATGTAATCAGGTCAGCCTCCTCGCTGTCTTTTATGATTGATACGTCCATGCATAGGCATTCAATAATGACAGCTTGGTATGTGTCTATGTGTGCATGATTTTTTTTAATAGGCACATGTAATGGAATAATTCTTTTAGGAATGGAGTCTGCATGTGAGTGGCTGCACAGCTATTGAACATCGATGTCATTCCCATTGATTCTGATGCCCTTGGCAACCTGGTAAACATTTTCTCTGGAAAAAAATCTCGTAAACCAGGTTTGCCCTGTTTCTCTGCCCTTTTTGCCATTTGTGGCAACCTGGCGAGCTTCCTATGGAGAATTGTTGGTCTGGAAGTTAACCCAAGTTAACATCGCGTAGTATCACTTAGCAATCAGATGGCAAAAATTGGCATGTTCTTCCTCCCCCTCTACCTTAGACCAGTGCCTCCCAAACCTTACTATGCACAGGAGTCACTTCGGATCTTGTTAAAATGAAAATTCTCCTTGAGTAGATCTCAGGTGGAGCCCAAGATTCTGCATTTCTAGCAAGCTCACAGGTGATGCCGCTGTTCTTGGACATTATATACTGAATGACATCTGTAGAGTTCAGCAAGAAGCCTAACCCTAAAGGGTATCATGCCTCTAATGCTAGTAATGCAGAGCCAGCCCTTCTGTGTCCAAGACCTCAAACCTCTCTACATCATATAAACATCAGCCCCCAGCAGGACTGAGGAACACCCTAGGATGGAGAGGAACCTTGATAGGGACATCACATGTGTCCTACCGGTCTTCCCACCTTGTGTCTTAAACTTCACTTGATCCTCTGAGCGCACAGCCATCTGTCCCAAACATCAAAGCCTCATCAAGAGCTAGTGATGCCTTCCTTTCTCCATTGACTGGACACTTTCTTAGCAAGGAAGGTGGTTAGAACTGTTGGTCATCTAAGTCTTCCCCTGGGACCCATGACCCCTATTCCTAAGTCTTCATTCTAAGATTTTTCTTTACACAGCCCACTTGTCTTCATCCTCCAACACGCAGGGAGAGTTCAGAAAGTTTAGCAGGATAAGAAGGGATTTTGACATTAGTGGCAAGGAAAAAATGCTGGAAGTCCAATGAACAAAGGTTTAGGAGGCTTCAGAATTCTTTAAGATTGACTTGGCTGAGCACGGTGGCTCACACCTGTAATCCTAGCACTTTGGGAGGCTGAGATGGGCGAATCATGAGGTCAGGAGATTGAGACCATCCTGACTAACGTGGTGAAACCGCATCTCTACTAAAAATACAAAAAATTAGCTGGGCGTAGTGGCAGGCACCTGTAGTCCCAGCTACATGGGAGGCTAAGGCAGGAGAATGGCATGAACCTGGGAGGCAGAGCTTGCAGTGATCTGAGATGGCGCCACTGCACTCCAGCCTGGGCAACAGAGCGAGACTCAGTCTAAAAAAAAAAAAAAAAAAAAGATTGACTTAAAGAATCAAAGAAGAATGTACACTAGGGGAAGTGTCCCAGCGTGGAAACTTGAGCAGCTGTATTTCAGAATCACCAATCACCAGAACATGGGTTTTGGACTAGCTGAAGAATTGTTGAACCAGTGAGAGAGCTGCCTTCTGCCTTCTCCTGTTTTCCCTCAATCGCCCCAGTAAAAGTAGGTTAAATCTTTAATTGGTTACTTTATTACCATGGAATTTTCAAATAAACCAGCAAACCAACACCATTATTTTAAAATTTTAGGAAATATGATTCAGGGTTTGTCATTATTTTTTCCAAGGAAGAAACGATTATAGATATTTTCTGCAAGGGTAAATATCTGTGACTTTTCCAGTTTAGAAGCCAGCCACAGACCTTCATACACACCATCCAAAAAGGAAGAGTGTTCAGGACATAAGATTAAAAATAGTTACTATTGGTATGCACCCATTCTAATGTTTTATCTTAGTGTCATGGTGCCTTTAAAAGCCTTTCTGCTGTTTCCCTTGGGTCTTCCCAGTTTTAAAAACAAGAGCCCCATTCCAGATGATTGCCAAAATGTGGCATTTGAAAAGGTGAGTTTAATCATTGTCATAGAATTGCTTGTCTGACTTTATCAACATCATTGAGTTATGTGATGGTGCATATGTGAATGAGTTACTTACGGCTTGGTATTAGTTGACGGCAGGATACAGATTCTATCAGCTATATGATAAAGCTCTACCCACTCCACTGGATGGATCTAAAAGTAGCGGGGCATGCCTTAGTATGGGAGACTGAAGCTACATTCATTACATTCCTGTCTCATCATTTTCTTTCAGGGGCTTTTCCTTGAGAACATTAAAGCCAACTGTAGAGACCTGTAAGGGTGAAGGTGGTAGTTCAAGATGGGCATATTTTGTATTGTTACATGCTCTTAAGTTGGAAGTGGTATTAGTCTGCTTGGGCTGCCATGATGAATGCTACAGACTGGGTGGCTTAAACAACAGAAATGTGTTGTCTCGTAATCCTGGAGGCTGGAAGTCCAAGATCAAGGTGATGGCAGGGCTGTTTCCCTCAGAGGCCTTGCTCCTTGGCTCGTAGATGACATGCTCTCTCTCTGTCCTCACGTGGTCTTTTCTCTGTCTGGTGTCCAAATCTCCTCTTCCTATAATGAGACTAGGCAGATTGGATTGGGCTCCTCCTTAATGGCCTCAATTTAACTTAGTCACCATTTAAAGGCCCCTCCTCCAAACATGGCCACATTGTGAGGAACCAGCATGGTTAGGACTCCACATATGAATTTTTGGGAGGAGTTTATTTCAGCCAAAACAAAGTTCACAGAAACCACTTTTAATCTGCAAAACAGTTTCTCAAATGGAGATTATTTCATGGTTTTTCCATTTCTTTTTGAGAATAGTTCTATCTTCATCTTCGTTGGGAGATGACAGATCTGCTGTTTTATCGTGGAAGTAAGAATTGGGACAGTAATAACGTAATTCTCTAAATGATATTTTAGGGTATCAGGTGGTTTTGCTCTGTGAGAATACTTCTTTAGAAATACAATGAGGGTGTCCTGCAGAGAACAGAATGGGCCTCTGCCACTCAGGAGTCTTGGCAGTGCTTCCATTCTTACATACTCCACCTCACCATTGATGTGCCACCCTGTCACTGCCACCACCAGCAGGCACATCTCAGGGAAGGAGTAGGGTGGGCCTCAGAATTTTACCTGGGTCTGTGTACCTCCTGGAGTCAGTCTGGGTGGCATGGTCATCTCTGGGTTCCAGCAGCTGGCATGGTCCATGCCTGTAGGTGTTCAGTGGATGGATGGATAGATGGATGGATGGATGGATGGATGGATGGATGGATGGATGGATGGATGGATAGATGGATGGATGGATGGATAGATGGATGGATGGACAAATGAATAAACCGATAATGTTGGCAAACCACTTCCCACTTAGCTCCACTCAGAAATATTTCAGAACATCAGCCATTGAGGCTGCTGACCTCCTGGTCCCCATCATTGTCCTCTGTCTTGGAGACAGCTGCTGTAGATGACACAAATAGAGTTAAACCTGTTTTGCTTGACATATATTAAAAACAAGGCAGATATTTTGCTGTCGTGTTTTAGCCTGGACTGGAGGGTCGCCAGCACCACTCTGGCTGTGAGAGAGTACTAATTTTCTCAGTTTCCCTCCGTCATTTTTCATTTTGGGATCCTCAGTATTCACCACCTCAGCAGCCACCATGAATCATCTGGTAGATGCATTTTCAAACTCAAAAGCAGATTAGAACATCATCTGAACCACCTTCAGGTTAGAAAATGAATGTTGCTATAAAGGAAGTAAAAGTAATTATACAAAGGCATAGGTTAAGTCTTTGGAACTGCCTGCATGGCAGATTTTACATTTATGAACCGAGGCTGCCGCAGCCGTGGCTAGTGGTTGTCTGACCCTCTTTCACCTAGTGCCTTCAAGGGCCACTGAGAGCATGAGTCAGAGCACACCAACACCCAAACAAAGCACACATGCTCATGGCACCTTAGTCCCTGGCCAGAGACACGCCTCTCTTTCATCACATGGGATGGAGACAGTGAAGAGCCTGAGCAACAGAAGACTGATGAAGAGCTTCAGGCGTGAGATGTTTAGGCACTGCACCTGGCAAACAGTCTCATAGTCCCTTTTCCTGGGTGTTGGACCACAATGAGCTGTTTGCTGACCATGCAATTTGGCAAAATCATCAAACCTACACAAAACAAGAAACAAGCGCACAAAATAAGTGCAAAGGGGAAAAGCAGGCATTTTTCTCTAATTGCTGTATATTCTGGCATAGTCCTTTGCTTCGTTTACAATAGAACTTAGAAGAAATACAGTTTTATTTAGATAGCACTAAGACAGAATTTGACATTCTATTGCCGGCATATTTTGCACTAAACTTTAGTAGATTTACTGACAGATGTAGAAGTTAATAGCAGCTTTTTAAATTATGAATAATGTTTTCTATTAAAATAATATTTCTTATGCTGTTAAGCAAGGTATCAATTTTATCACAATATAAAGACAAAGATCTTACAAGTACTAAAATGGGATATAAGGTGTACCTCAATAAAGCTGTCTTTAAAAGTTTTATATTTCAAAAATTTCGACATTGCAGAAAATTTAAATGCTCAGCGGTACTGCCTTAACTTTTTTTTTAATTATTATTTTTACTCTTTTGAAAACTACTTTCCCAGCTTCCAGTTTGAGAGGATATTGAAGAGCTTTTGCAGAAATCGGATGTGTCATTTTATTAGGAGAACTGATTTGATTATTGATATGTTAATTATAAAATTCTTAATCATCCAGCACATATCTAGCCATGCAAAACAAATTTCATATGTAACTTTGAAAGCAAGGAGTCCACTGTAATGAAAATCAGTTGAAATTACATTGATTGTCTTAATTCAGTTCTTCTCAAAGAGTAGTAAAATGCAGTTGTTAAGAACATAGGATCTATAGACTTTGGTTCAGAATCCTGGTTCCAAAGCTGAGTGGTGGTAGGTGTCTTCATCTGCTCAGGCTGCTATAACAAAATGTCCTATTCTGGGTGCCTTAAACAATAAAAATTTATTTCTCACAGTTTTGGATGTTGGGAAGTCTGAGATTAGGTTGCCGGCATGGTTGGTTCCTGGTGAGGGCTCTCCTCCTGGCTTGTAGACTGACACCTTCTTGCAAAAAGAACTCTACTCGCCTGACTTCACTTAACCCTAATGACCTCCTGAAGGCCTCACCTCCAAATACCATGTCTTAGTCCGTTTCTGTTGCTATAACAGAACACCACAGACTGGGTAACTTAGAAAGAAAATAGATTTATTTGGCTTGCGGTTCTAGAAGCTGAAAAGTCCAAGAGCATGGTGCTGGCATCTGGCGAGGGTCATCCTGTGGCAGAAGGCAGAAGCTGAAGCGAGCACAGGAGACAGGGAGAGGACATGGAGCCAAACTCATCCTTTTTATCAGGAGCCCACTCCCACAATGACTAACCTACTCCTGAGACAATGGCATGAATCCCTTTGTCAGGGCTCTGCCCTCATGGCCTCCTCACTTTGTCAAGGTCCTACCTCTCCACACTGTTAAAATGGCAGTTAAGTGTCTAACACATAAACTTTTGGGGGACACATTCAAACCACAGCACCATTGCACGGGGTGTTAGGACTTCAACATGTGAATTTTGGGGGAACAGAATTCAATCCATTAGCATTGGACAAAGTACTGAATTGAGGTCATTTGCCTGGCCTCTTCATGACAGCCTTTTTCTCTTAGCATGATTTTTTTCCAAATTGTATGTCTCCTGGGGTGCATTCCCATACATGGCAGCAAGCAGGTGAGGTAGGGGGAGAAGGGTGAGGGGAAGCCGTGATGTGGAAAGAGGGGTAGACCTAAGTAAAAACCTGGCTGCCGTGACGGGCCCGGACTCCTGGATATGCCCTGTTCTCTTGGTGTGTGGGACAAACCCTGCTCCTGGGCTCAGGCTTCTGTGGCACCTGGGTGATGGGAGCCCGAACCCTTGACTGAATCCTCAGCTACTCAATTTTGGCAGGGGCAGTGGCTGCAGCTGTGTAGGAGTTTGCTTGCGGCCGTTTGTGTTCCGAAGAAAACGCCAGCCACAGAATTCACTGTTTTGCTCACTGTAGACCTTGCAAAAGCGTGGACCCCAAACTAGGGTTTGGGGAGAGATTTATTTGTGTAGGTATGTCTCTGTTACCCAGAAAGTCATTTTTAATAAGTCATGCACTGATGACTAACCATTTTCTCCACTTAAAAAAACTTTTTTCCAGGTAGGACATAATAATGGGTCAAGCTAGTTATACTTTTCCTGTTTCCCCCTTTTAATGGGAAAAACACGCTCTTTTTCCATATCTAAAATGGAATTGAATGTTTCTTGTGAAATGTACATCTCAGGGAAAAACCCATTGCTATTCTAAACCTGCTTCCTCCTATTCTTCAGTTCCTGGTACGGTGGATGTTGTTTGTGTCTTCTGACTTCTACTCTCTGAGTTGGAGGCTGATAATTATTGTTAGTATGTGAGCATGTAGTGTCTGTCTTTAAACTGCTAAGACAGTGTTGCTTTTAAGTGACAGTAATTTTTTTTCTTGTTCATGTTTGTGCTGTCCTCTTTGCGTCAGCTTCTAAAATCGAGGCGAGTTGTGCACCTGTTAACAATGTGTTTACAACATCGTTGGGGTTTTTCAGACAATTTAATTATACCAGTAAATTATTTTAAGTGAGAGCCTATTAGTTTGAAGCAAAGAAAATAGTTTTTACATTTCTAAAAAAACAAAAAACTAATAAACTGCCAACAAATGCTAGACTATATAGTTTTATACTATAAAGTCAGCATTTTAATGTTACTTTCTTCTAGAGCCAGAGTTCGGTAGTTCTTGGCCTGCTGGGAAGAAATGTTGTAGGTAAGAGAGTGTTGTTAGGTGGGGATTTTTTAATGCAAAAATATAAACTTGCCTGATGTGATTTCTTGCCATTTTCTAAGTCACTGAAATGTTTGTTACATATTTTATTTCAGTAAATCACTTTCTTTTAGCATCCTTCAGGTGTTCAAAGAGCATGATGTATCTCTGAGGAATCTCGTCTATTAAAGATTGACTGACATCCTTCAACATTTCTATGGGTGTTTTTCAACCCACAGAAATCCAGTTAAAATACAGACAAATGTCAGGATCGTCTTAGGACTTGTTTGAAATGACACATTTCAAAGGAGCTCTGTATGAAAAGAAGTCATTCTTTTCTGTTGAACAAGAAATTAAATGAATGTATTTGGTGTGCTGGGGCTATTCTTAGGATGTTAGAGCAACCTGTTTAATTTTAGGGCCTAGGGTTGTTATTCTCCACGGGTGGTACCACTATCCTCCCAAGGGCATTTGAAAATCCTTGGGAGACTTTGGGGTTGCAGCAAGGACTCGGGGAAAGCTGCTCGCATTTGTGGGGAGAGGGGACTGACCAGCAGGGAGGCTAATCAGTCTACAGTGCGAGGGGCAGGGCCATGCAAGGAGAAGCTGTTTCCTCCACAATGTCGTTAGTGTAACTGCTGAGAAACACCGGGAGAAGTCACAGGCTCGGGGAACACAAAGGATCTTTGTGCCTTGTCAGCCCCCTACTTCTTCAAGGAAGCATACTGGGGGTCACATCTATTTTCTCAGTGTTTCCCTTTCACCCATGCCCTACATTGCAGCATTTTTCATCAGAAACCACAGGAGCCTGAAATACACTTCCTCATTTCTGAAATGCCTTTCTTAGTCAGGGCTGAAATTAGTTTTCAGTGGGCACCCACACTCGGGCACTGTACTGGCAAAGCCTTTTGTTAGAAACTGTCACACTGGTGTTCAGATTCTCCTCTGCCCGAGTTTTGGAAGGGTGGGTGACAAATGCCAGCAAATAGTCAACACTGCCCGTTGTGCAATATGCTGTGATCTCCCTCAGAGAGCAAGAAGCAAACTTGAGGTGACACTGAAACTAGGGGCACTGAGCCTGCTTTTGTAGCTTTGCTTTGTTTTTGCCTTTTGGTTTACTTTCTCTGGGGAACACATCCTGTAAGAAGGCTGGTCCAGCCCGCACCGTAATGGCAGGCTCCACTGATGGTGAAGAGTAAATGACACAGCAGGCTTTGTAGATGTGAAGTCACAAATCAGAGGGCTCCATCTATTCAACCATTCCCTGGCATTCAAGGATAGATCTTGGAGTTCATATCATACAGCCTTTAAAAGGCTCTCCTGCCCGCAAGTTGCCCTCACCACCCCTCCTCCACCTGCATCCCTCGCACTGCTGTTTGCTGAGACTTACAGCCTTGTCCCGTGTGTGACTTTTACTCCAACCTGAGGCAGGCGCTTCCTGACAGCAGGGCTGGGCCTCCTTTACTTTCTCTCTTGGGGACCAGCGGGCTCCTCTGACAAGGAAGAGATTCAGCAAAGGCTCGTTGAGACCAGCCTGGGTGACACAGTGAGACCCTGTCTCAGACAAACAAACAAAAACCAGCTGAGTTTCTGATTCAGTAAATATATATTAGTTTTCTATTGCTGTGTGACAAATTACTACAAATCAAGTGGCTTACAAGGCCCATTTCTTAGCTGACAGGTCTGTAGGTCAGAAATCAGCGTGTGCACAACAGGGTTCTCTGCTCAAGGTTAACAAGGCTAGAACCTGTTCTCTTCTGGGCTGTGTTCCTGTTTGGAGACTTTTGGGGGAAAATCTGCTTCTAAGCACCTTCAGATCCCCATGGCCACTCTAGCTCCTTGAGGCCACTCTTAGTCCTTACCACATGGCCCCCTCCATCTTCAGAATCAGCAGCAGAGAATGTCTCTCACAGCCTTTCTCTGACTTCGGAAAGAGTCCAGTCCCTTTTAAGTGTTCACCCCGCATAATCTCCCAGGGTAATGTAACCTAACCGTGGAAACAGAATCCATCATAGTCAGAGTCTGGGGAACATGCAAAGCTTGTCCAGCAGGGGCCAAGATCTTGGGGGCCATTTGAGAATTCTGCCTACCAAAATAGGTAGGGCAAGAATTCTGGCAAGTTCCCAAGTAAGGCAGATACTGCTGCTGTGGGAGCCCCAGTCTGAAAAGCACCTACCTATGCACATTCTACAACAACCTTTGACTTAGATTGTTCCCACATTGCGAATGAGGAAACTGAAGTTCATAGGATTCAATCTAGAGGTAATATTCATAGTACATAGTAACTGGTACCTCATGGGCACTGACCACTCTGAATGGCTACCAAAGCAATTGACTATGGCTGTCAGTGCCATTGTGGTCATCCTGGCCAGCACCACCAGTTGACTGAGGACCCCCAGCAAGTAAGGACTGCAGCCAGGATTCCTGCCCAGGCCCATCTGACACCCAAGCCTGAGCTTTGGCCACTTCACATGCTAGGATTAAAAAGAAAATGTCATCCCTCAAAGCCTCAGTCAGGAGTAAAAGAAATAAAGAGACAGCAGTTTATATGATTCCAAAGCCCAACTTCTTTTGAACATTCTAGCTGCTGGGTGTTCGATAAAGCTACCTTTCTCTAGTCTTAAATTTGTATTTGTTTCCTGTTGCTGATGTAACAGATTACCAAACAGTTTTAGTGACTGAAAATAGCACAGATTTGTGACTGTACGGTTCTAGAGATCAATCTCCAAAATCAGTCTCAATGGGCTAAAATCAGGTGTCAGCCTGGCTCCATTCCTTGTAGGGCAAAATCCATTTCCTTGCCTTTTCCCGGGCTCAAAAGGCTCCCACATTCCTTGGCTCATGGCCCCATATCACTCGATTCTCTGCTTCTATCATCCTGTCTCCATCTCTGACTCCAACCCTGCTGTATCCTGCTTATAAAGACACTTTGATTACACTGGGCCCACCCTGGTAATCCATCATCTCCTGGTCTCGAGATCCTTAGCTTAGTTACATCTGCAGAGTCCCTTCTGCCGTGTATGGCAACATATTTGCAGGCTCCAGGGACTAGGGAGGGGCTGTCATTCAGCCCGGCTCACAGTCTGAGGCCCACACCTATGTGGATCATAACAGTGAACACTTTCATAGAAACTTCCTATGCATCAAGCCTCAATGTAGGCATTAGGTCAATTTGTGCCACCACCACCACATGAGGTAGGTCCTGCGATTATCCTCTTAACAGATGAAGAACCTGAAGCACATGGGACTTGAGAACCTTGCCCAAGGTCACATAACTAAGAAATGGAACACCAGCTTCAAACTCAGGTGGCCTGGCTCCAGAGCCCACACTTCCACAACTCTGTTGTACACCTCTCACAGATGTGCAGGTAAAAGGCAAACCCTACATATGTAGATGGCAAGAAGCCCCATACCCACCCATCTCTCCTTCCTCTTACACCCACTGTTCCACTAAGGACCCTGCTCACTCAGGTGACCTCGCCTTCTGAGTCTAATGAGTTACACAATGCTTGCCACTTCTGCCCATCTCAGAAATGTTGTTCCAGTTACTGTTGCTGCACAACAAGCCACCCAAAACGTAATGGCTTTAAATTACAACAGTCATCTGTTTTGCTTGTGAATCTGCAATTTCACAGAGATGGTTCTTCTCTCCTCCATGCATCATCCTCTGGGTTTGCTTGGCTGGCAACTGAAGGGTCCACTCCCAAGATGTCACACTTACATAGCTGGCAAAAATACCAGCTGCCAGTGAGGAGCTCAGCCAGAGCTTTGGGCCAGCAGCCTCAGTTCCTCTCTGTATAGGCCTCTTCATGGGCTGCTTGGGCTTCCTGACAGCATGGTGGGCAACGGGTTCCAAGAGAAGTGCCCTGAGAGAACAAGGCAGAAGGGCATGGCTTTTTATGACCTAACCTTAGTGTCTTTTCCACCATATAGTGTCAGTTGAGGCACTCACAAAGGTCCTCCACACTCAAGGGCAGAGGACATACATTCCTCCTCCCAACAGGAATGGTAAGGCTGTAGAAGAGCATGTGGAGTAGGAGACAGTGTTGCAGCCATCTTCAGAGAATTTGTTCTTCCAGAATTGTCTTTATCATAGCTACCTATGACATCCCACCACACCACACATGGCATCCTCCCCACCTCACCTCTGTTTATAGGCACTTTTCAACCCCAAATTTGGGTGTAGGCAGAAACATAAGATTTTGTCTAATATATTTATTTTGATGTCCTGACCAAAATTTTTAAAATGTGTTGCATGAATGGCATTTTTTTAAAATTTTTATTTATTTATTTTATTTTTTTGAGATAGAGTCTCGCTCTGTTGCCCAGGCTGGAGTGCAGTGGTGTGATCTCAGCTCACTGCAAACTCCGCTTCCTGGGTTCATGCCATTTTCCTGCCTCAGCCTCAGGAGTAGCTGGGATTACAGGCACCTGCCACCATGCCTGGCTAGTTTTTTGTGTTTTTAGTAGAGATGGGGTATCACCATGTTTGCCAGGGTGGTCTTGATCTCCTGACCTCATGATCTGCCCATGTCGACCTCCCAAAGTGCTGGGATTACAGGCGTGAGCTACCACGCCTGGCCCACTCTGAGCTTTTTGAAGGAATAGCCATACCTTCCTCCTCTTTGTTTCTCTGATGAAGAGTCAGTTGCTTAGCTGCATGCATTTGTTCAACAAATATTTATGAAGGGTTTTAAGGGTTCCAGGGTCTCTGGCTTGGTCTACTCTTAGTACAGTGAAGGAAATCAATTAAAGTATGGTAAATACTAAGAACTAGGGGTAATTTTACCCAGCCAAGAAGTTCGAGAAGGCACGTGGCAGATCTTTAACAACTAGTGGTTGAATGAATGGAGACATGAGTGATTTCTTGGAAGTCTGCCCTTAATCCCAATCAGTCCACACAAGAATCTGCCCAGTGTAGGTGCTTGAACAATATGTAGGCAGCACCCAGCCCCGGAAGAGCCCACCTGTACAGGGAATTTTCCCCTGTAACTGACTTACTGCCTGGAATTTTCCCCTTAGCAATGCATTCCTTTGAGATGCAGACTGATCTCCAGAATTTGCTGATTAAATACTAATTCTCTGGGAAGGCCTTATATATTAAACAACTGTCATCATTAATGCCATAATGGGGAAAAGTTTATTACGTAACATTCCAGTCTTGTTAGAAAGAAGATTCAGAGGAAGGGCCATCCAGGGAGAAAGAAAAGGGGCTTGGATGTGATTCTGGGACTGCAAGAAGAATGGGAAAATAGTGCAGATGAGCAAGGAATAGATGTAGGGACATGGCAGTGACAAGAAACAATTCAGGTGAGTGTCCCCTGGCACTCAGCCCTGACTCCAGTGAGAATGGCTCAGCCAACACTACTGATTAAATGGGAATTTCACCAGATAAAGATGGCGGGCAGGAGAGGTAATCAAAGAAAGACAAAATCAGTATTTTCTGGTGAATTCCCTGTTTCTAGGTATGAAATAGGATTCTTTCAATAGCTAGCACTCCAAAATGTTAATGGGTTAAAAACAGTGGTTTAGAGATTGTGCATAACAAATACCGTGCAAACAAATTAAATGCCGTGATACCAAACCACTATACAAAAACAGGGAAAGTCAATTTTGTCTCCAACTAACCTTTACCCTTACATACTGTGTCTGTTAACAACGGTTACCTTAACCATTGATATATAACATCTAGTGAGGACAGGGGAAAGAAGCCTTTTTGTTATTATAAAAGTAATAAGTGTTCATTGTGGAAATTCATACTAGAATCTAAATAATCCAAATCCAAATAATCAAAAAGAAAAACACAGGAGTCTTCTAATACTATCACGCATATTCTTTCTTTTCACCAAAATGAGAACAGTAAACATTGCTTTGTAAACTGTTTTTTTCTCTTAATAGCGAGTCTTGAACATCTTTTTATGTTATTAGTTTTTACCTCCTTACTGTGAGTGACCCTATAGTCTACTGAATGAATTTAACATGTGTATTATCTGCTCATGGATCTTGATGTATTTTATTTACATAAAACTATATTATTTGCATATTTTACTTGCCTTGCAGGAACATATTTGCATCTAAATGTTTGCCCACAGCCATGAGGATTTCTTTAGAATAAATTCCTGGGAGTGAAATTGTTGAGTCAGTATTCAGGATTTGAGTTGATGCGGTTTATACTGAAAGTTTAAACTGTTTGAGTTTACCACTAATCTTACATCATTCCTCTTGAAGCTCCTTACATGGATGATGAGCTAATAATGATTTGGAATGGAATAAGCAGCACTTTTGTGGTGTTCAGTTTAAAGGCCCTCACATTTCTGAGATTTCAGATGATTAATGTAGGGTGCAAGTCTGGAGCCTTCTAATTCCTTGAGCTTGGGCCTTGCAGGTTGGTTGGTTAATTGGTTGGTGCACAGGTCACAGGGACACACCCCAGGTCACTTCAGAGAAACAGAATTTGTCTCCCAGCCTTCCTTGACAGTCAGCCCCATTGGGGCCAAGCAAAGCCACCTTGCCCAAGTTCCACCCCCTTCTCAGGGTAACCCCTTCCCAGAACTGACCAACGTGGGGTATCAAGGCCCAGTCCTCCTGCTCCAACAAGGGTTGTCTCATCCTCAAAGCTCCCCGAAGGGTTGGCTAGGCTTCCACTAGGACCACTTGATAACTTCACTCTCCCTCTGCCCAGTTTCCTTTACCCCTCCCCTCCCCTCCCGCTAATAACCTCCCCTGCACAAGAACCTCTGTCTTAGAGTCTAGAAGCGGCCAGTAACCAGGGTGGGGAGTGGGTGGGGAATTGGTTGGGGAGGTGGCAGGTAGCTGTGGTTGATCACAGTATGTGCTACATAATTTCAGTTCTACAGAGGACAGGAGAGCCACTGTGTCCTCCCTCAGGATGGAAGAGCCCAGGGTGGCTTGGACCAACAGGGAGGGTTTCTTAAATGGATGAAGCAGGCACAATCTTCCCATCATTTTCAACGTAAGAAATAAAACGTACCATAGATTTGTACAAGAGCAGTTAAAACTGCTCTCTTCTCAGAATGGTCTTTTAAAAACCTGTCTTAAAGACCACACTCTGAAAACACCTGGACCTCAGGCTGCTTTCAAATCGTTTTTCTGTGTCTTCTAATGCCAGTCCTGACAAAACTTTTTTTGTCTCCATGAATCATAAGCTAATTCTGTAGAAATCTGTAAGTGAATTACAGTTTAGATTCTCAGGCATACTGTCTGCCTCTCTGGTATGGCCCAATCATTTCTTAATAATTGCTAAAGAAACCAACTGTGGTTTATGTTTGAGCAGAATCAAGATCATCGCTATAACCATGTCACCACCATTCCCTGGCATTTACGGCATAATTTCAGGAGTGGGGGAGAAGATTTCACAGATGCCCAGGGAACCACCCATAGGACTATGATGTGCCCATAAATGGGCCAGGTAAAAAAATCAGTACATACACACACACACACACACACACACACACACACACACACACACACACAGAATTGCCATATGGGAGTGAGGGCCATGCCCTCTACATGTATAATTCGGTATAAATTGTTAGGCATAGAACAGCTTGAGCCCCAGAGGTGAGTCAGCTTCTCTGCCTGTATACCTGGCACCTCGCACCATGGCTGGCCCTAGCAGGTGACTAATCTGTTTTTGATGAATTACCAAATTAAGCTACAAATTGAAACGCCCTAGGGTCTGGTCAGCCAGCAGCCATCATTGGTGGAGGGGCGAATAGACCACAGACAGTGATGGGACCTGGGGTATTTGGAGAGCACAGGTTCCCCAACAAGGGGCATCTGCTTGGCCACAGTGAAATGGAGCTCTGGGCCCAGGGTCGCCACATCTCCCCCCACCACCACCACCAAAAAAAAAAAAAAAAAAAAAAAAAGTCAGAGGTTCTATTTCTGTGTGACACCTCACAATTTTTAAATATTGACGACTAATTTTCCTTCAATGTTGATGGGCTGCAGTTCACCAGGAGAAAACTAACTGGGCCATTCTAGGCCTGATGGAAAGGGGACAGCTCTCAGGTATCAGATACTCGGTGCAAAGACGTGTGCCCACATTTTAGTCGCTTGATGGGAACACCTAGATTTTCCTGATGAACCGGGTTGGCACAGTTGTTCTCTCTTTGGGTGGACAGAGGTAATATCCAAGTTGTGATGGGGTCTTGCTTGTTCTTTGTGTGTAGTTTATTGTTCCTTAAGTATCTTTTGAATCGTTGGTGACCCTCATGAAGATGACAGGACATGCTTCCTCATGTGACTTGTTATCAGGCTTTTAAGTCATCAGCAAAGAATGTAGTCCAAGTGTAGAAAGAAAGCATTTGCAGTGCCCTGTTGGGACTTCTCAACTACAGACGTGGAAACAGGGTGTGTGGATGGTAATGGAAATAGCAGGTAAGAGCACATAACTCACTTTTCTCCCAGCACTTGATGAAAAAACAAAAAAAAAAAAAAAAAAAAAAAAAACCAACAACAGAAAACCATTTCTGACCTGCCTCCTGAGTTTTGAAACTGGGTGTGGATACAAACAATACTTAGCGAAGCCATTGAGAACTGGGTTTTCTGTCTTTATTGAAGAGTTGCAGATTTTGATCTTGCCCATTTTCTTCCCCTTTCCTCCATGACCCTCTCACCTTTACTCCTCCACTGACACTCAGCCAGCCATTCACCAGGTGCAGGCGTGGGGTGTGCCTGGACCCTCGCACTGCGCCAGCCTCCCTGGGAGAATCTCCTGGAACAAGACCCGACCTCTGCTTTCCCAGGAAGCCATTGTGTCACGTCTTCCAAGGACAGTATGGAACGCTGCAGCGGAAGGAAAAGGTTTTCCAGGCAGCATTAACCCTAGAATGTAGAATTCCTAATTTGTGTGTGAAGGACTGACTTGTTGAGAATGAACCAGCCGCGGGGTTGTGAGAGCTGCTTAGCGCAGGGATGAGGGCTAACCAAACACTGGTGATCCCTGGGCCTGAGTGGACCACAGCCAGCCCACTCCTGGGCGACTGTTCTTCCCCAGGTTTTTGCTCCTGCAGTACTGTGCCCCTGGCTGAGAATGGCATCAAAGCAGAAATTAAAGTCAGTAATTAAAGCAAGGTGGGTCTAGAAAGAGAAAGCAAATAAAGAGTAATTAATTAGGGTGGCTTTGGCCCCAGTAATCTCCAAATAAATGTTACCTCCCCTAATCCTCATCTGCTGGTCTCCAAGTCATTAAGTAGAGTTTTGATTTGCCTGTGGCTATTTTGTCATCTTAAACATTGCAAGCAGTGCATTTCCAAGAAGTTACAGTGGGGCGGTTAACCTTTATATATTAAGGAAAGATTGAGGCAATACGGAATAAGAGTTAATGGAATTCTGAGCGCACATGGAATTTAACAAACAAGATGAAATCTAGTATGAACTGTGACCTCAGTCTTAAGATGTACATTTGTACACACTCTTCCTCCCTGTTTTTCCCCAATTATTTTCTTTTTTTCTTCTCTTTCTTATTTTTTTCTTTATAGTTGGAATTTTATTTCTACTGTAAGTGTTAACAGATCATGATCACCATTCTACTAAAAAAAAAAGTCTTTAGCATTTCCATCTTTAACAACATGAATATCGAGCAGACATAATCGCAGCCATCATTTTGGTTACCGGCATAAATCAGCCACTCAGACTTTTTATCTAAGGAATAAAAGTTCTGTGTTATCCCAGAAATACATATTTGTAAACTCTCTTGTAGTAATGCATGCAAAGTATCAAAAGATACTTCAGGATTTCTTATTTTTTTCGAAGTATCAGAACCGTGCCTGGGTGAAGTTTAATATCAGTTACTGTGTTCTCTTACAGAAGATTAATACTCATTAAACTTCAAAATGTTTTTTTAAATGATTTTATTATTTCAGATTTAGAATTCTTAATTGTCATTCTCTGTAGTTGGAGAACCAGCACCTCCCTTATTTTCTCCAGGGCATTCTGGTTAACACCTTCAAAGCCCATCAAAAAAAAAGGTTATGTGTTTTGCTTTATATTTTCTTTGAAATGTTTGCCCTTCCCTTGGCCACGCAAATTTTACCAGTAAGAAAACAATACTAAGAGAAATACACTCTTGAGCCCATCCTGATTTCCCTAAAAGTGAACAAAAATAGAAATTCCTTTAACGATATCAAGAAGAATGTTCTTCTGTTATCTTTCTTACACTTGCTTATCATGAAAAAGCCTAAAGGAAATTGGGAATTTAATCACACTATTGCTTAGACACATGGTCTCCAAATGTTTGGGATCATGAACCTCATTGGTAAAAGATTTTTTAGTCCATCTGCCAGTAAAGCATTTTATTTGTAAATTCTATACACATTTTCCTATATGCTGGATACTTTATGAAACATGCCCTAAAGACAGGTCCTTAAGGTGGACATGCATTCAGCTGGATCTGCTCTTCCTCTCGTCATGGAGTTGGTGCTGGAGACCTCTGCAGTGTACCCATAAGAAGAATCCTGAGTCTCTGCAGCATCCATGTGGTCGGGCCTCCCGGTCTCCACGTGATGGTGTGGACCAGTGCCTGGCATCCTGCTAGGCCCCCCACAGCAAGGACATAGGAAGCACATCCGGGAATGTGTCACCCACTGAGCACACATGTGGCCCTTAAGCACAGCGCTTCCCCTGAGGCCTGTGAGAAATGTCATCACAACCCTGCACCACCTGCTGTGACCACAATGAATGGCCTGGCCTTTGCTCAAAGCAAAGACAAAGGCTGCCCTTCCGTCTGTCACACCAGCAGCCATGGCCTTTTAATGCCCTGGTGAATTCTGGCTCTTGGCTTGCATCAGATGAGCCCCCACTGGTGCACTTCTCTGAATTTCGGTGTTACTGACTTGCACAAGCTTTTATCTACATCTCTGGGGAGCTGCAGAACAAGCTGTGTTGTCTTCATGAAGCTTTTGTTGTAGTAGGAAGATTGCCAAGTCCCAACATGACTATGATGCCTAGCAGACTATGGTGACAGCGGGAGGTGGGAGTCACCAGGTTAAAGGAGGGAGAGAACACTTAGTCAGGGGAAGCTCCTGGAGGAATGGACTTAATGATGGGCTTTAAAGGATGAACAAGAGTTCAACAGGCAGGGATGAGACAGGCAGGAGCTGGCTGAGGAGCGGTAGAAAGTGGGTACTGCAGAGGGGGTCCCTGGAGGAGATATGGACACATGGCTGGAGAAGAAGGTCCCACTGCCCCGCCTGCCCCAGCTGCTTCCTCATGAGCACCTTGCTTCCTCCTTGCCCCTTTGCTGTATTCTGAACGCAGACACCAGAGTACTTCTGTAATATGGAAATCATGTCATAACAGACCATGCTGACCTTCGCTCAAACCCCCTTATAGCTCCCACTTCAGTAGAATACAAGCCAGGGTCTCTCCAATGGCTAAAGGTCTCTCTTGTCCTCATTCCCAACTACTTTCTCCGTGACACTCCTCTGCAGCCACCCTGAGCGTCCTTGCTGGGCTTGCAGCATGCCAGATTCTCCTGCCTCAAGGCCTCAACACCTAGTTCCCTGGACCAGAATGCTGTTCCCCAGCATCCCACAGTTCACTCCCCTGCCTGCTTCAGGTCCTCATGCACTCACATGTCCCCTTCTCAAGGATGCTTTCCCTGGCCAGGCTTGCTTTCACCACTTTTCCATCCTTTCTTTCCCTCCACACTGCTCTGTTGCCCACACTCAAGGCTGTCTAAACATACTGTGGATTGTACCCATCTATCTTGTTTTGTGTCTTTTTTCCCCTTCTGGAATGTAAGCTCCAAGAGGGCAGGGAGTTTTGTCTGTTTTGTTCATATTTGAATTCCTAGTACCTAGAACAGTGTTTAAACAAATGAATGAATAAATGGAGGGATGCATGAATGAATATGAACCAGAAGGCTCAGGTTCAACTTCAGGAGCAAAGGGAAGTCATTGAAGGTTTGTTTTGTTTAAATATGGCATATTACCTTTTATTTATTTAAAGTGGGGGAAATAAAATCATAACTGCTTTTATTTGATAAAGAAACCCCAAAATAATAAAAATGTGTTTAAAACGATGAGGTTACACCTAACAGGCAGAGGGAGAATGGAGTGGACAGGGACAGAGGTAGGAATAGCTTTCTCAGTGCATCCTATAAGGCCTGGTGCGGTGGCTCATGCCTGTAATCCCAGCACTTTGGGAGACTGAGGCGGGCAGATCATGAGGCCAGGAGATTGAGACCATCCTGGTTAACATGGTGAAACCCTGTCTCTACTAAAAATACAAAAAATTAGCTGGGCATGGTGGTGGGCGCCTGTAGTCCCAGCTACTCCGGAGGCTGAGGCAGGAGAATGGCGTGAACCCGGGAGGTAGAGCTTGCAGTGAGCCGAGATCGCACCACTGCACTCCAGCCTGGGCAACAGAGCGAGACTCCATCTCAAAAAAAAAAAGAAAAAAGTGTATTTTATTTTTTATCATATGACGGTGTTATCAAATTATAAAAATATTTATTTAAATGAGACTGATCAGGTGGGCAGTGGGGGTTGGAATTTACAGTGGAGAAGGTACGATCCAGGAAAACTATCCAAAGTTCTGCTCATCTTTGTGGCAGGGTTTACACTTCATTTATCTATTCTTTTCTAGAGTGTCTACAGTCATACCTGTCATGTAAAAGGCTATTCAGTATTTGCTGATCAAATGAATGGATATGTGAATGAGATGACATCTGTTGTCAAATGTATGAATGACTCTTGTGTCAAAGAGGAACTAGTGTTTAGTTCTATGTGATCAAAGCAGAACCACGGATGACAGTGACAGGAAGAAAGACATCCGTTTGTTTCTTTAGCTGGCATTTTTGAGACTATTTTGCACTAGCACCAGGACTATCAAGTGGAGTAAGATGTGGCTCAACCATCAGGAGGTTCACAGTTTAGAACCAGAGTATCACCATATAGGTGGTCACCTGCTGAAGTGAGCACGATGCTAGAGACAGACGTAGGAAGTTTGGAGAGTGCTAAACAAACCTTGGACAAGGGTGCATGAGTGGGTTGGGGGTGACAAAAATTTTTTGCTTGGCCAAACTTGGGTCAGGCTTCTGAACCTTTTCCTAGGCTCACCTGTGCACTTCCTTACAAAACCCAGTTTTGGCAAAGAATCCCGCAAAATCAGTTTAACAGGAGCACCCCCACCCTTAATATCTGATTGGGTTCTTCATCTTCTACCATCCCCCAGGTGATATCTGATCACCCGGGCCTGTCTTCAGGAAGAATCCTATTAGGTCAGTTTAGCCAGAGTCTTCTTTATCCCGAAGCTTCCTCTTAGTAATTTTCCACCACTGACCCTGACACTGCTCCTTGGCCATAAATTCCCACTTGCCATGCTGTATTCGGAGTTGAGCTCAATCTACCCCTGCCCCCAACCCCCACTGTAAGACCTGGTTGCGGTGGTCTCTATACCCATCGTGGCTTTCCTGAATAAAGTCTGCCTTGTCGGGCTTCAGCAGGCATCATTAAATAATATGTATATATTTTAACACAGGGGGTCATGGTTCGCTTCCTGGAGAACGACGTGCCTGCGCTCAATCTTAAAATAAAGAAGGAAAAGAAAGGGGAGAAGGAGGAATAATCCAGGGAGAGGGAGAGCAAGAGCAGAGACTCAGGGAAGAGAAGAGGGGAGGTGTTGTGAGGCACATAAGCCATTTGTCCTTGGAGGAGCATAAAGATGAGAGCAGCACTGGCAGGATATGTGACAAGAAAGAAACAAGACAACCTTGAACAGTCTGCCTGGGCCACCGCAGGAATGGTGCTTATCACTGAAGTTTATGCAGCGGGAGAGGAACATGACTGAGCTTGGTCAGCATCAGGGATTTTTATGTGTCAGAATCGCACACTAGGTTGGAGCGGTAAGACATGGGCCAAGCGAGGCCAGTTAGGAGGGTATTACAGTTGCTGAGGGCTGCCTGTAGCGCTATGCAAGGTGAAGGATGGGATAGAGAACCAGAGGACTTTCTGTGGACCTGCAGGGCATGTAGGAGGACATTCAAGGTGCCCTGGACCATCCAGAGAGATGGGAAAATGAGCTACAGTACCACAGGACGTTGGCACTAGGCGGGCATAGTTCCTTGGAACAAGCGTGGAATCTGCAATCAAAAGCCCAGAGTGAGTTCCGGCTCTCCTAAACGTAGTGTGCCACTCTGAACCTCAATATCTTTATAGATGAAATGGGAAATAGAAAGGCAGCTGACATGCTTTAGCCACCACCTGTGTTTCGGGCATTGTGCTAGGCACTTTGCCTCCATCACTAGAGCAATCCTCTCCACAACTCTGAATGTGATATTCATCCCTCTTACAAGTTGAGAACAAGTACCCTCTCCTTAGTTAATAATGCCTTTTAGACCTCAGAGTGGTAAAGATGAGGAAGAGAGCAAACCCTTGCGGTTTTGTTTTTGTTTTTGTTTTTTTGTATGGTAACTTAGCCTGGGGAACAATGCTGCACATTCTATAGGGAACAGTTACACATATGAAGTAACAGTAAAACTATTTTACCACTTTGGGAGGTTGAGGCATGTGGATCATGAGGTCAGGAGTTTGAGACCAGCTTGACCAACATGGTGAAACCCCATCTCTACTAAAAATACAAAAGTTAGCTGGGCATGATGGCAGATGCCGGTAATCCCAACTACTTGGGAGACTGACTTGAACCCAGGAGGCAGAGGTTGCAGTGAGCCGAGATCATGCCACTGCACTCCAGCCTGGGCGACAAGAGCAAAACAGTCTCAAAAAAAAAAAAAACAAAAACAAAAACAAAAACTATTTCACTATTGTAGAAGCAGAAAACTAAAAGAAAATGTAATTGTTGTCATTTTCATTCACAAGAGAGCCTTTGCAAGTTGCCTCATTTTATGCTCAGTGTTGGAAGTCAAAACTCAGTTTCTGTCTTTGGTCAGTTCATGTTGTAGACAGCTTCACAGGGGGCACATTCTTGGTGCAGTTGTCAGCTCCTTAGAGTTAATAATGGATGTGCTGAAGTCATCCTAATGATGCTTTCAGAATGCTGTAATGGGAATGATGGAATTCATCATAAACCTTAATTTTTCCTCACTGAAAATAGAAACTTCCTAATGGAAACATGCTCTAACTGTTTGGAGCCAGAGGAGGCAAATGCAGGTTAAAGAGACTCATTTATGATTTTTATGGTGTGAATGGAAGAAATGCAAAGCATCTAAAGCTTTGAGTTGACTAAAGCATTCATTTACTTTAACTTCTGGGTTCAGTTTTATCATGGTGAGTGCAGTTTTTAGAATGCTTCTCAAGAGCTCTAATGAGACTGTATTAGTGCATTTTCACGCCGCTGATAAAGACATACCCAAGACTGGGAAGAAAAAGAGGTTTAATTGGACTTACAGTTCCACATGGCTGGGGAGGCCTCAGAATCATGGCAGAAGGTAAAAGACACTTCTTACGTGGTGGCAGCAAGGGAAAATGATGAGAGAGCAAAAGTGAAAACCTGATAAACCCATCAGCTCTCATGAGACTTATTCACTATCACGAGAATAGCACAGGAAAGGCTGCCCTCCCCCCCCACCACCATGATTCAATTACCTCCCCCAGGATCCCTCCCACAACACGAAGGAATTCTGGGAGATACAATTCAAGTTGAGATTTTGGTGGGGACACAGCCAAAACGTATCAGAGGTCTTGCTGTAGGCAGTGCTTTCTTCAGATCACTCACATTCAACCAGCAAGCAAGAATGAGGAATATACTTGCCTCCAAAACCACAAGGAATATACAAGTAGGAAAGTCAGCTTTTTAAATACTTGCTTTGGATCCATTTTTATTCTCACTGGGGAGAATCACTATTTATAAAGTAAATTCATTTGCATAGGACCTTTAGAAATCCAAGTTCACATATAATAGACATGCAGTCAAAGACAGCCTTTCTTAGCAAGAATTGTCAGATGAGCAGATGAGGAGGCATTGACATGAGCATAAGGCAGTCTTACCTATGGTTACAGGGACGGGTGTCCCAGGAAACCCTGTGCTTTGCCCTATTGGCCAACCAGAGTGTCCAAGTGCCACTGAGGATTCCTGCTACTCAACAAGACGCACTTTGGAAACTCAAATCTGCTCCATACCTCTTAGATTTTAGCCAAGGAAAACCAAGGTGGCAGATCCTAAGTGCCCTCCCCCTGTTCCAGGGCTCTGGTACAATTTGTGAACCAGTGTTTGTTTGTTTGTTTGTTTGTTTGCCAGAGAACATGCATTCCAGCCTCCCTACAAAATGCCAGCCACCATTTTGACCAGCTCTTACTCCTGATATAAAAATAGAAATGCTCAAATTTACTAAATTCAATTCAGGTAGATAGAACCAATCAATTCAAAGGCAGATACAGAATTACGTGTTTGGGGGCAATCTAGTGAAAGATTTATCATTTCTATGAGCAAAGACAGTTGAACAATCTTCAAATACCTCACTGTTCTTCTTTTTTTTCCATCCATATAACAAAATCAAAATTGTAAATTTGGGTGAGCCCATACTGTTGTCTCAGATGAACAGAGATGTTTGAGATTTGCCCACAAAATTGAGCTGGAACTTTGTGTTGTGATTTTAAAGGAAAAAGGAGGACAGTGAAATTAGTCTCTTGTGTCTAAATTAGCCTCTTCTGTCTCTTCTGATTGCCTTTTAATGAAATTTGCCCAGGTGCATGCCAGGAGAAGAGAAAAGGGGGAGACAAGAGTTGGAGATGGGGAGGGAACATCAGAGAAGTTCCAAGCCCCTCGAGAGGAGTGGAATGCAGGACTGTGTCTGCTGCCCCCACCTCTGTTTCCCCTTAGCCTCTCCTGCCCACCACCACAATCTTCATGTGCGCCCGCTGGACAGACAAAGGCTCCCTGTACTGAAAATGCAGCACTGCAAGCACACACGCTCCCTCTCGAAGCCTCCTCCAGGATGACCACTTCCCCTTGGTGTTTGATGCATGTTGCACTGTTCAGTATTCTACACTTTTTTGGAATACATGCCTTTATGTCTTTTCAGGTTGGGTGTTATGGGTAATTTGGCAAAGCAGACACCGTAACTGGTTTCTTACATAACTCTACAGTTGGCAGCAAGGCACAGTGCGTTGAAATTAAGCAACGTTCACTCATCCAAGAGGACTTTGCTTTTCCTTTTTTGGAAGGCTAAATGCCCTCCTTTATTTTTTCCTCTTGCATGTATTTTAAATTATTGGCTGACTTTAATGATTCTTTGATGTTAATTTTTAAATGTGAATGGCAGCATTCCATTTAACTTCTGGAAGCTTGAGAGCTATCCCTGTGTGCCCCTAAATTAGAGAAAGCTTAACTTGAGTGCTTTTAGGTGATAACAAAATTGGAGAGAGTGAGAAGAACATAGGACTCAGGCTGCCTTAGGGATCTAAACTGGCAAAATACTTAGAAGGTTCAAGAGTTGCAACCTTTTGAAAGAACTAGAGTCAGTCTTGCATCCCAGTGCACTTCTCCAAACCAGGCATCTTTCCTGCATCTTCCCTTTCAATTATAGTGTACATTCTTTCCATTTCTTCTTCCTTTCCTTTTTCTTTTAACATTTAGTTTATGAGTCTTTAAGCAGGACCTTTTAACCCATTTATGCCTAGTGTTCCATTATTGGAACACTAAGCATGTGAGAGTTATTTATATCCTACTGCTTAAGGTCATCACCAAGGTCTGATGGCAAAAATTCAAAAAATTGCAACTTCTGGCATAAATGGGTTAATGCTTCTTAGCTCAGTTTCAAAGGCTAGGTTCTCTAAAGTGTTTTTGTATCCCTTGCCGGAATTCAGTAGTGCTTTGAAAATGATCAAAGTGTTGCATATTCCTAGTTCTCAAATTATAATAATAAAGTTTTCAAATGAAAATCCTAGGAGTGTTTTAGGTTCTCTTTGCTCCATTCCACTGTGGGATACAAGTAGAAATTGGGACATTCATCCAATAAAATATCATTGGAAAAAAAAATTTAACAACATTTCAAAATGATTCCTCTTTTTTTCCTTTAAAATTTTTATTGACCGAGACAGATTTCAAAATGTTTTCTCTATTACCCCAAAGTGAAACTTTGATTGAGGTTTTCAGGAAATTCCAGGGATCAAGTATGTCACCCGGACTTTGGTTTCCAGGTTTCCCAAAGCCTTGAAATTTCCCTACAGTCTAATTGCTGTTTACTGCCACAGACCTCCATCCTTTTTCTTTTGTAACATTTTCCATCTTAAGAAGGGTCGTCCCATTCGGCCGAGGAGCGTGTTGTCTGAGTAGCTGAATGGAATTACTACCAGTGGAAACTATGCTGCAAGAGGGGTTGATAAAGCAGCTGCGAAGCAAACCTCAGCTGTTTTTTCCATTCTCCCAAAGCAAAGTTAATTAGCATAGGGAAAATGACTAAGGTGTTGACGTCACCTCTTTCCAGTAGAAACTTACACTTTGTCCCTGTCTGCCTGCAAGCATGCAGGACTTGACTCAGGAATTTGCTGTCCAAACAGGATGCTGTGGAAGCTGCGCTTTTTTTTTTTTTTTCCCAGGGAGTGGGGGCTGGTCCTCACTGCTTTATAAGCACCGGCTCAAGAAGGAACCTACAGCCTCTTGGAAAGGAATCTCACTAGGGGCTTGACTGCGTGGGTCCCTAGCACTTTCACTGTAAGAAAGCAAGATGCATTTTAGAAACTTTAACTACAGTTTTAGCTCCCTGATTGCCTGTGTGGCAAACAGTGATATCTTCAGCGAAAGTGAAACCAGGGTAAGGCTTCTAATGTAACGTGATTTTCTTTAGTTTTCAAAGCATTATGCTAATTGGGACTACTAACTGAAATACTTGGGGGAATGTGGCTGTCTTGTGGGTTTGGGGGTTTTGAAAGAAATCCAAAGTCTTTTGAGCCTTGAAAATCAAAAGCTGTTGCCTGAGGAATTAACTGAGGAAGGAGTTTCTAAAGATCTCAATATTTGACAACATCCAGGTCCCTGAACCAACTAACTAGGAAGGTGAGAGCTGGGCATCGTGTGTTTTTCATTCTGTGTATGTTATAAGTGAACTTTTCAGAAACTGGCCTCTTCTGACAGTGAATAGTGTTTTACTTTTACAGCCAGTGTTGCGAATAATTTCATATCGTCTTGGGAAATAAATGTTATAAAGATATTTGTATGTTTGTAGTAATTACAAGGGCCTGGCCTCAAGCGCCTAGATTTCTCTAATGAGAGAAAATGCAGCCAGAGCAAATAATAAAACTGGAGAAATTAAGTGTGAGATCAGTGTGCCTCCTGGGCAACAGCTCTCTTTGATAGGGATTAATATATTTTAATCAGCATACTTTTCTTCTTCATTTGACTAAAATATTAAGTTTTTTCATCAGCAGCTACCCAGCTATCTAATTGAACTTTAATAATGTCGTATGGGAGTGAATGCTGTATGTTCTATTTGAGAGGTGGTATTTGTGCATGGTGGTGTTATATGCTTTATACCCAAAGCCATATTGGGACATGCGAAGGTTTCTTTTTTAAAATCAAATGTAAGTCCATAATTGTATATAATGCTTATGATCTGGCACCATAGTGTTTGGACTAGATCGCAGAGCACATTCTATGTTTTTAAAGTCCTACAAAGTGAGTGCACTTAGCATTAGCCTTATGTGAGTAAAATCACTATTTTTTTTAAGTGAAATAGAGATGCCATCCAAAAGCTATAATAATTGGATATCAGTTATTGGAACAAATAAGATTAATTTATAAGAGAATGGCATCATAGTAATCTAGATTTTAAAGATAATGTGAGTTCTCTTTTGTTCTGGTCCTAAGCCCTGAACCTGTATTCTAAAATATTCTTCAAAGTCATCTCTCCCAAATTCTGAATCATAACTTCAAAACTAAACAGTGGGTCACAGTGCCTGTTGATGAGGTCATACAAAATTCCAAATGTACGAAGACACAGTTTTGCCAGAAACTTGCCAGTGCTCAAGAGAGGTGGGGAAAAGAGTGAGAGGCGGCCAGATGAACTCCACTGTCCGCCAGCTCCGCATTCCTTCGCACGTGCCTCTGCAGGATCCCTTGTGGGAAAGTCGCAGAAATGTTCATAAACTGAAGAAAAAGCCAGGGAATGCAAGGAGAGCAAGGTCGTAGGTTGTTCCGACTGCCCCTTAACGACCTGCCTGGCAGGGACCGGCTACCCTGTTCCTTCCTACCCGCAGCCCCAGCCCCAAGTGGAGCAGGCACCATCCACCCATGCCTCCCCGAGCTTGCCAGCAGTGAACATTCCTGAAGACACTCTCCTCTCTTATCCCGAATTCTCGCTGCCGCTGCAGAAACACTGCCTTCCATAGGTTCTCCAAGGTCCTCAGTGAGCTCTGCTCGCGCTGCCTACCATCCACGCCCCGTGCCGTCGCCTTCTTCCTGGCCAGCCCCTTCTGCCTTTCACACAGGCTGCCACAAACTGTCCTAAGTGTTTTTGCCTGGTAAAAAGATTCACAGAACCCGGGGACTAGAAGCCCATTTGGAGCTTTGACTGTCCACCAGTTAAACTCCCTCTCCGAGGAGTTGCAGTGGCCCCCATCTGCCCCCACTGACATCCACACTCCAGGACCCAGCCCAGGGGGCTCTCCCCTGAGCAACCTAAGCTTGGAATCCCCCACCTTGGGCTTTGCATTCTAAGAGCTCATGACATCTCCTAATTCTCACTAGCCCTATGGCACCAGAGCGAGGTGTGCATAGACATGAAAGCCAGAATGCAGAAAACAGTCCATTTGCAGAACATTAATTTTTAAACCAGTATCATTTTAGAGAGTTAAAAAGTAACAGACTTGAGATAAAAGCGAGCGTGGAAATTTTTAAAAACTACTGATTCTAAGAAATGCAAAACTTACTTTCAACATTGTTATTTTTCAAGTATTTCTTTTTTTTTCAAATTAGCTGCAGTGTTTTTAAGCCTTAAAGAAATACTTCATATATACAACATTGCCCTGAGCTGAATGGCGGGATTGGAGTTGGCTAGCAGGGAAAGGCTATAGGACAGAGAAATATAGGGGGGTAAGCGGGGGAAGGTCATAGGACAGAGAAACATTGGGAACATTACCAAACTATACCTCCCTGGAAAATGCTCATTCTACTTTTTTAAAAAGTTTGTTACCATAGTAGTGTCTATGTATTGGCAATTGTTCTGCTGATTAGATGAATGTAGTAAATCATACCTTCTTACCTTCTTGTAAAATATCTGCATTAGGACTAAAAGGCCATAGTCCCCTAAGAGGGGAAAGGCTTTTCTCTAAGAAGTTAGGAGTTCTTGAAAGGATTGATGATCCACTTCCTCAGTAAGAAATGTATTGAGGAGACTAGGCACAGTGGCTCACGCCTGTAATCCCAGCACTTTGGGAGGCCAAGGTGGGCGGATCACCTGAGGTCAGGAGTTCGAGACCAGCTTGGCCAACATGACAAAACCCTGTCTCTACTAAAAATACAAAAATTAGCCAGGTGTGCTGGCAGGCACCTGTAACCCCAGCTACTCTGGAGGCTGAGGCAGGAGAATCACTTGAACCTGGGAGGCAGAGGTTGCAGTGAGCCAAGATTACGCCACTGCACTCCAGCCTGGGTGACACAGCAAGATTCTGTCTCAAAAAAAAAAAAAAAAAATGTAATGACATCATCTAGTCAAGGGTCATATGCAGGTAAATTTCAACTCCTTTTATTTTTATTGTTATTTTTCAGGCCAAATTTGAGTCCCTCTTTAGGACGTATGACAAGGATATCACCTTTCAGTATTTTAAGAGCTTCAAACGAGTCAGAATAAACTTCAGCAACCCCTTCTCCGCAGCAGATGCCAGGCTCCAGCTGCATAAGACTGAGTTTCTGGGAAAGGAAATGAAGTTATATTTTGCTCAGGTGAGTTGGGTTCGTTGCTATGCATGCTTCTCCCTCCTCCCTCACTCCCTTTTATAAAGCATCTTGTATGTCACTTATGTTGTATGCTGACCGGAAACTCTAAGACTTTATCTTAGATGAACAGAAAGGCAAAATTCCTAATCGGAATGTTCAGTGCCTCACTTGTTTTAAGAAGATATCAAGGTGCATTTGAAAGCAATGTTAGGAATTGCCCCTGACCTTCCTGGGTTGATAATGATGGGGGAAAGAAAGCCTTCCCTGTTCACTGGGGAGCTTGCAGGGTGCAGCAGGGTGGGCGTGGCTATGCAAATACCCTAAGATTTGCACAGCAGGTTTCCATGGATTTGCTCCAGGGTTAGAGCTAACGACCCACTCCAGACTGAGCAGACCAGAGTGGTTCCCAGCTCATGTGGTGCTGGGGGCACTCAGCAGAGAAAGAGGAGTCTGCAGAAGATGCCTGCAAATCAGCCCAGGACTGCTAGGTCTGGCTTGGAAGGAAAATAGGGGATAACCAGACTGGGCGCAGATGCTAAGAAACCCTCCAGTTGGCAAGGTTCCCAGCCCCAGGGTACCCACGGTAGGGAGAGGGGTAGCTGGGGTTGGGCTTGCTTTTTCTCCTGCCCGCTACCATTTTGACCCTCCTCTGGGGCACTTAGGACAGGTGACCCACCTTCAAGGCAGCTCCCAGAGTTCCATCTGATGTCCTTAGGGGCTGACAGATTGTCAGGGAAGGGGAAGAGCTTCTAGAATGCGGCTCCGCAGTAAAGCGAGTCCCCCTCAGGCTCTGAGCACCCCCCCACACACATATCTTGCTGGGATGGGAGAGGACCCTGTCCAAAGGCTTCCCACAGAGGGAGGAAGCTCATCTGACTCCATCCCAGAGAGTCAAAGTGTCTTTTCTTCCCCAAAGTGAGGACAGGGAACTTGCTGGGCCCTTCAAATATAAATAAAGCATTTGGGGTGCCCGCTGCACCCCCGACCTTTCTGCCCTGGGAGGCATAGGCCGAGCTTTGACCTTGGGTGCCTAGGGCTTCCTCTGTGAGTACACTCCTTTCTGCACTGGATGAGATTTTATGCAAATAATTACTTACTACTACTCTGACCTTTTCTGATTGTAAAACAATGAATATTCGTTGTGAAAACTTGGGGAGGGCAATCTGGAAGTGCGGAGAAAACCTACACCGCGCAGCTTGCGATATATGTAAGAGCTCTCTGGACAGCCCTCTCATCACTGGTCAGCATTTCTAAAACCAAACTAGGATCATAGGTTATTGTTCCTTATTGTTATTTTTTAAAGTCTTCTGGGAGGTGGCTTTTTTTTTTTCTGGCATCTGATCTGGAGTCCCCGGGAGGGAGTCACAGGGCCGCTGCTGGGTGGGGAACCCTAGGGGCAGGTGGAGCCCTGGATCCCTGTCCCTGAGAAGCTGTGTCCTCTCAGAACTGTCGCTTAGGCTTTGGACTTTCAGAGTGTGCCTCTGTGGTGTGAGGAGCGGGGAGAAATTGATTCCAAGAGCCCTCCTGACCCTAGTGACAGTGACTTTAATTTTCCATGTATACTGAAGTCACCTCTGCTGATCTTCTGTCCATCTAGGTCAAGGGTAATTATTTGCAGTCCCTGTGCCTGTGACTCCCACAGCCCTGGGAGGGGGCTGTCATCCTGTCTGCGCCATAAGCAGAGTTCAGATGTCCTTTTGCCCTCCCCGTTACAGACCATCTTACAATTGGTCCTGGAATCACACCTGTCCTGACGCCTGGACATTGACCCGCCCATCTCCTGGAAGCTGGCGTTAGGTGCTATTGCCTCACTGCAGTTCTTCCCTGGCAACAACTGACCTGTGCTTATTTTCTCCCCTCAGACCTTACACATAGGAAGCTCACACCTGGCTCCACCAAATCCAGACAAGCAGTTTCTGATCTCCCCTCCCGCCTCTCCGCCGGTGGGATGGAAACAAGTGGAAGATGCGACCCCAGTCATAAACTATGATCTCTTATATGCCATCTCCAAGCTGGGGCCAGGTGAGCAGGGCCCTCGAGTGGGAGGGAGGCAGGGGGAGACACAGCTGCTCCCCTCCACTGGGAAGCAGTACCCCCACTACCCCGTAGCTCTCCTGAGCCCATGCAGGCGTGTTTTGTGAGCTTCTCTGTATTCTTCTGCACCACGATCCCTTGTGCTGGGAGCATGCCTGCCTCTTGGCGCCACCTGCAATGTTAGACTGGGGCTGATCGTGGGGACCCTGCATCACGCCCCCCCCAACCCCCCACAGTGTCCCAGGAATCCATTCTTGTGTCCACTGAGCACAGCCTGCATGGGAGACCTGAGCCCCGGCCCCAGGTCCTGTCGCTCCAGATAGGGATAAGTGATTGGACTTTGGAAAGGGAAAATCGATGCCCCCTTTAAGAAATGTTATTTTTAATCAAGGTAAATTCACCCTTTCCTGTGATTCTCACCTGGCCTTCTTAAAGGAAAAGGGAAGGAGAACCATAGGCCATGGTGAGGGAAGGGCCGCAGCCTGGCTGCCCTACCCCAGGGCCCATGGGCTGGTCCCCTACAGGGCTTGCCAAAGAAAGAGGAGGTTCCCGTCCTCTGGAGGGACAAAAGTGTGAGCACTGCGGGGAGTGGGTAGGTTCCTCAGGCTCTTTGTCCAAAATGTGGGCCTTACCTGGTGGACTTGCAAGCAGTAGATGAGATCATGGAGTGAAAGGCGCTTCAATCAGCGCCTGGCTCACAGTGTTCAATGCAGGTTTTTTGAAAACCATAAAATGGTGGTGGTTCCTGTCCTGTCCACTAGGGTTTGGGTGAGGAGGCAGGTGTGAGGGAGAGTCCTGGGGTGAAGAGGTTTGAGCCTTCTCCTGCTCTGTCCATGGAGCAAGTCGAATAAATGCTGAGACCATCAGCTCCTCGTTTCTCCTTGACCAGCAATCTGATGTTCCCTTGGGTTGAGGGTTTTGTTTTCTTGGACCATCAGCAGTTTCATATTGAAAAGATTACATTTCTGAAAACATTGCCCAAACGGAAATTCCCTCTGTGGGAAAAGCAAGAGTCACATTACTTACTGCTAATTGCGGCGTGAAGGTCAAGATCAGAAATGGCCATTCTGAGGAAGTGTGTGCCCCCCCTACAGCAGCTCCTGGCCAGGGGCATGAGCATGGCTGAGGGTGTGGAGTCTTCCCCTAGGTTAGGGATGGGAGGAAACAGGGTCTCCACTTGCAAAGAGGTGTGGCAAATGCTGTTAATAAAAATTCTTCATACTCCAGAATCTACCACTTCCTTCACCGAGGGCTTATTGGAGAAGGCTTTTTAGGAAATAGATGTAATAAAATCAGTTTGTCCTTGGTTCACTTAATAGTGAGCTTGAGTGAGATTTCATATTTCACCTGTGCTTTTCAACCAACGGGATTGCGGAGATTTTGCAAATTATGGTCCTAAACCCTGAGCTTTCTGGATTTTGGCTGATTAGTAGGTAGATAAGAGACTTGCAAAGAGATAGATTTGTAAGAGGCTCTAACCAGCATTTTCAGCAATCCATCTGACCTCCCATGCCTGAATTCTGTCTCTCAGAGAGCTGAAGCTCCTTTACCTTTTTCAGTGCAGTTATAATAACATTTCAGTCCCACGTGTGATAGAGAAAAGACCACCACCTTCCTTATAAGTAAAAGTATCTTCCAAGTTTAGAGGAATAACCAGTGTGGCTGGAGGTAGGAAGCTCTGCTGGGCCACTCTTGCCTGTTGGAAATCAGTCATGTGATGGGCACACAGTGGTTGGTGAGGTGCCTCCTCGCTTAGCCAAACTGCAAATAAATCCCAAGCACAGGCCAGGCCGGGTGGCTCACGCCTATAATCCCAGCACTTTGGAAGGCTGAGGCAGGTGGATCATGAGGTCAGGAGATCAAGACCATCCTGGCCAACATGGTGAAACCCTGTCTCTACTAAAAATACAAAAATTAGCTGAGTATGGCGTCATGCGCCTGTAGTCCCAGCTACTTGGGATGCTGAGGCAGGAGAATCACTTGAACATGGGAGGCGGAGGTTGCAGTGAGCCGAGATCTTGTCACTGCACTGCAGCCTGGGCAACAGAGTGAGATTCTGTCTCAAAAAAAAAACAAAGAAAGAAAGAGAGAGAGAGAGAAAGAGAGAGAGAGAAGAAAAGAAAAGAAAAGAAAAGAAAAGAAAAGAAAAGAAAAGAAAAGAAAAGAGAAAAGAAAAGAAATCCCAAGCACACAGCCCTGGAGGAAAACTCACCATGAGGCCACACCCTGTGGGTGTAGCAGGTTGAAGCAAACCTCCTGCCCCTATTTCAGACCCCTGCCCAGCATCACACCAGTAACAATGGAGCCTCAATTCTTAAACATCTTTCTAGGTGACGTGGGTTGGACAAGCATGTGGTGAGCCGGGTTCTCAGTGCCTCGGGCACTCACCTATGCTGTTAGCTCCATGAAGTCAGTACCTTTACCATCTCCTTTACTGAGAAGGGAACTGAGGTGCACAGGGAAGCAGAATAAAGTGCCTATGAGCCCTGGGTACTAAGGAGCCAGGCTCAGAGCTGCCTTCACGAGCACCAGAGATGCACACTTCCTGTGGCCAGAGCGGCACCCCAATGGGAGGCCCCAGCCCCTTTTTTCTACATTGCTGGGTTTTTCAGTTGCAGAAAGCTCACCCTACCCTTGCTGGACCAGAGTGGCCTGAAATTGGCCAACCTGGTAGAACTCAGGCTGACACAAAACAGCAGGGCACTCCTGGTCCCGGGGATTAGAAGTTGTTCTAAGGAAAAGATGCCGAGGTCAAAAACGTTTCCAGAGCACCTGGCTCCGTGCAGCCACCCCTGCGCCTGCTGCAGGGCCTCCCATGACTCCCTTCCTGGGCGTGCACTGCGACCCTCAAACAGGAGCCCCACGAGGGAGGCCCAGAATTTTGTTTCCAAATGCGCTTCTTCATCCATCTTTTTCCTGAACCGAAGTTTCTCACATTCACACTTGAGGAAATGCTGACAGAAGGGGAGTTCTCTGGGTAGTCTAGGTGTCTGGTGGACATGCGAAGCATATCTAGAAAATGCGAAGTATCACTAGAAAAATTCCTTCTATACTTTTCATGTGCCTGGACTCCCAGGATGTTTGACTAAAAACAGAGCCATGCACAGTGGAAATACCTGTTTTTCTGAATAAGCTAGCAAAGAAATACAAACCCAAAATATATCTGGCTGTGTCTCTCAGCCCAATCGAATGGTCACGAGCAGCTGGCCCAGCAGAGCCCTGAATGCTCTTTTATGTTTGCCTTTTGACTCCCAAGGACTTGCTGGAGTGACCCTACAGTTATTTTCTTTCCTTAGGGGAAAAGTATGAATTGCATGCAGCGACTGATACCACTCCCAGCGTGGTGGTCCATGTATGTGAGAGTGATCAAGAGAAGGAGGAAGAAGAGGAAATGGAAAGAATGAAGAGACCCAAGCCAAAAATTATCCAGACCAGGAGGCCAGAGTACACGCCGATCCACCTCAGCTGAACTGGCACGCGACGAGGACGCATTCCAAATCATACTCACGGGAGGAATCTTTTACTGTGGAGGTGGCTGGTCACGACTTCTTCAGAGGTGGCAGCCGAGATTGGGGTGGCAGAAATCCCAGTTCATGTTGCTCAGAAGAGAATCAAGGCTGTGTCCCCTTGTTCTAATGCTGCACACCAGTTACTGTTCATGGCACCCGGGAATGACTTGGGCCAATTACTGAGTTTGTGGTGATCGCACAAGGACATTTGGGACTGTCTTGAGAAAACCGATAATGATAGTGTTTTGTACTTGTTCTTTTCTGGTAGGTTCTGTCTGTGCCAAGGGCAGGTTGATCAGTGGGCTCAGGAGAGAGCTTCCTGTTTCTAAGCAGCCTACAGGGCCACTCTCTACTGGTAGGAAGAGGTACCACAGGAAGCCGTCTAGTGCAGAGAGGTTGTGAAAACAGCAGCAATGCAATGTGGAAATTGTAGCGTTTCCTTTCTTCCCTCATGTTCTCATGTTTGTGCATGTATATTACTGATTTTCAAGACTAACCTCTGTTCGTATATAAAGTTAAACCATTGTTGTTTTACTTCTTTTGGGAAGCCAGGAAAGTGTTTGGAAAATGTATCACCTTTCCCAGATTCTCGGATTCTCGACTCTCTTTGCAACAGCACTCGCTTGCAGAACTCTCCTGGAATACATTCACTCAGCATCCTCAGCTGTGCAACGTATAACTTGTGCTTTTGCAAAAGAAGTTGATCTGAAATTCCTCTGTAGAGTTTAGCTTATACAATTCACAGAATAGCAGTTTCACTGCCAACTTTTAGTGGGTGAGAAATTTTAGTTGAGGTGTTTGGGGTTGGACCTCAGTTTCTGTTATTTCTTTTATGTGGTGGTTTCTATACATGAATCATAGCCAAAACCTTTTTGGGAAACTGTTGGCTGAGATAGTTGGTTTTTTACCCCACTAAGACATCAAGATACACTTGTAAATAAAGCTGATAGCATATATTCATGCCCGTTGTACACTTGGGTGAAAAGTGTGGCGATGGGAGACTAAGATATATTAACCTACCTGTGAATCGTATGTTGTAGAAAAAGCTGTTCCCATGTCTAACAGGACTTGAATTCAAAGCATGTCAAGTGGATAGTAGATCTGTGGCGATATGAGAGGGATGCAGTGCCTTTCCCCGTTAATTCCTGATGGAATTGTTATACTAGGTTAACATTTGTAACTTTTTTCTAGTTGTAATGTGTATGTCTGGTAAATAGGGATTATATTTTGGCCTTACAATACCATAACAAAGTTTGTCATTTTGAAATACCTAATGCCAAGTAACAATGCATGCTTTGGCAATTTGGAAGATGGTTTTTTCTTTGAGAAACCAATATGTTTGCATTAAATGCTTTGATTGTTCATATCAAGAAATCGATTGAACGTTCTCAAACCCTGTTTACGGTACTTGGTAAAAGGGAGCCTGTTTGGGAGAAACCATTGCATCGCTGTCCAAGTGTTTCTAGTTAAGTGCTTTTAAACTGGAGAGGCTAACTTCAAAATATTTTTTTTAACTGCATTCTATAATAAATGGGCACAGTATGCTCCTTACAGAAAAGTTGTTTGTCATTTTATTTCTAGAATAGATCTGTGAACCTTTTAAATGCTGCAGTTGAAAAGGCTTTTAAACCTTTTTAAACATTTTAAATTCACGAGGACACATGCCTTTGTCAGTTTGAGCTTAGAAATTCCTGATTCTGTGCTGTGGTCCACAGAGGGTCCACCACACTAAGAATGCTTCACTTGCAAAAGAAGAAAATGGATAAAACTGAAATCAGAACTTTGAGTATTTCCTTTGTACAGGTAGATGCTACTATGATGAAACCCCTGTCCACCAGCACCTCCACAAAACAGCAATCGTTTTGGTCATTTGAAGAGCTTCTTTTCTATTAGAAAAGATGTCCATGGAAGGTACTAAGTTATAAAAGCCAGTTCTCTTCGGAAGATACATCTGTAAGCCTGTTTAATCTCTGGCTGCTTTTTCCCTGAAACTCTCGTTTCCAATGGTGGTGACCTTCCTGGGAAGCCCACAAAGGCCTAAGTAACGCAGTGTTTATTTGCCAAAATCTAGGAAATGACATTAATCCTGACCAACATTAGCATAAGATATTTATCTATGAAAATTCACATGCTACCTTTTTTTCCCTTTCTTGAGAACCATCATTCTGTCATTTCCAAGAGCATTTGCACATTTTCAAGCCATATATGTTCAAGGTTTAATCGTGCTGGAAAATCCACACTTCAGTCAAGTTGGTCAAGTCTGATTATTGGACAGATTCAGGCGTTGACCCCCCTAAGGACGCGCAGGAAATATTTCCAAGTAGAGACTCTCAGCAGGTCCCCTTAGATAAAGGAGGGAAAAAGTCAGCGATCCCACTGCCAGTGAAGCCAATAGACCTTAGAATTGAAACACAAGTCAAGGAACAGGCTCACTCAGGACAGCCTGTTTCTTTTGAGTTGTTCTGTGGCAGCCTCAGCTGAAACTGTAAAACCAATAATGCATGAAGTTCCTGGTTCCCAGGCTGGTAGGCCTGAAAGTCGTTGAATAATGAATGTACCTAGGACCCATGCATTGCTTTGTAGGAGAGGGGTTCAGTAAAATGTGAAACGACCGACATTCAACAGGCAGAATCATGCAGGATGCACACGTGGCCATTGATTGAAAGTGTTTCTTCAACAGGCTTTGATAGAATATATTACTAATGTGATGGGAAACAGCTTAGGGCCATGCAAGAAAAGAAAGTCAGCCCCTGGAGACGAGTGGCTAAATCAAAGCGAAGGGCAGTAGATGGAGAGGGGCCGAGCAATTCACAGAGCAATTCAGATGCAGGCTATAAACATTGATTTCAAGTCAGCAGGCATTTAGGATTCTACATTTCCAGAATATTGTGTGTGAATTGCTGCCCACAGGAGATTTGGGTTTTCAGAGAGCTTTAATTTTATGTGAAATGTACAGAACTCACTACAAAGTAAATCGATTTTCTCATACGTTAAATTGCAGGAGATTAAAAGCACTCTATGGGCATGTTATGACCAAAAGTCATAAAAAGCCGAAGTCTGTCACACTTCACAGTGCCCGCAGAACCCGCGGAAAGTGTGCCTGGGTACCGTAGGTGCGTATCCAGTAGCATTCACCCAAAGGTCAGCGACTCAGGTGGAAACCACGTACATAATTCCCCTAAAAATTCTTCAGGAAGAAGGTCCACTATGAGTAACAAGTACTCGTCCCTCCTGCTTCTCTGGCCTCTTGATTCTAAAGTAGAACATGGAGTAGAACATGGAGGAAACCTTTTAAGTATATCAGCAATCCTTAATTCACATCTCAAGTTCTCACTCCATGACTCACCAAAAGTTACATGGCAATCAGGTAGATGGATTTGCTTCTCACATACCTCATTTTCTTCCACAATCCTTCCCTGCTGTTCGTGAAATGTCATTTCAATCATAGCTATGTTTATGAAAGACAGAAGGAAATTATTCACAAGTGATTGAGGTACGCTGCCTGGGCCCACCGTTTCTCCTTCTTTCAGGATTCTGATGAGGGACTTGGTGACCCTTCTACACAGCGAACGAGTGCCAAGTAGATGCAGTGGCCACTGCTCAAATCCCTCTTTCAAGAGTGTCAGGGCCTTCCTGGCTGACATTTGTACTCTGGCAGCACAGAATTTTCAGTGTTTTTAACTTACCATGTTATCTCTTTTCTCTGCCTAGAAAATTATCTCACTGTCCCAGCCCGGCCCTGCTAACCCCACAATGAGGCCCACGATGTTCAAATTACCAGCAGCTACCTCTGTGCCTAGCCACAGAACACGTTTCGAGGGGCTGATTTTCTTTCCTTGAATGGCCCTAAGCTGTTTCTCATCAGATTAGTCATATATTCTATCAAAACCCGTTGAAGAAACACTTTCAATCAGTGGCAAAGCGTGCATTCTGCACATTTCTGCCTGTTGAATGTCGGTCGTTTCACATTTTACTGAACCCCTCTCCTACAAAACAATGTGTGGGTCCCGGGCACATTCATGACGCAGTGACTTTCAAACCCATCAGCCTGGGAACCCAGAAACTTCGTGCATTATGGTTTCACAATAAGTGTTATTGAAATGATTGACTCTTTAATATTTCTCCTGCAGGTGTCCATTAGGAATGTCTCTTCCCCCTGAGAATCGTCGCCAGCTAGCTACTCCTGCTGGGTCTCCCATCATGCCCCCTTCTTTTCCATTGTATGGCATATTTTCTTTTTTTATCATAATTGTTAAATTGTTTGTCTTCCCTGTTGAAACATAATTTGGGTGGAAGTGGGATTCCTGGTAGCCAGTGGCTCATAGTAGACATTCAACATGCAAGTGGATTGGATAGATGGAAGGATAGATGGATAGATGGAAAGATAGACGGATGGATGGATGGATGGATGGATGGATGGATGGATGGATGGATGGATGGATGGGGATTTGGGAGGAAGAGGAGTGAACAGTCACTGAAAAGAATAGAAAAATAATGAGGCTTGTTCCCTCTCCCTAGTCAGAAGGGCCAGTAAGCAGCTTAGAGCTTTAATCCCACAAATTGTCAGGCAGCTGGTGCAAGAGCAGTGAGAGAGAGAGAGAGAGAGAGAGAGAGAGAGAGAGAGAGAGACCCCGTGGTAGGTTATGGTCATCAGTGAGAAAGAAAAAAAAACCTTTGTTTCAAAACTCTCCTCAAAACAGATGATTGACTGGAGGGTGCAGCACAAAGGAACTTGTCAGGTGATAGAGACCTTCTGTGTCTGGATAGAGCAATGCAGGAACCTGGGTAAAGACACAGTCATGGTAACAGCTGTATACATCTGTTGAAAACTCATCAAACTTATAATAATTAGAAAGGGCACATTTTGCTTCATGTAAAGTATACCTCAATAAAGTGTATTTGATTTTAAAATCAGGATAAAGGAAAAAAAAAAAAATTTATCCTGGATAATGGGCAGGAGTTGGGGAGAAGGTCTTAATTATCATCATATCCTTTAAAAAAAGGCTTTTCAAGTGTGTAATGCTTTGATGACATTCTTAAGACACATTATACAGCAAGGCAAAGCAGCATCCCAAATGAGAGAATGAACATTCTAATAAATATTTTCTGTAAGACACTGATATGTCTATGACTATTTGCTAAATTTAAAAATCAACTTGGACCATATTTACTCCCTTAAAGTCTAATAGACGACTAATTTCTTATATATTCAGAACCAATATGTAGCTACTTTAAGAACAGCATACATGGGTGTGGTCGACCCTCTGTGTCTGAGGCTTCTGCATCTGCGGATTCAATCAACCATGGACTGAAAATATTCCAAAAATAAAATAAAATTAATGAAACAACAATAAAAATAAAACAAATAAAAAATGCTGGGTAGCAACTACTTACAAAATATTTACATAGTATTAAGTGTTAGAAGTAATCAAGAGATTATTTAAATCACCATCTATGATTGGCTGGTAGGCATAAGTTATGTGCAAATACTATGCCACTATTTATAAAGGACTTGAACACTCACAAATTTTGGTATCTGCAGGGGATTCTGGAACCAAACCCCATGGATACCAAGAGATGACTATATATAAAATACTGAAAGAGGCATGGAGAGTGATTTTCAGGCCTCTACCTAAAGCCCTGAATATTAGAAATTACTGAATTTCTTCTCAAGAAGGAAATTACGCCATACACCAGTGTTGCCACACACCCAGAGAACAAGATGACCCGACGTCCCAGCCTGGTCGTGCCACATGAGCTGAGCAGTGGGTGGGCCACTGAGCCAGTGATAGAAATCACAAATTACAAAACATCAGAGTACTTTCTGGAAATAAGTCTTCCTCTCCAGGGAACAACACATTTGACACTTGACTGGGAGACACTACCGGATCCTCCAAGGGTAATGGTTCTCAAGAAGGCAGAAGCGATGGTGACCAACAGACCTCCTTAAAGGCTCAGATGCTGGAGACCTTCCTACTCCTCTCGACCATGCTAGGATGACTACAGCAGAGTCCCTGAGTCCTTTGATGCAAGGGTCTAGGTGAGTTCAAAGGAGAGCCATACAAGGCCAGGCAGACAGACCCATGGTGATGGCTGTCCATGCTGTTCAAGGGAATTCTAGATTCAGGCCATGTGGCAAGGTCACCTTGAGGGACATGCTTTGCTCTAAGCTCAGCTCAAGTTTGTCTGAACGCTCCTCACTTCTTCCAACTGCAGAAGCACATGGAGAAGGGGGAGAAAGGGTTTTCCGCCTCCTAAAATGAGGGCAGCGTGGTGAAGAGGCTCATCATGCCCCACCCAGGTCCCGTGTGCAGGGCAGGGCAGTGCCTATTTAGCAGGCCAGACCTCAAACTGCTGTTCTGTAGGATGTCAGGGCCTCACATGCAGGCTCCTATAAGCTGGCTGTCTTGGCAAGAGGGCCCTGGTACAGCACTGTCTTTATCAGAGAAAACCACACCCTGCATAATTTGTAACAGACAGAAATGCATTTGGCTCATGGTTCTGGAGATTGGGAAGCCCAGGATTAAGGGGCCACATCTGGCAAAGGCCTTCTTGCCACCACATGGTGGACAGCATCACATGGTTGTGGAAGGAGGGGTGGGTGGGGCGGGAAGAGAGAGAGAGAGAGAGAACAAGAGAGACAGAATCCATTCATAAGGGTGGAGCCCTTATGACTAAACATGTCCCATTAGGTCCCACCTCCCAACATTGTTGCTTTGGGGATTAAGTTTCCAACAGGTTTTTTTCAAACCTTAGCAACCACCAAACAGACAAGCCCTTCAGCCTGTCCTGGAGGGCGTTGAATGGCATGGCCTGGAGCTCACCCAGGGGAACCGTGCTCAGGAGGAGGAGACCAGAAATTCTGAGAAGTTCCTAAGACCACCTGAAGAGAAGGAGCCTGCTGCCAATGGTGTGGACACCACAGTGTGCTTGAGGAGCCTTCAGAAACGAGAACGGGTAGGAAAATGGGGTTGCACAGACCCTTTCCTCAGGCACCCTCTGCTCCCACTCTCATGCCCACCCTGACATCGGGCTAAGGGGGAGGCGCTCATCCACTGACAGGCGCCAGGCTGTCCTGGGCCTGGCAAACCCTGGCCTTGTATACCCACTCTCCACACCTCTGCCCCTACCCTCCCAGGGGCAGGGCAGGGCTCCCCTGCAGAGACACAGGGTACAGAGGGAGAGAGAAGGCCTCAGGCCAGGGCATGGCCTAGTGCCTCCCAGCGCCAGGTCCTGACAGCCTGAGAGAGCTGGAATCAAGGAAGGCGATCCTGGGCCCCAGACAGACGTGGGTGAGCGTCAGCCTCTGGTGGCTGCATACCAGCCAGGGCAGCAGCGCCCCCTCCTGCCTGTGTTGAGCTATGTGGGCTGCAAGAGGACTAAGGAGAGTTTAAAGGAGGCAGGCAGTGAGGGAGGAAGTGTCCCAGGTAGAGGCTGAAGCTTTAAGGAGGATGGGAGGGGAGGCTTCACCCGGAAGGAGCTTTTGGAGCAAGGGCCTGAAGGAAACTGGGGAGAGAGCCTGAGTATCTTTGGTAACTGGGAAGAGAGCATTCCAGGCAAAGGGAAAAGAAGAAAGGCTGTCGGGCAAGGGTGCACCCACCATGTCTGGGCACATAGAGGAGGACCCTGGGGCTGGGGGGGAGGAAGGAGGTGAGAATGGAAAGTGAGGCCAGAGGTGACCTGGCCAGGACCTTTGGGGCCATGTGGGAGAAGGTGAGGGGCTCAGCGGGTGGGTGTCATGGGTGCAAAGAGGTAAGTCCCTCGTCACCAGTCAGCAGAGCGTGCCCTGGGCTCAGCTGAAGTCCTGCTGGAGTGTGTGCCCCCTGGGCTGGAGGGGACAGGATTGGAGGGGATAAAGTTGTGAGTTTGGGGTTGTGAGCAGAGCGCTAAGTGAGCCCCCAGCACTCCCACTTCCACATGAGGCGTGAACTGGGCCTGCACACACTCCTTGAGTGTGGGCAGGACAACACTCTCTGCCTACTACAGTTCAGCACTCGTACTATAATGGGACAGAGCTTCTATGATTACATTCCTTTATAGGAAAAATTGATTTTGCAGATGTAGGTAAGATCCGGACTCATTTGACTTTGAGTTTATCAAGAAGGAAGATTAACAGACACAGGGGCTACTTGAGAGTGGATGGTGGAAGGAGGAAGAGGATCAGAAAAAAATAACTCCTGGGTACTAAGTTTAGTACCTGGGTGACGAAATAATCTGTACAACAAACCCCCGTGACACAAGTTTACCCATGTAACAAACCTGCACATGTACGCCTGAACATAAAATAAAAGTTAAAAAAGGAGTGGGGTGTGGTGGCTCACGCCTGTAATCCCAGCACTTTGGGAGGCCAAGGTGGGCAGATCACGAGGTCAGGGGATCGAGACCATCCTGGCTAACACGGTGAAACCCCGTCTCTACTAAAAATACAAAAAATTAGCTGGGTGTGGTGGCGGGTGCTTGTAGTCCCAGCTACTTGGGAGGCTGAGGCAGGAGAATGGCGTGAACCTGGGAGGCGGAGCTTGCAGTGAGCCGAGATTGGGCCACTACAGTCTGGCCTGGGTGACAGAGTGAGACTCCGTCTCAAAAAAAAAAAAAAAGTTAAGAAAAAAGAAGGAAGATTATCCTGGTGGGCCTGACTGAATCAGGTGAGCCCTGAGAGGACACTGGAGGCAACAGTGGCACCCCTTGCTGGCCTGGAGCTGCCACAAGGTGAGGGAGGGGGCCATGTGGTCAGGACTTGAGAGCAGCCTCTAGAAGCTGAGGATGGCCCGCCAACAGCAGCCAGCAAGGAAGAGGGTACCTCCGTCCTACAACCACAGGGAAATGGATTCTACTAACACTACATACGTTCTGGTGAGTTCTGCATTAGTTCAGATGAGACCACAGCTCTGGCTGCCACCTTGATTTCAACCTGGTGAGACCGTGAGCAGAGGACCTAGCTAACCCACACCTGCAGTTCTGACCCACAGAAACTGAGATGATGAATTTGGGCTGTTCTGACCCACAGAAACCAAGGTGATGAATTTGTGTTGTTTTAAACCTCCACAAAGTAGTGTGAGAAAATACACAGTAGTTGTTTTATACCACTACATTTTTAGGAAGTTTGTTATCACAGTGGATAATTAAAACACCAATTTAAATATTTTCTCAGCTAATTTTGTACCATTAGTGAAGCATAAACACTCCAAACCATAGTACTGTAGTCAAGAAAACCACCTGCTTCTATGCGTGAGAAGAACACTTGGGTGAACACATCAATAAAAATGGTGAAGAAGGAACTCTAGCTGTATTGCATTTTGCATCATTTATATTCACTTCTATGACTATTTTTATAATACTGTCCAATGACTGTGTCCTCTCTTTTTGCATGCTTTCTATTAAAAAAATAAAATTTATTTAATAAATTATTTATTAATAAATAAATAATTAAAATAAAATAAATAAATAAATAAATAAAATAAAATTTAATAAATTATTTATTATTTAATTAAAAAATTTAAATTTAAATTTAAAAAAACCCAAGCCAGGCACAGTGGCTCACACCTGTAATCCCAGCACTTTGGGAGGCCGAGGCAGGTGGATCACCTGAGGTCAGGAGTCCAAGACCAGCCTGGCCAACATGGCAAAACCCCGTCTCTACTAAAAATACAAAAATTAGCCGGGTGTGATGGCGTGCGCCTGTAATCCTAGCTACTCAGGAAGCTGAAACAGGAGAATTGCTTGAATCCAGGAGGCGGAGTTTGCAGTGAGCTGAGATGGTGCATTGCACTCCAGCCTGGGTGACAGAGCAAGACTCAGTCTAAATAAATAAATAAATAATAAATAATAAATAAAATAAAATCCAGCCAGTGCAGTGGCTCATGCTTGTAATCCCAGCACTTTGGAAAGCTGAGGCAAGCAGATTGCTTGAGCCCAGGAGTTTGAGACCAGCCTGGGCAACATAGTGAAACCCTGCTTCTACAAAAAAAAAAAAAAAAAAAACAAAAGCTAGGTATGGTGGCACACACCTATAGTCCCAGCTACTCTGGAGGCTGAGGGCTGAGGTGGGAGAATTGCTTGAGCCCAGGAGGCAGAGGTTGTGATGAGCTGAGATTGCACCACTGCACTCCAGCCTGGACGACAGAGCAAGACCCTGTCTCAAGAAAAAAGAACCCAAAAGCAACAAACCATCTTGATTGTTCTGAAGCCTTTCTTTTTTTTTTTTTCTTTTTTCTTTTTTTTTTTTGAGACGGAGTCTTGCTCTGCCACCCAGGCTGGAGTGCAGTGGCCGGATCTCAGCTCACTGCAAGCTCTGCCTCCCGGGTTTACGCCATTCTCCTGCCTCAGCCTCCCGAGTAGCTGGGACTACAGGTGCCCGCCTCGTCGCCCGGCTAGTTTTTTGTATTTTTAAGTAGAGACAGGGTTTCACCGTATTAGCCAGGATGGTCTCGATCTCCTGACCTCGTGATCCTCCCGTCTCGGCCTCCCAAAGTGCTGGGATTACAGGCTTGAGCCACCGCGCCTGGCCCCCTGAAGCCTTTCAAGAGCAATCACCTCATACATGTTCTTCCAGAAACACCAGTAGCATGCATGAAACAAAGGAGCTAACCTAGACCTAAGGTGATATGTGAAGCCCCTTGTGTGCCTCTGAAGAAAGACGGTGTATAATTCCAGGTAGTGGTGTCGTTATGCATGGTATTTGCTCTAGAACGCATTCTAAAAGCCAGAGTAGAGGTCTTTGAAATGTTTTCAGAAGCATGCCGTAGTTGCTAAGTCGCTGGGACCCTCTCACCTCTCATATAAACTCCATTCTTATAATGCAGGGGAGCGTTTAAGGCAAAGGCTTTGCAGTCAGCTGAATGTGACCTGCTCAAAAAATCGTCTCTCTTCTCTAGGCCCTCTCCTGTGCAAGGGACATTCTGGGGTACCCTATCCCTCAGCCATCATTTAATGCCCCAGGAAAGATATTTGAGGCTGACTCGCAGGTTTGCGGTTATTTCTGTCATCGTTAGAGATGGGCTTTATTTCTTTCAGAAAGAAGTCTTGATGAGCTTACGGGACCTAGCCCCTTATTTGTTTCATACTCATCCTTGTGTGTTACTCAGTTGTCTCTTAGGAACTTCAGAATTGCGTATGAGCATTTTCCCCTCCAAGCTTTCTGGTCTCAATGACGAGCACTCCTGTCCACATAGTGACTCAAGCTATAGCCATAGAAGGTGTCCCCTGTCTCCCTTCAACCACTCTCAAGTCCTGGTCATTCTCTCATCTATCTTTAGGACATACCCTCATGCTCCACCCCCAGAGCCATTCTTTTAATTCAGCCCCCATCATTTCTCACTTTATTATAAGCAAAGCCTCCCCCATCCCTTCTCTACGCTACTGTCAGAGCGAGCTTTCGAAAGCATCAAGTCTTCAAGCCTATGTCTGATCATCTTCGAAGACCAGTCTCAGCTTCATAACATGCATCCATCTACCCTGGGAATTCTTTCTCACCTCCCGTAAAGACTGCAGGCATGACAGGGCATCTGCACTTCTCTGGATGTGCCATGCTTCCCCCACCTCTATGCCTTTACATTCAATGCTTTCCTCTGACTTTCCAGCTTCGAATCATTCTTCAGGACCCTTCTTGAACATCGTGTCCTTATGGAAGCTTTGCCTGACATCGGCCCAGTCCCACCAAGCAGAACTACATGTCTCTGCTCCAGGCTCCTGTAAAGCCATTGCATTCCCCAGCACAACTTTCACCACACTGAACCAGACTGCAACAGTTGGCTTCCCTGCCCATCTCCCCAGCTAGTTTGCCAATGAGTTCAATGTATTTGTTTCTGATTTCTCAGCACCCAGCAGAATGCTTGGAATGAAATAGTCACTCAATAAATATTTATTGGATGTTTTGCTTATAACTCAATTCAATTCCTTTTTCTTTAACTCTTTGTAGATGCAGATCTCCCCTGGAAGTGCTAAGCCTGGTGCTATTGAGCAACGCCAGGTCTGTCCCTTAGGTAACGGAACCTAAGGCAAAGTGGGTGACACACATAAATGTTTCACAGGGGTTGTTTTCTTGGTGGAGACAATGTAATGCGTTCACATATGGAAACTTGGGCCTGGCTTTCCCCACGTGCTGCCAGGATTGTCAGGATAGGTTGGTTCTCATCCTCCATGCCCCCCTGGCTGTGTTCAAATTGTGAGCTGCCTGATCTATGGGGCCAGTGGGGTTAAGCTGAAGCAAGAAACCACGGAGTGACAAGAAGACATTTCAAAGACGTGATTGGTCTAGAAACCCAGCAATTTTCCAAAAGCTGTCCCGTGGGATCTGTAGGGCCCAATTTGAAGAGTTGGGACAGAGGGAACATTCCTGGGTTCCCAGCCTGCAATATGGAACTGCTATAGCCACATAATTCTGAATGCACAATAGCACTTCATTCCCAAGGAATTCTCTGTAGGAACTCAAGAACAAAATAATCTCCTAATGTAGAACATGTAACATACAAGCACTTTTACAAATCACCTGACAGTAGACATCAAAGTAATTTCAAATTAATGTTCTATTTTAAGAATACTGTAGTTAAAAAACTTTTCCCCCCAGAGTCTACTGCCTTGCTGTATCATATAAGCAGCACAATACACTTAGAAAGTTGCAGCAACTTGGAGGCAGGACCTTTGCTTGTCCTGGGAGGTGGGATGACTGTAGAAGATGGCCCATGCCAGGTCTTCTTTAGGATCTAATCTGGCCTCATTTGAGCTACAGTAATGCATAAGGGTGTTTGTACTCACTTTATCTCCTTTTATTTCAAGCAAGGAGTTCAGATGTAGAAATCTGCTTGGGCCACTCAGAACACACCCACAAGGCAATCACAGGAGGTGAGCAGCTTATAGGCATTGCAGTGAGGATAAGAGGACATTAGTTTGTAGCCTGTGTCAGCTGGGCCTGCTCAGGTCTCTAAGACCTGGGAAAGATGGCTTCAAACCCCAGTCCCAAAGCTTTGGGGATACCCTAAGCCTGGCATGATGACCATTGATTCCTGCCTCACACTCTCCCTCCGGCCTCTGCCTGCACGCCTCCCAGGTAACAAAGTGTTGCTCCCTCATTGCTTTCCAAAAAAAAAAAAAAAAGGGTGGTCAAGGTGGTCAGGCGTGGTGGCTCACACCTGTACTCCCAGCTCTTTGGGAGGCCGAGGCAAGTGGATCACCTGAGGTCAGGAGTTCCAGACCAGCCTGGCCAACATGGTGAAACCCCATCTCTACTAAAAATACAAAAGATTAGCCAGGGGTGGTGTTGGGTGCCTGTAATACTAGCTACTTGGGAGGCTGAGGCAGAAGAATTGCCTCAACCCAGGAGGCGCAGGTTGCAGTGAGCCGAGATCACACCATTGCACTCCAGACTGGGTGACAGAGCGAGACTCTGTCTCAAAATAAATAAATGAATAGGAAAGAAAGAAGATCTGTGTTCTTAGTTTTTGTTTAGTTCTTACTGCCTTCACTGAGATACAACTTGCATGTATACAATTCACCCATTTAATGTGGATGATCAATGGTTTTTGGTCTATTCGCAGACATGTGCAACCATCACTTTGGTCAGTTTTAGAACATTTTCATCACCTCCAAAAAACTCCAAACCCTTTAGCTTTTACCTCCCATCTTCCTGCCCCTGCCCCCACCTCACAAGCTGAGCCCTAAGTTCCCACTAATCTACTTTCTGTTTCTATAGATTTCCCTATTCTGGACTTTCATATGAATGAATCATATAACAGGAGGTCTTTTGTGACTGGCTTCTTTCACTTAGCCTAACATTTTTGAGGTTCATCCATGGTATATCATGTATCAGTACTTCATCCCTTTTTATGACCAGATAGACCACATTATGTCAGTTCATTCATCAGTTGATGAACATTTGGGTTTTGGCTACTATGAATAATGCTGCTATGCACATTTGTGTCTAAGTGTCCATGTGGACCTGTACTTTCATTTCTCTCAGGGTATATATGTAGGAGTGGAATTGCTGGGTCCTGTGACATCTCTGTGTTTAACATTTGCGGAGCTGTTTTCCAAGGCAGCTGTACTGTTTTACATTGCCCCCAGCAGCGTAGGAGGGTTCTGATCTTTCCACATCCTCCCAATACTTTGTTCTCGGCCTTTTGTATTCTGGCCACCCTGGAGAGTGTGAAGTGGTTTCTTACTGGGGTTTGAATTTGCATTTCCCTGATTACTAGTGATGTCAAGGATCTTTTCCTGTACTTATTGGCTATTAGTTTTAGTTTGAGAGGAAGGGTCTCATCCTGTGGAGCATCTTACCTTCTCACTCTCCCAACTCCTCTTCCTCACCCTCTACCCTCTGGAATCCCTCAAACACACACTCGAGTCCAAAGTGTTCTCCCTCCACGACGGAGTGGCTCTCCTTTCCTCTGAAGGCCCTGTGCCCATTGATGTGGGGCCTAGGGACTGGGGATCTTTCCCATGTGGGCTCAGCTGACAGAGGCAGGACTTCTCACACCAGCTGTTTAGGCGAACGTTTCTCCATCTTCTCACATCTGTGTGACTGGACATGGGGTGTCCAGCCTACTTTTCAGAAGAATCTACTTTCTTTAGAGTAAAACGGTGGTTTCTAAAAAAGAAGGAAACTTTGAATGATGAGACACTCACCCATGGCTGATGGCAGCTGTAATATTGTGAAATATATATTTGGTCTTCATCCATGTTTCCTGATATACAGTTGGATTCCATCTCCAGAGTGATGAGTGTCTTTTGTATGCTAATGAGTAATGGGTGGATGAGTCCTCTAGGTAACTTCAGAATGGGGAGTGGTCGCCCATAGACCAAGGCATGATTAGAGGATTAGGACTTACAGCCCAACTCTCAAACTCCAGGGCAGGAGAGGGGCTGAAAGTTAAGCTGATCACCAATGGCCCATGATGTAGTCAGTCATGCCTATGTAATGAAGCTTCCATAAAAACCCAAAAGGGCTGAGTTTTGGGAGCTCTGCACAGCTGAACATGTGGAACTTCCCGGAGGGTGGTCCCTAGGAGGGCATGGGAGCTTCTCGGCCCTTCCCACATATCTCATCCTGTGCCTCCTTTTCAGCCGGCTATTTTACCCTTTGTAAGGTCCTTTATCATAATGGATAAACATAAGCAAAGTGTTTCCCTGAATTCTGTGAGCTGTTCTAACAAACTAATTGAACCAAAGTAGAGGATTGTAGGAACCTCAGTTTGTAGCTGGTTGGTCAGAGGCGCAGGTCACATCCTAGGGCTTGCAACTGGTGTGCAAGGTTGGGGAGAGTCTTATGGGACTGAGCCCTCGCCCTGTGGGATTTGATGCCATCTTTGGGTAGTTAGTGTCAGAATTGAATTGAATTGCAGGACATTTCGTTGGTGTGTGCTGCAGAATTGCTTTACTGATACGTGTGGGAAAAATCCCCACCTATCTAGTGCCAAAAGTGTGGTGCTGAGTGGTGAAAGTAGGGAAAGCCCTGTAGGCTTATGCGATCTCTAATAGAAGTCATGGTGAGATGTATATGGAAAGCTCAGAGACTCTAAAGCCATGCCTAAGGCAAACTACTGTGACTTTAAAAAGAGTGTTGTGACCTCTGATCATGTGTCATTACCAGGCTTGGCTGAATTACGGGCTCAGGCCAGTTCCCTTAGCATGTCTTTGTGCTTCACATGTGTCCACAGACAACAATGGACAGTAGCTCTCCAATGCACTCATGGACTCATAGAGGAACCAATATGTCAAGTTATCAGGTGGAGTCAGGTGAGTGAGTGCAGGGGCTGGAGCTGGCCAAGCTAGCTGGAGCTAGCCCAAGGTGAGCTCCATCCGGGTAGGCACAAGAGGGAATTATTAGGAATGACAAGAGTCTAATGTAAGTCCACACCCATATAAAGGACAGGACATGTCTTGGGATGAAAAACCAATCTAGGTTTTGGCCTTTATTCCTAATTGGTGTCAGGAGGTGAGAAACTAACAAGCTGGATGAATTTGGCAAATGGGCAAGTCATTTTCAGGCCAGTTCCTTCACCTTTTGGAATCATTCATTCATTCATTCACTCATTCTCTGAACAGTTACTGGGTACAGCTAGGTGCCTGACACAGTGCTAAATACTAGGTATAGAGATGAATTGAAGTCCTTATAATCTAACCAGGACTGCATTAGGAACCGAAAGGAAGGACTAGGCCACGCTTCTACCCAAGGGGGCCCAAGACAAGCTCTATTAGCAAGGTGATGCTAATGCTGATTGTTGACAGATGGAAAGGTCTCTGATACATAGACCAAAAAAGGCAAGGTATTTTAGAGAGCTGGCACAACAGCAAAAGCATGCATGAATGGAGTTTATCTCCTCTGTCCCGAATACCCATGACATCAACATTCCTGCACTAAGGTATGGGACTCCCAGGTCCACACCCACTGGTTGGTGACAACACCAAGTTCAAAGCCCACCTTGCAATCTAGTGATTCCCCAGGGCATACAGACAATGGTGCACATTGTTACTACAGTCCAGAGTGTAGCTCAGGTGCACCTTGACTGGAGATTAGCAGGTATCATTCTTTAACCTGCAGAAGTCCTGGACATTCAGCTGCAGAGCGGGGGCCTGCTAGGGGTGAGATCATAGTATGGGGCTGGGTTCTTGCGTCTGGGCTTGTTTCTGGGTGCTGGCCTGGGGCCCATGTACTTAGAGCTTTGTTTTGTCTATCAACACTTACACCCTCAGGTTCTGCTAGTTCTTCTCCCATATGCTAACCAACCACCGCCTCTTGGACCCAAAGACTATAAACCTTCTTATCCACCTCTATCCTGCCCTTAGGGTCCTGCAAATCTATTTCTAGGTCCTAAAACCAATAGGGATGATTTCATACTCTTTATCAGACAACTGAGCATCTACTTCTGAAAAAATAGCAATGTTTGAGATGTGGGCATAAAAGTTTCTTCTCAGACTGATCGATCACTGTGCCCACTTCCATGCTTGAAACCCCATCTCCATTCTCAATGGAGCCATGAATGTATACCTCAAGTTCTATGAGAAGAGTTGCCTGTCATCTTCTGCCTAAAGCAGACTGCTTCTGTGTTTAAGAATGTGGAGACCCTTTTCTTTCAGTTTTCCTTTGAGCAGTAACTTACTATAGTGGATAACCTTGACTTACCTGGTCCTACTCTCTGCTGTAAAATGTACATAAGTAGAGTCCCTCATCCCTCTTCATGAGATTTGGGATGGTTCCAATGGTCAGCTCTTTTATGCTGATTGAGAAGTCCAACTTGCATAGCAGTGCAGCTTCATACCTGACATTATACACATGCTTAATCCCACCTTTGCTGAAACAAGAGACAGCGTTGGCAGGCAGAACAAGTCCTGTAGCTTTGGGATAAAAGTGGCTGAGTCTTGAGTCTTGTCCCCAAAGGTCTTACCTTCCTTATCCACTCCAAAGCAGAAGTTGGCAGGCAGTTGAGGCAACTGACCAAGTATGGAGAGATAGGAGTTCTTCAGGTGTCCATCAATGGGAAACTGGTTGAATGAATTTGAATGAATTATGGTATAGTCACATAGTGAAGTGCTATACAGCCATAAGAAAGAAGAATAAAAAATGTCTGCCTTTAACCACTATGGAATAATATCCAAGATATATTTTTAGTAGAAAAGGCCAAATACAGACAGTGCACATACATGGTGTTATTTTTTGAAAAATAAGATTATATATGTGTGTATATATACATATTTGCTTATTGTAAAGAAACACTGGAAAGACAAGCCAAAAACCAATAAAAATGATTAACCATACAAGTGGGTAGGAATGGCATAGAGGGATAGGGCTGGAAGAAATAATTCTCTGTACTTTCAAAAATAGTTTTGACTTTTGAACCATGTAAGTGTTTTACATATGCAAAAATAAAATGAAATAAAAAGGATCAGAGAAAGCAGTCCAAAAGTGTACACACAAAGAAATGAGGCCAGCTATATATCAAATTGATAACACGGCAAAAAGAATCATTTTAAGAAAGTGTCAAACATGGCACTTGGGCTATACATGCTTAGTTGGATACTCTCTGGAAACAGAAAGTATTACAAATAAACTTTGCCCTTACTGGATTTATTGTTGGTAACAAAGCTATTATTATCATTTTGAGACTATGTGAACATTTTTGGACAGAACAAGAAAGAACTGTGTGTATATATATTAATTGTGTGTGTATATATATGTATGTTATACAAACATGTTTTTAGGAAACATAATTTTCTTTGAAGGGGAAGATAGATGCAATCATTAAATAAAATAAGGTTAAATAATAATTTAGTAATGTTAAATTTAAATTAGAAATTATTTGGGAAGCTTGAGCCCAGGAGTTTAAGACCAACCTGGGCAACATAGTGAGACCTCGTCTCTATAAAAAATAAAAATAAATTGCCCTGTCTCCTATCTGTCATCTTCCTCTTGAAACCTGGCAATTTATTTTTATTTTTTATAGAGACAAAGTCTTACTATGAATGAAAACTTCTCCAGATAAATAGATAGTATAAAGAAAAAGCAATCATAATTTCTGGAAATGGAAGACACACTTAGAGAAAGATAAAATGCACTGGAAAGTGTCAACAATAGATTAGAACAAGTAGAAGAAAGAACTTTGGAGCCTGAAGACAAGACTTTTGAATGAACCCAATCAGATAAAAAAGAAAATAAGAAAAAAAAAAAGAATTTAAAAATGAACAAAGCCCCAAGAAATGTGGGATTATGTTAAACCGCCAAACCTAAGAATAATTGGTGTTTTTGAGAAAAAAGAGAAATCTAAAAGTGTGGAACCTATTTGAGGGAACAATTGCAGAAAACTTCCCTGGCCTTGCTAGAGACCTAGACATCAAACAAGCTCAAAGAATACCTGGGAAATTCATTGCAAAGAGATCATCACCTAGGCATGTAGTCATCAGATTATCTAAAGTCAAGATGAAGGAAAGACTCTTAAGAGCTGTGAGGCAAAAGCATCAAGTAACCTATGAAGGAAAACCTATCAGATTAACAGCAGATTTCTCAGCAGAAACCCTATAAGCAAGAAGGAATTGGGGTCCTATCTTTCACCTCCTCAAACAAAATAATTGTTAGCCAAGAATTATGTATCCAGGAAAACTAAGTTTCATAAATGAAGGAGAGATAAAGTCTTTTTCAGACAAATAAGTGCTGAGATAATTTGCAACTCCCAAGCCAGCACCACAAGAAATGCTAAAAGGAGTTCTAAATCTTTAAATGAAACCTCAAAATACGCCAAAATAGAATTTCCGTAAAGCATAAATCTCACAGGGCCTATAAAACAATACAAATAGAAAAAAAAAAGTTATTCAGGCAACAACTGGCACAATGAATAGAACAGTCCCTCACATCTCAATACTAAAGTTGAATGTAAATGGCTTAAATGCTCCACTTAAAAGATACAGAATGGAAGAATAGATTAAAATCCACCAGCCAAGTATTTGCTGTCTTCAAGACTCACCTAACACATAAGGACTCACATAAACTTAAGATAAAGGAATGGAAAAAGATATTCCATGCAAATGGACACCAAAAGCAAGCAGGAGCAGCTATTCTTATATTAGACAAAACAGACTTTAAAGCAACAGCAGTTTAAAAAGACAAAGGGGGACATTATATAATGATAAAAGGATTGGTGCAACAGGAAAATATCACAATCCTAAATGTGTATGCACCCAACACTGGAGCTCTCAAATTTCTAAAACAATTATTACCAGACCTAAAAAATTAGATAGATGGCAACATGATAATAGTGGGGGACTTCCATACTCCACTGACAGCACTAGATGGATCATCAAGACAGGAAGTCAACAAAGAAACAATGAACTTAAACTATACCCTAGAACAAATAGACTTAACAGATATTTACAGAACATTCTACCCAACAACTGCAGAATATACGTTCTTTTCCTCAGCACATGGAATATTCTCCAAGATAGACCATATGATAGGCCACAAAAAAAGTCTCAATAAATTTAAGAAAATGGAAATTATACCAAGTACCCTTTCAGACCACGTGGAATAAAACAGGAAATGAACTCCAAAAGGAACCCTCAAAACTACACAAATACATGGAAATTAAGTAATCTGCTCCTGAATGACCTTCGGGCCAATCATGAAATCAAGATGGAAATTTAAAAAGTATTTGAACTGAACCTCTGGGATACAGAAAAAGCGGTGCAGAGAGAAAGTTCATAGCATTAAATGCCTACATGAAAATGTCTGAAAAAGCACAAATAGACAATCTAAGGTCACACCTCAAGGAACTAGAGCAACAAGAACAAACTAAACCCAAACCCAGCAGAAGAAAAGAAATAACAAAGATCATAGCAGAACTAAATGAAATAGAAACAACAACAACAAAAAGATAAGTGAAACCAAAAGATTATTCTTTGGAAAGATAAACAAAATTGATAGCCCATTATTGAGATGAACCAAGAAAAGGAAAGAGAAGATCCAAATAAGTTCAATTAGCAACAAAACAGGAGATATTACAACTGACACCACAGAAATACAAAAGATCATTCAAGGCTACTATGAACACCTTTACACACACAAACTAGAAAATCCAGAAGAATGGATAAATTCCTGGAAATATACAACCTTCCTATATGAAATCAGGAATAAACAGAAACTCTGAACAGACCAATAACAAGTAGCAAAATAAAAACAGTAATACAAAAATTCCCAACAACAAAAGAAGTCCAGAACCAGATGGATTCACAGCTAAATTCTATCAGACATTCAAAGAAGAATCGGTACCAATCTTACTGAAACTATTCCAAAAGATAGAGAAAGAGGAACTCATCCTTAAATCACTTTTTGAAACCAGTATCATCCTAATGCCAAAACTAGGAAAGGACATAACAGAAAGAAAAACTACAGAGTGATATCCCTGATGAACATAGATGTAAAAATCCTCAACAAAATATTAGCTAACTGAATCCAACAGCATATCAAAAAAGATAATACACCATGATCAAGTAGTGTATTAAGGTATAAAGACATAGCATCATGTATAAAGATAAACACCATGATCAAGTGGGTTTCATACAAGGGATGCAAGGATGGTTTAACATACACAAGTCAATAAATGTGATACATCACTAAACAGAATTAAAAACTAAAATCATGTGATCATCTCAATAGATGCAAGAAAAGCATTTGACAAAATCTAGCATTGCTTTACGATTAAAACCCTCAGCAAAATCAGCATAGATAGGACATACACTAAGGTAATAAAAGCCATCTGTGACAAACCCACAGCCAACATTATACTGAACAGGGAAAAGTTGAAAACATTCCCCCTGAGAACTGGAACAAGACAAGGATGCCCACTTTCACCACTTCTATTCAACATAGTACTGGAAGTCCCAGCCAGAGCAATAAGACAAGAGAAAGAAATAGAGGGCATCCAAATCAATAAAGAGGAAGTCAAACTGCTGTTCACCAATGATAGGATTGTATACCTTGAAAACTCTAAAGACTCATCCAGAAAGCTTCTAGATCTGATAAGTGAATTCAATAAAGTTTTGGGATACAAAATAAATGTACACAAATCGGTAGCACTGCTATATACCAACAATGACCAAGCTGAGAAGCCAATCAAGAACTCAATGCCTTTTACAAAAGCTGCAATAATAATAATAGTAAAATACTTAGGAATATACCTAACCAAGGATGTGAAAGATCTCTACAAGGAAAACTACAAAACACTGCTGAAAGAAATCATGGACAACCCAAACAAATGAAAACACATCTCATGCTGATGGATGGGTAGAATCAATATTGTGCAAATGACCAAACTGCCAAAAGCAATATATAAATTCAATGCAATTCCCATCAAAATACCATCATCATTCTTCACAGAACTAGAAAAAAATCCCAAAATTCATATGGAACAAAAAAAGAGCCCACACAGCTGAAACAAGACTAAGCAAAAAGATCAAATCTGGAGGCATCATATTACCTGACTTCAAAATATAGTTACCAAAACAGCATGGTACTAGTATAAAAATAGTCACATAGACCAGTAGAACAGAATAGAGAACCCAGAAATAAAGTCAAATATTTACAGCCTACAGATCTTCGACAAAGCAAACAAAAACATAAAGTGGGGAAAGGACACCCTGTTCAACAAATGGTGCTGGGATAATTGGCAAGCCACATGTAAAAGAATGAAACTGGACCCTCATCTCTCACCTTATACAAAAATCAACTCAAGATAGATCAAGGACTTAAACCCAAGACCTGAAACTATAACAATTCTAGAAGATAACATTGGAAAAACTCTTCTAGATATTGGCTTAGGCAAAGTGTTCATGACCAAGAACCCAAAAGCAAATGTAACAAAGACAAAGATAAATATATGGGACCTAATTAAACTAAATAGCTTATGCACGGCAAAAGAAACAATCAGCAGAGTAAACAAACAACACATAGAGGGGGAGAAAATCTTTGTAAACTATGCATCTAACAAAGGACTAATATCTAGAATCTACAAGCAACTAACAAAAAATAATACCATCAAAAAGTGGGCAAAGGAAATGAATACACAATTCTCAAAAGAGGAAATATAAATGACCAACAAACATATAAAAAATGCTTAACATCACTATCAGGGAAATGCAAATCAAAACCACAATGAGATACCACCTTACTCCTGCAAGAATGGCCATAATTAAAAAATAAAAAAATCACAGATGTTGGCATAGATGTGGTGAAAAGGAACACTTACATTGCTGTTAGGAATGTAAACTACTACAACCACTATGGAAAACAGTGTGGAAATTCCTTTAAAAACTGAAAGTAGAACTGTCATTTGATCCAACAGTTCCACTACTGGGTACCTACCCAGAGGAAAAGAAGTCATTATGCGAAAAAGACACTTACACATGCATGTTTATAGCAGCAAAATTCACAATTACAAAAATATGGAACCAGCCTAAATGCCCATCAACCAATGAGTGGACAAAGAAAATGTGGCATATATACACCATGGAATGCCACTCAACCTTAAAAAGGAACAAAATAATGTCATTCACAGCAACAGCAACCTGGATGGAGTTGGAGACCATTATTCAAAGTGAAGTAACTCAAGAATAGAAAAACCAAACATTGTATGTTCTCACTTATAAGTGGGAACTAAGCTATGAGGATGTAAAGGCATAAGAATGATATAATGGACTTTGGGGACTCAGGGGGAAGGCTGGGAGGGGTTTGAGGGAACAAAAGACTACACATTGGGTACAGTGTACACTGCTTGGGTGACAGGTTCACCAAAACATCAGAAATCACCACTAAAGAACTTATCCATGTAACCAAACATGACCCGTTCCCCAAAAACTATTGAAATTTTAAAAAAGGCAAGAAATGTCAGTGTGAATTCATAAGTACAGGTATGTGTGTGTGTGTCTGTAATTAATTTCAGCCAAAGAGTCTAGAAGTCATAACATTGTAAGAGCAATGGGCACACCTCATGCTTTGAATTTGGTATCTAAGTACCATTCCCCAGGAAAGGGGACCAGGGATCCTCATTGAACTGGCTGATTCCAAGTCAAAAGCAGGTAAAGTACAAGTTGAACCTAGGATACCTTATTGTATCAGAAAATAAGGAAATACTCACAGACTAATAGGATCATGTCAAATGAACAGCAGAGGCAGCTTGAAGAGGGTCCCATTGGCCAAATTGAGATTAATTTAAGTATCAGAAATAATAATGATGGCAGTTGACATTGAGTTATAAAGAAATCCATGAATTCACAGTGATATTCAAAAGAAAAAAAAAGAAAAAAGAAAAAAGGAACAGAGAGAGAAGAGAGAACTCTTCTTTAGGGAACACTTCCTCTAATAAATGTAGAAAAAAAAGATATACTTTTATTGCAACCCTCAAAGAAGAAATAGATTCAGGGAAGCACCATCAGTGGATGCTAAAACTTATTGGGTGAAAGGTTGTGGAGGAACAGGATGTCAAAGTATAATTCAACAAATTACAGTATTTACTAATTTTGAGGAGGAAAATGCACCTTTACTATGAAGGATATGGTGATTGTCACCTTCCCTAAATGATCAAAGTGAGCAACGCCAGCAGGGATGGGCTGTCATCACATGTCCCAATGGGATCCATCTGTTATATTAGTTAGGGCTCTCTAGAGGGGCAGAACTAATGGAATGAATATATATATATGAGTTTATTAAGTATTAACTAATGCAATCACAAGGTCCCATAATAAGCTATCTGCAGGCTGAGGAGCATGGAGTGCCAGTCTCTGAGAGCAAGGAGATCTAAACCTGAAGAACTTGGAGTCCAATGTTTGAGGGCAGGAAGCATCCAGCACGAGAGAAAGATGTAAGCTGGGAGGCTGGAACAGTGTCTCTTTTCACATTTTTCTGCCTGCTTATATTCTAGCTGCACTAGCAGCTAATTAGGTGGTGTCCACCCAGATTAAGGGTGGGTCTGCGTTTCCCACCCTTCTGACTCAGAGGTTAATCTCCTTTTTCAACAACCTCACAGACACACCCAGGATCAATACTTTGTATCCTTCAATCCAATCGGGTTGACACTCAGTATTAAACATCACAGTTGTGAAGGATTCTTTTCATGAGTCCAGTCCAGCCTCTAGACTCACATCCAGTTACAGGAAATACAGAGGAGAGAAGGACAAGTCAAGGAGGCCCTGATGAAGCTGTCTGACAAACCTAGAATGAGGGATGTTCTACAAGACAGTTGAGCCAAACTCCAAAAAGTCATCGCAAATTCAAAACAAAACTAAACTTAAAACCTCTGTACGGTCATCTGATCGGAGGGCCTCACATGAAATTGCAAAGGACGCTGTCTTCTCTTTGCTAGTTGAAACCGATCCTACATGTGCCTCTCTATACTGTTCTAGACCAGCATTTATTATGTTTCACAGCCTCTCTTGGTCCCGATGATGGAGATCCCCACTCCTCTCCACTATGGTCATCAAGCAATTTGGTGTTCTCTTGAAGGGTAGAAAGGCCCTAACAGAGACTGTTGGCTCTTGTTTAGGGGTGCTTTTTTTTTTTTTTTAGTTGGAGTCTTGCACTGTTGCCCAGGCGGGAGTGCAGTGGCACAATCTCGGCTCACTGCAACCTCCGCCTCCCAGGTTCAAGCAATTTGCCTGCTTCAGCCTCCCGAGTAGCTAGGATTACAGGTGCCTGCCACCACTCCCAGCTAAGTTTTGTTTTTGTGTTTTTAACAGAGATGGGGTTTCACTATGTTGGCCAGGCTGGTCTTGGACTCCTGACCTTGTGATCCGCCTACCTCAGCCTCCCAAAGTGCTGGGATTACAGGTGTGAGCCACCGCACCTGGCCATTTAGGGGTGCTTCTATATTGGAGAAGCAGCTTGGTTGCACATAAATTTAAAACAACTAAGGCAAGCGCCCATATGTAATGAGAATGTCCACTTCTCTCTGTCCAAAGGCTGAGTGCACCAGAATACTTCAATCTGAGAAAGAAAAAAAAACTTTTATCTGAGGAATGTGAGTCCTTTAAATCATCAGACCCAGAAAGGCACTTACAATGTGACCACAATCAGGTCTCACTTTCCCTGGAACTAAATAATGACCTCTTGAAGCCACTTGCTATGTGGGCTCCAGATGAATGCCAAGTTGCAACAATGTATAGCCAATCACTGACCAATGTTATTTCTGTAAACTAGTAAGAATTCCTGATGAACAGCTTTTGTAATTGCTTCTCTAATGATTTCTCCTTTTTTCTTTAAAAACTTGAGGCTCTTCTTTGTCCTCCAGAGCACTCCCCAAGGTAACTTGGAAGTTTGTCCATGGCTACAGCTCTCAACCTTGGCCCAGGTAAACTCTCTATATTAATTCTGCCTCTGCTTCTCCTTTTAGGTTAACATTTCCATCTCTAGAGATTGGATACTCTCCCTCCTGACAGGTGCATGATGATTCTCATGTATTTAGAAGTGGCCCTTCGTGTCTCTGGCATATTTCATTCCCAAGGGTAGGGTGTTGCTGGGATGATGCTGAGGTGTGCTAGGACTTGCTGCTGTTGGGGAAATTTGAAATAAAATCTGCCAATCTAGAAAACCCGTCCAAAAATATAGGAAATGAAAAAAAAGTGTTATTATTACATATGCATTAAACCAGATTGCAACACATATCAAAAGCAATCCACTAAAGAAATTGCAAAGACAGAAAAAATGTATCACCCTCTTACATAGCCAGGCAGATAGAATCTATTACATATGTGTTAACTGCACTCATCCAAAGGAAGAAGACTCCTAGGCAAAGCTCCCAGAGAGACAGGAGACAGGGCACCATCCATCTTAATATTCACATTTCAAAGAGATGGCTCCGAGGCCCTCGAGAAGCACATTCCTGGGAAGCCAAAGTGGTAAAGGGCTTTTTTAGCTTTCAGAAAGGTTTACATACGTCCCAAAGAGACAGAGAAAGGATTATAAAGGAAACACTCTAAGAAAAGGGAGGTAGGGACTTCTCTTTGCCTTTTGGCACCAGGGAAAATTCTGTTTCTTTTTACTTGTACTTACCCTTATACTGCCTAGGAAATTAAGGAGAAGTTGAGGGTCCACTGAGTGGCAGGGCTGTCAGAGAATGGTTTCCCAGCCCAGTGCTGGAAGAGCTCCTGTCTCCCAGGCAACCTGGCCCTCCCTTTCCCTGCCACTGACTCTTCCTCCTCCTGAGCTACTGGCCAGCCCTGGAGTTGTTGTCTCATAAGCTCTCACAAATGAGATGGAGCGGGGACCCCTCTTAGGGGCCTGGGCTCTCCCCAGCACCAAACAGAGAAATTTTAAAATCTTGAGTTTCTTAAAGGGAAATTCCAGGCACCCAGCTAAACCTGAGAAGTAAATGAGCAACTTGATAAGCAAGAGAGTAATAGTAGCTTAAAACAATAATCATGGAAGTGAGGGACATTTGGCTCCCTGTAAAAACTAAAGATAACATCTTTTTTTCTCTCTCTTTTTTTTTTTTTTTTTTTTTTTTTTTTTTGAGACAGGGTCTCACTCTGTTGCGCAGGCTGGAGTGCAGTGGTGCAATCGTGACTCACTGCAACCTTGACCTGAGGGCTCGAGCAATTCTCCCATCTCAGCTCTGCCAGTAGTTGGGACCACAGGCACATGCCACCACACCTTGTTAATTTTCGTATTGTTTTTTTTTTTTTTTTTTTTTTTTGGTAGAGGTAAGGTTTCATCATGTTGCCCAGGCTGGTCAAACTACTAGGCTCAAGCAATCTCCCTGCCTCAGTCTCCCAAAGTATTGAGATTACCGTCGTAAGCCACCACACCCAGCCAAAGACAGCATCTTAAAGATAGCAGCAGGAGGCAGACAAATTTCCAGGCAGATCGGGGTGGGTCCCCTATGAAACCCAACCTCCACGCCAAAGACAGCCTGAAGCCTTAAAACCAGGCTGTCAGTTCTGGATGGAGTCCATGACCAGAGTGAGAACTTCTATTTTCATGTGTCTGCTCTTTCCCAATTGGTTCTTTCTGAATAATGCTTTTTAACCAATCAAGTGTTGCCTTTTCCAAGGCTGCGTATAGCCAACACCTCCCCCATTCTGAGCCTATAAAAACTGGAGACTCAGCCACACATTGAAACTACCTACCTTCAGGTCCCCTCTCTGCTGAGAGCTGTTTTCTTGCTCAGTAAAACTCTTCTCTGCCTTGCTCACTCTTGCTCAGTTGTCAACGTAATCTCATTCTTCATAGGCATGGGACAAGAATCCAGGACCCACCAAACAGTGGGTGCAAAAGGAGCTGCTGTAACACTGTAGCCCTCCCACCCTCTGCCAGTGCTGGGCATCCATCCCACATGATGGGAAATGGCAGCGGGGCCAGGCCCTCCCAGGAGCCGCAGGCTGGAGCAGGGCAGCGGGACTGAACGAGCTCTTAACATACCCCCATTTTCTGCACTGTGAGTGGCAGGAAGGAGAAAAGAGCTGCGACCCTCCTGGACATCTAGACATCAGGGCTCCTGGAGCCAGTGCTGTGACATGCCGTAACACTCCCTTTGGGGGCTCCACGGGTGCTGGCATCTCCGAGTTTTTGGGAACTACTGTGTTCCCCAAGTCTGGACACCAGCGCCTGGAGCTGCTCATTCCACTGCAGCAGCTGACACACCTGTCTATGCACAGTAACTGGACCCTGCAAACTTGCCACTCCACACCTGGCTCACCTGTGGTGGCTGGTAGGGTGAGCTGGGTGCAAGCTGCTGGGCCAAGTGGATGGAGCAAGCCCAGCGGCCAGCCCAGAGCTGAGTGAGACCCAGGCAGGGGTGCAGCCAGCTGCAGAGGTCTCTGGCTGGTGAAGTGGCACCCCAAAAATGTCCCGTGCCATTAACATATGTCCCAGAGTCGTTTCAGAAACCTGGACCCCCACCAATGGATCCACTAAATGGATCCACTGGCACGTAGACTTCAGATAAAGAGGAACTGAGGGCTGAATTCTGACCACCATTCTTTGTTCTAAATTTCTGCCTGGGGAACCTGGAGGAAGTCACACCCATGAACCAGAGTTGACATTCTTTTCTACTGATCCCAAATTTTTAGACAAAGCTTTGCCTCCCCTATGACCTGTGGGCCCACTTCAAGATGTTCCACCTTTTTAGGTCAAACCAATGTATAGCCTCCATGAATTCTTATTTTGCCTGTAACCTCTGCCTCCTGCCTTTAAAATCCTTACCTGTGGCTGGGCACGGTGGCTCATGCTTATAATCCCAGTACTTTGGGAGTCTGAGGCAGGTGGATTGCCTGAGGTCAGGAGTTGGAGACCATCCTGGCCAACATGGTGAAACCCCGTCTCTACTAAAAATACAAAAATTAGCCAGGTGTGGTGGCAGGCACCTGTAGTCCCAGCTATTCAGGAGGCTGAGGCAGAAGAATCACTTGAACCCAGGAGGCAGAGGTTAAAGTGAGCCAAGATTGTGCCACTGCACTCCAGCCTTGGGCGACACAGCTAGACTCCATCTCAAACAAACAAACAAACAAACAAAACCCTGCAACCTATTGTGGCGGTCAGGAGTTAAGTGTTGGGTGTCTGATCCTCTTTGCTTGGTACCCAGTTTGGATTCGTAATATAAGTGTGTTGCAGGGGAATCCTTTCCTCTACCCATCTTAGGTTTTCCAACTGCAACTCTATAAGTTAGACTGGCCAAAGACTGATTAACAAGAGAAAAACAAGTTTACTCACAAGTTCATTGTCTGTGTACACATGGGAACACTCAGAGGTGAGTAACCCAACGGGGTGGTTAGATTGGGGGTTAAATACCATCTTAGGCTAACACAAACAAACAAAAAAGGGTTTGGGGCTTCTGTATAGGGGAGGCAACTGATGAGAAGTTAACCAGGAAAGGGATGGTAAACAAGAGGTGTTTAATAAGATTTATTGTGCAGATTTAAGTCTGCCCTTTCTCCTCTGATGAGTAGTTAAGAGTCTTCTTCCTGGGAGAAGGAGACACCTCTACAATCCTTTACAAAAGGAAGACTTAGACCCTGTTTTTAGAGCTTTCCTGCATCTGCTGGTTCTCAATAGCCTTCAGCTCAAAATAGTCGTATGCCAAAGAGGCATATTTGGGGTGGCATATTCTAGTACACTTAGCAAGCAACTTCCTGGACTCAGGTTTCCACATTTTTCTTTCCCCGTCTCCACTCACATCGCTCCCTCCGAAACCTAGCGTATGCACTATGGACCCCAGCCTTGGAAACACAATAGGCCGTCTTATTTTTGACCCTGAAACGCAAAAGACTGACTACCACCAGTGGAGAGTAGAAGGAGAGAGAATTCAAGCCTCAAGGCAAGTTCCTACATCTCTCCTTAGATCTGATGAGATTAGAACACAGCTTACTCTCGGACAGGGGTTCAGGAATCTGCAAATAGTTCAAGGAGTCACCAGGTCCTGGGAAACAAAACTACAACTCTAGACACCTGGGACCCAGCGCACACTTACTAAACCAGAGCAGGGCGGTTTTTAAAGCTTCCCAGGATCCTAAAGTGCGGCCAAGGTTGAGAGCCACCAGCCAGAGGCAGAACATGAGAGGAATTTTTTATGTGTTGCTAAGGAGTCCAGACTGGAAGCCTCTGAAGCTTTGTAGGGGAGAGGAATAGCAAGATTAATGATTTTGAAAGATCCTCTGGCAGCTGGCCACATGGAGGGTGCATAGGAAAGGAGCAAAGAGAGGAGATGGGTTAGGAGATGGTTAGGTTAATGCAGGTGAGAGCCATCTGGGCTTGAGCTAAGGTAGGGGTCGGAGGAGTAGGAAGATGGGAATAAATCTGAGAAAGACCTGAGGCAGGAGAATGGCGTGAACCTGGGAGGCGGAGCTTGCAGTGAGCCGAGATCACGCCACTGCACTTCAGCCTGGGCAGCAGAGCGAGACTCCGTCTCAAAAAAAAAAAAAAAAAAAAAATCTGAGAGAGATGAAGGTGGGGATTCAACCTCACCATCATGCAAGGTTATGCTTTCCACTTTTTTTTTTTTTTTTTTTTTGAGAAGGAGTTTTGCTCTTGTTGCCCAAGCTGGAGTGCAGTGGCACTATCTGGGCTCACTGCAACCTCAGCCTTCCAGGTTCAAGCGATTCTCGTGCCTCAGCCTCCCAAGTAGCTAGGATTACAGCCACCCGCCACCACGCCTGGCTAATGTTTGTATTTTTAGTAGAGATAGGGTTTCACCATGTTGGCCAGGCTGGTCTCGAACTCCTGACCTCGTGATCCACCTGCCTTGGCCTCCTGAAGTGCTGGGATTACAGGCGTGAGCCACTGTGCCTGGCCACTTTCCACTTATCTCTGCTCTTCAGTTTCTGCTGTCTTTAAGGCAGCTCCCAGAAGAACTGGAGTTTACGTTCACATCAAGCAGAGCAGCAGAGTCTCCTCATCTTTGAGGGCCAGAGACATCTGCTTGCATCACTCAGCAAAGGTGGCTATCAGTGCTAAGTAATTCTAATAGGGCTATGTTAGGGTACAGAGTTTCTGGGCACTTTTTAAAAACAATTTTAATTTTTAATTTTTGTGGGTACATAATAGCTGTATATATTTATGGGGAACCTGAAATGTTTTGATACAGGCCTGCAATGTGAAATAAGCACATCATAAGAATGGGGTATCCACCCCCTTCAGCATTTATCCTTTGTGTTACAAACAATCCAAGTATACTCTTTTAGGTATTTTAAATGTACAATTAAGTTATTATTGACTATAGGCACCCTGTTGTGTTCTCAAACAGTAGGTCTTATTCATTCTTTCTAATTATTTTTTGTATGCATTAACCATCCCCATCTCCCCCCACCCACCAGCTCCCCACTAGCTTTCACAGCCTCTAGTAACTATCCTTCTACTCTCTATGTCCATGTGTTCAACTATTTTGATTCTTAGGTCTCACAAATAAGTGAGAACATGCAATATTTGTCTTTCTGTGCCTGGCTTATTTCACTTAATATGATGTCTTCCCCGTCCATCCACGTTGTTGCAAATGACGGGATCTCTTTCTTTTTAAGGGGTGAATAGTGCTCCACTGTGTGTATGTACCACATTTTCTTTATCCATTCATCTGCTGATGGACACTTAGGTTGCTGCCAAATCTTAACTACTGTAAACAGTGCTGCAAAAAACATGGAAGTACAGATATCTCCTCAAGATATTGATTTCCTTTATTTTGGGTATATGTCCAACAGTAGGACTGCTGGATCATATGATGAGCACTTTTATCTATTCTCAACTGTATAAATGTTTGTCACTTAGTAAATGTTTACTAAAGTAAAAGAAAAGCAAATTTATGATAATCTGATTATCAAACAATTTCTGCTCATGGTTAATGTTCTTGTGATTAACTTAAAGTTGCTGGGAAGAAATACTGGAGATTAAACTCAGGGATTGATTTTTTTTTTTTTTTTTTTTTTCCGTTTTTGTCCCTCTTTCCTAACAGTCTTCAAAGGAGAACGACCCATTTCCCAATTTACTTGATAGAAGTCCCTAAACTCGGAGCATCGAGTGTGAGGCTTTGGAGATGCAGGTACCTAAGCTTGGGTTTCAGGTTAATTGTGGTCTCAGATGCTGACATCTAACCAATCTAAGAATCCCATGTTGGGCTGGAAAATGCATCTGCAGAGTAGAGGATGGTATTTACTGCTCAGTTATTGGGTATGATATGCTGTGCCCCCCCTAGCAGCACTTAAAGTTTCTCTTCCTAACTGACTGTGTTAGTTCCTATTTCACCATTGCCTGAAGCCACAGGAAAATGTTTCCTGTGTTTGAGAATTCAGTAACAATGATGGCTATGTCTCTTTTTCACCTGAAAAAGCTTCACCTACTTTGACACCCTCATTTATCAGACATTTTAGCAGCATTTGTTTCAGTGAACCACCCCTTTCTTGTTGGGATTTTATCTTCCTAAGCTCTCTCTAGCTGCTCCTTTCAGTCTCCTTTTCTTCTTTTTTCTCCCAAGAGACTAAATATACAAATGAACAATGGCCACATGATATATAAATAGAACTGTGACTCACAGCTTGCAGCTACCTGCCAGGAACCCAACCCCTTTATCTACAGCAAACAACCCAGGAAACCAGCCTGCTATAAGTCAGACCCATAGAAAGCCAGATTGCTATCTCTAGTAACAATTCAGGAAGTTAAACAATAATATCCGTAACAATTGGTCCACAATGACCAGGACTTGATTAATAACTGACAGCTCCCCTAATTTTTGTCTTCACTTTAATTTTAGGACCAACCAGAGAAAACCAAATATGCATCCCTAGCCAATTCCATGGGACACCCTGCCCCTAATTAGCTCACCTAGGGCTTCGCTGTGCCAACAGACTCCCATCAGGGTGCACCTGAAGCCTTCACTTTTTTCCCACTGTGAAAGAAAACAAAATTGCAGGACCCTAAACTCACTATGCCAAAGGGAAAGTTAAGCTTGGGAACCGAGTCATGCAATACTGCCTTTCTTTTGTTCTCAAATAGCTGTAATTTCAAAACTCTGTGTCATAACCTCATCCATAAGCCAGGTTCCCACAACAATAGGAGGCCACATATCTCCCCAGCTGGCCTCCTTCACAAATTACTCACAAGGAAATTCTGTGTGAGCCCCTAAATCTTACAGGATACATATCCCCCCATAAGCTAGCCCTGAAACTGAGTTCTGTTCAATCTCACCCTGACAATGTCAATCACAAGCTTACCTTCCCAGGTAAGAGGACAAGGATAAGACCAGAAATCATCCCTTCATCCACCCTGAGATAAATGCATCATTGACGTTTCCCCATACTCCCTCTTTTCACGTGTTTGCTTTATCTTATGTAAAATGTAGATTTACTGAGTGCTAATCAGAACCTCACAATAATGTTACCATTTGCCTCACTGCCCACCCTCCCTCCCTTTTTTCCCTCCTGTCTGTTCTTTCCCTTTTAAATACTGAATTCTCAAAACCCTCTTTGGAAAGCACAGGTCATAGATGTTCCTGTGACTTGAGTTTTTCCCAGGCACATTCTCGGCCTTGGCGAAATAAACCTCTATCAATCGAGACACCTGCCTCTGTCAGTTTTTGGTTAACATCACTATCAAAATTTCCCACTCCTGCCTTGGAGTCTCTACCAAAATGCAAGTGATGGTGGCAACTCCCTTGTTACAGTACACCCTGAATAAATAGCTTTTGTTTTCCTTATGTGGTTGGCCTTTATTATTTATGTTCCTGCTCCTCTGTGAAACTCTAACCATCCCAGGACTTGATCCTCAGATTTCTCTTCTCTAACTATCTTTCCTCCAGGGTGAGAGGTCCCATTGGGTCCCATGGCATGAAGCAACATCGATATGCTGGTGACACCCAAGTGTGTATCTTTCCAGTCTGACTCCTCTTTGAGCTCCAGATTCAACATACCTGGTCACAGTTAGACTTGGATTTTGTTTTTTTGTTGTTGTTGTTGTTTTGAAATAAGGTCTTGCTCTGTCATCATTGGCTTGAGTGCAGTGGCATAATCATAGCTTGCTGCAGCCTCAACCTCCCAGGCTCAAGCCATCCTCCTACCTCAGCCTTCCAAGTAGCTGGGACTATAGGCATTTGCCACTACAGCCAGCTAATTTAAAAAATTTTTTGTAGAGATGAGGTCCCACTATGGTGCCCAGGCTGGTCTTAAATTCTTGGGCTGATGCAATCCTCTCATCTCAACCTTCCAAAGCGCTGGAATTACAGGCATGAGCCACCTCACTAGGTCTAGACTTGGATTTTGAAAGGCATCTCAACCATGACACAGTCAAAAGACAAACTTCTTGATTTAACCCGCAACTTCGCTTTGTCAGCCCGGTTTCTCCACCATGCTTTCTACCCTAGTTAATGGTGCCAGCCTTCACACAGCTGCTCTCACCGACCCTGGCTGTTGTTGATTCCTCTTCTGGCCTCTTGGACTCCACCATGTTATTCAGAGCCACTTGGTGACTTCTGACAGCTCTGCCTCAAAATGCTTCTCAGATCTGTTTCTCTCCTTCTTTCCCCTCTACAACCAGACTGGTTCAAGCCCCATCACATCTCATGTGGACCATGTGGGTGCTCAGTGCATGCTATGGAGTGAATCAGCAGTGGGATTGTTTTCTCAATAACCTCCAATATCTGACTGTTCTCAGTGGTTCTAAAGAGTCCTGTCAGCAAATGTAATTTATCTTCAAGGAAACTTTGGGATTACATGTCATGAAAGACACGAGATTGACAAGGGGGACTGGTGAAATGCAAAGGTCATTAGTCTTCGAGTTAGAACCACTCTTAAAAGAAGCCAACAGTTTCCATTCTGCAAAGGATCTGTGGATTCATTCATCCTCAGCAACACATAGGACAAGTATTGATGGCAAAATGCTTGTCAATTCTCCTAGGCTGTTATTGCACTATACAATATTAATTACATGTTTTTATAGAGCACACACTGGTGTGTGTGTGTGTGTGCGTGTACATATATATGTATTTCAAAACTAGAAACAGTTATAGAGAAATGTCATGGTTCCCCTTGTAGCTGAACTCAACTGTATCACAACTTAACATTTTGCAATATGTGTTTTGGATTTTTAAATATATATACATGAAACAGTATAGGCAGAAGTAGGTCAAGTGCAGTGGCTCACACCTATAATCCCAGCACTTGGGGAGGCCACAGCAGGTGGATCACTTGAGGTCAGGAGTTCGAGACCAGCCTAGCCAACATGGCGAAGCTCCATCTCTACAAAAAAATACAGGTGTGGTGGTGTATGCCTATATTCTGAGCCACTCAGGAGGCTGAGGCAGGAGAATCACCTGAACCCAGGAGGCAGTGGTTGCAGTGAGTCGTGATCACGTGACTGCACTCCAGCCCGGGCAACAGAGTGAGACTGTGTCTCAAAAAAAAAGAAAAAAGTGAGTCTCCCTCCTCAATTCCATTTTCTTTCCTCTCTTTGCAGAGATAACTGCTGTCTTGAATTTGGTATTTATAATCTCAAGTGTGTTTTGATACTTAGGCTAAATTTTGTAAGGCCATAAATAAGAATATAGTTTGTTTTACAGAAGGTACATATAAAAAAGTAGTATATTTTAGTTATTATTTGACAAATTACTTTTTTAACATTCAACATTGCTTTATTTATTTATTTTGAGATGGAGTCTTACTCTGTCACCCAGGCTGGGTGCAATGGCATGATCTCGGCTCACTGTAACCTCTGCCTCCTGGGTTCAAGTGATTCTCCTGCCTCAGCCTCCCGAGTAGCTGGGATTACAGGCGCCCACCACCATGCCCGGATACTTTTTTTGTGTGTGTATATATATATATTTTTTGAGACAGACTCTTGCTCTGTTGCCCAGAGCTGAAGTGCAATGGTGAGATCTTGGCTCACTGCAGCCTCTGCCTCCTGGGTTCAAGCAATTCTCCTGCCTCAGCCTCCCAAGTAGCTGGGATTACAGGCCCATGCCACCATGCCCTGCTAATTTTTGTATTTTTGGTAGAGATGGGGTTTCACCATGTTGGCCAGGCTGGTCTCAAACTCCTGACTGTGATCCACCCGCCTTGGCCTCCCAAAGTGCTAGGATTACAGGCATGATAATTTTTGTGTTTTTTAGTAGAGATGGGGTTTCACCATGTTGGTTAGGCTGGTCTCAAACTCCTAACCTCAGGTGATCCACCCACCCTGGCCTCCCAAAGTGCTGAGATTACAGGCATGAGCCACTGTGCCCGGCCCTATTTTTTAATTTTTAAAATCAACATTGCTTTTTAGATTCATCTGTGTTGATATACACAGCTCTGATTCATTCTTGTTTTTATCATTGAAGTTTATTGAATTGTACAGAAAAGTGCACAAGTGTCATTTCAATTAATTTTCATAAATTAATACTTATTAATTTAAGGAAACAAAAATATAACCACCAATTGGATTTGAGATCAAATGTTAATAGTACCCCAGAAGCCCTCCACGTGACATTATCCAGTCAATGTCTATTCCACTTCCCCAAATGAAATAGTTTCCTGAGCTCTCACACCATCGCTGCCAGTTTACAAACTCTCTATGAATGGAGTTGGAGCTTGCAGGCTGTGTCTGGCTTCTTCTGCTCATTTTTATACTCAAGAGACTCTGCTTTTTTTATGTAGTAGTGAGCAGTTTTCTTATTTAAACTTTTTTTTTTTTTGAGACGGAGTCTTGCTCTGTCGCCCGGGCTGGAGTGCAGTGGCCGGATCTCAGCTCACTGCAAGCTCCGCCTCCCGGGTTCACGCCATTCTCCTGCCTCAGCCTCCCGAGTAGCTGGGACTACAAGCGCCCGCCACCTCGCCCGGCTAGTTTTTTGTATTTTTAGTAGAGACGGGGTTTCACCGTGTTCGCCAGGATGGTCTGGATCTCCTGACCTCGTGATCCGCCTGTCTCGGCCTCCCAAAGTGCTGGGATTACAGGCTTGAGCCACCGCGCCCGGCCTTAAACTTTTTAAAATTGATTTTATTTGCTACAACAGTTTCAGATTTTTAGACACATTGAGAAGATGGCACAGAGAGTTTCAATATACTTCACATCCAGTTTGCCCTATTATTGATATCTTACATTTGTATGTTACATTTGTTACAATGAAACAAATAATGATACGATATTAACAGAAGTTCATAATTTTGTTTTTCTTAAGTCTTTACTTAATGTCTTTTCCTTCTGTTCCAGAATCCCACATTAGATTTAGTTGTCATGTCTCTTTAGGCACCCACTGTTTGTGGCAGTTTCTCCTACTCTCCTTCTTCAGATACATTGAGGGTTCCTAGGACTGCTTAGTTATTTTGTAGAGTGTCCCACTAATGGAATTTGCCTGATGTTTTTCTCATGAGAAAACTGGGGTTGCAGGTTATTGGGAGGAAACTCGCAGAGGTGAAATGCTGTTTTCATCCCGTGATATCAAGCATACCTACTGTCAGCATGATTTATGAGTTAGCCTTGGTCGCCTGTGTGAGTGGCACTTGTTAGGCTCCTCCACTGTAAATTTCCTCTTTTTCTCCCCTGTTCTATATTGTACGCTTTGGGAGGAAATCACTATGTACAGCTCACACCGAAGGAGTGGGGGGTTTGATTCCCTCTTCTTGAAGACAGAGTATCTATGTAAAATATATGGAATTCTTCTGTATGAGAGATTTGTCTCTGCTTCCTCATTTATTAATATATTTAATCACTTATTTATATCACGCATATTTACTTTATACTGTAGGTTATAATCCAATACTCACTTTGTTACCACAAAGTTTTCCAGCTTTGGCCACCGGGAACTCTTTCAGGTGGCATCTGTGCTCCTTTGACTAACCCCATCGATGTTTTGTTTGGTTCTGTTTTGTTTTTGAGCACCTCCTTACTTTCTGGCACTAGCAGATGCTCTAGGCTCGTCTTGGATACTTCCTGTCCCAGTCCTAGAATCAGCCATTTCTCCAAGGAGTCCTGGTTCCTTTAAGTGGAGAATAGTATTAGAAACCAAGGGCCGGGCACGGTGGCTCACGCTTGTAATCCCAGCATTTTGGGAGGCCGAGGCCGGCAGATCACAAGGTCAGGAGATCGAGACCACGGTGAAACCCCGACTCTACTAAAAATACAAAAAATTAGCCGAGCGTAGTGGTGGGCGCCTGTAGTCCCAGCGACTCGGAGAGGCTGAGGCAGGAGGATGGCGGGAACCCGGGAGGCGGAGCTTGCAGTGAGCTGAGATCCGGCCACTGCACTCCAGCCTGGGCACAGAGCGAGACTCCGTCTCAAAAAAAAAAAAGAAACCAAGATGCGGTGCTGTGCACATTTGCTGTTACTGGGATGTCATTTCTTTCAGGCCCTCTCAGGGACAGAGCAAGAAACATACATATTTATACTAAATTATGAATATATGCATATCTATAAATACTTCTATAGATAACCATCAGCCTCTCTCTCTATTGCGCTAAATCTGAGTTCACACTGCTATCTCCAACTCAAATCCGCCACTGCATGAATCATTCTTTCTCCTCCTGCTTCTTGGTAAATGGCCACTCTGGTAGTGAGAAACCTGGATTCTACCATCTGCCGTCCATTCATGTAATTGTTCCAATCCAGTATACACACATGACAATATCAGAATTGTTAACCCGTACCCCTGTGGGAAACAATTTTATCAGCTAGAGTACAGTGCTCACATGTAGTTCCCTTTGCCTTTAGTCTTATAGACCACACTCATTTCCAAAATACTTTGGTCAATATCTCTTCCCCTCCCTGACCCATCCCTTCAGTGAGACTGTTTCCTATGTTTGTAATACAGTTAAATTCTCTTGTCATGGTCTGCATTCTCTCCTGGGATCCCCCAACCTCTTAAATGATTTTTCAAAATTTGCATTCATTAAGGTTCACGCTTTGTTCCATAGGTAATGCAACACAATATCTTATATCCATAATTTTAATAATTCTACCACCCTAAAATTTTACATTACAATAATTTTACTGCCCTAAAAATCCCCTGCACTTCACCTATTCATCCTCTACCCTCCACCCTGTAACTCACTGATCACTTTATAGTATCTACAGTTTTGCATTTTCCACACTATTATATAATTGGAATCATATAATATTTAGCCTTTGCATACTGGCCTCTTTCACTTAGCAGTATGCATTTAGGATTCCTCCATATCTTTTCATAGTTCAATACTCATTTCTTTTTGTTGCAGATTTATATTCCACATTCCACTGTATAGATGTACCACAGCTTGTTTATTCATTTAGCTGTTGAACAGAATCTTAGTTGCTTCCAGTTTTTGGCAATTATGAATAAATCTGCTTTAAACATTTACATGCAGATTTTTTAATGCAAACATAAGTTTTCAAATCAATAGGATAAGTATCTAGGAGCAAAACAGGTGGATTCTGTAGTAAGACTATATTTAGTTCTGTAAAAGGCAGCCAAACTGTCTTTCAAAGTGGCTGCACCATTCTGCATTCCCACCAGCAATGAACGAGAGTTCCTGTTGCTCTGCATCTCTGCCATCATTTGGTATTGTCAGGTGTTTGGATTTTAACCATTATTATAGGTGTGTAGTGGCATCTTGCTATTGTTTTAAGTTGGAACTCTCTAATGGCAAATTAATTATTTATTCATTTGTTTATTTATTTTAAAGATGAGGTCTCACTATGTTGTCCAGTCTGGAGTGCAGTGGCAATTCACAGGCACATCATAGCCTACAATAGCTTCGAACTCCTGGTTTCAAGGAGCCCTCCTGCCTCAGCCTTCTGAGCAACTGGTGCTGCTGTGCCCAGCCACAAATTATGATGGGCATCTTTTTATCTGCCATTCTATGAATCTTCCTTGGTGATGTGTCTCTTCAGATTTTTTGCCCATTTTAAAATTGCATTACTTGCTTTCTTGTTGTTTTAAGAGTTGTGTATTGTGGATACAAGTCCTGTATCACATAGGTGGTTTGCAAATATTTTCTCCCAGTCTGTGGCTTGTCTTTTGATTCTCTTAACAGTATTTTTCACAGAATATAATATTTTAATTTTAATCAAGTATAACTTATAAATTTTTTTCGTGAATCATGCTTTTTGGCATTGTATTTTAAAACTCATCACTAAATCCAAGGTTACATTGATTTTCTGCTTTTTTCTTTCTTCTGGAAGTCTTAAAGTATTGTATTTTACATTGAGATCCATGATCTATTTCAGTTAGTTTTTGTGAAAGGTGTAAGATCTGTGTCTAGATTTGTTTTCTTGTACATGGCTGTCCAATTGTTACAGCACCGTTTGTTGAAAAGACTGCCCTCCCTCCATTGAATTGTCTTCAGTTCTTTATCAAAGATAGTTGACTATAATACATTTGTGTGAGTCCTTTTCTGGACTGTCTATCCTGTTCCACTGACCTAAGTGTGTATTCTTTCACCAGTACTGTGCTGTCTTTCTTGCTGGAGCTTTATATTAAGTCCTGAAGTCAGTAGTGTCAGCCTTCAACTCTGTTCTTCAATATTGTATTGGCTATTTTATGTCTTTTGCTTTTTTATATAAACTTTAGAATCAGTTTGTTGATATGCACAAAATAGCTTGCTGAATTTGGGGAGATTATGTTGAATCTATAGATCAAATTACAGCAAATTGTCTCTTAAACAGCATTGAGTCTTCTAATTCATGGACATGAAATATCTCTCCATTTATTTTCATTTGATTTGATTTCTTTCATCAGAGTTTTATAGTTTTCTGCATATAGATCCTGTATGTGTTTTTGTAGATTTGTACCTGAGAATTAATGCCTTTCTTTGGTACTATTGTAAATGATATTGTGTTTTTAAATTTGTATTTCTAATTGTTCATTGATAGTATATAAGAAAGTTATTGGCTTTCCTATACCAACCTTGTATTCTGCAACCTTGCTATGATATAATCACTATTACGGACTGAATTTGTCCCTCCACAAATTTCATGTGTTTGAAACCCTAATCCCCGGTACCCTAGAATGTGACTGTATTTGGAGATAGGGACTTTAAGAAGGTAATTAAGTTAAAATGAGGCCTCTAGGGTGGACCCTAATTCAGTCTGACTGGTGTCCCTCTAAGAAGATGAGACAAACACAGAGAGACACCAGGGATTTTCACACACAGAGAAAACACCATGTGAGGACACAGCAGAAATGTGACCATCTGCAAGAGGAGGAGAGAGACCTCAGACAAATCAAACCTGCTGACACACTGACCTTGAACTTCTAGCCTCCAAAACTATGAGAAAATAAATTTAAAGTCATTTAACTCACCCAGTCTGTTGTATTTTGTTATTGGCAGTCCTAGCAAACTAATAAAATCACTTATTAATTCCAAGAAATTTTAGTTAATTCTTGGGATTTTCTAAATAGACAAACATGTCATTTATGGAAAAGACAGTTTTATTTTTTCCTTCCCAACTTGTATGTCTTTTATTTCCTTTTCTTGTTTTTTAACACAAGCTAGAACTTCCAGTATAATGTTGAGTAGGACTTGTGAGAGGGGACATCTTGGTCTAATTCCTGATCTCAAGGAGAAAACATTCAGTTTCTCACCATCAAGAATGATGTTAGCTGTAGGTTTTTGTAGATGTGCTTTATGAAGTTGAATTCCTAGTTTGCTGAGAGTTTTCATCATGAATGGGTTTGGATTTTGTCATATGCTTTTTCTTCATCAATTGATATGCTCATATGATTATTTTTTTTCAGCCTGTTGATGTGGTGGGTTCCATTAACTGATTCTCAAATGTTAAACCAGCCTTCCATACCTGAAATAAATCTCACTCGTTTGTGATGTATAATTCTTTTTATACATTATTGTATTTGATTTGTTAATATTTTGTTGTGAATTTTTGCATCTACATTCATTAGAGATATTAGTCTGTATTTTGTCTTTATTGTAATGTCTGCTCTTGGTATTAGGATAATGTTAACCTCATGTAATGGATTAGGAAGTGTTTCCTCTGCTTCTATTTTCTGAAAGAGACTACAGAGAACTAATATCATTTATTTTAAAGGTGTTAGATAGAATTTACCAGGGAAACCATGTTAGCTTGGTGATTTCTTTTTGGAAGGCTATTAATTATTGATTCAGTTTATCTAATAAATATGGGCCTATTCAGATCTATTTTTCCTTGTGTGAGTTTTGGCAGTTTGGGTCTTTCAAAGAATTGGTCCATTTCAGCAAGGTTCTTCAAAATTGTGGGCATAGTGTTGTTTTCAGTATTTTTAAATGATCATTTTGATGTTCATGTCATCAGTAGTGATGACTCTCTTTCATATCTAATATTGGTAATTTGTGTCTCCTGTGTTTTGTTCTTAGCCTGACTAGAAGTGTGTCAATTTTATTGATGTTTTCAAAGAACCAGCTTTTGGATTTGTCGATTTTCTTCGCTTATTTCCTATTTTTAATTAATTTTTCTTATTTCTTTTTTTTTTTTCTATTTGCTTTAGGTTTAAGTTGTTCTTCTTTCTCCAGTTTTCCATGCTGAAAGCTGATTGTTAATTTTAGAACTTTTCTCATTTCTAACATATGCATTTAATGCTACAAATGCTAAATACTGCTTTTGCTGCATCTCACAAATTTTGACAAGATATATTTTTATTTTCATTTAGTTTAAAATATTTTAAAATTTACCTTGAGATTTCTTCTTTGGCTCATGTATTATTAGGTGTATTGTTTAACCTCCAAGTAGTTGGGGATTTTTCCCGTTATCTTTCTGTCATTGAATTCTAGTTTTCATTCCATTGTGGTCTGAGGGCAGACATAGGGTGATTTTGATTCTTCTAAACTTGCCAAGTGTATTTTCTGTTGCAGAATGTGGTCTGTCTTGGTGAGTGTTCCATGTGAGCTTGACAAGAATGTGTATTCTGCTGTTGTTGGATGAAGTTTTAGATGAATTAGATCCAGTTGATTGATGGTGCTACTGAATTCAACTATGTTTGCACTGATTTTTAGCGTACTGTATCTATCTGTTTCTGTTAAAGTAGTGTTGAATGGTGGATTCATCTATTTCTCCTCACAGTTCTACCAACTCTGTAATGTTTCTATTTGTTACACTTGCCTATGTACCTATTATTTCTTATCCTTTTTAGATTAATGAAGTATTTTTCTTTGTTTCATATTTTCCCATTATTAATTCTTTATACATTCTGTCATTATTTTAGTTAAAACATTAGAGATTACAGAATGCTCCTTGAATTATCAGAGTCTTCATTTTGCCTTCATTTTTAAATGATATTTTCATTAGGTATAGAGTTCTAGGTGGGTGGTTATTTTCTTTCAGTACTTTAAAGATGTCATTCAATTTTCTATAGTATTCAATCTTTCTTTTGAGAAATGAGATACAGTATCTATCCTCCTGGTGATTCCTATATATCTTTTCCTCTCTGTCTGATTTTAAGATTTTCTCTTTATTTGTTGTTTTCAGCATTTTAATATGATGCACCTAAGAAAGTTTGATTTTCCTTAAAGTAATTTTGCTTGAAATTTTAAATACTTCTTTCACCCGTGGCTTCATTTTTAAAAATCAGTTTTGGAAAATTCTCAGTACCTATCTCTTCAAATATCACTATGCTCTGTTCACTTTCTTCTGTACTTCTCAGCCTCTAACTGCACTTCTCTTAATCCTTTTCCTTACATCTCTTATACTCTTTTTTTTGTATTTTTCATTATTTTTTCTCTTGTGTTTCACCCTGAATATTTTTAACTGACTTACATTCTAATTCATAAATAATTTCTTCAGCTGTGTCTAATATGTTAGTAAATCCATCTATTGAACTGAGACTTTTTATAGATTCCAGTTTTATGATGAAGCTCTATTTATTCATAAATTGACTTTGGAAGTTTATATTTTTTTCTGGAAAAAATATACATCTCATTTAAATCTTCAAACTGTGTTCCTTGAGTAGCTTTTCATCTAGTAGCTCTTCTCTCCTTTTTCATTTTCATTTTTGCTAATTTTGTTTTTAAAATTTTGTTTAATCTACTTTCTTTAGTTTATTTCATATGTCTCCTTTGTTTTTTGAATTAAACTTATTTTCTATCATTTTTCTTTTCAAAAATTCATTTAATGCTATCAATGTACCTCTAAGAACCATGTTAGCTGCATCCCAGAAACTTTCATATATAGTATTTTCTATGGCATTTAGTATTTTATGTTTCTAAAATGTTTTCTTCTCTAACCAATGGGTTAAGTAGACGTGTACTTGGTTTTTGGTTTTCAGATATGTGAAGATTTATTGACCATAAATTTATTGCTGATTTATAACCTAACTGCATTTTGACCATAGAGTCAAGCATGTATGTAAAACTAATATTTAAAATGTTGTTGAGACTTCTTTCATGACCTACTACATGACCAAATTGTAAAAAATGTTCCATGAACACTTGCTAAAAAATGTATATTGTCTATTGGTTGGGTGTAGTGTTCTCTCTATATATATATTTAATGAACTTTGTTAATTTCATTACTGAAATATTCTATATGCTTACTATGTTGGGGCAGGCAGATCTATCAGTTGCTGAGAGAAACGTGTTAAATGTCTACCGACAACTCAGTTCCCCTTAAGGGAATTGATAAGATAGATAAATATATCAATGTCTTATAAATCTGCCCAGATTGCTTTATATTTGTTGAGTCTGTATAGTTAAGTACATACCCATAATTGTAATATCTTCCTAGCAGATTGTTTCCTTTTATTAAATTGAGTGATCTTTGTATACTATTAATTAACTAAATTTTTACTTTGTCTTATGTTAATATTGCTACCTTAGATTTCTGTGGGTTAGCCTTTGCTTAGTATTTTTTAATTACTTAATTTTCAACTTTTCAATTTGGTTTTATTTCAAATGTATATCTTGTAAGCAGCATATAATTAGATTTTATTTTGTTATTCAATGTAATCATTCTAGTCTTTTGTGTGCTTATTCTGTTTAAAGATATTATGATTATTGATGTACTGGCATATATTTTACCATGTTACATTTTGATATCTATTTAACAACTTTTTCTCTTAAAGTATTTTTCCCTCCTATTTCTCATTGGTATAAGAAAACATTCTACATTCCCTTTTATTTACATCAAAGAAAATAATTTTGCTGCTTTGCAACTTGTAGATTACTTATATCCTTTTTGTAATTATCTAAAATTTTAGCATACTTAGTAAACTATGAATTTCATACAAAATCTCTAGTTGTTAAATATTTCTGTCTTCTTCCCAATCACATCAAGGACTCAGAAAACTGCCTTAATCTATTGAACTGTCACCCATTTAACTCATCTTATTCTTTAAAAAATTCCAAAACTAATTATTATTATTTTGTGAATTTAATGACTATTAAAATGTTAACATTATTTATCAGTTTCAGTGATTATTATTCTTTCAAATTTTTAATTTTATTTTTAATTGACTATCATTTAATACTGACTTTCACACATTCCCTTCTGTCCTCTTTTCTTATGGCTGAAGTACAACCATTAGTATTAATAGGATACATTTTAGCAAATGTGAATTGTCTTTATCTATGAAATTCTGAAAGTCTCTTTAGTTTGCCTTTTTATTTTGAAATAGTGGCTTAACTGGTTGTAATATTCTAAGCTTAATTTAGTGAGAAAGATTAGGCTTGTCAACAAACGGTACTGAAACAATTGTAATTTCTATGTAAAAACATAATCCTAATCTTTCCTTTATCTTTTATAAAAAATTCAACTTGAATTGGATCATAAATTACAGGTACATTTGGTTACAAAATGCACAGATCAACCCATCATGTAGGTATTAAGCCCAGCATCCATTAGCTATACTTCCTGAAGCTCTCTCTCCCTGCTCCTTGACAGACCCTAGTGTGTATTATTCCCCATCATGTGGCCATGTGTTCTCATCATTCAGCTCCCACTTATAAATGAGAACATGCAGTGTTTGGTTTTCTGTTCCTGCATTAGTTTGCTGAGGATAACAGCTTCCAGCTCCATCCATGTCCCTGCAAAGGACATAATCTCTTTTCTTTTTATGGCTGCGTAGTATTCCATGGTGCATATGAACCACATTTTCTTTATCCAGTCTAGCATTTAGGTTGATTCCATGTCTTTGCTACTATGAATAGTGCTGCAATGAACATATGCATGTATCTTTAGAACGGAATGATTTGTATTCCTATTATAGATATATAATAGAATGCTATATATACCCAGTAATGGGATTGCTGGACCTAATGGTATTTCCGCCTCTAGATCTTTGAGAAATTGCCACACTGTCCTCCATAATGGTTGAACTAATTTGTACTCCCACCAATAGTGTAAAAGCATTCATTATTATCTGCAACCTCACCAGCATCTGTTGTTTCTTGATTTTTTAATAATAACCATTCTGATGGGAGTGAGATGGTATCTCACTGTGGGTTTCATTTGTATTTCTCTAATCATGGGTGATGTTGAGCTTTTTTTCATGTGTTTGTTGGCTGCATGAATGTCTTCTTTTGAGAAGTATCTGTTCATGTCATTTCCCCACTTTTTAATGTTACAAAACGCTTCTTTAGCTCAGCGAAGTTCCTTATTACCCACCTTCTGAAGCCTACTTCTGTCATTTCAGCCATCTCAGCCTCAGCCCAGTTCTGTGCCCTTAATGGAGAGGTGTTGCAGTCATTTGGAGGAGAAGAGGCACTCTGGCTTTTTGAGTTTTCATCGTTTTTGTATTGATTCTGATCTTTGTGGGCTTATCAACCTTTGATTTTTGAGGTTGCTCACCTTTAAATGAGGTTTTCCTTGTTGATGTTACTGGTGGTGCTTTCTGTTTGTTTTTCTTTTATCGGTCAGGCCACTCTTCCATGGGGCTGCTGTGGTTTGCTCAGGGTCTTCTCCGGACCCTAGCTGCCTTGGTTTTTCCCATACCTGAAGGCATCAGCAGTGAAGTCTGCGAAACAGCGGGATGGAGCCTGCTCCTTTTTCTGTGAGCTCCATCCCGGGGATGTACTGACATGTTGCCTGCCTGATCTCTCCTGTAGGAGGTGTCTGGAGACCCCTATCGGGAGGTCTCACCCAGTCAGGAGAAACGGGATCAGGGGCCCACTTAAAGACGCAGTCTAGCTGCTTTTTGGTAGAGCAGGTGTAGCAGGTGTGCTGCGTTGAGGGGACCCTTCCTCGTTCAGACCGCCTGAACTCTCCAGAGCCAGCAGGCTGGAAAGACAGTCCACTGAACTGCAGCAACGTGGGCCACCCCTTCCCATGGGGGTCTCCGTCCCAGGAGAGAGCAGAGTTTTGTCCATATAACCCTGGCTGGAGCTGCTGAAATTCCCACAGGGAGGCCCCGCCCAGTGAGGAGGATTGGATCTGGGTCCCACTTAAAGAAGCAGTGTGGCCACGATCTGGCACAGCGCCTGCGCTACGTTGTGGGAGACTCCTCCTCGTCTGGACTGCCTGGACTCCCCGGAGCTGGCAGGCGAGAATGGCTGAGTCAACTGAACCGCAGAGATGGTGGCTACCTCTACCCACGAGAGCTCGGTCCATCTCAGGCTGACTCCAGGCTATCACCACTGGCTGGCAGAAATTCCAGTGGGCCTTAACTTGTGAAGTGCTGTGTAAACGGGGCCTGGAGAGCAATGCTGTTTGGCTCCCTGGATTCAGCTGTCTTCCTAGGGGAATATATGAGTGGATCCCCTGCCTTGCCGGGATTCCTTGGGCTGGAGTATGTAAAACTCCAGGGTCTTTGTGTGTACCTGAGTAGCGGCTCTGCCATGACTCTGCACAGCTCTTTGTGTCTGACCCAAGGCCCTGGTGGCACGGGCTCATGACGGGATCTCCCGATCTGCGGGTTGCAGAGATCCGTGGGAGAAGCATGGCTTTCCAGGTGGTGTCCCACAGTCACTCACCACTTCCCTTTGCTGGGGTTGGGGGTTCCTTTGGCTCCGTGTCGCTCTCAGGTGGACCGTTTTCCCAGTCTGCTTTTCTTCATTCTCCATGGGTCTAGTTGTCTGCCTAGTCAGTCCGAGTGGGACTGAGAATCTGGATATTTTAGTTGAAGGTTCTGAATTCACTGGCAGTTTTCATTCCTCTCCATGAGTGCCGCAGACTGCAGCTGCATCTAATCGGTCATCTTGGCCCCTCAACCTTATTTTTCTAAAACCTTGGTCTCTAGGCAGCAGTGAGGCACTATGACTTTCTTTCGGGGCCCCACCCTAGTTCCTGACTTTAAGCAAGTACTTGGTTCCTGTCTGCCATCTTGGGCGGGACATTTTGGGATTGCCCAGCAGAGGCCAAACTCCCTGCTGATTTTAGACAAAGAGCCCAGTAGGTCAGAGGCTTCTGGCAATGTCTCTTCTGCTTCTGTTAATCCAGACATCCCTTTTTAGCTTTCTATTTTTATACCTACCTGTCATGGCTTTGTGTTCAGAGCTGAGAGATGGATCAAAGCATGAACTCATTGAGCTGCCTTGCCCGGAATGTTCTTCCCTATCTTTCTTATTTTCAATTCACTGCCTTGTTGCAGAGGGATTTAAAGAAGCTATTTTACTTCATCTCACTGACACTGAGTCAAATAGAGTGGGCATTCTTCTCATCTGAGTGACAAATGAGATAAACAAGAAATAAAGAGCTCAAAGTACTTCAGCTCGGGTTTAGTGGATGGAAGGCTAGCTGCAGAGCCTGAGCCCCGTGCAGGGCTGCAGACCCCTATCTCAGTTTACTCTTTGGGTCACTCTTCTTTCCAAGAGAAATGGGACACTGAGCAATCATGGCATTTATCAAAGATAATTCCCTTGCCTAGGTTACCCATTGCTTATGATTCTTTGGGCATCTTGTGATTTCTAGAAGGACAAATCAGAGGAGAAAAGGTCTGATCTTTCATGGCAACAGATTTTAATTTAGATACTGTCATTCACACTTATTCCTCCTGCTTACCTTCCTAGTCCAAATTTCCAGGCCCCAACATTCCACTGAATTCAATTAGACTGATGAAATGTTCACTTAGCTCTATTGTGCTCAGGCACCTCCAGGTGGTACAATGTGGTTTACAATTATTCTAGGAAGTGGGGGATCCCCCAAATCATGGATAGATGAGTAACCAGTTATCCACATGAGAAATACCTGTGAACCCTTTTTACGTACCAGGCAACTTTCTGGTCACAGTAGAGAGCTGAAAGGCCAATCATTTGATAGAACTTGTTCCTTGGGAGCTTATAGCTTAGAAGAGCTGATGTGGTCATCAATGGCCAGCATGTGAGGTGGAAAATGAAGTAGAAAATGGACCACCCAAAGACAGATGGAAGAGGGTCTGACTAGGTCAGGAAATCAGCCTGGAAACTTGTCAGATTCCTGGAAAAACTTGATCCAGGCTGAGCTTTGGTGGGGGCTTCAGGGATGAAAAAAGAGGAATAGTTCTAAGAGCAATGTGGATCCCAAGGCAGTAGTCAGGGGGGCCACCTTGCTGCTGTTGGAGTTATACATCTGTCCCAACAGGCAGAGATCACTTCTGCTGGGAAGTCTTTGGAGATGTGGGCAGGGGATGTGTTGGTGAGAGGAGAGGTGTTAGGCATTTTAGCTCTGCTCTGCATTGTGAGCAATTTTTTGATTGACATACATTTGATTCGTGCCCTATACCCTATCCATATAGGGACTCAGTAAATACTGAATTGAACTGACTAGATATCAAAGGCTCATTGAGAAAAAATTTAAGAAAAGGGGTCTAAGTTCAGATTGGATCATTACTTAGAATAAGGATTCAATTTGAAAATCATGGTTGTCATCAAAATATTTTGTACTTAAGCATTTTTTTTGAAATTTGCTTTTCTAAAAATTTCATTTGAATGTGTTTCCTCTCATCCTTCTTTGAGTCATGCCAGACACCACCTCTGTTATATCCATTTATTCATTTAATGCCCATAGAGGACCATGCCAACCCACATCCATCCAGACTTCCAGGCCTAAGGTTCTGGCTGAAATGACACAGAGACCATGGCAATGGCTATGGACAGTCCTGTTTCTAGAAAGTGACCTTCACACACATTCCCACAAAGGCTGCCTGTGCTTGTTTTAAACTGAGGGTTACCAATGTCCTTCCATTTCAGGGACTTCAGTCACAAGAGTGCTTCTATGTTATCAGGAATTGGAGGTACACCAAAATAATATCAAATATGCAAGGAACTAAAGAGATGCTAATCTCATTCCTGCAGCTCCTGGTTCTCTGGCTGGGTAAAACACCCAGCATATTGTTACCTTTGCAATTTAAAAATCCACAGCATTTAAAAGGATTATACCTATGTCTGTGTAAACTAGGTTGATTGAGGTTTAAAAAAACCATAAAGGCAACGTTTATCTTTAAATGTCAAACATTGTGCGAGAAGATTTAATGTTCTTTCCTACCCATGAATAACATTCCAGACTGTAATTAATTTATCCATGTTCCTATCAGCACAGCATTATTCTGGGACAAAAAGCAGGTGGGGAGTGACAGAGGGGGTGGGAACACTGTTATTTCTTTCGAAAAAGCTTTCTTGATTGGATTTGTGCTCTTTTCATAACAATGTGAAGGTTGTGGTTATTTGTCAACTGCAAGGGCAGCTGTAATGCCCGAACCTGTGGGTCTATAGCCAACTGCATCTCATCTTCCCTGGGTGACTTGAGGGTGCTATGAATTAGTGCCAATGACCCCAAGACCTGGGCAGAGGCAGCCTAAATGACCACATTAATGGACAGTCTTGCTATCCACCAGTCAGGCAGCATTCAGTGGCATTTTTTGGGCACAGTGCACAGTAGAGACCCATGAAATTGATGCTATGCAGTTGAGTTTGTCTAATGGAGAAAACAGTCCTTCCCCTAAATCAGGGGTTTCTAATGTGGCAGCCACCAATCGCCAACATATCAGGGGTCTAGAGAGCTCTTGAACTGCAGAACAAATGTTGCACATGTGTGCATTGGGGTTGGCGGGGGCAGGATGGTGGAGGAGAGCCATAGTTTTTTCTCAAATTCCCAAGAAGAACCTGAAAAAAATTAATAATCATTGCTCTAAAATGATAAACAGAACTTACATATCTGACATAGCCAAAAAGCACTTGCAACACAACTAATTAGCAAGGTCAAAGCAATTCAATGAGGAAAGGAGTTCTCAGGTATGCCAAGGGAAGAAACAGCTGGGTAAGGCGTTTTACGGAAAGAAGGTCCTGGAACAGAGTGACAAACCCTACACCTACAGAACCAGGCAGGCCATTCAGCACAGGAGCCTGCTGAGTGTCCTTGTGGAGGAGAATGTGGAGTAGCGGGGCCGGTGGTAAACTCTGGTTTGCATTTGGTATAGGAAGCTGACAGCGTCAGCATCAGTTTCTGCCAGTTGGCTACTCTGCCAAAAGTGGGCATGATGTTTCTAGACCTGAATTTTGTTGAATACGAGAGCTCTCAATTCTTACATCTTAAAAGTGAATTCAAAATTAAAGTGAACAAACAGACCCTGTGCCTAGAGGCTCAGAGCTGGTCAGGGTGCCCATTCTCAGACCTTTGCTGGGGAGCTGAGGTTTGAAAAACTCCTGGGTCCCATTCGGTGGCAGGCATCAGCCTGTGCTGTGTACAGCTGGAAACAGAGGCTAGACCCATGAAGAAGGGTCTGGAAGGGGGAAAGGTGAGTCATGTACAACGAATGGAGGCACCTCGGTTGCTGGTCTAGAAGCTCCGCTAGAGGGGCAGAGTAGTGGGGAATGAAGTCGGTGAGCTGGAACATCCTGCAGGGCTCCAAACAGGTTGTGGCTGGTTTCTTTTTGGAACCAGAGCAATCCTCTAGGAAGTCTTAGGAGAATGCCAGGAGGCCTCACGCAGCGTTTGGGAAGGACACTTCTCACATATAGCACTTATTCCCAGGCAAAGAGAGTCCTGGGAGGAAACTGACACAGGCCACCTATGACCAAGCAAATCAGACAGGGAAATGTTGGTCAAAGAAGGGAGACAGAAGAGACTGGGGAGCAACAAATGGCTCTCACAAGACATGGATGTGTTAAGCCACCGTGTGGGATGGGGATTGACCTGTGGACAGCACTGGGTCGGGGAGTTGACACACCAGGTGGCTGAGTGGGGTCTCTTTCATCATTCTGTTCCCCATCACCTGTCACTGGGGGGACAGGATGGGGACTTCAGGGCCCTTGCTCCCCTTAGACTTTCTCATGGGGGGGGGGGGAATATTTTGCTTTTAGCATAACAGCACTCAGTTTATGCTCTGCTGCTGCTAAAGATTGTTTGCCTTTAGGGGTGTGTCTTGCTGAAGATCCAGAAGCCCCAGGGAAATGAGAGTTGTCCCTGAGGATAGTAGAAACCACAGGGTAAAGGACTGAAAAAACAACAAAGGGCAAGGCACAATGGCTCATGCCCATAGCCCCAAACTTTGGGAGGCCAAGGCAGGAGGATCACTGGAGGCCAGAAGTTCGAGAACAGCCTGAGACTCCTGTCTCTACAAAAATTTTTTTTTATTAGCCAAGGCATGGTGATGCACAACTGTAGTTCCAGCTACTCAGGAGGCTGAACTGGGAGAATGTCTTGAGCCAGGAGTTCGAGGTTGCAATGAGCAATGAACGCACCACTGCACTCCAGCCTGGGCAGCAGAGTTAGACCTTGTCTAAGGAAAAAGAAAAAGGCAACAAAAGAGGGGCCAAAGGGCAAGGAATGTCCCCAGGCTAAGACAGGGGCATCTGGACACCAACTGAGGGGCAGCCAGAGGGAAGAGTAAAGAACCGTGTGCATGACCCTGCATACTAGATGGGTTACACTGCAGATCTGTCCTTTCTGGTAACAGGCTGAGCCTTTCTTCCTCCATTATCCCATGAGCAGAGTTAGGAACAAAAGCAGGACATTCAGCTTTCAAATTAAGACTTGAGGTTTTCCTAAGAAAGGACGAGAAGTGGCTGGAGCTTTGGCTTTGATGTCACATGCACTGAGGTGGGAGCTCATGAAAAATGAAGATAAACCCACTGAGAGGGGCAGGGAGCCATGCTCACCACCCCTCTAGCAAAGCGACCAAGAGAAAAAGAGGAAGGAAGAAAGAGAAATAGAGACAGAAGTGACCCAAGGACTATATGGGCTATGGTTCTGTTATCATTATTTCAAGATCAATCATACCTATAAAATGGAGAGAGGCGAGAATGAAAGAATGAAGGGAGAAGGAAGAAGAAGAAAAAAGGGGAAAAAAGAGAAAACCATTTCAAGTTCATCAAGGATTACAAAATACACTCTTTCTCATCTGTAATCATGTCTTATCATTTCAAAAAGAAAATAACAACCACAGCATCATCATAATAAAATAACTCATCATATGTGGGATAGAGAGGAAGAGGAGACATAAGAACAACATCACTTACATAAGCCTTTAGTTTCTGACAGTGCTTCCATTCATACTGTCTTCACCATAACCAGTTGACAGGTGGGCAGGCATTGTTCCACACTCTGATGGGAATAATGCTCCCTCCAGCTGATCTGGGCTGCTCCACACATGTTTACCTGGTCTATGAATTGTTACTAAGAGGGTTACATATCAAAGCTTGGTGGGACAAACCTTTTGCTTCAATCCATTATCCATTTGGAGAGGTAGACAGGAGGATACTGCATGTGTACAGCATGACCTTGAGGCAAAAAATCCAGGGAACTTTCACATAAAGTTTATGTAATTTTTCTTAAATATTAAAGTACATAGAGTTTGATATGGTTTGGCTGTGTCCTCACCCAAATCTCCTCTTGAATTGTAATCCAAATTGTAATCCCCACGTGTTGCAGGAGGGACTTTGTGGGAAGTGATTGGATCATGGAGGTGGTTCTTCCATGCCATTCTCATGATAGTGAGTGAGTTCTCACAAGATCTGATAGTTTTATAAGGGGCTTTTCCTTCCACTTTGCTCTGCACTTCTCTCTCCTGCTGCCATGTAAAGAAGGACATGTTTGCTTCCCTTTTGGCCATGATTGTAAGTTCCTGAGGCCTCCTCAGCCATGTTGAACTGTGAATCAATTAAACCTTTTTTCTTTATAAACTACCCAGTTTCAGGCAGTTCTTTATAACAGTGTGAGAACAGACTAATATAGAGTTGTTGCAAAACAAAAACGGAAGGAAAACACGAAGTAGCATAAATAAGATCATAAATCCCCGATAGGCCTACCACTAATAGACAATGTTAACATGGTGGCGTGCTTCCTTATAGACTTTTGAAATAATGCCTGGCATCTCATATTTACAGTTTAGGGCCTTGGGTTTTGTGGGGGGTTTTGTTTTGTTTTCTGTTTTCGTATTTTTCACTTAGCATGATAATATAAAGATCTCCCCTGTTGGTTTTTTGTTTGTTTGTTTTGAGTCAGAGTTTCACTCATCACCCAGGCTGGAGTGCAATGGCATGACCTTGGTTCACTGCAACCTCTGCCTCCTGGGTTCAAGTGATTCTCTTGCCTCAGCCTCCCAAGTACCTGGGATTACAGGTGCCCACCACCACGCCCAACTAAATTTTTGTGTTTTTAGTAGAGACAGGTTTCACCATGTTGGCCAGGCTGGTCTTGAACTCCTAACCTCAGGTGACCTACCCACCTTGGCCTCCCAAAGTGCTGGGATTACAGGTGTGAGCCACCATGCCTGGCCCCACGTTGTTATAAATTATTTGTAAACATTATTTTAAGGTCTCCATATACTATTCTACTATGTAGAATAATATCATATGTATTAAAATTACCTTTTTTTCTATTTTTACAAGTTTAGATTCTAGTTATTGTAAGTAAAAATACAAAGAACTTTTACATGCATAAGGATTTTTCTACAGCTCTGATCCTTAGAATAAATAGATTTCAGTCTGGGTGCGGTGGCTCACGCCTGTAATGCCAGCACTTTGGGAGGCCTAGGCCAATGGATCATCTGAAGTCAGGAGTTCGAGACCAGCCTGGCCAATATGGCAAAACTCCATCTTTACTAAAAATAACAAAAACTAGCAGGGCATGGTAGTGGGCGCCTGTAATCCCAGCAACTTGGGAGGCTGAGTCAGGAGAATTGCTTGAACCTGGGAGGTGAAGATTGCAGTGAGCCGAGATCATGCCATTGCACTCCAGCCGGGGGGACACGGCGAGACTCTGTCTCAAAAAAAAAAAAAAAAAAAAAAAAAAGAATAAATAGATTTCACACAGAGCAATTTCATGTCATAGGCTATGAACATTTTAGGACTTTCCAACGTGGCTGTGTGGGTTCGTTTTGCACCCGCACTGCAGGGCAATGCTGGTTCTGCCTGGTGCACAGGATACATCGGTACACCCCTCGGAGAGCCTCCAATCACCCTCATCCCCATGAGAACACTGAGGTCGAAGCCCAGAGAGAAGTGATCTACCAAGGAAGATCATGGAGGCAGTGACCCTAGAGAATGTCTTCTAGCCCTAGGTCAGGAACCTACCTCTGCGACCCACCTGCAGAGTAGGAACCTGGAGCCTGGACGCCATTCCCCAGAAGGTTCATGGGATTGTCTCTTGGGGACTGCCCCTTCTCACTCTTGCCTACCAAACCCGTGAGCTACAGCTATGAAATTTGCTGGGAAGTCACCTGGATCATTGCACGGTTTGCTCCCTGGAAAAGGACAGCACAGACTGAAAAGCCCCAAGGACGTTAGGGTGTGCGCGCCAAGGCTCGGGTGCCTCCAGCTACTGCCTGCCACTCCGGTCCCCCTCCTGTCTAGTCCACAGCTGCACCCCCAGCTCAGGGCTGCACACACAGTAAGTAGGTGCTTCATAAATGTTTGCCGAATAGATGTGTGGCCACAGCTGAGGTGCGGGACAAGGCTGAAAGGAGTGGTGAGGGGCGGAGGTTGAGCCGTCTTTGGAGTGATTATGTTCAGAGATATTTGAAGGCTGTCACGTCCGAGGGTGGGGCGTCTCCCAGACGGCCTTTCTCCTGGCTGCAGTAGCTTCCTCCCTGGCAACCTCAAACTCCCGCAGGAAGGTAGGTAGATCTGTCGGTTGGTCGGCTTTCTCGATCCTAATGCAGACCTTCTGCCGGCCTTGAGCCTCTCCGACAGGATCCAAAGCTCTTCCTCACACGCGGCGGCGTTGGTCTGGGGTGCAGGGTGCGGAGGACCCGGGTGGGCCGGGGCTGGTCTGGGGTGGTCCCGGGGGACCCTGGGCTGGGCCGTGAGTGTAGGCGGAGTGGGGCGGGACGCCTGGCGGCTCTGGGAGGCCCCGCCTGCCCCCGCTCCTCGCGCAGCGCTCAGGCCCTTAGAAGGTGCCGCCCCGGGGCTGGGCTGTCGGTGGCCTCAGCGCTCGGCAGGCGCACACTCAGCTCCACACCCGGCTCTCGGCATCTCAGACCCGGGTAAGTCAGGGGCTCCCACCTCTGCGGCCCTCTCTCGGGGCGCAAGTGGCCTAGTCGGGCGACCCCGGGGGCCCCTGGAACCTGCGTCTCCGGACGCGCAGCGGGCGCGCTCCAGGCTGGAAGCGCCGAGACCCCCGGAGTGGGAGACGGGATAGGATGATCAGCCTCTTCCCTCCTTTCCTTCTGCCGCTCTCATTTACTTACACAACAAACGCATAGCAAAGCATCTCACCAACATAGAATAATGAAAACATTCCTCCATTATTAAGTTATGGACATTCTTGTATAATATTTGGAAAACACTGACATGCAACTTTTAAAAGAAAAGAAAGTCAAAACCACTCACGGGGCCTGAGTCCCCACTGTTTTTCAAAGACCTTCAGCTTTTGTGGGGGACCAGCTCTTGGGCCTTGACATCTCCCTGCCTAAAGGGCATGGGACGCAGAGAACATTACTGATATCTGATCTTGATTGTGGTAATGGGAAAAGTGGGGAACTTCAGAAGAAAGTTGACTAAGTAGCAGAGACGTGCGCACGTGCCCGAATCTATTGCATAATACTTTGCCCCCCGGATTTGTCACATTGCTCTATGGGAATTGACCGTTCATTTGAGTCCACATTTAGATTAAGAAGGAGGTTCCAACTCCATTAAAGAAGGATCTTGTCAATAACCATAGCTGTCATTTATGGTCCAGGTGGTGGGGACTTTGCTGTGTTCACAAAGTTGCTTAAATTCAGCGGTGACTCATATTTACAATGACCGGACGAAACCCCTCTGCTTTCTCTAGCCAGTTTCACCCAATCATCAGGTGAGCCGAGGATCCATTGGAGGAAGGCATTATCTGTATCCAGAGGAAACAGTCAAGGATATTCAGGTAGGACCTGCTTTTGACAGGTTATTGGAAAATGGATTGTTTTGAAAATAAAGCTCACTTAGAAGGCATCAGAGGGACTCATTGCTGTCTTCTTAAATCTCTGAGGGTGAGACAGCTTCTGTGTGGTTTTGGTCTTTCTGGTAGTTGAAAGGAACACTTATTATTCATGCGTTCATGCATGCCTGCCTGCATTCGCTGAATGTTTATTGCGCTCCTACCATATGCCAGCCTCTGTTCTAGCTGCTTGGGATGCAGTGAAGAACAACCCACGCAAAGATCCCTGCCCACAATAGCTTGCATTTTGGTGGGAAAGACAAACGGTGAACAATCAACATCATAATTAAGAAAACTTTATTTTATTGGAAGGTGATACGGACTATGGAAAAGGAGGAGGGAAAAAAAGGTTAAGTGGTAAGGAGGGAAGAAAATTGTGCTCTACTATTAATGATCACTGACTGCCCAAATTTTTTTAGAAATAAGGTGGGTTGCAGAGAGAGAGAGATATATATATATGAATACTGTAAATCTTAATATTCAAAATTAATAACAAAAATACATTAATAATATAAATATAAATAAATAATATAAAATCTAATATATAAAAACATACTATATTGCAAGAGGTTTTGCTTTGATTACTCAATAATCTATTTCCAGAGCATAGTATACCTTACCAATTCTTCACTCACTTTCCCATTGTAGTGGTATTGAATCTAATACTTTGCATTCCCACTTAATTCAGGAAAACCTTACTGAAATATTCTGGGTACTGGAGTGGGAACAAAGGTAAGCAAGATGGTCTCTGTCCTTTGGGACCTCCTGGGAGAAAATTCCCAGACAAGTCTACAAATGATTAGAAGTTAGAATATGACCGGCACTGTGGGAGAGATATATACAAGGGGTCAAAGAAGGGGAGGGGATTCTGGATCCGGGTCAGACACAGTGTGGATATGAGCTGGCATCTGAAGGACCAGTAGAATTTTCAGAAGGGAATATGGTGGGAATGCCTCACCTACAGAGAGAACATCAAACATAAAGCAAGAGACCGGGCACAGTGACTTAGGCCTGTAATCCTAGCACTTTCAGAGGCCAAGGTGGGCAGATCACTTTAGCACAGTCATGCTGAGCCTGGGCAACATGGCGAAACCCTGTCTCTACTAAATATACAAAAAGTAGCCAGGCATGGTGCCATGCACCTGTAAACCCAAACTACTCAGGAGGCTGAGGCATGAGAATCACTTAAACCCAGGAGGCGGAGGAGGTTGTAGTAAGTCAAGATCGTGCCACTGCACTTCAGCCTGAGCAATAGAGTGAGACTTGGTCTCTAAAATAAAATAAATAAAATAAATAAATAAAATAAAATAAAATAAAATAAAATAAAATGAAGCAAGAGCTAGGAAGGCCAGGGGCTGATTCCACGCTGCACAAAGACCTCGGATATATACTCAAGGTAGATTCCATCATTCCCACTGTTCAGGTGAGGAAACAGGCTCCCTGGATTTATGTCATTTGCTGAAGATGAGAGTCCTTCCTTCCCTCCTGATGTGTGACTTCAGCTGTCATTCATTATCCATCCCCAAACGCCCGCCCATGTTTTCATATTGAGTTTGATGGAGTCTCCTCACCAGCTTGCTGGCCTGACCTCCCTGAGTATTCAGTGTTTATATTTCCATTCTTCACACCGCAGACTCTCTCTCTATTACCCACAGAGAGGTCTAGGAAGCTCCTCATAAAAGCGCAGACTCAAGCCACACTCCACGTCCCGCTGGGAGGTGGCAGGAAACACTTTTCTGATCAGAGAGGACAGTCTGATTCTGGGCCTCTGGACGGTTTTATCCTGATTCCTTGAGAGACTCTGGACACCTCAGTGCCCACTGACACTGGGGAGAGGGGAAGGATAGAAGACCAGACAAAGCCAGCCAAGTGCCTGGAAGCATCTGGTGGCCCTGGGTGGCTTCTTTTCTGCTAGGAGGGAGATATGTTTCCAGAATTTGGACATACTGCTGTGATAAAGATGAAAACAGTAGACAGTTGGTTCCAAGGACAATTGACTCAGAATTCTTGGCTCGATAAGATCATATTCACCAAAATGAGGCTTATCCATCATTGCTTTTACCCTGATTCTGTTTCTTAAAACAAATGAGACCAAATGATGATGTTAAGACTGGATGCTCTTTTGAAGAAATGCTTAAGGAGTCCTGTCAAGCGTGATAAAAATACCCACACTCAACCTAGGGAAGTAAGTTAAGGAGCCCTGTAGTTTCTCTAGGACTGACCTGGGGCTGGAACCCAGATTCCTGAGCTCTGACTCCGACCTTCCTGTCTCCCCTACTCACCCCTAGAATCTATTCCTTTTAGAAGAAAGCTTGGAGTTAGCCACAAGAACCTTACCCAGTCACTAAATGCTTAAGAAAGAATGATCAGGAACTGGGAGAATTTGCTAATAATAATAAAAGAATGAGAGGGGTGCACTCAGGGCAGGGGGCTTGAAGAACAGCTCCTCTGTTTACAACACACTCAACAGGGGTCTGAGGTCACAGTGATGAGAGGCCCAAACTTGTGGCCTCCCCATAAACAAATGCCCTACTCATGTCCCCTGCAGGATCAATGGGACAGGGCTCAGTATTGGGAGGAAGGCTGCAGTATTTACTGGGAAAGCCTGCTGTCTACAGCCTGTCCAGTTTATGCACGGGCAGGCCACAGTTGGTCTTAGAAATAAAGGCTTTGGAAAATTAAAAAAAGAAAGAAAGAATGAGAGTTTCCCATGATGGGAAAGCTTCTGTTCTGAAAGCTTCCAGGCTGTTATCAGTGCTGATAGGCGACACAGCCAGAGCACGTGGGAGAAGTCAGAAGAGGTGGTGTGTGCCCGGAGGAGGCGCCACCCTCTGCCCTCTTCTCCCCTGGGTTCAGCTGGGGGCCTTATGGAACTTCAAGGTGCTGGAGGACCCCATTGGTCTCCATTTGCAGGTGTCTCACTCAGCACAGCTGCCCAGAGCCCTGTGTCCTGAGTGATTTCCAGTAGGCCGGCAGCTCTGGGTCTAAGCTTTTAAGAAAAAAAAAAAAAAAAAAAAGCACTACCCTTGATTAGGGGCAGCATTCCTATCTCACATCCAGGTAGAAGCAGAAATGGCCAGGAATCCACCCCACTTTCTGGACCCAATGAGGCCACAGTTTGAGAATGTTCAGCACAGGCCGAGCATCAAATGGATTTTGAACATCTCTGGCTCCTACCATTTCTGCCTCCCCCATTGCTTTACTCACTGTGCAAGCTACAAAAAGCTGAGGGGACAGGAACAGGGATGACTTCTGATGGCATATTCAGGTAAGCAGCCAACCCCCATTTGGTTGGATCCAATGCTACCTGATAAAAGGGGCCTATTCCTCAGCTATTTTGAACCTGCTTCCTCTGTACAAGGTCCTGGGAATTGCTCTTTACTATACTAATAAAATGTGAGTCAATAGCTAAGAGATGACATTTTAGACGTATTTTTGGTTGGTTGTTTTTGTTTGTATTTATTTTTTTAAGTTCCAGGTACAAGTGCAGGATGTGCAGGTTTGTTACAGACATAAACATGGGCCATGATGGTTTGCGGCACCTGTCAACCCATCACCTAGGTATTTAGCCCAGCATGCATTAGTTCTTTTCCCTATTGCTCTTCCCCACCCACCTTCCCCCGACAAGCCCCAGTGAGCGTTGTTCCCCTCCCTCTGTCCGTGTGTTCTCATTGTTCAGCTCCCACTTAATTTAAGTGAGAATATGCGGTGTTTGGTTTTCTGCTCCTGCGTTAATTTGCTGAGGATATGTATTTCTGATAGGAGAGATTACTTTTGGCAAGCCATCTCATCTCTAAGGAGCCCCATTTTCTGAAAGTTAGGATTGTTGGATCAGTTGCTCTCCCACTCTGTTTGAGTCCAACCATCTGAAAGTGCAGCCACGGGGCATGTAGGTGCTTCGGCATCGTGTATAATGGAACTGAACCTAGAGAATCTGATATAAAATCCCAAATGACAGGCAGATCCAGACTCTGTCATTTACACCATGCTGACTATTAAGAAGACATTGCCAAACTCATTTTGAGACTCATTACACAAAAATACCATGGCGACCCAGCCTGCAGGCATTGGGGGTATGGAGGACATTTAGCAAAAGCAATGCAATAAATTACATGTAAAGTTTTAAAAAATTCTTTAAAAATATAGGGTTGTTATTTGAAAGGCAGTTAATTAGCTTGACTTAAGCTCTGACGGGTGAATTGTAATTGAAGGCACCAGCGTGCGTGAGAGTGGGGACAGCTGAGGTTACACTGAAGACTGGAGGGTTTCTTTCTGCAATTTCTCTTCAGACTGTATCAGAGGCAAACAATGCCAAAGAAAGAAAATATAAAAAACAAACAAGATTTGAAAAATAGTCAGTGAAATCATATTTTTACATTCTTGCAAAATTCTTCCAGGTACCCTGCAGCACAAAAGGCTGATTTGTCAGTTTCCTAGGGTCCCACACCACAGCCCAGTGGTTCTCAATCTTGGCTACAAATTAGGGTCATTTGGGAGGTTTCTAAAAAGTCTCTGAATCAGGCAGGAACCCAGACCAAGGACATTAAAATCTCTGGAGGTGAGATCCAGGTTATTTTCTAAAGGCTCCCCCAGTGATTCCAATAGATCACCAAGCAAGGCCTCCAGACCAGAAGCATTAGCACCACGTAGGCATGTGTTAGGAATGCAGATTCCCAGGCCTGCTCCAGTTCTACCGAATCAGAAACTCTGTAAGTAGAGCCCAGCATTCTGCATTTTTTTTTTTTTTTTTTTTTTGAGACAGAGTCTCACTCTGTCGCCCAGGCAGGAGTGCAACGGCACAATCTTAGCTCACTGCAACCTCCGCCTCCTGGGTTCAAGTGATTCTTCTGCCTCAGCCTCCCAAGTAGCTGGGATTATAGGTGCCCACCACCATGCCTGGCTTATTTTTGTATTTTTAGTAGAGACGGGGTTTTACCATGTTGGCCAGGCTGCTCTCAAACTCCTGACATCAAGTGATCCACCTGCTTCGGCCTCCCAAAGTGCTGGGATTATAGGAGCAATCTGCATTTTAACAAGGTCATTCTAAAGCATTCCAAAGAACAAGGCTGAGGATGGTTTGGGCTTGGGAGTTTCTCAAAGCAGATGTTTCCAGTTGCCTCTTTGGCCATAGGAAAATCCGTCTGGTTCTAAGTAACAAGACTTCTCGGTGAACTCACTATTATGAATTAATTGCAGACGTTACTCTTACTTTGCTGTATGGATTTATCAGTTTTAAACCAATTAACATGTGGATCTTCAAATGTTGCCTGCCATAATTCTACCCTCATATGGTCATGAAGTTGTAAAGACTCTCTAACAGTAATTGGTGGCAGAATTATTTGCCAATTGTGATCGCTCTGGGTTTTTGGAAATTACATCATAGTATCAGGTCCAGGTCTGTCTGTTTTCTGGGGCAGGGTTTTATGCATTTGTGAGTGGTTTCGGGTCATTTAAAAAGAAGTGGTTGAGCGTTGAGTTTGGATCTGTTACCAAACAATTCCCGCCTACCCCAATGATTAGAATGGGGCTAAATGCTAGTTTTGTACAAAAACAAGTACCTGAGTCCCTTGAGCCCAGGCAGCTTAACTCCTGACAGATCTCCGAACAGACTCAAAAGCCTAGAAACCAGGAAAGGCCACAAACAATCTTTGATTCTCATTCATGTCTGATCTCTCCACAAAGTAGGGAAGAGAGCCACCATGGGCAGCCACAGGAAAGCCAAGTCTAAACCCCCAAAGCCCCAAATCCTTGGGCTGCAATTTCTTCACAAGGTAGAAAAACCAATAAACTCCTACCCAGGACCACTGAGTGTGCACCTGCCACGTGCCATGTGCTGTCAGCCACTCTACACACCTGCTCAGTGGTTCAACAGCCTGCATATGTTAGTGGTGTTTCTCGCTACTTTGGAAAGAAGAAAAGACTTGACTGAGCAATTCTAAGGAACCTACCCAGGAAGTAGCAAAGCTAGAATCCAAACCTGGGGTAGCAATGGAATCCCCAACTCTGAGTTCTTTCCACTCCTCACTCCTGCCTTCTGAGACTGTAGTTCGTGGTAGGAGATGACTGCCCCTCTGGAAAAGGGAGTCAGTTAAAGCTTTGGAGCCAGCTCATTGGCATCTGTTCACTGGAGTAAGCAGGTTATAAAGAGTCAAGCCCCGCTGGTCAAAAGGTATTAAGTTCTGGTGGCATCTATTTGATAAGCACTCAGGGCAGCTCCTGTATTGCTGTGTGCCCAGCACCGGGCTGGATGGGCAGAGCAGGCATGGGATAAGGGGCCTGGAGATCCTGACCATGATGAGGTTAGCAGGGGTCATAGTGTGCACAGTGATGACTCAGCTCCATGCATCAGAGCAGGCTTCAGGAAGGAGGTGAGAGCTGGGCTGAATTTTAAGCATGAATAGGCATTGCTGAGAAGTTTCATGGGCCAAGAAGAAGGTGCAGTCTGAGCTGGAGATGCACAATGTGTGGAGGCTCTGGGGCCAGCAGGGACCATGGAGCATAGGGTCTGGGCACAGTGGCAACAGTGGAATTGGAGAGGGATGCAGAAACTCTCAAATTTAGGACCGTATCCAGGCGGAAGACCAGGAGTTTCACCTTGAAGGCAGGGAGGAGCCAAGGAAGGCCTTCAAGATGGCAACTGCTGTGATGAGATTGCAGTCATCAGTGAGAGGGATGCAGATTTAGGGGTGACTGGTGTTGCCACTCAACTCACTGAGGAAGGGGCCAGTCTCTGACAGGACAGGGTGGGGTGTTAACTTTAAGGAGCCTGGGGATGGCCAAAGGGAACCGTCTCCTTAACAAGTCTTTGGACACATGACTCTGGAGCTTAAAGAGAGCCCTGGGTCATGGCCATGCAGGTGAGCCTGGAGCAGTTGTGGTCACCCCGGGACAGAGGAGAGTGGGAAGAGAAGAGAGCAGGTAACAGAACTCTGAGACACAGCCACAGTTCAGAGACGGTAGAGGAAGAGGGGCCTGGGAAAGGTACCAGATATCTTCACCTGGTGCTGGGTTCGGGGTATGTTTTACAATTAAGCCAATTCAATGAAGAAATAGCTCTGGGTCTAAGCTGGAGAGGAGCCAGGTTTCTGAGATTATTTGTCCTACACAAGATGATGTGCGATGTCGCAGTCCCCATCCTGGCTGGGAAAGACAGAATCATCCCGGCAAGTGTTGGAATTTGTCTTTCCATAGTGATTCTGGCCATAAACTGTCTTCCCAAACACATCCTTCACTTGTAGTTACAACAGTACCCCCGAGGCCATGTTCTACTCCAGGCCATGTTCTACTTAGCTACCTTAAGCTCCTAAGAAGTGAGTAGGGGACAGGCAGGGTGGCTCATGCCTATAATCCCAGCAATTTGGGAGGCTGAGGTCGGCAGATCCTGTAAGCTCAGGGGTTCAAGACCAGCTGTGGCAACATAGGGCAGCCTCACCTCTGCAAAAAATACAAAGATTAGCCAGGCATGGTGGTGCATACCTATAGTCCCATCTACTCTGGAGGATGAGGTAGGAGGATCACCTGAGCCCAGGAGGGTGAGGCTGCAGTGAGCCGAGATTGTGCCACTGCACTCCAGCCTGGGTGACAGAGTGAGACCCTGTCTTAACAAAACAGAAAAAGGAAGAACTGAGTGGGAGCACTTACGTGTGATAAGCTCCCAGCAGCCCCCTCCGGCTTGAGTTTGGAGTGTGACATCAACAACTTGGCCTCTGGGCTTTTGTTGCCCTGCAGGAACTGGAGGTAGAAGCCGGCATTTGCTCAAACCTAAATAAATAAATAAACAAACAAATAAATAACTGACCTGTTTTTTAGCTTACCAATGATCTCAAGGTCACCTGGATGGGGTTTCCACAGCAAACCAAACCCCTGACAGAATCTCACAGCTACTTGGAGACAATTTTTCCAATTCCCAGGCGCACTCTGAGTATACAGGGACAGTGATATCAAGATTAAATGATAGGGAAAATGTCACTTTCTGCATAGCCAGCGAGTGGTGAATGGAAATAAAAGGCAATCTATGCACCATTGCTCAATCAAGAGAGGGCATCGTGTAGACCCAAGACGGCACACACCATGGACTAGAGAGCATGTCCGCGCACCCCTCTCACCTGAGGTTTTAAGATTGTGTACGTGTGTGTGCGTATGTGTGGGCAGGGAGGGAAAAACATAGCACAAGTTGCAACACTGGCCTCTTCGAAGGGAGCTCTCTGTGAAATCTCCCTAGACATTGTGGAGTCCACCACGTGATAGCGTGGATTTTTCATTCAGATGAATGTAACTGTTCGTAGAGGGATGCTCCGTGGTGAAACAGACCACTTATTGCACGTTATCTCCACGGGCGCCCTGGCAGCACCCCAGTCTGACTGGTCATGCGTAAGCCCTCAGGAACTAGTTGTATGAGATGCGTGGTTTTTTTAAGGTGCATAGAAGGGCAAGGATGGGGATGTTTGTCTCCCCCTTGTTTATGGAGTTAGCAGCCACAGCAGTGTCCATCTCTAGGGGAGAAGGCAGAGAAAAGAAGTAGGTGTTCACAATGGGTTGTATACAACCATTGGAAGTAAAGGAATGCACACACCCAGTACCACAAGTGAGCCACAAAAACACAGTCATGAGGAAAAGGAAGGAGGCTGAATTAGTTGGATGACCAGATACCATTTAGCTAAACCAAAATGCACATATGACCCCATACGCCACAATATGCTGCAATGCATATGAAAGAAACTCCTTCTGATGGTCACCTATAGGGGTGGAGATTGGGGGTGGTGGATGGAAATAGAAGGGAATCAATGTATCCATTCATCAGTTAAGAGAAGGCATTGCACAGACTCAAGATGGCACACACCATGGGTGGGGAGCGTGTCAGCTCACCCCTCTCACCTGAGATTTTAAAATTGTGCACATGTGTGTGCGTAAGTGTGGGTTTTGGCCAATATGTACTTTTTGATTTGGGGCTGCATTTTTCCTTTAAGAGGTGTGCCTGGGAAGTTGGAGCTCCAGCAGCGGAACCTTAATGCCCAGGATGATCTTGTCTAACACCACAGCCGTGACGCCCTTTCTGACCAAGCTATGGCAGGAGACAGTTCAGCAGGGCAGCAACATGTCAGGCCTGGCCCGCAGGTCCCCCCGCAGTGATGACGGCAAGCTGGAGGCCCTCTACGTTCTCATGGTGCTGGGGTTTTTCGGCTTCTTCACCCTGGGTATCATGCTGAGCTATATCCGCTCCAAGAAGCTGGAACACTCCAACGACCCATTCAACGTCTACATTGAGTCCGATGCCTGGCAAAAGAAGGACAAGGCCTACGTCCAGGCCCGGGTCCTGGAGAGCTACAGAGCATGCTATGTTGTTGAAAACCATCTGGCCGTAGAACAACCCAACACACACCTTCCCGAGACAAAGTCCTCCCCATGAACCCCATCACTGGCTAAAACTGGACACGTCCTGCCTGGCAACCTGATTTTCTAATCACATTCCTCTCATACTCTTTATTGTGATGGATACCACTGGATTTCTCTTTGGCTGTTGTAAGGCGTGAGGGGTGGGTTAATGACAGTTTCACTGTTTCTCTAAAATCACATTCTTCTGTGATAGACTGTCAGTGGTTCCCCCATATCTGTCCCTGCCTTGCTAAATTTAGCAAAATCCATGAGGACTGGCCTCTGAGAATAGCAGCTGCATTTCCCAGACTCCCTTGCAGCTAGCAAGGTTGTGTGACTAAGCCCTGGCCAGTAGGCATGGAAGTGAAGACTGCAATGTCCAAGTAATCCTTGGAAAGAAAAGAACGTACTCTTCACTTCCCTTGTCCTGCTCCCCAGTGGCTGGATGTGGAGGAGGTGGAGAGCAGCTCTGAGTCTAGGAAAGAATGGGGCACTCAAAGAGCCATACACATCTGGGCCTGGGCGATGTGGATCCTCCTTACCACCCACCAGGCCTCTTCCTTAAGCCACTGTTATTCTGATCTCTGTTAAGGTTGCAGAATCAGTGCCCTTACTGATACACCTGCCTTATAGGACTGAACCTAAAGGGATGACATTTCCATACTTGTCACAAGCACACACCGATTCTGCCCTTGTAACTTCTGTGTTCACTCCTGTGGCTCTATCTTCCTCCTGCCCTTCTTCCTTCCACTCCTCCCTTCCACCCACCCTGCACATATCTCCCCAAAAACACACAGACACATGCACTCATATACATAGATACACACACACACACACACACACACACACACCTCAATCTAGAAAGAACTTGCTTCCTACAGGCCTGAGATGGAGGAGAAACAAATGCCCCCTTCAGAATGCATACCAAGGAGAAGGTGCTCGGTCACTGTGGGAGTGGGGAGAGGTGTCCCCACTCCCCGAGAGCTAGGGGAAGGAGCGGCTGTGGGCAGAGAGGGATACATGGCGCTGGGGTGGCAGGTCCTTTTGAGGTGATGGGCTGGTTTTGTGAGTTGAATTGTACCCCCCAAAAGACAGGTACCTTCAATGTGACCTAATTGGGGAATAGGGTCTTTGCGGATAATCTAGTTGAGGTGAGGTCATTGGGGTGGGCCCTCATCCAATATGACTGGAGTCCTTATCGGAAGAGGGAAATTCGGACACAGACGCATAGGGAGGACACCATGCCGTGACAGAGGCAGAGGGTGCGGTGACACAGCCGCAAACCAAGGAAGGCCAAGGATGGATGCACATTCCCATCCCAAGAAGCTGGGAAGAAGCCAGGAAGGCTCCTCCCCCACAGGTTTCAGAGGAGGCACAGCCCTGCTTGAATTCAAACTTCTGGCCTCCAGAACTGTGAGTCGGTGAGTATCTGTTGTTGAAGCCACCCAGCTTGGGATACTCTGGCAGCCTACTGCCATACAGTATCGGAATACTATAGTGAGCTCATGCAGCACCTCTCACCCACCCAGAGACGGAGCTGCTCTGCTTTCCAGCGGGGCACCTGGAGGGGCCACCACAGCAGATAGAGAGGGACTCCGTTCTGCCACCTGCCTTGAGAGGGTCTCCAGCTGCCATCTGTAGCATCGGAGTCCTCTGCAATGCGACATCCTGAAAGTTCAGCTGCCTGGGCATTCCTGAAGAGTATGGAATATTTAAATGAAACATTTTTTTTTTTAATCTGCACATAAGATAAAAGCAGCACGTGTGCATCTTTGGCCATCCTCAAATGGACAGACTTGGTCTTGTAAGGTTCCAGTCCTTGTTTCACATAATAAACACTGGCATGGCTCAGCCCCTGAGTTACCACAGTCTTTGAGATGAGTGGTTCTTTGGGTCTGAAAGTCCAGAGAGAGCTGTGATCTTTGCCCCACCCGAATAATGCATATGGACACCACACCTTGCCTACCGTGTCCAGGGTTCATGACCAGTGGCAGCCGGACTATGCCTGCTGTGTCTCACGGCCCCTGTGTGAGCCAGACCCTTCTTAGGCAGTTGTATATTTCCGGACTGAGGCAGGGCAGGTTTGCAGAGAGAGACCCAGAGTGCACGTGACCTGCAGTGTGATCCCTGGCGTGCACTGACTTTGATATTCCAGGCACACAGACTGGCTTTTTATCACCACTTCATTTCCCCACTAAGATTCCTGTGCCTTTTAAGGCAGAGGGAGATCCCTGTGGCTTTAGTCTTCCCAGGCCTTAAAGGGCCCTTGTCTTCACTCACAAACCTCTTATCTCTTCCTCCCTCCCCTTCCGCTTCATTTTAAAGGGGGAGAGGGAAAAGTAATCGGGAGACAAATTGAACCACATATTTTCAGACACTTGTTACCATATTTTAAAATTCAGCTTCACATACACAGAGTCTTTGCTATGCACCGTGTACTGTTCTAAGCTCTTTAAAAATAGAATCTCAATTATTATTTTGCAAGCAATACCCTATGCATTCATTAGCTAGGACAACAACGCTTTTTACAGTATTGAGATTTCGTTAGAAAATTAAAGCCGTTTACTATGATCTGTGATGTGTGTTCTTAATGTCACTATGATACTTCTGGAAAACAGTTATCAGTTCTTGCAATGCTTTGATAAGGCAACCCCATGGACTTGGGACTAAGGAAAGTAAGATTGCATATGGATAATTAAACTCTGCCATCAACACACAGCGTGTCAGAACAGAGAGATGTGGGTCCCTCTCATGCCTGCATATAGAAAGCAAGTGAAGCCCTAGGTGGAGACAATGGCGAACTGTAGCACCCTCCTGCCTTGTAAAGGGCAGGCTGCTGTCAACTCCTGGCATTTGCAGCCAGCAGTGAATGTGGGCACAATCCAGATGGAGCAGGGAATGTGGGCACCATCCGGACGGAGTAGGGAATGTAAGCATCGTCCAGACAGAGCAGGGAATGTGGGCACTATCCAGACACAGTGGGGAATGTGGGCACCATCTAGATGGAGCAGGGAATGTGGGCACCGTCTAGACAGAGCAGGGAATGTGGGCACTATCCAGACACAGTGGGGAATGTGGGCACCATCTAGATGGAGCAGGGAATCTGGGCACCATCCAGATGGAGCAGGGGATGTGGGCACCCTCTAGACACAGCAGGGAATGTGGGCACCATCCAGAGAGAGCAGGGAATGTACGTACCATCCAGACAGAGCAGGGAATGTGGGCACCATCTGGGCACTATCTAGACAGAGCATGGAATGTGGGCACCGTCCAGACAGAGCAGGGAATGTGGGCACCATCCAGACGGAGCAGGGAATATGGGCACCGTCCAGATGGAGCAGGGAATGTGGGCACTGTCTAGACACAGGAGGGAAAGTGGGCACCGTCTAGACACAGCAGGGAATGTGGGCACCGTCTAGACACAGCAGGGACTGTGGGCACCATCTAAATGGAGCAGGGAACGTGGGCACCATCTGGATGAACTTCTGGATGTTGTTGGAAAAGCTTTGAACTCTTATAATGTTTGCACATTGGCAACTAATTTACTTTTTAAAACTTGAGTGGGTCAAACAAAATATAACCTTGAGCTGGATTCTGCTCAGAGACCACTGATTAACTGCCTGTGCTTTACAGAGGAAGAATAGCCCCCAGGCAGGCCCATGCCACACCTGAGAGACCTGTAAACATACTCAGGGCTCGGGCATGGTGGCTCACCCTTGTAATCCCAACACTTTGGGAGGCTGAGGTGGGTGGATCACCTGAGGTCAGGAGTTTGAGACCAGCCTGGCCAACATGGCGAAACCCCATTTCTACTAAAAATACAAAAATTAGCTAGGTGTGGTGGCGGGCACCTGTAATCCCAGCTACTTGGGAGGCTGAGGTGGGAGAATCACTTGAACCTGGGAGGCAGAGGTTGTAGTGAGCCAAGAATGTGCCACTGCACTCCAGCCTGGGCAACAGAGCGAGACTCCATCTAAAAAAAAGGAAGGAAGGAAGGAAGGAAGGAAGGAAGGAAGGAAGGAAGGAAGGAAGGAAGGAAGGAAGGAAGGAAGAAGGAAGGAAGGAAGGAAGGAAGGAAGGAAGGAAGGAAGGAAGGAAGGGGAACTCTGCCCAGCCATGGTGCAGGAACAGGCATGTCCTCGAATGTGGTCCTGGGGCCAAGGGACCCAGAGGTCTCAGCCTCATGATGAAAGACTGTATCAGGCTGTCCTCACCTGACACTGTGAGAACATCCCATTCATCTGACCCTCTCATTCAGATTCTGGATTCCATAATCTTTGCATCTCCAGGCCAGGCTGTGTGAGCACAGAATAATGCATGTGGCTCTCTTGAGAGTGTGCCCTGTCTAAAATCCACACTGGCGTATGACTTCTCTATGGGCGCAAATGAGATGTTTACACTAGATCAGGCGAGGAGAGATAAGTAAAGGCTACCAGTGCTTGAAGACAAAAGAAATGGACATAAAGCTATCAATGGGTAGATAGGGACTGGTGCTTTCTTTTTCTTTTTTTTCTTTTCTTTTCTTTTCTTTTCTTTTTTTTTTTTTTTTTTTTTTTTTTTTTTTTTTTTTTGAGATAGGGTCTGGCTCTGTCACCCAGGCTGGAGTACAGTGGTGCAATCATAGCTCAGTGCATCCTCAACCTCCCAGACTCAAGTCATCCTCCCACCTCAGCCTCCCGAGTAGCTGGGACTACAGACACAAACCACCATGCCTGGCTAATTTTTTTGTGGGGGGGACCGAGTTTTACTCTGTTGCCCAGGCTGGAGTGCAGTGGCACAATCTTGGCTCACTGCAACCTCTGCCTCCCAGATTCAACCCATTCTCCTGTCTCAGCCTCCCGAGTAGCTGGGATTACAGGTGCCCGCCGCCACACCCAGCTCATTTTTGTATTTTTAGTAGAAACAGGGTTTCACCATGCTGGCCAGGCTGGTCTCAAACCCCTGTCCTCAGGTGATCCATCCACCTCAGCCTCCCAAAGTTCTGGGATGACAGGCCTGAGCTACCATGCCCGGCGCCCAGCTAATTTTTAAAATTTTTTGTAGAGATGGGGTCTCACTATGTTGCCCAGGCTGGTCTCCAGAGTCTGGGCTTCAAGGATCCTCTCACCTTGGGCTCCCAAAGCGCTGGGGTTACAGGCATGAGCCACTGCACCCGGCTTCTGGTAAAGTCTTTGAGTAAACAGAATCATTGGATACGTAAAACAAATATTCATACAAAAAACGAGTCAGGAGATTTAAAGCAGTTGGCCCCTCAAGCACATTGGTCTGTCTGTTTACCTGAGGTCAGTCAAGCGGTAGCCAAGTATCACAGATACGCCCCCACAGTACCGGAATTTGTTGATCTGCCGGTGCAGTGGAAGGCACTCTGTGTGCTGCTGCCCCCGGGTGGTCACTTTGGGGATATTGCTCAAGGCACGGGGAACCCTGAGGACCGGGCAGCCTGAGGACCACGCAGCCAGGCAGGTCCCCGCTGGGGCTGGGTGGGGAGCTCTGAGTGCCTTTAGATGCCCTTGGGAGGTTACACTTCCATTCGGCCATCAAGTTCAGGGAGACGGGACCCATTGCGGGCACGACTATGAAATGGGAGGATGGACGCTGAGAAAGAGATACATTCTTCTAGAAGTTCCTTGCAAGGCAGCTCCTCTGAACAAAGGCCCTGGAGTCACAGCTCTGAATCTCTGAGAAGTTGCTAGGATCCCCTTCTCCCTTCCTTTGGGCAGGAACCTGCTTAGCCCCCTCCTCTATCCCAGGAATAACTGTACCCTCCTCTCAGCCCCTGGAAAATAATCTCTCCCCCAGACCTAAGTCCCTTTTGGTTTCAGGCCTGTGATCACTCATGCTATGCATGGAGAAGGGATTCCACCCCCTAGGTATCCCTGGGCTCAGATCTTTTTATCACCTTCTGTTCACCCCATTGGTGAGGGAAGGAGTCCCACTCTAAGGCTGGGACTCACAACATCTAAGCCTGGATAGGTGAGACCCATGGCAATTTGTCAGTCACATATACTCATAGCCCAGCAGAAGGACCCAGCAGGCCATGCAGGGCAACATGGGGTGGTGCTCAAGAGCTGAGTGAACAGCAGGGGTGGTGGACAGCAGGCTTGGTAGTAACAAGAATGATATGATTTGGCCATGACCCCACCCACATCTCATCTTGAATTGTGATTCCCATAGTCCCCACGACTCTTGGGAAGGACCCAGTGGGAGGTGATTGAATCATGTGGGGGTTACCTCCATGCTGTTCTTGTGATAGTGAGTGAGTTCTCATGAAATCTGATGGTAACATAAGGGGCTGTTTCCCCTTTTGCTCAGCACTTCTCCTTCCTGCCGCCATGTGAAGAAGGACATGTTTGCTTCTCCTTCCACCATGATTGTAAGTTTTCTCAGGCCTCCCCAGCCATGTGGAACTGTGAGTCAATTAAACTTCTTTCTTTATAAATTACCTGGTCTTGGGTATGTCTTTATTAGCAGCGTGAGAACAGAGTAATACAGAGGGTGGAGTGGCCCCTGGTCTCTGCAGGAGGTTGTTAAATAATTCCATAGACTGGTAGGGAACTGAAGCCTGCTACTTGGGAATAAATAAGGGTGGTGTCTGGTCCCTGAGATAAGAAGGGTTGCCCAGCAGGGAGACTCGATTTATGGGAGCAGAGGTGGGAGGGGAGCTTGCAGTTAGGCCACTTGAGGTCCTTCACATTTTACCACATGTCAAGGCAGCACATAACATTGGTTTTGATTTTAGGCCTTATGCCACTGCTGGAGATGGTTAGGCAGGTTCTGCACTGAGTCCAGCACTGGGCCTTAGGGGATGAGCAGGGGATGAAACCCAGCCCCGCTTCCCTAGCTGAGCCAGGGGCCCTGGAGTGGGGCAGTGGCTGCCCGGTAGGAGGAATGCCTCTCCAGTTTGCTGGAAGGACACCATCTGGGCTCTTGGGCCTCTGCAGCCAGCTTGATCTCCCACATCCTTTCCTCCTCCAGCACCTGCCTCTGAGGGTGGATGAGGTCACCACTGGGGCCTCCCCAGGAGTGGGGAGAAGGGGACAATTAGGGGAATCAGTGGAGCAATTCACGCCTTCTGATGGCCTCACACATCACAAAAGGGGGTGAGAACAAGGCAGCGGGAGCAGGAGGGCCTCCATCTTGGATGGGATTAAAAATCTATGCTGCTTTTCTTCTGAGGCTCAGCGAATTAGGGTAGTAAGCTGAGTGTCCCAGTTCCTGTGTTCTCATAGAGAGAAGGAATGAGAGAAGTTGCTGCTTGTCTCAGGCTTCCACAGAATGGAAGGCCAGGTTCTTGTCATGGACCCCTCATGCCCCAGCCTGCTCATTCAATCCTCTCTCCCCACGTGGTGTCTCTCCCCTCATGCCAGACAGTCCTCAGACTCAGGCCCCCTTATGCAGTTTCACATCAACGAGATGAGTAGGCCCACTTCCAGAGGGTCAGGAAGGCTCCCCCAGCACCCGGGAAGGTGGGGCTCGGGGTCACTTGGCAATGAAAGGCCTGAGTTAATGTGAGGAATGGAGAGTCTACAAGCTTTGAGAGAAACCTGGGAGATACAGAGAGAGGAACCCAGGCTTCAAGAGGACTTTCAAAACACAGCTTTCCTAGGAAAATTAAGTGGGTGATTATCTTATTTCCTATGGCTGCCATAACCAATGACCACAAAAATCAGTGGCTTAAAACAACAGAAATGTAACCTCTCGTGGTTCTGGAGGCTGGAAGTCCAAAATCAAGGTACTAGCAGGGCTAGGCTCCCTCCTAGGCTCCATGCCTTCTGAGGATCCTTCCTGCCTCTCCCAACTGCAGGTGGCGCCTCGCATCCCTTGGCTTGTGGCTGCATCACTGTTGCCTCCACTGCCATCTTCACGTGGTCTCCTCTCCTGTGTGTCTGTATGCCCTTTCATGTCTCTTATAAAACATTCACCATTAGATTTAGCACCAACTCTAATCCAGATCATCTCGTCTCCATCCTTACCCTCATGACATCTGCAATGACCCCATCTCCAAATAAGGCCACATGCTTGGGTGACAGGAATTTGGAAAGAAAAATGACACCACATCCCTACTATACCTACAGTGGTTGTAGGCCAAGGGTTTGGAAGAGTGCCTTGGGCATATCAAGCTCTTAACACATGGTCAGGATCATTTGCTTTCACCAAATCAAAGCTACTATCGGAAACCCAACTGTGACATTTCTCAAGTGAAATTTTTGCTGCATATTCTTATCCCTGACACAAACTTATTTTATAGTTGATCAGTCAGGCTTCAATGAGGAAAACAGAAATTCCATCATTTATTCTAGCAGAGAAAGTAACAAGAAGAGTTGATTAAACATGTGTGTAAAAACCAAAGAACCCTAACTGGGAACATTAAGAAAACACAGAGCTGCAGACTGCAGTGAGCCACCAGCCACAGGAGCAAAGGAAAAGGTGTGATCTTGCCACCTGGTCACTGCTTCACAGCCTATTGCCTTACAAATCTTTACATGGACTCCCTTAAGTAGGGAATGAGAAGCAGAATTATGTATTTAGGGATGAAGTGTAAACTAAACCACATGGGCTGTTCCTTAGAGTTTAGAGACGCCTCCTAAGGCTGACTGCTGAACACACACCAGATCCAAGCTTTCTGCCTATTTTGCCTTAAAGTGTTGTATTTCTAATACCTTTGGTTTTAAAAGAGAGAGAAGAGAGAAATCTCCAAAGTTTTAGCTATTAAGCAAGTCCTCAAGAGCTAGCAGGACTGAACCCCTCCCAGACAGGAATTTATGAATTGATGGAGAAGCTGAGGTCATGCACTCAAAGGCTGATGCTGCATGAGAAGCGAAATAGGAAAGGAGGAAAAGAAAGGTGCCTTAGTCCATTCCAGCTGCTGTAACAAACTACCATAGACTGAGCAGCTTATAAACAACAGACATTTATTTCTCACAGTCCTGGGGACCGGGAAGTCCAAGATCAAGGTGCCGGCAGATTCAGCGTCTGGTGAGGGCTCCCTCTCTAGTCCCTGGTTCATAGATGGCCATCTTCTCGCTGTGTCCTCACATGGTGGAAGAGGGCAAGGCAGCTCTCTGGGGTCCCTTTTATAAGGGCTCTGTTCCCATCCATGAAAGCTCTACCCTCATGGCCTGAATACCTCCCACAGCCCCCACCTCCTAATCCCATCACCTTGGAGGTTGGGATCTCAGCACAGGAATCTCAAGGGAGCACACTCAGTCCACAGCAAAACGCACCACCAGATAGGGCAAAGAGAGGCAGGAGACCCTCATGGAGTCAGGGAGGAAAGGAGGCAGAAAGTGTATTTTCTTTGTACACATGTGTTCACAGGATGTGGGGAGAACTTGAAGCAGGCATGGAAATTTTGTGCGTTTTGATGCAGCCATGTGTTTTGATGAGGATGGCAACAGTTGACAACTTTTTTTTTTTTTTTTTTTTGATACAGAGTCTCACTCTGTCGCTCAGGCTGGAGGGCAGCAGCATAATCTCAGCTCACTGCAGCCTCCGACTCCTGGGTTCAAGCAATTCTCCTGCTTCAGTCTCCCAAGTAGCAGGGATTACAGCTGCGTGCCACAAGTCTGGCTAATTTTGGTGTTTTTAGTAGAGACGGGGTTTCACCATGTTGACCAGACTGGTCTCGAACTCCTGACCTCAAGTGATCTGCCTGCCTCAGCCTCCCAAAGTACTGGGATTACAGGCGTGAGCCACTGGCCCGACCAGATGACTGTGTTAGTTGAGTGAATTTCTAGGATCAAGGACTTTGGGGCCTTCTACAGTACAGCGCCGAAGGATTCAATGTGTCGACTCTCACCCTATCCTGCCCCACAGCTCAAAGAGGTCATACTTATGTGTATTTATGCCACAAGATGCCTGGACACTAACTGAGCAAACATTAGCCAATGACCATGTGTGTCCCTCTGCTGAGCTGCCTTCAGCTCCTGGGGCAGAGACTGGAAAACATCACACATTTTCAATGAGCTGGAGCATCACTGAGTTTCAGAGACAGGAATGAACATTCTAGACCAGGGGGTTGGCCAACTACAGCCTGCAGGACAAATCAGGCCTGCCATCTGATTTTTCATTGGTTTATTTTTGTTTTTTTCATGAAGACTTAATTTTTTAGAGCAGTTTTAGGTTCACAGCAAAATCGAACAGAAAGTACAGAGAGTTCCCATAAATCCCCTTCCCCCACACATCCACAACATCCCCCAACCACAGTGGTACATTTGCTATACTCTACGAACCTACATTAACACATCGCTGTCACCCAGAGTCCATGGTTTACCTTCATGTTCATTCTCGGTGTTGTACAGTAAGTTCTCACTTCGCATCATCAACAGGTTCTTGCAACATGAAGCAAAATGACATATAAAGAAACCAATTTTACCATAAGCTACTTAATGTAAACAAGAGTTAAGTTCCTATGGCCTGTTTCTGGTCACAAAAACATCACCAAACTTACAAAGACCTCAAACACTTCTAATACTAAACATCGAAATGAATGTGAGCCATACATACATTTAGGAAAGATTAATACAAACAGGTGAAAGCTGGGCGCAGTGGCTCACGCCTGTAATCCCAGCACTTTGGGAGGTCAAGGCAGGCGGATCACCTGAGGTCAAGAGTTTGAGACTAGCCTGACCAACATGGCAAAACCCCGTCTCTACTAAAAATGCAAAAATTAGCCAGGCATGGTGGTGCATGCCTGTAGTCCCAACTACTCAGGAGGCTGAGGCACAAGAATCACTTGAACCCTGGAGGTGGAGGTTGCAGTGAGCTGAGTTTGTGCCACTGCACTTTAGCCTGGGCAACAGAGTGAGACACTGTCTCAAAAACAAACAACAACAACAACAGAAAAAATACAAGCGAGAGTATTATTGACTGGCTTATTCCACTTCAGAGCCGTGGATGGCAAAGCCCATCCCAGAGGCACAGGGTCAAGGCAGACACCAGCCCTGGACAGGGTCCTCCTCCATCGTAGGGCACGCTCCCCCACTCCCACACTTGCTCACACTAGGACCATGCAGACATGCCAGTTCACCTACTGGGCATAGCTTTGGGATGTGGGAGGAAACTGGAGGACCCAGAGGAAACCCACACAGACCTGAGGAGAATGCACACCCTCCACAGAGACAGTGGCCCTGCTAGGAATTGACTTTTTTTCTCATCAACTTTATAGCAAAATGATGTTGAGCCAGATGGTGTCATCCAAGGACCTGCTGTATAATGACATGTATCCACCGTCGTAGTAACATGCAGAGCATTGTCGCTGCCCTAAAAGTCCTCCGTGCTCTACCTGGTTATCCTCCCCACACTCGTCTCAACCGCTGGCAACCACTGATGTTTTTACCATAGTTTCTGCCTTTTTCAGAATGTCACATAGTTGGAGTCATACAGTATGTAGCTTTTCATATTAGCTTCTTTCACATAGTCATAGTCATTTCAGTTTCCTCCATGTCTTTTCATGTCTTGATAGCTCATTTCTTTTTAGCACTGAATAATACTCTATTGTGTGGATGCACTACAGTTTATCTATCCATTCACCTACTGGTGGACATCCTGTTTGCTTCCAAGTTTGGGCAATAATAAATAAAGCTTGCTATGAGCATCTGTGTGCAAGTTTTTGTGTGGACGCAAGTTTTCAACTCCTTTGGTTACATAAATACCTAGGAATATGATTGCTGGATCGTATGACAAGCGTACATGTCGTTTTGTAAGGAGCTGCCAAACTGTGTTCCAAACTGGCTGCACCACTTTGCATTATCACCAGCAATGAATGGGGATACAAAATGCCACATCTTCACCAGCATTTGGGGTTGTCAGTGTTCTGGGTTTTGGCCATTCTAAAAGGCGTGTAGCCCACTGTATTCATCAGGATTCTCTAGAGGGACAGAACTAATGGAATGAATATATATATATTTCATTATATGTGTGTGTACGTGTGTGTGTGTATATATATATACACACACACATAATATAAACAGGAGTTTATTAAGTATTAACTCACACGATCACAAGTTCCCACAATAGGCCGTCTGCAAGCTGTGAAGCAAGGAAGCCAGTCTGAATTCCAAAACTGAAGAACCTGGAGTCCAGTGTTCGAAGGCAGGAAGCATCCAGCACAGGAGAAAGATAGAGGCTAGAAGGCTAAGCCAGTCTCTCCTTTTCACATTTTTCTGCCTGCTTCTATGCTAGCCAAACTGGCAGCTGATTAGATGGTGCCCACCCAGATGAAGGGTGGATCTGCCTTTCCCAGCCCACTGACTCAAATGTTAATCTCGTTTGGCAACACCCTCACAAACACCCCCAGGATCAATACTTTGTATCCAATCAAGTTGGCACTCAGTATTAACCATCACACCCACCAACTGTTTTTGTAAATAAAGTTTTATTGGAACATAGACACACTCTTGGTTTCTATGTTAATACTGTTCATGGGTGCATTCATGCTGCAAAGGCCGAGTTGGGTCCTTGTGATAGAGAACGTATGGACCACACATCCAAAAATATTTACTACCTGTTCCTCTGCAGAAAAGAGTGTGCTGACCTCTGTTCTAGAATCATCCCGAACTTTTAGACTACGTGGCCATATGTGGCCCCTTTGGTCCTCTGTGGCCTTACGGATGCACTTTCTGGGGCATCCAAGCACAGGAGCCACGGGTTCCCACGCACCGTGGGAACTCCTTCAGTCAGACTGAGGCAGGCCCTGGCTCAGCAGATGCCATGGTTCTTCGGGAGAATTTCGTCTAAATATAAAATACCAGAATTTGTTTTTTGCTTGTTTGTTTGTTTGTTTAAAAAGGTAACCAGTAACTATCACTAAGCCCAGAATTAAGGACTTACGTGTTTGATTGCTTTCGTATGTGCATGTGTCAAATCCACATATCTGACTGTTACGCTTTCTAGCATACATAGCTCCCGTTCCGTCCATAGCTCCCGGCTGCCTCATTGGCGCCCTCTATTGAGAACCCTTGGCCTAGACACCCGGGGAACCGTCTGTGGGGGCTCCTTCGCTGTGGCCCCATTGTTATGGCAGCTTCTCGCCACAGGGGGGCAGAGGATCCATGGGTACCGCGTAGCCTTGCGGTGCAAGAATCCCGCAGGTCCCAGAGTGACTTCGGATAGTGTTTCCAGAGCCTACGGGTCTACACCAACAATGCCGCGGAGTGCTGAATCAGAGGGAGACGGAATCACAAAATTTCACAAGGCTTTGTGGGTTAAAGTCAGGACAATTTGCACACGCAGTTTACTTAGCTGTCTTATGTGAGCCGGCATGTTTCTTTTTTTTTCTTTTATTTTTTCTTCTAAAAAACTTTTCTTTTTAAAATTATTATTATTATTATTATTATTTTTTTTTTTTTTTTTTTTTTATTTTACAAACCTTGTGTTGAGAGCTGACTTTCAATAGATCACAGCGAGGGAGAGCTTGTTTCTCTTCTCACAGGGGAACATTCCTGCAAGAAGATGCAAATCAGGCACAGCAGGCAGACAGATGGAAGTTAAAACCAATTTAATAAAATGTTTGAAGCGAGAATTGCAAACACACTCTCATAAAAACAGTTGATTACCTGAAAGAGTTAATATGTTTGTTGTAAACTCTTGACACTTAAAAAAATAATTTACCTTTTCAATAGATAATAGATGTATAGTAAAAATAAACAAATAAACCATTTTTTAAAAATACTGCCTAGAGGTAATAAAGGGATTCTTATGTCTCCTTTCAGAAATATTTTATGCACATACAAGAATATCCAGCTTTTATATACAAATGATGGCATACGCACACACCAATGGGCACCGTATTTATTTTCCCCCATTTAGCAATATATAGAAGATTGTTATTTTGTTTTTTTGAGACAAGGTCATGCTCTGTTGCCCAGGCTGGAGTGTAGTGCAGTGGTGTGATATGGCTCACTGTGGCCTCAAACTCCTGGCTCAAGGCCTCCTCCCCTCTCAGCCTCTCAAGTAGCTGGGACTACAGGTGTGCACCACCATGCCTTTCTTTCTCTTTCCTTCCTTCCTTCCTTCCTTCTCTCTCTCTCCCTCCCTCCCTCCCTCCCTCCCTCTCTCTCTCTCTCTCTCTCTCTCTCTCTCTCTCTCTTTCTTTCTTTCTTTTCTTTCTTTCTTTCTCTTTTTCTTCCGAGTCCCGTTCTGCTGCCCAGGCTGGAGTGCAGTGGTGCACTCTCGGCTCACTGAAACCTCTGCCTCATGGGTTCAAGTGATTCTCCTGCCTCAGCCTCCTTAGTAGTTGGGACTACAGGCCCCTCGCCATCACCACACCCTGCTAATTTTTTTTTTTTATTTTTAGTAGAGACTGGGTTTCACCATGTTGGCCAGGCTGGTCTTGAACTCCTGACCTCAGGTGATCCACCCACCTCAGCCTCCTAAAGTGCTGGGATTACAGGTGTGAGCCACTGAGCCCGGCCATTTCCTATTTCTTTCAATGCTTGCACAGGAGCCCATTGCATGGATCTTCATACTGTTTTTAATCAGTTCTCTGTCAATGGGCATTTATGTAGTTTCCAATCTTTTGCAGTTACAAACAATGGAGGCAATGGGTCAATGACTATGTCTGTGCCTATATCCTTTAAAAAGGCTCATACCTAAGCCCCCCAAATTCCTAGAAGATGAATGACTGAACAGAAGGTATATACGGTATACATCTTAATAATGCCAATTATCCTTAAGCATGCCAATAATAGTAACTGACTTCTATGAGCTTCACCTGTCAGACACCATTCTGACTGCCTTAGATACGTGAGCTAAACTGTGGAGAAGGCTTTGCAAGTAGCCCCAATTTACAGATGATCTTACTCATCTACTGGTAGTTTAATGAAATCTCTTGATAATTTTAACTTGCATGTATATGATTACGAGTGAGGATGAGCATGTTTTTATCTGTTTAAAAGACATTTGTGGCAGGGCACAGTGGTTCACGCCTGTAATCCCAGCACTTTGGGAGGCAGAGGTGGGTGGATCACCTGAGGGCAGGAGTTCGAGACCAGCCTGGCCAATGTGGTGAAACCCCCATCTCTACTAAAAACACAAAAATTAACTGGGTATGGTGGCGGGTGCCTGTATTCCCAGCTACTCAGGAGGCTGAGGCAGGAGAACTGCTTGAACCCAGGAGGTGGAGGTTGCAGTGAGCCAAGATCGCACAACTGCACTCCAGCCTGGGTGATGAGAGTAAGACTCCATCTCAAAAAAAAAAGAAAAAAAAAAGAAAAAAAAAGAGACATTTATATATCCTTTTCTGTGACTAGTTAGTTGTTCATGTCCTTTATCTTTCTGCCGAGCTGCTGGTCTGTATTTTTTTCTTTCTTTTTTTTCTTTTTCTTTCTTTTTTTTTTTTTTTTGAGATGGAGTCCGCTCTGTCACCCAGGCTGGAGTACAGTGGCACGATCTCTGCTCACTGACCCTCCACCTCCCGGGTTCAAGTGATTCTCGAATCTCAGCCTCCCAAGTAGCTGGGATTACAGGTGTGCGCCACCATGCCCGGCTAATTTTTGTATTTTCAGTAGAGACGGGATTTCGCCACGTTGGCCAGGCTGGTCTTGAACTCCTGACTTCAAGTGATGCCCCACCCTTGAGTCACCATGCCCAGTCAACTGGTCTGTTTCTTAATGTTAAAGTTTTTGACTATAAAAAATTGGACAGTTTATTGTATGTGTTACAAATGTTTACCCCATTATCATTGATCTCTTGACTTTTTGATAGCATTTTTTTGCCATAAAGAAGTGTCTAACTTTGTGTAGTTGGATTTATCAGTCTTGTTTCTTAATGATTTCTGACTTTTGTACCACACTTGGAAAGATTGCCACAATCTGGGATTATAGAAATAAATCTCTCATCTTTGCTCTAGTTCTTTCATGGCTTTATTTAAACATATATATATATATATGGAATGTATTTGGGTGTGTAGAGCTCCATTTTTACTCTTTCCCAGTCTACTCGGTCGTCCCACTCATTTCTGATGTAACTAATCTTTTCTCCGTGGATTTGAAATGTCCGCTTTATTTTATACTGTTTTCCCGAATGTTTTGAGTCTATTTCTGGATTTTATTTGTTCCACTGATCTGTCTGCCTGTTTATTTATTTATTTATTTGTTTATTTTAATTTTGAGGTAGAGTCTTGCTCTGTCGCCCAGGCTGAAGTACAGTGGTGCAATCTCATCTCACTGCAACCTCTGCTTCCCAGTGTCCACGATTCTCCTGCCTCAGCCTGCCAAGTAGCTGAGATTACAGGCGCGTGCCACCACGCGCCTGGCTAATTTTTATATTTTTAATAGAGACAGGGTTTCACCATGTTGGTCAGGCTGGTCTCAAACTCCTGACCTCAGGTGATCTACCAGCCTTGGCCTCCCAAAGTGCCAGGATTCCAGGTGTGGATCACCATGAGCAGCACCCGTCTGCCTGTTTATATGCCAGGATCAAACACTTTTAGTTTCTGTGGCTTTCCAATATGTTTTAACATCTTGTGGTGATATTTTTGTGCATACTTTTTCCCTGGAATTTCCTTGGCTATTTTTGCATGTTCAATTTTCCATAAAAATATTAGCATCAACTTGTCTCTGTTAATTTCAATGAGGCAAAACCCTCAAGCTCTTTGTTTAAATAAGAAATCTAACAGTTTTTTTTTATCCCCTGACTCCTGTGAGAGAAGAGAGAAACCAAAGAAAGTTCTCAAAGGCTTATACCTTTGAGGAAACAGAGGTGTCAATTTAAATACATCTGCCAGAGCCAATCAGTCTGAATTTTAGCCTTTGGGGAAATTAGGGTTGCTTTTCTTGGGCATCGCATCAATCTCTGAAATCCAGGGAATTTACTTACTCCTTTGTTAAAATGACATAGGCAAGGATAGGTGTTTGTTTGTTCATTTGTTTTGAGATAGAGTCCTACCCTTTTCACCCAGGCTGGAGTGCAATGGCGTGATCTCGGCTCACTGCAACCTCTACATCCTAGGTTCAAATGATTCTCCTGCCTCAGTCTCCCGAGTAGCTGGGATTATAAGCACCTGCCACCACCCAGCTAATTTTTGTACTTTTAGTAGAGAGGGGGGGGGTTTCACCATGTTGGCCAGGCTGGTCTCGAACTCCTGACCTCAGGTGATCTTCCCACCTTGGCCTCCCAAGGTGCTGAGATTACAGGTGTGAGCCACCATGCCCAGCCAAGAATAGGTGTGTATCATGCAGGATGCTATCTGCCACTCTCTGCAGCTGCAGGGGGAAAAGGAACATTTTTTCCTTTTCATTTTGCGGCAACTTTGCTGTGATTTTTCAAGCCTTAAAGCTGGAACTTTATTCATTGGTACCGAGAGAAAGAAAGGTGGGTCTGAAAAGCACAAAATATGTCATTGGAAAGGAAAAATGAAGAATAAAATCACTAAATGGAATATTTGGCATCCAGTGTAGTCTGGAAAACAAAACAACAATAGCACAACAACATAACAAAGGAAATTTCCATTGGAATTATACTAAATTTATAGATTAACCCAGGGAGGATTGTCATCTTTATACAATGAGTCTTTCTACTCAAGATTAGGAAATATATTTGCTTTTAGTCAAATCTTCCATTTTGTCCCTCTGTCGTTTAGATTTTCTTTGTGTAAATTTTGTGCACTTATTATATTCTTGGGTGTTCTATCTTTGGGGGTTCCTATTGTAAACGGACTCTTTTATTGACTTTTTATCAAGGTTTTTGCCATCTCTGAGGTAAATGATATTTTCTGGTTTTTAAAATCTCTTTGGGGGGTCAGTTTTGGTAATTTGTATTTTCCTAGAAAATCATCCATTTTGTCAAGATTTCCAATCTATTTGCAGAGGGATTGAGGAGTCACTCATTTGATTTCCTCTGTGTCTACGATTATTTCATTCACAATTCTCATTTTGTATATTTGTTCTTTCTCCTTTGTTTCTTTATTAGGACAGTTAGTAATTTATTCATCTTCTTTCTTTTTTTCAGGGAACCAACAACTGATGTATTATTGATGTTATTTTTTCATTATTTTTCTCTCATCCTTTCCAATTGCTTTGTTTTCCTGCTTTCTTTGGGTTTGTTTTGTCATTCTTTTCTTAACACCATTAGGTGCTTAATTTCACATTTTAAAGCAGAGTTCCTGGGATGAAACTTACATACCATTGTAAGGGTATAGTCTGATAATTTTTAATTAATTTATACAGTTGTGAACCATTACCACAATCCAGCGTAAGAACATTTGCATCAGCCCAGAAAGCAACCTCCCACCTGCTTGTATCAATCCTTGCCCCTGTCTCTAGCCCCTGGCAGCCACTGATCTGCTGTCTTTACAGTTTTGCTTTCTCTAGAAACGTCAAATAAATACAGTCCTACACCTTGTGGTCTTCTGCGTCTGCTTTCTTTCACTCAGAATAATGTTTCTAAGGTTAATGCCTGTTTATTGCTGAATTATTTGTGAGAATGTTGGTTTTCCATTCACAGTTAATGGATATTTGGATTCCTTCCAATTTGGGGCTATTACAAATAGTGCTGATATGAACATTATGTACAAGCCCCTGTGTGGACATGCATTTTTATTTTTCTTGGGTAGATACTTAGGAGTGGAATTGTTGGATCATATAATAAGTTTACCTTTTTAAGAAAATGCCAAACTGTTTTCCAGAGTAGCTGTATCATTTCACATTGCCACTGGCAAGGTATGAGAGTTTCTGTTTTTCCACATCCTTACTAACACTCTGTATTGTCCATTTTTAAAAATTATAACCATTTAAATTATAGGCGGGTGTGTAGTGATATATTATGGTGGTTTTAGCTCGTATTTCCTTAATGACTAAATGATGTTGAGCATCTTTTCATGTGCTGATTAGCCATTTGTATTTTTTCCTTGGTGAAACATCTGTTCATATATTTTTCCTCCTTTTTATTGGGCTGTTTGTCCTCTTTCATTAAGTTGTAAGAATATTTCATATATTCCAAATGAAAGTCTTTCATCAGAAATATTACTTGCCATTATCATCTCCCTGTCTGTGTGGCCTGTATTTTCATTTTCTTAATTGTGTTTCTTGAAGTTCCAAGTTTCACATTTTGATAAAGTCCAATATGTTTCTTTCCTTTTATAGATTGTGTTTTTTTGATGTTCTATCTAGGAAATCTTTGCTTAAACCCAAGTCACAAAGATTTTCTTCTATGTGTTTGTCTAGAAGTTTTATAGTTCTAGCTCTCCTATTTAGGTTGATAATCCAGTTTGTATATGGTGTGAGGTAAGGGTCTCCATTCTTTTTCCTGGTCTATGAATACCTAATTTGTTTCCAGAAATATTTATTGGAAAGACTATCTTTCCCTCATTTTCCTTTAAATGTATTTTTATTATTTATTCTGGTTTATTAATGTTAACTATTTCACATAGGTTCAGATAGGCACTGTTTCCAGTTATTTTCTAGGTAACATTTTACTTTTAGTTTTAATTTTCTTTTTAACCCAATAATTTTTCAAGCCTTAATTTCCAAGTGGGAAGACTTACATTTTTCAATTTTTAAAATTAATTTTTATTTTTAATAATTGTAAAACAGATTATTTCTACTTTTAAAAAAAGTGTTCTGGCCAGGTGAGGTGGCTGATGCCTGTAATCCCAGCACTTTGGGAGGCTGAGGCAGGTGGATCACTTGAGGTCAGGAGTTCAAGACCAGCCTGACCAATATGGTGAAACCATGTCTCTACTAAAAATACAAAAATTAGCTGGACATGGTGGCGGGCACCTGTAGTCCCAGCTACTTGGGAAGCTGAGACACGAGAATTGCTTGAACCTGGGAGGTGGAGGCTGCAGTGAGTCAAGATCACACCACTACACTCCAGCCTGGGCAACAGAGCAAGACTCCATCTCAAAGAAAAAAAAAAAGTGTTCTGACTTATCCTCTAGAGCCAATATATGATATTTTATGTGTGTGAAAATTCCATGGTTCTTGAAAAGAAAATATATATTGTATGTTCAGAGCATATAGAGTTTTATATATCAAATTAGACCTGCCTTCTTAACCATATCAATTATACATTTTGATTTCTATACTTAAATGTTATGATTTGTTCTTTATTTTTATTTATTTGTTTATTTTTGAGACGGAGTCTTGCTCTGTCGCTCAGGCTGGAGTGCAATAGCATGATCTCAGCTCACTGCAACCTCTGCCTCCCGGGTTCAAGTGATTCTCCTGCCTCAGCCTCCTGAGTAGCTGATGTTACAGGTGTGCACCACCACGTCCAGCTAATTTTTGTATTTTTAGTAGAGACGGGGTTTCACCATGTTGGTCAGGCTGGTCTCAAACTCCTGACCTCGTGATCTGCCTGACTTGGCCTCCCAAAGTGCTGGGACCACAGGCGTGAGCCACTGCACCCAGCCTATTTGTTCTTTTATGCACTGAGCAGTAAATTTAAATTATCTACCTCTAAATTGTTTCTTCATTTTTTCTTACTTTCTATAAATTTTTCTTTTTTTTTTTTTTTTTTTTTTTGAGACAGTCTCGCTCTGTCGCCCAGGCTGGAGTGCAGTGGCCAGTTCTCAGCTCACTGCAAGCTCCGCCTCCCGGGTTTACGCCATTCTCCTGCCTCAGCCTCCGAGTAGCTGGGACTACAGGCGCCCACCACCTCGCCCGGCTAGTTTTTTGTGTTTTTTAGTAGAGACGGGGTTTCACCTTGTTAGCCAGGATGGTCTCGATCTCCTGACCTCGTGATCCGCCCATCTCGGCCTCCCAAAGTGCTGGGATTACAGGCTTGAGCCACCGCGCCCGGCCAAATTTTTCTTTATGAGTTTTGATGCTGGTTTATCTGCTGCATAGATAGTCATGATGTTATCTGATCAGTGTGGATTATGAAGTATCTCCCGTTATCTTGTTTAAATGCTCTCTGCATTGAATTCAACATAAATGATATTAACATGGAGATTTCTTTTTTTGTGTTTGTATTTGCTTCATGTATTATGCCCATTCTTTTCGTTTCAATATAATTAAGTGATTTGTTAGTAATTGGAAAGTGACTTAGAACATTCCCAGCACATGGTGAGTACTAATTATTTGCTAAAAATAAAATATAAAGGCCTTTTGTATGTCCTGTATACAGAACATCATGCCAAGAGGAAACCCCCAGGGAAATTAAGCAATTACTCTTTCTTTAGTCCCTGGCAACCACAATCTGCTTTTGGTCTCAATGGATATTATTTATCTTTTCTGGACATTTTATATAAATGAAATTGTATAATTTACGTCTTTTTGCATCTGGCTTATTTCACTTAGCATAATGCTTTCAAGGGTCTTTGATGTTATGGCATGTACCAGCGCTTCACTCCTTTTTATGGCTGAATAATATTCTACTGTATGGATAGACCACGTTTTGCTTATTGATTCATCCATGGGTAGACACGTGGGTTGTTTCCACCTTTTAGTTTCTGTGAATACTCTGAACACTCATGTGCAAGTATTTCTTTGAATAGCTGTTTTCAGTTATTTGGGGTATATACCAAGGAGTGGAAGTGGTGGATAATATGGCAGTTCTGTGATTAATGGATTTAGTTTTTTATTTTTTATTTTTTATTTTTATAGAGACGGGATCTTGCTTTGTTACCCAGGCTGTTCCCAAACTCCTGGGCTCAAATCCTCTCACCTTGGCCTCCTGAAGTGCTGGTCTTATAGGCAGGAGCCACCACGCCCAGGCCTTCTAAGGTTAACGTTTTGAAGAGGCACTATATTCTCTTCCATAGCAGATACATCAGATACATCATGTTCTATTCCCACCAGCAGTGTATGATGACTGCCATGGGGTAATATGACATTTTCCCACATCCTCACCAACAAGTGTTAATTCCTTTGTATGTGTGAAGGGGTATCTCGTTGTGGCTTATTTTCTGTTTCTTTCATTACTAATGATTCTGAACATCTTTTCATGTGCTTGTTAGCCATTTTCTGGTAATTATTTTTAATCATACCTTCTGATAATACACTCCATCCTCCATTTCTCAGGAAATATCTATTGGTCATCTAATATAGGTGAAGATAAAAGTAGAATATTTCTATTTTTTCTGCCTAGCCCAACCACCTTTTCCGGCAATTCTTTCTAAAGAAGGATCTTCTCCTCAACCTCCTTTTTCCCAATTTCTGCATCTTATTTCTTTTTTTATGGTTCAAATCCCAGTAATTTTTTTTACTGTTTACTGCTCACTTACTTATTTTTTGCTTCTCCTCCCACTAGATATAAGTTTCATGAGGGCAACTAATCTGTCTATCTTGTTCTGTTTGTAAAACCAGCACTTACCTAGTGTAGTATCGGACTGGCTTATAGTAAGCTGTAATAAATATTTCTAAATAAATATCTGAATGAATGAACCACAATAAGCGCAGTTTTATTCTCAATGACTCCCATACAGGATATGCATAATAATGATAGACTTAAGAACTTATATCCACATGTGTTAGTTTTCAGAAACTGCTATCACAAATTGAGGTAGGAGGTTGGACTTGACTTCAAAGGCAGGGTTCGGATACTGGACCATATTAAGGAGTAGCTAAAACAGGTACAGGACGGAAGCACCTTTCCATAGGACACACCCACCAATGTGTGCCACACACTATGGAGTTCACTGGAAAGTGCGACCCCTTTCCATGGCAACAACCCAACAACCTGGAAACTAGCACTCTTATTCTAAACTTTTCTGCATAATCTGCCCCTTAATTTGCATATAATTAAAAGTGGGTATCAATAGGACGACAGAACTGCCTTTGAGCTGCTACTCTGGGCACACTGCCTATGGGGTAGCTCTGCTCTGTAAAGAGCAGGACCTCTGCGGCTACTGTCCACTGCTGCTTCAATAAAAGTTGCTGTCTAATGCCACCAGCTTGCCCTTGAATTCCTTCCTGGGTGAAGCCAAGAACCCTCTCAGGCTACAACCCAATTTGGGGGCTTGCCTGCCCTGCATCAAAATAACCACAAACTTGGTAGCTTAGAACAACAGATATCTATTCTCTGTTAGTTCTGGAGACCAGTCCAAAATCAAAGTGTTGGCAGGATGCTACTCCCTGTGAAGGCTCTAGGGGAGGACCTTTTCTTGCCTCTCCTAACCTCTGGTGGTTCCAGGCAGTCTGTGGCTTGTGGCTGCATCACTCCAATCCCTGCCTCCATCTTCACATGGCCTTCTTCCCTGTGTCTCTGTCTTTTCCTTTTCTGTCTCTTGTAAGGACACTTGCCATTGGATATAAGGTCCTCTGTAATATACAGGATGATCTCACCTCAAGATTCTCACCTTACTTACCTCCACAAGACCCCTTATTCCAAATAAGGTCATATGCTGAGGTTCCAGTTGGACATATCTTTTAAGGAGACACCATTCAATCCACTGCAGCAACTAATTAAGTTCTGCACATTCCACCTTCTAAAAATCTCTTGGATCCATCGACTTCTCTCCAGACTTGCTCCCACTCCTTCTTTCAAATACTGTCATCTCCTGCCTGGATTATGCCTGCAGCTGCCTAACTTGTTTCTCTGCCTCCAGTTCTGCCCCTGTTAAATCCACACTCTGTGATGCAGCTGGAGTGATCTAAAACAGACAACTTTTGTCTTTTGCTGAGCATGTGCTGCAGACCAGCTCCATCGCTGGCCGCCATCTTAATGCTACAGTGATTGCCCACAGCAGGTTCCTGATAGTCAGGCTGGTCGGAGCCATGCCCTGGGATTTTCCTGGCTGAACAGGCAGGAAAGTGCCTCTCCGCCTTCTACTGGTGGAACTGTTGAGGTGTGAATCTGAGCACCAAATGCCACAGCTTGTGTGCTTCTCTGCAGTCGGGGGAAATTAGGCCAACCTGCAGAGAGAGGCAGAGATGGAAGACAGGAGGGGGACAGAGAACCCTGGGGGACCCTCCTCCTGGCATCAAGCCCCTTGGCTGGCCCTCCCCTTCCTCTCTCTTCCTCACATGAACTGGTAAACTCTCCCTTGTTGTTAACTCTGGTTGAGACGTGGCTGTGCACTCTAGAGCATCCTGACTGTAACTAGCATCCTTACAGACAAGATTCATGGGATCTGATAACCACACAACTTTATTTCTGCCTCCACTGTTTCCTTAAATCTCTTCTGCGGGCCCCACATATACTGGAGTTTGATCTTGCCCTGCCCCTGTAGTCATGTTAGGTTGGAAAATACAGTCTTAATTCAGTAATTAAGATGTGCAGTCTCATGTCATAAGCAAAATTCTGAATTTGATATAAGGTTGGCACTCCTCCCTCTCTCAGCTAGGACCTGCTGTGGGCAGGAGAACTGCAGCTGGGAGAGTGGGCAGCTCAGCTGGCATCTTCCTTTCACTGGGACTCTTCTGTTTCTACACCCATGCCCCAAACCCCCCAGATTTGTAAACTGTGGCTTCTGGCTGGGTGTGGTGGCTTACGCCTGTAATCCCAGAACTTTGGGAGGCTGAGATGGGCTGATCACCTGAGGTCAGGAGTTCGAGATCAGCCTGGCCAACATGGTGAAACCCCAACTCTACTAAAAATGCAAAAATTAGCTGGGTGTGGTGGCAGTCACCTGTAGTCCCAGCTACTCGGGAGGCTGAGGCAGGAGAATCGCTTGAACCTGGGAGATGGAGGTTGCAGTGAGCCAAGATCATACCACTGAACTCCAGATTGGGCAACAGAGCAAGACTCCATCAAGATAAAAAACAAAAACACAAAAACAAAAAACAAATTGTAGCTTCTGAACTCCCCAGGACTGAAGCCAGGAAAAGGAGAGAGAGCTGAGGGAGCAGAATAGTCTTGTCTATCTGTTCTGTGATGTAAACTAGTAGAGGCAAGTGTTTAGAGCTAATGTCTTCCCTGTGGGCACATTCTTGAAGTCTTAGAAGACCCTGAAGCATCATCTGGCCAACTGCACCAGGCCGGTGTTCAACAGTGGCCCCACGTGGCAACTAGAAGCAACAGTGCAGAGGAGTGCTCAGGTGCTAGTCCTCTCTGATCAGCTGAGGAGACCAGGCCAACCACTCTCCTCATTCTGGACAAAGCCGCTGGGAGTCCTGGCCAACCCGGGAGGCTTTAAGAGGGAGGCGAATATAGGTTGTCTTGCCAGCCAGGCAGCCGAGGACGCAAGTAATTAACTGAGAGAAGAAATGAGCTGTGACAATATTTGCCCTCTTGGGCTTGGGGAGTCATACCACAAATGTCATCATTTGTTATTCCTTTTTTTTTTTTTTTTTTTTTTTTCAACAGCAGAGGGATGAGGTGACTTGGCTGTAATCCTGCAATTAGTAAATGATCAAGTCCCAACTGGAACATGGTTCTTCCAGTTCTAAAGGCTGTGAGCTTTCCTTTGAACCTCCCTAGAGATGAGTCCCTAAATGCTGGAGAAGAGAAAAATGAAGTTAAAAGGAAGGACAAAGGTGACATATCAATTAAAGATTTTAAACATATGCGATGCCTCTTTAACCTCCAGCAGAGGGAAAGGCCTCTGGAGTCTGTGCTCTTAGCCGGGAGGGGATGCAGGGGTCCTTTATCTGGAGAAGCAGGGCAAGGAAGAGACTCAGTTGTTCTCCGCAGGGGTCCTTCTTTGTCATTTTTAATGTCTTTTTGCACTGCAGGGCATCGGAGCTGACTAATGAGGTCTGCCTCCTCTAGAAAATTCTCCTTGGAAAGAATGTCAGATGTGGATATGAACATTTATTTGTTGACATTTTTAAAATGCCAATCCTGACCCCCTGAAATGCAAAGGCATTTGTTTCTTTTCTTTTTAAAATTTCTTTGGGAGTCAAGTCCACATCATTGCCACCTTTGCTCCCCCCAATTTAGACACCTTTCTTCGAAGCTGACTGGCTTCTCAGTGGACAAAAATTGCCATTGCCCTCTGGGAGAGTTGGGTCTTTGATGTCAAGGGTACTGCAGGATATTGGAATTCGTTCTCCCAGAACTGTAGCTCACACAAATATTTACCAGGTGAGTGGCTTTGCTTGGTTGCGTTCAGGGCAATATTTGTCTAGACTGAACCAGAGGCCTAAGCAAGGAGGTATCCACAAGTCAGAAGAAAATTCTTGGCCCTCGTGCTGATACAGGTTGTTCCATTTCGCTGTTATGTAAGCACTGGGGAACGACAGGAGGCGGGCGTCACCCACACAGCAGAGGGAAGCAGGCAGCTGCAGGGCCCTACCCTGATCATGATCTCGACCACTCCCCGCCAAGGGACGGGGACACTCTTCATGTGATGGCACCATGTGGCCAGATACAGAATCCTTTAAAAATAGTATTTGTATTTTTCCATGAATACCTTCAACCTTGTTTCCCACCATCCATCAGGGCTTTCTACATTAAAGAAACAACAGGGAAGCCGGGTGTGGTGGCGCTCCCCTGTAATCCAGCTACTCAGGAGGCTGAGACAGGAGAATCGCTTGAACCTGGGAGGTGGAGGCTGCAGTGAGCCGAGATCACGCCACTGCGCTCCAGCCTGGGTGACTGAGCAAGACAAGAAAAGAAAAGAAAGAAAAGAAAAGAGAAGGAGAGAGAAAAAAACAAACAAACAAGACAACAGGGAGAGGTTTATATTGAAGCAGACAATGCATACAAAAAAGTGCCTGTTCACAAGGCTACAGCTCCACAAAGTGTCTCAAATCGAACAAACCTGTAAAACAGAATGTGACCGGCACCCAGAGTCCCCCCTCATGCCGTCATCATTTACCCTCCCCTGAAAAGAAGTATCCACTAATCTGCCTTTTAACATCAGAGGTTGATTTTGCCCAACAGGGAGAGCTTAAGGTCTTGGATGTGCCTTGGCAGTGAGAGTTTATGATTCAACCTTTGGGGAAGTGATTGAGACAGTTCACCACACAGGATCCCAGGTCCGGCGTGAAGGTCACCAGTTCACCACACAGGATCCTGGGTCTGGTGTGAAGGTGACCATTCAGGGTATGGGAGGAGAATGACTTTGGTCTTGATGACCCACCTCTGGCACCTTTGAGCTATGGGACATTGGGCCAGCCGCTTCCCTGAGCCTGAGGGTCCTCTCTTTCTCTCTCTCTCTTTTTTTTTTTTTTTTTTTTTTTTTTTTGAGACTGAGTCTCCCTCTGTTGCCCAGGCTGGAGTGCAGTGGCGTGATCTCGGCTCACTGCAAGCTCCGCCTCCCGGGTTTACGCCATTCTCCTGCCTCAGCCTCCCGCGTAGCTGGGACTAGGGTCCTCTCTTTAAATGGGGATAATACTCCTGCCTCGCAGGATTCTGGGAGGTGTGGGAAGCACTCGACACAGATCTATTCGCTAACATCAGTGCCCCTCGACACGCCGACTAGACAGGACTCTCCATGGAGCAGAATGGCTGCTCCACAAAAGGCCATCTTTCCTTCCGTCTCACGATTATTTTGGAGCTTATGATTCCCCACATCTCATGCCGACGTCCTCCTGAGCGGAATGTTAAATCTATTCACTTCACAAATGACACGCTCTCCAAAGCCTCCATCTCTGGCACATCGGCTGCCTGGTGCGCTCTCCCTCGTCTACTCAGATACCTCCCCAGAGAGTGGCTCTTCCCACACGGAGCGCCAGGCTTCTCTCCTGCCTTCTCGGGACCAAGGACATAAGACCCTGCTCATCCTTCACCACCTTTACCTTGCAGATGAGAAAACTGAGGCTCACAAAGATGAGGGGGCTGGCCCAGGGTCATGCAGCAAGGTTGTGGCTGGGGCCAGAGCCCTGACTCCCAGACCTCGTCCCTGCCACCTGCCCCTTATTATCGCGGGTCAGGTGCTCTCACCTCCCACCTCACCGGCAGGGTCCAAACCCCTTGTCTGGGTGGCAGAGGGGGAATGCCACGGTCCATCCCATAGCGAGAGACAGCAGGAGCCAAATGAAACTTCAACAAAGACATCTAACAAATGGGTGCATTTATTATTGAATAGGTAATACACATATGGTTAAAAATATTTAAAGCATAAAAATATTTAGTGGGAGCTTTCCCTCCCACACCTGCCATATATCTACCTGGTTCTCTCCTCCACTAGGTAACTCCTCTTCTTAATTTCTTGGACATTCCGCTGGTGTTTTAAATGCTTACAGCGGCAAAATCAGATATATATATGTGTGTGTGTGTGTGTGTGTGTGTGTGTGTGTGTGTGTGTGTGTATATATATGCTTCCTCTCAATTTTTTGATACATGGTAACATGCTCTCTTCTTTACCTTTTTCATTTAACAACACACCTTAGAGAGCTTTATACATCAGTACATAAATAACTTCCTCATTCTTTTTCACAGCTGTGTAATACTCCATCATATATGTGTATTATTTTTAACAGTTTTATTGAAATATAATTCGTATACCATAAAATACATCCATTTAAAGTATACATTCAATTTCTTTGTATATTCACAGATTGTATACAGCCAGCACCACAATTTTAGAATAGTTTTATTACCCCTCCAAAAATGCTATATACCCTTAGTTATCACCCCCAATCCCTCCCGCTAGTCAGCCACTAATCTACTTTCTATCTGTGTAAATTTGCCTATTCTTGGCATTTCATGTAAATGAAATCCTACAATATGTAATCCTTTGTGACTGACTTCTTTTATTTAGCACAATGTTTGCAAGGTTCATCCATGTTATAGCATGTATCAGTACTTCATTCCTGTTTATTGCTGAATAACATTCCGTTGTATGGATAAACCACATTTCATTTATTCATTCATCAGTTGATGGGCATTTGGGTTGTTTCCATTTTTTGCTATTACAGATAATGCTGCTTTGAACGTATGTGTTCAAATTTTTGTGTGAACTTATGTTTTTATTTCTCCTGGGAAGATACCCAGGAGTGGAATTGCTGGATCATATGGCTTATTTTATAACTTACTTACCCAGTACCCCTTGATGGAAATTCCATCAAATTGTATCTTAAAAATCAGCAACCATCACAAATGTGGCGGGTTGGATCCTAGAGTGAGGATTAGGAAGAAATGGAGCTGGAAACAATGGCTGGATAATTGGACTTGCCAGTCTTCCAACTTTTCCTTCCCGCTCCCAGGGAAACTTTACACCCAGACACTTACTCTAGCACCTTCCAGTTAAGCCTACCTCAACTCCAATGCAGTCTGTGACTCTGGGAAAGAGAAGAGCCATTTCTCACCACCTGGCACGGGAGCCCACTGCCCACTGACCCCTCAGGGAAAGCCGGGAAAGCCCGAGGCCCCTCAGGTGTGTCACCCTGGGGGTGTCACTCCCTTCCTGTCTGGGTTTCCTCATCTGGGAGACTGTCCAGAGGAAGCTGGTGACTCTTGACCATGGAGTTTCCTGCCCCTATGATGACAGATCTCTGCCACACCTGGCCATCTGCCACACCTGCAACAGGTGCAGAACGCAGGGGAATTCAATAGCCATCCAAGCTCTAAGCTGAGAGCCAGCCTCAGGGAGAGCTTCTGGCCACCTCAGCTCATGATGGGACCTGGGAGAGCTGGAGATTCCTTAATACCAGCATGTTTTAAAAAATTGTTTTGACTTAGAGCTTCTTAACAAGTCAAAGCTGGGAAGTGCTTTCTGTTCTGATGCAACAGAAGACAGCAAATCGGATCTTCTGATTAATTGCATGAGAGCAAAGTCATCCACTTACTAAATTTCTGTTTGGTGCTGCTGTAAGATTGTTGGAAGATCATATTACTTCCCGCTCTGGAAACTCAGTGCAGCCCACCTGCAGTAGGACTGATCCCTCCCTAGGAGAAGGAGTTCTCCTTTCATCATCTTCCCCTTCTGTGCATGGCAGCCGCTTGAACTTGCCCCTCCAAGAGTCAAGGACAAGACCACCCCATGGAATGTGAGTACTCAGCTACAACGCAAGGTTGGGCAGTTTGACATTTACTTACATATTTAACATCATTAAATTACAAGTACAAAATGGCACGGAGGAAAAAGTTTCTCTCTTCTACAGGATATGTTTGTCCATTAAAATACAACCTAACTTACTTTTACCTTTGTAAAAAAGCTAAAATGTAATGTATTGCAATAATTAATATAGTTTCTTTCATATAGAAAATGGACTGGTTTTTAAATAATTTAATATTCTATATATCGTCCTTAGTTGGGAATATTTTATTTGTATTTGAATATATTGCATCGTTCTATGACAATTTCCAGAAAGTTCTATGAGTTTGTACATGTGTTCCGAGTTTCAGTAAGTTCTCTTGCCCTAATATAAGGATATTGTGTTCTTGTTGGGTTGATTTGCTGTCTGTTTGTTGTAATAATTACGGGAATTTTTCATCTTCCTTACTTTAATGTCTCAAACCATTCCACCAAACAATGGCGTAAAATTTATTCTTGTGGTGGTGTTTCTTGTGAGTGACTAATTTTATGTAATTAAATCTGTTCATTTGTCCTGGGCTTTGTCACATGTAGTTTGAAAAGTAATTTTTAAATAGTTTATTCCTTCATCTAACAGTAATAAGCCCAATCACTCATTCTGGAAACTAACTACAATAAAAAATACTGGCCTCTCTGAGTCTTGCATTAGCAAAATGAATTAGCAACAAACATACAACTATCAAATGGAAAGCATTTTGGAGCACCTTTGGTCTACCCTGTGGGCTACGAAATTGATCCTATGACATGTTTTAAAATACATTTGTGTTCACACAGAGCAAGCAATGGGGGTTTGAGCCAGTAAAGCCCCACTGGGAAACGTCTCACAGGATTGCACCCTATGTCCCCGGTTTTCATTGTTTCATTTTCTCCACTGACTCTCCAAGTAGAGAAAACAGTTTTGAATTAAACAGCAATTGAGATCTTAATCTTCTGGTCTTACAAGGGCACACAACGTCTTTAACCAGGGGCACTTCACCAGGGTAACCAGAAAAGTACCAACTTGTACACTCTTTCTTTTCAAAAATAAGTACACACAGTACTAAGTGTACAAAAGGGCATACCGTGAAAAATATATCTTCTTCCCCCAGGTCTCTCCCCCAGAGGCAATTGATGATACTAATTTCTTATGCATTCTTCCGGAGATGTTCTATACACACAAAAACTACAAGCAAATAACATATAACCTCCCCCTTTTTTACAAGTGGTGTTGCACAGCATATCACCATTAGATTATTTTTTCACTTATTAACATTCAGTGCCATAAAAAAACCCTTACTATTTTTTTATGACTGCATAGTATTCCACTGCATGGAGGTTCCAAATGCATTTCACCATTTCTCAGTTGGTGCTATTCAAGCTGCTCCCAAGCATTCATCATCACAAGCAGGACTGCGATGACTAACCTTCAGCATATATTGTTTCTAGATGTTCTGGAGCATCTTTAGGATAGATTCCTAGAGATAGAATTGCTGAGTCAAAGGTAAGTGCATTTGTAATGCTCATAGATCTTGTCCGTGTGACCTCCATGATGAATTTACCAGCAATTATACAATTAAAACTCTCCTTAGAAAAAATGTCAAGTGTGGATATGAACATTTATTTGTTGACATTTTAAAAATGCCAATCCTGACCCCCTGAAATGCAGAGGCACTTGTTTCTTTTCTTTTACAAGGTTTTTTATTTTGGAGTGAAGTCCACGTCATTGCCACCTTTACTCCCAATTTAGACACCTTTCTTCTAAGCTGGACAAAAGAACAAAAAAAGCCAATTTTTTTTGTTAGTTTATTCTAAAACATCATGAATTTGCAAATCCAATAGGTGACAAAATGCTTTCTAGTTATTATCTTTATTTGCATTTTTCTTACATGAGTGATATTGAGAAGCTCTTCTTACGTTGAATGTTCATTTTTTCCCTATGAACTATTTGTCTATATCTTTTGCACATTTTTCTACCGCAGTTTTTTTTTTTTTTTTTTTTTTTTTGAGACGGAGTCTCGGTCTGTCGCCCGGGCTGGAGTGCAGTGGCCGGATCTCAGCTCACTGCAAGCTCCACCTTCCGGGTTCACGCCATTCTCCTGCCTCAGCCTCCCGAGTAGCTGGGACTACAGGCGCCTGCCACCTCGCCCGGCTAGTTTTTTGTATTTTTTAGTAGAGACAGGGTTTCACCGTGTTAGCCAGGATGGTCTCGATCTCCTGACCTCGTGATCCGCCCGTCTCGGCCTCCCAAAGTGCTGGGATAGTTTTAAACTTTTTCTTACAGAACTGAAGGCTATTTAGAAAATCAGTAATATAAATTGCACTCTGTCATCTGCCTCTTAGTTTTATGGTATGAAATAGTTTAATTTTTTTTATGTCGTTGAATTTGATTTATAGTTCTTCTTTTTTTCTTCTGAATTTTTGTTATGCTTAAAAGAATATTCCACTCTGAGATGATAAAGAAAAAAATCTGCCATGCTGTACTCTAGTACTATAAATTGTTTCACTTTTTATGTTAAAATATTTGATTTATCTGGGCTTTTTTTTTTTTTTTTTAATTTGGACCGATTTATCTGGTCATATGGTGGAGAGATGTGGATCTAATGTTATTTTCCCCAATGCTACATATTGGATAATCCATCTTTTTCCACCGATCAGAAATGCTCCTTTATTAGCTAGCTATCAAATTCTAATTCCTAGCTATTGATGCTGTTTTTGCTCTGTTTCATTGGTTTGCTTGCCTGTGTTTTCAGCATCACACTATTTTAGCTGTCATAGTTTTATTTTATTTATTTTTTATTTTTTAAGATGGAATCTTGCTCTGTTGCCCAGGCTGGAGTGCAGTGGCCTGATCTTGGCTCACTGCAACCTCCACCTCCTGGATTCAAGCGATTCTCCTGCCTCAACCTCCCTAGTAGTTGGAACTACAGACGTGTGCCACCACGCCCGGTTAATTTTTGTATTTTTAGTAGAGACGGGGTTTCACCATTTTGGCCAGGATGGTCTCGAACTCCTGACCTCAGGTGATCTGCCTGCCTCAGCCTCCCAAAGTGCTGGGATTACAGGTGTGAGCCACCGTGCCCAGTGCTGTTGTAGTTTTATAGGGAGAGTTGTACCTGGTTCTGAAGAACACCCAACCCACACACTCTGCAAAGCCCAGCAAGTCCCAGCTGGGCTGTGTGCATATAAAGCATTCATTCATTGAAAAAAATGTAAATTAGTTTTGCTGGCTGGCTGATTTAAAATTTGTGGCTACGCTAATTCATTAATATTCTTTTTATTCAGATTTTTTTTTCTAATTAGCCTTGACAGTTGATTTTTCTTTTTCTTTTTCTTTCTTTCTTTTTCTGTTTTCTGTTTTTGTGGTTTTTTTTAAATAGGTTCCCATGCTGGAATGTAATGGTGTGAACACAGCTCACTGCAGCCTCAACCTCCTGAGCTCAAGTGATCCTCCAGCCTCAGCCTCCTGAGTAGTTGGGACCACAGGCTTGCACACCACACATGGCTAATTTTTTTTAATTTCTTGTAGAAACAGGGTCTTGTCACGTTGGCCAGGCTGGTCTCAACCTCCTGGGCTCAAGCAATCTTCCAACCTTAGCCTCCCAAAGTGCTGGGATTACAGGCATGAGACATCACGCCCGGCCAACAGTTGATTTTTCTAAATGAATAGTGTATTGATTTCACAAATAAATCCTGTTGTTGTTTGCATTGTAATTATGTTTGTGGTATAAATTATTTGGGAGATAACTGACATCTTTATGATGTTGTGTCTCCTATTCAAGAACTTAGTGTTTTTCTGGGCACAGTGGCTCATGCCTGTAATCCCAGTGCTTGGGAGGCTAAGGTGAGAAGAGCTCTTGAGACCAGGAATTCAAAACCAGCCTGGTCAACACGGTGAGACCCCATCTCTACAAAAAACAAAAAAAAGAGAAAAAAGAAAAAAATAGCCTGGCATGGTGCTGCATGTCTCTGGTTACAGCTATTTGTGAGGCTGAGGCAGGAGGATCGATTGAGCCCAGGAGTTCGAGGCTATAGTGAGCTATGATCATGCCACTGCACTCCAGTCTGAGTGACAGAGCGAGACTGTCTCTCTAGCAAAAAACAAAAAGCAAAACAAACAACAAAACAACAACAACAACAAAAACATAGTGTTTTGGACTCTTTTGATTTTTAAAAATATATTGACATACCTGTCGTTACACTCCTGCTCACGCCTCAGAGAAGGCCTCTTTGAGCAGCGCCACATTTTCATGGATACGAGGGCTCCATTCTCCTTGGTGTGGCCAGGCAGCCCTCAACCCAGGATGCTGGGTCTCATCTGGACCTCTCTATTTCTCAGGGGCCAAGTGGACTCCCCATGAAACCTCCAACCAGACCCAGGCCAGCACTCTCCTGAGGCTCCTACTGGATGACCACACGGAGGGGAGGAACGACACCAGCTCCACCAGGGCTCTGAAGGTGCCAGATGGAACTAGCGCCGCCTGGTATATCCTCACCATCATCGGCATCTACGCGGTGATTTTCGTCTTCCGGCTGGCCAGCAACATTCTCAGAAAGAATGACAAGTCCTTAGAAGATGTTTATTACTCAAATCTGACCTCTGAACTCAAAATGAAAGGACTCCAGAGCAAGGTCGCCAAGTGCTCCTCACTGACCATCAGCAACAGAGCGGTGCTGCAGTCCTGCCAGGCCCACCTGGGGGCAAAGGGCGGGAGCAGCGGGCCCCAAACCGCAACCCCAGAGACCCCCTGAGAGTCAAGGCCAGGAGGCCTTCCCCAGGATGGCCCCAGACTTCTTGGAGGGGAGCAGCTTTGGGTTTACTTGGAGCCCTTGAGTGGGTCTGGGGGTGCATCGCTGACCAGGGGTGCTTCTGGTTGCTAGTTTGTGACCAGAGCCAGCCACCCAGTTCCTCCTCAGGCTTCCAGGTGCTTCGAGAAGAGAGAGCAGGGCAGCGGTTTCTAGCCAAATTCAATCTTCACTGGCAAAGCCTGTGCTCTGGGGAGGAGCACTGTTCCACTGTTCTCGGAGGAATCCGGAGACTCCTGGGGGCATACAAAGAGGTGGCTCCTTGTTATGGAAAGAAGAGTGAACTTGGAGTCGAATGTCCTGGGTTAAAATTCAACTTCTCGGGAGTCACATAAACTGAGCAGCTAGTTCCTCACTTGGGACATCTAGGGTTTGGGATGGCTTTAAAAGGCTATTTTATTTGAAAGACTCTGGCTTGAATATAGGACTGAAAGAGATAAACCATATATCTCTCAACTTCCTGAGCCCAGTACAAACACATCCCACCATATATCTCTCCACTTCCTGAGCCCAGTACAAACACATTTTTCGACTCAGAGACAACCATATATCTCAACTTTAGAAAAACACCACCTGGAGAGCCCCCGATAAGGTCACAGCCGTGTGGTTTTACTAAAAGCGCGGGAACCAATAAAAAAACTGCTAAATATGTAACTTAAAATGTTAACCAATTGTAATGCTGTAACTAAAAGAGTTCCCTTGTTCCTCTGTAACTTTACATATCTTATTTACATCAGGCTATAAAAAGCTAGCGCACGCATCGTTCGGGGCCCTCTTGTGAGCTGTGAAGCGGAGGGACCAAGTTCGAACTTGCAGTAAAGATCCTTGCCGCTTGGCTTTGACTCTGGACTCTGGTGGTCTTCTTTGGGGAATAAACGGTCTGGGCATAACAGGACCAAAGTTGTTAATATCAGAAGTTGGAAATTCTTCATTTTCATTGAAAGAATTAGGTAAGTCAAAAAAAAAGCACTGGAGCTGGGTGTGGTGGCTCATGCCTGTAATCCCAGTGTTTAGGGACCCTGAGGCAGTAGGATCCTTTGAGCCTAGAAGATTGAGTGCAGCCTGGGCAACCTAGACAGACCCCGTTTTATTGAGACGGAGTTTTGCTCTTCTTGCCAGGCTGGAGGGCAATGGCACAATCTCAGCTCACCGCAACCTCTGCCTCCTGGATTCAAGCAATTCTCCTACCTCAGCCTCCTGAGTAGCTGGGACTACAGGCATGTGCCACCACGCCTGGCTAATTGTTTTGTACTTTTAGTAGAGATGAGGTTTCACCATTTTGGCCAGTCTGGTCTTGATCTCCTGACCTCATGATCCACCCGTCTTGGTCTCCCAAAGTGCTGGGATGACAGGCATGATCCACCGCGCCCGGGCATGTGCCTGTGGTCTCAGGTACTTGAGAGACTGAGGTGGGAGGATTGCTTGAGCTTGGGAAGTTGAGGTTGCAGTAAGCTGTGATCATGCCACTGCACTCGAGCTTGGGTGACAGAGTGAGACCCTGTCTCATAAAATAATAATAACAATTTTTTTTTAAAGAAAAAAAGCATTAATTTTGGAGTCAGAAGAACCAAACTCCAGTCTGGGTTTGATTATCAACCACTCCGGTGTCCTTTCACACATCACTTCGCTTCTCTAGAACTTAGTTTCCGTACAGATAAAATGAGGCTAATGATATCAGATCTGCCAGCCTTACCAAGTAGATGAGATCTAATGAAACCATGCATGTGAATGAATTTTGAAAAGTAAAATAAGTATGTAAATATAAGCCTTGTTGTGGTGAATGGTGATGGTGGTGACTGGTGGTGCTAGGCGATGCTGATGGTTTTGGTGGTGGCGATGGTTTATGTTGATGGCGGTGTTGGTGTTGGTGATGTTGTTGGTGGTGGTTATGATGTTGATGATGGTGGTGTAGGTGGTGGTGGTTGATGTTGGCATTGATGGTGGTGGTCATGATGCTATTCTGAAACAGGAAATGACTAACTCATTGACAATTAGTCTCTAAGCAATGGCTGTGTTGTTTTGTTCCACAAGAGAATTCCATCTGCATGTCAGTTGATGACCTGTGCTGTCAATTGAATCCATGAGATTTCCCATGTGGACATTCTCAGATTTCCTTACATTACATACCATATGCTTCACTCAAATGTTTTACAAATACTTGTTACTTAAATACTTTTCTTTGTCTAAAAAAGAAATAAGATCTTGTCTAGATGACTGATTAACTTAGGGAGATTCTGATTAACAGAATTTCTACAAGTGGCTTTCAGCAGGCAAAGAGAAAATTATATTTTGTACCAATTTACATAAAGTTCATCTAGTTCAGCTTCTGGAGATGTCCCTGGGGCTAGAGATGAAATATCTTTTTCCTGTCCACAGACAGTGGTCTGCCGTTCACCCCATGAACTCATAATGGTCAGAATTAAACCCTGAGCTTTGCTTATGGAGGGTGAGATATATTTCCAAGTATTTCTTTTTCTTTTCACATCTTCCACATCATTACCATCATCATTGTCATCGTCATCATTGTCATCATCCTACAGGTTGAAAACAGAAGTGTTAGTTTATTTATATAGTTTATATAGTCTTTATGCATATGTTTGAGATGCTTACAGGGCAGGGCAAGACAGGAGACACAAAAGTAGACAAAAATGTAATCCACAGTCATAGGAGTGCAGAATGCATTCAAATTGGGGTGAACGGCCAGAACTTAGGTGAATCTGAGGATAGGAAGAGTGAATTGGCACAATCCCCCCTTGTTGGTTGGCCCTGCAGCATGCATTTCCCCTCCTCTAATCCAGCTGCCCCGAATTTTCATTTGAGGATCCATACAGCTCTAGGGAAGTTGAAACTACCCCCAGTTCAAGAATTGGAATAAGTTTCAACATGAGAAAGCTGACTGCAAATAATTTTTAAAAAATAATAAGAATAAGTGTGGGAATAAGTGGGAATAAGAGGCCTATACTGATCCAGTCATTGCATCCCATCTCCTGGCCTCATTGCTTGGGACCAGGATGGACACCTGACCTAAGTGACACAACCCAATAAGAATGACCAGAAGAACTTTAATGCTGAATTCTGGAACAAAAAAGCTTTCTTTTGCTCTGGATGGCGTGAAAAGCAGATCTGAGCCTGGAATTGTTACGGGAATGGGATCCTGATCCAGAACCCAAGGGAGGGTTCTTGAATCTTGCACAAGAAAAAATTCAGGGCAAGTCCATAAAGTAAAGTGAAAGCAAGTTTATTAAGAAAGTAAAGAAACAAAAGACTGGCTACTCCATAGGCAGAGCAGCAGTAGGGGCTGCTTGACTGAGTACACTATGGTTATTTCTTGAATGTATGCTAAACAAGGGGTGGATTATTCATAGATTTTCCAGGAAAGGGCCAGGGATTTCTCAGAACTCTCAGTTCTTTTAGACTATATAGGGTCTCCTTTTAGACCGTATAGGGTAACTTCTGGACATTGCCATGGCATTTGTAAGCTGTCATGGCACTAGTAGAAGTGTCTTTTACCACGCGAATGCATTACAATTAGCATATAATGAGCAGTGAGGACAACCAGAAGTCACTCTTATCACCTATGATAAAGAAATTTTGGCTGACTTCTTTATTGCATCCTGTTTTATCAGCAGGGTCTTTGTGACCTGTATCTTTTTTTTTTTTTTTTTTTTTTGAGACGGAGTCTCGCTCTGTCGCCCAGGCTGAAGTGCAGTAACCGGATCTCAGCTCACTGCAAGCTCCGCCTCCCGGGTTTACGCCATTCTTCTGCCTCAGCCTCTCGAGTAGCTGGGACCACAGGGGCCCACCACCTCGCCCGTCTAGTTTTTTGTATTTTTTAGTAGAGACGGGATTTCACCATGTTAGCCAGGATGGTCTCGATCTCCTGACCTCATGATCCGCCCGTCTCGGCCTCCCAAAGTGCTGGGATTACAGGCTTGAGCCACCGCGCCCGGCCTGTGACCTGTATCTTGTGATGCCAGTCCTGCTGGCCTCCTGTCTCCCCCTGTGACTAAGAATGCCTGCCCTCCTGGAATGCAGCCCAGCAAGTCTCGTCCTCATTTTGCACAGCCTTTAATTAAGATGGAGTCGCTCTGGTTCGAAAACCTCTAACAGAATTGCTGGATTCATTTTGCCACCATGAAGAAAACCAACTTGAAGGCAAAAAGAAAAACAGCATCTAGAGGGGAGCAGAATGAGGAAATTACAGAGACCAGAGCCTGTATCAACTGTACCCAGAGCCTTCATTTACCACCGGAGTTTTTCAGTTTGTGAACCAATGAATTCTTTTTATTAAGTCTGTTGGAGCTAGGCTTTTGTTCCTCACAACCAAAAATATCCTAAATGATACCATTGGATAAATGATTTCCTGAAGGAAGTGGGCCTTGGAGTCAAATTTGAAAAGAGAAGATGTGTGATGTGCTGTGTGGGAGGCTGGGATCACTTTTTTTCACCAAGATTTTTACATTTATAGGCTTTTATATTTATAGGGGAAAAAACAGATTCAGTACACTTCTTACTTTAGCTCAATATCATTTGTAGGACTTCTCATTGCTTGACCTCTGAAAGAGCACTTAGTGAGACTCTATACCATTTAATTCTCACTGCTGACTGTCAGTAGACTGCCATGGAAACTCCAAGGATGCCTGCCCTGTTAGACATGTGGTCAGAGACTGGCTCCAAAGGTATCTCCCAAAGAGCAAAAGCCACCGTCTTCCTGTTGGCGCCCAAACACAGGTGCATGAGCTCCAAGGACGCCTTCCTAGGCCACCTCTCTGCTGCCTGATCTAAACTCTCTCCCTTTCTGGAAGCTGGTCTGAGAGTCTGCCTTGAAGATGTGTTGGATGGGAACTATTGGTGTGTAGGCTCCATTGTGAGCAATACTGATGAGAAATGGTCCCAAGTAGTATGGATATTTTGCATAAAGCCCCTGAAATCTGACATGCTCAGGGTGAGAACCATGAACCACTGTCTTGACAAACCCCATGTACATGGACTAATAGGGAAGGTGTGGGCACCATGGTGTTAGTATTCAACCGGAGAGTGGGAAAGAGATTTGCATGTGCCACCAGCCCTGAAGGAGACAGGGACAGAACACACTGATTCTCAACATTCCAGACACCTACTGTCTGGGAGGGACCTGGTGAGAGGTAATTACCTCCATGCTGTTCTCGTGATAGTGATTGAGTTCTCACAAGATCTGATGGTTTTATAAGGGGCTTTCCCCTCTTTGCTCTTCACTTCTCCTTCCTGCCATCATGCGAAGAAGGATATGTTTGCTTCCTTTTCTGCCATGATTTTACATGTTTGCCTATGTAAATTTCCCCTCAAGATTTAGGGGATCAGGTCAGATAAAGGCCTTCCTCTGAAATGGAAATTATTTAAAATCGATAAGGAAGTCATCCAGGAATGACTTCCTCCGGGGATCTGTGGCTGACGGTACCAGGGTTTGTACCAAACCAAATCACGGTAACTAGAGCTTCCCCAGGTGATTGTAACCCACCTCCTAAATAAAACTTGCATCAACTCGGTTGCATTACAATTTGATTTTTCCTGTGTGATATACTCATCACATTTCTAAAAAAATGATTTAAAGAAAGAATTTAGAGACTAAATTATTGGTATTTATGCGTCTCTTCCTGGAGTCACAGGTGGGCTCTGATTCTCATAACCAATTACCTTGATTTCTACCAGAGCAAAAGAATGCAAGCTTATTCTTCAAATACAATTAGTGTTCTGTTGGCAATTACATAACACAGCTCTACCTAGCTCATGCAAGTGTGTGTGTGTGTGATTTTGGGGAAGGCAACTGAGGTAGCTCACAGAATCAAAAGGACAGCAGCTCCTCCCAGCCTCAGGAAGGGGAGGGGTTAGTCTGCCATGAGGCCTTCACTTGGTGGCCCCAGTTGGAGAACCTTCTCGCTAGGATTCTCCCAAAAGACAGCTCAGCTCCCATGTCTGCCTCTTGTTTCAGCTCTCAGGGTGAGGACATTGCAGTGGATCAGGGAAGAGCAGGTGTGTAGGTGGCCCAGGGAATGGAGTGATCTGATTGGCTGAGGCTGAGTCATGGGCCCCCTCCTATAGGGCATCAAAATCTTTGAAGAAAATGCCAATTAAAAGCACTGTTGGCTGGGCACAGTGGCTCACGCCTGTAATCCCAGCACTTTGGGAGGCCAAGGTGGGCAGATCACTTGAGGTCAGGAGTTCGAGACCAGTCTGGCCAACATGATGAAACCCTGTCTCTACTAAAAATGCAAAAATTAGCTGAGTATGACGGCGGGCGCCTGTAATCCCAACCACTCAGGAGGCTGAGGCAGGAGAATCACTTGAACCTGAGAGGCGGAGGTTGCAGTGAGCCAAGATTGCGCCACTGCACTCCAGCCTGGGCGACAGAGCGAGACTCCGTCTCAAAAACAAAAACCAAAAGCACTGTTGCTCAGATATCACCCCCTCTGTGAAATCTTCTTGATCCCTAAGGCAGAACTGCTTGTTCCTCCAGGGCTTCTGTAACACTTTGTAAACATTTGGATGGATCAAACAGAGAAAATTTTATTCAACAGAATTTTTCCAAGGACGGGACATTTGTTTGCCAAGTGTTTGGTACAGGAAGTGAGACCTGTACAGTTTTGGTACAGGAAGGGCCCATGAATGTGGGTGGAACTATTCCACAGGAGACAAGGAGAAGCTGTTCTCTGGAGGGAGGGAAAGGAGAGGGAGAGGTGGTTTAGGGATCTGCAGGATGGCAGAATACATCCAGAAATGTCTTTCCTATCATTTCCCCACCACTGCCTCAAGCCCTGATCTTCTACAAGTTTATGAAACTCATGGGATAAACGCTTGAAATGAGTGGGCTAGAAGCCAGCAAAGGGACGCAGGGATGTGCCCAGACACATACAGGTGGAGTGGAAGCAACAGGCAGATGGGGGGTGTCAGGAACAGAAATGCTTTCCTGGGGTAACCTAGTTAGGTTTAGTTTAAGCTAATCAGGAAGTAACCAGAGTCATGGGGAGGCTGTAAAACTGAGGCAGGGACCAGATTTCACCAAATCATTGTAGAATGAGGACAAGGATGAGGGAGGGGTAGAGGTAGGTGCTTGCTGGCGGCACCTTGATATGGTTTGGCTGTGTCCCTACTCAAATCTCATCTTGAACTGTAGTTCTCATAATCCTCACGTGTCGTGGGAGGGACCTGGTGGGAGGTAATTACCTCCATGCTGTCCATGCTGTTCTCATGATAGTGATTGAGTTCTCACAAGATCTGATGGTTTTATAAGGGGCTTTCCCCACTTTGCTCTTCACTTCTCCTTCCTGCCATCATGCAAAGAAGGATATGTTTGCTTCCTTTTCTGCCATGATTGTAAGTCTCCTGAGGCCTCCTCAGTCATGAGGAACTGTGAGTCGACTAAGCCTCTTTCCTTTACAAATTATAAAAAAGTCTCAGGATGTCTTTATTGACAGCATGAGAACAGACTAATACACACCTGAAAAGGAGAACACTTATCACATAATGCTGCAAATACAGGTCAGCAGTGTGTTCCCCACTGAACCAGAAGAATATGACTTTTAAGAATAAAAGGTATCTTATTGATCAATTGATCAACAATATCTTATTGATCTTGACCCACTTATTGCAAAACACGCAATAAATATTTGCAACTGTTCTTTAAAAATAGCAATACCCATTTAAAAATAATGAAATCCAGGCTTGGTGTGTACCATGCACTAAGTGCGCTACATGCGTCTCCCCGCTTGCTAGTTGCCCATCCCCTGCACTCCCGTGCTCCTTGCTTGCCTCTCTTTTGGCACCCCAAAACAAAGCTGGAGGCAGAAACCATACAGTCACTTGAAGAGAGGAAGTTTCCTGTAAAGAAATGATTAAGCTTGGTGAGAAAGAAACTATAAAGATACAAAGAGAACTCTCAAGAGTTCCCTAGGGCTCAGTACCCAAGGAAGGACCAACCCGGCTCCCCAAGGCTAGGCTTCAGACATCTTTAGAGAAGATGTGATTGCAGCCACTGGCCAGAGAGAGGGTTCACGGGTGGCCGGGGCCACAGTTGGCCCACAGTCCCCAGGCAGCTGGTCCTCTAGTGCACAGGAGCAACAAGACTGGTAGATGGGTGACCAGAGAGAGCAAGGGCGCCGGGAACTCACTCGCTGGTGGGGTGGCCGAGAGGTTGCTGTGCGCCTTGCCCATGGTACACCGGGCCCATGGCACACCCCTCCAGGACAGAGCCCCGGCGAGGCTGTGGTGTGGCACTTGCAGGAGTCAGGGCACTGGGCATGTGCCATGGACTGAATGCTTTTGTCGTTTGTCCCCCGAAATCCACGTGTTAAAGCCTTAATCCCCAATGTGATAGTATGGAGGTGAGATTTAGATGAGGTTTCAGGAGGTTTAGATGATGTCGCAATGGCAGGGCCCCCATGATAGGATCAGTGCCCTTTCAGGAAGAGACACCAGACCCCCACCTCTCTGCACCATGTGAGGACACAGCACGAAGTGTCCTTCCTGTGAACCAGGAAGCAGGTCCTCACCGGGTACTGAATCTGCCAACACCTTGATCTCAGACTTCCAGCTTCCAGAACGTAAGAGAGAAATGTATGTTGCCTAAGCCATTTGTGCTAACAGCCCAAACTGACTAAGACACTCACCAAAGAAAAAGCAGCGCTGGACATGTGTTACAGGCAGCAAGACTGATTCCTTCAGACTCCTGCAGCAGCGGGGAGAGATTCCGGTACCGACCAAGCTCAATCCCAACTGAGAAAACGGTGACCGAGGTCTTCAAAGAGAGAACAGAAAGGAATCAAAAAGGGACTTAAGGGGAAATGAAAAACGGAACATGGGGGCCATGTGGAAATGGAAAGTTCCAGAAGGGTGAGAGGAGAACTACTGAAAATGGTTTAGCAGGGTGAGTTGGATGAGGTGCATTTTGTGGTTTGGCTGCATTGCAAAGTCTTGAGCCAAGGGTCAACCAGGGCTGGGGTCGCCTTTGGGGACGCAGCTTAGTGCAGGTGGAAGCCAGGCTACAGTTTGGTGAAGTTTCTCAGCACCACGTTGGGGTGAGTCTCCATGCTCTGTGGAGTTCCCAACTCACTGGCGGCTCACCGGCAGGGCAAGTGTGGTCTGAGGGTGCACTGTCCATGTCAAGCAGGCATGCAGGGAAGCCGGGGTGCAGAGAGCCTGCTGGGGGCAGGGCAGTGGGCGGCCTGGGGTGCCTTGGGTCCCATCAGCAGGGTCATGGGAAACAGCCTCCAGGCTGCACAGTGGTGGACAGCAGTGCTGGCTCCCCCTGTACCTGCCCACCAGCCTTGGCCCTCCTAGGCCCTGAAGGGTCGTTTCCTGCTGTGCGGTGACTGTACAACAGCCCTGGCCCAGGAAACCCTATAAACGTCTTCAGCTATTTCTCCAGGAGAAGACAGAGTGCCAATGGACTACTACAGTGCAGGGCAATTGAGCAAACGTGGAGGTGGACTGGGGTCCCACAGAAGCAGGGAGGAGGGGCCAGGGACCCCTGGCCAGAAATAAGAAAGCAGTAATGGAAGGGAGGGCTCAGGAGAGGGAGTGCCCATCTCAGAGCCTTTCAGGAATCTGGCATTTAATAAATACCTCCTATGGAGGGAAGGATTCAGGGCAGATCACTTCTAGAAGGGGTCACGGCCTCTCCAGGTTCTGCATGGGCCACAGCATATGTACAGTCCCCACAAGCTAGACTCCTCCTCCCAGGCCTGGTATGGAGGGAACATAAGTGTGTGACGGAGGAGAGTCTTCCACAGGCTATGAACTCTTTGTAAAAAGAAACAAACAAACAAAACAAAACAAACAAAAAAACAGCATCCATGAGACGTTGGGGGCTTAGGACAGTATCTTACCACAGAACTGAAACACTGGTGGATAAACCTCAGGACAGGCAGGAAAAGAGCTGTAGCTTATCCACCATCAGCATTAGCAATGTAATTAGACACAGTGGAAAATCAATGAAGTAAAACCAACCAGCAGGATTATGTTGTTGAGCCTCCAGTAAACGTCTTCAGTGTCCAATAAAGCCATATCATGTTGATGACATGAATTTCTGTGTTGCTTTTCTGTTTGCTCAAAATCCTGAAATTCTTTGGAGAGTATTACCAATGTCACTGTTCTTTGCCAGGGAGATGCTGAGCTGTCTTCCCTGAAGCAGTGTTCTTCCTGGGTTGTTTGAAACCCTGATTGTCACATGCCTTCTGTCCTAAGCTGCCACCAAGGCCCAGACAAGCACTGCCATGCATGTGTCTCTTTATTAATACATAGTACAGCAGGGAGCTGCCCCTCTCCCAGCCAGGCAGGGCGGCTTATCCCACACCCCCTGCCTTGCAAGCACACTTAGCGTGGAGTATATTAGGAAGTTTAATTAGCAGAAAATAAATAAAGTAGGGATCCCAGCTTGAGCCCAGGCTGTCCCCTGCTGGGGTGGGACATGTCTGAACAGTGTTGATGAGAATTTTATGAAGGACGCATCTCCTAGAGGAAAGGACATGGAGAGAAGTAAGTTTGATTCCCTCTCAGAGGAACCTGAGTGCCTAGAAGTCCAAGCAAGAATCTTGAGATGTATCTGGGAGTGGGGGTGCTTAGATCACGAGCACACTCCTGAACCCTGGCAATGGGGCAGAGCACGGAATGTGCCGACTGGCTTAAGCCTGGAGCAGGACTTGAAGTGGCTTCCTCCAAAAGAACCTGAGTTCCGTGGGAGATGGATGAACATCGGAACAACTCAGGGCACTGCTGGGGAAATGGAAACTGACAGGCGGCGCTTACCATTTCAGGTGCAATAGGGAGAGAGGATAACCAATGTTTAACAAGCTCTATCAAATACTGGGTGCGTCGACACGTGCCAGCCCCAGGATGCTCTTAGAAACTCTATGAGGGGAGTATAATTAGAGGACTGAGGCTCAGAGAGGTTAAGAAACTTGTGTATTGTCTCACACAGCTAGCAAGAAGTTCAGGAAGCTAGGTCTAACAGATTCCAAGGCCCATGTAATGTTTCCATTAGGTATTTGTCCAAAAAACACTTTTCCTTCAAGGTAAGGAGTGGGAAGGCTACTCGTATGGGAGCATGGTGTCCTGGCAGCCCACAGCTCAGGGCTGGACTATGAGTAAGAAGACCAATGTGTGTCCCGTCTCTGCCACTTCCTGTCTGTGTGGCCTCAAGACCCTCAACTAGAAGGGTGGCCAAAGTATCACTCCAGGCCTGGTGTCCTGACTTCTTGAACAGCTGTCTAGGGTGAGCAAGCCAGCACCTCCCCTTTTCTACTCCCTCGATAGATGGATTTAGCTAGACTCTTGCTTTGTGAGAACAGAGGCACCCGAGAGCCTCATTCTCCATCTGTATGACTCAAAGACTTTGTATAAGTCAGGGTGAGCTGGTTTCGTCATGAAAAACAACCACCCCAAACTCTCAGTAGCTGCAGACAGCTGGTTTTCTTTCTTTCCCTCACCACATGTGTACAGCAGATCCTCTGGGGGCTGTGCTCTGAGATCAGGTTGCTCCCACAGACCCTCTGGAAACATTGCCATTCTCTGCGCTGGAGGGACGAGTCCCTGAGTATTTCACCTGGACAATTAAATGCTCCAGCCTGGAAGAGACATGCATCACATCCATCTACCACTCATTGGCTAGAATAAGCCCACGGCTCCTCTCAACCATGAGGGGCAGGGAAGTCCCATCCCACAGGTGCCTGGAAGGCTGAGAGCCAAAAGTTGGGGGAACAGTACTCATCGCTATCACAGAGTGGAACCAGTTCCGAGACTCTCAAACCATTTTTTGAGAGCAAGGGGAAGCCTAATCTCATTCCCTATTTTCTATCTTTTTTACTTATATAAACCCAAACCTCTCTTTATTGAAACATCTCTCTCTATATATGTCTATTTTAAAACGTCTCCTCTGTATGTCTATGTGAGAAAAAAAAATGTGTTATGTTCCTTTCAAAACCAACCCCGAGGCTCTGGGAGCACTAATGTTCTCCACAGTTCCCCACCAGCCCCTGGTTCTAGGACAGGGGTTCTCACCTTGGCTTCCCCATAGAATCACCTGGAAGCTTGTAAAAATCCCATGGATGCCAGGCCTCACCCCAGGCCAGTTCTGTCAGAACCTCTGAGCTGCTGCCAGGGCAGAAGCAGGTGCGTGAAGCTCTCAGGTGATGCCTGGATGGGCCCAGGTTGAGTCTGCTGTTCTGGGTGAGCCCTGAAGTAGCTTCCAGCTCCGGGGTTGCCTCCTTCTTTCCCAGGTGAAGGCCCAGGAAAAGCCAGAGATGGGGGTTTGCCTCAACAAACCAGGAGCTGAGGAAGGTCGAAGAGAATTCGGTGATTATCCTGACTCATGATTCCAGCTCCTTCCCAGTGGTGGGAGCTGGGAATGCCGTGGGAAGTAGGTGTGGGAAGGGTGCCCGGGGGGAGGGGTGCCCGGATGTGCTGTCACTCATTGCCAGACCAGAGCTCGGCTGCTGAGGAAACAGGAAGTGCATCAGGAGCTGAGTGTGCTCAAGTCCCGGATATTCACAATTCACACGGACACATGCACACATTCACACATGCATTTGCACATCCCCATAAACATACACACAGACACACATACTCAGTTGGGCATGATGGCTCACGCCTGTCATCCCAGCACTTTGGGAGGTCGAGGCAGGTGGATCACTTGAGGTCAGGAGTTCAAGACCAGCCTGGCCAATATGGTGAAACCCCATCTCTACTCAAAATACAAAACATTAGCCAGGTGTGGTGGGTGCCTGTAATATCAGTGACTTAGAGGACTAAGGCAGGAGAATCGCTTGAACCCGGGAGGTGGAGGTTGCAGTGAGCCAAGATCATGCCACTACACTCCAGCCTGGGCGACAGAGCAAGATTCTGTCTCAAAAAACAAACACACACATTCATACACACAACCTCTCACACACATACACACGCTCACATGGGTAATACACCCCACATACACACACACACATACTTTGCCACACCTGTGCACACTCCACACACACGCACTTACATGCACAATCACACACCTTTCTAGCTTCACAAGAAAGAGAAAGGCCAGACTTTAGGGCGAATGAACCTCAGCCTTTGCCTGGTCCAGTTCTCTCATTTTCCATGTGAGGAAAAGGAGGTCTGGAGAGAGGTCAAGAAAGCTGAAGAAGACCCCTTGGTCCTGTTCAGGTCTCCTTAGTTCCATAAAGTGTTACTGAAACACCAGGGGTTTGGTCTAAGTCTTGCTGCTCACTGCACAGAAAGTCAATCACTGGGAGGCCTAGTGTGGTGGCTCACGTCTGTAATCCCACCGCTTTGGGACGCCAAGGCAGGTGGATCACTTGAGGTCAGGAGTTTGAGACCAGCCTGGCCAATATGGTGAAACCCCATCTCTATAAAAAAAAAACACAAAAAAACTAGCCAGCTGTGGTGGCAGGTGCCTATAATCCCAGCTACTCAGGAGGCTAAGGCAGGAGAAGTGCTTGAATCTGGGAAGCAGAGGTTGCAGTGAGCCAAGATAGAGCCACTGTGCTCCAGCCTGGGTGACAGAGTGAGACTCTATCTAAAAAAAAAAAAAAAAGAAAGAGAGACAGAGAGAGAGAGAGAGAGAGAGAGAGAAAAGAAAAGAAAAGAAAGCCAATCACTGAGACAATAAATATTGCCAGGGAAGAAGGTTTTAATTGAGTGATGCTGCCCAGGAGATGGAGCTCAGTCTCAAATCCATCTTCTGGACCGACTAAAATTAGGGGTTTATATAGCAGGGAAGAGATGTAACAGGAACTCGGGAGGGGTAAGGAAGCAGTCGTGATGAATGGAGGGCCCGACGGCTCATTGTCTAGACAAGATGATCTGGTGAGTGTCAGTTCTCCGATACTTTTTGAGAGGACTTGGGCTCCTTTCCTGAGGAAGGAACTCCGATAAAACAAATTTAAGTTTCAAGCTTTAAGACCAGAAGGGTCACTTTCCAAAACAAAAACAAAAACAAAAACAAAAACTGTCTATGGGATTATTGGGTTGGTTTCATTCTTTTTTTTTTTTCCCCCAGATTTTTTTTTTCTATGAAAAAAATGTTTTTAAAAGAATCTCTTCCTTAGAAAAAAAAAGCAACTGGGGATCCTCTCCTGTTTGGCGAGGAGATAAGAGGCTGTGGCCCTCTCCTCCCGAGCAGCTTGTCTGGCAAATGGGGGGATGATCTTGGTCTCAATTCCAAGGATGGCAACAAGAATGAACTAAGACATGACATGTAAAGGAGTCAGGACTACTCCCCACACTAGGTGCTCCAAAATATTCTTACTTACCCCAGGTGCTGAACAGAGTTGGGGCTTTGTGACCTCATGTGGCTGGCTCATTTCACTGGAAGCATTATTCTGAAACCAAGTTTGGAGACTATGGGAAAGTCTGACACACACGTGCTCATACACAGATGGTGGCAGCATCATCTGCTGAGATGCACAGCAGACATAATTTGGCTGGTTGCCTGTGGGCTTGTTCTCTGCGGGTTTGTTGTCTGTGGGTGTGTTATCTATAGGTTTATTCTCTGCGGGTTTGTTCTCTGTGGGTTTGTTGTCTGTGGGTTTGTTCTCTGTGGGTTTGTTGTCTGCGGGTTTGTTGTCTGTGGGTTTGTTGTCTGTGGGTTTGTTCTCTGCGGGTTTGTTCTCTGTGGGTTTGTTGTCTGTGGGTTTTTCTCTAAGGATTTGTTGTCTGTGGGTTTGTTGTCTATGCGTTTTTCCTTTGGTCTCTGTGGGTTTGTGGTCTGTGCATTTGTTGTCTGTGGATTTGTTGTCTGTGGATTTCTTCTTTGTGGGTTTGTTGTCTACGGGTTTCTTCTCTGAGGGTTTGTTCTCTGCGGGTTTATTGTCTGTGAGTTTGTTTTCTGTGGGTTTCTACTCTGTGGGTTTGTTGTCTGTGGGTTTGTTGTCTGTGGGTTTGTTCTCTGTGGGTTTGTTGTCTGTGAGTTTGTTTTCTGTGGGTTTCTACTCTGTGGGTTTGTTGTCTGTGGGTTTGTTCTCTGCGGGTTTTTTCTCTGTGGGTTTGTTGTCTGTGAGTTTGTTTTCTGTGGGTTTCTACTCTGTGGGTTTGTTGTCTGTGGGTTTGTTGTCTGTGGGTTTGTTCTCTGCGGGTTTGTTGTCTGTGGGTTTGTTGCCTGTGGGTTTGTTCTCTGAGGGTTTGTTGTCTGTGAGTTTGTCGTCTGTGGGTTTCTACTCTGTGGGTTTGTTGTCTGTGGGCTTGTAGTCTGTGGGTTTGTTGTCTGCGGGTTTGTTGTCTGCGGGTTTGTTCTCTGTTGGTTTGTTCTCTGCGGGTTTGTTCTCTGTGGGTGTGTTCTCTGTGGGTGTGTTCTCTGTGGGTGTGTTCTCTGCGGGTTTGTTCTCTGTGGGTTTGTTGTCTGCGGGTTTGTTGTCTGCGGGTTTGTTGTCTGCGGGTTTGTTCTCTGCGGGTTTGTTGTCTGTGGGTTTGTTCTCTGTGGGTTTGTTGTCTGCGGGTTTGTTCTCTGTGGGTTTGTTCTCTGCGGGTTTGTTGTCTGCGGGTTTGTTCTCTGTGGGTTTGTTCTCTGCGGGTTTGTTGTCTGTGGGTGTGTTCTCTGTGGGTGTGTTCTCTGTGGGTTTGTTCTCTGCGGGTTTGTTGTCTGCGGGTTTGTTCTCTGCGGGTTTGTTGTCTGTGGGTGTGTTCTCTGTGGGTGTGTTCTCTGTGGGTTTGTTCTCTGCGGGTTTGTTGTCTGCGGGTTTGTTCTCTGTGGGTTTGTTCTCTGCGGGTTTGTTGTCTGTGGGTTTGTTCTCTGTGGGTTTGTTGTCTGCGGGTTTGTTCTCTGTGGGTGTGTTGTCTGTGGGTGTGTTGTCTGTGGGTTTGTTTTCTGTGGGTTTCTACTCTGTGGGCTTGTAGTCTGTGGGTGTGTTGTCTGTGGGTTTGTTCTCTGCGGGTTTGTTGTCTGTGGGTTTGTTCTCTGCGGGTTGGTTCTCTGTGGGTTTGTTGTCTGCGGGTTTGTTCTCTGTGGGTTTGTTCTCTGCGGGTTTGTTGTCTGCGGGTTTGCTGTCTGCGGGTTTGTTCTCTGCGGGTTTGTTGTCTGTGGGTTTGTTCTCTGCGGGTTTGTTGTCTGCGGGTTTGTTCTCTGTGGGTTTGTTCTCTGTGGGTTTGTCCTCTGTTTCCCTTCCGCCCAGCTTTTCACAAGAGAATGTCAGGCCCTCTGTGGCCTGTTTCCTGGGAGGAGATTCAAGATGCCAGGCCAAAAACCTGAGGGCTGGCCCTTTCCCTGTGTATGGTGGGGAGGTTGTGGTACTTGTTCAAGAGAGGGATGGGGCAGGGGACCGTGACACTGAGGGGAGAGAAGAAGAGCCAGAGTTGTCCACAAGCAACTGAGGCTCATGGCTTTTGTTCTCATGAAGATGACTGGGCCACCTGGGAGACTGACTTTGGGTTTACCTAAATGGGCTAGATCCTGGCTTTGAAATTCTTAACCTCAGCAAAGATGCCAGTGCCCACATGATGGGACCACAAAAGCTTGGGTCTGGGCACCTAAACCCAAGGGTGACCTCAAGGCCCTGCCTGTGCACTGGCCTTGGGAAGTGGGGTGGGGTAAGAACCTCCAACCATGCCCAAGTCCAATATGACTTGATTTAAATAAATAAATGTGATGTTTCCCACAAAACTGAATTTGTGGATAAGATTCATACCAGCCACATGTATACACACATCTATTTACAGTAGCAACTTCTCTGGGCTTTGTTTGTTTTGGGTTTTTGTTTGTTTTTGGTGATTTGGTGTTTTTTGTTGTTTTGGTTTTCTTTTGTTCATTTTGCTTTGTTTTTGTACTGTCAGTTTCTAAATATTCCCTCTTCTTTGATGAAGAATATGATCTATGGCAGGTGGAAAATGGCCCAACAGCCCTGCAGCAACACTCACACATTGCGTTGAGGGACCCGCCCTTGTCCTGAGAGTTCAAGTTAAGACTTTGTCTTGCAACTGAACAATTTTGATCTCCCAATTACATGAAATCAATTTAAATGAATTAAACAAATTACAGTGCCCCATTTGAGAATATCAGGTACCTGGAGAGTGGAGAAGAATTAGAAGTAAAGAAGTGCCTTCTAGGAAAGCAGACAGTAGTGACTCAGGGTGGAGGGAGAAGCTCCCGTGGGAAAGGTGTGTTGGAGGGCTCCTGTCCTGCGAGGTCGCTGCAAAGGTGTCTGCCTGACCAGTCCTAAGGAGACCTGTCCACACTGCCCCCTGGTGGTCACTCTATCACCTTCTGAACACTCCAAAGTCGGGGAGGTGTCCCCAGGAAGCCTACTTCTCTCTCCCAGGCCCTTGCCAGCCCCTGCTGGAGCTGGCAGCGGGGAGGGGAACCCCAGGAGGCTGGAGACTTCTGAGGAAGGGAGGAAAAGGAGCCTCAGGTGGAGGGAGGGAAGTCCTAGGAGCTGACTGCTTGGCTTGGCGGAGGCTGTAGAGGAAGTGAGAGAGTGTGTTAACAAGCACAGGAAGGTTCTCTGAGTTTCTCTGGCCATCCATGGTGCAATGGTTTGCGTGAGTCCAGGCCCCCACTTACCGGGACAAACTACTTCTGGCTCCTTGTGCAAAAGCAGTTCCTGGCCAGACGATGGTCTCTGCAGAGACCCCTCTGTTGGTGCCTCTTAGGCTCTGGGACCACACACCCAGTCCATGTGTCCCACCTTGTGCCCCTAAGCTGAGGCCTGGCAGGTGCTCCTGTCAGAACCGGCCTGAGTCTGGGCTCCAAGTGAACCCCAGTCAAAAGCTCCAGGATCCCATGAGTCCTCCTTTGGCTGGTTTTCTCCACACCCAGCCCCCACCGCCAGCACAGCCCCCACTTCATGCTGCCTCTAAAATGATCTTCGAGGACGTCTGATTTTGTGCATTTTATATCAAATTATTCTTGTCATTGTTTTCATAATATATTGCCAGATTTATTCATAATTAAAGAAGTTAAAACAATGAAATGATCTTTTTGTCTATCAGATTGATAAAGGTTAAAAATCACTGGCTGGGTGCAGTGGCTTGCGTCTGTAATCCCAGCACTTTGGAAGGCTGAGGCAGGCGGATCACCTGAAGTCAGAAGTTTGAGACCTGCCTGGCCAACATGGCGAAACCCCGTCTTTACTAAAAACACAAAAATTAGCCAGGTGTGGTGGCTCACGCCTGTAGTCCCAGCTACTTGGGAGGCTGAAGCAGAAGAATCGCTTGAACCCAGGAGGTGGAGGTTGCAGTGAGCTGAGAACGTGCCACTGCACTCCAGCCTGGGTGACAGACCAAAATTCCATTTCAAAAAAAAAAAAAAATTAGTATCAAGTGGTAGCTGAGAAATGGACATGAGTTTCAAAATAATAATACCAGCATCATTATTAACAATAAAACTACCGGGTACCATCTAAGATTTCATGTGTTTTTCTTTGTCCTTAGCTTATACCCTACTGGAGAATATATGATCAAAATACTGTGTTGTAGGGTCATTTGAAAGCAATTCGTCTCTGTGTGATTTTGGAACTGACACGATATGCAGCTAGGTTCATCAGTTACTGTTTGTATTGTTTAGAGATCATTTTGTTTTATTTTCCTTTTTGATTTGCCTTTGTTTTTTGTTTTTGTATAAATTTAATGGGTACAAGCGCAGGTGTGTAGTTTTGTCAAATGGATTGATTGCTCAGTGGTGATGTCTGGGCTTTGAGTGTAGTAGTGTACATTGTACCCATTAAGTAATTTCTCATCCCTCGCCCTCCTCCTTCTGTTTTTTTTTTTTTTTTTTTTGACAGAGTCTTACTCTGTTACCCAGGCTGGAGTGCAGTGGTGCAGTCTCAGCTCATGATTCTCGTGCCTCACCCTCCCAAGTAGCTGGGATTACAGGCATGCACCACCATGCCCAGTTAATTTTTTTGTATTTTTAGTAGAGATGGGGCTTCACCATGTTGGCCAGGCTGGTCTCGAACTCCTGACCTCAAGTGATCCAACCACTTTGGCCTCCTAAACTGCTGTCATTACAGGTGTCAGCCACCACGTCCGGCTAATTTGTTTGCATTTTTAGTAGAGAAGGGGTTTCACCACGTTGGCCAGGCTTGTCTCAAATTCCTGGCCTTAAATGGTTCTCCTGCCTCAACCTCCCTTTCAAAGTCTATTATTTTACATTCTGTCCCCATGTGTACACATTTATTAGCTCCCACTTAAAAGTAAGAACATGTGGTATCTGACTTTCTGTTTATGAATTATTTCACTTAGAATAATGGCATCCAGTTCTGTCCATGTTGCTGCAAGAGACGTGATTTCATTCTTTTTTATAGCTGAGTAATATTTTTTAATGTAAAAATGTTGACATTTTCCAAAGTGAAAACTATAAAACAAGATACATTTGGAGAAGTCTAGAGTGTTTGCTTTATTCATGTTGTTTATGCGTTAAAATATAAGCACATTGCATACATATGCATATTTACACACATATCTAAAAGATAACATATTATATATACTTTTCCATACTTCTGAACAAGTGTCTCATCTCCATAACTAAAAATTAGATGAGAGAGGCAAAGAACTCTTGTCTTAAAATTGACTTCATTGCACTATACAGCATTTCACACTGCGGTTCCAGGCCACAGAGTCCCTTGGGGTAGGGGGAGACAAAAGGGTGTGGCTGACAGGGGGATCAATTCCACCACAGCAGCCATACTTCTGCTCCACATAGTTGGCATCCAAATTTGATCTGAAAAACAGTTTCCACTACTAAAAGAAAAATCCTAAGAGAAAATGACCACAAGCCAATTACCCACCCAAACCTGCTGATCCTGGCCTCCAGAAGAGGCTGTTTGGAGACCACATATTTCTTATTAACTTTACCATGATGAGATTATCTTACTGTCTGGGGTTGTCCAAACTTGAGCTCCAAGAAAACCCCTGTGTCGGCGGGGGAAAAAAATCCTCCTCCATTCAACAGTAGAGCAAAGGACCTGACCAATCATTTTGTCCACATCTTCATTTGAGGGAATCCTTCATGCCCATTTTATGAAACGTCTTTAGCTCTGATTAAAGAGGCAAGAAAATACAAAGGAAATTGAAGAGACTGTTAGAGATTGAAGCAAACTGTCATTTTGCCTGACTATATAAAATTCAAAGTGCTTTCAAGATGAGGTATTGAATTAGCTCAATAACTGCAAGCTCCTGGTGGGCGCGGTGGCTCACGCCTGTAATCCCAGCACTTTGGGAGGCCAAGGCGGGCAGATCATGAGGTCAGGAGATCGAGACCATCTGGGCTAACATGGTAAAACCCCATCTCTACTAAAAATACAAATAATTAGCCAGGCGTGGTGGTGGGCGCCTGTAATCCCAGCTACTTGGGAGGCTGAGGCAGGAGAATCACTTGAACTTGGGAGGTGGAGGTTGCAGTGAACTGAGATCACGCCACTACATTCCAGCCTGGGCAACAGAGAGAGACTCCCTCTCAGAAAGAAATAATAATAATAATAATACCTGCAAGCTCCAGTGGAAGCTAGGTGTGCAGACTGACTTTATTTTGCTATTTGCCATACCTTCCTTCTGCCACCTGGAAAAAATCACTCTTAGTTGTGCAAATGGAAAGGCAGTTGGCACAAATTCTATGCATACACAGACACACAACACGTAAGTCCAGGACTCCCTAGGTGTGTCATGACCATACCCCTGGTGCCTGGCACAATGCCTGGTGTACAGCAGGTAGGCAGTACATATTTTTGAAATGGATAAATGAATGTAAACATTTCTCCCCATCTTAAGCCAAATGGGTAGGCTCATCACTATTAAAAGATTGCTAACCTCTGTCTCAGACCTATTGCAGAAGTGGTGTCAAAGTAGCATTTTTTATGGGTAGCATCTGCAATTTCCATATTTTATGGGTCAGAAGGGAGTTGTTCTGAGTATTTATTCCATGATGCTGTGAAACCTGAAGTGTATCTGTAGGACTGGCACCGCTGTAAGAAAGCCCTTTATGAGGTCATCATCCCCCACTTGCCATCTCTCCCCAGATGCAGACATGCAAGCTTTTAAAAACATTTGAGAAGCCACCATGCCTCGCTTTGCAAGCCCTCTTTTAAGAAACATCATTATCAGAAGTCAATTTGATGGCATCAAGAGGAAGCAATGCCTCCAGTATCTGAAAACACTGAGAACACTGCAGTATGATGGATTTAAGACTGTATATTTTGGGGAAACCAGTATCTCAGAAAGTCTAGTAACTGGGGAAGATATTAGTGATGGATATTTCATACAAACCCCAACTTGGTGTATTGTGCACGCTGCGGGTAGTCAAGGATGGGTGCCTTGGAAATATCGGATGTTCCTAAGAGATGAGCTGTGTATCAAACAAGAAGACAGCCTCTTCTCTGAGTTCTGTGATGTGGTGAGGAAGGCCTATGGAAAGTGTGTCATCGTGGTCAAAGAGAGAAGACAGCAGGAAGAGCAGAGGCCAAAGGAAGACAGAGAGGCTGAGGGCCAGTTCTATATCCCTACAGTCATTAACTTAGCAAGCATTGCGTGTTGCCCAGAGGTGGCCAAGTCCTATGGCCATGAACTACTCTCTCTGCCTTCCCCTTGTAATTATCTGAACCCTTTAGACTCAGCCTGGTCTTCTCTGAAATGGTATATCATCAATAACAGAAAAGAGTTTTGTTTGCAGTCCATTGACAGTGTCTATTCTTACGAATGTATACTTTTCAGCAGTTTAATTAGCAAAGGAATTGAAAGGATAAACCCAAGCAAGTGGAGAACATTAACTAGCAAAGTACGGAGATGGGAAAACTACTATCTTGGGAAATTTTCCTAAGGGCGATTCCTCCAACAAGCAGTGAGGATGCTACAAGTCTGGTCTTTACCGTCCACTCTGTTGAGATGGATTCCATACCACTGCAGCCAAAGATACTTCAACAGCGACCCCACAGGGGTGCTGCGAGAACTGACTTGTTCCTGAGGATGTTGGCAAGCACTTTGAGTTTACTAGAAGTTTCACTAAAATGTATTGGTAAGATAGGGGTCTCGACTCTTATCTTGTGAAGGCTGCTTTGAAGGCTTTGTCAAGGGGAGGATGAGTCTAACCCAGCCCAAAGGAGGATGGCGGTAAGCAGGGGTGAGCAGGCTGAAAGGTTGTGTGGTCAAAATTTGGTCTGAGAAAATAAGAGAACCAGCGTGCAGTCATCCCACAAAAAGCCCAAAGTAAATAGCGTGCCAACCAGTTTCCATCCACCAAAGTCATCCACAGGCATCCAGCTGGCCATGTGTGAGGTATCGTCCAGATGGTCACCAAGCAAGACTCCCTCCTGCCAATTATCGTTCCTTCCTTGTCAGCAAAGTAGTGGAGGATGAGTGAGAGGCATCTGCGGAGGGGAAACTCCATCTGGACACTCCAAGTGGAGTAGGTGGTCCCAATTAGGACCTGGAAAGTTATGACAGTGGTGGGTTCAAGTGGGCTATGGTGGGCAAAGGGGTGGCATGCATGGGGGTCTGCAGAGACCACTTATTCAGCCAATCTCCCCACCAACTCCAGGAAGCCCAGCGGGTCATTAGACTGTGCGGTGGAGTTTCATCTCGAAACCCTGTAGCTGAGCCACTTGCAACTGGGACAACACCCCCTATGTAGGTTTGGGGCTGCTGCCGATGTCTGTTGTAAGAATTTGTGGTTGTCTTTTTCACTTTTATAGAAAAAGGCTTGACCCCTATTAAACATACCATAAAATTCACTCTTGGTTATGTATATTCGGACAGTAATTTTAGAGGTAATCATTCTGAGGCGTGTAAAAAGAATAATTTATGGCTGGGCACCATGGCTCACACTTGTAATCCCAGCACTTTGGGAGGCCGAGGCAGGAGGACTGCTTGAGGTCACAAGTTCAAGACCAGCCTGGGCAACATAGCAAGATCTCATCTCTACAAAAATACTTAAAAATAGCTGGGCTGAGTGGCATGCATCTATAGTCCTAGCTACTTGGGAGGCTGAGGGACGAGGATCACTTGATCACAGAAGTTGGAGACTACAGTGACCTATGTTTGTCCACTGCACTCCAGCCTGGGTGACAAAGTGAAACTCTGTCTCTAAAAGAAAAGAAAAAAAAACCTTGTAAACTTATATGGGATGTTGATAGCGGTGGTGGGTGGTGGGGCACCCACTCAATTCAATCAATTCTGCATGAATCTAAAAAATGGCTGTAAAAAATAAGGTCTTTGAAAAAAATTTTATGAACATTTCTGGACTGGGCACAGTGGCTTATGCCTGTAATCCTAGCAATTTGGGAACCCAAGGTGAAAGGATTACTTGAGCTCAGAAGTTTGAGGCCAGCAACATGGCGAAACCTCATCTCCACAAAAAATACCAAAATTTGCTGGGCATGGTGGTGCATACCTATGGTCCCAGCTGCTAGGGAGACTGAGGTAGGAGAATCACTTGAGCCCTGGGAGGCGGAGGTTGCACTGGGCAGAGATCGCGCCACTGCACTCCAACCTGGGTAACAAGTCAGACCCTGTCTCAAAAAGAAAAGGAAAGAGAGAGAGAGAGAGAGAGAGAGAGAGAGAGAGAGAGAGAGAGAGAGAGAGAGAGAGAGAGAGAGAGAGAGAGAGAAAGAATTTCTACACAGAATTTCCTGACAGCCAAGTGCAGAAGGCATCCCATCCTTTGCTTGTCTTCTTTCCCACCTGAACCTCCCTGTATTATTCAGAAAGACTTTGTCAGATGAAGGCGAATGTTCAGTGCTTTTCAGCAACTAAGTGGTGGACTTCTGCAGCATTTTGTCATGGTTACAAAGGGAATCCTGGTAACATTTTTCCTGGAGATTAATCACACCTCAAACAGCTGACCACTCAGAACTATAAAGTTTCCACTGTTGCAGGCCTCACTTGACAGTCAACAGTGCTATATTAATTTGTCGTAGCTGTTGAAACAAATTACCACAGGCTTGGTGACTTAAAACAACAGAAATTAAACCAGGTATAGTGGCTGTGGTTGCAGCTGCTCAGGAGGCTGAGGCAGGAGGATCGCTTGCACCTAGAAGTTTGAGGCTACAGTGAGCTCTGATCGCACCACCGCACTCCAGCCTGGGTGATAGAGTGAGACCCTGTCTCAGAAAGAAAGAGAGAGGGAGAAGGGAGAAAGGAGGGGGGCGAAGGAGGAGGGGGAGGGGAGAGAGAGAGAGAAAGAAGAAAGAGAGAAGAAGGAAAGAAGGGAGGGAGGGGAGAGGAGGAGAGGGAAGGGAGGGGAGGGGAATGGAGGGGAAGGGAGAGGGAGGAGAGGAGAGGGGGGAGAGGAGGGGAGGGGAGTGGGAGGGGAGGGGGGAGAGGAGGGAAGGGAAGGAAAGAAGGGAGGGAGGGGAGAGGAGGGGAGTGGAGGGAAGGGGAGGGGAAGGGAAGGGAGGGGAGGGAGAGGGAGGGGAGGGGAGAGGGGAGGGAGGGGAGGGGAGAGGGAAGGGAGAGGAGGGGAGGAAGAGGGAGGGAAGGAGAGGAAGGGAAGGGAGGGGAGTGAAGTGGGCCAGGCATGGTGGCTGGGTGTTAGCCAGGATGGTCTCGATCTCCTGACCTCATGATCTGCCCGCCTCGGCCTCCCAAAGTCCTGGGATTACAGCCGTGAGCCACCGCGCCTGGCATGAAACTCCATCTCTACTAAAAATACAAAAATTCGCTGGGTGGGGTGGTGGGTGCCTGTAATCCCAGCTACTTGGGAGACTGAGGAAGGAGAATCACTTGAACCCGGGAGGCAGAGGTTGCAGTGAACCAAGATCACACCACCACATTCCCGCCCAGGCAACAAAGCAAGACTCCATCTCAAAAGAAAAAAAAAAAAAAAATAGAGAGAGAGAAAGAAAATAAAACGGATAGGACAGGACAGACAAGACAGCCAAAGGCAAGCTGTCGGCAGGGCGGCACTCTCTCCAGAGGCTCCAGGGAGGACCTGTTTCTTGCCTCTTCCAGCTTTTGGTGGCTACTGGCATTCCTGGGCTTGTGGCCACACCACTTTCTCATCCTGTGTCAAATCCCCCTCTGCCTCCCTCTTACAAGGACACCTGAGATTGCATTTAGGACCCACCTGAGTAATCTAAAACCATCTTCACATCTCAAAATCCTTGACTTGGTTACATATGCAGACCTTTTTCCATATAAAGAGAAACATTCATAGGTTCCAGGGAACAGACCTTGATATCTTTGGTGGCCACTATTCAGCAAGCCACAGGTGCTAAAGGAAGTCTTGCTCTGTCAATAGAAATATTGCATTTCTCATTGGCAATTAACCTGGTGAAACAGCTGATATTGTGTAGTATATCTGTGAGGTCTTTTTCCCTCAGGATTTCATGTACGTTTTAGGATTTAAGTTCCTTGAGAACAAACCATGGTACTCAAACTTCCCTGGTCACTTCAATGTGCTCTCACTGTGCAGGCCCTGAGTTTTGTGTGTGGGTGGCCTGAGTTTTGGGAGATGAGTGGGTTTTGCCCTACATCCCATTTATTCCACACCTCCCAGGGTTCTGGAATAATAGGCACCAACAGCTACACGTGCTGGGTGTGGTGGCTCACTCCTGTAATCCCAGCACTTTGGGAGGCCGAGGTGGGCGGATCATTTGAGGTAAGGGGTTTCAGACCAGCCTGACCAACATGGTGAAACCCCATCTCTACTAAAATACAAAAATAGCCAAGTGTGATGGCGGGCACCTGTAATCTCAGCTACTCGGGGGGCTGAGGCAGGAGAATCGCTTGAACCCTGGAGGTGGACGTTGCAGTGAGCCAAGATCGTGCCACTGCACTCCAGCCTGGGCGACAGAGCAAGACTTCCTCTCAAAAAAAAAAAAGATGTGGAAAACTGAGGCACAGAGAGAATCAACCCAGAATTCACACTTAGAGCCATTATTCATGCTGCCTCGCCACTAACACACAACTATTGTAATTTAATTTAATTCTCTTAATCCTGTCCGTTGTTTTACAGATCAGGAAACTAGGCGCTGGCAAGGCACCAGGGCTGTGAGATTCTGAGGCCTGTGCTCCTCACCGCCGTGCTTAGCTCAGTTACTGAAGCTGAGTTTTTCCTTTTTCACCCCCACCATTTTTACATTGCAAGGCTCACCTCTGACCTCAGATGAGACACCAGTCGCCAAAATGGTCAACTCCCCCTGGACACCAGAAAATTTTATTTCAACGTAATATTAAAGAGGAGACAGAATATCTTTTAAATACACATTATTTTGCAGCGATAAAAAAAGGAATGTGTTTAAGTTAACAGCTAAAGATAAACCAACAGGAGCTATTTTTGTTTGAAAACTAAAGCAATTTAATAAAACAGATTTAGAGTTCTATTCCTTTGAGGCCTTGTAAAACTATTAGAAAAGAGGAAACAAGGATCAAAAGGACTATGCTTTAATGTGCAATTTGGTTACATAAGATTGTATTCATAATTAAGACATGTTGCTTTACACTAAACCTGAAAACTTCCCATAGAAAGTAACAGAAAATTCACCGGGCTTTTGGAATTGGATGGACCTAGTTGGAATCTTGAGTTTCTAGCTTCGTAGCTGTATGTTCTGGATAAGTTGCTTTACTTCCTTGAGGCTCAGTCAACTCCTTAATAAAATACAGTGGGACTTTAAAAATCACATAACCTGGCCGGGTGGTAATCCCAACACTTTAGGAGGCCAAGGTGGGCGGATCACTTGAGGTTGGGAGTGTGAGACCAGCCTGACCAACATGGCAAAAACCCATCTCTACTAAAAATACAAAAATTAGCCTGGCATGGTGGCACATGCCTGTAATCCCAGCTACTCAGGAGGCTGAGGCAGAAGAATTGCTTGAACCCGGAAGGCAGAGGTTGCAGTGAGCCGAGATCGTGCCACTGCACTCCAGCCTGGATGACAGAGCAAGACTCCGTCTCAGCAAACAAACAAACAAACAAACAAACAAACAAACAAACAAAACACAATATCACATAACCTGCGCCAAGCCACTGCATCGTGTCTGGCACCCACTGAGTGAGTGGTCCACGCTAAGGTCGAAGCAAACATGTCGATACTTTGATCAGAGGAAACTTTGTTCTCTGGCATTTCCTTTAAGATCATCTGCAATATCTGCAATTGGTTAGGGAATTAATAATAAGAAGAGGTTTCTTCTGGTGGGGGTGGGACAGGACGGCTGGTGAGGACAGCCCACAGTCTCTTTGGGAGCAACCGTATTTAGAGCACTGTATTTAGTCAAGAGCGGGTGACCACACACAGCAACGCTGGGCTGAGCCACGTATCTCTAGACATGTCCACTAGGGGAGAGCTCCTGATGTTGGTGGCGCTATTCTCCTTCTGAGTGGTTGGCTGATGGAACATCCCATCCTCTCTGACCTTTCCCATAACTAACACCCACAGCCCCTCTCCCTCCCACGGACCAAGGTGGCTTCCAAGGTGGAGGTACATTAGGAAACAGGGCTGTCCCTGGAAGGAGCCAACAGGTAAATTAGCAAACGGGGTTCGCTGGCCATTGGCTCAATCCAGTTGGGTTGGATGGAGCCCCTGCCTGGTCAACTGGTGGCTGAGTTGCCCACCCAGGCAGTATACACCCTTCCCTTTGTGATTGTCCTACCACACGCAAACCATCTTTACATGCTTGACCTCATTCAGTTCAGATGAACACTGTACAGTAGGGAGGGCAGTGATCATTGAGCTCATTTTACAAAGGCCAGGCTGGGGCCTAACCTGTACCTAACCACGTACATCAAAGTAGTAACAAGAGGGTCGGGACCAGAATCCAAGTCTTCCTATCAGGAAGCCCTTGAGCCCATCTCTATCTGGCTCCACGTTTCAGCTAAAACAGATGAATTATGAATAGATCACAGAGATGCCAACGAAATAGAAGCTACACCACCAAAAATAAGAAGTATCAAGGTATGAGTTCAGGGGTGAAATAATGGATCCATAGTCATTGAGAGCCCAGGATCCTATCTTTTTACTCCATTTTCCTAGACTTGGTTCAGGTCTCAAAGACACCTCTTAGTGCAAAGTGGCTGTGGAACAAGCCATTGCATTAGTATTCCAGCAGCCAAAAAGGAGAAAGGGAGGAAGAAGGGCCCATCCTGTCCCTTTTAAGGATCCTTCCAGCAATGCTGGCCTCTGTCACCATCGTGTCACTGACGCTGACGTCTTGAAGATTTTATGTCCCAGACTTCGAAGTACAAAAACTCTCGCTAGTCCCCTCTTTACTTGGCTCAGACTCGACAGCACAGCTGTGAAAAGTCCAGTCTCAGTGAGACCATGAGGGCTGGTGCCTGTCTATGCCTCCCACCAGCTGGGTGACCTTAGGCAGGGCCTCTCTGCCTCAGTTTCCTTATCTGCAAAAAGGGATAATGATACCATTACCCTCCGTGGAGGCTGCTGTGAGTTCTTGGGGAGTAAGGGCTGAAGGATTTGCTGCCGCACACGCTCTCTCCTGCCCCTCCTCCTGCCTACCCCCATGGCTCCTTCCCAGGCTGGGCTCCTGCTGCCTCTCCCTCTACCCATCTTTTACAGCGTAGGTCTTAAAAGGAGGGTCAAGAATTGCCTGGGGATGGTCGTATCACAAATTCCTGGTCCTTCTCCCGTAGGTTCTGATGCACTGGACCTGGAATCCAGCCCAGGAGTCTGCATTTTATTTTTTGTTTTTAGTTTTTTTGTTTTGACACAGAGTCTCACTCTTTTATCCAGGCTGGGGTGCAGTGGTGCGATCTCGGCTCACTGCAACCTCCACCTCCCAGGTTCAAGCAATTCTCCTGCCTCAGCCTCCCAAGTAGCTGGGATTACAGGCACGCACCACCACACCCAGTTAATTTTTTTTTTTTTTTTTTTTTTAGTAGAGACAAGGTTTTACCATGTTGGCCAGGCTGGTCTCAAACTCCTGACCTCAGGTGATCCTCCTGCCTTGGCCTCCCAAAGTGCTGGAATTACAGGCATAAGCCACCGCACCAGGCCAGGGTCTGCATTTTAAACGGCCTCTGCTGCTTGCTCATGTTTGAGAATCCATCTTCCTTTCTCTTCTCCTAGACTCTCCCCGGTCCATCCTCTGGCTTCACTCTGACACAGATAAGACCTGCACGGGGGAACTCCCTCACGGTGTGATGGTGCGTGTGTTTCCGGCAGTGGCGCAGGAGCTCTCCAATGTCAGGCCTGGGTACCCACCATCTCTGCCTGTGGGGCCCGGCACAGGGCAGGGCACTAAGCAAACCTCCAGGAACATTTGTGTACTCAGCTTAGGGTGAGGGAGAGAACTCTAAAGATCCAGGCATCTGGAAGGCTTCGGGAATGAGACATTGACAGCTATGTTTCCCTATAGACAGAATTGGAAGAAAGCTTGGGCAGAGGCAACCCTTTCGAAAGAATCCCAGACTCTTTGAATTATTTGGTTTCTGAGATTCCTCATGTACGTCTGGGTTATGTATGTACTTGTGAAACAGACTGTGAAACGGCTGAACCTCTTCTTCATGCCTGAGGTCATCACGAGGAGCATAATATCACATGCGGCATCCCACGTGGGACGCTGTGGCTGCTGCAGTGTCTGGCACATGAAGAGCACACGGTGAGTTCTCAAGTCTGCTTCTCAAAGACCGTCCCTCTTGCTCAAAGGTATTTCTGCTGCTGACAGTCTTTCTTCCTTCCTGTTTCTAGTTTGTTGTAAGCGTGAAAACCAAACAAATGTGTTCGGAATGTGTGAGTGTGTGTAATATGATCAAGCAGGATGTGCATGAGGGACTCTGGGGCTCTCCGTGGGTGGAGAATGCGGATGTCGGCTTCTGGCCTTGCAACACATCTCAGGCCCTTTGTGTTTGCTCTCGGTCATGGTCCAGAGGGTTGCGGGATTGCTGTGGTCCAGGTGGGGTCCTGCTAGTGGGCTTTACCAGTCTCTACAACCAGCGGTGCATGCATCCGGCCAATAATTTAACTACACATCTATCGACTTCATGTACCTAAGAAGTGGAATGATAGCAAGAACTCCACCTTGAAAACCCCTAACCTCTGAGCCTTCAGAGACCGATTTGAATAATAACTCCATCTCCTGCGTGGCCTGCCTTACTTCAGTTAAACTCCTTCTTTATTGAAAAAAAAAATAAAAAAAACTCAGAACATAAAAAACGAACAAAATCCCTTCAATTAGTGATTAATCATCTCCCCCTAGTGGTCGAAGAGTGTACAGGAAAAGTAACAAAGCAAAAACAAAACTCCCAAATGCTCTTCACAAAAAACCTACACCCAGCCTGGGCAGTGCAGCGTGACCCTTGTCTCAACTAAAAATAAAAAAATTAGCAGGGCCTAGTCCCAGCTCCTTGGGAGGCTGAGGTGGGAAGATAGCTTGAGCTCAGGAGTTCGAGGCTGCAGTCAGCTATGATTGTACCACTGCACTCCAACCTGGGGGACATAGCAAGACCTCATCTCCAAAAAAAAAACAAAAACAAACAACAGAAAAGCCGTGGGCACCGCTGGCATGATCAGTGGTTTAGTCCAGTCCTTACATCATCTTCTACCTAATTTTCCAAGATGGCCAGATCTTCCACAAATTCCAAAGTGTAGCTTTAAATCCCAAAGCCTACAAAAGCACTTGTGTTTAGCACATGAGTGTCTACTGGTCAGCAGATCCCCCGCCTTGGACTTCTGAGGCACACAGGTGGGCTCCCACGACTCCCCCCGGGGCCAGCTCACCTGGACGCACACAGCCTCCCTCCACCCTAACAATGAAAACACTCTGAAACACTCTCACACGGGTCTGGCACCTGTAGGAGGAAAAGAGGAGAAAGGAGGGTACGGAGGGCAGCCTATGAGGGGCCTGGGGTCGGGGGTAGCTGGCCGAGGCACCCAGTGCTGGGGACCCCACCTCCACAGCAGATGTTTCTGCACCACCTTGTCCTCTGTGGAAGCCTCTCACCTGGGAACCCCCAGCTTGAGATGGTGGGGGAGGTGTGGGTTTACAAACCACCCCCCTTTACAACATGGGTGGAGGGTGCTGTGTAAGACAAAGAGAAAGAGATATACAATTTGACTTATTCCAAAGGCCACGACACCTTTTTTTACAAAGGCATTCTATTTTAGTAAACAAAATACTGGTTCTTTTATTTATTTTTCTAATTTTATTTTAATTTTTTTTTTTTTTTTTTTTTTGGAGACGGAGTCTTGCTCTGTTGCCCAGGCTGGAGTGCAGAGGTGCGATCTAGGCTCACTGCAACCTCCACCTCCCGGGTTCAAGCAGAGAATTCCTGCCTCAGCCTCCTGAGTAGCTGGGATTACAGACGTGCACCACTACACCCGGCTAAGTTTTGTATTTTTAGTAGAGACGGGGTTTTACCATGTTGGCCAGGCTGGTCTCAGACTCCCGACCTCAGGCGATCCACTTGCCTTGACCTCCCTAAGTGCTAGGGTTTCAGGTAAGAGCCAGCGTACCCGGCCAGGACTGGTTCTTTTAAAAACATGGACAAATTCACACTATTGTAAGTGCAAGGTCCAGGTTGGGAGTTTATCCTCTGACAATTTATTCAATAATTAAGTATTTACGGCCGGGCGCGGTGGCTCAAGCCTGTAATCCCAGCACTTTGGGAGGCCGAGACAGGCGGATCACGAGGTCAGGAGATCGAGACCATCCTGGCTAACACGGTGAAACCCCGTCTCTACTAAAAATACAAAAAAACAACTAGCCAGGAGAGGTGGCGGCGCCTGTAGTCCCAGCTACTCGGGAGGCTGAGGCAGGAGAATGGCATGAACCCGGGAGGCGGAGCTTGCAGTGAGCTGAGATCCGGCCACTGCACTCCCAGCCTGGGTGACAGAGTGAGACTCCGTCTCAAAAAAAAAAAAAATAATAATAATAATTAAGTATTTCTTCTCTTTCTTCTCAGCTGGAATCCACTCAAGCTGACATTTACATGGCAGAATCTAGAAGGGAAAACCAAAGGGATGAGTAGGAAATGTTTGATAAGAGTATACCTGAGGTTTACTGCTCAGCATAAAGACCTCTGCTTAGCCATTTAAACTTAACAAGCGGACACCACTCAAGTCGATCGCTCAAGTCTATTTATTAACGAATGTATTTTTAGCATCACAGTTTCCCTTCCATCTGAAACACCCCACCCCCCTTTTATTTTTTACTTTTTTTTTTTTAAAACAGAGTCTCTGTCGCCCAGGCTGGAGTGCAGTGGCACAATCTCGGCTCACTGCAACCCCTGCTTCCCAGGTTCAAGTGATTCTCATGCCTCAGCCTCCCGAGTAACTGGGATTACCAGTGCGTGCCAGCACGCCCAGCTAATTTTTGTATTTTTAGTAGAGACAGGGTTCCGCCATGTTGGCCAGACTGGTCTCGAACTCCTGACCTCAAGTGATCCACCCGCCTCGGCCTCCCAAAGTGCTGGGATTACAGGCGTGAGCCACCACACTCGACCTGAAAACCCTTTTAGTTTGAAGGAAGTCTCTAGTCTTTAAGAAGCTGCCAGCCTACAGAGGAAGACCAACTCCCTGAGTCGCTTCTAAGCCATCCAGCCCTGACTTAACTGCAGGTCTCTGGTGACGTTTGTGGGCGGGGCAACGCCTTTATCATCTTCCATCTCATCTTTTCTTCTTGGATCAGTTTAGCGCACAAAGTGGGTATTGTCAGGAATATAAATTCAATCAGCAACATTTTAATCTAAACTGCCTTCCCTCACCCTTTTTAATTTCTCTCCTCCCCATCGTAATGCCTACTCCTAAATTTCAGTCAATAAAACACTTTAAAAAAAGAAAAAGAAAGTAAGTAACTTCTTCTATCTAGCAAAAGCCTACAGTTCACTGAGGACCAGCAAGTGAGCAGATGCCAGAAGGGGTGAGTCACAGAGCGCGAAGCGTCCCTACGAGCTCACTTGCCTGTATTCGGGAAGGTAGTGCAGCGTGGGCTTGGCTGTGCTGATTGAATGCATTTGACCTGGGATCGATTTCTGATTCTGTTCTTCACTATGTAGAGTGAGCCATTCTTTCAATCTGAACATGCCTCACAGAGTCATCAGGGCTGAATAACACGGTTGTGCATGAAACGCTTAGCAAAGTCCCCAGCACAGAATAACCACTCAGTGGGTGTTGTTCCTCATCAGTAGGCCTTTAGCCTCAACAAGCCTGACGGCACTGCAAGGGTATTCCTACTGACAGAAGCATGGAATCTCAGAGTGGGCTGGGCTTGGGAGGCCACCTAGCCCAGTGGTTCCTACCTGTTGCTGAGAAGACAACCTAAGGATTATCTAATGGGTTTTCAAAAGAGCAGAGGCTGGGCACAGTGGCTCATGCCTGTAACCTCAGCACTTCAGGAGGCTGTGGTTAAAGTATCGTTGGAGCCCAGGAGTATAAGACCAGCCTGGGCAACACAGCAAGACCTCTTCTCTACTAAAAATTGTTTTAAAAAACCTCGCTGGTGTGGTGGCATGCTCCTGTAGTCCTGGCTACTCTGGAGGCTGAGGTGGGAGGACTGCCTGAGCCCAGGAGGATGAGGCTGCAGTGAGCCGAGATTGTGCCACTGCACCTCTCTAGCCTAGCTGACAGAGTAGGATCCCATATCTTAAAAACAACAACAGAAAACCCAGACACCCAAACCTAACCAGAGCCATTATGGAACCTCTCTGGGCTGAAGCCTGGGAATCTTCATTTAAACAAACACCTGGGCAATTCTGATCATTAGCCAGGTTTGGGAACCACTGACCTAGAACCCCACCACCACCACATTTGAATCCTTTTTTTTTTAGACAGGGTCTCACTCTGTCACTCAGGCTGGAGTGCAGTGGTGTGATCATGGTTCACTGCAGCCTTGAACTCCTGGGCTCAAGCCATCCTTCACCTCAGTCTCCCGAGTAGCTGAGACTACAGGCATGCGCCACCACACCCAATAAGCATGAGGCTAAGCTTTTTTTTTTTAAGTTTTTGTAGAGACAGGGTCTCACTATGTTGCCCAGGCTGGTCTTGAACTCATTGGCTCAAATGATCCTCCCACCTCTGCCTCCCAAAGCACTGGGATTACAGGTATGAGTCACCATACCTTGCTGAATCCTCTGATTTTTAAAGCACAGCACTCAACCTGCAAGTTGAAGAAACGGCATCAACACACTGGAATCAAGGTAATTGTGAATTGTCACGTGTGAAATCTGTAACAGGGGCTTAACAGTAACTTTCTGGTGCTTGGATGTATTATAACTCCCCAAGCATGTTCTAAGCCCGCCAGTGTGTACTGTGATAGGCACTGGGTGACAATGATGACTGCACCCTCAAGCCTGGTGAGGAGGTCCTTGGGAAGAACCTAATAAGCAAGGCCAAAGGCCATGGTGGCAGAGGAATGGCCTGCAGGGGGATGGGGAGTGGAGAGAAGTGGCAAATGAGGTCTGGGTTAAGACCAGACTGAGAAGGGATTTATTTGTCATACCATGGAGTCAGACTTTATTTCAAAGATAACAGGGTTTCTTAATCTTGGAATTTCAAATGACCTTTAAGATATGGGATCCTACTCTGTCACCTAGGCTAGAGTGGGGCAGTGGCACAATCTCGGCTCACTGCAGCCTCAGCCTCCTGGGCTCAATCAATCCTCCCACCCCAGCCTCTTGAGTAACTAGGACTACAAAAGCATGCCACCACATTGGCTAGATTTTTAAAACAATTTTTAGTAGAGAAGGGGTCTTGCTGTGTTTCCCAGGCTGGTCTTGTACTCCTGGACTCCTCACTTCTGCAAACTTCTCCCCACACACAAATGCAGATGGTTTTAGCATGTGTGCTTCTCTGGGAAGAAGGTCCACAGCTGTCATTAAGTCCTCAATTTTTAACCCAATACCTGTCAAGAACCACTGCCACTGCAGGTTTCGAGAAGGATGAACTCATCCTCCGTGCGCCTTGGCTCAGCAGCACTCAGATCCCAGGACCAGGATCCGCACACCTGGCCCTTTATGGAGCAGTTCTACCTTAGAGAACAGGTGAGGCCACATGCCCCCACGCAGCCCTTCAGACCCGAAGGACAGGGAAGTCTCAGACCTCTCTCGTTCATTGGTCGGTCACCCCAACCCACTGGCCAGCTCCCACTTGCAAGGCCGGGTACTGTGGACTGACCTTCAGTTATCTTTTTTCTCTGATTGCCTCTTCCTTTCAGCCTCCAGTTTTTGTTGTTTTGCTTCCAATCTTTTTCTTTGGTATATTTTCACTCCAGCAAATGCCAGGCAGAGAATTAATGTTTTTGCTGCCAAGATATACAGCAGCAGGGGCACGTGCTCAAGAACCTTCAAGAAGAAAGAAGCCATGTTAACTAAATGTTTCATCACTGACATGGGAGGTTTCTTTTATGTTCCTTCAGTCAACAAATATTTACTTAGCACCTATTCTGCAACAGGCACGAGGACAGGGGGCTGGGGCTACATGGGAGACCAGGCAGAAAAGGTTTCTATCCACATAGGACCAACAGTCAAGTTACAGCTCTGCTCTTTGCTGCTTGCTTGTGACTGGCTTCATGGAGGGGATCACCAGTCATCTACAGGCATGATAACTCTGGTCTCTCACAGCTCAGCCGTGTAACCTGCTGATCACCCAGGCCCTTGCTTCTGAGGCAGCAGCCAGATCGTGAAAGGAGCTGGAGCCCGGAGGCCTGGGTCACAGCTCTACTTTGCCACCGACGGACTGTGTGACCTGGGTCAGGCAATGAGCTCCTTTCTTGCTTTCTGAGCTCCTGCCCCTTCATCTGCAAAGTAAGAGTGAATCAGACCTTGCTTCTGGAAACTGCAGCTTTAGTACTCTGGGATTTTCTTTTGCTTCTAGAGACTCATTAGCAATGGCAATTGACGGTAAAATAAAACACAACAGAAGTCAAAACATTAAAACAGAGCTACTTCCTAACTGCTCTTGCAACCCCATTCACTAAAATAAAGTCTAGGGAAAAACTATGGATTTGAATTACTCACTCTTTGCACTAGTAGGTCTTTTTTGTGAAATTCTATATATTGCAACAGTACCTCAAAGCAAATATTAGTTCCATACACATGGTTAGTATGACCTGAATGGTAATTATGTACTTTTTGTGTGATTAAAAATTCCCTCCCAAATAGTGAAAAGGTATGCTTTGGTTGAGCAGTCATTATTTTAGAGGACCAGGTAGGATTTTATCCCAATGAAATCCTTATTTCTGCCAATCACTTATTATATGAAATACCAATGAGATTCCACTACGGGGGATACATGTGCACCTCCCTCTTAGAGTCTAACCGAAGTTGATCTGAACCTAGTTAGTGTGTACAACATGCTCACAGAACCAGGGGGCTGGAAAGAACTTCCAAGGGGACCTAATCGACCCGCTGTTTATATGAGCAAGGAAAGGAGAGCTCCTGGAGGTTGAGCGGTTGAGGCGTCCCACAGCTCCCTCGTGCCAGTTGGAAGGACATTCTAACCCCGGGGCCAGTCTCCCTTCCACTGAAGCCTGATTTTCAATAAACTACAATTCATGAAATCACAATGTATGTAGATAAATGTTCCTGATTGTATCGAAATTCTTTATGACTCAGAACTAGAAGTGGATTTCACACTTAGAAGCTGTAGCATCAGCTGCTGTAGACTGGGAACTCACGGCGTGCAAACTGCCTTACGCGGCTCTTTCCCTTCTGCCCTTAGCCACCTCCATAAGCAGATGGCTCGCCCTGACTGTGGGGGAGCTGAGAAAATGCAGAGGCGGGGAGGCCAGCAGTCAGCGAGGCAGGGCCCGACCCAGCTCCAAATGCTCCAAAGCCCAACTCTGTAGCATCACACTGTCCTGTACTGTGTATGATTCATTCCTCACACCCATCCACTTCACATTTACAATATGCAAATACACTCTGGCTCGGCTACTGAATTTTCCAGAGGTAACTGGACTCGCTACCTCTGAAATCATTTAACTGGTTATGTATGGATATTTGCAGAAGGGATATAGCATGATATGATAGAAATACAATGAAAATCATGGGAGGAGGCAGGGATGCAAATACTTAAATCGTTTTAATTTTACTGAAACAGTAAGAACACAAGAACACTCAGTAATTAGCTAATAGTTTTCAACCATGAAATTGTTTTAACAGTAAAGAATAAGCACAACACATGCACTTCAGAAAGATCACTCTGGCATCAGTATAAAAGACTGAAAAAGTTCCGAAAGTGAAACTTTTCAACCTTTTACTCTGGTAAATATGAGTAGCTTTAAACATTGACTTCGTTTCCAGGCTCTTCTTCCCTCAGACCTAGGCTAATCCCATCCCTCCAGTAAACCCTGAAATCCTGTTTCCTTGAAGGTTTGCATTTTAGAGGTGAAGGTTTGGTGCCATGCCTACAAACCAGCTATGAAAAGAATGTTGTTGTATAAACTTCTTTTTGTTTACTGGGATTTTCCAGGCTACCTGACGCACTGACTCACACTGGGAAAAGCTACGCTCTTCCAGCTTTCTCAGTCTCTCTGAATAAACCAGTGGGGCCCTATGATTATTATTATTTTTCTCAAGACGGAGTCTTGCTCTGTCACCCAGGCTTGAGTACAATGGCACCATCTCGGCTCACTGTAACCTCCACCTCCTGGGTTCAAGCAATTCTCCTGCCTCAGCCCCCCGAGTAGCTGGGATTACAGGCATGTGCCACCACGCCCGGCTAATTTTTTGTATATTTAGTAGAGACAGGGTTTCACCATGTTGGTCAGGCTGCTCTCCAACTCCCAACCTCATGATCCGCCCACCTCGGCCTCCCAAAGTGCTGGGATTACAGGTGTGAGCCACGGCGCCTGGCCGGGGCCCTATTATTAATATAATGAAGACCACATTACTGCCCATAGCTATCTACAATCCAAATAGGAAACTTAGCTTTAGCAATTGCAGGAATGTACTCTCTCATCCAGAGGTTAGAAAACGTGTGGAAATGGAAACACATCAGCCAATGGACGCCGGTGGGAGGCTTCAGTGTTCACTTTGTTTTACAGGCAGTGGAGAGGCACGGCAAGAGGCAGAAGCGTGGACTGAGAAGGATGCAGCACAAGGGCAGCAGGGGTCAAGAACATTCATAGGGTAAAGCAAAGGGCTCCAGAGCCAGAGCCCCCTTCCTGCCCACTCTTAGGCACTGACCTTCAGTGGTATGAAACCCCTTCCTCCAATTTCCTTTTAAAATATCCCTTACATCTCTTGAAACATACAGACCTTCGGGGAGGAAAATGCTGCCAGGGTAGACTGGATCTACATGAATTTTTTTTTTTTTTTTGAGACTCCAACCAGGCTGGAGTACCGTGGCATGATCACGGCTTCTCACAGCTTTGACCTCCCAGGTTCAAGCCATCCTCCCACCTCAGCATCCCAAGTAGATGGGACTACAGGTACATGACACCATGCACAGCTAATTTTTTCTGATTCTTTGAAGAGATGGGGTCCCACTATGTTGCCCAGGCTGGTGTTGAACTCCTGGGCTCATGTGATCTTCCCACCTCAGCCTCCCAAAGTGCTAGGATTACAGGGGTGAGCCACTGTGCCTGGCCTAGATCTACATTCACTTTTAAAAACAAAACCCTAATACCTGTGAAATGGGAATAACTAAGCTTTTTGTTTTTTTTCTTTGAGACGGAGTCTCGCTCTATCACCCAGGCTGGAGTGCAGTGGTGCGATCTCGGCTCACTGCAAGCTCCGCTTCTCAGGTTTACGCCATTCTCCTGCCTCAGCCTCCCGAGTAGCTGGGACTACAGGCGCCCGCCACCACGTCTGGCTAATTTTTTGTATTTTTTAGTAGAGATGGGGTTTCACCGTGTTAGCCAGGATAGTCTCGATCTCCTGACCTCGTGATCCGCCTGCCTCGGCCAGGAATAACTAAGTTTTTAAATAATGGGGCCACACTTGTTGTTAATGCACAGGTAGCATTGTAGACTGTCACTGCCGGCCATGGCCCACTGAGCCAGAGGGGGAAGGCCACCAGATGCATCAGGGGCTACCAAACCTTCCACCTTCCGCAGCTCTCTGCAATCAGGGCCATGTCTTTCTTTTTCTTTTGTGACAGGATCTCACTCTGTTGCCCAGGCTGGAGTGCAGGGGCATGATCTCGGCTCACTGCAACCTCCACTTCCCAGGCTCAAGCAATTCTCCAGCCTCAGCTTCCCTAGTAGCTGGGACTACAGGTACGCACCTCCACGCCCAGCTAACCTTTGTATTTTTTTGTAGAGACAGGGTTTCGCCACGTTGTCCAGGCTGGTCTCGAACTCCTGAGCTCAAAGTGATCTGCCTGCCTCGGCCTCCCAAAGTGCTGGGATTACAGGCATGAGCCACCGTGCCCAGCCTGGGGCCATTCCTTTCTAACACTACACAAGATGGGGCTGTGTTTAAACACGAAGCTGCTCCCTGGAAGCCACCGTGCAGAAGCTGGGAAGGTTTGGGCAGATTTTGTTCCTGATGGTGGAAAAAACTGTCACAAGCAAGACTGGCCCGAGTGGTCACGTGGGTTGGTGTCACTCCACAATTAAAGAGGAAAATTCCCCACGCATTGCGTTTGACCAGTGTGTACCAGCACCGCCTGGGACTTGTGAGAAGTGCAAATTCTCAGGCCCCAGCCAGATCTACCCAATCAGAAACTCTGGAGTCGGGCTCGAAATCCTTGCCTTAACTAGTGCTTGGGGGTGAGAAACACCGCCTTGAGGCATTAGGTTTAATGCTTTGAACCTTAGCCCTTAGTACCAGTTACTGCCTCTCTCCTCTACTGACTTAGCCACTGCAGTGGGCGAATGACCTCCCTAAACCTCGGCCCACACTGCTTTCTGCTTCTTCCCCTCTCCATCCTCTCACTGTCTCTTCTTTCCTTCCCAGCCTTTCCACTGTGAGCTCTGATCCTCAAGCCATTCTAAACAAACTCTCCTATATCTTCCAACCCTTCACAGAACACTCACTCTGCATCTTTAACTTACACCAGTTCCTGGGCCCTCGGCCCTCCTGCAGGGCCTGCCAAGCCCCTCGCCCCACAGAGCTGGGGAAGATGGGAAAGCTACCTTCCTGGCTCCCGGATCCTGCTTCCAGACCTTTCCAGTTTCTCCTTGCAATAGAAAACCACTGGATGTTTTGAAGAAAATGCTTATAATAATTGAAAAAACACGTATAATAAGATCCTATGTATGAAAACACGCCACACATATATACAGAAAAAGTGAATATACCGAGATTGTTAATAGTAGCCATTTCTAGATGGTGAGACGATGTACAACTTTTGCTTGATTTTAGACTTTGCAAAGTGACTACGATAAACATTATTTTAGTGGCCGCTCTCTTAAACAACCTCCACCTCACCTTATTGACTTCCGGGACTTACAATGACCTTCTCCTTTCTCTCGGTGAAACCTGATTGCTGACCTACTCCCTGGCTGCCCTTGAACTTCTGCTCCCACCAGTTGAATCTGATGTTTCACAGGGGTCAGGTGTGTTTACTCGCCAAGCAGTTTATTTAATAAAGCAGTTTATTACTCGCCATAACTTATTTAAACATCACACTTGTGAAATATGACTGTGTAAAGCAAGAGTTTTTACGAAAACTAAGTTGAATGCTTTGAAAGACTCAAGTTTGAGTTGGAAAAAAAAGTGCTGTTGGCAAGACAACTATAAAAGGTTAGGGAAGAGTGTGAAGCGCTGGAAAGATTTTGTGTGCGCATTGTTCATAAGGTCTTAATCCACTGTCTTAGTCAATGCAGGCTCCTAGAGCAAAGGACCACAGACTGGGTGGCTTATTGAAGAGGTACTTGTCACCGTTCGGAAGGCTGAAGGCCTGAGGATCGGGGTGCAGTACGGGGGGTTCTAGCAGGGCCCTCTTCCAGACTGCCCACGGTTGGCTTCTTGTTGTACCCCCAACACGGCAGAAAGAGGGTAAGAGAGTGCTCTGGAGCCCTTTTAATACAGTCACTCTTCCAAACATTAGGGCTCCAGCCTCATCACCTAATTACCTCTTACAAGCTCCAACTCCAAATATCATCACACTGGGCACTATGGTTGCAACACATATACTTGGAGAAACACAAATATTCAGTCCACTGCATCTACTTTAAAGGAACCAACATGGCCCGAGTGCGGTGGCTCACTCCTGTTATCCCAACACTCTGGGAGGCTCAGGCAGGAGGACGGCTTGAGTCCAGGAGTTCAAGACCAGCCTGGGCAACATAGTGGAGCCCTATCTCTACAAAAAAAAAAAAAGTATAAAAAAAGAAAGCACAATGCAAAATTGCAGGTAAAGCTTTAAAGGTATAGTTTTTACAACAAAAGTGAGGAAGATTTGAAGTTAGTGAATGCACACTCAAAGAAAAGGCCTGGCCTTCTTCCAGAAGTCCAGTGAGTAAATGTACATTTACGTTTTAACTTAAAATGAAACATAAATATTATGCTTTCACCTACTTTTTCTTTTTAATCAGTCTACTTGTATAGAACTGTTATTCTGAATTTTCACAATCAGAAGGAAGAAAAAACCCCAAGCCATAAATATTTAAAACTATACTCACCTTCCAGTTCATGGTAGACTGTGAATTCACTCCTGATCAACACAAACCCCCAACAGACAAGTACATGAGAGGCAGCTGGAAGGTCAAGTCCAGGGAGCTGGAAGGTCTGATCTGGGCAGGAAGAAACAGGACAATTTGGAGTTCCTAGGGCAGATCACCTTAGAAAGATGTCTCTTTGATGGAGAGAGGGCATGTGAACAGAAAGCAAACTCCGCAGAGAGGTGGGCTGTGTCCTTGACAAGGCGATTGAGAGACTGGTGGGAAGTGGATGGGCTGGGCAAGGGCCCAGACAGGCCTGGCCCTTGCTGAGCAGAAAGCTCTCCTCAGCAGCTCTCTGTAGCCCCCAGCAGCACAGCACCTCTCCTGAGGGAACATGGGCTCCCATTCCATTCATCTGTGGACCTAAGAGCCCAACTCTAAAATCCGTCCCTCCACCTGTCTCCAGACCGAAACACAAGCTCGTTTGGGAGTGAGTGTCTTTGTCAAGTCCTCTGAGTGTTAATTAAGTTCAATTTGGTTTTTCAAAGATGATCTGGGAGCAAGGGAATAAGGGATAGGGCAGAAAAACTGTCGGATGCAATTCAGGTGCAGAATTCTCTCTAAAGCTTGAGGGAGACCTAGTAGAAGATGGGGAAGGAAGTGATATCAGAGAGGATGGTGAATTGTGAATTCCAGAGTTGCAGAATTGTTCTTTAGATTCTGATTTTTTAAATGACAGTACTTTGGTTCAGAGGGTTAATGACTTAGCCCAGGTCATATGCCACGCCGTGGCATACGGAAGTAAGAAGGCAGGGCCGGCAGCCCAAGCCTTGGGATCCGCTCCAAGGCCTTGTAGGTCACTACTCTTAGAATATGACACGTACCCCAAGAAGACTTGAGCTCTGGATGAAGAACCTACATCCTCTGGTAAGTGGCTTCCCGCTGGGGCTTCAGTCCCATCTGTAAGTGAAGAAAGGTGTCAAGCAGATCGTGTTCAGTGCCCCTACGTTTTCTGAAATTCAGTGCTTCATAGCACAATAATCATAGCTTAACGTTTTTGTGTCAGACACAAGAAAGTGGCTAAAGTGTTTAGACGAGTTAAGGCATTTAGCCCTCACAACTACCCCATGAAACAGCTTACTGCCTCCACTTTAGAGAGGAGGACATAAAATTTAAGTAACACATCGAGCGTCTCACAGGTGGGCCTGGGATTCGAACCCATCCAGTCTGGCTCCAGGGCTTTAACCTTGGCACTATCCTGACACAGGCAGAGAGCTTTGCATTCAAAAGTCAGGGAAACACTTCTCTTGAAATGTACTTACCGTCATAATTAAGAAAAGTGGCTGAAAATGTCAGAGGCCTTTAGAGTGGGGATAATATGAACTTCAGGCAAGATGTTTTTTAAAAAACTTTCAATTACAAAGATCTCCCATCTATTCAAGATTATAATATCTTGAAAACAAGCTAGCGGTTGGCACAAGGTAGCCAAGTTTTCCCCATGACTTCTTCAAAGTCAGATAAGGTAGCGACAGGAATTTAAATCGTAGCTCTGTTTAACTGTAATGATGGTGGCTGAACGTGCTCGTTACCTTCATGTGTAAATGGCCCACTTGTCTTTAAAGAGCAGCAGATTCTGACCTGCCCTAAAGAAATATGCTCCTAACATGCTATAACCTGTTGCTACAATTTTCACTTTGGGTATCTCTAATAATCTTAGTGAATAGCTATGTTGTATATTAAAATGTTAAAGGTCTTATAAATTTTATTTTTACAATTTCTGCTTTAATTGAGTTGTATACAGATATAGTAGATGAGTCTGGCTGTTCCCTGAAAATTTTCTGAGACAAAACTGCATACCCAGTGAATTGATGTACGTAGAATATTGATTCCCAAAGTCAAGAATGAGAAATAGGTCCAACGATCTTACAGGAGGAAATGAATGAAAAAATATCCAGCAGCCTGGCCCTCTGGAAAACACGTGCTATGTTCACTAGCAGTGTGACCTTGGACAAGTCACTTGGCCTCTCTCAGCCTCAACTTGCCCATCTGTAAATTCTCTTGCAGATTAGACTGTAAACACTAAGCACCATGGCCAACACACAGAAAGCACTGAATGTCAGCCATTCTTGTTATGTGAAATCTCTCTCCTTCCATGACCGGACACGCCAAGCTGAAGGATATAGGCTAGTGACATCCAGGGCAAAATGCAGTCATTCCAAGACAGCAGGGCAGGGAATAAAGATCAGTAGCCTGAGGACCAGGAGAACCGGAGATCAGAGCTCTAATCTTGGTGGCACCCATGGCGTAGCATATGACCTGGGGTAAGTCATTAACCCTCTGAACCGAAGTGCTGTCATTTAAAAAATCAGAATCTAAAGAACAATTCTGCAACTCTGGAATTCACAATTCACCATCCTCTCTGATATCACAGAACCTGACTGCCAAAATATACTGGCGGCTGCCTCAACTTCATACCTGGAGTGATAAAATTCAAGCGCTTTAGGAAAGAAACATATTTAGAATCAATCTGCAATAGCAGCAGAAGGGCTGTAGTGAGGTGGGAGTCAAGAGGGTGAACCACCCTCATCTGTCCTGCTCATTCCCACCCGCTCCCTCTGAATTACTTTTCCCCACCTCCCTTCAATTACATGCCCAAGCCAGCCATTTTCATTGAGCCTTTGGCAAATGAAAAGAAAAAAGCTAAAAGTATCAGTAAGCTATTTGCTCTGCTGCCATATGTACACCTGATGCAATATTAGAAAAGAGGCAGCTGGCATCTGAGGACTGAACTGCAAAAGCCAACAAGGTGGGGACGTTTTTGAAGGGAATAAAATCTACGAAGTGCGGGAAATTTTTAACTTTCCCTGGAACTATCCACGATCTTAGCTTAAAACACAAAAGTAACAAGTGGCTTAGATACAACTCCAAATATTTCTATTTCCTTCACTGCAAAAATACCCTGTCTTCCTTTGTCAGGTTTCTCTTAGAAACAAAAAAGCTATTCGCTTATTTTGATTAGACCAACTAAAGCAATATGGATATGTATCGTCCACAATCTATTAATACTGTTTCTTCTTGGCACACCTAACAAATTCAAGGATCAGTCTACTGCTTGCTGTCTCCTTCCAGTCACTAATCATGCTGCGCCCTTTGTCTGAACTTTCTGAAGCTGTTCTCATTCCCGGTCTCTACCCTATTCACCCAACCCTTCACCCAATCATAAGGAGGGGTAGGTCCAGGGAGGGGGCTGCCAGGTGAACCTTGGGCATGACTTGGCCCTCTACAAGGGGGCCTTGACCTTCAAGAAGCCAGCCCTGCCCGATCTCAGCTGCCCAGACTCCACAACTCAACATTTCAGGAATCCGCCAAGAAGCAATGACAGGTGTCTGCGTCTCTCCCTGCTGGAAGCCCAGGCCCCAGAGGGCAACGTCGGTGCCTGTGCTCGCTGTGCAACACTGGACGAGTCGCTGAACCTCTCTGGGCCTCAGCTCCTCCTGGGTAACCCGGGGGCCAGTTCAGGGTCCTCTCCCCACCCCCTTCCCCCCAACACTCAGGGAGCAACACTTGCCCTCCCAACCCACCCCCCCATCCCCCAAAGCGGAGGATGAGGGCCAGGGGCTGTCATCGCTTCCCCCACCATTCCAGAGGATTGCTCGTCCCCCTAAACTCTCCGGAGACCAACACCGTAGGCTTGAACCAATCATGGGCCCCGCCCGGGCCACGTGCCAGCCGGAACACGCTGCTCAGCGGGTTGACGGCGCCCGACGGCCAGGTCCAGCTGGGGCGCCCCGCGGTGGGGCCTGGCGGCCTTCACCTTCCGGATCCCCGCCCCGGCGCGACCGGGCGCCCGCCGACTTTTGTCTAGGAGGGAAAACTCGAGCGCAGGGCAGGCCGCGAGATCGCAGCACCCCAAAGAGCTTTTGGAGTTTGGATCGCACCCTCCTACCCCGACGTCACACACTTACTGATCCCGGTGGCGGAGCCTCCCGCGCCAGGCCGCACGCAAACCACGACTTCCACGGTCCTGCCGGGGAAAACTACACGTCCCGAAATGCACCACTCCGTACGCAGGCGCAATGGGCCAGTGCCGCCGACCTGGGTGCACTACTCCGTGCGCAGGCGCAGTGGGCCCGGGCAGCGTTCCTGGGGCGCGCCGCTACGTGCGCAGGCGCAGTGAGCCCAAGCGGGCAGCCCTGGTCAGCAGCACTGGGTCCTGTGGCTAGAGGTTGAAGTCCACGTAGGACCCGGTGGGGAGGCGCTGGGGTGTGGGTCGGGTGCCTTTGTCAAAGCCTGACGGTGTGTTCTCGCTCTGAACTCACCTGAGCTGGAGGGTGGGTTGTCGCGCGACCCCTCCGCCTTCTGCTTTCTCGCATTACCTGGGTTTCTCCTCGCTGCTGTCTGCAGCCGAGGACACGTGGGTGCCCTTAAGAGGTTTCCAGAGGCAGTGTTCGTCTTCTCTGACAAAGTGCATGCATTTTCCTTTGGGGTAACGGTATGGTGCCCAGGTACTAGGTTCCCAGATTTCTTCAGTCAACATGCTTAGTAAACGCGTGCAGAGTTTGAGCCCACTCAGTGCTAGCGCCATGGGAGGGCACAAACTGGGCACCCAATACAAGGAACGAGAGGAATGTGCAGGGAGTCATCACCATGTGCTCTGCTCCCCTTCTAAGGATGAGGAAACTGAGGCCAGGGGGGAGTAAGGTGGCTGGCAATAGAAAATGCGCGACTGGCAGTGGCAGAATTGGGATTCGAACCCAGGCAGTGTAACTCCAAATCCCATCAGGACTCTTTTTGTGGTTATGTTAGAATGGTAGAGGGTGTGGAGGGAAGAACAAACTGAGGGGTGGAGGGATTGGTTCTGTTAAGGGAAGTGTTCCTGGAGAATGTTACAAAAATAGCTTTGTTCTAAGCACTTAGTGGCTATTGCCTAAGTCTCATAACAAGGCTGTAAGGGAGGTGCTGTAATGATAACCATTTCACAAATGAGGAAATGGAGACACAAAGAGATTAAAGTAATTTTTCCGTGGTTTTAAAGGCCGCAAGTACCAGAGCTGGGACTTGACCCTGGGTAATCTGGGTCTAGATTCTGTCAAATCAGCCACTATCCTGGGCTCCTTTTAAAATAACATCTGAACTATGCTTTACGAAATAAGTGATATTCCGGTCATATGGAGCCAGTAGAACAGGCAGAAGGAACTCTAAAAGCAAGTGGGGTAGAAAAAAACAGCAAGTTGTTTGAACTGGCATTTTTAGTTGCTGGGTTGAAAGTGAAAAGCCCAGGTTGGGTGGGAGTGGATCCTAGAGTGTCAATCTTGGCAGATGGCTTCAACCACTAGATACCCAACATGCTTGGAGAGATTCAGCATTTCTCATTCCCCAAAAGTGAAGTTAGCTGATAACCCTCTATGTTATCACTTGTACTTTCAGTGATGATAATAAAATGTACTTAATTAGGAAAACCTCAAATTTTTTATTTTTATTTTACTTTATTTTATTTTATTTTTGAGATGGAGTCACTCTGTCACCCAGGCTAGAGTGCAGTGGTATTGTCTCGGTTCATAGCAACCTCTGCCTCCCAGATTCAAGCAATTCTTCTGCCTCAGCCTCCCGAGTTGCTGGGATTACAGGCACCCACCAACATACCCAGCTAATTTTTGTATTTTTAGTAGAGATGGGGTTTCACCATGTTGGCCAGGCTGGTCTCAAACTCCTGACCTCAAGTGATCCACCCACCTTGGCCTCCCAAAGTGCTGGGATTACAGGCATGAGCTACTGCACCCGTCCAGAAAAACCTCGATTTTGCTCTCCATGTGTTTACCTGTGTCAAAGGTAAAGAAAGCCAGTCACTAGTTAAAGCAGTAAGGATTGACTGAAATCATTCGCTATTGCCAGAGGGAAGAGGCCCAGCTCAACTTCCCTTTTTGCAAAGGTAACGGAGTGGGGATGGGGCTTGAGCAGAGTCAAGGAAGTGGAAATGCATAAAAAGTGGGAAGGGGTTGGTCAGTGTGATCTGTGTTTGTTGATTGGCTCATATCTAGAGGAGAAGCAAACTTCTGCCTATGATGGGGGGCAGTAAGTTAGAGCAAGGCAACCATCCAGCAAAGAGAGTTTGAATGTTTGCATTTCAAAGAGACAATACAGTTCTGATTGGTAGAAGATTTACATCTCAAGGGAGAGATTTATAATCTTTAATGTAAACTTTCTAAAGTAACTGCTTTAAGAGAGGGATCAGGGGACTATCTGCCTGTCACCAGGTTTTGGTTGGAACAAATGGTAAATTCTTCAGGCAGCGTTCACTTTTCTCAGGCAGGCTCTTTAGCTTTCAGCTCTTAGAACCTATGCTAGCGTTTAAGTCTCTTAGTGTGTGCGAAGGTGGGCGAGATCATTTGTGCCAAGAGTCTGTAGTTTTTATAGGGCATGGCTGGGCTGTAGTCAGGAAGAGGGCTCAGAGGAGCTTGAAAATTTGGTTAAGGAGAGGGTCTTTGTCACCTGATGGAAACCTCGGTTTTCTGTCTAGATGCAGAGCAGAGGGCTGGGATTTAAAGCCTGATGGCTGCTCTGGCCTCTCTGAGATGGATGTTTCTGGGTGGGACAGCATTTCTGGGTTTCTGATCTGAGGAGGGAGGTCACTCTTCCTACATCTGCTCTTGGAATATGGATAATTTTCTCTAACACTACTGAATGCTTCAGGTGGCATAATTGCAAATCTGTTACTAGGAAGTAGATACCTTGTGTATATCTCACTCTGTAATTTTTTTTTTTTTTTTTTTTTTTTTTTTTTTTTTTTTTTGAGACAGAGTCTAGCTCTGTAGCCCAGGCTAGAGTGCAGTGGCCGGATCTCAGCTCACTGCAAGCTCCGCCTCCCGGGTTTGTGCCATTCTGTTGCCTCAGCCTCCTGAGTAGCTGGGACTACAGGCTCCCACCACCTCGCCCACCTAGTTTTTTGTATTTTTAGTAGAGACGGGGTTTTACCGTGTTAGCCAGGATGGTCTCGATCTCCTGACCTCGTGATCCGCCCGTCTCGGCCTCCCAAAGTGCTGGGATTACAGGCTTGAGCCACCGCGCCAGGCCCTCACTCTGTAATTTTAAAGAGACAAACCTTGTGGTTGGAATAAGGAGTTCTATAAGCATTCTCTGAAGAAGAGCCTCTTTTTCTAAATTTTGTCCTAACACCCTGAGGCTTGAGGCCTTGCCCATCATTGCTGTGCCTTGGCTGGGGTGTAGGGAGAAGAACAGGGTAGACTAGGAGGCACGAAGCTATGGGATGCCGAGGCCCCACATCTCTCTGCTGCCATTGACCTGCTACTCTCCACTGCTCTGAGAGAGAAGATCTTGACCTGCGTTAGACATGCCCTCCTGTCCTTGTGCTGGCTGGCTGTGTCCCCTTTGCATTGATCTCTGTTAGGACCTTGTCATATTGTACTATGATGTTTAGCATCTGTCACCCAGGCTGGAGTGCAGTGGTACAATCTCGGCTCACTACAACCTCCCCTTCCCAGGTTCAAGCGATTCTCATGCCTCTGTCTCCCCAGTAGCTGGGGTTACAGGCACCTGCCACCACACCCAGCTAATTTTTGTATTTTTAGTAGAGACGGAGTTTCACCATGTTGGCCAGGCTGGTCTTGAACTATTGACCTCAGGTGATCCACGCACCTTGGCCTCCCAAAGTGCTGGGATTACAGGCGTGAGCCCCCGAGCCCAGGCTTGTTCATCCTTATGCTCCTGGGGTCTAGGCCAGTGAACCAAGTAGGTCAATATTGCCTGACCGAATTAGTGAATGAAATCATCTCCTCTCAGTGGACTACAGTTTTTTCATCTGTAAGTGAAGTGGTCTTTGCCAACAGTAGAATGATTAGCCCTGACATTCTATGATATCCTGCACCACATGGTGTAAAATATTAAGTAGTTCCTGTCTAGGTCTTCAGAAGGCATCAGCAATTTAGACCCTTTCTGTATCCTTTCGTTTCTTAAACACAAATGCAAATAAGTAATTGTAAATAGAGGAAAACTAAATTGAGTTGAAAGAATACATTTATAAAGCAACATTGTAACTTTTTTTCTTTTTTTTTTTTTTTTTTTTTTGAGGCGGAGTCTCGCTGTGTCGCCCGGACTGGAGTGCAGTGGCCAGATCTCAGCTCACTGCAAGCTCCGCCTCCCGGGTTTACGCCATTCTCCTGCCTCAGCCTCCCGAGTAGCTGGGACTACAGGCGCCTGCCACCTCGCCCGGCTAGTTTTTGTATTTTGAGTAGAGACGGGGTTTCACCGTGTTAGCCAGGATGGTCTCGATCTCCTGACCTCGTGATCCGCCCGTCTCGGCCTCCCAAAGTGCTGGGATTACAGGCTTGAGCCACCGCACCCGGCCAACTTTTTTTCTTAATGAGAACTTTTTAAGATTAGTTTTCTGCAAAACTTTAAATGTTAGATTTAAAATGTGTTCTTGTTATACTGGGTAGTTCTTAAATATTGGACTTCTCTGGTATGGATTTTTTGTCGTTTGAAATGTTTGTTCAGGTTTGAGACCAGCCTGGGCAACATAGTGAGACCCTGTCTTTACAAAAAAAAAAAAAAATACAAAAATTAACTGGGTGTGATGGCACACGTGCTTGTAGTCCCAGCTACTAGGGAGGCTGAGGTGGGAGGATCACTTGAGCCTGGGAGATTGAGGCTGCAGTAAGCTGAGATTGCACCACTGCACTCCAGCCTGGGTGACAGAGCGAGACCCTGTCTCAAAAGAAAACGAAAAAAAGAGAAATGTTCGTTCTGTCTTAAGACTTCTAAATAGGTTAAAGACGAGGAAAACAACAAATAAAGTAAACTTATGGTTTGCTTATTCATCTCTTCTGACTCCATACTCATGAATTAATATTATAGATAAATGCTCCTATGTCTGTCTGGTAAGCAAGTGACAGCTTTTGAGCCTCAGCTTCTACATAATACATCTGGGTTATTTATAAATTGAATTTGTCACACACAAATAATGTTTCATGAGAAAGGAGATTCAATGATTTGTAAATCTCTCTTTTCTATCCCCACGGCCACTGCCCAGACACTCTACTTCAAATTTGACTTTATTTTCACCACTAATATTGATTAAAATGACATTTACTTGCCCAGAAAGCAAAAGAGGTCTTCAGCACAAACTATTGCTCCAACAAGCAAGCATAAATCACTGAGACTGAAATGTCATCTATCTTTATTGGCCAACCACATAATCTCCATGAAAATTCTCAACAGAGAGCAAGGAACTTGCTTTCTTCTAAGCCATGACAATTTGGATTAGCCTCGTGGCACTGGCATCTCTTTGTGTCTGGATGTCAGATGTTGACTTGGTGCCTTTCTCCCTTATCAGGGGGATGTTTTGAACCCAGTCGCACCAGTATTCTCATGGATGGTGGCCTTTGATTCTTCTAGATTCAAGATTTGGCTCTTGTACTTTTCCTGCCAGTCCTCTACAATGTACTGGTGGTAGGGGTCATTGGAGTGTTCCTGTCTCTTGGATTTCACGGTGCTCACCAGGATGGCCACGATAATGAAAGAGAACATTCCAATCATCACCATGAGGTACAGGATGACATAGTAGAAGTTCTCAGCATCAACTTTGGCTTGGAGGGCCTCTTGCTCAGCTGTCGTGTTCCGGCGCCAATTGTCCATATAAGTAATAAAAATCCTTTGGAAGACGTCTTCCAGCGTCTGTGTGAAATTGGATAAAGTAGACATGCTTCCCTCCTGCTGCAATTTAAATAATACAATAGGTGAACAAAGTTAGGAAAACAGATCTTTTCTGGATTTGGCTATGTAAAGGTGGGAGGGAGATGCCAAGAGAAAAGTAATAGTATTTCTTCATCTCCTGGCTGGTGACTGAACGCTTATTTTGTTAGTCTTTAAACTGACTGTATACATTTTCACTTTTTTTTTTTTGCAATGCATGATTATTGTACAATAAAAATGTTAAAGGCAGACATATATATACACTTTGATATCTACATATGCATGTAAATAAATGTATGTATACATATGAAAATGGAGAAAATATTAGAAGTACATAGATCAGAATGTTAACAGTGGGTGGTGTGCTTAAAGATATATTTTCTTCTTTATGCTTTTCTCATATTCCAAATTTTCATCAGCAATCTTGCATTACTTTTGTTTTTTAAAAAATTGGTAACCTCACCGAGGCGGGTGGATCACGAGGTCAGGAGATGGAGACTATCCTGGCTAACATAGTGAAACCCCGTCTCTACTAAAAGTACAAAAAAAAAAAAAAGAAAAAAGAAAAAAGAAATTAGCCGGGAGTGGTGGCTGGTGCCTGTGGTCCCAGCTACACAGGAGGCTGAGGCAGGAGAATGGTGTGAACGCGGGAGGCAGAGCTTGCAGTGAGCCGAGATTGCGCCACTGCACTCCAGTCTGGGTGACAGAGCAAGACTCCATCTCAAATAAAATAATAAAAAAAAAAACATTGGTAACCTCACGAGGCTAGAATAATGCCGCCACATTCATAAGCACTCAACAAACGTCAGTTGAATGAACCAATGACTCATTTATGTTCTCTGTTCTTAGAGAATTGTGGGGCATTATGAGATAACATCGAGGGAAAAGATTGCAGGGGCATTGACACACTCTCCAATTTGTTCCATCCCCTCTGTCTAGGTGGCACATTGTCCCAAGTATCCTAAAGGGAGGAGTGTGTACATCCATATTTGAAAGACGCATTTTAGGTAAGTGATGCCAAGAAACAATCTGAGAGATTATTCCTATGTTTCAAATCCATCTCTCCTTTTCATCCCCACTGGCACTGCCCAGCCGCCAGCATCTCTCACCTGGATAATACAATGCCAACAATGTAACAAAACACAACCCTCCCCAGAGCCATCTCTGTGGGGTTATATGTGACCCTCTCTGCCTTGAATAGCCATCAATGTGCCCTTTTTTTTTTTTTTTTTTCCCGCAATCTCACTTTTGCCCAGGCTGGAGTGCAGTGGCATCATCTCTTCTCATTGCAACCTCTGCCTCCTGGGTTCAGGCGGTTCTCCTGCCTCAGCCTCCCGAGTAGCTGGGACTACAGGCACGTTCCACCACACCTGGCTAAGTTTTGTGTTTTTGGTAGAGATGGGGTTTTACTAAGTTGGCCAGGCTGGTCTCGAACTCCTGTCCTCAGGTGATCCACCCACCTTGGCCTCCCAAAGTGCTGGAATTGCAGGTGTCAGCCACCGTGCCCGGCCAGTGTGCCTTTTTGAAGAGGGAAATTATAGTGTCATTTGTTTGCTTGTAAAATGATGCGATGGTTGTTCTTAAAATCAAGTCCTAATTCCTTAACAGCATTTACCCCATTGGCTGAGCAGGCTCCTGACCTCCTCCTCAGTTACCCTTTGCTCACTACAGTTCGGTCACACCTGACATCTTCCCTCCCTGTCAGTAAGCTCTCTTGCCTCAGGACATTAGCACATCCTGTTCTCTCAACCTAGAACATCTTTGCCTTTCTCTTCCACCTGAGATCGTGCCACTGCACTCCAGCCTGGGTGACAGAGCAAGACTCTGTCTCAAAAAAAAAAAAATTTTAATAATAAAATAAATAAATCAAATAAAATATTTTGCCTTGCAATCGTTTGCCTTGATGTTTGCCTTGATGTCTAAAGCCCCACAATTCTCTAAAACCAGAGATGTATAAAAAAGCACACGTATATAATTCTCTGAAAACAGAGAATATAAATGAGTAATTGCTCCATTTAACTAACATTTGTTGAGTGCTTGTTATAACTACGGCATTATTCTAGCTGCTGTGAGGTTACCAATCTTTGTAACCTCCTCATTGTTTAGTTTCCAGCTAGTTGTCCCTTCTGAGAATACTTCCCTGGCTCTACTCTAAATCTCTTCCCACCACCAGCACCATTTTCCGCCAACAGCATCTCCTTTTTCTTCAAAAGCACACGTCACATATGCAGTAACTAAATGTGTGTGTATATATTTATATTACTTTTGTTTAAAAAAGATTGGTAACCTCACACCAGCTAGAATCATGCCGTATTTATAACAAGCACTCAACAAATGTTAGTTAAATGGAGCAATTACTCATTTACATTCTCTGTTTTCAGAGAATTATGTACGTGAGCTTTTTTATACATCTCTGTTTTTAGAGAATTGTGGGGCTTTAGACATCAAGGCAAACATCAAGGCAAATGATTGCAAGGCAAAATATTTTATTTTATTTTATTTTTATTTTATTTATTTTATTTATTTATTTATTTTTGAGACAGAGTCTTGCTCTGTCACCCAGGCTGGAGTGCAGTGGCATGATCTCAGCTCACTGCAACCTCTGCTTCCCGGGTTCAAGTGATTCTCCTGTCTCAGCCTCCCAAGTAGCTGGAACTACAGGCACTTGCCACCACGCCCAGCTAATTTTTTGTGTTTTTAGTAGAGATGGGGTTTCACCATGTCAGCCAGAATGGTCTCGATCTCCTGACCTCGTGATGCACCTGCCTTGGCCTCCCAAAGTGCTGGGATTACAGGTGTGAGCCACTGCTCCCGGCCAAGTTTTTTTGTACATACATATATATAACATATATATAGTGTGTGTGTGTGTGTGTGTGTGTGTGTGTGATTATTGGTTTAGGGTCTCATCTTTCCAACTCGGCTGTCATGTCTGCCAACTTTGTCTAGCTCGGTATAGCAGATTTCTGACACATAGAAGGCACTCAATGGACATTTGATGCATGAAGCACTCAATGGACATTTGATGCATGAATTAAAGTGCCAGGTACTATGCTAGGCGATGACACTTCAGAGATGACAGGAACTCTGTGAAAGGCTGGGTTGAATGGGAGAGACCAAATCAAAGACAATGTAATGTGTAAAGAATTATAACAGGTATGGACAGAAAGATAAGGGGGCTCAGAAAATGGAGCTGAACACGGTTCACAGATGGGGCAAGTGGGTTTCAACACAGCTGGAAGGAGCACAGGCAGGAGGTGAACCCGTGACTAGCCACCAGTAAAAGCCCCAACATCCCAGCAGTAGGTTTGCTGCTGCCGTTCTAAAGACCTGCCGTCTCTAGCATGCGACTTTTCTTTCCTTCATGAAAAGAGAAGTTTGAGATCTCCCCATCTGGGAAAGGAATTTCAATAAACTGAATAAACAAACCTATTAAACAAATAAACTTGCAGGCATTTCTCCCACAGAACATCCCTCCCCAGGATCTTCCTCATTGAGAATTACCGTCACCAAAATAATAGACTCTTCTCTGTCTGATGTTTTAAGTTCTGTTATTTAGAGAGCTCTCAGATCTTTCTCTCCCTCTTCTGGTCACACAGACTAGTGGGCTGGAAGGAAACTTAACAAATAGATAAGATTGTCCCAGGGTATATACCAAGCATATTTCCTAAGCGATGTAACAGAGATGTGTTTTTTCCCCTTTTTAAATGATATAATCTGCTGTGAAAGTTAGCTGAGCTGGCTTTAATCCACTCAAGACTTTGCCAGTGGCTCTTTTACCCTTTTATTTTCATTTTATTTTTTATTAACTCTTTTTTAAAATAAAAAAGTAGTGATGAGGTCTCACTATGTTGTCAAACTCCTAGCCTCAAGTGATCCCCCTGCCTCAGCCTCCCAAGGTGCTGGGATTACAGGTTTGAGCCACCGTGCCAGGCCTTTTTTTTTTTTTTAAGAGACAGGGTCTGGTTCTGTGGGTATAGTTCTTTTTCTCTTGTAGGAACCCTGGCCAGCTGTTACCAATCCACAGTACTTTCCCTGACCTCCCCAGATCTAGGCAGAGGCCCTTTTCTGTGCCTCTTCTGCAAATGACCATGTTGGTTTTGTTTTCGTTTTTCAATTACCCGTGTATTCTGTGCTTATTCATGTGATCCTCAAAACCACTCTATAAACTCCTACCTTCAGGATATTTAGTGAGATTAAGTAACTGAGTCCGGATGACAGGAGAGCTTGAGCTCCTGGAAGGCAGGGATTGCTTTACTCATCTCTGAATCCCAGGACCCTGCATAGCGATGGGTACGTAGCAAATCTTAAGTTTGTTGAATGAATGTGTGAATGAATGACAGTTCCTCTCTCTGTGAAATTCACTTGGAAACTACCGGAACAGTGATTCTTAATTTATTCTTAACGGGCATGGGAATTGGGGGTGGGGGAGGGGCGGTGCCAAAGATCCCTTGCAAAGTAAAATAAAATGATGTGACTTTATTTTTCCCCAAGAAAGTATACATATGCACGTAGGAAGCTCTACATTCAATTTCAGGGGACTCCTGGGCCCCCTAAGGCCCATCCAAGAATCTCTGCCGCAAAAGGTCTTTGAGATGAGGGACTTCAGTGCTGGATTCCACTGGAGTCATTTGGGTTTGTTTCCAGGTGCAGGCATGGCAGCGTTCACCAGCCTTTTAGAGCTAACTGGCCCCAAATGCCAGTTATTTGTTCAAGCCTTCCAGTGTGAACAAAGGCCCCACTGCTAAGCAGGTCGGGAGGTGCTTTTTGATAAGACTTAATCACAGGGATAAAAGGGCCTATGGGGATTAAATACCTGAGTGCTGACCCCTGGCCAGGCCAAATAAACAGGATCCAAAAGGGATTTGGCTTTTGTATACGGATGCATGAGATGTGGCTGAGTGGCCCACGCCTGCTTCATGACCACAGGGAAAAAATCACAGTGTGTGAAAACAGTTCCATTGAAGGACATTATACCAAGACATTCAAATTATAAGTGGGTTGATTTCAATTTTTTATTCCCAGAATTACTGTTTAACTGATAGACATCAACCATATTTGGAGGCGCAGTGGTTCACACCTGTAATCCCAGCACTTCGGGAGGCTGAGGCAGGAGGATCGCTTGAATCCAGGAGTTTGAGATCAGCCTGGACAACATAGTGAGACACCACCTCTACAAAAAATAAAAAATTAGCTGGATGTGGTGGCACACTCCGATAGTCCCAGCTACTCAGGAGGCTGAGGTGGGAGGATAGCTTGAACCTGGGAGGTCAAGGCTGCAGTAAGCCATGATCACACCACTGCACTCAGCAGTGACAGTGGGACCCTGTCTCAAAAATGGAAACAAAATAAACCATATTTGGTATACATACTTATCCTACCCCTAAGTAGATATCATAATAGGCATTTACTTTAGTAATGCTAAGACAGCTATTATTTATGTTCTCTGGAATTATATGAAATGGCCATTTATGTATAAGTTAGAAATGGTCAAATATGGGCAATTCATGTGTATCAACCTAGGAGGACCTCCATTTCCAGTGAATGCTTCTTGCTGAGTCCTAGCACAGGCTGGGCCCTGGAGATCATTTAGGCTGGTTTGCTCTCTGATAGGTGGAATAACTATAGCCTAGAAAGCTTAAGTCACCTGTCCAAGATCACAGGCCTCTCAAGTTGGCCGCAGTGCCTGCACTAGAACTCACGTCACCCAAGCCAGTGGCCAGCACTGACTGTCCTAGCAGAGGTCACACATTCCAATAACTCTCTGTTTTCATTGCTGTGACCAGTTGGCTCAACTGGGTACAAGACATAAGATCAAGACCACGGTTTGAGCTTACACATATCATTAGTGGTGCCCTGTCTCTAGGCTACAGAATGATCCCCTAATTCCAGCCATTCCTGTCACGAATGTGTGTTATTCATGACAAGGGCAATCAGGACACTATTAGGAAAGTAACATTCATTTGACCCCAAAGTCCAAAGTTTTCTTTTCTTTTCTTTTTTTGAGATGGAGTCTGGCTGTGTCACTCAGGCTGGAGTGCAGTGGCACAATCTGGTCTCACTGCAAGCTCTGCCTCCTGGGTTCATGCCATTCTCCTGCCTCAACTTCCCGAGTAGCTGGGACTGCAGGCGCCAGCCACCACGCCCGGCTAATTTTTTTGTATTTTTAGTAGAGATGGGTTTCACCATGTCGGCCAGGCTGGTTTCAATCTCCTGACCTCAGGCGATCCGCCTGCCTTGGCCTCCCAAAGTGCTGGGATTACAGGCGTGAACCACCATGCCTGGCCCCAAAGTTTTCTTTTCTTGAAACGTGGTAGATCATTCGCATCACCTGGGCCTCCAAAAGGCAGCAAAGTCTTTCATTTTCATATCAAGAAGAGAAAACAATATGATTACCTACATTTACCATGAATCCTCCATTTAAAAAAACTCTCAAAATTTTTGTTCTAAGGCAATTAACAAAGAAATGAGTACAGAAAACACAAGAAGGAAAGAAGGAAGAGTGGATGAGGAGCCAGGCCATATACCAGGAAAATAATTCCTTTTATCATTTTCTGGAAAAGGCAAATAGATAACTTTGTTACTTAATTCCTCAAAAAATAAAGAATGTATACTAAGACTTACCTATGCAGTGTGTGGGCAGGATGAAATTCCTTTCCAAAGCCAGGCTGTTCTGAACCTTCTTGCTGGTGTTAGCGAGCTCTCTTGTGGGTTGCACACAAGCCTCAGCCTGCTGGGCACCTTCACCTTGCAACCATCTAAACCCTTGCACTGCAGTCTGCAATCCTAGGCTTTTATGAACCCACATGTTTAATCTAATCGTATGTGGAAAGTTAAATACTAACTGGCAGTTGGCATTCACCTTGGTGCCTGATGGAGTGGGTGCCTCAGGGACTCTGGCTTTGGGCAGAGTGGCACAAGTCCCTGCTCTGGGACCCTTCCTGCCAGCTCCAGCCAGGGAGGGACCTGGGCACAGTGAGCATCTCTCCCCAGAAGAAGTCTTCCTCTTAGAGTAGGCTTGGGGGACAACAGCGTTCCCTGCCAGAACACGTGGGAAGGGCCGGTGGCTCACGCCTGTAATCCCAGCACTTTGGGAGGCTGAGGCAGGAGGATAACCTGAGATCAGGAGTTCGAGACCAGCCTTGCCAACATGGTGAAACCCCATGTCTACTTAAAAAATGCTACTCTGTCCCTGCTACTCTGGAGGCTGAGGCAGGAGAATCACTTGAACCCAGAAGGCAGAAGTTGCAGTGAGCTGAGATCACACCATGGCGCTCCAGCCTGTGTGACAGAGTGACACTCTGTCTCAAAAAAAAAAAAAAAAAAAAAAAAAAAGAAGGGAGAGGAGTCGAGAACAGCCATCTCTGGGTGGTTGGTGTGGGTTGAGGAGGTCAGTATAGTTCCAGGCAAGTGCCATGTGCTGAAGATACTAAATACGCTAAATTTTGTGTAAATACTCTTCCATGGGACCATTTCCGAATGACTTTATAACAACATTGTTGTCTTGTAAAAGAGAAACGAGCTGCAAGGGTACTAAAGTACTACATGGAGGAGATGGAAGTAAGTCCAACAAAGAGGTTTTGAGGTTTTCGTTTTTGTTTGTTGTTGTTGTCGTTTTGAAACAGAGTCTTACTCTGTCTCACTCTGTCACCCAGGCTGGAGTGCAGTGGCACAGTCACAGCTCACTGCAGCTTTGAACTCTTGGGCTTGAGGGATCCTCCTGCCTCAGTCTCCCAAGTAATGGGACTACAAGTGTGTACTACGCCTGGCTAATTTTTATTTTTTGTAGAAATAGGGCCTTGCTCTGTTGCCCAGGCTGGTCTGAAACTCTTGACCACAAGGGATCCTCCAGCCTCAGCCTCCTAAGGCACCGGGATTACAGGTGTGAGCCATGGTACCTGACCCCCAGCAAAGTATTTAAAGACTTAGCAAGAGCTAAGCAAACTCTATTTACCAAAAGATCCTTTACTATCATGGTGGGGACTCTCGGATTTGGGAGAACTGAGTCTTTATATTGGCTGTCATTTAGGAGTGCTTTTATTGTATTAACCTCAGGTAACCATTGCCACAATCCGATGTAGAAGGTACTATGAACTTAGCCAAGGGAAT